>NC_091802.1:2185000-3435000 GCF_041296235.1 Equus asinus | reverse complement strand
AGTGAACATTGGGGTGCATGGGACTTTTGGAACTGCTGACTTCAACCTCTTTGGATAGATGCTCAGTAGTGGGATACCTGGGTCGTACGGTAGTTCTATTTTTAATTTTTTGAGGAATCTCCATACTGTTTTCCATAGTGGCTGCACCAGTTTGCATTCCCACCAGCAGCATATGAGGGTTCCTTTTTCTCCACAACCTCTCCACCATTTGTTACTATTAGTTTTAGTTATTTTTGTCATTCTAATGGGTGTAAGGTGATATCTTAGTGTAGTTTTGATTTGCATTTCCCTGATGATCAGCGATGATGAGCATCTTTTCATGTGCCTATTGGCCATGCGTATATCTTCTTTGGAGAAATCTCTGTTCATTTCTCCTCCCCATTCTTTGATCGGGTTGTTTAATTTTTTGTTGTTGAATTGTGTGAGTTCTTTACATATTATGGATATTAAGCCTTTGTCGGATGGATGACTTGCAAATATTTTTTCCCAGTTAGTGGGTTGTTTTTTTGTTTCAATCCCGTTTTCCTTTGCCTTGAAGAAGCTCTTTAGTCTGATGAAGTCCCATTTGTTTATTCTTTCTGTTGTTTCCATTGTCTGAGAAGGCATGGTGTCTGAAAAGATCCTTTTAATACTGATGTCAAAGAGTGTTACTGCCTACATTTTCTTCTAGAAGCCTTATGGTTTCAGGTCTCAGCTTTAGGTCTTTGAACCATTTTGAGTTTATTTTTGTGACTGGTGAAAGAGAATGGTCAATTTTCATTCTTTTACATGTGGCTTTCCAGTTTTCCCAGCACCATTTGTTGAAAAGACTTTCTTTTCTCCATTGTATGCCCTCAGTTCCTTTGTCAAAGATTAGCTGGCCATAGATGTGTGGTTTTATTTCTGGGCTTTCAATTCTGTTCCATTGATCTGTGCACCTGCTTTTGTACCAGTACCATACTGTTTTGATTACTGTAGCTTTGTAGTATGTTTTGAAGTCAGGGATTGTGATGCCTTCAACTGTGTTCTTTTTTCTCAGGATTGCTTTAGCAATTCGGGGTCTTTTGTTGCCCCATAAGAATTTTAGGATTCTTTGTTCTATTTCTGTAAAGTACGTCATTGGGATTCTGATTGGGATGGTGCTGAATCTGTAGATTGCTTTAGGTAGAATGCACATTTTAACTATGTTTATTCTTCCAATCCATCTCTTTATGTCGTCATCCATTTCTTTCAGAAAAGCCTTGTAATTTTCGTTGTATAGGTCTTTCACTTCCTTAGTTAAATTCACCCAAGGTATTTTATTCTTTTTGTTGCGATTGTGAATGGTATTGTGTTCTTCAGTTCTTTTTCTGTTAGTTCATTATTAGAGTATAGAAATGCTACTGATTTATGTACATTGATTTTATACCCTGCAACTTTGCTGTAGTTGTTGATTACTTCTAACAGTTTTCCAATGGATTCTTTGGGGTTTCCTATATATAAGATCATGTCATCTGCAAACAGCGAGAGTGTCACTTCTTCCCCTCCTATTTGGATTCGTTTTATTCCTTTTTCTTGCCTGATTGGTCTGGCCAGGACCTACAGAACTATGTTAAATAAGAGTGGTGAGAGAGGGCATCCTTGTCTCGTTCCTGTTTTCAGGGGGATGGCGTTCAGTTTTTGCCCATTGGGTATGATGTTGGCTGTGGGTTTGTCGTATATGGCCTTTATTATGTTGAGGTAGTCCCCTTCTATGCCCATTTTGTTTGGAGTTTTTATCATAAATGGCTGTTGGATCTTGTCAAATGTTTTCTCTGCATCTATTGAGATGATCATGTGGTTTTTATGCCTCAGTTTGTTGATGTGGTGTATCACGTTCACTGATTTGTGGATGTTGAACCATCCCCGTGTCCCTGGTATGAATCTCACTTGATCATGATGGATGATCCTTTTGAGGAATTGCCGTGTTCGGGTTGCCAAAATTTTGTTGAGAATCTTTGCATCTATGTTCATCAGCGATATTGGCCTGTAGTTCTCTTTTTCCGTGGTGTCCCTGTCAGGCTTTGGTATCAGCGTGATGTTAGCCTCGTAGAATGTGTTAGCCTCCCTAATTTTTTGGAATAGCTTGAAAAGGATAGGTATTAAATCCTCTCTGAAAGTTTGGTAGAATTCCCCCGGAAAGCCATCTGGTCCTGGGGTTTTATTCTTTGGGATGCTTTTGATTGTTGTTTCAATCTCTTTCCTTGTGACTGGTCTATTCAAATTGTCTGCTTCTTTTTGAGTGAGCTTTGGGAGATTGTAGGATTCCAAGAATTTATCCATTTCCTCTAGGTTATCGATTTTGCTGGCATATAGTTTTTTCATAGTATTCTCTTATCATCTGTTGTATTTCTGCAGTCTGTTGTTATTTCTCCTCTTTCATTTCTGATTTTGTTTATTTGAGCTTTCTCTCTTTTTTTCTTTGTAAGTCTGGCTAGGGGTTTGTCAATTTCATCTATCTTCTCAAAGAACCAGCTCTCTGTTTCATTGATCCTTTCTACCACCTTTTTTGTTTCAATAAAATTTACCTCTGCTCTGATTTTTATTATTTCTCTCCTTCTGCTGACTTTGGGCTTTGTTTGTTCTTCTTTCTCTAATTTGGTTAGGTGTAGTTTAAGATTGCTGATTTGGGATTTTTCTTGTCTGTTAAGATGTGCCTGAATTGCAATGAATTTTCCTCTTAATACAGCTTTCGCTGCATCCCATATGCGTTGGTATGGCACATTATCATGTTCATTTGTCTCCACATATTTTTTGATTTCGTATTTAATTTCTTCAATGATCCATTGCTTTTTCAATAGCATATTGTTTAGTCTCCACATCCTTGTGCCTTTCTCAGCTTTTTTCTTGCAATTAATTTCTAGCTTTATAGCATTATGAGTGGAGAAGATGCTTGTTATTATTTCAATTCTCTTAAATTTGTAGAGGTTTGCCTTGTTTCCCAACATATGGTCTATCCTTGAGAATGTTCCATGCGTGCTTAAGAATGTGTATTCTGCTGTTTTTGGATGGAGTGTTCTATATATGTCTATTACGTCCAACTGTTTTAGCTTTTCATTTAGCTCCACTGTTTCTTTGTTCATTTTCTGTCTGGATGATCTGTCCATTGATGTGAGTGGGGTGTTGAGGTCCCCTACTATTATTGTGTTGTTTTTGATATCTTCTTTTAGGTTTGTTAATAGTTGCTTTATGAACTTTGGTACTCCTGTGTTGGGTGCATAGATATTTATAAATGTTATTTCTTCTTGATGAAGTGTCCCTTTGATCATTATATATTAGCCCTCTATGTCTCTCTTTACCTGCCTTATCTTGAAGTCTGTTTTGTCTGATATAAGTATTGTGACACCTGCTTTCTTTTGTTTGCTATTAGCTTGGAGTACTGTCTTCCACCCCTTCACTCTGAGCCTGTGCTTGTCCTTGGAGCTGAGGTGTTTTTCCTGGAGGCAACAAATTGTTGGATCTTGCCACTCTGTGTCTTTTTATTGGTGAGCTCAATCCGTTTACATTGAGGGTGAGTATTGATGCATGAGGGCTTAATGCTGTTATTCTGTTGCTCGTTTTCCGGTTTTCCTTTGTTTCTCATCCTGTGTGTTTTAGCCTACCCACTGACTTCTGCAATTTCTTATACTGGGTTTCTTAGACTTTTCCTTATTTATGTTTTGTGTCTCTGTTCTGTTTTTTAGTTTAGTGGCTACCCTGGAGTTTGTATTCAGAATCTCACGTATAACATAGTCCATTTTCTGGTGGTCTGTTACTTCCTTAGCCTAGACTGTTTCAGTCCCTTTCCTCCTCCCCTCCTAAATTATTATTTTCATCTCTTATTCCAACTTGTGATGTGAGTTTGTGGTTAGAGTGCTAAGATTATCTATGATTTGGTGATTTCCTTCCCTTCATCCTAATGCTATAGTTGAATATTTGCTATCCTATTCAAATTCTATCTATTTGTCTCCCTACTCTGCGTTTTATGACCCCTTTCTCCCTTTCTTTCTTTTTTCAGGTATGAGAGCCTTCTTGAGGATTTCTTGTAGTGGAGGTCTTGTGACTACAAAGTCCCTTAGCTTTTGTCTGTCTGGAAAATACTTAATTTTTCCCTCATATTTGAAGGATATTTTTTCTGGATAGAGTATTCCTGGCTGAAGATTTTTATCCTTTAAAGTTTTGAATATGTCACTCCATTCTCTCCTAGCTTGTAAGGTTTCTGTGGAGAAATCTGCTGAAAGTCTGATAGGGGTTCCTTTGTAGTTATTTTCTTCTGCCTTGCTGCCCTGAGTATTCTTTCTTTGTCCTTCATTTTTGCCAGTTTTACTACTATATGCCTTGCAGTAGGTCTTTTTACATTGACAAATCTAGGAGATCTGAAAGCTTCCTCCATACACATTTCTCTCTCAATCCCTAGATTGGGAAGTTCTCTTCTATTATTTCGTTGAACACACTTTCTCCTACATTTTCCTTTTCCACACCCTCAGGAATTCTGATGATTCTTAAGTTGCATTTTCTCAGTGAGTCGGCTATTTGTCTCAGATTTTCTTCAGTTTTTTAATTCTTAGTTCTCTTCCTTCCTCTGTGTGGAGCCATTCAGCCTGTCTATCTTCAATTATGCTAATTTGCTCCTCCATGGTGTCTACATGGGCATTCAGCGAATCCATATTCTGTTTTATCAGATCCACTGTATTTTTCATCTCTAGTATTTCTAATTGATACTTATTTATAATTTCGATCTCTTTTGTGAAGTAACTCCAGAACTCGTTGACTTGTTTCTCTATATTTCCCTTTACCTCATTGAATATTTTGAGGATAGCTATGTTGAAGTCATCTTCACTTAGTTTACCCATTTCCAAGCCCTCAGGACCTACTTCTGTATTTTTATTGTTTTCCTCTTGGACTGGAGCTTTTATAAATTGCTGGATGGTAGAGGAGCGGTTTTTCAACATGATGGGATTATTCGGCTGCAATAACAGCCTGTTGCCACTAGATGGGGGTCAAGAGGCTTGTTTTCTGAGCCTCCAGCCACAATAGCAGCGGGCAGCATGGGTTGGGGAAGGAGGGGCACCCTCACTCATGCGGACCTGGATTTGGATCAGCTCTCACTTTCTGGTCTCCTGGGGCCCTGGGTTGCTGGGGTTCTTCCACACGAAAGCTTTCCCCTGTTAGAGGGTTTCTGCTGCTCGGGAGGTGGGAGTCCTGGACAATCCCGGACGCGCGGCCCCTCCCCTGCTGCTTCCCGCACCCGCGGCAGCGATCCCAGCCTCTAGAGGTGGGAGCGAACTTCTCTCCTACCCCGTTCCAGGTCCTCTGAGTGGGGCTCCAGCCTTTCCACCTTCCATCGTTTGGCTGCTGTGGGACTCTGACGATTTCTGTTATTAGGATTTTTTCTTTGGTTGGAAAGCAGTTGCTCTTTTTGGTTGTAATTTGGAGGGGAGAGTGTCCTGGGTGAGCTCACACCACCATGTTGCTGACCGAAGATGGGTTTTTTGAGACATTAGTCACTTGTCTTCCAATTAGCCTGCTAGTCTAAACTTCCTTTCCTGATCCCTAACTTGTGATTAATTGGCTCAGATCATGGCGAGCAGGGTGAGCCCAGTGCTCAGTATCACACGGAGTCATCGCATTCCTTTTGTGCAATCCACATCCTACATTTCTTCAAGGCTTAGCTTAGGACACTAGCACACAGCCTTCCTTGATTCCCCTGCTACAGATCTTTAAACACCCTAAAAGATTGATAAGCATGTCAAGAATATACAATAAACAGGTACTTAATTAACTCACTTCTCCAAACTCTTGGCCTTCCTAAACTCTCTACATACACAAGAACTGATAACCTTAATCAGCAATGGCCAATATGCCAAAGGGCCTCTGACTGAATTCAAAGGAGTGGGAACATTCTTGCAAAACCACCAAACACACTTAATTTTTTTTAAAGCATGTGCCACAACATGCTTAAAAGCATGTTTCATCAACAAATCAAGTAGACAGTCCAAGTGTGTCCAACAGCAAGCTAACATTGCTCCAGCAGACATTCTATGAAAGGTGCACAGACCATTTTTAATTAGACAATAAGTTAACTCAGTCATACCGACCACTGGAATTTTCCGGGGGAGGAGGGAACAGGGATGCTGCCTGCAAACAGTCGATTTGACTCTGTATCTCAATAAACCAAGAGAATGAGATGTGCCACACACAAACCTTCACGGTCTCCTTCACCTTCTGCACGATTTGATTCTGGAGGGATGACTCACAGAGGATGTAGTCAGGAGCAACGCAGGTTTGGCCGCAATTCATGTACTTCCCCCAGGCGATGCGTCTGAAGGGAAAAAACGCAGAAGAGCCACAGAATTCAGTCTACTATTCATTTGTTACATAATTCTGTGTTGTTTGAATGTTTTGGAACTAGCATGCATTCATAGAGTTACTTGGTAATCTTTATAAAAAAGTAAAATGTTGTGAAAACTCATCTCTAAATCAGCTGGTTGGAACTTGGAATGCATTTTCCAACTGAAGTAGAATATTCTAAGCAGCAGGGAAATTCTCAGGCCAGCTCCAGGAAAATAGTACTTTATAAGCAGTTAAGCCATTATCTGCTGCAGGAAAAGAGAGAAACAGCCTCCCGACACCCTCTTCCTCCTATCAGTCCCACCAAAAGGACATGCAGGATGAGAGGCGTTCACACAGACTCCACCTCTCCTGGTGGCTTTAGATCCTGCTGGCAGGATGTTCAGGTAACAAAGCAGGACAACGGCTGGCCTGTGAGACCAGCCTCTTCTACGTGGAGCCCCTCCCCAATTTGGAAAGCCATGCCCACGTACAGATCAAAGTCCAAGACCTGAACAGTCACAAACAGAGGGTCTTGTGTTCTGGCAGGCAGACTTTACTTATGAAGCCAAGCTGGACCCCAGCCTAGCTCCCTACACCTCCTCCTCGCCCCATCTCTGAAGAGGAGAGAAAGCCATACCACCCTGAGCTCACAGTCAGTTCTGGGTTTTGGTGCTTCCTGGTAGCTAAACTTGATTGAGCAGAGAAAACCTGAAACCTTTTGTTTTCTAGTTCCCAGAAGCAAGATTCTATTCTAAGTCAAAAGATGAATAATACTGGTTTTGTCAAAAAAGAAACTCAGTTAAGAGATCAAAATAATACCCTTTTTGGGGCCGGCCCCACAGCCGAGTGGTCAAGTTCACGCACTCTGCTTTGGCAGCCCAGGGTTTCACCAGTTCGGATCCTGTGCACAGACATGGCACCACTCATCAGGCCATGCTGAGGCGGCGGGCCACGTGCCACAACTAGAAGGACTCACAACTAAAATATACAACTATGACCATAAGGCTTTTAGAAGAAAATGTAGGCAGTAACACTCTTTGACATCAGTATTAAAAGGATCTTTTCGGACACCATGCCTTCTCAGACAAGGGAAACAACAGAAAGAATAAACAAATGGGACTTCATCAGACTAAAGAGCTTCTTCAAGGCAAAGGAAAACAGGATTGAAACAAAAAAACAACCCACTAACTGGGAAAAAATATTTGCAAGTCATCCATCCGACAAAGGCTTAATATCCATAATATATAAAGAACTCACACAACTCAACAACAAAAAATTAAACAACCCGATCAAAGAATGGGGAGGAGAAATGAACAGACATTTCTCCAAAGAAGATATACGCATGGCCAATAGGCACATGAAAAGATGCTCATCATCACTGATCATCAGGGAAATGCAAATCAAAACTACACTAAGATATCACCTTACACCCATTAGAATGACAAAAATAACTAAAACTAATAGTAACAAATGTTGGAGAGGTTGTGGAGAAAAAGGAACCCTCATATGCTGCTGGTGGGAATGCAAACTGGTGCAACCACAATGGAAAACAGTATGGAGATTCCTCAAAAAATTAAAAATAGAACTAACGTACGATCCAGCTATCCCACTACTGGGTATCTACCCAAAGAACCTGAAATCAGCAATTCCAAAAGTCCCATGCACCTCTATGTTCACTGCAGCATTATTTACAACAGCCAAGATGTGGAAGCAGCCTAAGTGCCCATCGACTGATGAATGGATAAAGAAGATGTGGTACATAGATACAACGGAATACTACTCAGCCATAAAAAAGAACAAAATCGTCCCATTTGCAACAACATGGATGGACCTTGAGGGGATTATGTTAAGTGAAATAAGCCAGTTAGAGAAGGACGATCTCTGTATGACTCCACTCACATGAGGAATTTAAACATGGGGACAAAGAGAACAGATTAGTGGCTACCAGGGGAAAGGGGGGTGGGGGGTGGGCACAAAGGGTGAAGTGGTGCACCTACAACACGACTGACAAACAATAATGTACAAATGAAATTTCACAAGATTGTAGCCTATCATTAACTCAATAAAAAATAATAAAGAAAGAAAGAAAGAAATGAAATAAAATATACAACTATGTGCTGGGGAGATTTGAGGAGAAAAAGCAACTAAAAAAAATAACAACACCCTTTCTGTTGAGCATTTAAATATTATCAGGCACATATACTATTACTCTAGATTACCTACTTCATGGATCACCTACCAGCAGAACAGTAAACTTTCTTGCCAAATTTAGAATCCTGATAACAGAAAGAAATTGTTCATAGCACCTAAGGATAATCATGTGGCGTCCAGATCTATCGCTCATCTCTTCTGGCTATGGCACCAAGAGACAGTTAAGAATCCTGTCACTCCTCAGGACGTCAACCACCAACACTTAATGGCGTCTCTCAGAGCCAGGAGGCACAGGGTTCCAGTGCAAAGACGATACACCGACCTGTTTGGAAAAGTCTCTGCTGAGCCTGGAAAACCTCTGATAACCAGAGAGCCAGTCTCACCTGCAGGCGACATCCAGGTCACAGTCTCTGTCAACGTAGCACGGACTCTTACCCCCAAGTTCAAGAGTCACAGGGGTCAGATGTTTGGCAGCAGCTTCCATGATAATTTTTCCAACCATAGTGTTTCCCGTATATAAAATGTGGTCAAATTGCTGCTTGAGAAGTTCTGTGGTCTCCTCGACGCCACCATTAACAACAACATACAGGTCCTTAAAGAAAGAAGAACATAAACACCTGCATCACCAAATTAATCCTATTGTCTAACGTGAGCAATTTCTTCAACATAAACATGTAATAGTCAGGAAAACCAGAAGACAGAGATCAGCCCTTATAGTGTCAGAAGAGGGAACTGGAGGAGGACAAGGGGAGAACAGAGTCTCAAGGCATCTGAGACCCAACGACCAACAGTGGAACTGACCAGACAGTCCAGCATTTTCCACATGAGCCCAGCAACGAAGACACAAAAGAGGGAACAAATGGTTGGATTTGACCAGCAAAATGCGCGAGATGGGGGCTGTGCAAGTTGAGGATTTTGGTCAGAAAGTGGCTGCTGTCAAGGATCACAGGACAGGCCTCGGCTGAGTATCTTAAACTGAACATTCTCTTTTTACACAACACAGTGCAGGGCTTGGTGCATGGCAGGAATCAAGCACATGTCTGCTGAAGCAATGTACGCAAAGCACAGCAGGTGAGAGCACTTGCTCGTGAAGTCAGATCTGGACTAAATCTGGGCTTTGTCACTAGCTTATGTGGCCTTTGGCAAGCTACTGAACACCTCTGAGCCTCACTTTCCTCACCTGTTACTGGGGAGAAGTCAGAGTTTTGGACGGAGCCCTTATGTACACTGCTATTATTAACAACTTTATAAAAGAGAGAGCATCTTGGATAATAACAGCATGAAAAGCAATGACAGAGAACAGACGGCAAGGAAGGAAGATAGCAGGAGATGTTCAAAAGACTCTGAGGGGTGGGAGTGAAATAAAAGCTCGCTGTGGAACTCATGTTTCCACTTGATCTCCTGTTAATTAGGAGGGCTAACTAGCTCTCATTCATTTCATAGTTCAACTGCCCACAAATGTTTCAAGTTTTACCTTGCATAAGGCTTACCTACAGGGCATATGGGATCGGTACCCCAACAAGCTAAGTGAGGCAGGGCAGGCATTATTTCCCCACCTGGACAGAGTCATAGTGAAGAATTTATCCCCAGTGAGGTGGAAAGTAAGACCTTCCACCTCTATCTTCTGGTTCCAAACACCACTCAGTCCATGACATCTCAGTAACCATGAACTGGATAACCATAGCTATTAGAACAAAATTGTTCTGTAGACTGCTGTAGCACTGAGAAGACAACAAAGGGAACAATATTATTCCAAGAGCTGGAGTTGGCCTCTGGATTATTTTAATGCATACAACTCCAGTTATGATATTGTAAAGTTGTCTTTCAACGAAAGCCAAATGAAGACTCCCCCCGAAGCAATCCTGTGTAGAACTAAGCAGTCCCGATTTCATGACGGCAATATACACTTCCTCTCTGGGGGGCACGAGAACCTCCGCTTTGAACAGAGAGGAGCCACTCTATGACTGAGGAGATCACTTTCCTGACTCAGCTTTTGACACTCGTAAATGCCAGCGCTTTAACTCCAAGAGAGGGTCCATACTCTGGTTCAGGATGCCATTTTTTTCCTGTAGTTTTAGCGCCACAAACATGCCCATTTTAAAAGCAGAAGTGTTCCCATACAGCCACACCCCATTAAGACAAAAGAGATCATCAGCACGCAGCTCGGCATCAGTCCCTCATTAAATAAGTCACTAAAAGAATACACTTAAAATCACGTTAGGGAAAATAAAGGTTAATTCAAAATGCCAAATGGCAGAAAAGGATCTGTAAATAGCCAGGGTGACAATGAAGCCATAGGCCTAAATATATTGCGTAGCCACAAGAGCTGAGTTATTCCACAGTTTGATTTGGAGCTTAACTTTTATTAAGCCAATTACTGGAGGTTTAAGGAAACTGCAAACAGACCCCCAGCCCTCAGTGACAGGCACTAGTAGGAAGATCAAATGCGTGCTCTCCACAATAAACAGACGTGTCAACGAGGGGTCCAGACATTCTTACCTGGTCTAAATACTGAGGGAGCAGCTTAGCCAAGATCTTGGCTGTATTTTCACTTACTTCAGAAGGCTTCATAATCACAGCATTTCCTAAACAAAGAAAAAAGCAAGATGGTTCTGTTGAATACCTGAGTAACTTTAATACCTACCAAAACGGTGTTCATGTGGGGAATACTGCTACTCCAATTACCTCTGCAGCTCTTAATTCTGCTCTCTCTCATAATGAGCATAAGAGCTCGTCTCACTTTCTCTCTCAAATGCCAACTCCTTAGTTCTCACCTTCAGGTCACTGGCAATAGGCTCCGCCAGCCTCCCCGACTCTTCCAGCTTTCTCTCACTTTTCTCCCACTCCACCCTTGGATTTTCCTGTTTTCCCTGCAATTATTGGCAAACAAGCTTGTCAACATAAAGCTGTTGACCTGGATCCTCCAGAAGTGAGAAATTAATCTCTTGGCATTGGCTACACACTCAAGCTTCTATTATTCCCATAGATCTTATGTGAATGAAGAAACTGGTCACACAGAATCAAATGGTTCATTCAAGGCCAGAGTCAGCTACTGAAACCACATTAGAAAATGGACGCCTGACTCCAAACCCTGGGCCTGTTGACTTATGCCTTTATAGTCCCACAGGTTCATTCCCCAGGTGCTTTGAAAAACAGCCACCATGCAAATCTCCTCTGGAGGCCATTTAAAAAGATAACATTTATAAATTCTCAACACACTAGTGGGGTATTGAGCAAACCAGCAAAGCAAATGCATTTAATTAGTCACTATCGTTAACGTACAACCAGTATGAGAAAATAAGCCCCTCTAAAAAGGTATAAAGATGTAAGCTGACATCAGACCTGCAGCAATGGCTCCTATCAGAGGTTGAATGAGGAGAACAAGGGGGTAGTTCCAAGCTCCAATAATCAGTACAACTCCCAGTGGCTCTGGCTGAATGTAGGCCTCATCCAGCATGATGAGCATGTTCTTCTTAGCTGGTGTAGCCTTAACCCATTCAGGAAGCTTCTCCAGCACAAGGTCAATCTCCCCAAGAAGAGTAAGGAATTCCTGAATGTATGCATTGAATTCACTCTGTTATAAGAAAACCACAGTTAGCCTTGCATGAGTATCATACACTTAGCCCTGAATGTCAGAAACTTCAGGCCAGGCACAGCTGCAGTGACAACGGGCGTAATCAGGCTAGTTGGTGTGCCTTTTGGGTTCCTTTTAAAAGCTTGAAGCCCTCAACAAAGACTTGTTAGTTCCCTAATATAACTTCATCCCTCTAAATCCTTCTTTAACGATCCAAGCCACTTAAACTCAGGCTCAAACATTACCTCTTTCAGGAAGACTTCCCCGATTAACGATAGCCTGCCTGATCACACTTTATAAATCATAGCAATTATGCTTTTCACCTGTACCTTAATATTTCACCCCTAATACACTCGTTTATAACAACACTCACATTTTTTTCTATGTATATTTTGTTTTCCAATCAAATTTAAAACTCTCAAGGGCAAGGAACTTACTGTACTTCTTTAGTAATACCGTATGTGCACACACTCATATACATATCTGATACTTGTAGAAGGAAGGACTCAGACTCTGAGATCTTAATTATCCCATCTTGTTTATTTGGTATCACAGCCCCTCTCCACCGGAAGTACTATAAAGGGAAGTTTATAGTTACTGTTGCTACTACTCCTCAAAATAATCTTTGATTGGGAGGAAGTGAGGGAGGCTCTCAAAGCCAGAGCAAGGCCTTGTTATCCCTGGAACGAAAATAAAAAAGTAAAAACAAAGTGATAACAACATTATTAGAAAACGCAGGGGAATATATTTAGACTGTAAACGCTACCCAAAACCTTGCAATTCAAAGCGTGCTTCCAAAACAGGCAGCAAGCTACCACCTGGGAGCTCGTCAGAAACTTCGAATCTCAGACGCCCTCCCAGACCTACTGAACTGTAATTTGCATTTTAACAAGATACCCAGGTGATTCGCCAGTTTGAAGAGCACTGACCAAAAACACTAAGTCAGGGAGGAAAATTTGAGTGCAACGACAACCAAAAAACCTGTCTACAAAAGAAACCGTTAACGAAGTTAAAAGACAGACAGGAGAAAAGTATCTCCAATACATTAAACTGACAAATTACCGAAATGAAGAACACACAAAGAATCCCTACAAATAATTAGGAAAAGGATCATAAATGCAACAGGAAAACAAGCAAGAATATAAAAGGCAATTCACAAAAGAAGAAAAACAGAGGCCAGAAGACACACACACGTCTACGTGTCTGCAGATCCGCCCAACAGGGACTGGCTCTAAGCAAGGCAGCAGGATAGGGAGGGCCAGGAAAATTTTTGCTGTATCTGAACTGCTGCAGATAATACTCGCATAGTGCTTGCGTAATCAAAAATAAATTTAACAAGCAAAAGCTCGGGCGGAGCGCGGTCTGCAGCGGGGTAGCAGGAGCGGGGGTGCAGGCTCCGCCGCCGCGCGCCTACCTTGCGCAGGTCGGCGCCGATGGCCGCCACGATGTCCTTCTCGCGCTCCTGCAACATCCTGCGCAGGGCCTCCAGCTGCTGCAGCCGGAACCTCAGCGGTCGCGACCGGCCGGACAGGAAGGCATCGCGAACCCGCTGGACTTGGTGCTCCATGGCCTTGTCCTGAGGAGCGGCGCGGCGGCGGGGGCGCGGCGGGCAGGACGGACGCGAGCTCTGCCCTCGGTGCTCCGCCGCTCGCTCCGCTCTCCCGACGTCCAAGCCCAGCACCCAGACCTCTGCCCGGCGGGGCTGGGCTCGGCCCGATCCGCGCGCCTATTGGTCGGCGCGGGCCACGTGGCCCCCGCAGGCGCTCGCCGGCCCCGCCCTCCGCGGGCTCCGACGGCAGCGCTGCGCGTGCGGGCTGTGGCCGCGTGGGCTGTGGGCGGGGGTCGTCGGGGCGCAGGACTAGGGACCAGGCGCCGGGAGAAGTGGGCCAGGGCGCGGAGGGCGAGCGGCCGAGGCGCTGACGGGAACCGGGCGCGACGCAGGAAGCGGCCCACGAGCAGGGACGCTCTCGAGGGGGTTCGGCTTCCCTCCTCCATTTTGTGGCTGTCCTGTGGCCGAACGGACGGAGGCGGGGCCTGGCGCCGCCACCCGGGCTGCCTCGAGCTGGGGGCGCCGCGGTACGTCCCCTGCATCGCCCCGCGCCCCGCGCCCCCGGCCCGCCGGAACCCGCCTGGACTTCCGGCCGCACGGACGGGGTCGGAAGTTCCCTCCAGCGCTGGTCCCCGAGGCCGGGAGGCGGGACGTCGGCTCCTGCTCGGCCAGCCAGCGGGCGTTTCCAGCAGGGGCCTGGCGTCGTCAGAGCCGGTCCTTTCAGACCGTTCTCCCCGCGATACGTGTCCCCCGCGAGCTGCACCCGTCTGTCTGCTTCCCTTTACAGCAGAATCCTCCTGAGAGGGGGCCGCTCCGCTCCGGTTTTCCTCCCTGCTTCCTAGTTGCACATGCAGTGAGGTGATCCTCGCTGCTTGTCTTACTCTCTCAGCAGCAGTCGCACAGCGGATCGTTGCCACCTTCCGGAGACACTGTCGTCGCTTGTTTTCCATCACGCTGCACTCTTCCAGTTTACTTTTTACCTCCCTGAGCCTTTCTCCAGACCTTTCTCCCCTTCCAGACCTCTTTAAGTACTCAAGCGCCCTAGGCTCAGTCTTTGGATGTCTTCTCTTTTCACGGCCACACCCCCGTCTAATCCAATGGATGGTGGTCGGACATCTCTGGTCCCACCCTTTCCTCTGAACTCCAGCGGGTGTATTCAACTACATCCTGTTCATCTCTATTTGAATTTATAATAGGCGTCTTAAAGTTAACTTTAGATAGAACTTTTGATTTATCCTCATCCACCAAACAGATACAGTGCACACCTCCTCCAGTGTTCCTTATCTTAATAAACGGTACCACCCTTTATCCCATTTACTCAGGCCAAAGTCCTTGCAATCATCCTTGACTGTTCTCATTGGCCTTATCTTCAAAAAGATATATTGAGTCCAACCACTTATCTAGTCCGAGCCTTAATCATTTTCATCTGCGCTGTTAATAGCAGTACCATCCCACTGATTTCCCTGCTTCTCCTCTTGACTGTGTAGAAGTTATTTCTCAGTTCTACAACGTGCCGTTTTTTATCCGCTGTACCCCAGGGGTCCAGAGGGTGTAAATTACTTTTCCTAGGTTCTCATGCAAGCTGACTTCTGATGAAGCTCTCCTGGCAGGAGGCGTGAGCAGGAAGTCAGAAGGCAGGGGGCAGAAAGTAACTTTCTGCTTCTGGATTCCATAGTGTGGCAGTGCTGGCCATTTCTATAGTGGAAGTGAAGTTAGGGTGATTCCTGACTCTAGCAGTTCCTTCCTTGGTCGGGTGGCACCTCTCTAGTAAATAGAGGATGACAGCGACAGCATCTCTAAATGGCAGAGCAGCTGGTACAGCTCCCATGGGTTCCAGCCAAAAGTATTTTTAGCTCTTCTAATCTTTGATATCACTCCATTCTTCCTTTTGACATCTATTACTCTTACAATTCCCTCTGCCTGAAATAACTAGAGTGGGTTTTTTTCATGGCTGGACCCTGACTGAGACACCTATTCTGCTCCTAGCTGTCAGTGATCCTTTCACAAGGTACCTTAACCATGTTACTTCCCAGTGGCTTACTATGATGTGTAGAATAAAAGCCAAAACCCACACGTGTTCTACAAGATCTGTGTTCTGGCCTCCAGCCTCATTTTGTGTGATTCTCCCATTTAGTGGGAGTGGTTTCCTTGCACTAAGCGCGCTCCCGCCTTGGGGCTTTTGTACTCTGCTGTTTCCTTTGCCAGGAGTGCTAAGCTAATTTTCTCACTTCGTTCAGTCTCTGCTTAAATGTTACCTCCCTGAAGAAGCTTTCACTGACCACCATGTCTAAAAGTAGCAGGCACTGCTACTCGCT
This sequence comes from Equus asinus, assembly GCF_041296235.1. Lineage (NCBI taxonomy): Eukaryota > Metazoa > Chordata > Mammalia > Perissodactyla > Equidae > Equus > Equus asinus. Next base: position 3,419,102 of record NC_091802.1, on the reverse strand, counting down.
CCCTACTGATCCCGTAAGATTAGTACCCGATAGCCTAGGCATGTAGCTATACCGTCTGGGTTTGTCTAAGTACACTCTTAAGATGTTTGCACAATGATAAAATCGCCTGATGATGCATTTCTCTATCCCTGTTGGTAAGGGACACATGACTTGTATTTGTTTATGTCTGTCTTCCCCACTGGAATGCCTTCTAAAGTCAGGGACTTTGTCTTTCATGTTCACTGTAATATCAGTACCTAGCATAGAGCCTGGCCAATAGCAAGTTCTCAATAAACGTTTATTGAATGAATGGTACACTCCCAAATACTCTAGTCTCGGTGTCTTGGCACTATCCACTATTGTGGCTTTCTCAACAGCCTGTAATTTGAGGCTTATTTAAAGAGATTCTTGGTGAAGGAAGGAAGTTGACATGACCATAAAACTCTTCTTCACCTCTACTTGGTCCTTGCCTTTTGGCAAAATGAGACAGTCCACCCGGAGATCCTGTAATTAAAGGGAGACTGCAGGTGAGTAAGCTTCTTCCAACATATACAAGACTGTATATGTTGAAAGCTGTAGCTTCCAACATACAAGACTGTAAACCAGCTCCATAACTGAGGCATGCCTGTGCCTAGCAAACCAACTGTTCCGTGTCAGTATCTAGAACGGTGTGGCCATGTTTAAATGAGCTCAGAGTTCGCCACAGAGTACACCCAATTATCTTTTTGATCTGACCTGAATGACCATTCTTAACTCTGAGCTAATAAACATGTAAGGGGCAAGGTAAAGGGAGATATGAATGATGCCACAATTTAAAAAAATGTAAATAATTAACAGAATTCCAACACAAAACTAGAACAGGAATCAGGATCATCAAAGGCAAGTTAATCTCTGAGTAGCAAAGAGCTGCTTCTCCTGGTGAGGATAAGATGTGAGAATTTCTTGAAAAGAATCTACTGTGGTTCTAATGGCACAATCACTAAGAGTTTGACCCCTTACCAATTCATGAACATTTTCTTTATTAGCTGGAGACATCAATGGATGGCATTTTGTTGGGCATATTTTAAAACCACATCCAAATGCTTTAACAGAACAAGGTCATATACTTACGGAACCTAACAGAGGACTGGGGATTCTTTTACCACATTCCCAAGTTGAAACACTCTCCCTTCCTGCTTTTGGTTTAGGTAGCTATGGGCCAGTGAAATCACCACTGCAGGATACAGGACTATGGGATGAGTGCCCACAAGCTATCTCTCTCAGGAAAGGTAGTAGATTGTGGTGGTTTTACTATGCCTGCCCTCCATATTTTCCCTAACCCTCCCTTTTTTTGTTGTTAAAGTTTCTTTCTTGTGGGTGATCCACTCTATCACCCCTCCCCATCGCAACCTCAGGGTTTCCATATGACCCACGCCTGTCTAGTCATAGTATCAGAACTTCCTAGCCACGGTGATTGATTCAGGAAATGTGCGGGTGACCCAAGCCTGACCGTTCAGCCCTTCCTGGAACTTTTGCTGGAACTATCATGAAAGAGACGTGCTTTTCCCCTTGGGATCACTAGCTACGTGGATGGTATAATCCTAGAGCCACCTGTAGCTAATTTGTTGGCACTTTGAGGGAAATGACTAGCCGAGACCAAAGCTAATACAGAGGAAGGCAGAGCTCAGAGACAGTGTCTTGGTAAGATTATTTGTAGCCAGTTAAGGCTTAAAGCTAAAAGTACATCTGTGAACTACATCTTCACAGTTCCATAAACCAATAAATTTCCAAACGTTAGGAACCCAAAGTTTGAATTGAGTTTTTGCCACTTGCTACCAAAAGAGACTTGATTATTATAGAGAGACCTGCCACATTTCACTTAATTCTGTGGCCAGGTCCTCAGGTTAATTCCACTATGGGTAAAAGGAGTTAAAAGATCTTAAAACTGTGAAAGTATATCTAAGCAATGTACTCCTTGCAGCAGAGCACAAATTGTGAGCAAATCATCCAACTTTCTAGGAAACCAAATTAGGTCAAGAAGGAAGAAAGAGGTCCTGCACACACACTCACAATCTTCGTCCCCCTGAGGTTTAGAGAATTAAGGGCGTCTATTTCGCCCTTACCTTTAAGAAAGCTCTCCCTGCTGACAACTGAGGAGATCAAATATCTAAACCTTGCATATAGGCTACTATTGTTTTTTGGTAATAAAAGTTACATTTTTATTGGATATAACATAAATACAAAACAATGCATAAATTATAAATGTATGCAATGCATTATTACAAAGTTAACCCACCTCTGGAGTTACTACCCAGGACATTACCAGCATCCCTCTTATGCCCCTACCCAATCGTTATTACAGAATTTCTGGGTGAAAGCAAATAAATACGTTTACTTCAGTAGTCAATTTTCCAACATGCTTATACCAATTTATATTTCCCATCAGTAATATATGATAGTCCGGTCGCTCCACAGCCTCTCCAATGCTTAGTAATACCAGTTTTAAAAAATTAATCATTCCAGTGGATGTGTAGTGATATCTCATTGTGATTTTAACTTGCATTTCCCTGATAACTAGTAATGTTGGGCACCTTTTCATATTTATTGGCTATTTGCATATACTTCCAAGGTAGGAAATAACAGATTTTATCAAAGGTGTTGCAAAGGGGTTTCTGCTCCCAGTTTCAACGTGTGTGGAGGGGTTCCCCCACACCTCCAACAAGCAGTTCTCAGATGCCAGCAGGGTGTCCAAGAATTCAAGTCAATCCTGACACTATCCAGATATAAAAGTAGGTTCCCCAGGGAAAGCATTCAGACCCACAAGACTGCCCTCCACTTCAGAGGCGAGTCACAAGCCCAGGTTGTTACCCTGTGCTTCTGACCAGCTGGCTACAAACTGGAGGTTCCAACAACCCCCTCCAGCTCAAGGTGCCAATTGCAAGTCCAGATTGTTACCTATACTTCTGATAGATTGGCTATAAATCAGAGGTTCCCACAACTCCCTCTTTGGGTTTGATTAATTTGCTAGAGCAGCTCAGAGAACTCAAGAAAATCCATTTACTCATTAGATTACCAATTTATTACAAAGGATATTGAAGGATATGAAATCAACAGCCAGATGAAGAGATACACAGGGCGAGGTCCTGAACAAAGGAGCCTTTGTCCTTGTGGAGCTTGGGGCCCAGCATGGTGGCATGTGGAAGTGTTCTGGGGCTCCATTGTGGAAGCGCTCTGAAAAATGTTGGCGAGCTGTCCTTTTGAGTTTTTACAGAGGCTTCATTACGTAGTCTTGATCAGCTAGGTCATTGGCCATTGACAGCTAAGTCAACCTCAAGCCCCTATCCCCTTCCCGGAAATCAGAAGGGAAGATGGGACTGAAAGGTCCAATCCTCTGATCACACGGCTGGTTCTCCTGGCATCCAGCCCCCACCCTTGGGTGCTTCCCAAAGTCACCTCATTCACATAACAAAAGACACCTTTGTCACTCTCAACACTTAGGAAATTCCAGTGGTTTTTGGACCTGTGAGGCAAGAACTGTGGATAAAAACCACATACATATAAGAAATATATATGCAGATGACCAAATATATATTTCTCATAAATAACAATATCACAGGTATTTAAGACAACAAACCTGAATTGAAGCCTCAGACTGCCTTGGATACCTGTCCTAACTCTCACCACACTCTTCTTCAGCAAATACGTGCCTGATATAGCTGTTTGTGTCCACAGATCAGTAAGGATCAGAAAAGAACAAACATATGTCAACGAAAATAATCCATAACCAATCTATAAGTGAAAATTTGGGTGAGTTTATTTTGAGCTTAAATCTTAGGATTATAACCTGGGAGAGTCTTTCCACAAAGGAACAGAGCACTCCAAAGAAGTGGGGGTATACAGGGTGGTTATATACCCTCAAAGAGTATGTTTCACATATGATTGAAATGTCCCTTTTACAATAGTCACGAGGCTGCTCTGTCAGCATAGCGATCGATGGAAATGGCAGATAGGTCTGCTGTCTCAGTGAACGCCGCGGGGTGGCAGGTGTGTTGCCTCGGGCTGGCGGGGTCACAGATGAGCGCTGCAATCGGTTCCCAGACTAAAGAAAGATGCTTAATCTTTAAGGAGATGCCAACGTTGGGAGAGGGAGAGAAGTTGCACCTTTATCTCAAGGGCCTTTGCTCTTGCCACAGGGAATCTCTAAAGCAGATATACAATGCATGCTCGACGGCCTCGGTCAGGCCCTTTTGGAAAGACAAGCTCAGGCCGAATTAGGTTTATAGCAAATGGCTTCCTCATATATTCCAATATATCCTATTACTTGCCATTTTTATTTGTCATTTCCCCCTTTTGATCTCTAATCTTTTGATAGAAAGCATTGATGATCAAAATATTGTCCCTCGGCGCCAGGGTGGTTGCTGCCTGCCCTGGGTCCCTCATGTCCCTCGGTGTTAGGCTTTTATTTCATTTATTTGCCTAGTTGTCCACGTTGGGGAAACAGTGGACAAGCATAGTTATATATATATTAACAGTGGAAGCATTTCATATGTCATGTAATTTCCAATTAATTTTAGATTGTTGCGCAAACATTGTATATGTGCTTTTCTATGACACTTCACATTTACATTGTATATGATTCTAGAACAAGTACAGTAACAATAATAACTCAGCATTTTTAAAAGGATTAGTCTGAAATGAATTCTTAGTCATGGTCCCTATCAGAAAAGGAAATTTGTCCAGGGTTATAAGACAGATCAACCATCTCAAGCCGTCGAGCAATCATTACTCTAGTTCGTATGCTACTCTTACAACACTGAGTAAAGAAAACAACAATTAGTTTGAATATTATGAACAGTACACGGATTCCAATAAATAATAGAAATAGGAATTCCAATCTGGATCAAAAAAGGGACCTGATACTGAAAAGGGTCAACCAAATAATTCAGGACTGGGAGTCGGATCACATAAGGCATCCACTTGCTTCTTCATGTGTTTTAGCAGAGATGACACATTGGAAGACTCATCAGGTATAAAAGCACAGCATCCAGTCTGAATGACTGTGTATGTACCACCTTGGGATGCAGTAAGAATATCTAAAGCCATTCTGTTTTGAAGGACAGCCCTTCTCATTAAAGGCATTTCAGTATTTAATAAGACTATTCCTGCTTGACGATCATTAAGGGCTTCTTGAGTAAATTTAGTCAGATCTTCCATATGTAATGACATCTTTTAGCCCCAAAGAAGAAACACATATAGTTGCAAATATAGCCATACCAGGGGAGAACTGAACAAGCCCATCTGGCCTTAAAGAGAGGGAGGTTGACAACAGGTTTTAATTCAGCCTGACTCCTTCCCTGCTTTTAAAGGAACTCAAGGTACAGTGTTTTAGCCATCCAGGCAGTAGCCAAGGCCAAAGATTTGTTCCACATAACCATTGAGTTCCATTAGGAGTTACTTGATAAATTCCTGGCCTTCAAGGCCACTCTGTTCCAAATTAATCACTTTAAGTATGATAGCATTTCAAACAAATGATAAAATATAGGTATACAGTTTAAGCACAACAAATGTTTAAATGAGGAGATACAAGGTTGGGAATACAGGCCTGGTCCGGAGTCTTCAGACAGCTGTCTACAATAGATGTCGACTTCTTCTCCTCCTGGTTTGGTCTTTTTCAACAGGGCTGCAAACAGTCTTATTTGATGTCTCTTTCAATAAATAAATTCTTCAGGTTGCAGTCCAAAATCCTTAACTTCTGGGAGCTCTGTGAAAGAATCAGCTACCAATCTTTCATTTTACTTTAAGTACCTCAATAAGACCGTGACAACAATGTAATATATCCCTTAAGAAAAGCTGGTTCATATATTTCTTCATCTAATTGCATAGGCTGTTTTATTATTATTTCAAAATGAGACAGCCGATGTTTACAAAAAGTATAGATCTAAGATTAAGGAGCACTAGCACAAGAGCTTTTGGCCGTGAGAGAGTAAATGCTTCTGAAAGCCTGCCAATTAAGTTCTAGTTGTGCCATTCGTTTTACCAGTCCTGAGGATCGAGGATGGTAAGCACAGTGGAAATGCTGCAATATTTGCCAAACATTACAAATAGATTTGAGTTCCCCCAGTCACTGTGTAACTCGGGAGGAATTCCTCAAACAGGAATTTATTCTTTTCAATAATAATTTGCCTAAAGCCATCACTCTTCTGCAAGGAAAAGCCTCAAAACAATGTGAGAACATGCAGATCATTACAAGACATATTTATCCTTGAGATGGTGGCATTTGGACAAAGTCCAATTGTCATACCTCAAAGGGTCCCTTAGGAAGGGAAAAGTGGCCTTGTGACCCATGGAGTGGGTTTCTTATTGGGCCCGAACCACATCTGCAGGGGGGTGTCAAAGATTCCCCCTTTTGACTGCCATATCTGTTTCTCTTGTTCCGTGGCAATTTCTTGAGCCTGTACAGGGAAATCTTTTACTGGGTTAGCGGAGTTAACAGAAAGTAGCAGGCATTCTTGAGGCTAGACAGTGTAACATCCTCACTTATCATTTAAGTAAGACTCATTTGTAAACCAAATTAAACAATAGAATGCAGTCGTGGTCTTTTCTCCCTTGTGATGTTGGAAGCAAGGTAACAAGGTTAATGGTTGGAGCAAATTATAAATTAGTTCCTGCGTCCAGGAGGCAGACAGTCAAGAAGACTTCTAGATGTCAGACTCAAAGCATCTTTAGCAGCTTGAAATGTCTCTGATGATGTCATCGGGCATTCAGGTATCTTTCTGAGTGGCTTCCAGCTTACACAGCCACAGATAGGAATCTCTTGTGAGTTTCTATCAAGTCATTCAGCTTCAGTTTGCAAGGTTTCAGGAAAAAGAGCATGATCAATTCTCAATGATTCCAAATGAAAATGAGGGAAAAATTGAAAACATTAGTTTGGAGGTTTGTAACCAGATATTTCAGTAGAAGAATTCAGGATCCAGTCCAGCTCACAGGCAGAAAAAGCCTCAAAGACCATTAACAGAACTAGGATCTAATATCTACAAATGTGCATTATAGTTTTTCACTGAAACATAATTCTTCTCTCTAAAATCATCCTCATTTTCACCAAAGATAGTCAAATTAAGACTGATTGGTTTGCAATATAAGTTTAGTTTCAAGAAACTTGAATTATTTACATAAGTGCAGCAAGAAAAGCAATTGATCATATAGGCTCTTAAATCTGCTTTTGCTGGAATTTTTTATGAGGAATCCCAGATTGAACTTTAAAGACTTCTCAAGGCCAGAAGAGCCAAGCCAAGGATTTGTGCCATCAAGCCTTGCCTGCAATACCTTAGATTTGGGTGAATTTCTCTCCTTTCTTGAGATTCCCCAGAATATTTCGAGGTTCATTGCACCTGCCAGATAAGCAAGCTTCCTTACTTACCAGGTAAGATTGCTGGAATCTCTCTCTGTAAAGCAAGGTACCAGGCCCATATTTCCAAGTGGCTTTATTTCCAGAAAGTCAACCTTATTCCTCAAAGGCAGTATTGTCATATCTGAGTCTGTATGTTTCTCTCAAACATGACATTCCAGTCAAAGTTTTGGTAAGATAACAAACGTGTCCTGTTATAAGGAGAACAGATTCTTATTGAACTTATGCAAATAACTATATTGCCACGAAATAACCATACTCACTCACAAAGAGTTTCCAAATTCTGGAGGGATCAGGTAGGGAGAAAAAGATAAATGTTTCAGTTTTGCTCACAAAGGTATAACTTCACCAAATTGCTAAGTCATAGTTAGCACAAGAGAAAAGAGAAAAAGATTTTCTCGAATCTGAGAAAACAAAGCAAAACATCAAAAACAATATTTCAAACAAAAGTCGTAAAAAGAATTATAATCATCCTCAGTCCATTCAGTCCTGTATAACCGGTTCTTGATCTTAATCTTCTGTTAGCAGTTTTATGAGGTCATCAGTTTTTCCATTAGATTTCTGTAATTTCTTACCCAGTTGAGTCCTATGATCTGAAAGTTTATCAGAAAACTGTATTCCAGAGTAAGTGTCAGAGTCCTTTTTATGAATCCCTCTGAAGATGCGACATATTTGCAAAAGCAAAAAAGCATCAGAGTAAAACAACTAACTGTAAACAACAAAAGACTTAAAAATGACAATTGACAGAGAAACTTGGTTATTTCTGTGATATACAACACCTTAAAATAATATTTAGAATTATGGCTGATAGCCAGGACAGATCAGAATTTTAGGAATGTTATATAATTTCAGAACATTTATATCAGCAACATTTACCCCCATAATACCACTTAAGAGAGATTATCATCGCTTATTTGACAATGCTTCCCATGTAATTTAACAGACCAAATAAGCCGAATTAGTTTAGAACCTTCCACCTTATAGGAAGAGAGAGCAAATTTCTCCGTGAAGTCCCAGCGGCCCTCTGAAAATCCTCAGAGAAATCCTCTTCCTTCATCCAGGTCAAAAGAAAGCCTTTATTCAGGACTTGAATATTTTTGAGGGAGAAGCTTGTCAAAGATATCAAAAGGTTTTAAAACACTTGCTCAAATAGGAAACAACACTCACTGTGAAACAATGCTCAAGTATATACTCAAAATGACAACAAATAGTCAAGGGTAAATAGCTGAAACAGTCACAATCTTAAGAGACCTCTTTCTGAAGATGGGAAATCATTTTAACAAAACAGATTTTCTGTCTTTTAGGTAGCCTTAGAGCAGGCTGAAAAGTTCAAGATACTCCTCCTTTTGAGAGAGAAAACCAAATTTTAATTTCTGCACCAGCTTGTTTTTTAACATTAAAACTCATTTGCTTAATTGGATTTACTTTAATCTTAGTCTACTTGACCAGGCATAAAACTCCTTTCAGAATTTCTCCTTCACAAACCTTCTACAACTTTCTTTTTGCCTTCAGAATTTGTCCCAAAGTCTTTCTTTTTTTCCTTTCTAGTACATTAGGACAAATTTATCTTTCTTAACCCATCAAACAAAATATTCCCATTCTTTATACCCTCTTTACTGAAAACATACATTTTTAACTTTCCTTGAATACAGAGCTGTTTTCCTTATTAATTTCCAGTAGCTTTAATTATATATGTTAATTAGAACTTTTAACCATTAACAGACCCTAGTAAACACTAAAAGGTAAGCAATTGCAAATTGTCTTTTATATCAGCATTCGAAACACTTCATAATTTCTAGAAACACACCGCACTTTACAGTAAAAGACCCAAAAGCTTTTAGCACCTCTGCAATAAAAACCAAAAGTAGATAAACGTTTAGCGACGTTTGTTCTATCCAATCCAAAAATTACCCAGATACTCAGATTTTTATCACTTAACTTAGCAGAACTCAAGATTGCTACCAAAAAGAATTTGGAAGCTGTTCCCCCCCCTTTTTTTTTTCCTTCAGATTTAGGAATTAGTGATGGGCTAGGTAGTTCCTGGAGAGGGGAGATGATAATCCTTTTTGTGATAAAGGAACTAGGTGGAATCTGAACTGCCTCTAGAGCTGTATTTCCAGTCTTGCAAGGATTTTCTAAGGACAGTTGCTCTTGATTTCCCAGAAACTGGAGTGTAACTTGAATGACGTTCTAGGTTGATTTGCCTGTCCAACTACATCATAAAGGCACAGAGAAACCCCTCAAGTTTTCGATTTTACAGAAGGTCCAGGTTCTGGTCAGGTCCAGCCTGAACTTAACCTCGACTTGGTGACAACAGAGGAGATGATGAACAAAACAGACAAAGAAAGCAAAAGAAGAGATCAGACCTCACCCTCATGGCTTCTTCCAGAGGGTTATCAAGATAAGAGTCACACAACAGTTCCCGTGCTGGGACACACTACCCTAGCACGACAGTTCACAGAATAAATCACAGGTCTCCTACCCTCATAACCGACTCAGTAGGTGACTAAAATACTCAATGAGTCAACTGTCAAGAGAGCGCACCCCACTTAGGGTTGCTGGGGTGATCGGGCCCAGAAACCCAAAGTTGGGGCTCCCAGGGGTGGAGCCTTTGACTCTTTAAAGATTTCTTTGTTTCTGGGTTGCAAAGCTCAAAAGGAGACGAAAATGGCCATTGTAACTCTAAGAGAGATGAAGACATTTGGGTTAGTTCTATTTAGAAAAACCTTTTGTAAGCGCTTACTTTAACTCAATGGAATAGAGCTCTTTAGAAAAGAAGAAGGAGATGAGCTCTGAGATTCCAAAGGCAGCTGCAGAGGAGATGGAAGGGATAAGCAGGCTGGGACGGTTTCTAACTTCTTATCCTTTTTTTCAATTCAGATACAATCTCTGCCAATTTATGGTTAGTCTCCTGTTAAGAATTCACTTTATCATTATCACGTCTTGAAGCCTCTAAATGCCAATCATAATAAGCCTCCCATTCTTTTGCTTTAGTTTTGGAGCCGGCTCTTTCTACTTGTGCAAATACAATAGCTTTGAGATGTCGAACGTTCCCCACTTTGGCCACTTAAGTCATTCTTAGTTAATCCTTCCCATTTTGTTAGATACTTGCAAGCATTGTTTCCATACAGGAAACCAGCTGGAGTTCCATTGGGAGGTTGTCCATCCGGGAGCTGGCTGGCTTTAAAAGCATGGTTTTCCCATTTTCTTTTTGCTTGTCTGTTTTTTTTTTAAATAAAGTCTGAACAACTTCTAAGGACAGTGTAGTGGGTCAGAAGTGTGCTGCTTGTGAGTGTTACTCCCTATAGAAAGGTCGTAAACACTCTCTTACGTGCCTCGGTCTTTCCCTCTGGCCGCCTAATACTGCCGTGGGAGCTCGGAGCGCTGGGGTGACCAGCCCTTATGTGTGCGTCCCCAGACGAGCCTGTAATTAATTACCGTGAATGAGAGTGGAGTTTCCTATGGGACCACTGCACGTAGTGAGGATTGATCCTCTGACACTCCCGCTGAGGTCCTTAATCACCTAAGGGCGCCTTTTGGCAAAGGCTGGGAGGAGCAAGTGTCCCTTTTCTTCAGAGCTGTACACGTTCAGTCTCTCATTTCTCTATCAAGCAGTTTGTTCAGACTTTATAAATACAATTCTTTCCAATTTAAAGCCAAATTTAAAGGACAACCAACCCAGCTCACTGCAAGCTCCTCTAAGCTTCTGTGGCTTAGGAATTCTCTCTAGGTTTTTCTCCACCTAGGAAATGTACCGGTACCCCTCAAAACCTCTAGTCTTAAGATCTTACCCAGCTCATATAAACTCTTGGACCGTCAACTTAAAATAAGGAGGTCCGGGTTTCAGGAGAACTCACCAAGGTCACCTGAAGAATGCAGTGATCCGGGGGGCTCAATGGGCCCTTATTGGTACTGAATGCCGGTTCAGTGTAGATTCCAGGTGGCCTCCAGTGGGTGGCCTCTGAAATCCTGCCATGACTAAGCCAAGAACTGTCAATGAAAATAATCCATAACCAATCTATAAATGAAAATTTGGGTGAGTTTATTTTGAGCTTAAATCTTAGGATTATAACCTGGGAGAGTCTTTCCACAAAGGAACAGAGCACTCCAAAGAAGTGGGGGTATACAGGGTGGTTATATACCCTCAAAGAGTATGTTTCACATATGATTGAAATGTCCCTTTTACAATAGTCACGAGGCTGCTCTATCAGCATAGCGATCGATGGAAATGGCAGATAGGTCTGCTGTCTCAGTGAACGCCGCGGGGTGGCAGGTGTGTTGCCTCGGGCTGGGGGGTCACAGATGAGCGCTGCAATCGGTTCCCAGACTAAAGAAAGATGCTTAATCTTTAAGGAGATGCCAACGTTGGGAGAGGGAGGGAAGTTGCACCTCTATCTCAAGGGCCTTTGCTCTTGCCACAGGGAATCTCTAAAGCAGATATACAATGCATGCTCGACGGCCTCGGTAAGGCCCTTTTGGAAAGACAAGGTCAGACCGAATTAGGTTTATAGCCAACGGCTTCCTCATATATTCCAATATATCCTTTTACTTGCCATTTTTATTTGTCACATAGGACCCATTCATAGACACTATACACGTGCATACACATAAATAACTATAAGGAAGAGGAAATAAAGACCTTATACAAAAGAAGCAGCCAGGTGTATAATTTTCACAATCTCTTGAGACGTTGAAATATAATCTTTGGGGGGGAAAAAAGCCCAAAGAAATGATGTAAGAGATTAAAGAATAGATGATAAGACAACAGGAAAGGACAAACAAGTGATTAAAACTCAGGAAAGAATGGAAAAGAAAAAGAACACTTTAACAAAGATGAAAGTCACATTGGAAAACAAAAGGTGGAGAGAACAAGAGATGTAAAAAGAGAAGTTTGACAAATGACATAAAATAAAATTGAGACAAATATTGCATGATTCCACTTGTATATGGTATCTAGAGTAGTTAAATGATAGAGACAGAAATAGAAAGGTGGTCACCAAGGGCCGCAGGGTGGTGGTGGTAATGGGGAGTTCCTATTTAATGGGTACATAGTTTCCATTTGGAATGATGCAAAGGTTCTAGAGATGAATGGTGGTAGTGAATGCACTTAATGCCAGCGAATTATATACTTTAAAATGGTAAACTTATGTGCATTTTACTACAATAAAAAAATGAAATGGGAGCGAAAAAGATGTAAAAGTGATTCAAAAAAGATGAAATTCTTCAACCTGATAAAGGCCATATTTGAAAAACTGACAGCTAACATCGTACTCAATAGTGTAAGGCATAAAGCTTTTTCTATAAGCTCAAGAATAAGACAGGGGCCAGCCCCATGGCTGAGTGGTTCAAGTCGCACTCCGCTTTGGTGGCCCGGGATTTGTGGGTTCATATCCTGGGTGCGGACCTACCTGGCTCATCAGCCAAGCCTTGGAGGCATCCAACATACAAATGTATAGGAGGGTTGGCACAGGTGTTGGCTCGGGGCTGATCTTCCTCAAGCAAAAAACAGGAGGATTGGCAACTCACAACGTTAGCTCAGGGCGAATCTTCCTCATGCGCGCGCACACACACGCACAAAGAATAAGACAGGGATGTCTACTTTCACCATTCTATTCAACATAGTCCTGGAAGTTGGGAGACAGCAATTAGGCAAGAAAAAGAAATACAAGGCATCCAAATTGGAAAGGAAGAAGTAAAATTTTCTTTCTTATTTTCTTGGTGCAAGACCTGGAGACCATCTATGTTTTCATAAAATAGCTGGTTTTCTGACACGATCAGCTTTTATGTTCAAATATCTCATGAACATTTTGGGAAATGTTAGCTTTTGCTCGGGTGCACTTTTATCATTTTCCTCATGAAGCATTTATTTATTTCTTGTTAAGTTTACGCCACGACGTCTTATCCTTTTGTTGCTGACATAGGTGAGGGCTTCCCTTTCATTATATAATTTAAGTTACAATTGTTTCTATGCAGGAGGGTTGATAATTACTGTATGTGAATTTTGCATCTTGTTACAATTCTGAATTCTTCTTATTTGCAGTAGTTTTCAGTTGATTCTCATGGATTTTCCAGTTTTACAACCATATCATCTACAAATAATTTTATATTCTCCTTTCCAGATTTTATACCACTGATTTATTTTTCCTGACTAATGCCTCTATTAGTATCATAGATTGTGTGGTATTAGTGGAAATGCTGTCTTGTTCGGGTCTCTAGAGATAAAGCTCCCAGTGTTTCTCTACTAAATAGTGTGCTGCATTTGGGGCTGACATGCACACAGACACACACACACACACATATAAATAAGTTAGTGTGAGCACGTCTTTAAAAATCATATTCAGGAAGTATCCATGGCGTCTATTTCATTAAATGTTTCCAACAAGGTTGGTAGAACGTTTTGTCAAATAACTTTTTAGTGTCTGTAGAGATGATCCTATAATTTTTCTCCTTAAATCTATTATGATAATAAATGATTAATTGATTTCCTTATATTGGACAATCTGGATTATTATGTGCTATTCTTTGACTGAGCTGCTGGATTCTGTTAAGGTTGAAGAATTTTGCAGTGATATTTATAAGTAAGGTTTGTCTGTAGTTTTATTTTTTGTGTAAGCTTCTTTAGGTTTTGATATTAATGATATTAATGTTATACTCACTTCCTCAAGAGAATTAAAAATGTTCCCTTTTTGTATGTCTGGAACAATTTAAACAGTACAGGGGGGATCTGGTTTATAAAGGTGTGCTGGAACTCTTCTGTGAAGCTGTCATGACGTGGTTTTTGGCGGAGTTTATCCTTCTTACAGCTTTCTCAACTTCTTCTCTGAAAAGCAGTATGTTTAGACTTTCTATCTTCTATTGGGACCCTTTAGCAAGCTATTATTTTTTTTAGAAAATTTCCCATTTTATCAAGATTCTAGGGGCCGGCCCTGTGGCCGAGTGGTTAAGTTGGCACGCTCCACTTCCACGGCCTGGGGTTTCGCCAGTTCAAATCTTGGGCACGGACATGGCACCGCTCATTGAGCCATGCTGAGGTGGCGTCCCACATGCCACAACTAGAAGGACCCACAACTAAAAATGCACAACTATATACCAGGGGGCTTTGGAAGAAAAAGGAAAAATAAAAAAATCTTTAAAAAAAAAGATTCTAAATGTATAGAATTATACAAAATAATCTATTCTGTGCTTCGGGGGTAAGCTGCTATATGTGTTCTGCAGATCTATCCACATCTGCATTTTCTACAGATTTCTTTCAGTAACAATAAATTCTATTGTCTTTAGAAAAAAGTCGTCTAATTAGAGGACTGACTGAATGCTGTATGTGTATTCAAATAGCTCCTTTTGTTACAGAACCAGGTTCGCTTTTGCCCGCCACCCAGAACCCAGACACCGAGACAAGATTGCAACAGAGAGAGGGTTTACTCACGAGGCAGCCACATGAGGAAGTGAGAGCATGATCCTCAAACTCACTTCTCCAACAAGAGTGACTCAGGGACATTTATGGGGTAGGGGCAAGGCGGTCTGAAACGTGGAGAGAGGTGATGGGAGGTGAGGAGAGGTGAGGTCATTGATGATCTGCGCAAGTGCAGTCAGACTCCATGCCTCTTCATAGGACCCGTGTTCACAAAATGGCAGCATTAGCATGATCTGAGGGTGGAGTTTTTAGCCTCTTGACGTCGAAAGGTCGCCTATTGGACATCTGCCTGGGCCGGTTGATGAGTTGGTGGTCTCAAAGCCCTGAAGTGGACAAGGAGTTCTAATTCCTGAAAACAGCTCACACACCCATTTCCATGGTGACCCAGGCTCCAGGGAGACATTATCTGTAGGAGCCTAGTGGGCGTCAGAGAGCATATTGCCTAAGCAGCACAGGTAACAGTGGGCGGGTTAACAGCTAAATGCCATAATCGGTAATTGTAAAACGGAAAAAACTTTAGTACCTAGATACTTAGTCATCAATGGCTAACTCTTTGCCAATTTCACTTTTGTTCTGTATCCAATCAGGACATTTTACCGTGTAAAACATTTCAACTCTCTCCCCATTTCTCTGTGAAATTTTAATCCTGCTGCTGTCGTAAGAGCCTTCCTGTGTCCACACAAACAGAGGTGCTTAGTTTCTTATCTTGACTTTTTGGAAGTGCTGTCAGTTGGTGGCTTAATGAGTAACTGTCTTCAATGTCGTTTCTCTTTTTAATGACCAGTGCACGCTGGGAGCCTGTGGGGTATTTGGTGAATGTCAAGCTGGCCTTTGTTGTTCTCTGTTTGGGGCACAGAACTGGCGAGCCTTTATCACTGTCTCGTGTCTACCAAGCACTGTCCTAGACGCTGGGGAAATTCCCTTTCACCAAGTAGCAAGAGCCCCTGCCCCTGGAGTGGCTGGGAGTTTACAATTCAGCTTTCCTTAAAAAAAGTAAAAAGGGAAAACCTCTCCCCGACTAGACTCTAAGCTCCTTTAGAATAAGGACCCGTCAGATTTCCCTCTTTGTCCGCAAAAGTGCTTCTGCTTGGTCCACAGTAGATGCTCAGCTTTGTTATACACTTTGGTGTTATACTTCAACAGTATGGAAATTTGGGGAAATGCATAAAATATACAGAAGAAATTCAATTACCTATAATTTCACTTCTCATATAAAAGTTGAGGCATTCAATGTATTTTATTCCAGTATTTTACAATTGTCTTTATTCCAGTATTTTTTCTGTCATCACAAATGTGGGATTATACTGAAAATATAGTTTCCCCCATCCCGTGTTAAAGACATGGTTTTTAGCATCTCTGTAATATTTCTTTGTGTCATTTATTTAATGCCTCTCTAATAGTGGACATTTAAATTGCTCCTCTTTATAAATAGCAATGTGATGAGCATCTGGGTATATGAATTATTGGCGACATTCTGGAATATTTCCTTCGGATGGGTTTCTGGGAGTGGAATCACTCCATGGAAGGGTGCAAGCTGTCAGTCCAACTACTTCTCAGCTGGAGAGGTGACATCTGGAGTCCAGGGGAGGACCAGCCTCAGTGGGCCTCTGCCAACGTGGGCCCCAGACATGTAAGGAAGGAGTTAGTGGACTGATTCTCAGTTTATCGCATATTCCATCTCTAACCAAAGCAGCTTGCCTTGTAGCGGAATTGTTGACGTGAGTGGATATTTTACAGCCACTTTGATATAGAATTAATATTTAAGTGATTTAAATCGTTTCTTGTCAGAACTAGAGAGGCATTGTTTAAACCCTTTTTTCATGGAGGCTGTATTGTCTGTAGTCTTTTCCACACAGCAGTGGGAGAGAGCGTTTTCAAAGTGGACTTCTGAAAACATCAGGTCTCACATATGTAAATGTGCACACTGGTCTGGAAGCTTTCAGCGGGTTCCCATTGGTCTTGGAATCAAACCTGGGTCCTTCGGGGCTCGAACGCCTGCGTGTCCTGCTTCCCTCACCCCCTTCCCTCCATCAGCCCTCCCCGCCCCCCTGCCCCATCCCCACTGGCCTTTCTGCTGCTAGGCCATGCAGGCTGGTCTCCTCTGGGCCTGGGCCTGCCCTTCCCTCTGCCTGCAGGGCCCTTCCTGGAGCTGTCACAGCTGCCTCCTGCCCATTCTGGTCTCCCCCTCAGAGAGCCGCCTGACCATCTTCTTGACTCTCAGCGGCCACAAGCCATTATTGCAGCCTCTGCCCAATGTCTCCATGGCCCTTCTCACTCTGAAAGTGACACCTTTGTTTCCTTGTTGATTGCTCGTCTCCCAGTAGAATATGAGCTCCGTGAGGGTGCTCTTCTGTCAGCCGGTGCACTTCTGTGTTTCTAGCACTTAAAACAATGCCTGGCACAAAGAAAGCCCGTAAATATTTGTTACATCAACGTGTAACGCAGCAACCAGTTTGGGGTCGTTTTTGATTGTTCGCTGATAGACTGATTGCCTCTGACAGATCGGCAGTAAGCTGGAGTCTAAGCCTGGTCCATGATTATCTACGGTTTGGGGGAGGTTAATTCAACTAAAGTTTACTCTGTGGATCCGGTAGTTCGGGAAGAGTTTTAACGTTGATGGGAACTGAACTGCAGCCAATCTAAACTCGTGATATTGATTTTGCACCCTTAGGTCTCTGGTCTGGATTGATAGTCTGTGTCTTCTTTCAAGCCATTTTCTACATGGTGTATATCTGCACTATAGACTGGAATCGAGTGGCAGAGCAGGTAACATACAGGTTGTCCTTTTAGAAATGTGTGTCAACTTGATCCCATGACACAGAAAGGGATCTTTTAGGGTCAAAAGGACAGGAATGCCATTGACGGCATGACTCACTTGGAACCATGAAATATGTCGAATATGGGAGTTGGTAGCAGAAGAAAGTCATATTTCAGCGCATTTTCCTCTCACTATTGAGCTGATTTAGTATCTATTAACCAAGGACTCAGCCTACATAAAAAAAGGATTAGCTTGGAAAGTGTTTTGCTGGTTGGTGTAACAGTCTTAGAAACACAGCAGTGTGTTTCTTATTTATATTGGTTTGTTGTCTGGTTTGTAGGTCTCTTTTAAAAAAATTTCTTTTGGTCCTTGGTTTCCTAAAAAGCAGGATGCTGAGTATCTGTGATGGGGGAAAGTACTTGCGGGCAGAACTACAACCTACGGGTAGAGGTTTGGGGTCTTGACCACATGGGCATCTCTGTGTTGAGTCGTGAGCCCTGTTCACTGCGTCAAGGCTCCGGATGAGATGGGGGGGAGGTTGGCTTGGGGGAGTTGCTGTTCATCAGCAGACGTGAGGATGAGTTTAGATGCACAAGCTGCCACTGCTTCAGTTTTGACCACGCTCTCGGTTTCAAATCTCTTGATTTTCCTAATTGTGATGTCTTATGTCTTTCCTATTTTGAGTCAGATTTATGGAGGAAATAAAGTGTCCAGGACATTCAGTTGGACCATCAACTACCTATTAGATGATAACACCATTTATCTTTAAACTTTATTCCTTTTATCAGGGTTTGGGAACACTAGTGCACAAAATACGTTAAATCTGCAACTGTAGCAGCAAGTAGCTTTCCATTGTCGAATAGCTTTAGCTGTTCCTGTTTTTTTAGCTTAAATTTTTACAAGAGTTTTCAAAGACCATGGCTAAAATAGAATTATCACCAGCCTACAAACTGGAAATGATAATTATACGCCATATATGAAGCATGGAAGCTGAGCTTATCTCGATTCTTTCTCAGCTGTGGGTGGAGAGGGTATCAGTGACGTTTTCTTGGTCATTCAGAGGATCTGCTCTATCCTATTGGACAGCAACAAAGGAGCTACAATTTTAGGTAAAATTTTCTCCCAAATGTTAACTCTATCATGGGACTTAACTCTAGAAATGTGATTTTCCCTTTTGACGTGTTCTTACTCTTTCTTATATTGAATCTTTCTTCTTCCATGGAAGCAGTTCATTTTCCTATAATATATAATTGCTGATCTGGGTTTGTTTGTCTTTCTCTGTTAATGTATTTAATCTTGTCAGTGAGTGTATATTATTTGCCTTTTCAAGCTCTATCTCAGGTAATGCCATATCAATTTTTTTTTCTCAATTTTTATCGCGGTGAAATACATGTAACATAAAATTTACCATCCTAACCGTTTTTAATAGTACAGCTCAGTGGCATGAAATATGTTTGTGATTTTGTGCCACCATCTCCGCCATCCCTCTCCATAGCTCTTTTCATCATGTAAATCTGAAACTCTATACCCCTTAAACAATAACTTTCTATCCCCCCTCCTCCCAGCCCTTGAAACCACCAGTCTACTCTGTCTCTATGATTTTGCTGACTCTGAGTGCCTCATGTAAGTGCAATCATGCAGTGTCTTTTTGTGACTGGATTATTTCACCTTAGCATTTCTTCCAAGTTCACCTGGGTTGTAGCGTGTGCCAGAATTTCCTTCCTTTTTAAGGCTGAATGATACTCCATTGCATGTGTATACATTTTGTTTATCTATTCATCTGTCAATAGAAACATGAGTTGCTTCTTTGTTTCGGCTATTGTGAATAATGCTGCTACGAATAAATATCTGTCTGAGTTCTTGCTTTCAATTCTGTTTGGTATATGTCCAGAAGTGGAATTGGTGGGTCGTATGGTAATCTCCTTTTAATTTTTTGAGGAACTGCCGTACTAATTTCCATGGTGGCTGTACCATTTTACATTCCAACCAATTGCAAAAGGGTTCCAATTTTTCCACATCCTCACCAACACTTGTTATTTTCTTTCTTTCTTCTTCTTTTTTTTTTTTTATTAATGTTATGATAGATTACAACCTTGTGAGATTTCAGTTGTACATTTTTGTTAGTCATGTTGTGGGTACACCACTTCCCCCTTTGTGCCCTCCCCCCACCCCCCTTTTCCCTGGTAACCACTGATCTGATCTCCTTATCAATATACTAACTTCCACCTATGAGTGGAGTCATATAGAGTTCGTCTTTCTCTGACTGGCTTATTTCGCTTAACATAATACCCTCCAGGTCCATCCACGTTATTGTGAATGGGCCAATTTTGTCTTTTTTTATGGCTGAGTAGTATTCCATTGTGTATATATACCATATCTTCTTTATCCAATCATCAGTTTCTGGGCATGTAGGCTGGTTCCACGTCTTGGCTATTGTAAATAATGCTGCGATGAACATAGGGGTGCAACGGACTCTTGAGATTTCTGATTTCAGGTTCTTAGGATAGATACCCAGTAATGGGATGGCTGGGTCATAGGGTATTTCTATTTTTAACTTTTTGAGAAATCTCCATACTGTTTTCCATAGTGGCTGTACCAGTTTGCATTCCCACCAACAGTGTATGAGGGTTCCTTTTTCTCCACAACCTCTCCAACATTTGTCGTTCTTGGTTTTGGATGTTTTTGCCAATCTAACGGGTGTAAGGTGATATCTTAGTGTAGTTTTGCTTTGCATTTCCCTGATGATAAGCGATGATGAACATCTTTTCATGTGTCTATTGGCCATATTCATATCTTCTTTTGAGAAATGTCTGTTCATGTCCTCTGCCCATTTTTCGATCGGGTTGTTTGTTTTTTTGTTGTTAAGCCGTGTGAGTTCTTTGTATATTATGGAGATTAACCCTTTGTCGGATAAGTGGCTTGTAAATATTTCTTCCCAATTAGTGAGCTGTTTTTTTGTTTCAATCCTGTTTTCCCTTGCCTTGAAGAAGCTCTTTAGTCTGATGAAGTCCCATTTGTTTATTCTTTCTATTGTTTCCCTCAACTGAGGAGTTATAGTGTCCGAAAAGATTCTTTTGAAACTGATGTCAAAGAGTGTACTGCCTATATTCTCTTCCAAAAGACTTATTGTCTCAGGCCTAATCTTTAGGTCTTTGATCCATTTTGAGTTTATTTTGGTGTGTGGTGAAAAAGAATGGTCAATTTTCAATCTTTTGCATGTGGCTGTCCAGTTTTCCCAGCACCATTTGTTGAAGAGACTTTCTTTTCTCCATTGTAGGCCCTCCTTTCTTTCTTCTTTTAATAGTAGCCATCCTATTGAGTGTGAGGTGATATCTCAATGTAATTTTCATTTGCATTTCTTTAATGGTCACTGATGTTGAGCATCTTTTCTTGTGCTTATTGGCCATCTGTATATCTTCTTTGGAAAAATGTCTGTTTAGATCCTCTGCCCATTTTCTGATTGGGTTGTTTCTCTTGCTGTTGTTGAGTTGTATGAGTTCTTTATGTATTTTGGAGATTAACCCCTTGTCGGATATATGATTTGCGAATATTTTCTCCCAGTTGGTGGGTCATCTTTTTGTTTTGTTCCTGGTTTCCTTTGGCTTTCAGAAGCTCTTTATTCTGATGAAGTCGCATTTGTTTACTTTTTCTTTTGTTTCTCTTGCCCAAGTGGACAAGGTATTTGAAAAGATCCTTCTAAGACCAATGTCAAAGAGTGTACTGCCTGTATATTCTTCTCAGGGTTTTATGGTTTCACGTCTTATCTTCAAGTCTTTAATCCATTTTGAGTTAATTTTTGTGTATGGCAAAAGATAAAGTTCTACTTTCATTCTTTTGCATGTGGCTGTCCAGTTTTCCCAACACCATTTATTGATGAGACTTTCCTTTCTCCATTGTATGTTCTCAGCTCCTTTATCAAAGATTAGCTGTCCATAGATGTGTGGTTTTATTTCCATGTGAATTTTAAGATGGATTTTTCTATTTCTGCAAATAATATCACTGAGATTTTCATAGGGATTGCATTGAATCTGTGGATCGCTTTGGGTAGTATTTCCATCTTAACAGTAAAAAGTCATCCAATCCTTGAACATGGGATGTACCTCCATTTACTCATGTATTCTTATTTTCTTTCAGCAATATTTTGTCATTTTTATTGTACAAGTCTTTCACTTCCTTGGTTAAGTTAATTCTTAAAGTATTTTATTCTTTTTGATGCTATTGTAAATGGAATTGTTTTCATAATTCTCTTTTCAGATAGTTCATTATTTTTTAATTTTAATTTTAATTTTTTTAAGGTATGCTTTTTTTGGTGAGGAAGATTGGCCCTGAGCTAACATCTGTTGCCAACTTCCTCGTTTTTCTCCCCAAAGCCCCAGTACATATTTGTATATCCTAGTTGTAAGTCATTCTAGTTCTTCTCTGTGGGATGCCACTACAGCATGGCTTGATGAGCAATGTGTAGGTCTGTGTCCAGGATCTGAACCAGTGAACCCTGGGCCACTGAAGTGGAGTATGTGAACTTAATTGCTTGGCCATGGGGCCAATCCCGTCAGATTGTTCATTATTGGTGTACAGAAATACAACTGATATTTTTTGTGTTGACTTTGTATCCTACTACAATACTGAATTCATTTATTAGCTGTAACAGTTTTTTTTGTGGAATCTTCAGAGTTTTCTACATATAAGATTATATCATTTTTGAACAGAGATTTTACTGCTTCCTTTCCAATTTGGATGCCTTTTATTTCATTTTCTTCCCTAACTGCTCTTGCTATAACTTCTAGTACTATGTCGGATACAAGTGGCAAGAGCGGGCATCCTTGCCTTGTTCCTGTTCTTTCAGTCTTTCACCACTGAACATATAATGTTTGCTTTGGGTTTTTCATATATGCCTTTTATTATGTTGAGGTAGTTTCCTTCTAATCCTATTTTGTTGAGTGTTTTTATCATGAAAGGATGTTGAATTTTGTCAAATGCTTTTTCTGCATCAATTGAAATGATCATGTGGTTTTTTCCTTCATTCTGTTAATATGCTATGCACATTGATATCTCTTCAAATCCCTGCTTTTGATTCTTTGGGGTATAACTTAGTGGTGGAATTGCTGGATGATACAATATTTCTATGTTTAACTTTTTGAAGAGATGCCAAACCGTTGTCCACAGTGGCTGTACCATTTTGCATTCTTACCAGCAGGACACAAGGGTTCCAATTTATCTACATCCTCACAACACTAAAAAAAATTTTATTTTTTGATAATAGCCATCATAATAGGCATGAAGTGGTATCTCATAGTGGTTTTAATTTGCATTTCCTAAATGACTAGTGATGTTGAGCATCTTTTCATGTCCTTATTGGCTATTTGTGGGTAGCCTGGGGACTCCACTTGTGGTGGCATCTGAAGTCTTGTTGGGGATATTGTTCTTTAACTTGTGGGATCTGATGCTAACTCCAGTTAGTTGGTGTCAGAATTGAATTGAATTGTAGCATACCCAGTTGGTGTCAGATAATTGGTATCTGAGCAGTCTCATCTTCAAGCTCACTGACTCTTTCTTCTGTCTGTTCCAGTCTGATGCTAAGCCCCTCCAGTGAAATTTTCATTTCAGTTATTATGTCGTTCAGCTCCAGGGTTTCTGTTTGGCTCCTACTTTCTCTTTATTGATTGATATCCTCTATTTGTGGAGACATTATGCTTCTGGTTTCCTTTAGTTCTTTGTCCATTGTCTGGGCATATTAATCTTTTCTTCCTGTTAATGGCCATACATTCTCAATTCTTTGCATACATAGTAATTTTGTATTGAAAACTTGACATTTTTAAAATCATAATTCAGACACTCTGGAAGTCAGATTCTCTCCAGTCCCCAGGGCTTGTTGCTGCTGCTTCATAAGGAACACTGGTTTTCATTTTAGTTACTTTTCTAAACTCTTTTTAAGACAGTATTGTTTATTGTGTGTGGCCACTGAGTCTCTGTTCTGTTACCTTAGTGGTCACCTAGTGATTTGACAAAGATTTACTTAAAGTTTTTGGCTATTTTGAATAGTGTTACTAGGAACATTCATGTAGAAGTCTTTGTATGGACATATGTTGTTAATTCTCTTGGGGATACAGCTAAGAGTACAATTACTAGGTCACATGGTAACTCTACGTTTAACTTTTTGAAGAATTGTTAAATAGTTTTCCACAGTGACTGCAGCATTTTATATCTGTACCAGGAATCTATGAGAGTCTCAATTTCTCCACATCCATGCCAACACTTGTTATTATCTGTGTTTTTTATTATATCCACCTAGTGCTTGTGTAGTGGTAGCTCCTTGTTTTCTTTTGCATTTGTCTCATGGCTAAGATGTTGAACATCTTTTCATGTGTTTGTTGGCTATTTGTATATCGCCTTTGGACAAATGCCAATGCAGATCCTTTGCCTACTTTAGAAATAGACTTTATTTTTTAGAGCAGTTTTAGCTTTACAGAAATATTTCACAGAAAGTACAGAGTTACCCTAAATGTAGTGGTATCTCATTGTCTTTTTTTTTTTTATTATTAATGTTATGATAGATTACAACCTTGTGAGATTTCAGTTGTACATTATTGTTAGTAATGTTGTGGGTACACCACTTCCCCCTTTGTGCCCTCCCCCCACCCCCCCTTTTCCCTGGTAACCACCGATCAGATCTCCTTGTCAATATATTAACTTCCACCTATGAGTGGAGTCATATAGAGTTCGTCTTTCTCTGACTGGCTTATTTCGCTTAACATAATACCCTCCAGGTCCATCCACGTTGCTGCGAATGGGCCAATTTTGTCTTTTTTTATGGCTGAGTAGTATTCCTTTGTGTATATATACCATATCTTCTTTATCCAGTCATCAGTTTCTGGGCATGTAGGTTGGTTCCACATCTTGGCTATTGTAAATAATGCTGCGATGAACATAGGGGTGCAAGGGACTCTTGGGATTTCTGATTTCAGGTTCTTAGGATAGATACCCAGTAATGGGATGGCTGGGTCATAGGGTATTTCTATTTTTAACTTTTTGAGAAATCTCCATACTGTTTTCCATAGTGGCTGTACCAGTTTGCATTCCCACCAACAGTGTATGAGGGTTCCTTTTTCTTCACAACCTCTCCAACATTTGTCGTTCTTGGTTTTGGATGTTTTTGCCAATCTAACGGGTGTAAGGTGATATCTTAGTGTAGTTTTGATTTGCATTTCCCTGATGATTAGCGATGATGAATATCTTTTCATGTGTCTATTGGCCATATTCATATCTTCTTTTGAGAAATGTCTGTTCATGTCCTCTGCCCATTTTTCGATCGGGTTGTTTGTTTTTTTGTTGTTAAGCCGTGTGAGTTCTTTGTATATTATGGAGATTAACCCTTTGTCAGATAAGTGGCTTGTAAATATTTTTTCCCAATTAGTGAGCTGTTTTTTTGTTTCATCTCATTGTTGTTTTAATTTGCAATTCCCTCATGATACATGATGTTGAGCCTCTTTTAATATGCTTGTTTGCCATCTGTATATATTCTTTGGTTGGATTTCTGTTCAGATTTTTGCCCATTTTTAAACTGGGTTGTTTTCATATTGTTGAGTTTTAAGCATTTTGTTTTGGATACCAGTCCATTATCTTTTCATTCTATTAATAGTATTTTTTGCAGAGCAAGTTTTTAATTTTAAGTTCCACTTAGCAATTTTTTTCTTTCATGGATCGTGCTTTTGGTTTGTATCTAAAAAGTCCTTTAAATTGCTTTTGCTCCTTTGTGGAAGATTAGTTGACTAATTTAGAGTGGGTTTACTTTTGGCCTTTCTGTTTTGCTCCATTGACATACTTGTGTATTCTTTCACCAGTACCTTACTATCTTGTTTACTAGAGCTTTATAGTGAGTCTTGAAAGCACTTAGGCTTAGTCCTCCAACTTTGTCCTCTTTTAATATTGTGTTGACTCTTCTGGGGTTTTGCATTTCCATGTAAATTTTAGAATCAGTTTGTTGATATCTACAAAATAACTTGCTAGGGTTTTGATTGGGAATGCCTTGTAGTTATAGATCAAGTTGGAAAGAACTGAGGTCTTGACAATATTGAGTCTTTCTGTCCATGAACATGGAATACCTCTTCATTTATTGAGATCTTCTTTGATTACTTACATCAGAATTTGTAGTTTTCTTCATATAGATCTTGTACATGTTTTGAAATATACTTAAGTATTTTCTTGTGCTAATGTAAATGTTATTGTTTTTCATTTAAAATTCCAAGTGTCGGGGCCAGCCCAGTGGCGCGGTGGTTAAGTGTGCACCTTCCGCCTCAGCGGCCCGTGGTTCGCCGGTTTGGATCCGAGGTGAGGACATGGCACCACTTGGCACGCCATGCTGTGGTAGTTGTTCCACATATAAAGTAGAGGAAGATGGGCATGGATGTGAGCTCAGGGCCAGTCTTCCTCAGCAAAATGAGGAGGAATGGCAGCAGTTAGCTCAGGGCTAATCTTCCTCAAAACAAACAAACAAAGAAATAAGTAAATAAATAAATAAAATTCCAAGTGTCCTTTTCTGGCATACAGGGAAGCAATGGATTTTTGTATAATAACCTTGCATCCTGAAAGCTTAGTATAATCACTTGTTAGTTCCAGGAATTTTTTTGTTGATTCTTTGGAATTTTCTACATAGACAATCAGGTCACCTATGAACGAAAAGAGCTTTATTTCTTCTTTCCCGATCTGTATACATTTCGCTTTCTTTCTTTGTTTTATTGCATTAGCTAGAAGTTCCATTACATTGTTGGATAGGAGTGTGACAGGACACATCCTTGCATTGTTCCTAATATTAGCAAGAAGCTATGTAGTTTCTCTCCATTAATATGATATTAGCTGTAGGATTTTTGTAGGTGTTCTTTATCAAATTGAGGAGGTTCACTTCTATGCCTAGTTGGTGAGTGGTTTTTTTTGTGGTAAAATTTACATAACATAAAATTTACGATTTTAACCATTTTAAGTGTACAATTCAGTGACATTAAGTACATTCCGAATATTGTACAGCAATCACCACTATTCAGAACTTTCTCACCATCCCAAACAGAAACTCTGTACCCATTAAACAATACTCCCACTTCCTCCTTCTACAAGCCCTTGATAATCTCTATTCTACTCTCTATGAATTTAACTATTCTAGGTACCTCATTGTGAAATAGAAAATACATATATTGGTCTCTGACCCCAGTTCCTAGCACAGAGCTCCTGAAACCCTTGTAATTTCCTAAGGAATAAGGGCAGTAGGAACATCCTTTGTTCTCATATTTGGTCTTTGACCCCAGTTCCCAACACAGAACTCCTAAGTCCCTTGGAATTTCCTGGGTGGTAGGACTGTCTTTTGTTCTAAGGCAACTACTGGTGAGCTCCTAGATGGCTTCAGAGTCGGGACTGGTCAGCAGAAAGACCAAGCCACGATTAGAAGCTTAGAACCTTCAGCCCCACCTCCCATCCCCTGGGAAGGGGAGAGGGGCTGGAAATTGAGTTAATGATCAGTCGCTCTTCCATGATGAAGCCTCCAGAAAAATCCCAAAAGCACGGGGTTTGGAGAGCTTCTGGCTTACTGGACAGGTAGAGGTACTGGGAGAGTGGTGCGCCTGGAGAGGGCATGGAAGCTCTGTGCCTCTTCTGCTGTACTTCGCCCTCCATATCGCTTCCATCCGGAAGCTCATCTGTACCCTTTATCATACCCTCTTTTAATAGACTGGCAAACCTGAGAAAGTGTTTCCCTGAATTCTGTGAGCCCTTCTAGAAAGTTATGGAATCCAAGGAGCGGGTTGCGGGAACCTGGATTTATAACCAGTTGGCGAGAAGAACAAGAAACAACCTGAAACTTGCAAGTGGCATGTGAAGTGAGGGCAGGCTTGTGGGACTGAGCCCTTAAGCTGTCGGATCGGAGGCTGACTCCAGACAGGTGGTGTCAGAACAGAGTTCAACTATCAGATACCCAGCTGATGCCACAGAATTTGTTGGTGTGAGAAAAAAATCCCACACATTTGATGTCAGAAGTATTGTGTGTGAGAGTAAAGAAGAAACAGGGGAATTTTTCCCAGACTCATATAAATGGAATCAGACAGTATTTGTCTTTTTTGCATATGGCTTATTTCCCTTAGAGTCATGTTGTCAAGATTTATCCAAGTTGTAGCATGTATCAAAATTTCATTCCTTTTTTTAAGGCTGAATAATATTCCATTGTATGTGTTTACCACATCTTGTTTATCCATTTACCTACTGATAGACATCTGGGTCACTTCTACCTTTTGGCTGTTGTGCATAATGCTGCATGAAGGTTGATGTACAAGTATTTGTTTGATTCTTTGATTTCAGTCCTTTTGGTTATATATCTAGAAGTGAAATTGCTGCATCCTATGGTAATTCTATATTTAATTGTTAAAGGCCTCACATACTATCTTCCACAGTGGCTACACTATTGTACTTTTCCATAAGCAATACACAACATTTTCAAATTGTCTACATCCTTGCCAACACTGTTATTTTCCGTTATCTTTTTATAATAGCCATTATAATAGATGTGAAGTGAAGTCTTGTGATTTTGTTTTCTATTAAAAGCTTCACAGTTTTAGCTCTTGCAATCAGGGCTTTATTTTTATCCACTTTGAGTTAATTTTTGTTAGAGTCCAACTTCATTCTTTTTCATGTGGATTTCCATTTTTTCCAGCACAATTTGTTGAAAAGAGTGTGCTTTCCTCATTGAATGGTCTCAGTAGCCTTGTTGAAAATCATTTGACCATACATGCAAGGATTTGTTTCTGGGCTCTCAATTCTGTCCATTGGTCTACATGGCTCTCTTTATGCCAGTACCATATTGCTTTGATTACTGTAGCTTTCTAATATGTTTTGAAGTCAGGAAGTGTGAGACTTCCAATTTTGTTCTTATTCAAGATGTTTTTGGCTATTTAGGTCCTGAGATTCCTTACGAATTTTAGGATGGGCTTTTCTATTTCCACAAAGTGTCTCTGGGATTTTGATAGGGATTGCATTGTTTCTGTAGATCACTTGGGGTAATATTGTCATCTTACCACTATTAGGTCTTCCAATCCGTGACTATCGGGTGTCTTTCTACTTATTTATGCCTTCTTTAACTTTTTTCAGCAATGTTTTATAGTTTTCAGTATACAAATTTTTTGCCTCCTTGGTTACATTTACTCCTAAGTATTTCATTCTTTTTGATGCTATCATAAATGGGATTGTTTTCCTAATTTCCTTTTTTGGATTGTTTATTGCTAGTGTATAGAAATGCAGCTGATTTTGTGTGTTGATTTGTATCCTGCAACTTTGCTGAGTTGTTTATTTGGTCTAACAGTTTGGTGCAATCTTTGGGGTTTCCTTCATAGAAGGTCATGTCATCTGTGAACAAATATAATTTTACTTCTTTCCTTGCAGTTTGAATGCCTTTTTATTTCTTTTTCTTGCTTAGTGATCTGGCTAGACCTTGCAGTGCCATGTTGAATAGAAGTGGTGAAAGTGGGCATCCTTGTCTTGTCCCTGATCTTAGGGGAAAATCTTTCAGTCTTTCACCATTGAGTATGATGTTAGCTGTGGGTTTTTCATATACAGCTTTTATAATGTTGAGGCAGTTCCCTTCTGTTCCTAGTTTATCACATTTCTTTCAGCACAGGGCGTGAATACTGATATAGTGGGATTAATATCTATCACATCTGTTACTTCTATTTGCTGCCATTGTTCTTTCTTTTCTTTCTCTTCTGCTCTTTCTGCCTCCCCTGGTTTTAACTGAGCATCCTTTTATATGTTTCTATTTTCTTTCCTTTCATAGAATATTAATTATACTCATTTTTTTAAAAATAATTTTTAGTGGTCACCCTTGAGTTTGCAATATACTTTTGCAACTAATTTAATTCCATTTTCAAATAACACCATTCTGCTTTGTGGTTAATACAAGTCCTCACAACCGAGTATTCCCAATTCCTCCTGCTCAAAGCTTATAGGATTGCTGTCATAAGCTATAATAATCAAATATATTGTTGCCATTATTTCCCACAAGCTTTTATCCATTAGCTCAATCAACAAAAAGAAAAAAATATTCTATTTTACGTTGATTCCTTCCCTAAGGCTCTTACTTTCTGTATGCACATCCCAATTTCTCATGTCTATCATTTTTCTTCTCTCTAAAGACTTCTTCTAACATTTCTTGCAAGGCAGGTCTACTAGTGACAAATTTCCTCAATTTTTGTTTGTCTATGAAAGTCTTTATTTCCCTTTCACTTTTGAGGGATAATTTCCCTAGATATAGATTTCTGGGTTGATGGTTTTTTCTTTCAATACTTTAAATATTTCACTCCACTCCCTTCTTGCTTGCATAGTTTCCAAAGAGAAGTCTGATGTGATTTTCCCCTTCCTCCTCTATAGGTAAGGTGTTTTTTCCCCCTCTGTCTTCTTTCAAGATTTTTCTCTTGTCTTAGATTTTCTGCAGCTTCAATATAATATACTTAGGCATAGAGTTCTTGGAATTTATGTTCCTTGGTGTTCTTTAAGTTTCCTGGATCTGTGGTTTGGTGTTTGTCATTATTTAGGAAAATTCTTGGTCATTATTACTTCAAATATGTCTTCTGTTCCTTTCTCTCTTTCTTCTCCTTCTGGTATTCCCGTTACCTGTATGCAATTGTCCCACAGTTCTTGGATATTCTGTTCCATTTTTTTCATTCATTTTCTCTTTGCATTTCATTTGGGAAGTGCTATGGTCTGAAAGTTTGTGTCCCCCCCAAATTCATATGTTTAATCCTAATCTCCAAAGGTGGTGGATGGATGGATGCAGAGCCCTCATGAATGGGATTGGTGTTCTTATAAAAGAGGTCCAGAGGGAGCCTTTGTCCCTTCTACCATGTGAGGACACAGAGAGAAGGTGCCGGCTATGAACCAGGAAGAGAGCCCTCAATGATGCAACCATGCTGGCCCCTTGACCTTGGACTTCTCAGCCTCCAGAACTGTAAGCAAAGAATTTCTGTTGTTTATAAGCTACCCAGTCTGTGGTATTTTGTTATAGCAACTCAAATGAACTAAAACAGAAAATTTCTATTGATATTTCTTCAAACTCATTGATTCTTTCCTTGTTCATGTACAGTCTATTAAAGGGCCCATCAAAGCCATTTTTGGTTTCTGTTACAGTATTTATTTCTAGCCTTTCCTTTTGATTCTTTCTTAGAATTTCCATCTCTCTGCTTTACATTACCTATCTGTTCTTGCATGTTTTCCACTTTTTCCCTTAGTTCCTTTGCATATTAATCATAGTTATTTAAAATTCCCAGTCTGATAATTCCAAAATCTCCTGCATGTCTGAGTCTGGTTCTGAGGCTCGCTTTGTCTCTTCAAATTGCGTTTTTGTCGTTTAGCATGCCGTGTAATTTCTTGTGAAAGCCAGGCCTGACGTACTGGGTAAAAGGAACTGAGGTCAGTAGGTCTTTACTGTGAAGTTCTATGTTTATCTGCCTAGGAGATAGGCTATGTTTATTGTTTTCATGGCTATAGATATCAAAGGCTAAACTTTCCTCTGGCATCCATTGTTTTTGTCTCCCTTGTTGTCTTTGGGTTTCCCTAGAGACTTCTTAAGTAAGCTCTGAGACATAAAGTTGTAATCTCCTGGTATTACACAGGAGCTCTATTGATGTGATGATAAGGTGTAGGGTAGCAGGCTGGGCCAGTATTGTAATGGTTAGGTTTGCATGCTCCGCTTTGGTAGCCCGGGGTTTGCAGGTTCAGGTTCTGTGTGCAGACCTACACACTGCTCATCAAGCCATGCTGTGACGGCATCCCACATACAAAGTAGAGGAAGACTGACACAGATGTGAGCTCAGGGCCAATCTTCCTCATCAAAACAAAACAAAAAGGTGTGGGGTAGCACAAATGTTTTATAGTCCAATGATTAGGTCTCAGTATTTTAAAGAGCCTGTATCCCTGGACTGGTACCGTCACACGGTTACTGAATGCTTCTCAGTTTCACCACAGCCCGTAGGATGAGAGAGGAAGGTAGAGGGAGTAGAGTTGGCTATTTCACGTCATCCTTGAGGAAGGCTTCTGGGGTGGAGTCTGGTATTTCCCTTCTACCAAGATAGGCTGTGATAAAACCCAAGGTAGGTGGACTCTGGTAAAATAGTTCCCCTTGATGGTAGGCTTTGGTTAAAAGCACAGAATGCTCTGGGAAGATTTTTAAATGGTTCCATTTCCCCTACCTCCTGTGGGGGCATGAAAGGATTTTAACCAATCCACACCCTGAGCACCTGATGGGTCCCCTGAAGATAAAATTCATGGAAGCATGGGGCCCACCTAAGACAAGACTCCCTTGAAAACTTTAACTCTCAAGCTTGTCCACGTTAAGTCTCCA
Organism: Equus asinus; assembly: GCF_041296235.1. Classification (NCBI taxonomy): domain Eukaryota; kingdom Metazoa; phylum Chordata; class Mammalia; order Perissodactyla; family Equidae; genus Equus; species Equus asinus. The sequence goes on along the minus strand of NC_091802.1, from coordinate 3,387,205 downwards.
GCAATTTGTCAATTACAGTTTAAATTTTCCTGTCCAGGTGCTGGCGCCGCTGCCTCTGCTCTCGTAAGCTGTGTCTACCTGTCTGTCTCCCCAGTTTGCGGGGCAGGAGTTATCCTGTGACCTCAATTCTCCGATGTGTCTAAAAAGAGTGGCTGATATTCAGTTTGTTCAGTGTTTCTCTTTGTGTTATTGTGATATGCATGTTTACAGTTTCTCGTACAAGAGCTTCTAAATCCCTTGGAATTTCCTGAGTGATAGGGGTGAGACGAGCATCTTTTGTTATTCATCATGAGCCCCTTTAAACCACACCTAAATTTATGCTAATAAAGTGGGCCCTAGATAGCTTCAGGATGGGGGTTGGTCAACACGAAGATCAATATATGATTAGAGGGTTGGACTTTCAGCCCCATCTCCCAACCTCTAACGAGGAGAGAGGGGCTGGAGAGGAATTCAATCTCCAATGGCGAATGATTTAATCAATCATATCTGTGTAATGGGATCTCCATCAAAACCTCTAAACAGCAGGATTTATAGAACTTCAGGGTTGGTGAACACATGGAGGCGCTGGGACGGTGGTGTGCCCAGAGAGGGAAATGACAAGCTAATGGGAACACTGGTCACTTGGCGGCTTGGAATTGTGAGCTACGCTCTCGGTCATCTGGTGAGCTCGTGTTGGGGAGTCCCCCCAAATCAGTAATTGTTTTAAGGATCTTCTATTTGGGTTAGTCAAATTCCTTCTAAGAGGCTCTAAAAAATCTCCTGCTGGGAGGGTGCGGCCATAACTGCCAGCGCTCTGTGAGCTGAGCAGCAGAGGAGAGAGATTTATTCTTCAGTTAATATGAAAGTTACCACAGACACTTATTATGAGGCAAAAACCGAAAAGTGACTGTTTAGATAGATTTTATAGCCCCAAATATTATCAGCACACATTTAAAATTTTAAGGTGTTTATTTTATAAAAGCTTATATGGTACTACCTGAATAGGACTGGAAGAGGCACTTAATATACCCTTACTGACAAGATTAAACATATTAACAGAGAAATAAAAACAAAACTAGATCAGCGATTAATTTTAGAGGACAATGAACTGCTTTCCTGGAAAAAGAAAGATATTCAATACAAGAAAGAGTAAAGAACACTTACATCAGGGAAAACCAAATTTACAGATTTAAAAGCCATGATAGAATTAACATTTGGGAGAAAAATTTACTTAAAATTATAACTCATTTCTTAATCGTCAAGAGGATAGTGCAGATTCTTGGAATAACTAAGAAAACATCTGCGATAACCTTTCACCCACAGTTGAGAGTAGAACCACTGTCTAAATGACAAGGTCACTTCCCATGCTTCATATAAGGCGTTGGTGGCGATAACTCTATTTTAGCCACGGTCGTTGAAAACTCTTGTTAAAATTCCTGCTAAAAGAACAGCTACAGCACCAGCTAAAGCTATTCCCCGATAGAAAATCAACTGGCTCCTTGTCAAAACATCTCCAATGGTGGGCATTGCATTCTGGTTGTTTTCTTCAGTTATCATCAGTTGGGTGGTCTGGCTCTCCGGTCTGATGACATCAGGTAAAATCACTCCGTCGGTTACTTCTTTACTCAGGCTCGGTAGATCTGTGTCCAGAGAACAGCAGGATATTTACTTCCGTACTGGGTTGTGTAAAGGGATGTTACTGAAGGTTACACAAGAATACACTGTAAACAATGACTGTCAGTCACTAATTGGTATATGTGAAATTACATTAAAGATATTTCATAAGAGAACCCAGAGTTGATCTCTCAATTAGGCCAGAGACAAGTTTTACTAAGCAAGAGCGAAACTAAGCAGCTCTGACTTCACTAAGTTTCAGACTTGTAAGACAGAACCAGAGCACCCTGAAGAAAGCTCTCTGTTACCTGTCGGGGGACGCGCGGTCTCTCTAATTCCTTTCAGCCCAGCTCGAACCTGTGCCTGGAAAGGGGGCACAGGAGTAAACGGAGCATAAGTCACAGCAGGCTGGTGCTCTTTGTTAAACCTTCAATTAAGCTACTGCTGAAACTATTGCTAGAAGATCGCAACATCCAGCACAGTGTTTTCCATCCTGAAAATGCCAATAGCAATAGAACACACCAGAAAACCACTGTTCTCCCCAACGCTCAGCTCATAATAACGATTGAAAAAGGTACTTGTTGCTGTAGCTGCAACTCTAACATACTTTATGCACTAGTGTTCCCAAACCCTGATAAAAGGAATAAAGTTTAAAGATAAATGGTGTTATCATCTAATAGGTAGTTGATGGTCCAACTGAATGTCCTGGACACTTTATTTCCTCCATAAATCTGACTCAAAATAGGAAAGACATAAGACATCACAATTAGGAAAATCAAGAGATTTGAAACCGAGAGCGTGGTCAAAACTGAAGCAGTGGCATCCTCACGTCTGCTTATGAACAGCACCTCCCCCAAGCCAACCTCGCCTCCATCTCATCTGGAGCCTTGATGCAGTAAACAGGGCTCACGACTCAACACAGAGATGCCCATGTGGTCAAGACCCCAAACCTCTACCCGTAGGTTGTAGTTCTGCCCGCAAGTACTTCCCCCCATCACAGATACTCAGCATCCTGCTTTTTAGGAAACCAGGATGAAGAGAAATTTTTTTAAAAGAGACCTACAAACCAGACAACAAACCAATATAAATAAGAAACACACTGCTGTGTTTCTAAGACTATTACATCAACCAGCAAAACACTTTCCAAGCTAATTCCTTTTTTATGTAGGCTGAGTCCTTGGTTAATAGATACTAAATCAACTCAATACTGAGAGGAGAATGTGCTGAAATATGACTTTCTTCTGCTGCCAACTCCCATATTAGATATATTTCATGATTGCAAGTGAGTCATGCCGTCAATGGCATTCCTGTCCTTTTGACCCTAGAAGATCCCTGTCCGTGTCACAGGATCGAGTGGAGCCACATTTCTGAAAGGACAACCTGTCTCTTACCTGCTCTGCCACTCGATTCCAGTCTATCCTGAAGATGTACACCATGTAGAAAATGGCTTGAAAGAAGACACAGACTATCAATCCAGACCAGAGACCTAAGGGTGCAAAATCAATATCACGAGTTTAGATTGGCTGCAGTTCAGTTCCCATCAACGTTAAAACTCTTCCCGAACTACCGGATCCACAGAGTAAACTTTAGTTGAATTAACCTCCCCCAAACTGTAGATAATCATGGACCAGGCTTAGACTCCAGCTTACTGCCGATCTGTCAGAGGCAATCAGTCTATCAGCGAACAATCAAAAACGACCCCAAACTGGTTGCTGCGTTACACGTTGATGTAACAAATATTTACGGGCTTTCTTTGTGCCAGGCATTGTTTTAAGTGCTAGAAACACAGAAGTGCACCGGCTGACAGAAGAGCACCCTCACGGAGCTCATATTCTACTGGGAGACGAGCAATCAACAAGGAAACAAAGGTGTCACTTTCAGAGTGAGAAGGGCCATGGAGACATTGGGCAGAGGCTGCAATAATGGCTTGTGGCCGCTGAGAGTCAAGAAGATGGTCAGGCGGCTCTCTGAGGGGGAGACCAGAATGGGCAGGAGGCAGCTGTGACAGCTCCAGGAAGGGCCCTGCAGGCAGAGGGAAGGGCAGGCCCAGGCCCAGAGGAGACCAGCCTGCATGGCCTAGCAGCAGAAAGGCCAGTGGGGATGGGGCAGGGGGGCGGGGAGGGCTGATGGAGGGAAGGGGGTGAGGGAAGCAGGACACGCAGGCGTTCGAGCCCCGAAGGACTCAGGTTTGATTCCAAGACCAATGGGAACCCGCTGAAAGCTTCCAGACCAGTGTGCACATTTACATATGTGAGACCTGATGTTTTCAGAAGTCCACTTTGAAAACGCTCTCTCCCACTGCTGTGTGGAAAAGACTACAGACAATACAGCCTCCATGAAAAAAGGGTTTAAACAATGCCTCTCTAGTTCTGACAAGAAACGATTTAAATCACTTAAATATTAATTCTATATCAAAGTGGCTGTAAAATATCCACTCACGTCAACAATTCCGCTACAAGGCAAGCTGCTTTGGTTAGAGATGGAATATGCGATAAACTGAGAATCAGTCCACTAACTCCTTCCTTACATGTCTGGGGCCCACGTTGGCAGAGGCCCACTGAGGCTGGTCCTCCCCTGGACTCCAGGTGTCACCTCTCCAGCTGAGAAGTAGATGGACTGACAGCTTGCACCCTTCCATGGAGTGATTCCACTCCCAGAAACCCATCCGAAGGAAATATTCCAGAATGTCGCCAATAATTCATATACCCAGATGCTCATCACATTGCTATTTATAAAGAGGAGCAATTTAAATGTCCACTATTAGAGAGGCATTAAATAAATGACACAAAGAAATATTACAGAGATGCTAAAAACCATGTCTTTAACATGGTATAGGGGGAAACTACATTTTCAGTATAATCCCACATTTGTGATGATAGAAAAAATACTGGAATAAAGACAATTGTAAAATACTGGAATAAAATACATTGAATGCCTCAACTTTTATATGAGAAGTGAAATTATAGGTAATTGAATTTCTTCTGTATATTTTATGCATTTCCCCAAATTTCCATACTGTTGAAGTATAACACCAAAGTGTATAACAAAGCTGAGCATCTACTGTGGACCAAGCAGAAGCACTTTTGCGGACAAAGAGGGAAATCTGACGGGTCCTTATTCTAAAGGAGCTTAGAGTCTTGTAGGGGAGAGGTTTTCACTGTTTGCTTTTTTTTAGGGAAAGCTGAATGGTAAACCCTCAGCCACTCCAGGGGCAGGGGCTCTTGCTACTTGGTGAAAGGGAATTTCCCCGGCGTCTAGGACTGTGCTTGGTAGAGACGAGACAGTGATAAAGGCTCGCCAGTTCTGTGCCCCAAACAGAGAACAACAAAGGCCAACTTGACATTCACCAAATACCCCACAGGCTCCCAGTCTGCACTGGTCATTAAAAAGAGAAACGACATTGAAGACAGTTACTCATTAAGCCACCAACTGACAGCACTTCCAAAAAGTCAAGATAAGAAACTAAGCACCTCTGTTTGTGTGGACACAGGAAGGCTCTTACGACAGCAGCAGGATTAAAATTTCACAGAGAAATGGGGAGAGAGTTGAAATGTTCTACACGGTAAAATGTCCTGATTGGATACAGAACAAAAGTGAAATTGGCAAAGAGTTAGCCATTGATGACTAAGTATCTAGGTACTAAAGTTTTTTCCGTTTTACAATTACCGATTATGGCATTTAGCTGTTAACCCGCCCACTGTTACCTGTGCTGCTTAGGCAATATGCTCTCTGACTCCCACTAGGCTCCTACAGATAATGTCTCTGTGGAGCCTGGGTCACCATGGAAATGGGTGTGTGAGCTGTCTTCAGGAATCAGAACTCCTTGTCCACTTCAGGGCTTTGAGACCACCAACTCATCAACCGGCCCAGGCAGATGTCCAATAGGCGACCTTTCGTCGTCAAGAGGCTAAAAACTCCACCCTCAGATCATGCTAATGCCGCCATTTTGTGAACATGGGTCCTGTGACGAGGCATGGAGTCTGACCGCACTTGCGCGGATTATCAATGACCTCACCTCTCCTCACCTCCCATCACCTCTCTCCACATTTCAGACCGCCTTGCCCCTACCCCATAAATGTCTCTGAGTCCCTCTTTTTGGGGAAGTGAGTTTGAGGCTCATGCTCTCACTTCCTCATGTGGCTGCCTCGTGAGTAAACCCTCTCTCTGTTGCAATCTTGTCTCGGTGTCTGGGTTCTGGGTGGCGGGCAAAAGCGAAGCTGGTTCTGTTACAAAAGGAGCTATTTGAATACACATACAGCATTCAGTCAGTCCTCTAATTAGACTTTTTTCTAAAGACAATAGAATTTATTGTTACTGAAAGAAATCTATAGAAAATGCAGATGTGGATAGATCTGCAGAACACATATAGCAGCTTACCCCCGAAGCACAGAATAGATTATTTTGTATAATTCTATACATTTAGAATCTTTTTTTCTTTTAAGATTTTTTTATTTTTCCTTTTTCTTCCAAAGCCCCCTGGTATATAGTTGTGTATTTTTATTTGTGGGTCCTTCTGGTTGTGGCATGTGGGACGCCACTTCAGCATGGCCCGATGAGCAGTGCCATGTCTGTGCCCAAGATTTGAACTGGCAAAACCCTGGGCTGCCGAAGTGGAGCGTGCCAACTTAACCACTCGGCCACGGGGCTGGCCCCTAGAATCTTGATAAAATGGGAAATTTTCTAAAAAAATAATAGCTTGCTAAAGGGTCCCAATAGAAGATAGAAAGTCTAAACACACTGCTTTTCAGAGAAGAAGCTGAGAAAGCCGTAAGAAGGATAAACTCCGCCAAAAACCACGTCATGACAGCTTCACAGAAGAGTTCCAGCACACCTTTATAAACCAGATCCCCCCTGTACTGTTTAAATTGTTCCGGGCATACAAAAAGGGAACATTTTTAATTCTCTTGAGGAAGTGAGTATAACATTAATATCATTAATATCAAAACCTAAGGAAGCTTACACAAAAAATAAAACTACAGACAAACCTTACTTATAAATATCACTGCAAAATTCTTCAACCTTAACAGAATCCAGCAGCTCAGTCAAAGAATAGCACATAATAATCCAGATTGTCCAATATAAGGAAATCAATTAATCATTTATTATCATAATAGATTTAAGGAGAAAAATTATAGGATCATCTCTACAGGCACTAAAAAGTTATTTGACAAAACGCTCTACCAACCTTGTTGGAAACATTCAATGAAATAGACGCCATGGATACTTCCTTGAACATGATTTTTAAAAACGTGCTCACACTAACTTATTTATGTGTATGTGTGTGTGTGTGTGAGTGTGTGTGTGTGTCTGTGTGTGTATGTCAGCCTCAAATGCAGCACACTATTTAGTAGAAAAACACTGGGAGCTTTATCTCTAAAGACCTGAACAGACAGTATTTCCACTAATACCACACAATCTATGATACTATTAGAGGCATTAGGCAGAAAAAAGAAATCAGTGGTATAAAATCTGGAAAGGAGAATATAAAATTACTTGTAGATGATATGGTTATAAAAGTGGAAAACCCATGAGAATCAACTGAAAACTACTGCAAATAAGAGGAATTCAGAATTGTAACAAGATACAAAATTCACATGCAGTAATTAATGGTCCTCCTACATACAAACAACAGCCACTTAGATTATATAATGGAAGAGAAGCCCTCATTTACAGTGGCACAAAAGGATAAAATGTCTAGGGATAACCTTAAAAAGAAATGTGCAAAAGCTTTATGAGCAAAATTATAAACAGATGCCTGAGCAGAAGCTAACATTTCCAAAATGTTCCTCAGATATTTGAACATAAAAGCTGAAAGTGTCAGAGATGCACCCATTGCATGAAAACACAGATGGTCTCCAGGTCTTGGACCAACTAGCAGGTGGATTTCGGGGTTGGCTCCTTCATCTTTGGGCCCCAGTGCATTTATTCTCTACAGACCGAGATCTGGTACCATCCTGAGATGAAACCTAGGAGAGAAGAATTCCCCTGAGGAAGAGATGAAGTGTCTGGAGAACAGGAGCTGCCTCCAGCACCTCCTCTCACTTTCTCTGCAGGAAAACAGGGGCTGAATGGTAACACCTAATGAGAGTAAGAAATATTTGAGTCAGTGCAGTTTACTGAAGATAATAAATGCTAGGATAAATGCCACAGCCATTATAAACTTCCAACTCTTCCCGTCTGAAAGTGACATAAATCCCTCACAGATATGAAAGATCTTATAGAGATAGAACTGGTAAGACTCGGCAGCACGACTGGGACAGAGTTCTTGAGGCTGGGTGGCTGAACAGAAAGGGGGCCAGGAGCCAGAGATGTTGGTGAGACCAGCCCATAAATACCTGGGACATCTGAAAATACACAGATCAGGCGCTCAGGCATGAAGTCAGGTCCAGAGATGGAGATCTGAGAGCCACTGGCATGGGGGGTTGAAGCCCTGAGACTTTCAAGGAGGAGAGTGCAGAATAAGAAAAGCAAAAGGATCATTTCCTGGTCCTTGGTAAGGCCTACATGTCAAGATCATAAAAAAGTGCCAAAAAACAAGAAGAGGATTAGAAACCAAGAGTATCGGGTATGAACTCATAAAAGACAAGGATCTTGCTTGTTTCCCTTTATATTCCCCAGAGTCTAACACAGCAGAGGCCCTGACATGTTTAGTTCTCAGTGAGCATTTGTTGAATGAATGAGGGATTTATGAAACTCAAAGAGAGAGACAACATGCGTAGATAGCAGTGATAAGTGCAGCTCTGGGGTCAACTATCTGGGTTCAAATCCTGTCGCAGCACTTACTATCTGTGGGGCAAATTACTTAATCTCTTCAGGTTTTAGCTTCTTCATGTATGAAATGGAGCTAATGGGAGATCACATCTTTTGTAGTTGTCATAAATTTAAATGCGATAATGTACATAAAAGGTTAGCATGTTTCTGACAAACGCTCTTCATGACTATTATCTCACATCCTATAAGTTATAGCTTTACATTATTATTTTTAAATTAAAAATAAAAATACTGGAGAAGAATGTAGAAAAATGTTAAAATTCTATTGTATAAGTTCTTGCCAGAACAATAAAGAAAAAAGAAGTAAAAGGCATTAAAATTGGAAAATAAGGAGTAAAACTATTTATATTTACATACAACATGATCCTATATATAGAAAATCTTAAAGAACCCACACACACAAAAATACTAGAGCTAATAAATGAATTCAGTGAACTTACAAGATCAACACACAAAAATCAGCTGTGTTTTAATACACCAGCAATGAACAATCGGAAAAGCAAATTAAGAAACTACTTCTACTTACAATAGATCCAAAATAATAAAATATCTAGAAATAAATTTAACCATGGAAGAAAGACTCGTACATTGAAAACTATAAAATATTGCTATAAGAAATTAAAGACCTAAATTAATGGAAAGATATCCTGTGTTCATAGATTGGCAGACTTAATCTTGTTAAGATTGTAATATTCTCACCAAAGCAATCTACAGATTCAAAGCAATCCTGTTAAAAATTCTACCAGCCTTTTTTGCAAAAATGGAAAAGCTGATTCTCAAATTCATATGGAATTCAAGGGGCCCCAAATAGCCAAAACTAAATTGAAAAAGAAGAACAAAGTTGGAGAGCTTACACTACCTGAATTCAAAACTTATCTACACAGCTACAACAATCAAAACAGTGTGGTACTGGCATAAGCCAGACAAGCAGACCAATGGAGTAGAAGAAAATCCAGAAATAAACCCAAACCTCTATGGCCAACTGACTTTCACCAGGGGTGCCAAGCCCATTCAAGAGGAAAGAAGAGTTTCTCAGCAGATGGTGTTCACCTCATCCACGTAGCCGTAGCCACATCTCAGGTCGGAGCCAATGCATCACTACCTTGGGCAGTGTTCTGGAAGCCAGTCGGGCTTAGACGTTCCCTCCAACCCCACAGAGGCACTCATAGCACCCAGCTCTTCTCCTCTGCAGGACTTAACCTAAATGGAATAATCGCGTAACTAACTATTTAATCTTGATCTCATTCTGAGGGCAGGGGTCATGTTCATTTGGTTCAAGACTGCATTTCCAGAGTTTTTTGCACAGAGGAGACACTGAGAAACTATTTGAGGAGAAAATAATTCCTCGGGGGCCATTTTCCAGTCAACTGCTTTACATCTCAAGCAGGTTATCTTAACACAAGTGAGACTGCAGGCGGGTAACCGAGGAATCAAAAACATACCTATTATCCCAAGTTTAGCGGCAAAGATCAGCGATACTCCAATGGGAAAACCAAACACATAATAACCAACGACATTCAAGATAGCGCCAATCTTTTGTTTTCCTGTACCTCTCAGGATTCCACCACAGGTGCCCTAAAGAGAGGAAAACCAAAAGCAGTGTTGCAGTCACACAGCTGTATCAAGTTCAGAATACAACAACCATATTTCACAAGTTTGAACACAGGCAAATAGTTATGTTTCAAAACAAGCATTGCACATTGTGTAAGAGATCCAGGGAAACCTTTTGCTTCTGAAGTTATGCCAACGACAGAATATTGCAGCTTTCATCAGAAACCCATCAGATAGCATTATTTAAATCTTCAGCCATTTAAAAATATTTTGTAATAGCGTATGTTAAAAAAAACATGTAGAAGTTTCAATAACGGAAGTCTCAGCAGAATCTAGTCCGATGTCATGGCTGAAAAATATTAATGCAATTAAAGGCTTCAAAACCGCTCAGAGCCAGAGTGGCGACAATCCTTGCTCTCTTCCACACTATTCTTACCACAGCAAGTGTTCAATCACGGGTACCACATCTTTAGCGTGACAATGACAAATAGAAGAAATTCCTTGGGGGGAAAAAGCAAGATGGCAAATTGACCTAGAAATCAAGTCATGAGGACTAACTGGTGAAACTGGGAATGAGCCTCAAGGGCTAATGCCAAGGGATAGCAGAAGGGTCTTCAAGTACCTGTAAATCTACAGAAGATCAGCCCGGAGAAGGACTTTTCAGTGCTCACGGCCTGCCTTGAAGGATACGGCAGAGATCACTTCATCACTTGGCTAGGATGTCACACAGGGCATTGAGGCCCCAGATGAAGTAGGATAAGCACCAGAGAAGACCGGATAACTTATCCACCTGGAGATGCTACACTCTTAAGTAGCCCATCTTTCCCACAAGTGGCTCAAACCACCTGAAGCAAGAGATCTCTCTTTTCAAAAATGAAATCAAAGACATTTAATTCAAAAGCTAGAAACACAAATTTGCTATGTATATTAGACAGTAAAATCACTCCGATACTCACTGCAAGTGCATCAAATAGATGAAAGGGAGCAAAAACAGGCATCACTTGGCTCACAAGGGAAACAATATCTCTGTTGGAGGACAAGAAAATAGTCAGTCACCCCAAAATCACATTTAAGTGGAGTACTAATTAACTATTGATCTGAAAAACCTAACAAATTGATCATTCAATTCGGTCAAAATACTACTTTTCTATTTGATGACATGAGTACACGATAAAACCTCATTAATTTAAATGTTGTTAGTTAGGATTTAGGTTAAAAGGGACGTGGTTAGGCTGCCACTACAGAGGATAATTCATAAAGTTTTGTTTATAAGCATAAAAATGTGGAGGTTGGGAAGAAAAAGAAGCACATTTCCGACCGTGTATGGTTCTCTCTCTGCATAAGGGAGTCTTCTTCAAAAATGGAGTTGAAGGTCAGTGTTCACACAGGCAATATTTGCCTCCTCGTGGATCCTCTGAGCTCTGTCTAATTATGATGGAAGATCTGCCTGGGGAGGCCCCTAATGAGGGTACTGGGGCTCCGGAGAAAGACACAGCAGAGATGGAGGTGACTAACAACACTGGATGGATCCAGTGTGGATGCAACACGTGAAACAAGCTACAGTACTCTCCCCAAAGGAAGTCTTCCTGCTTCTCTCCCATTCATCCTAAAGGTGGAGCGTGCTGGTCGACAGGCACCAGCAATTTAGACAGAGCCTGAGGTCAACCCTTTCACCAGGGGAGGGAGCTCTTCGGAACAGATCCACAGGACTGCAAAGTTACCTAATGTGTGCACCATCTCTACTAATGAAAATGACAATGTGATATTTCATTCAAAAATACAAACAGTAAACCCATGTTCACCAGACACTGAAGAAATTAATAGCACACAAGAAAAAGAAAGAAAAGAAAGACCAAAATGAGTATGCAGAACAGCTGACACAAAAGGAAACAGAAAGAATGCAAGGAACAAAAGAGAAATTTTTTAAAAATTATAATTAGCATTCTTAGAGATATTCATAAACTAACAACAGGGATTTAAGGAAAAAGGAGCAATTGGGAAAAAGTGGTTGGAAATGAAAAATATGAAAACTAAAATAAAACATTCTATTTAAAGACTGGATAATGAAATGGACATGGCTAAAGATAAATTTCAATTTGGAAGATAAAGTTGAGGAAATATCCCAAAACACAGAGACAGAAAATGAGAGAAAAGAGACATGTCAGATTAATCCATAAGTCCTATCATTTATCTAAATTTCCTAGAGCTAAAGAAAAATCCAACGCTTCAGACTGAAAGTCTATAAACTGCCACAGAGAATAAAAGAAAAAAAGATTCACCTGCACCCAACCACATTCAAGGACAAAAAGAATATCTGAAAGATTTCCAGAAAAAAAAATTCTCCTACAAAGGAAAAAGAGTCGGATTAATATGAAAAGTTTATATCCAGGTGACATCACGGAAGATGGTGGAATAGAAAGCTCTGAGAATCAGTCTTTTAACCAAAACAACTATTGAACTGGCAAGAAATGTAGGAATCAACTATTTCAGAACTCTGGAGCTGAACTGAAAACTTACAGTGACAAGAGGAGGGCCTGATGAAGAAAGAGGCTTGTAAATATCTGTGAATTTTCGTGTTTTGCATGGTAGCTGCCATTTCCTGTTCCCTGATTCCCACAGCAGGTAGCTGGAGGGATGGCTGCCTGCATTCCTGACGTGGTTGACTGGTGAGAAGTTGGGCAATAAGGATCTTGTGTGCCAAAAATCAGGGTTTTATGAGCTGCCAGGAGCAAAATGGGGTGAGCTGAGCCGGGATTCTCTCTCCTCCAAAATATAACAAAAGACTGGAAGAACTGAATTTCAGAGAATAAACATAATGCCAGCTCGTTAGAGACCTACAATACCAAGAAGGCGGAGATCATAAACCTTGCTTACACCTTCGGAGGCGCTGGAACGGTAGAGAGAACATCGCTCCCTCCCCTAGAGTCTGCGATCGCTGCGGCGCGGGTCGGGAAGGAGCGGGGGAGGGGCCGCGTGACCAGGGGATCATCCAGGACTCCTGCCGCTCATTCAGTGGAGACCGGCTGACAGGGGGAAAGCTTCCCTCCGCAGGGACCCTATAAATCAAGGGCCTTGGGAGACCAGAGAACAGAAATGATCTGAACCCAGACCGGCGCGTGTGAGTAACAGCCCCTGCCCCCCAGCAAAGCCAGTGGGCGCAGCCATCTTGCCCCGAAGGCGGAGAGCTAACACACCGCTCTCGACCCCCATCTAGTGGCGACAGGCTGTAACTGCAACTGAATTCTACCACCATGAGAAAAACCCGCTCCTCTACCATCCAGCAATTTATAAAAGCCCCAGACCAGAAGGAAAACAATAAAAACACAGAATTAAGTCCTGAGGACTTGGAATTAGGTAAACTAAGTGATAATGAATTCAGAGCAGCTATAATCAAAAAACTCAATGAGGTAGAGAGAAAGATAGAGAAACAAGCCGAGTTCTGGAGTTACTTCACAAAAGAGACTGAAATCATAAAGAAGAATCAAACAGAATTACTTGAGATGAAAAACACAATGGACCAGATAAAACAGAATACGGATTCCCTGAATGCCCGTGTAGACAACATAGAGGAGAAAATTAGCATAATCGAGGACAGACAGGCTGAATGGCGCCAGACAGAGGAAGAAAGAGAACTAACAATTTAAAAAAATGAGGAAAATCTCCGAGAGATAATGGATTCAATGAGGAGTAAGAACATAAGGATCATAGGAATTCCCGAAAATATGGAAAAGGAAAATGGAGCAGAAAGTGTGCTTAACGAAATTATTGAAGAGAATTTCCCAAATCTAGGGATCAACGGAGAAATGTGTGTAGAGGAGGGTTTTAGATCTTCTAGATTTATCAATGTAAAAAGAGCTACCCCAAGGCACATAGTAGTAAAGTTGGCAAATAGGAATAAGGAGAGACTACTCAGGGAAGTAAGGGAAAAAAAAAAGAATAACCTATAAAGGAGCCCCTATCAGACTGTCAGCGGATTTCTCTACAGAAACCCTACAAGCTAGGAGAGAATGGAGTGATATATTCAAAGCTTTAAAGGATAAAAACCTTCAGCCAAGAATACTCTATCCAGCAAGAATTTCCTTCAGATATGAGGGAGAAATTAAATCTTTTCCAGACAAACAAAAGTTAAGGGAATTTGTAACTAAAAGCCCTCCATCACAAGAAATCCTCAAGAAGGCTCTCATACTTGAAAAAAAGAAAAAAGGGAGAAAGGGGACACAATCCACAGACTAGGGAGACCGATGGATAGAACCAGAACAGGATAGCAAATATTCAACTATAGCATTAGGGTAAAAATAAGGAAACTACCAAAACAAGGATGATCTTAGCACTCTAACTACAAATTAATAAGACGAGTTGGAATAAAAAATGAAAATAATTATTTAGGAGGGGAAGAGCAAAGGGTCTTAATCAGTATTGGTCAAGTAAGTAAGAGACCACCAGAGAATAGACTATATTATACACGAGATTCTAAATACAAACTTCAAGGTAGACACTAAAATAAAGTACAGAACAGAGTCACAAATCATAAATAAGGAAAAATCTAAGAAACCCAGCATAAGAAATTGCAGTATTAAATGGGTAGTCTAAAGCACACAGGAAAAGAAACACAGGAAAACAAGATAATGAGCGACAGATTGACAGCATTAAGTCCACATGCATCAATAATCACTCTCAATGTGAACGGATTGAACTCTCCAATAAAAAGACACAGAGTGGCAAAATGGATTAAAGAACAAGATCTAACAATTTGTTGCCTCCAGGAAACACACCTCAGCCCCAAGGACAAACACAGACTCAGGGTGAAGGGGTGGAGGACAATACTTCAAGCAAATAGCAAGGGAAAAAAGGCAGGTATTGCAATTCTCATATCAGACCAAGTGGATTTCAAAATAAGACAGGTAAAGAGAGACACAGAGGGACAATATATAATGATCAAAGGGACACTTCATCAAGAAGAAATAACGCTTATAAATATCTATGCACCCAACACAGGAGCACCAAGATTCATAAAGCAAATATTAACAGACCTAAAGGAAGATGTTAAAAACAACACAATAATAGTAGGGGACCTCAACACCCCACTCACATCAATGGACAGATCATCCAGACAGAAAATCAACAAGGAAATAGTGGAGCTGAATGAAAAACTAAAACAATTGGACTTAATAGACATATATAGATCACTCCACCCAGAAAGAGCTGAATACACATTCTTCTCAAGTGCACATGGAACATTCTCTAGGATAGACCATATGTTGGGAAACAAGGCAAGCCTCTACAAATTTAAAAAAATTGAAATAATAACAAGCATCTTCTCAGATCATAGTGCTATAAGGCTAGAAATTAAGTGCAAGAAAAAAGCTGAGAAAGGCACAAAGATGTGGAAACTAAACAACACACTACTGAACAAGCAATGGATCATTGAATAAATTAAATAAGAAATAAAAAAATACCTGGAAACAAATGAAAATGATAGCATGCCATACCAACTCATATGGGATACAGCAAAAGCTGTATTAAGAGGAAAATTCATCACAATACAGGCACATCTTACCAAACAAGAAAAATCCCAAATAAGCAACCCTAAAGCACACCTAACTGAACTAGAGAAAAAAGAACAAATGAAGTCCAAAGTCAGCAGGAGAGAAATAATAAAAATCAGAGCAGAAATAAATACTTTTGAAATGAAAAAGGCAGTAGAAAGGATCAATGAGACAAAGAGCTGGTTTTTTGAGAAGATAAATAAAATTGACAAACCCCTAGCCAGACTTACAAAGAAAAAAAGGGAGAAAGCTCAAATAAACAAAATCAGAAATGAGCGAGGAGAAATAACAACAGACTCTGCAGAAATACAACAGATTATAAGAGAATACTACAAAAAACTATATGCCAACAGAATGGATAACCTAGAGGAAATGGATAAATTCTTGGACTCCTACAATCTCCCAAAGCTCACTCAAGAAGAGGCAGACAATTTGAACAGACCAATCACAAGGAAAGAGATTGAAACATCAAAAACATCCCAAAGAATAAAACCCCAGGACCAGATGGCTTTCCTGGGGAATTCTACCAAACTTTCAGAGAGGATTTAATACCTATCCTTTTCAAGCTATTCCAAAAAATTAGGGAAGATGGAACACTTCCTAACACATTCTATGAGGCCAACATCACGCTGATCCCACAACCTGACAAGGACACCACGAAAAAAGAGAACTACAGGCCAATATCACTGATGAACATAGATGCAAAAATTCTAAACAAAATTTTGGCAACCAGAATTCAGCAATTCATCAAAAGAATCATACATCAGGATCAGGTGGGATTCACACCAGGAACACAGGGATGGTTCAACATCCGCAAATCAATCAACGTGATACACCACATCAACAAACTGAGGAATAAAAACCACATGATCATCTCAATAGATGCAGAGAAGGCATTTGACAAGATCCAACAGCCATTTATGATAAAAACTCTGAACAAAATGGGCATAGAAGGAAACTACCTCAACATAATAAAGGCCATATACGACAAACCCATAGCCAACATCATACTCAATGGGCAAAAACTGAACCCCATCCCCCTGAAAACAGGAATGAGACAAGGATGCCCTCTCTCACCACTCTTATTTAACATAGTACTGGAGGTCCTGGCCAGAGCAACCAGGCAAGAAAAAGGAATAAAAGGAATCCAAATAGGGAGGGACAAAGTGAAACTCTAGCTGTTTGCAGACAACATGATCTTATATATAGGAAACCCCAAAGAATCCATTGGAAAACTGTTAGAAGTAATCAACAACTACAGCAAAGTTGCAGGGTATAAAATCAATTTGCATAAATCAGTAGCATTTCTATACTCCAGTAATGAACCAACAGAAAAAGAACTCAAGAATACAATACCATTCACAATCGCAACAAAAAGAATAAAATACCTTGGGGTAAATTTAACTAAGGAAGTGAAGGACCTATATAATGAAAATTACAAGGCCTTTCTGAGAGAAGTGGATGACGACATAAGGAGATGGAAAGACATTCCATGTACATGGATTGGAAGAATAAACATAGTTAAAATGTCCGTTCTACCTAAAGCAATCTACAGATTCAACGCCATCCCAATCAGAATCCCAATGACATTCTTTACAGAATTAGAACAAAGAATCCTAAAATTCATATGGGGCAACAAAAGACCCCGAATTTCTAAAGCAATCCTGAGAAAAAAGAACAAAACGGGAGGCATCACAATCCCTGACTTCAAAACATACTACAAAGCTACAGTAATCAAAACAGCGTGGTACTGGTACAAAAGCAGGTTCACAGATCAATGGAACAGAATTGAAAGCCCAGAAATAAAACCACACATCTATGGACAGCTTATCTTTGACAAAGGAGCTGAGGGCATACAATGGAGAAAAGAAAGTCTTTTCAACAAATGTTGCTGGGAAAACTGGAAAGCCACATGTAAAAGAATGAAAATTGACCATTCTTTTTCACCATTCACCAAAATAAACTCAAAATGGATTAAAGACCTAAAGATGAGACCTGAAACCATAAGGCTTCTGGAAGAAAACGTAGGCAGTACACTCTTTGACATCAGTAGTAAAAGGATCTTTTCAGACACCATGCCTTCTCAGAGAAGGGAAACAATAGAAAGAGTAAACAAATGGGACTTCATCAGATTAAAGAGCTTCTTCAAGGCAAATGAAAACAGGATTGAAACGAAAAAACAACCCACTAACTGGGAAAAAATATTTGCAAGTCATATATCTGACAAAGGCTTAATACCCATAATATATAAAGAACTCTCACAACTCAACAACAAAACATGAAACAACCCAATCAAAAAATGGGCTGGAGACATGAACAGACATTTCTCCAAAGAAGATATACGGATGGCCAATAGGCACATGAAAAGATGCTCATCATCGCTGATCATCAGGGAAATGCAAATCAAAACTACACTAAGATATCACCTTACACCCATTAGAATGACAAAAATATCTAAAACTAATAGCAACAAATGTTGGAGAGGTTGCGGAGAAAAAGGAACCCTCATACACTGCTGGTGGGCATGCAAACTGGTGCAGCCACTATGGAAAACAGTATGGAGATTCCTCAAAAGATTAAAAATAGAACTACCATACGATCCAACCATCCCACTACTGGGTATTTATCCAAAGAGCTTGAAGTCAGCAATCCCAAAAGTCCTATGCACCCCAATGTTTCTTGCAGCACTGTTTACAATAGCCAAGATGTGGAAGCAACCTAAGTGTCCAGCAACAGATGAATGGATAAAGAAGATGTGGTACATATATACAATGGAATACTACTCAGCTGCAAAACAGAACAAAATCATTCCATTTGCAATAACATGGATGGACCTTGAGAGAATTATGTTAAGTGAAATAAGCCAGAGAGAAAGATAATCTGTGTATGACTCCACTCATATGAGGAATTTAAAATTATGGACTAAGAACAGTTTAGTGGATACCAGGGGAAAGGCGGGGTGGGGGGTGGGCACAAAGGGTGAAGTGGTGTGCCTACAACATGACTGACAAACATTAATGTACAACTGAAATTTCACAAGATTGTAACCTATCAATAACTCAATAATAATAATAAAAAAGAACAGCTGCCATAAACTAAAACAAAAAAACAAAAAAACAAAAACAAAAAAACCAGGGTTTTATCTTTTGATCGACCAGGCAGTTCACTAAGGGACTGGCACAGAGACTGGCCACCGTCTCAACCCCTTTGGGCTGAAGCACCTTCCCAGGCAGTGCCTGGTGAGTAATTTACAGAGACAGAACCTTTTTAAAGAACTCTTTTCTTATTGGATCAAGGTATTTAAGGAAATCTCTGTCAGGTCATTGGCTGAGTGTGGAGATAACGGACACCACACATGACAAGGAACACAGTCTTTTGTAAAAACTGGTTTGGAAAAGTCAGTGAACAAATGGACGACTGCAGAACAGCAATGACAACAAGCAAGAAGAGCAATGCCCCGGGGCTGGCCCCGTGGCCGAGTGGTTAAGTTCGCGCGCTCCGCTGCAGGCGGCCCAGTGTTTCGTTGGTTCGAATCCTGGGCGCGGACATGGCACTGCTCATCAAACCATGCTGAGGCAGCGTCTCACATGCCACAACTAGAAGGACCCACAACGAAGAATATACAACTATGTACCAGGGGGCTTTGGGGAGAAAAAGGAAAAAATAAAATCTTTAAAAAAAATAAAAATGGTTTCTATTAAAAAAAAAAAAAAAGAAGAGCAATGCCTGGGGAGGGAGAAGAACCTGATTTCCAGAGTTATCGCACTACAATATTCAAAATGGCCAGTTCTCAACAACAAATTACAAAGTATATACAAAGAAACAGGAAAGTATGGCCCATTCACAGGAAAAGAAGAGATTATCAGAAACTGGTAAATATTGTCAGAATCAATTTTTTGAGAACTCTAGAAATTAACCAAACGCTTGCAGTGACCTGGGGGCACTTATTGCAGAAAAATGGCTGAATCTTAGTAACCACAGCTTTGTGGTGTTTTTAACTTACTCTAGTATCATCTCCTGCTCCCAGCGCAGTGGTAATCTTGAAAAATAACAGTCCACATTTCCAAGACTGGCAGAGGAAGAATGGTGTGAACTCCTTCAAAACTTCATTCCCAAAGAATAGTTATTATTTCACAGAAAGATCCACCTGTCTGGTGTTTCCGTAGAAGACACCCTTTGAAAGGCTGTCTTTGTTTCATCTGACTCAAACTTGCCCAATGTTAAAGTTGATCTCTGGGAGATGCTTGTCAAAAACATTTACATGTTAATGTTGTAGTTGCTGCTGCCTGAGGCAATGGGTAATAGTTGAGGCAAACAATAGACTAACCAACAAGCTTGGGAGGAAAGACTGGGGAATGAGATACTTGTAGGGACTTTGAAAGCTTTGACTTTCCTAGAGTCCTGGGAATCTGGAAGACCATGTGCTTGCATAGGACTGTGCACATGCTCAGGAAGACCAGAGAAGGCCTAAGCTCTCACCTCTGGCACAACTTGAGGCTCTACACAAGCAGGAAACGAAGGTGAAGGCCAAGTTGCAAACTGCCTGGCTGAGTGTTAAAGGTACGCCCTGACGCATGTCCAGAGAGCCCTTCAGCAAAGAGGGGGAAATGTTTGGGATGCAAGCATTTACGAAAATCTCTGTCCAAGATTAGATTGGTGGTTACCAGAGGGGAAGGGAGGAGAGAGGAAGGTGAAAGTGGTGACGGGGCCCATGCGTAAGGTGATGGATGGTAATTAGCCTTTGGGCGGTAAACCACCCAAAGGTAGTCTACACAGAACTGAAATATAATGATGCACACCTGAAATTCATATAATGTTACAAACCAATGTTATCTCAATAACTAAATAAATACAAAAATCTCTGTCCATGAATCAGCTGACCACTAAGCTAATGCAACAGAGACTTCAGTGGCCACACCCAACAAAGAATACAAACTTTACTGAATTAGTTCATAAAAGTCACTAAGCAAACGAACAACAAGAATCAGTAACAAAAATAAGCCCTGGGGGTGGGGGGAGAATATGATTTCCAGAGTTGCCACATTGTAATATAAAAAATGTCCAGTTTTCAACAAAAAATTATGAGTCATGTAAAGAAACAAGAAAGTATGGCCCATACATGGGGGGGGGGAACAATAAATAAAAATTGTCTCTGAGGGAGCCTTGACTTTGAACTCACTAAAAAGGACTTTAAAATCATCTATTTTAAATATGTTCAAAGAGTTCAAGAAAATCATGTCTGAAGAACTAAAGGAAAGTATGAGAATGACATCTTACCAAAATAGATACTATCAATAGAGAGATAAAAACTATACAAAAAATAAAACTGTGGAGTCAAAAACTCCAAATATTGAAGTGAAAAATTCATTGGAGGTCCTCAACAGTAGATTCGAGTTGGCAGAAGAAAGAATCGGTGAACTTGAAGCTAGGACAATTGAGATTATTCAGTCTGAGGAGCAGAAAGAAAAACGAATGAAGAAAAACAAACAGAGATGCAGAAACCCGTTGGAACACTATCAAGTACACCAACATACACATAATGGGACTCCCAGAAGGGAAGGAGAGAGGGGACGGGGCAGAGAAAATATCTGAGGAAAGAATGACTGAAAACTTCCCAAATTTCATGAGAGACATGAATCTACATACCCACGAAACTCAACACCAAGCAGGATAAACCTAGGAGAAGGCAAAGTCATTTGCTGAGAGTGATGACTGAGGATGGTAGGGAGGGTTAGTGGTTTGAGGAAAGTGGAGAAGGTATAATATGGATTGCAGTGATAGACAGTGAGATGACCAAAGAAAGGCAAGATAAGCAATGCAGAGGGTCTAAATGTGGTCGGTTGTCGTAAGTTTCTAGTAGAAGCAATATGCATTCTTCTGTGACTTTTCCAAAAGTGATCAGCTATTGGCACAGACAATGTGCAACTGGGTTCTTCCAGGTTGGGGTTCTGCCATATAAGATGGTCAAAGGAATTGAGGTTCCTAGCAAGAGAGTTACCAAAATGATGGGCCATGGCAACTAAATTACATAAGGAGAGAAGTAAAGGCAGGAATGTCATGACGGATTGAGAAAGAGTGCAAGACCAGAGCTGTTACCAGACTGGAGGGGCCAAGGTTGAAGAATTGTCTTAAGTACATGTAGCTGTAAAAGCATGTTGGAACATGACCCTGATACCAAAACCAGACAAGGACAACACAAAAAAGAAAATTACAGGTCAATATCACTGATGAACATCAATGCAAATGTCAACAAAATACTAGCAAATCGAATACAACAATACTTTTGAAAGATCATACACCCTGATCCAGTGGGATTTATTCCAGGGATGCAGGAATGGTTCAACATCTGCAAATCAATCAACATGATACACACATTAACAAAATGAAGAATAAAAATCACATGATCATCTCAATAGATGCAGAGAAATCATTTGACAAGATACAGCATCCATTTATGATAAAAACTTGGAATAAAATGGGTATAGAGAGAAAACACCTCAACATAATAAAGGCCATATATGACAAACCCACAGCTAATATCATTCTCAATGGAGAAAAACTGAAAGCCATCCCTCTAAGAACAGGAACAAGACAAGGATGCCCAGTTTCACCACTCTTGTTTAACACAGTATTGGAAGTCTTATCCAGAGCAATCAGGCAAGAAAAAGAAATAAAAGGGATCCAAATTGGAAAGAAAGAACTGAAACTGTCACTATTTGCAGATGATATGACTCTATATATGGAAAACCCTAAAGAATTCACTAAAAAACCTTTAGAAATAACAAATGAATATGGCAAAGTTGCAGAATACAAAATCAACATACAAAAATCAGTTGCGTTTCTATACACTAAAAACGAAGTAGCAGAAAGAGAAATTAAGAATACAATCCCATTCACAATTGCAACAAAAAGAATAAAATGCCTAGGAATAAACTTAACCAAAGATGTGAAAGATCTGTACACTGAAAACTATAAGACATGGTTGAAAGAAAGTCAAATACCATATGATCTCACTCATAAGTAGACAATAAAAACAACAACAAACAAACAGAGACAGAGATTGGATTGGTGGTTACCAGAGTGGAAGGGGGGACAGGGAGGGCAAAAGGGTTGATTAGGCACATGCGTGTGGTGGTGGATGGTAATTAGTCTTTGGGTGGTGAACATGATGTAATCTACACAGCAATTGAAATGATGTACACCTGAAACTTATATAATGTTATAAACCAATGTTGCCACAATAAAAAAACAAATAAATAGAAAAAAAGAGCATGTTGGAAGCACTGGAGTTGTGGCCAACTGAAGGACTGGAGATGGAATAGTTATATGTGATGACAAAGCCCCAAGTATGCCCACAGGGGAATGTGCCTGAGGTAGGGCTGAGATTACCGTAGTGAGGACTAGGGCACTGGAATGAGGGGCTGGGACAACGGATGGCTCATCCATGTATGTTGAGTTCACCCAGGAGGCAGATAGAACTTAGGGGTAGAGAAGAGGAGGGCTGTGGGCCAGCCTGGTGGCTCAGCGGTTAAGTCTGCACATCCCACTTCTTGGGGGCCCAGGGTTCACCAGTTCGGATCCTGGGTGCGGACATGGTACCACTTGGCAAAAGCCATGCTGTGGTAGGAGTCCCACATATAAGGTGGAGGAGGATGGGCACGGATGTTAGCTCAGGGCCGGTCTTCCTCAGCAAAGAGAGGAGGATTGGCAGTAGTTAGCTCAGGGCTAATCTTTCTCAAAAAAAAAAAAAAAAAAAAGAGGGCTGTAACTCAGAAATGGATTTATACTCTCACAAGCACAAGAACTGGAAGAACTGGGTGAAAATTATGGGTGGGCTTCTGTAGATTTCAGCTCAAAATAACGTGTCTCGAGACTCAAAGCTGCCTTGGGAGGTAGCAAGTTGCTCATCACTCAGGTTATGAAAGTATAATTGGACAACCTAGCAAGGACGTTTTAGAGTAATTCCAATGTAAGACAGGTGATTGTATTTTGCTTAACATAATACCCTCAAAGTCCATCCATGTTGTTGTGAATGAAGATTTTATCCTTTTTTATGGCTTAGTAGTATTCCATTGTATATATATACACCACATCTTCTTTATCCAATCATCAGTTGATGGGCACTTGGGTTGTTTCCATGTCTCGGGTATTGTGAATAATGCTGCAATGAACCTAGGGGTACATGAGTCTCTTTGAATTTCTGATTTCAGGTTCTTTGGGTAGATATCCAGCAGTGGGATGGCTGGGTCATACGGTATTTCTATTTTTAATTTTTTGAGAAATCGCCATACTGTTTTCCATAGTGGCTGCACCAGCTTTCATTCCCACCAGCAGTGTATAAGGGCTCCTTTTTCTCTACAACTGCTCCAACATTTGCTATTTTTTCTCTTGGCTATTTTAGCCATTCTAACGGGTGTAAGGTGATATCTTAGTGTAGTTTTGATTTGCATTTCCCTGATGCACAGCGATAATGAACATCTTTTCATGTGCTTATTGGCCATCCGTATATCTTCTTTGGAGAAATGTCTGTTCATATCCCCTGCCCATTTTTTGATCGGGTTGTTTGATTTTTTTTGTTGTTGAGTTGTGTGAGTTCTTTATATATTACGGAGATTAACCCTTTGTTGGATATATGATTTGAAAATATTTTTTACCAGTTGGTAGGTTGTGTTTTTGTTTCAATCCTGAAGCTCTTTAGTCTGATGAAGTCCCATTTGTTTATTCTTTCTATTGTTTCCCTTGTCTGAGAAGATATGGTGTCCGAAAAGATCCTTTTAAGATTGATGTCAAAGAGTATACTGTCTGCATTTTCTTCTAGAAGTCTTATGGTTTCAGGTCTTACCTTCAAGTCTTTGATCCATTTTGAGTTTATTTTTGTGAATGGTGTAAAAGAATGGTCTATTTTCATTCTTTTACACTTGGCTGTCCAGTTTTCCAAACACCATTTGTTGAAGAGACTTTCTTTTCTCCGTTGTATGTTCTCAGCTCCTTTGTCGAAGATGAGCTGTCCATAGATGTGTGGTTTTATTTATGGGCTTTCAATTCTGTTCCACGGATCTGTGTGCCTGTTTTTGTGCCGGTACCATGCTGTTTTGACTACAATAGCTTTGTAGTAGTTTTGAAGTCAGGGATTGTGATGCCTCCAAGTTTGTTCTCTTTTCTCAGGATTGTTTTAGTAATTTGGGGTCTTTGGTTGCCTCATATAAATTTTAGGATTCTTTGTTCTATTTCTGCGAAGAATGTCATTGGGATTCTGATTGGGATAGCGTTGAATTTTTAGATTGCCTTAGGTAGAATGGACATTTTAACTATGTTTATTCTTCCAATCCATGTGCATGGAATGTCTTTCCAATCTCTTTATGTCATCATCAATTTCTTTCAGGAAAGTCTTGTAGTTTTCATTGCACAGGTCTTTCACTTCCTTGGTTAAATTTATTCCAAGATATTTTATTCTTTTTGTTGTGATTTTGAATGGGACTGTGTTCTTGAGTTCTCTTTCTTTTAGTTCATTATTAGAGTAAAGAAATGCTACTGATTTACGTAAGTTAATTTTGTACCCTGCAACTTTGCTGTAATTGTTGATCACTTCTAGTAGCTTTCCAATAGATTTTTTAGGGTTTTCTACACATAAGATCATGTCATCTGCAAACAGTGAGAGTTTCACTTCTTCACTCCCTATTTGGATTCCTTTTATTCCTTTCTCTTGCCTAATTGCTCTGGCCAAAACCTCCAGTACTGTGTTGAATAAGAGTGGTGGTAGTGGGCACCCTTGTCTTGTTACTGTTCTCAGAGAGATGGCTTTCAGCTTTTCCCCATTGTGTACAATGTTGGCTGTGGGTTTGTCATATGTGGCCTTTATTATGTTGAGGTACTTTCCTTCTATACCCATTTTATTAAGAGTTTTTATCATAAATCTTGTTGGATCTTGTCAAATGCTTTCTCTGCATCTATTGAGATGATCACGTGGTTTTAATTGCTCATTTTGTTAATGTGGTATATCATGTTGATGGATGTTGAACCATCCCTCTGTCCCTGGTATAAATCCCACTTGATCGTGATGTATGATCTTTTTGATGTATTGCTGTATTCAGTTTGCCAATATTTTGTTGAGGATTTTTGTATCTATGTTCATCAGTGATATTGGCCTACAGTTTTCCTTCTTTGTGTTGTCCTTGTCTGGTTTTGGGATCAGGGTGATGTTGGCCTCATAGAATTTGTTAGGAAGTGCTCCATCTTCCTCAATTTTCTGGAATAGTTTGAGAAGGATAGGTATTAAATCTTCTTTGAATGTTTGGTAGAACTCTCCAGAGAAGCTGTCTGGTCGTGGACTTTTATTTTGGGGGAAGTTTTTGATTATAGCTTCAATCTCTTGACTTGTGATTGGTCTGTTCAGATTCTCTATTTCATCTTGATTCATTTTTGGGAGGTTGTAAGACTCTAAGAATTTATCCATTTCTCCTAGGTTGTCCAATTTGTTGGCATATAGTTTTTTGTAGTATTCTCTTATAATCTTTTGTATTTCTGTGGCATCCGTTGTGATTTCTCCTCTTTTATTTCTGATTTTATTTAGTTGAGTCTTCTTTTTTTTCTTAGTGAGCCTGCCTAAGGGTTTGTCAATTTCGTTTATTTTCTCAAACAACTAGCTCTTTGTTTCATTGATCTTTCTACTACCTTTTTTGTTTCAATTTCATTATTTCTGCTCTAATTTTTATTATTTTCCTTCTTCTACTGACTTTGGGCTTTGTTTGTCCTTCTTTTTCTAATTCTGTTAGGTGTAGTTTGAGATTGCTTATTTGAGATTTTTCTTGTTTACTGAGGTAAGCCTGTATTGCAATGATTTTCCCTCTTAGGATCGCTTTGCTGCATCCCAAATGAGTTGGTTTAGTGTATTTTCATTTTCATTTGTCTCCAGATATTTTTTGATTTCTCCTTTGATTTCATGTTCAGTAGCATGTTGTTTAATCTCCACATCTTTGCCCCCTTCCCAGCTTTATTCTTGTAATTGATCTCTAGTTTCACAGCATTATGGTCAGAAGAGATGCTTGATATTATTTCAATCATCTTAAATTTGTTGAGGCTTGCTTTGTTTCCAAGCATATGGTCTATCCTTGAGAATGTTCCATGCACATTTGAGAAGAATGTGTAACCTGCTGTTTTTTGGATGGAGTGTTCTATATATATCTACTAAGTCCATCTCACCTAGTTTTTCATTTAATTCCATTATTTCCTTGTTGACTTTCTGTCTGGATGATCTATCCATTGGTGTTAGTAGGGTGTTGAGGTCCCCTACTATTATTGTATTGTTGTTGATGTCTCCTTTTAGTTTCGTTCATAGTTGCTTTACATACTTTGGGGCTTCTGTGTTTGGTGCATATATATTCATAAGTGTTATGTCTTCTTGGTGGAGTGTTCCTTTTATCATTATCAACTGCCCCTCTTTGTCTCTCTCTACCTGTTTTGCCTTGAAGTCTACGTTGTCTGATATAAGTATGGCGACACCTGCTTTCTTATGTTTGCTGTTAGCTTGGAGTATCATCTTCCATCCCTTCACTCTGAGTCTGTGTTTGTCTTTAGGGCTGAGGTGTGTTTCCTGGGGGCAGCATATTGTTGGGTCTTGTTTTTTAATCCATCCTGCCACTCTGTGTCTTTTGATTGGAGAATTCAATCCATTTACATTCAGAGTAATTAGTGAAACGTGGGGGCCTAATGCTGTCATTTTATCACTTGTTTTCCAGTTCTCCTGCATTTCCTTTGTTTCTCATCCCATGAATTTTGGACTACCAATTCTGTTAGGTATTTTTCTCTGTTGGTTTTCTTAGTTTCCTCCTTATTTGTAACTTGTGTCTCTGTTCTAATTATTTATTTAGTGGTTACCATGTGGTATCTCACAGATAAGATAGTCCATTTTCTGATAGCCTCTTATTTCCTTAGACTAAGTCAGTCCCATCCCTTTCCGCTTCCCCTTCTAAGTTGTTACTGTCAGATCTTTTTTTTGTGTGTTGTTAGTTTGGGGTTAAAATGACAAGATCGGGGGCTGGCCCCGTGGCCGAGTGGTTAAGTTCATGCGCTCCGCTGCAGGCGGCCCAGTGTTTCGTTGGTTCGAATCCTGGGCGCGGACATGACACTGCTCATCAAACCACGCTGAGGCGGCGTCCCACATGCCACAACTAGAAGAACCTACAACGAATAATATACAACTATGTACCAGGGGGCTTTGGGGAGAAAAAGGAAATAATAAAATCTTTAAAAAAAAAAATGACAAGATCATATTTATTCTTAGTGTTTCCCTTCCCTTTATCTTTAATATTGTACTTAAGCATTTGCTAACCTGTTCTGATGGAGAGCTGCAATTTTCTGATTTTGTCTTTCTACTTATCTCCTTGCTCAGGGTTTTGTACCTCCTCTCCTTTTTTTTTTTTTTTTCAGGTATGAGGGCCTTCCTGTGCATTTCTTGGTGGTGGTGGTGGTGGGGGTGTCTTGTGGCGATGAACTCCCTTAACTTTTGCTTATCTGGGAAAGTTTTTATTTCTTCATCATATCTGAAGGATGTTTTCACTGGATAGAGTATTCTTGGCTGAAAGTCTTTGTCTTTCAGAATTTTGAATATATCATTCCACTCTTTCCTAGCCTTAAGGTTTCTGCTGAGAAATCTGCTTACAGCATAATAGGGGTTCCTTTGCAGGTTATTTTATTCTGCCTTGCTGCCCTTCATATTTTCTCTTTGTCATTGACTTTTGCAAGCTTCACTACTATATGCCTTGGAGAAGGTGTTTTTATACTGATATGGTTAGGAGACCTATTGGCTTCTTTTGCTTGTATTTCCAGCTCCCTCTCAGGGTTTGAGAAGTTCTCAGCTATTACTTCTTTGAACAAGCTTTCTGCTCCATTCTTCTCTTCTCCCTCTGGGATACCTATAATCCTTATGCTGCATTTCCTAATCGAGTCAGATATTTCTTGGAGAGTTTCTTCATTTATTTTTAGTCTTAGTTCTCTCTCTTCCTATGTCTGAAGCTATCTATATTCCTGTCCTCCAGCCTGCTAATTCTGTCCTCCTTATTATCAGCCCGACTGTTCAGGGAGTCCAGATTTTTCTTAATTTCCTCCATTGTGTTTTTCATCTCCAACATTTCTGATTGGTTCTTCTTTATAGTATCAAGCTGTTTTGCGATATACCTCCTGAAGTCGGTGAGTTGCCTATCTGTATTCTCTTTTAACACAATGAGTTTTTTTAACGATAGCTGTTTTGAATTCTTTGTAATTTAAGTTATAGATTTCTGTGTCTTCGGGATTGTTTCTGGGTACTTGTCATTTTCCTTCTACTCTGGAGATTTAATATATTTTTTCATACTGCTTGATGGCGTGGATTTGTGCCTCCACATAGAGCTAAGAATTTGGTTCCTGTTTCCACTTACTTCCACTGGCAGGAGAGGAGGTAGCAGCTGTCTAATTTGCACAAACCAGGATCCCTGTCAGCTGTTCCTGAGTCTGGGCCCCTCCTTGGGATCACCATGGCCCTGTCGAGTCTCCTGTAAACTGTGGGAACAATCACATGGGGGCTTTGGGTTGCTGCTGCCTGCTCCCACAGACCTGCCTAGATGCACTTCCCCCTTAGGGACTGCAGTGGTGTTATGGGCTTTTGTGGCAGCTGGGAGCTGGTTCACCCAGCCTCGCAGCTCTGCCACTGTCTGGTCCCACTGGATTTCACTTGCCCCCTCTGGGCCACAGCAGAGCTATGGGCAGCTAATGCAGCCAGCGGTTAGCTCGCCCAACCATGCCATTCTGCTCTTAGGTCACCCAGCCTTTGTGCATGGTGGGTGGAGCCTCTCCACTAGGGACAAGCAAACACTCTCCCTGGGGCACTGTGGGACTGTGGATTTTCCCCCTGGACCAAGGAGCAATCACACTGGGGCTCCAGATTGTCACTGCCCACTCGTATGGTCCTGCTGGATCTCACTTGCCCCCTTGGGCTATGGGTGTTTAATGCAGCTGGTGGGTAGCTCACCCAGCCGAGCCACTCCAGCCCCAAGGTCATCCAGCCTTTCTGCTTGGTGGGCGGGCCCTCTCCACTAGAGCCAACCAGAGACTCTCCCTGTGGCCACTGTGGGACCATGGATTTTCCCACTGGTCCACAGGGTAATCATGGGGGGCTTAGGGCTGCAGTCACTTGTTTCCACAGTTGTGCTGATGCACATCCACCCCTGGGGCTGTGGTGGTGGTAGAGCGTGTCAGCCGGGATAGGGTTGCTCACAGGTACTAGGCTGTCTGGGGGCCACAGAGTTCTCACCATTCTCCACCTCCTCCCAGGGCCAGTCCATCCACCTTCCGATGTATAGCAGCACGGGTCTCAGGCGTCCTGCAGTGCTGTGTGAGTATCCTTCGTTGATCAATGAATGTCCATTTAGTTGTATTTCAAGGGGGAAGAGACAAAGAAAACTGCTCACTCTGCCATGTTGCTGACGTCACTCCTTTTAGATCCTTTTAATGCTAAGATTTTTTGTCAAATTTGGAAAGTTTTTGCCATTACTTCTTCAAATTTTTTTTCCTGTCCCCTCTTGCCTCTCCTCTGCTTTGACAACTCTCGTTACATGCTTTTTAGGCCAATTAGAGCTCACTGATGCTCTGTTCATATTTTTCCAGTCTTTTTTCTCTCTGCATCTCATTTAGGATATGTACTATTGTTATATCTTCAAGTTCACCAGCCTTTTCTTCTATAGTGTCTAATCCGATGTCAATCACACCCAAGGTAGTTTCATCTCAGACATTTTTTTTCAGCTCTGTAAGTTCAATTTCTTGCTGTTTTTCCCCAAAATCTTTGATGTCTTACTTTACCATGCTCATGTTTTCCTCTACCTTCTTGAAAATATTAAAAATAGCTATAAAAACATTTAATATCCCTGTGTACTAATTCTATCACCTGTTTCATTTCTGGGTCAGTTAAATTTACTGATGTTTCTCCTCATTACAGATTTTAGTTTCTTGCTTCTTTGTATGCCTAGTAATTTTAAATGGATGCAGACATTGTGAGTTTTACTTTGTTGGGTACTACATATTCTTCTATTATTTTAAATACTCTTGAGCTGTGATGCAGTTAAGCTTCTCAGAAAGAGTGTGATCCTTTTGAGGTTTTCTTTTAAGCTTTGTTAGGCAGGACCAGAGCAGTCTTCTTTCTAGGGCTCATTTTCCTCCACTATGGAGGCAAGATCCTTCTGAGAACTCCACCAGCTGTCTTGTGCATTACGAAGTTTTGTTCATTCTGGCTGGTGACAACACAAACTCTTCCCAGCCCTTTCTGTGCTCAGGGATTGTCCCATCTGCTCCTTTCAGGTGTTCCCCCCCCTCCCTGGCCTCAAGTAGTGTCCTCACATGCAATGCATAGCTTCACAGTCGCTGAAGACTTGAGGGCTACCCTTGGCAGCTCTCCAAAGCTCTCTCTCTGGGAGCTCCCTCCCATCTGGTACTCTGCATCAAGAACTCTAGCCATGGAGCCTCTTGGAACACTCAACTCCATTTCCTCAACCTAGGGAGATGGATTGGGTTTGCTGGGGACCCCTTTGTGCTGTGGCCTGGAAACTCCCTCCTGGTAAGCTGGGTTCTTGTCATTTGTTTCCCCTCTCAGGCATTACTATTCTGTGCTGCCTGTTGTCCCATGTTTGAAAAAAATACAAAATATTTTTAAAAATACAGATTTTGCACTAATTCAAAAAGATATGTGCACCCCTATGTTTACTGTAGCATTACTCATAATAGCCAGGACTTAGAAGCAACCTAAGTGCCCATCAATGGATGAATAAAGATGTGGTATATATATATAATGGACTACTACTAAGCAATAAAAAAGAAGTCATGAGCCAGCCCTGATGGCCTACTGGTTAAAGTTGGCACTTTCACCACTTTGGCAGCCTGGGGTCATTTCCTGGTCACAGAGCCACACCACCTGTCAGCTGCCATGCTGTGGCGGTGGTTCACATGGAACAACTAGAAGGACTTACAACTAGGATATATAACCACACAGTGGGGCTTTGGGGAGAAAAAAAAAGAGGAAGATTGGCAACAGAGGTTAGCTCAGGACAAATCTTTCCTTGCGAAAAAAAAGGAAATCATGCCATTTGCAACAACATGGATGGACTGTGACAGTATTAAGCTAAGCCAAATAGGTCAGATGGAGAAAGACAATTACTGTATGACTTCACTCATATGTGAAAGATAAACAAAAACACACATAGATACAGAAAGCAGACTGGTGTTTACCAGAGGGAAAGGGGATGGATGGGGGGAGAAGGGGTAAAGGGCACATATGTATGGTGACAGAGGGAAAGTAGACTTTTGGTGGTGAACATGATGTAGTCTATACAGAAGTTGAAATATAATGATGTACACCTGAAATTTACATAATGTTATAAACCAGTGTGACCAAGAAAAGAAAAAGTTTTTTTCAGAAAAAAACCCATAGATTTTGCACAGTTTTTTAGTTGTTTAAGGCAGGAGGGTAAACCCAGTCCCTATTACTCCATCTGAACATCTTCTTAGTCCTAAGATTTTATAAGAATATGTTTAAGCATTGGTCTAAAACCAATGAGGTCAGATAAACTAGGAGAGTACACTTGAAAGTGATAAAACTGAATTTCTTCATAAGAGTAATCCAAGGCAACTGGTACAAATTATTGGAGCTTTTTCATAAAGAGGATTTGGGTTTAATCAAAAGACATATTGTACCTAAATAATTATGCAAACACATAATTACAGAAAATGCAATAAAATTCAACCTAAGTTTGGGTCACTGATTCATGCAAATTCTGCCCATTTGATTCAGGTGTGCACACTGTCAGCATGCCCTGGGCTGCGAGGTGCCTTTCTGAGGATGACGATATTCTATGTGCTCTTTCTGTGTAACTCTGAGCAAAACCAGCATTGAGCACAAGAGACACTGCACTCAGGGTTGATAAATCGGGTACTGGAGGAGTGGGGATGATATCCACAGGCTTCCATCATTCAAATTCATTACATTTAGTACTGTGGTTTTCATTCCTGGCTGCAATGCAGATTTTCCCATGAAGTAAAATGTTACTTAGCTGTCAGAATCGGAAAATGTAGTGAAGAAAGAATGTATAAAACTAAAAACATTTTTCTAGAACATGGTACTTACTTGTCACTGGTAAATACATAGGCAACCACATCCTTCAAAGCTGCAAGTGAAATACCCACTACAAGTGCACCAACACCTGGAAAATACAGAAGAAGCCACAGGAAATGAAAATTCTCCAGAGTTTAATAAGTCCTAGTACTGACTTCTCATGTGATATTTGTGTCGGTGATTTAAGAAATGTAATAATTATGAAAAGAGCAACTAAGGTCAGGTGATTCTGATTCCTTTTTCTAAGGCAGACTCAGAAAAGATATTCAATAAGGTGTCAGTACAATCAGAATCTTCTCTTACTGCTCAGATTCCAGAACATTAAACCTGCCACGGGGAGCCAGCCCAGATGGCCTAGTGGTTAAAGTTCAGCGCATTCCACTTTGGTGGCCCGGGTTTGGTTCTCGGGTGCAGAACCACACCACTCATCTGTCAGTAGCCATGCTGTGGTGGTGGCTCACATGGAAGAACTAGAAGGACTTACAACTAGAATATACAACTATGTACTGGGGCTTTGGGGAGAAAAAAAAAAACTGCCAGAGGGGGCAGTGGTCCAGGAACATGGAGAATGGGTAACACAGACATTGGTCAGAAAATAAGCCTGCATAAGATAAGAATTGCCTTTGAAATGATTTCAATAGTACCAAGCATAACATTATTTCGTTGGTACCTAGTAACAGAAAATCATAATTAGAAGCTTTATTTAACTAAGTAAAGTGGAAAGAGCACAAAGAATACAGATTTTAGTTGAGTTTATGTATATAAGTCAATTCCTAGAGAAATTCTGATATATATATTTTAACTTATCAGATGAAACCCAATATGGACGCAGAGAGCAGAAGTCCTTTACTCACTTGCACACAGGAGAACGGTGATGCAGGCGTGCCGAGCCTGCTCAGCATGCCCGGCCCCCAGAGCATTGCCCACGCGAACACTGGCTGCCACACCAAAGCCAAGGGGCACCTGAGAACGAACAATCACAAATCACAAGAAGTCAGAGGGCCTGAAAATTAGACTATTTGCACTAGAGTCTAAGTGTAGGCAAACCCTAGACAGAGTCAGAAATCTGGATTCTAGAACTGCTTATACTACACCCTGGCTGTGTGACTGTAAACAAATTGCTCAGCCTTGCTGATACCCAATTTCTTCTTTGCTAAAGAAGTGTAACGGCTGCCCTGACTGCTACCTGTATCAAAGGTATCAGAGTAGAACCTCTTAATGACACCGGATTTGAGGGTGAAGCATCTCCTTTATCGGCTAAACACACACTATCAAGACTTAATTCAACCTAGCTACATTCTACAACATAAGGTTTAATGTATTACAAATAGAAATAACCTGTGAAAATTAAGTGAACCATATGAAAAAGACTTTGAATGAAGCCTGGCGCACTGTAGGAATTCAATAAACATTGATGGAGTCTGACTCCACAACAATACATTATGTGCCCAGTATTCCATACGTCTAATTACCCAGTAAATGAAATAGGTCTCTTCAGATACCAAAGCTTTACTTTAATCATTGATTATAGAAATCTGAAGCTATAATCTTGCCTGTTTCTTAAATACACCATTATTCAACCTTCAGGGTCATCCTTTTTACCCCCTATTGTTATTCTGTAATATAGTGCTGCCCTCAAGGGCTGTTTGGGTTGTATAGAACACTGTGGTTTTAGTTCTTGTGTCTGCCTTTTTTTTTAAGGCCACCAATTCTCCTCTTTTTTGCTGAGGAAGATTGGCCCTGAGCTCACATCCGTGCCTATCTTCCTCTACCTTATACGTGGGACGCCTGCCACAGCATGGCTTGCCAAGCAGTGCCATGTCCGCACCCGGGATCCAAACCGGCGGACCCTGGGCTGCCAAAGCAGAACGTGCGCACTGAACCCCTGTGCCACTGGGCTGGCCCCTCGTGTCTGCTTTTAATAATTTATATGTCAGCTTTAACTTCTCTTCCTACTAGAAGCAGCATCCTCCCAAGAACCTTCTAATTTGTTATTGTTTTGAGAACGAGCCTAAGTTGAGTTGATAATAACTACATATTAAATTGCTAAGATTAAGAACTTGAAAAACAATGGATTTGACTATATAAAAATCTACGAGACTTGAGTGCCCAAAGTATACATAATTGGCTGCCAGTTCAAGATGAATGGCTAGCTCGTATGCTTAATTCCCTTCCCTCTCAAAATACCATTAAAATACCAGTTAAAGATGCTTAACAGACAAGAAATACATTAACAACACTGAGAATAAGAGAGCAGACCAGCTCCTGGAAGAGGGAAAGCAGGTGCCACGATCCAGGGGTAGGACCAGAGGAAGCCAAAGTCCAGCATACAAACAGGAGAAGGTGGGATTCTGCTGGTTCTTCCCAGTGGAGCCCCAGGAAGCTTGAGGCTTCAAGTCCATCAGGGCAGTGATGAGCAGTACTCACGCAGGTTCACTAGAGGGTTACAAACAACACAGCCATTGCCTATCTAGACCTCAGACTCCCCACACACAGAGACTGCGCTAAAATGGAAAAGCCACATGAGAGAGCTCCCTGTGCAGTGTGAGACCTCAGAACCAACCTCTTCTTGTTTTGTCTTGGGGGATGGATGTACGGGGCATGGGAGGTGGGGTGAGGCTGCCTGCTCCCTGCTCCTCATTCATAAACCCTAAAATGAAGATGTCATGTGATAGACACCACCTTAGTGCTCGGCTCCCCACTGCTTCTTCCCGTACACACGAGACGTCTGTTGGAGAAAAATCCCCAAATAACAGGACAGGAAAGCCAGGCCAGCTGTTTATTTTATAAATCAATATATTCACTCATTCATAAGTACAAATGGGCTGATAAGGATCACCAGATCTTTGAGGAAAACCAAAGGACATAACTATAAAAAAGATTAAGATAAATAAAGACAAACTGACCTCAGAGGAAACAAAGAGATGATTCCAGGAACAGAAGAGAATGTCCGAAGGTTCAATGTAATATCTTAAGATATTTAAAAGATAATGCAGCAGAAAACAAGCGCAGGTTCCTATGAAGAAGGGATTATAAGACAAAAAGAAAGAGTTCTTGGAAATTAAAAACAAAACTAAAAAAAATTAATAGCAAAAAGACAGATTTTTAAAATGGAAGAAAAAGGTTAAAAACCACAAGATCAATCCAGGAGGTCAACTTCCACCTATTAGGGAATTTAAAAAGAGAGAATAGAAAAAATGTACAGAAAAGGGAGAAAGAATAATACTTTAAAAATTTCTCAGAGTTGAGAAAGACAAAGTCTTCAGACTGAAAGGGTATGCCAAGTGCTAACAAGCAGGAGAAGTAAAAAGGTACCCGCAGAGAGATACACCCTCAGAATGACACACATAAAGACAGAAATGCTAAAATGGTCAAAGAGCAAACATCATGTTGTCACAAAGGAACGAGAACCAGATGAAGATCAGAGTTTACATTAGTAACTCCAAATGCCGTAAGAACATAGAACATCACCTTAAAAATTCTGAGAGAAAAACATTTTGAACCTAGAATTCTATACTCAGCAAAATTATTAAACAAGCATAGGGGAAAATAAAGACTCTTTCAAATGTGCGGGGCTCACAGTTTACCTTCAAGAAAAAGTTCTTTGACGAAATACTTCAAAAACATTTTAAAGGAATCTAAGAAAGCAGAAGAAATAGGATCAAAGAAACTGGAGACTTAATTCATGAGGATAATTTAAACATTTTCGGTATGACGGCTGTGCAGCATGTTAGAAAAGTCTCAAAACCAGTGGACACAAATTAAAACAAGGAATGGTCTAAAGACATCAATTAATAACAGAGACAGTCAGAAGGGAAAACAAGACCCAACTATATGTTGCCTATAAGAAACTTGCGTGTTATGTGCCATCAAGTCAGCCCCAACTCCTGGCGACTCTATGAATGAGTGAAGTCCACAGTGTCCCGTCCGCAACGGCCCTCCTCACCTCCTGTAGACTCAGGCCTGTAGCCTCCTTTATGGGGTCAATCCATCTCATAGTTGGTCTTCCTCTTTTCCTGCTCCTTCCACTTTTCCCAGCATTATTGTCTTTTCCAAGGAATCCTGCCTTCTCATGACATGCCCAAAGGAGGACAGCCTCAGTTTTATCATTCTTGCCTCTGGCAATAGTTCAGGCTTAATTTGCCTGAGGACTCACTTGTCCATCTTCCTGGCAGTCCAGGGTATCCAAAGAGTTTTCTTCCAACACTATATTTATTTTATTGAGGTTACATTGGTTTATAACATAATATAATATAAATTTCAGATGTATATCATTATATTTTGACTTCTGTATAGACTGCATTTTGTTCACCACCAAAAGTCTAGTTTCCATCCATCACCATACATATGTGCCCCTTTTACCCCTTTCACCCTCCTCCGACCCTCTGGTAACCACCAATCAATTCTCCATATCTATGTGTGTGTTTGTTTGTTTATCTCCCACATATGAGTGAAGTCATATAGTAACTGCCTTTCTCTGTCTGACTTATTTTCTTTAGCATAATACCCTCAAGGTCCATCCATGCTGTTGCAAATGGCACAATTTCATCCCTTTTTTATGACTGAGTAGTATTCCAATATATACACACACCACATCTTCTTTATCTACTGATGGACACTTAGGTTGCTTCCAAGTCTTTGCTATTATGAATAATGCTGCAATGAACATAGGGATGCATAAATTTCTTTGAATTGTTGATTTCATGTTCTTTGGATAAATACCTAGTAGTGGGATAGCTGGATCATATGGTATTTCTAGTTTCCGTTTTTAAAGAAATCTCTGCACTGTTTACCACAGTGACTGCACCAGTTTGCACCCCACTCACAGTTTATGGGGGTTTCCTTCTCTCCACATCCTCTCCAACACTTGTTATTTCTTGTCTTGTTAATTATAGCCATTTTGATGGGAGTGAGGTGATATCTCATTACAGTTTTGATTTGCATTTCCCTAATAATTAGTGAAGTTGAACATCTTTTCATGTACCTGTTGGCCATCTGTATATCTTCTTTGGAAAAATGTCTATTCGTATCCTATGCTCATTTTTGGATTATGTCGTTCATTTGTTGCTGTTGTTAAGTTGTATGAGTTCTTTATATATTTTGGATATTAACCACTTATTGGATATATGCTGTGCAAATATTTTCACCCAGTTGGTGGGTTGTCTTTCTGTTTTGTTGATGGTTTCCTTTGCCAGGCAGAAGCTTTTTAGTTTGATGTAGTCTCACTTATCTTTTCCTTTGTTTCCCTTGCCTGAGCAGATATGATATTCAAAAAGATACTGCCAGGACTGACGTCAGAGAGTGTACTGCCTATGTTTTCTTCTAGGAGTTTCATGGTTTCAGGTCTTACATTCAAATATTTGACCCATTTTGAGTTAATTTTTTTGTATGGTGTAAGATAGTGGTCTAGTTTCATTCTTTTGCATGTGGATTTCCAATCTTCCCAACACCATTTATTGAAGAGACTTCCCTTTCTCATTGTATGTTCTTGGTTCGTTTGTCGAAAATTAGCTGTCCGTAGAAGTGTGGGTTAATTTCTGGCCTCTCAACTCTGTTCCATTGATCTGTGTGTCTGTTTTGATTACTATAGCTATGTATATTTTGAAATCAGGGAGTGTGATACCCCCAGCTTTGTTCTTTTTTCTCAGTATTGCTTTGGCTATTTGGGGTCGTTTGTTGTTCCATATAAATTTTAGGATTCTTTGTTCTACTTCCATGAAAAAATGCCATTGGGATTCGGACTGGGATTGCATTGAATGTGTAGATTACTTTAGGTAATATCGACATTTTAACTGTGTTTATTATTCTAACCCATGAGCACGGAATATATTTCCACTTCTTTTATGTCTTCTTCAGTTACTTTCAATAATGTCTTATAGTTTTCAGTGTGTAGGTCTTTCACTTCCTTGATTAAATTTATTCCTAGGTATTTTATTCTTTTTGTTTCAGTTGGAAATGGGACTGTATTCTGGATTTCTCTTTCACTGTTCATTACTAGTGTATAGAAATGCAACTGATTTTTTTACCTTGATTTTGTACCCTGCAACTTCACGGTATTCCTTAATTACTTCTAAGAGTTTTTGGGTGGATTCTTTAGGGTTTTCTATAGAATCACGTCATCCACAAATAGTGACAGTTTTACTTCTTCCTTTCCAATTTAGATCTCTTTATTTCTTTTTCTTGCCTAATTTCTCTGCCTAGGACTTTCAGTATTATGTTGAATAAGAGTGGCGAGAGTGGGCATCCTTGTCGTTCCTGTTCTTAAAGGAATAGCTTTCAGCTTTCCACTGTTGAGTATGATGTTGGCTGTGGGTTTGTCATATATGGCCTTTATTATGTTGAAGTACTTTCCTTCTATGTATTCTATATATTCCTTCTCTCTATACATATTTTTGAGAGTTTTAATTATAAATGGATGGTGAATCTTGTCAAATGCTTTCTCTGCATCTACTGAGATGATCATGTGATTTTCACTCTTCATTTTGTTAATGTGGTGTATTACATTGTTTGATTTGCAGATGGTGAACCATCCCTGTGTCCGTGGAATAAATCCCTCTTGATTATGGTGTACTATCCTTTTAACATATTGTTGTATTCAATTTGCTAATATTTTGTTGAGGATTCTCGCATCTATGTTCATGAGCAATAATGGCCTGTCGTTTTCCTTTTTGGTGTTGTTCTTTTCTGGGTTTGGCATCAGGGTAATGTTGGCCTCGTAAAATGAATTAGGAAGGGTCCCCTCCTCTTCAGTTTTTCAGAAGAGTTTGAGAAGGATAGGTATTAAGTCTTCTTTGAATGTTTGGTAGAATTCACCAGAGAAGATGTCTGGTCCTGGACTTTTGTTTTTCGGGAGGCTTTTGACTACTGTTTCAATCTTTTTACTTGTGATTGCTTTATTTAGATTCTCTATTTCTTTTTTATTCAGTTTTGGGAGGTTCTATGAGTCTACAAATTTATCCATTTCTTCTAGGTTATCCAATTTGTTGGTGTATAGCTTTTCATAGTATTCTCTTATAATTTTTCATATTTCTGTGGTATCTGTTGTTAGTTTTCCTCTTTCATTTCTGATTTTATTTATTTGAGCCTTCTCTTTTTTTTAAGTGAGTCTAGCTAAGGGTTTGTCAATTTTATCCCTTCAAAGAACCAGTTCTTAATTTTGTTGATCCTTTCTATTGTCTTTTTAGTCTCTACTTAGCTTATTTCCACTCTGATTTTTATTATTTCCTTCCTTCTAGTGACTTTGGGCTTTGTTTGTTCTTCTTTTTCTATATTAAGTATAGTGTTACATTGTTTATTTGAGAGTTTTCTAGTTTATTAAATGGTAGGGTTATATTGCTATTTATATCCCTCTTAGTACTGCTTTCGCTGCATCCCATAAGCTTTGGTATGCTGTGTTTTCATTTTCATTTGTCTCCAGGTATATTTTTATTTCTCCTTCAATTTCTTCATTGATCCAATAGCTGTTCAGTAGCATGCTGTTTAGTCTCCACATATTTGTGACTTTTCTAGCTTTCTTCTTGGAGTTGATTTCTAGTTTCATTCCATTGTGCTCAGAAGAGATGTGTGACATGACTTCAAACTTATTTAATTTATTGAGGCTTGTTTTCTTTCCCAGTATATGGTCTCTTTGAGAATGTTCCATGTGCACTTGAGAAGAATGTGTATTCCACTGCTTTGTGATGGAATGTTCTATCTATATCTATTAACTCCATCTGGCCTAGTGTTTCATTTAACGCCAATGTTTCCTTGTTGACTTTCTGTCTGGAGGATCTATCCATTGATGTAAGCGGGATGTTAAAGTCTCCTACTATTGTGTTGCTGTCACTATCTCCCTTTAGGATCATTAATAATACTTGCTGTATACACTTTGGTGCTTTGATGTTAGAAGTATATATATTAATAAGTGTATGTCTTCTTGGTGGAAGACATTATTATTATATAACATCTATCTTTGTTTCTTGTTATCTTTCTTGGGCTTGAGGTCTATTTTGTCTGATATAAGTATAGCTACACCTGCATTCTTTTGGTTGCCATTTGCTTGGAGTATCATCTTTCATCCCTTCACTCTGAGCCTACTCTTTAGAGCTGAAATGGGTCCTCTGGAGGCAGCATATTGTTAGGTCTTGTTTTTTAATCCATCCAACCACTCTGTGTCTTTTGACTGAAATTCAATCCATTGACATTTAGAGTGATCACTGATATATGAGGGCCTAATACTGCCATTTTATCTTTTGTTTTCTGGTTGTTCTATATTTCCAGTGTTTCCTTTTCCTTTATTTCTGTGTGCCATTTCAGTTTGATGGTTTTCTGTGACGTTTTTCTCTTTCTTTATGTTTTGTGACTCTGCTTTGATTTTTTGTTTTGTGGTTACCATGAGGTTTGTATAAAAGATCTCATAGATGACAGTCCTTTTCCTGCTGAGGGCATCTTATCTCCAGTAACCTATGCAGGTTCCATTCTTTTCCTCTTTCTTTTCTATATTTTTGTTGCCATAAATTATGCTTTTTTGCATTACGAGTTTGTTACCAAATTGAAGTGGTTATAGTTATTTCAGATGCTTTCTTTCCCCTTAGCCTTTATATTTGTTTACTAACCTATTTCAATGTAGAGTTGTAATCTTCTGATTCTGTCTGCTCATTTATTACCTTGCTCAAGGCTTCGCAAACGTGTGCCTTTTTGTTTCAGGTAGGAAGGATCCTTCCAACATTTCTTGTAAGGCAGGTGTAGTGATGAACTCCCTCAGTTTTTATTTGTCTGGGAAAGCCTTTATTTCTCCTTCATATCTGCTGTGTAATTTTCTGGGTAGAATATTCTTGGCTGATAGTTTTTGTCTTTTAATATTTTGAATATATCATCCCACTCTCTCCTAGCCTGTAGAGTTTCTGCTGAGAAATTTGCTGATATCCTGATGGGGGTTCCTTTGTAAGTTATTTTCCTCCCTCTTGCCCCCCTTAATATTCTTTCTTTGTCATTGACTTTTGACAGTTTTAAAATAATGTGCCTTGGAGAAGGTCTTTTTGTGTTGAGATAACTAGGCATCCTATTAGCTTCATGTACATGTATATCCAGTTTCTTCCCTGGGTTTGGGAAGTTCTCAGCTATTATTTCTTCAAATAAGTTCTCTGTTCCTTTCTCCCTCTCTTCTTCTTCTGGGATACCCATTATTCTTATGTTGCTTTTCCTGATTGAGACAGTATTTCTTGTAGAATTTCTTCATTTAAAAAAAAAAATCTTACTTCTCCTTGCTCTCCCACCTGAATCATTTCTAGATTTCTGTCTTTGAGCTCCCTAATTCTGTCTTCCATATGGTCTGCTCTATTTCCAGTGCTTTCTACTTTATTTTTCATCTCATTAATTGTGTTCTTCAGCTCCGGAATTTCTGTTTTTTTTTTTAGAGTTTCACTCTATTTGGTGAAGTACTCCTGTTCATTAATTTTATTGAGCTCATTGAACTGTCTTTCTGAGTTTTCTTCTAACTTGTGGAATTTCTTCATGGCAGCTGTTTTGAATTCTCTGTCAGTTAGATCACAATCTTCTATGACTTCAAGTTTGGTTTCTGGAGAGCTGTCATTTTTCTTTTTGTTCTACTGTCTTACTGTAGTTCTTCATGGTACTTGATGAGTTGATCCTCCACTGGTGCATTTGTGGTAGTAACCACCTTTCTTATTTGGGTACAGCTTTGTTTATTTTGATTCCGAGCTGCTTCTGGTTGTATTTGAGGGCCTGCACTTTTCCACTGCCTCCGCCACAGGCATTGTCAGTGCCCTCCTTGTGTTGCTTGTGGCTCTGAGGTTGTTGGTGCCTGGCTGTTTATGATGTCACAGCAGTTGTGGGTGTCACCAGTGAGGTCATGAAGCTGCGAGTACCTCTTCTGCTTCTGGGGTTGTCTGGGTCTCATGTTCCCCCACAGGCTCCCTGCGGGCTCTCCACAGGCTTCAGTGCTGCTGCCTTGTGCACCACCTGCACAGCTACTCCTAGGTTATCTGAGGGCGCTGGCAGCGCCACTGCCAGGGGTGCTGGGTTCATGGATGGCGCTGCCACTGCCAGGAGCCCAAGGTCTTTATGCAGCCCCAGATGCTGGTAAAGTCTGTGTCAAGGGTGTTGCCACTGGGGACTGGGTCAGGGGTTCTGCTGTGGCTACTGAAGCCTCAGGTCACAGGTGCTACCTGCCACCATTAGGGGAGGGGCAGGGGCTAAGCCACTAGTGCCACTGCTGTTCCTGCAGCCTCTGATTGCCAGCTCATGCCTGTATGGGGTTTTTTTGTTTGTTATTTTGCTGAGGAAGGTCTGCCCTGAGCTAACATCAGTTGCCAATCTTCCTTATTTTGCTGAGGAAG
Source organism: Equus asinus (assembly GCF_041296235.1). Classification (NCBI taxonomy): domain Eukaryota; kingdom Metazoa; phylum Chordata; class Mammalia; order Perissodactyla; family Equidae; genus Equus; species Equus asinus. The sequence goes on along the minus strand of NC_091802.1, from coordinate 3,344,276 downwards.
ATTTGCCTGAGCTTACATTTGTTGCCAGTCTTCCTCTTTTTGTATGTGAACCACCACCACAGCACGGTCACTGACAGATGAGTGGTGTAGGTCTATGCCCAGGAACTGAATCTGGGCTGCCAAAGCAAAGCATGTCAAACTTAACCACTAGGCCACAGGGGCTGGGCCTCTTGTGTGCTTTTTGAAAGCTCAGGTCATGGTACCACTGCCCCTGCTGGGAGTATTGCATTTTGGATGCAGTCGTTGCTGCTGGAAAGACTGAGGTTGGAGCTGCAGCTGCCTGGGGAGAGGGATGGGGCTGGGTTGCTGGCACTGCTGTTTCCTAAAGCACCAGGTCACGCATGCCACCTGCCACCACTAGGGGAGGGGCAGGGACTAAGCTACTAATGCCATTGCTGCCTGGGGAGAGAGGGGGGCTGGGTCACAGGTTCTGCTGTGGCTCCTGCAGCCTCAGGTCACAGGTGACACCTGCCACTGCTAGGGGAGGAACAGAGACTGAGCCATGATGCTACTGCTGCTCTTGCAGCCTCTGGTCTCCAGTTCTGTTGTATTTTTTTAAACTTTAGGTCGGAGCATCACCGCCACTGCTGGGTGCATCCACATTCTGGATCGCTGCTGCCAGGGGAGGGGTGGGGCTGCTGCCCTAGTTCCACTGGCTCCCGCAGGTCCAATCCACCCATCTTCAGATGTGTAGCTGCATGGATCTCTAAGGTGTTCTGGTGTACTATGCGGGGAGTCCTTTGTTGGTTAATGGATGTCCTGCTGGTTGCAACTTAGAGGGGAGTGACAAAGGGAACAACTCATTCTGCCATGATGCTGGTGACACTCTCCTCAAGGATAAAGTTCTATGTGTAAAGATATTCACTGAAACAACACTGGTGCTTTGAAAAACTGGAAACAGATGAAAAGTCCAAGTACAGTGGAATGACTAAGTGAACAGTGCTATATTCAGGTGCTGACTATACACAGGCAAATCAGATTTTCAACTATTTTTAGGAAAAGCCTTTAAAAACATGAAAAAAATGCTATGTGATAATATTAAGTGAAAACAGCATACAACTGTGGAAAAATAAGCAAAGCAAAAAGATATGAAGGGGTGCGATCTAACTTGAGAGGGTTTTTAATTGGTAAGTTTAGCATGTTCTCCTTTAGTATGATTACACACTATTTGGATTTAATTCTACCATTTAATTTTGTATTATTTATAATGCTTTCTTTTTGTTTCTTTATCTTCTTTATTTTCACTGCCTTCTGTTGGATTGATCATGTTTTCTTAATTCCCATTTCAGCTCTGCTAGTGGTTTCGAAATATATTCTATTTCCTCTCTCTTGGTTATTTCCCTTAAAATGTCAACATGCACTCTGACTTAAAAAAATTAAGTTAATCACTATCTCTTACCCTCTTCCTTGGTAATACCTAGATTGCTTTAAATAAGAAGACCTTCTCCCAATCTCGCCTCTATTTGCCGTACTGTATTTTATTTCTGCCTTATTTTTGCACTGTGAAACTTGATCTCATTTTTTGTTTGCAATCAATGCTAGTTTAGATTTATCCATATTTACCAATTTCTTTGCTCACCATTATTTTGACAGTGTTTTTTCCTTGAAGGTCTATGAATGGTGCTGTCCCTCAGTCTTTGCTGGAAAATGTCTTTTAATTTGCCCTCTTTCTTGAGCAATAGCTTAGTTAGCTAAGGGCTGACATTATTCTCTCAGCACTTTGATATTGTCTCACAGTCTTCTGGTTTTTATTGCTGTTGTTGAGGTGTGAGGCCTCTGACTTTGTTCTTTTCCAGGATTGTTTTGACTATTCGGGGGTCCCTTGCATCTCCATAGGAATTTTAGGATCAGTTTGTCCAGTCTGCAAAAAAGCCCATTTGATAGGTTGCACTGAATCTGTAAATTAACTTGGGGGTATTGTCACCGTAACAACATTGAGTCTTCTCATACATGAACATGGGAAATCTTTCCATTTATTAGGTTTTCTTTAATTTCTTTCAACAACGTTTTGTAGTTTTCAGTATACAAGTCTTGCTCTGCTTTGGTTGAATTTATTCCTAAGTATTTTAATTTTTTGGTGCTGTGGTGAATGGAATTGCTTTCTTAATTTCATTTTCAGATTGTTCATTGCTGGTATTATAGAAATAGAACTGATTTTTGTGTACTGATATTGTATCCTATAACTCTGCAGAACTAATTAGCTCTAGGTATTTTAGTTTTTGCACATGCATGTGGAGTTTTTAGAGTTTTCTATATATAAAGTCATGTCATTTGCAAATGCAGATAGTTTTCTTTCTTTCTTTCCAATATGGATGCCTTTTATTTCTTTTTCTTGCCTAATTGCCCAGGCTAGAATCTCCTAAAGTGTTCATTCCGATTTCTGAATATTCAGACTCATGTCTTTGTCTGTCTCTGTCTCTTGTCAAATATCTCTGAATATTACATCCCCACCAGTGTCTCTATTCTCTCCCTGTGGAATTCCTACTAGATAGATAATGGACCCATATCTTTCATATATTCCATCTCTACTTTTTCCCATTTTTATTTATTGTGGTAAAATACACATAACATAAAATTTATCATCTTAATCATTTTTTCCCTTCTTACTCCAGTAATTATATATGGTGTATATATATATATTTTATCACTTTAATTATTTTAAGGGTACAGTTCAGTGGTATTAAATACATTCATAATGTTGTGCAACCAATACTACCATCCATCTCCATAACTCTTTTCATCTTGTGAAACTGAAACTCTACACACATTAAACAATAACTTCCCTCCCATCTCCCCCCAGCCCCTGGCAACCACCATTCTTAGTTTCTGTCTCTACGATTTTTGACTACTCTAAGTACCTTAAATAAGTGGAATCATACACATATTTGTCTTTTTCTGACTGGCTTATTAACTTAGCGTAATGTCCTCAAGGTTTATCCGTGTTGCAGCATGTGTCAGAATTTCCCTCCCTTTTAAGGCTGAATGATAACTCCACTGCATGTACGCATCACACTTTGCTCATCCAGTCATCTGTGGGTAGACATCTGGGTTGCTTCCACCTTTTGTCTCTTGTGAATAATGCTGCTATGAACATGAGTGTGAAAATATTTCTTCCAGATCCTGCTTTCAATTCTTTTGGATATATACTCAGAAGTGGAATTGCTGGGTCATATGATAATTTTATTTTTAATTTTTTGAGGAACCACCATACTTTTTTCCACAGTGGCTGCATCATTTTACATTCATTCCAAACATCGCACAAGGGTTCCAATTTTTCCACCTTCTCACCAACACTTGCTATTTTCTGGGTTTTAAAAAAGTAGTAGCCCTACTAATGGATGTGAGGTGGTATCTCAATGTAGTTTTTTGTAATCATTTCCTAATAATCAGTGATGTTGAGCATCTTTTCACGTGCTTATTGGCTACTGGTGTATTTTCCTTAGAGAAATATCTATTCAAATTCTTTGCCCATTTTTCAATCAGGTTGTTTTTTTGTTATTGAGGTTTAGGAGTTCTCTATATATTCTGGATATTAATCCCTTATCACATAGAGGACTTGCAAGTATTCTCTCCCATTCTGTTAGGTTGCCTTCTTACTCTGTGGATATTGTCTTTTGATATACAAATTTTAAAATTTTTCATGAGGTCCAATTTGTCTATTTTTTCTTTTGTTGCCTATGCCTTTGGAGTCATATCGAAGAAATCATTGCCAAATCCAATGTTGGGAAGATTTTGCCTTAGGTTTTCTTCTAAGAGTTTTACTGTTTGAGGTCTTATGTTTAGGTTTTGATTCTCTTTGAGTTAATTTCTGTATATGGTGTTAGATGAGGGTCCCGCTTCATTCTTTTGCATGTGGACATTCAGTCACCCCAGCACCATTCATTGCAGAGGCTGTCCTCCCCACTGGATAGTCTAGGCGTCTTCGTCAGAAATCATTTGATCACATGTGCAAGGTTTTCTTTCTGTGCTCTCTATTCTATTTCATTGGTCTACATATCCAATTCCATCTAGTTACACGTCTTAATTTTATTCTGGGAATTTCCACAGATCTATCTTCAAGTTCATTATTTGTTTTTTCAGCTTTAACTAACCTTCAGTTTATCATGTCTATTAAGTATTACATTTCTAGGGCTATATTTCCTATTTTTGAAAATTCTACTTGGTTCTTTTCCAAACATCATTCTTTTGGTTTCAATTCCTTCTTTTATGTTTAATGGTTTTAAACATAATACTTTTCTTTTCTCTTTCTGATTATTATACCATCATCTCAAATTTGAATTCTAATTTTCCTGTTTGTTGCATCTGTTAACTCTTGCTCACGATGGATTATTTCTTTGTATTTTCTAATTTTTATTGTAAGCTTGCCACTGTTGTGGCTTGCTTTTTCCAGGGGAATAAATGAAGAATTATTGCCTCAGTGTCTCTAACAAAAGGCAGCCTGTGACAAGAAGCAGAAAGTGGAATGGTGGCTGCCAGAAGCCGAGGGCAGGAGGGATGGGGAGTTGCTTAATGAGCATAGAGGTTCAGTTCTGCAAAATGAAAAAGTTCTGGAGATTGGCTGCACAAAATGTGAAGGTACTTAACACTACCAAACTGCACAGTTAAAGGCAAATGTATGCTATGTGTATGTTACCACAATTAAAAATAAAAAAGAAGCCTGTGACAGAGCAGGCAGAAAAACAGAAAATCTGCAGATAGGACAGAATTCGTAGATAGATATTGTTTCTCACACACCTATAAACAAGCTCTAGCATCACCATTTAAAAACAGAAGCAAAACGGAAACCCTCCCTCCAACACATATTGCCCACCACCAACAACCAGACTCTGGACAGGACTGTCCACCCGGCAGTCTCCGCCCTCCACCTCCCTTGAATGTCCATGCCTTTGAATGTGGCTCTCACTCCTCATCACGCCATAATGTCTCTAACGACGCTAAATCCAAGGGACACTTTCCAACCCTATCTTCAGATACCTCTCAGCAGCCCTCCACTCAGTCGTCATTCTCGCTGTGAATCATTCTTCATGGCTGCTTCCTCCACATGTTCTCTCGGTTTTCCTTCCTTACTGGCCTGCTCTGTCTCTTGGCTGGGTTTTCATTCTATTCCTGACCTCTACACGTTGGGGCTTGCTCCTAGACACTCTTCCTTTTCATTCCTAGATGACCACATCAGTTCCTGCTACTTCTTTTTTCCTTTTTAAGATGGAAAAAATACTCTGGGCTGGCCTGGTGGTGTAGCGGTTAAGTTCGCATGCTCCACTACGGTGGCCCGGGGTTCACTGGTTCAAATCCTGGGCGCAGACCTATGCACCGCTTATCAAGCCATGCTGTGGCAGGCATCCCACATATAAAGTAGAGGAAGATGGGCACAGATGTTAGCTCAGGGCCAGTCTTCCTCAGCAAAAAGAGGAGGACTGGTGGCAGATGTTAGCTCAGGGCTAATCTTCCTCAAAAAAAAAAAAAAGACCAAAAAAACCTTGGAAACAAAAATGGCTCATAATCCCTCTGCCCAGATGACCTCTGTTGATCTTAAAAAAAAAAAAAAGAAAAGAAAAAAGAAACAAACAAAACAAATGGAATATTTGTACAGGGTTGGAATATTCAAAAAGCACCAAAACGTAAAAGGCATCACCAGCACACAGTTGTTCAAGCCAGAAACTCTGGCGTCATTTGTGATTCCTCCCTTGCCTTCCACATCCAAACCCTGGTCATGCCCGGTCACTTCTACTTCTACAACATAACTAATTCATCCACTTTTCTCCTCCACCAGCAGCCTCCTGCTTGCTCCCCTGGATGATTCCAACTGCGTCCTTCCAGTGGTACCCACTCCCATATCTGCTCTCCTCTAAGCCAGCCGCTACACGACAGCTAGAAGCACGTCACATCCTTCTTTCCTCACCAGGCCCACAGCTGGGTTCCCATTTCCGGTCCCTGATCCTGCCAAGTGCTCTTTTTCATCTTGGAACCTTTGCTCAGGCTACCCAGTCAGCTCTCACCCTTGGGCTTCCCTGCCTGGCTTCCTCTCAGCTTTCAAGCTTCAGCTTAAATAGCAACTCAGAAGGACCCTTCATGACTGTTCTATCTAAAAAGCTATCAGTCTCCAGCTTGATGCATCTCAGGCCTCTTTTTGCTTCTTTTATGGTACGATGTTATACATATTTGTAATGCTCTTCTGCATCTGTTTACTTGTTTATCTCTGTCTCCCCACCAGAGCACAAGCCCTGAGAGGGCAGGGACTGCCTCCAATATACTCTCCACTGTATCCTAGCACCAACTCCATATTTGCTGAATAAACACGCCAGGCATTGTGCTACGTGTTTCACCTCCAATACGTTATTCGATTTTCATCTGCAAAGTAGGTATTTTTTCCCATTTTTGTCTATAAGGAAACTGAAGCTCAGAAAGATTAAGTAATGAGCCAATGGTCACACAGTTGGGGAGCAGCAGGGCCAGGACTCAAACCCAGTGTGTCTGGCTCCAAAACCCATGCTCTCTCCACTACGCTGTGCTCTCTTCGTGCTGTCTGAGTCCTCTCTCCTTGGAGCATGGCATGGCGGGCATTCAACATGTTGGCTGAGTGGATACAATGACAAGAGCCCAGCAGAGTCTATGCAGAGAAGGTGCTGAGTCTCACCCTGGAGGTTCTTACCAGGTAGGCTGCAGAGATCAGTTCATAAATGATGGCCTGGGCTCCAAGTTCTGTCACATTAATCAGTCCTGAAACGTTGGCACATACACACACAAAGCACATTTCAAAAAGTAGGTTAAAGCAACATTTTCCTTATGAAACTAGTACATATCTTAATTTAAGAGAAGCGAAGACTCCCCCAGAAGCATAACTCAATGGAAGAATTCACCATCTGTGCAGAGGAGAACCCAGACAGCCATCCCCAGGAAGTTGCCAAGAACTCAGCAGCTAAGATGTGATACAGGTTCATTCTACAAGCCCATGCTCCACCAGGGAACGAAACGGCAGGTATAAAGTAGAAAACAATGAGGTTCCTGGAGTTCAGGGAGATGGAGGGTCACAATGTGGGAGGGGAGGGATGGAAGGCAGTAGAACTCTATATAGAACTGATGGGACTATTGGCAAATTCAAGTGTCCACAGAAACTCTAACATCAATTATTATCATCCTCTCTCTGTTGTTTTCTCTATTACTTTACTAGCAATAAGATGGCTAGGTGAATACCTATGACCAAAATTGTTACAGTTCTCATAGGAACATGGATCATGTCTAAAACAGCCAAATCACTCACTGTGTGTTTACAAACATCTTAAAAACTTGGCATCATGCCTGCAAAAAATGAGCGGAAGCAGAAGACGGTGTGAGAGTCGGGAGGCCCAGATGCTGGCGTTTGTCCTCCTGCTCCACGACCGCGGCAAAACGCTTGCCAGCGGCCTTCCCTTCCCAATCTACAAAATGAAGGGCAGCGAGGGCACCCAACCTGAACATGCTGTGGTTGGACAAGGGTTTAAACCTATACTGCAAACTTCCATGAAAGCCTGAAGAAACGGAGAGGAAGAAGTTAAACATATTTCCTGCAAAGCTCTGGAGACATGATTAGCAGGCTGTTGTTATGTTTTGACTAAACCGCTGACAAACCTGCAAGGAAGGTTCCGATCTCAAAGGTCCACCACTCGATGCACAACATGAACATACTGGGAACAGCCAGCCGGATGTAGGAGTCCCACTCCTGGAAACAGTCCCCAGTCCAACCTGGAGGACAGGGAAGAAAGCAGGCGCTTACTGTTCAACAGCCTCTGATATCAACAATTTTATTCCACATACCCGCCTCCTCCAATGGCCAGAGACTTGAAATAACTGCAGTTCTCTAGAAAAATAATGGATTTTAACGATGTCAAACAAGACGAGAGTTTGAGACGGCAGGAGTAGAGCTGGCAACACAGTGAAACCGAAGTGACGTATATGCCCTATCACCTACACATTTCACTCCTGCTCTAAATGACAGAGAAACTTTTGTAGAGCTCCAGAAGAACACGGAGGATGTTCACTGTGGCAGGGTGTGGTTGTGGGACATTGGGGTCATCAAGGGAACCATCACCAGGGAACTAGAGAAGTAAAATACGGTGGTAGATGCATATTATAGTTCAAAGCAGAACACTGGATGTACAAATGGCAACGTAGTTAGATCTGAAGATACATTATACTGGGCTGGCCCAGTGGTGCAGCGGTTGAGTTCACATGCTTTGCTCCAGCAGCCTGCAGTTTGCCGGTTCGGATCCTAGGTACAGACCTACGCACTGCTCATCAAGCCATGCTGTGGCAGGCGTCCCACATATAAAATGGAGGAAGATGGGCACAGACGTTAGCTCAGGGCTAATATTCCTCAAAAAAGTTTTGTTTTTTTTTTTTTGAGGAAGATTAGCCCTGAGCTAACTGCTGCCAATCCTCCTCTTTTTGCTGAGGAAGCCTGGCCCTGAGCTAATGTCCATGCCCATCTTCCTCTACTTTATATGTGGGATGCCTACCACAGCATGGCATGCCGAGCGGTGCCATGTCCGCACCCGGGATCAGAACTAGTGAAGCCCGGGCCGCCGAGAAGCTGAACGTGCGCACTTAACCGCTGCGCCACCGGGCCGGCCCCCCCCAAAAAATAGTTTTAATAAATAAAAATACATTGTGCTAACAGGCAACAAAAGTAAAAATGGATAAATTGGACTACATCAAAATTTAAAACTTCTGTGTGTCAAAGGACACAATCAACAGAGTGAAAAGGCAACCCACAGAACGGGAGAAAATATTTACAAATCATACACCTGATAAGGATATCTGGATATCATAATATCCAGATTATATAAAAACTCCTAGAATTCAACAACAATAAAAACCCAATTAAAAAATGGGCAAAGCAGTGGCATAGTGGTTAAGTTTTGCACACTCCACTTTGGCAGCCTGGGGTTCACCAGTTCAGATTCTCGGCACAGACCTATGCACTGCTTATCAAGCCATGCTGCAGCAGGTGTCCCACATATAAAGTAGAGAAAATGGGCATAGATGTTAGCTCAGGGCCAATCTTCCTCAGGAAAAAAAAAAGTGGAGTTTTGGCAGCAGATGTTAGCTCAGGGATAATCTACTTAAAAAAAAAATGGGTAAAGGACTTGAATAGACATTTCTCCAAAGAAGATATACAAACAGCCAAAAATCACAGAAAAAATGCTCAACATCACTAATCATTAGGAAAATGCAAATCAAAACTACAATAAGACGTCATCTTACACCCATTAGAATGGGTGCTTTAAAATAAAAACAACAGAAAATAACAAGCATTGGCAAGGATGTAGATAAGCTGGAACACTTGAGCTCTGTTGTTAGGAATGGAAAACGGTGCAGCCACTATGAAAAAAAAGCATGGTGGTTCTTCAAAAACTTAAAAGTAGAAATTACCACATGATGCAGCAATATCACTTCTGGGTATATATACAAAAGAATTGAAAGCAGAATCTCAAAGAGATATTTGTACACCCGTGTTCATAGCAGCACTGTTCACAATAGACAAAAGGCGGAAGCAACCCACGTACCCACTGACAGATGAATGGATAACAAGATGTGGTATACACATACAATGGAATTATTATTCAACTTTAAAAAGGAAGGAAATTCTGACAAACGCTATAAAGTGGATGAACTTGGAGGACATCATACTTAGTGAAATAAGCCAGTCACAAAAAGACAAATACGGTACAATTTCACTTATATGAGGTATCAAGAGTAGTCAAATTCACAAAGATGGAAAGTAGCATGGTGGTTATCGGGCGATGAGGAGAGGGGGAACAGCGAATTGTTTAATGGGTATAGAGTTTCGGTTTTGCAAGATGGGAAAGTTCTGGAGATGGATGGTGGTGATGGTTGCATGACAATGTGAATGTGTTTAATGTTACTTAACTGCACACTTAAAAATGGTTAAGATGGTAAATTTTATGTCATGTATATTTTACTACAATTTAAAAAACAACAACAAAACACTGTGCTACATCAGAGGTCCACAAACTTTTTCTGTAAAGAGCCACATAGTAAATAGTTTCAACTTTACAGGCCAAATGGTCTCTGTTGCCACTACTCAGCTGTGCTGTAGCAAAGCAAGAGCAGCCACGGGAAATCCATAAATGACAGACACAGCTGTGTTCCAATAAAACTTTATTTACAAAAGCAAGCTGCGGGCCAGATTCGGGTTGTGGGCTGTAGTTTGCCAACCTCTGTGCTAAGTGAAGAAATTTATGGAAAAGAAAAATCCAAATTATAGTGTTGTTGTTAGTGCCATTGAGTTGATTCTGACTCCTAGCGACCCTGTCTACAGCAGAGCATAACCCCACCTGGTCTTTTTGTGCCATCCCCTCATCTTCTGGTGCTCTATCAGACAAAGCTCTGCTGCTATCCACAGGGTTTCCACGGCCAATTTTTTCCGAAGTGGGTGGCCAGTTCCTTCTTCCTAGCCTGTCTAGTCTGGAAGCTCTGCTGAAACCTGTCCACCATGGGTGACCCTGCTAGTATTTGAAATAATGGTGGCATCACAGCAACACGCAGCGCCATGGTATGACAACCTACAGAGGCTAGTTTCATTCCTTGACTGAGAAACAACCTGGGCTGCAGCAGTGAAAGCACCGAATCTTAACCACTAGAGCACAAGGGCAGGTAAACTATGATAGTATTAGGTGAATATAAATATATACACAGACCAAAAAAAAAGAGTTTCACATTTTTCAAAGATACATATTAAAAGACATATATCAAACACAGAGAGGGTACATTGTGGGAGGAGAATGGGAACTGAAAAATGGGAGAAATACCCTAAAATGAGAAAGAGGCTGTATAAGGAATGATGACATCAGTGTGCCATGAATTTGAGTAGAAGAAACTCAATGCTTCGTATCTAAGGTCCAGGACAAGAGAGGGAGAGAAAGTGGAGGAAGAAGATAGGCATTGAAAAACAGTGAGGAATTTCTATAACATAAGAGCAAAGAAACGCACCAAGAGCTACGTTGCCACTCACCTTATTGGGTCTCAGGGGAAGCAGAGAGCCTGGGACCTACCCCGTACCCCCAAATTTTGAGGTGAAGGTTTGAGGGAAGAACAACATCAAGAATCAATAGAGAATGAGCCATGTGGATTGCGTGATGACTGTGGATGACGGGAAGGGTAGAGGGTTACAGCATAAGCCCCAGTGAGCAGGGAGTGTTGGGAGCCAAGAAAGCACTGCCCCCAGTCTGTTCCCCATCTAAAACCCAGAAAACCTGCCTCCTAGCCTGAAGTCATGAGCACAAACAAGCTGCCTATCCCAAGCCATGAGCGGAAGCAGTCACAATGTATAGGAGAGGACTTGAACCTGAAGTACAGACACGGGGAGGAAACCCTGAGCTAAGAAACTGGATTTGGAACAGATATATTCCATAAGACCTGAGCAGACACAGCATGTTAAAAAATGGACACGGCATGTGTGTGACTCACAAGGAAGACAACTCCCTTGGAAAATAAGCTCATAGACAAAGCTATAAAGAAGCCAGTCAAAACCACAGTTTGAGGGGACAGGCATCACTCAGACGATGCTTAGTGAAATTAAGTACTGTATTCAACACATCTAAGATGTCATTATGAGCCACAAAGAATCTTCCAATTAAATTATGACATAATATTTTAGCATATCAATTGAAAGAGGAGTTCCAATTTTAAAGACATTAAAATGCAAAACAATGAGTCTTAGAATTAACAAAATGTGGGTATATGTATGTTCCATGACCCAGGATATAAACAAATAAGAGATCCAATGCCAGGAAAGAAATGTCACAAAACCAACACATGAAAGATTTCACACCTGATGAAGTAGAAATGATAGGGTAATCTGAAAAAAATGTTAAATAAACACCCTTAAAATGTTCCAAAGAAGGAAGTTTTGAAATAAGGAAAGGAAGATATAAAAAAGAACCAAGTAAAATCTTAGAAATGAAAAATATAATTGTTGAAAATTAAAGCAATAAATGAATCAGAAACTAGACAAGACACGGCTTAAAAGATAATTAGTAAACTGAGAGACAGAAAAGAGAAAATCAGAGACAGTACCAAGATGGCAACATAGGTAGACTCCGAAGTCACCTACTCCCATGGACACAACCAATTTACAACTACTCTTGGAATAATTACTCCTGAGAGAGAACTGAAAACTGGATAAAAAGAACCCCCACAACAAGGGACAGTGTTGACTGAGGTGGAAGAGGCAGAAATTCATTTCTAGAGAGAAAAAAGCCATCTTTGAGACACAGCACTTCAAGGCCAGCCAGGAGCAATTGTAAGGCATGCAGCCCTCCCTGGAGGAGTGGGGGAACTGAGCAGGGGAGTGTTACCACAATAAGCAGCTCTTGGACTCAGCACAACTGAGACAAGTGTCATAATATCTGGCTTTGCTGGTTATTAACTACAATAGGGATTACTCCCCAGAAAAGCTATCAAATGGGGAAAGAAAAGCCTGCTCCTAAAGGGCCCACGTGCAAAATCACCTATTCCAGAAAGCAACCTAAAATCACTAGAAAGAAAGGCACACAGTCCTTTGATGAAAAGAGACTCACTTGGGTCAGCATCATGGCAGAGTGAGTTCTGCTGGTGATCTCTCCCCTCCACCATACAATGAAAAAGACATTCATACTCCAACAGAGAAATCCACACAACACAGAAGACGTCTGAGAGACCCATGCAGCAAAGGGTGGAGACACTGGAGCCTCCCTCAGAGGAGGTGGAACAGGGTAAGAGAAAACTTTGCTCCCTCCCCAAAGACTGTGATTCGGGATAGCAGGCAACCTCAGAGAGGGAAGCAAGGGGGGAGGGGACATCCGTTCATGGGAACATCAAAGATCCCCAAAAGCCCTTGCAACCTAGGGGAAAGCCCCTACCAAGGTGATAGCTAATGTGGGGGTGACCTCATCAAGCCAACACTCCAGGAGAACAGATGGCAAGGGCAGAGTGAGAAAACTCCGAGAGCATACAGAAGCAAGTGCCCCACCCCCAACCCACCCAGTGCCAGCTCCAGTGCCTGGGATCCCAGCAGCACACAGAGGGCTCAGAATACGCAGCTCTTGAGCCTGACCCAGTGGCAACAGGCGGTAACTGCAATCAAATAATACCATGATGTGCAAAAACACAGCCACACCCTATAGGAGTATCAAAAATTACATTAAATCTCCAGACAAGGGAGAAAATGACAAGTATCAAGAAATCAGACCTGAGGACACAGAAATATGTAATCTAAATAACAGAGAATTCAAAATAGCTATCATCAAACAACTCAATGAGTTAAAAGAGAATGCAGAGAAACAATTCAACGAGTTCATGAGCTACTTCACAAAAGAGATTGAAACTATAAAGAAGAATCAATCAGAAATATTGGAGAGGAAAGACACAATCAATGAGATAAAACAAAATATGGATTCCCTGAATGCTCAAGCAGACATCACAAAGGAGCAAATCAGCATAATTGAGAATAGACATATTGAAATGCTCCAGATAGAGGAGGAGAGAGAATTAAGACTAAAAAGAAATGAACAAAGTCTCAGAGAAATATCTGACTCAATTAGGAAATGCAATATAAGAATTATAGGTATTCCAGAGGGAGAAGAGAGAGAAAATGGAGTAGAAAGCTTGTTCAAAGAAATAATATCAGAGAACTGCCCAAACCTAGGGAAGGAGATGTAAATCCATGTGGAAGAGGCTATTAGATCTCCTAAATATGTCAATGTAAAAAGACCTACTGCAATGCATATAGTAGTGAAACTGGCAAAACTGAATGAAAAAGAAAATATACTAAGTGCAGCAAGGCAGAAGAAAACAACCTACAAAGGAACCTCCATCAGGCTTTCAGCAGATTTCTCTGCAGAAACCTTACAGGCTAGGAGAGAGTGGAATGATATATTCAAATCTTTGAAGGACAAAAACTTTCAGCCAAGAAAACTCTATTCACCAAAAATATCCTTCAGATATGATGGAGAAATAAAAACTTTTCCAGATAAGCAAAAGCTAAGGGAGTTCAGAGCCACAAGACCCCCAACAAAAAATTCTCAAAAAGGCCCTCACACCTGAAAAAAAAAAAAAGGAGAAAGGGGTTACAAAGCACGGAGTAAGGAGATAAATAGGTAGACAGAATCAGAAAATTGTAGCTTTTCATCAGAACGGTTAGCAAATACTCAAGTATAACATTAAAGATAAAGGGAAGGAAAACACCAAAAACAAAGGTAATTGTGTCATTTTAACCACAAACTCACAACACAAGATTGAATAAGATGTGAGAAAAACAACTTAGGAGGAGAAGAGGAAAGGCACTGAATCACTTTAGTCTAAGCAAACAAGAGGCCATTAGGAAAGGGACTATCTTATCCATGAGATTTTGAATACAAACATCAGGGTAACCACTAAACAAAAAAGCAGAACAGAGACACAAATAATAAATAAGGAGGATACAAAGAAACACCACATAAAAAACTACATAACTCAATTGGTAGACTGAAACACACAGGATGAGAAACAAAGGAAATGCAAGAGAACCAGAAAATGAGTGATAAAATGAAAGCATTAAGCCCTCATATATTGATAATCACCCTAAACATAAACATATTGAATTCTCCATAAAAAGACACAGAGTGGCAAGATAGATTAGAGAACAAGACCCACCAATATGCTGCCTCCAGAAAACACATCTCAGTTCCAATGACAAACACAGGCTGAGAGTGAAGGGGTGGAAGATGATACCCAGGCTAATGGCAAACAAAAAAAAGTAGGTGTTGGAATACTTATATTAGAAAAAGTAGACTTCAAGATAAGACAGGTAAAGAGAGACAAAGAGGGGCAGTATATAATGATTAAAAGGACACTCTACTGAGAAGACATAACACTTACAAATAACCACCCACCCAACACAGGAGCTTCAAAGTACATAAAGCAACTATTAACAAACTTAAAAGGAGATAATAACAACACAATAATAGTGGGGGACCTCAACACTCCACTTACATCAATGGACAGATCATCCAGACAGAAAATCAACAAGGAAACAGTGGAATTAGATGAAAAGCTGGACCAGTTGGACTTAATAGACATATACAGGACATTCCATCCACAAACAGGAGAAAACACATTCTCTCAAGTGTGCACGGAACATTCTCAAGGACAGACCATATGTTGGGAAACAAGGCAAGCCTCAATAAATATAAGAATATTGAAATAATAACAAGCATCTTTACCACTCACAATGCTATGAAGCTGGAAATTAAATAGAAGAAAAAAGCAGAGAAAGGGACAAAGACATGGAGACTAAACAACACGGTATTGGACAAACAATGGATCACTGAAGAAATCAAAGGAGAAATCAAAAAATATCTGGAGACAGATGAAAATGAAAACATACCATACCAATTCATATGGGATGTAGAAAAAGTGGTACTTAGAAGGAAATTCATCACAATACAGGCTCACCTTAACAAACAAGAAAAATCTCAAATAAGTAATCTCAAACTACATCTAACTGAATTAGAAAAGAGGAACAAACAGAGCCCAAAGTCAGCAGAAGGAGAGAAATAATAAAAATCAGAGCAGAAATAAATGCAATTGAAACAAAAAAGGCAGTAGAAAGGATCGATGAAAGAAAGAGCTGGTTCTTTGAGAAGTTAAACAAAATTGACAAACCCCTAGCCAGACTTACAAAGAAAAAAGACAGAAAGCTCAGGTAAGTAAAATTAGAAATGAAAGAGGAGAAATAACAACGGCTACCACAGAAATACAAAGGATTATAAGAAAATACTATGAAAAGCTATATGCCAACAAAATGGACAATCTAGAAGAAATGGATAAATTATTAGACTCTTACAACCTCCCAAAGCTGAATCAAGAAGTAGATAATCTGAATAGACCAATCACAGGTAAAGAGATTGAAACAGTAATCAAAAGCATTGCCCAAAAAATAAAAGCCCAGGACCAGATGGTTCCCAGGAGAATTCTACCAAACTTTCAGAGAGAACCTAATACCTGTCCTTCTCAAGCTATTCCAACAAATCAGGGAATATGGAACACTTCCTAACACATTCTACGAGGCCAACATCACTCTGATACCAATGCCTTACAAGGACAACACAAAAAAGGAAAACTACAGGCCAATATTACTGATGAACATAGATGCAAAAATCCTCAACAAAATACTGGCATACCAAACACAGCAATATATCAAAAAGATCACACATCATGATCAAGTGGGATTTATACCAAGGACACAGTGATGGTTCAACATCTGCAAATCAATCAATGTGGTACACCACATGATCATCTCAATTGATGCAGAGAAAGCATTCGACAAGATCCAACACCCATTTATGATAAAAACTCTTGACAAAATGGGGCTAGAAGGAAATTACCTCAACATAATAAAGGTCACATATGACAAACACACAGATAACATCATACTCAATGGGGAAAAACTGAATGCCATCTGAGAACAGGAACAAGACAAGGATGCCCACTATCACCACTCTTATTCAACATAGTACTGGAGGTTTTGGCCAGAGCAATTCAGCAAGAGAAAAGAATAAAAGGAATCCAAATAGGGAGTGAAGAAGTGAAACTCTTGCTGTTTGCAGATGACATGATCTTATATATAGAAAACCCTAAAGGGTCCATCGGAGAACTTTTAGAAATAATTAGTAACTGCTGTAAAGTTGCAGGGTACAAAATCAACTTACAAAAATCAGTTGCATTTCTATAGTCTAATAATGAACTTACAGAAAGAGAACTCAAAAATACAATTCCATTTATAATCACAACAAAAAGAATAAAATATCTAGGAATAAGTTTAACCAAGGAGGTGAAGAACTTACACAATGAAAACCATAAGACATTATTGAAAGAAATAGATGATGACCTAAAGAGATAGAAAGAGGTTCCATGCACATGGATTGGAAGAATAAACATACTTAAAATGTCCATACTACCTAAAGCAATCTACAGATTCAGTGCAATCTCAATCAGAATCCCAATGACATTCTTCACGGAAATAGAACTAAGAATCCTAAAATTCACATGGGGCAACCAAAGACCCCGAATTACTAAAGCAATCCTGAGAAAAAGGAACAAAGCTGGAGGCATCACAATCCCTGACTTCAAAATGTACTACAAAGCCATAGTAATCAAAACAGCATGGTACTGGCACAAAAACAGGCACACAGATCAGTGGAACAGAACTGAAAGCCCAGAAATAAAACTACACATCTACAGACAGCTAATCTTTGACAAAGGAGCCAAGAACATGCAATGGAGAAAAGATAGTCTCTTCAATAAATGGTGTTGGGAAATCTGGACAACCACTTGCAAAAGAATGAAAGTAGACCATTATTTCACGCCTTACACAAAAATAAACTCAAAATGCATCAAAGACTTGAAGATAAGTCCTGAAACCATAAGACTCCTGGAAGACAATATAGGTAGAATACTCTTTTACATTGAACTTAAAAGGATCTTTTTGAATATCATGTCTTCTCAGACAAGGGAAACAAAAGAAAAAATAAACAAGTGGGACTTCATCAGACTAAAGAGCTTCTTCAAGACAAAAGAAACTAGGACCAAAACAAAAACACAAACCACCAACTGAGAGAAAATATATCCAAATCATATTATCTCACAAGTGGTTAATCTCCATAATATATAAGGAACTCACAAAACTGAACAATAAAAAAAAACAGCCCAATCAAAAAATTGGCAGAGGATATGAACAGACATTTTTCCAAAGAAGATACACAGATGGCCAATAAACACATGAAAAGATGTTCAACATCACTAATCATCAGGGAAATACAAAATCAAAACTATACTAAGATACCACCTTACACCTGTTAAAATGGCTATAATCACCAAGACTAAAAATAATAAATGTTGGAGAGGGTGTGAAGAAAAGGGAACCCTCATACACTGCTGGTCTGAATGCAAACGGGTGCAGCCGCTATGGAAAACAGTATGGAGATTCCTCAAAAAACTAAAAATAGAACTACCATATGATCCGGCCATCCCACTACTGGGTATCTACACAAACATCTTGAAATTAACAATCCAAAGTAACAGGTGCACCTCTACTTTCATTGCTGCACTATCCACAATAGCCAAGACATGGAAACAATCCAAGTGCCCACTGACGGATGATTGGATAAAGAAGATGTGATATATATACACAATGGAATACTATTCAGCCATAAAAAATACAAAATTATCCCATTTGCAACAACATGGATGGACCTGGAGGGAATTATGTTAAGCAAAATAAGCCAGACTGGGAAAGACAAATGCCAGACGATTTCACTCATATGTGGAATATAAACAAACACATGGACAAAGAAAACAGTTCAGTCATCACCAGGGGAAGGGGGGTGGGGAGTGGGCACAGGGGGTGAAGGGGAGCACTTATGTGGTGACGGACAAGAAATAATGTACAACTGAAATTTCACAATGATGTAAACTATTATGAAGTCAAGAAAGAAAAAGACACTCACTTGATAGGCTCTGGGTGCATCTCAGTGAGAAGTGAGACCTCTCCAGGGACTGAGACATTGGCAGCAGCCATTACTGTGACCTAATACAGGCACGCTGACACAGACTCTGGCAGATTTCATTGGAGTTCTTCCCCTGGCCTGTTAGCACAGGGGTCTGCCACACCAACTAGAGCACTGATTTAATCCAGCTCAGCCAGGGCAGGCAGTCTGCCCGTGGGGCTGGCCCCATTGGGTGGGCAAGCCCTCAGGCAACTTGTGGGCCCACAGAGGTGGGGTGCCTGGAACCTGGACAGCAGGTGAGTGGGCCCGCCTCTGTGGGACACAGCATTTGTGAGGGGCAGGCCAACATTGGTGGAGTGTGTAGGGCCTCAGCAGTGGATCCACTTTAGTGGGTCAGGGCATGTGCATGGGGCAGGACTGTGTTGATGGGGTGTGTGGTCCTGCAAGCAGTGGGGCTTATCCGCTGCAGCAGACTTGTGCTTCTCTAACAGCCACATAGGGGATCAGCCCCACCTTCCAAAGCCTGAAACAAATGAGTGCTCCCACGCTTGGGCTGGCTCCACTCAGCAACAATCCTGGGAGAGAGCTGACAAGAGCCTTGCAGGCTGGAGGCCTACAACAATTGTAAGCCCCTGAATCTAGCAACCAGCCATGCTGGGGACCTACTCACTTAACAGAAAAATTGCAACAGGAATGTGCTATTAGACCTTACAGCCAATTGTGCTGGGGCTCCCCAAGCCTGATAAAAATGACTGACAGGACCGTAGCAGACACATGCTGCTGAGCGTTACAACCAGCCAGGTAGGGGGACAGCCTAGCCTCCCCAGGCACCTGCTGCAAGAGCAACTCTGCCACAACAGAAAGACACACGTAGCCCACATGGAGACACCCCTGGAGCACTTGGAACTGGTGATGAGAGGGAAGCACACTGCTGGGCCTCATAAGGCATCTCTTTCATAAGGCCACCTCTCCAAGATTGGGAGACATAGCTGACCTACCTAATACGTAGAAATAAGCACAGAGAAAGAGGCCAAATGAGGAGACAAAGGAATACGTTCCAAGCAAGGTAACAGGACAAAACCCCAGAAAAAGAAGTAAACGAAACAGAGATAAACAATCTACCTGACAAAAAGTTCAAACAAAGAGTCATAAGGATGCTCACTGATCTTAGGAGAAGAATGGATGAATTCAGTGAGAACTTCAACAAAGAATTGGATATAAAAAAGAACCAATCAGAAATGAAGACTACAATACTGGAAATGAAAAATTCACTAAAGGGACTCAATAGCAGACTACGTGATACAGAAGAATGGATCAACGAGCTGGACAAATACTAGAGACAATCACTCAAGCTGAACAGATAAAAGAAAAAAGAATTAAAAAGAATGAGGACAGTCTAAGGGACCTCTGGGACAACATCAAGTGCACCAACATCTGTATTATAGGTGTCCCAGAAAGAGAAGAGAGAAATAAAGAGGCAGAGAATCTATTTGAAGAAATAATACTGAAAACGTTCCTAACCTTCTAAGGAAGGAAACAGACATCCAGGTACAGGAAGCACAGAGAGCACCAAATAAGATAAACCCAAAGAGGCCCACAGCAAGACACATTATAATTAAAATGTCAAGAATTAAAGAGAGAGAGAATCCTAAAAGCTGCAAGAGAAAGGAAACAAGTTACATACAAAGGAAACTCCATAAGGCTATCAGCTGCCTTCTCAGCTGAAACCTTACAGGCGAGAAGGGAGTGGCATCATATATCTAAAGTGCTGAAAGGGAAAAACCTACAGACAAGAATACTCTACCCAGCAAGGTTATCATTCAGAATGGAAGGAGAGATAAAGAGTTTCCCAGACAAGCAAAAACTAAAGGAGTTTATCACCAAGAAACCAACCTTATGAGAAAGGCTAAAGGGAATTATTTAAGTGGAAAAGAGAAGACCACAAATAGGAATAAGAAAATTATTTTTTAAAGAAGCAATAAAATCAGTGGTAAAGGCAAATACACAGTAAAGGTAGCAGATCAACCACCTATGAAGCTAGCCTATGAAGGTCAAAAGACGAAAGTACTAAAATTATCTATTTCCATGATAAGAGGGTAATGGAGACAAATGCACAAAAAAATAAGAGGTTAAATGTGATATCAAAAACAAAAAATGTGGGAGGAAGGGAGTAAAAGAGTAGAGCTTTTAACAAGAGGTCAAACTAAAGCGACCATCAACTTAATACAGACTGCTATAAACGTAGGTTATTATATATGAACCTCATGGTAATCACAAACCAGAAACTTATGACAAATACACAAGAAATTGAGAGAGGAATCCAAGCATAATACTAAAGAAAGCCATAAAACCAACAGGGAAGAGACCAAGGGAAGAAGAAAGGAACAGAGAAGAACTACTAAAACGTTCAGAAAAAAAGTAACAAAATGTCAATAAGCACATTCTTATCAATGACTACTTTAAATGTCAATGGACTAAATGCTCCAATCAAAAGGCATACAGTGGCCAACCAGATAAAAAAATAAGACCCATATATACGCTGCATACAAGAGACACACTTCAGACCTAAAGACACTCACAGACTCAAAGTGAAGGGATGGAAAAAGATACTCTATGCAAATAGCAATGAAAAGAAAGCTGGGGTAGCAGTACTTATATCAGACAAAATAGACTTTAAAAGAAAAACTGTAACAAGAGACAAAGAAGAGCACTACATAATGATAAAGGGAACAAGCCAACAGGAGAATGTAACACTTGTAAATATCTATGCACCCAACATAGGAGCACCTAAATATATAAAGCAATTATTAACAGACATAAAAGGAGAAATAGACAGCAACACAATAACAGTAGGGGACTTTAACACTCCACTTACATCAATGGATAGATCATCTGAATAGAAGATCAATAAGGAAACACTGGCCTCAAATGACACATTAGACCAGATGGACATAGTAGATATATACAGAACATTCCATCCAAAAACTGCAGAATACACATTCTTTTAGAACGCACATGGAACATTCTTCAGGATAGACGACATATTAGGCCACAAAACAAGCCTCAATAAATTCAAGAAGACTAAAATACTACCAAGCATCTTTTCTGACCACAATGGTATGAAACTAGAAATCAACTACAGGAAGAAAATAGGAAAAGCTGCAAATATGTGGAGATTAAACAAAATGCTACTGAATAATGATTAGGTCAACAAAGAAATCGAAGGAGAAATCAAAAAATACTTGGAGAAAAACGAAAATAAAAACACAACATGCCAAAATTTATGGGATACAGCAATAAAGGCCTACCTTAACAAACAAGAGAAATCTCAAATAAACAATCTAACAGTGTACCTAAAGTAACTGGAAAAAGAAGAACAAAGCCCAAAATCAGTAGGAGGAAGGAAATAATAAAAATCAGAGCAGAAATAAATGAAACAGAGACTAAAAAAAAACAATAGAGAAAAACCAATAGTAAGAGCTGGTTCTTTGAAAAGATAAACAAAACTGACAAACCTTTAGCTAGACTCAGCAAGAAAACAAGAAGGCTCAAACAAATAAAATAAGAAATGAAAGAGGAGAAATTATAATGGACACCTCAGAAATACAAAGAATTACAGAGTGTTGGAAGTCCTAGCCAGAGCAATCAGGCAAGAAAAAGTAATAAAAGGGATCCAAATTGAGAAGGAAGAAGTGAAACTGTCACTATTTGCAGACGACATCATTTTATATATAGAAAACCCTAAAGAATTCACCAAAAAACTTTTAGAAATAATAAATGAATATGGCAAAGTTGCAGGATACAAAATCAACATACAAAAATCAGTTGTGTTTCTATACTCTAACAATGAAGTAGAAGAAAGAGAAATTAAGAATACAATCCCATTTACAATTGCAACAAAAGAATAAAATACCTAGGAATAAACTTGACCAAAGAGGTGAAAGATGTACACTGAAAACTATAAAACATGGTTGAAAGAAATAGAAGACACAAAAAAATGGAAAGATAGTCTATGCTCTCGGATTGAAAGAATTAACATAGTTAAAATTTCCACACCTCCTAAAACAATCTAAAGATTCAGTACAATCCCTATCAAAGTTCTAATGACATTTTTCACAGAAATAGAACAAAGAATCCTAAAATTTATATGGAACAAGGAAAGACCCCGAATAGCCAAAGCAATCCTGGGAAAAAATAACAAAGCTGAAGGCATCACACTCCCTGATTTCAAAACACACTACAAAGTCAGAGTAATCAAATAGTGTGGTACTGGCACAAAAACAGACACACAGATCAATGGAACAGAATTGAGAGCCCAGAAATAAACCCACATATCTATGGACAGCTAATTTTCAACAAAGGAGCCAAGAACATACAATGGAAGAAGCAAAGTCTCTTCAATAAATGGTGCTGGGAAAACTGGACAGCCACAAGCAAAAAAAATTTCTGACTAAGCAAGGGAAACAAAAGAAAAAATAAACAAATGGGACTACATCAAACTAAAAAGCTTCTACACAACAAAAGAAATCATCAACAAAATGAAAAGACAACCTAAAAATTAGGAGAAGATATTTGGAAACCATGTATCTGATAAGGGGTTAGTATCAAAACATACAAAGAACTCATACATCTCAACAACGAAAAAACTAACCCAAATAAAAAATGGGCAAAAAATGTGAACAGAGATTTTTCCAAAGAAGATATACAGATGGTCACAGGCACATGAAAACATGTTCAACATCACTAATTATCAGGGAAATGCAAATCGAAACTACAATGAGATAGCACCTCACATCTGTCAGAATTGCTATATTAACAAGATAGGAAATAACAAGTGTTGGAGAGGATGTGGAGAAAAAAGAACTCTGATTCACTGCTGGTGGGAGTGCAAACTGGTGCAATCACTATGGAAAACAGTATGGAGAGTCCTCAAAAAATTAAGAATAGAACTACCATATGATCCAGCTATTCCACTGCTGGGTATTTATCCAAAGAACATGAAAACACAAATGTGTAAAGATATACGCACCCCTATGTTCACTGCAGCATTATTCACAATAGCCAAGACTTGGAAGCAACCTAGATGCCCATCAAGGGATGAATGGATAAAGAAGATGTGGTATATTTAGACAATAGAATACTTCTCAGCCATAAAAAATGATGAAATCTTGCCATTTGTGACAACATGGATGGACCTCGAGGGTATTATGCTAAGTGAAATAAGTTAGAGGGAGAAAGTCAAATACCATATGATCTCACTCATACACAGAAGATAAAAACAGCAACAAACAAACACGTAGTGTCAGAGATTGGATTGGTGGTTGCCAGTGGGGAAGGGGGGAGGGAGGGCAGAAGGGGTGAATAGGCGCATGTGTGTGGCGGTGGACTGTAATTAGTGTTTGGGTGGTGAACATGACGTAATCTACACAGGAATCGAAATATAATGACATACAACTGAAATTTACATGTTATAAACCAAGGTGACCGCAATTAAAAAATACATATAAAATTTTTTTAAAAAGAAAACAGAAAATCTCTCAATGCACAGCACAAAGAGTTGAAGAGAGAGAACAAATGAAAGAAAAATGAGGAGATATGGAAGATATCTGCCTGCAAAGGGAAGAATAGTTAGAAATGGAGACAAATAGTAGGAAAAAAGCTAAAATTTTTCCAGAACTTAATAGAGGCCCTCAGATTAAGAAAGTTTACCAAATGCCTACAAGATAATTTTTTTTAAATCCTCAAGTGACCATGCTGTAGTATAAAAAGGAGAAAGAGAAAATCTTTAAAACTATGAGAGAAAATACTTCATTGTCTACAAAGCAAAGACAATCAGGTTTATGGTGGACTTATCACCACGAACAAGAAGGAAAAAATGTAATACCAGCAATGCAAAATTACTATCAACTTAGATTTTTATACCCAGCAATATTTAAGCAAGAGAATAAGATGAAGACTTTCTTTTAAACATTTAAAGACTAAGAATTTACTCTTTACTGAAAGAATTTGCCGAAAGAACTACTGAAAGACGTATTTCAGAAAGAATAAAAATAAATCCAGGAGGAAGGAATGAGATTCAAGAAGCAACAGTGAAGAAATTAACTTATAAAACATGTTGATAAATCTAAATATAACAAAATAATATTTTAGTAGAACTTTTAAAAATCTGGAACTAAACTTCTAATTGACAATAATATGGAAGACAAGACTAGGAGAGAGGAAATTAACATGTGCTGTCCTATTTGGGAAGAGGACAGAGATAAGAAAAATCATGTATTTCAAAATATTACAATGAGCATTACAGTTGCCTGTCCAACCACCACCCCTCCTTCTCTTGGAAATTCCTCACTCTCATCCAGGTACCCACAGTTCCCTTGCACACCATGCTGAAATACCTACCCTTGGACTTCCAGTTACATGAGCCAGTTTAACCTTTTAACCTTTAATGTTTAAGCTAGGTTGAACTGGTTGTTTTGCTTTTAGCTTACAGCTGAATGCATCCTGATACAAGGATGCATATTAAAAATTTAAGAATATTTGAAAACCCCACTGTAATAGTTGATTCGATTGAGAATCATCAGTGGAAGCTAAAACCATTGGATAAAAGGTTACTGGAGAACCAGAGAGTCAAATGATCTCTGTCACCCTATACATACTTTCTAACTGCAAAGGAGAAAATGCGTATTCCCAAAGGAGAAATCTAGCAGTCACTCCCTCAACCAAACAACCAAACCCAGTGTCACCCGAGATCATCTGCCTCCAGAGGTAGCGCAGTGGGCACACACCGTTCCCTCTGCACTTTTCTTGCCCAAATGCTGTAACTTGAATCTACTCCTGAGAAAACAAACGTGAAGAGACAAATCCAGAGTGTGGGACATTCTACAAGACAACTGGCTCTTTGAAAAGTCAGTGTCTTAAAAACAAAAAAGATAAGGGGATTGGTTTAGATGAAAAGAAGACAAGGAAACAACTACCTTGCAAGGCATGAACCTTGACTGCAGCCTGGATCTCCAAAGCACCTTTAAGTATATGGTGGTCTGGGGACAACTATGGAAATTTGAGTATAGAATGTATATCATATGACATTATTGAATATCATATTCAATAACGTTTTTCTTTTTATTTTCTTCAAAATAGTAATATTGTGGTTATTTAGAAGAATGTTATTTAGGAGAGATGTATGCTGAAATAACTCGTGGTGAGGTGCCATGATGCCTCCAATTTGTTGGACCCAAAAAACATGGATACATGGGGTGAAAGAGAGAAACAAATAGGGCAAAATGTTAACAGGCGGCAAATTTAGATAAAGCATAATTGAATGATCATTAAACCATTCCTTCTATTTACCAATGGGCTTGGACATTTCAAAAACAAAAAGTTGGAGGCAAAAATGAAAAAGTACTCGGGACTACAAAACAATTAAAAATATTTAAGGGTAGTAAAAAAAATAGCAGCTAACATTTGTTGAATGCCCTTTATGTTATATTCTTTGTTCTAAACCCTTCATGTGGATGAACTCAGTTCATCTTCACAAAAATTAAATGATATAGGCCCTATTATTATTACTACTTTACAAATGAGGAAACTGAGGCACAGAAGTTAGGTACCTTTCCCTGCTAAGAAGTGGGACTGAGCCTAGGCAGTCTGGCTCCAGAGTCAACATCTTTAACGACTTTGCCCCACCACCTCCCAGATGAAGAGGAGTTATAGTAAGAGCAGAGAGCAGTAGAGAAAAGAAAGGATAGTATATAATCATTATACATTTGGTATATATTCTTAAAACTGTTTTTAAGGTAGTTTAAAGCATTTATGAGATTGATATATTAAACAAGATTTTAATGAAATGTTTAAAAGTGATAAGTTTGTAATCAATATTTAAATGTTTAGGAAACCTAAATTGTTAATTCTTAAATTTTTGGTTTTTAGTTGTGTAAGTGCTGGGTGAATATTTAGAGGAATGTTGATTATTTAAAGAATGTTAAATCATTAACAAATTCATAACAAATACAGTCATGCATTGCTTAGCAATGGGGATACGTTCTGAGAAATACATCATTAGTGATTTCACAGTTGTGTGAACATCACAGAGTGCACTTACACAAACCTAGATGGTCTAGCCTACTGCACACCTGGGCTCCATGGTACTAACCATACAGGACACCATCGTACACGCGGTCCATCATTGACCAAAATGTCATTATGTGGTGCTTGACTGCAAATAAATCCACGCCAAAAGCCCCAACCCCTAAACATTAAAGATCTATCAACCTGTGTAATAAATCAGACTTGCAGAAAGTCCAAAATATGCATTTGTGTTTATAAGAAACTATTTAGATATGGCTATTTTCCCCCATCACTAAAAGTAAGGTGCGGGGGGAGACAAAAACAAAGAGAAAAATTGAGCAAAGAGATGAAAATCACTTTACACAGTAGATTTAAGTGTTTCTTCCTTACCTTATTTATTAATCATTGGTAATGTCACCTTTGCAGAAGCCATTACTGTGTCTCTTAAGCAGATGGTTTACTTATAGCATGAAATATTTGCGATGGTACAGAAAAGGCAAATTTATAGAGAATGAGTGTTTGCCTGGGGCTCAGGGTGGGAACAGGGGTTGACTGACTGCCATGAGTCATTAGGAATCTTTTTTGGGTGATGGAAATCTTCTAAAACTGGATTTTATAGCATGTAAATTATACCTCAATAAAGTTGTTAAAAATAACTGAGATCGTTTTCCTTATTTTGACTTTGAAACATAAAGAATCTCAAATGATTAAGAATTGTGACGTGACAGGAGGAAACGATTGAACGTTGTTTATATTTACACAGGAAGACTGGGCAAAGCAAAGCTGAGAAATTCTCTACGCCTTCACTTACCTATTTCTGTTTTTAAAAGTGAAAAGAAAACAAATGAAAGAAGGCTGATTGTAAGAAAAAGTTAAGGTTTAACAGCCTAAGCTTATTCTTATTTTGTCACTTTTAATGGATTAACTTTGTTTTAAAACGTGTGTATGAAATTTTTCTTGTTGCAGGCAAATTCTTATCTCGAGTCTACAGCATTTGTACAAATATACTGGGACTCAATTGGGTTAAAATTAGCAATCCATTATTTCAGAGTTTACTTGACTGAGAAGTATTTATTTCCACTAGTAAAATGATGAACGACTTTTTCTGGAAACTTCATCAAGCAGGAGCATGCAAGCTATCTTGCAAGATAAATGACTATTCAGGGTGAATGTATGAGAACTCACAGAGCCACAGCAATTAACATCCCCTGAGTGCTTCATAGTTCTCAGTTGTGGCAGAGACCACAATTTGTCTACCAAAATTCATTTTCCTATGGTTCACAGAAACAAACTCATCAGAGTTTAGAGGCCACCTGTACATTTCTTGCAACTTAGTGTGACCACGTAGCTAAGTATTTGTCAATGGGATAAAATCAGAATCGATGTGGGCAACTTTCAGGAAATATTCTTAAAGTGAGTATGCAGGCATCCTGTTCTTCCCTCCCTCCTCCTTCCTACTAACTGGAATGTAGCAGCAATGCTGGAGAGCCAACTTGGCTATGAAGTGACCTTGGTAATGAAATCCATATATGGTGGAGAAACAAGATAAAATGAACCTGAAACCAGGGCCCCTATTAACCTATGTGGTGCCCCTTGTATGTGGATACAAGCCCATGGCATATAGCATGGCCAGCAGATGCACCTTTGTACTAAGAAAAAGATGCTACAGTCCTGTACTAGGATGCAGGGCACACAAGTGAAGCACAGATTGGATTCAGTCTCCACTCCAGCTGGGCAACTCTGTGAGCTTGACCAGTAGTGATGGCCTGTATAGGACCCTAACACTGTGTAGAGAGATATAGGAAAATGGAAAAGACAGTCTGTCCTTATCAGTAATTACTTTAAATGTAAATGGATTAAATTTTCCAATCAAAAGACTGATATTGACAGAATGGATTATAAAACATGATCTAACTATATGCTGTCTATAGGAGACTCACTTTAGTGACAAAGTGACTCACAAAATGACAAATAGGCTGAAAGGGAGAGGATGGAAAAAGATATTTCATGCAAACCGTAACCAAAAGAGAGCTGGGTGGCCATACTAACATTAGACAAAATAGACTTTAAGTCAAAATCTGTTACAAGGGATAAAGAAAGACATTATCCACTGATAAAAGGGTCAATTCATCAAGAAAATGTAACAATTATAAACATGTATGTACCAAACAACAGAGCCCCAAAATATATGAAGCAAACATTTACAGAATTGGAGAATTAGACAGTTGTTCTACAAAAATAGTTGGGGACTTCAATACACTATTTTCAGTAATAGACAGAACATCCAGACAGAAGATCAGTAAGGAAACAGAAGCCTTGAACAGCACTATAAACCAACTAGACCTACCAGGCATATATAGAACACCCCCCCCCCCCCGCCCAATAACAGCAGAATACATGTTCTTCTCTACTGCACATGAAAAATTCTCCAATAGACCATATGTTAGGCCACAACACAAGTTCCAATTCATTTTAAAAGACTGAATCATACAAAGTATCTTCCCCAACCACAATGGAATAAGGCTGGAAATCAATAACAGAAGGAAATCTGAAAAATTCACAACTACGTGGAAATTAAACAACACAATCTTAAACAAATCAGAAAGGAAATTAGAAAATACTCTGAAACAAAAGAAAACAAAACACAACATACCACGTGAGATGCAGTGAAGGCAGTACTCAAAGGGAAATTTACAGCTGTAAACGCCTACATTAAAAAAGAAAAAAAATCTCAAATTGATAACCTAATTCTACACATTGAGGAAACAGAAAAAGACCAAACTAAACCTAAAGCTAGAACGATGGAAATAATAAAGATTAAAGCAGAAATAAATGAAAGAGAGAATAGAAAAATAAATGAGAGAATCAAGAAACCAAAAATTGGTTCTTTGAAAGATCAGATCAACTAAATTGACAAAACTTTAGCTAGACTGACTAAGAAAAAAAGAGAGAAGACTCAAATAACTAAAATCAGAAATAACAAGGGGACATTACTGCCAATCTTACATTAATAAAAAGGACTATAAAAGAGTGCTGTGAACAATTGTACACCAACAAATAAGATAACCAGATGAAGTGAGAAATTCCTAGAAACACACATCAATCATCTAAACTGACTGAAAAGAAACAGAAAATCTCAACAAATCTTTTTTTTTTTTTAAAGATTGGCACCTGCACTAACATCTGTTGCCAATCTTGGTTTTTTTTCCTTCTTCTCCCCAAAGCCCCCCAGTACATAGCTGTCTATTCTAGTTGCGAGTGCCTCTGGCTGTGCTGTGTGGGATGCCGCCTCATCATGACCTGACGAGCGGTGCTATGTCCGCGCCCAGGATCTGAACCAGCGAACCCTGGGCCACCGAAGCAGAGCACACGAACTTAACCACTCAGCAATGGGGCTGGCCCCTCAACAAACCCTTAATAAGAAATTGAATCAGCAATCAAAAACCTCCCAACAAAGAAAAGTCCAGGACCTGATGGCTTCACTGTTGAATTAAACCAATCATTTAAAGAAGAAATGACACTAATCTTTCTCAAATTCTTCCAAAAAACAGAAGAGGAAGTAACACTACCAAAGTCATGGCCTCATTCTATGAGGCCAGCATTACTCTAATACCAAAGCCTGATAAAGCCATCACAAGAAAAGAAAATCACAGATCAATATCCTTTATGAATATATATGCAAAAATATTCAACAAAACACTGGCAAACTACATCCAGCAGCAGTTAAAAGGTTATACACCATGACCAAGTGGGATTTATCCCAGTAATGCAAGCGATGATCAACATCTATCAATGTAATATACCATATTAATAGAATGAAGGAAACAAACAATGATCATCTCAACTGATGCAAAAAAAGGCATTTAACAAAATCCAACACCCTTTTACGAAAAAAAAACACTCAACAAACTAGGAATAGAGCAAACTTCTTCAAGCTGATAAACGGCTTCTACGAAAAACCCACAGGTAGCACCATACCCAATGATTAAAGACTGAAAGCTTTACCTCTAAAATCAGAAACAAGGCAAAGATGCTTACATTTGCTATTCTATTCAACATTGTACCGGAAGTTCCAGCTAGGGCGATTAAGAAAATGTCTACTCAGGCAAGGGAAACAAACGAAAAAATAAACAAATGGGACTAAAAAGCTTCTGCATGGCAAAGGAGACCACGAACAAAACAAAAGAACAACCCACCAACTGGGAGGAAATATTTGCAAATCATACATTCGACGAGAGGTTAATTTCTAAAATGTATAAAGAAGTCACAAAACTCAACAATGAAAAATTAACAACCTGATCAAAAAATGGGCAGAGGATATGGACAGACATTTTTCCAAAGAAGACATACAGACAGCCAACAGGCACATGAAAAGATGGTGAACATCAGTAATTATCAGGGAAATGCAAATCAAAACTACAATGAGCTATCACCTCACTCAGGTTAGAATGGCTGCAATTAACGAGACAAGAAATAACAGGTGTTGGAGAGGATGTGGAGAAAAGGGAACCCCCATACACTGCTAGTGGGAATGCAAACTGGTGCAGCCACTATGGAAAACAGTATGGAGACTCCTCAAAAAATTAAGAATAGAACTACCATACGATCCAGCTATCCCACTGCTGGGTATTTATCCAAAGAGCTTGAAAAGACAAACACGTAGAGATATATGCCGCCGTACGTTCACTGCAGCGTTATTCACAACAGCCAAGACTCGGAAACAACCCAAGTGCCCATCAAGGGACGAATGGATAAAGAAGATGTGGTGTATACACAATGGAATACTACTCTGCCATAAAAAAGATGAAATCTTGCCATTTGCGACAACATGGACGGAACTTGAGGGTATTATGCTAAGCTAAATAAGTCAGAGGAGAAAGATCAACATCGAATGATTTCATTCATATGTGGAGATAAACAAATACATGGATAAGGAGAATAGATAAGTGGTTACCAGAGGGGAAGGAGGTGGGGGGAGGGCAAAAGGGTTAAAGGACACATATGTACGGAGACAGATGAAAGTAGGCTATTGGTGATGAACACGATGCAGTCTATATAGAAACTGATATATAATAATGTATACCTGAAATTTACACAATGTTATAAGCCAACATGACCTCAATAAAATAATTAAAAATAAATAAATAAAAGGCATCAAAACCCCAAAGGAAGAAGTAAATTATCTCTATTCACACATAGCATGATCCTATATATATATAAACACCCAAAGAACCACAAGAAAGCTACTAGAGCTAATAAATGACGTCAGCAAAGTTCCAGGGTACAAGACCCACAGAAAGTAGATTTGAGGTTACTGGGGGTCTAGAGGGAAAGAAAATGGGGAGTTATTGCTTAATGGGTACAGAGTTTCTGTTCAGGGTGATAAAAATGTTTTAGAAATAGATGATGGTGATGGATGCAGAACATTGTAAATGTACTTAAAGGCACTGAATTCTACACTGAAAAATAGTTAAAATGGCACATCTTACATTATATATATAGTTACCACAATTTTAAAAAGTAGAAAAAAGCAAATCTATTTTACTAAATTGACAAATGCATGTTAAAATATTTAGGGCACTTAGCTAAGCTGTAAGCGGTACTGATCGTTGAAGAGAGTTCGATCTGCTCACGTGTGTTGATAAGACATTAAACAAGCTTCACTTTAACAGAGCACGATGATTCGTAAGCAACAACTAAGATTTTGTATTTGCAATTTTAATTCATTAAACACTAATTCTTACCCAGTAGCTACAGTTTTCTATGAACAAAATCTGCCTTCATAGACATTTAAAAAATCTCATATTGACCTGCAACTTTTACACTGTCGGTAATTTAAATATTTTTAAATTTTTTTAAAAATTTATATAACATATATAATTTTTAAATTTTCCAAACGATAAAAACAAAAAGACCCTCTGGAAAACAAAATCCAGAAATCAGAATAACATGTTCTGAATAACAAACAGCATAATGTAAGAAATCAACGTCCTCGTACCTCCCCAAGTGTCGATGTGGATTTTTTTCCACCATATGTACAGGAAAAGAAGACCAGACAGGAAGAACTGGGACGTGGTGTTTGCCCAGGCAGATCCTCTGAAGGAGAAAAAGTAATCAGCACCTGTGAGTGTATCCCCCAACCAAGAAACAGACCACATGACAAGTTTTTGCTCCCTGTAAGAATCAGTCATTAGAGTAATCTAGAACTCCTGGACTGTCTCTTTTTAATATTTTAGACACCATATGCACTTATAATGGACTTCTTTTCTTTCCACCAACATTGAATATTGTGGAAGAATTAAATGTTACTATTCATTAACGGAAAAACAAAAAGACATAAAGATTTATCACCGTCCCTTATCTTAACAGCCTTAAATGACCCATCAAATAAATTCTTACACATAATTAGCTAAAAGGAATATAACAAACAGCTACTGTGTTCAAAATACAGGTCCACGGTCACAGTGGCTTTATTTCCCAGGATTATAATAAATTTGTTTTCTATTAGGAAATGACCTTAGAGCATCTTCAATAGATGACACTTTTGCACCACAAATAAAATGGCGTCTCATCCCGGCAGAGAGCCAGGAACTCTGCTTTCCCTTCTATTTGTGTCATTTCACTCTCCTGACCAAGCCTCACATTTTATCACTTATTAATCCATTCCTATATGTTCTCTTACCGACCTATCCCCGAATTGTCCTTTGTACATCTGCTCAAGAAACTTTGAAGAGACAGTCTGAGGTCCATCTGCAGAGGACTTGGACGCCCACCCAGGTGTTTACGTGGGTCACTGTCACCAGTTCTCAAACCTGGCTGCTGACCCCTACCTCCCCCATGGCCAAAGCCTCTTCCAGTTTTCTGGCAGAGGAAGATGTTATAACTGTTTTTTCATTGATTGCTCTTATGTTCCAACTCTCCGAAATCCTTTAATTAACAGCTTTTGTATATTTTTTTACTGCAACCAACAGGAAGAAAGAAATTTTCCGTCACTATTCAGTACCCCCATTAATATGCACGCGCACACACACACACACCCTATAGAAAAGTCCCCATACCACCTTATATTTTCTATTCTATTTCATTTTATTTTATTTCATTCATAATATATTTCATTTTTTAAAGTGCCAGTCATGACCCACTAAACCAGTTTTCATTTATAAAGAAACACAGTGGGGCCAGCCTGGTGGCATAGCAGTTAAGTTCATGTGCTCTGCTTCCATGGCCCAGGGTTCGCAGGTTCAGATCCTGGGTGCAGACCTTAGCACCGCTCGTCAAGCCATGCTGTGGCAGAGTCCCACATAAAATAGAAGAAATTGGCAACAGATGTTAGCTCCGAGCCAATCTTCCTCAGAAAAAGAAAGAAAGAAAGAAAAAAGAAACACACTGCCCTAAAGCACCTAAAAACTGCTGAGGCTCATGCAAAGGAGGCTGGCTCTGGACCAACACACCAGAGGGGTTAAGTGAGGGATGGACCAACAGCACAGTGCCTATCGAGGGAAGATTAAACTGACACTGCCTTCTATGTGTGACCCTCGTCTTCTTGAGCTTCATAAAGATGGAATTTGGCTCCATTTCTTACAAGGCAGAGATAACAGGAGAATCTCTACAGGCATCTGCCCCGCTCTTGCCTTTGCTGGGGTCACCCATCTCAGTCTTCACAGGCTGCAGCAGTGCCTTCCTGCAGGCTACCTCCACTTCCACATGCAGGAGTCGGCTCACATGCTGCTTCTTCCACAACACTTTCCCCTGTGTCCCCAGATGAAGCCCGGCCTCTCCTCCCTTCCAACAGCCTGGGCTGGCTGCCCCTCCTGGGTGTTCCTCGGCACCAGCTCGTACCCTGTCACATGCAGCATCTGAACACCTCTAGGTATTTCCCACAAGGCTGCTTCACTCCCCTATGTCCCAGCCCCTAGGACCAGAGCGAGCATCCAGCAGACACTCACTGTTTGATGAGTGAACAGGTCACTACTTACAGTACTCCAAGGTCCAGGGCATAGAGCAGGAGGGCATGCATGCCCACGTTGATGATATTTGCTGCAATCCCAGTAATAACTTGAGGCATGATGATGCCCTAAAATCCCCCCAAAACAGGAAAACGTTAGCATTTTCAAAAGCTAATCAGTTAAGTGGTATGAAATAACAGAACACATGTATACTGATCTCTGCCCCACCCCCGTTCCCAACACAGAGCTCCTAAAACCCTTGGGACTTCCTGGATGACAGCTGTGCCCTTGGTTCTAATGAGGCGACTCTGGGGGGACTCCTGGATGACTCCTGGATGTGGGCTGGTCTTCAGAAAAACCAAGCCATGACTGGAAGGTTGAGATTTTCAGCTCCACCCCCTATTCTCCAGAGAAGGGGGAGGGGCTGGAAATGGAGTTAATGATTCATCACGCCTACGTGAGCAAGCCTCCATAAAAATCCCAAAAGTACAGGGTTTGGAGATCTTCCACATCGGTGAACACACGGACAGAATGGGAAAATGGCGTGCCCCGAGAGGGCATGGAAGCTCTGTGCCCCTTCCCACATGCCTTGCCCTATGCATCTCTTCCATGTGGATGTTCATCTGTATTTTTTGTCATATCCTTTTATAATAAACTGGTAAACAGTAACTGATTTCCTGAAACAAGTAAACTGTGCTCCTGAGTTCTGTGAGTCGCTCGAGCAAATTAACTGAACGCCAGGTGTGGGTACTGGTAACCTCTGATTTATAGCTGATCAGTCAGAAGCACAGGTGACAGACCAGACTTGTCACTGGCATCTGAAGTGGGGGAAATCTTGCGGGACTGAGCCCTTAACCTGCGGGATCTGACACTATCTCCAGGGAGGCAGTGTCAGAATTGAGTTGAATTGTAGGACACTCAGCTGGATGGCTGAATTGCTTGGTGTGGGGGAAAAACCCACACATCTGATGCCAGAAGTGTTGTGAGCGC
The DNA here is from genome assembly GCF_041296235.1 of Equus asinus. NCBI lineage: Eukaryota > Metazoa > Chordata > Mammalia > Perissodactyla > Equidae > Equus > Equus asinus. The sequence goes on along the minus strand of NC_091802.1, from coordinate 3,308,752 downwards.
GATAGCAGCGTGAGAGGAAAGGAGAAACACAGAAGGAAGATTGAGCTTTTCCTAAACAGCTGGTGAAATGAACATTCAGAGTTAAACGGGCAGCCACGTTAAATGACAGCGAAGTTACACAAGACTGCAAGAGCCGGGAGTCGAGACCACTGCATGTGTCTCCTCCGTCGGTGCAGCTTCCAGCCAAACCACCAGAAGTTTGTGACTGCTTCTGAAGGACCTGGGAGGGCACGGTTTCCACCACAGTAACAAAGACAGAAGAGAGGAAATAACCACACGAAGGGCAAAGTGGGTGCTGGCACGAGGTGTAAAGGAAAGACGGTCGGGGAGACACCTGGCCAAGCTGCCCCCCTCCTGCGCAGGGCTGCCGAACGGAGGCGGACACCCAGCGACGCCGCTCCGATGCAGGTGTGCAGTGGGCCTTCACCCCTCTGTTCGACAGTGCCACAGTACTCGCTTCTTTTTATCCGTTGCCCACTCTGCACTAGTACTGGGATAAACATTTTCTTTAAGTAAGACTTCCACATTTTTTCCCCGCATTTACGCAGAGTTGCTGTCAGAGAGGAACGGACCACGGACGAAGGCAGTCAGAGGGACTGGGGAGGGGACCCCGGGAGGCAGAGCTCGCCTCTCACCTCCGCCCACACCTCTGGCCCTCAGCCTTCCCTCTGTCCCCTTCTCCCTCTGGCGTGCTGTGGGCACGGTGATCCCCGTGCGCTTCTGGGAACGTGGCTGCAGGAGCTCTGGGTCCTCCTCTAAAACAGAGGCACCAGAGCCGGGCCTGAGGCCAGATGCAAAGCAGGCAGCCAGCCCCCAGAAGAAGCAAGCGGTGGGGTGTGGGGGCTGCAGAGAGAAACAGCAGGGGGCCGCAGGAATCTGACAGCTCCATAGGGCGCCTCTCCCGGGCTGGACAAAATGCCCCCACAAGACCCCACGTTTCCCAAACAAAGAGGTCTGGGTAGAATTTCAGGAAAAAAAATTGTATGGAAAACTTCCTAAGAAGATTTACCATACATTTCCAGTGTTATGGAGTAAAAATACAAAAAGAATCTGTACCTGACTTTGTAAATATCGCGTCTGCAGCTGGAACAGGAATACCGCCTATAAGATAGAAAAACAAACACCTCTCATTAATATGAAAGTATAATTCAACAGTTTATGTCAGTTCCGCTTTTTAATAAGATATTTCCTCTTGATATGTGACCTTAAATTCAGAAAACCAGACTTGTACTAATCAAATGCTAGGATGCAAACTATTTGGGATTTTCCAGAGTGGACTCTCTGAAGACCCAACAAGGGCAGACCCTTACGGGCTGAAGCAGGGGCCACTCATTGCCCTGAGTCTGAAGGGTGCCAGCAGGTGGTTCTTCCCACAATCCCAGAGGAGCCCAGGAAATATTCTGATTGATTTGCAATCAAAAGTAACCATAGACTAAGGTGAGAAGTTTGATCCCCTCATCAGTGTTTGTGTTTAATTTAAGCTGTGGGACCGGAAATCGGCACAAGCACTGAGAATCAGTAAGGGAGATGTGACAGGTCCAAGAAACACATGCGGAAGTTGTGCATGAACAGGACTATGATAAAATGAACGAACCAAAAAACAGCAGGGAGGCACACTCCTGACAACATTCACGAGCTGCTTCACGTACCAAAACACAAGAATATCCTGACACTTACAGGAAGGGCAGGAATAAAAGCCATCACATACATCTGGGCTATCCTGAAATAAATGACAGAATAGCCTTCAGTTAATATTAAAACAATTGCTGGTCATACTGTCTTAAAACTGAATCCATAGACTATTTTCTGAAAATTAAAACTAAAAATAATTTATATGGGAAACATTTAATAACAGTTTTAAGTGACTGTCCTTCTACAACCTGAATCAGCATTACGTTAGGCCTGCTAAATGTCTGCTTCCTAAGGGGAAGTCTGACTTCACGTTTTTTAGCTCATTCTTAGCATAAAAGGTGGAATGAACACAGCAAAATGAACTAAAAGTCAGGGAAAATTCAGAAAATGTTTTGATAGAGTCAGGCCTGCAGCTGTGCCCCACAGTGAAGCAAGGCCGGCAGTCTTCTAGAAAGGAGAGACGCCTCCTTGCATCTCACGTGCCCCAGCGACAGTGTCAGAGAACAAACAACTGTAGGTTAAAAAACCCAGCTCTAAAGACAAAAGTGAAGGCAACTGTGTTGCTATTTTACTTTTGTCAGGGGAAAAATATTCTGTGTGTTTGCAAAACACCAAAATGGAGGAAAGTTGTGAAAGGTCGACTAGGGCCCAGGGTATTACATTCTCGTCCTGTGTCTTTCCACCCTGGGCAGGGTGTCAGGTGACAGCGTCACTCTGCCTCAGGGGGGTCCCTGCCAGCCCAGGGCTTCTGTGATCCACAGTCATAGCTTCCATTTTCCATAGGGTTCAAGTCCAGGTAACTGGCCAAAAATGTCAACACAGGTAAGATGACCAGACAGTCACTTACTCTGAACCTGGGATTCTGACATTAGAGACGCTGCTGACCTGGAGACTTCGGGGTCCTGTTTTAAGAGCAGGAGGATATGCTCGGTATTGATGAAGATGGCCCAGCAGGGAAAGCAACACAGCATCAAGATGAGGATTCCTCTTTGAAGTATGATCCCCACGCGTTTTTGGTTCTTGCCTCCAAAGGACTTGAGAAAACAAATACAATGATAAAGAATGCCACCACGTACCAGGCATGCCAAGGCCTGGACCACCTGCACTACAAACAGCCCCTCCATGGGAGTGCCCTGCCCGCCACCCCTGCGGCCGGGCAGCCATGCTTCCTTGCCATCAGCTCCCCACTCCAGCATCCAAGCCAAGAGCGGCCAGTGAGCTACTTGGCACCAGTGGCATTTTAAACATGCCCTGGGATGATGAGTCCCCTGCTCCTGGGAACAGGGACAGTTAGACATGGAGGGCACTGGCAGCAGAGACCAGAGCTTGAAAAGAATGGGAAGAACTGGGCCCATGTTAGAGCCTTCCACATTCCTTCAGCAAATATTCCTTCAACTCCTACCATGTGCCAGACATATCTGAGGCACTGGGAATGAACTCAGCAGCGAACACAGTGGGCAGAAGACCCTGCTCTCATGGAGCTGAGTTTCTAAGGGGAACGGGAGACAAACAGTAAACAAGAGAAATAACCAAGACCTAGAGTGCATTGTCTAGGATATGGCAGTAAGTGCTGTGGAGAAAAATAAATCAGAGAAGAGGGATGGAGTGTTAGAAGGGGAGCGTAGTTTTTAAACTGGGGCTGGGGAGGCCTCACTGAGAAGGTGATACAGGACAAAGCCCTCCTGGGGCTGAGCGAGTGAGCCGGGTGGACATCTGGGAGAGGCACGGGAGGGCGGCCAGCGTGGCTGGAACTAGAGTGGGGGAGGGCAGCAGGCCCAGCAGCCTCCACAGTGGAAAGAGGGTCACTAGAGATTTCTAAGCAGAGGGATGACATGATCCGCCTGAAGTTTAAGAGTGATGAGGGGAGAGAAGCCACAAGTGAGCAGCAGCTAGGAGACCAAAACACAGATCAGAGAGTGGGCGATGGAAGGCCAGGGCTGCGCCAGAGAGAAGCCGACCCCCGACAGAGGTGAAGGAGCTGGTCCCCACAAGGGTCTTGGCCGAGTCTAAGGCCTCATGCATCCTTTTCCAGGCACCTTTTCCTTCAAGCAACATGAATGATTATCTTTTTTTTTTTTTTATTAAGATTTTATTTTTTTTTTCCTTTTTCTCCCCAAAGCCCCCCGGTACATAGTTGTATATTCTTAGTTGTGGGTCCCTCTAGTTGTGGTATGTGGGACGCCGCCTCAGCATGGCCCGACAAGCAGTGCCATGTCCGCGCCCAGGATTCGAACCGACGAAACACTGGATCGCTTGCAGCGGAGTGCGAGAACTTAACCACTCAGCCACGGGGCCGACCCCTGATTATCTCTTTTTGACAATCAAAAAAGAGTCTAACTTAAAGCACATTAAAAGAGACAACAGAGGGGCCGCCCGGTGGCGCAGCGGTTAAGTGTGCATGTTCTGCTTTGGCGGCCCGGGGTTTGCTGGTCCGGATCCCGGGTGCGGACATGGCACCGCTTGGCAAGCCATGCTGTGGCAGGCGTCCCACATATAAAGTAGAGGAAGATGGGCATGGATGTTAGCTCAGGGCCAGTCTTCCTCAGCAAAAAGAGGAGGATTGGCAGCAGTTAGCTCAGGGCTAATCTTCCTCAAAAAAAACCCAAACAAACAAACAAAAAGAGACAATGGAAACAAATTAAATAATAATAAAACAATGGAAATATAAATGACATGTTATAGAATAGTATGCAAATATCAAAAGGGAACCTGTATGACTACTTCATGCAATGTTTCTCCAAAACGCACTGTTTAATTGGTGGAAAAAGTATTAAAACCATGAGTAGATTTTAGAATTGTGTGAGTGTGTAAATACACACAGATTGAAATATTTGGAGGATAGTCACCAAAAACAGAGGTAACTTTAGAGGGAGCAACTAAATTTTAGTAATTTGTTTTTCACTTTTTAAAAAAACTTTTCTAGGTAACCTAATGTTTCTATATGTGTTTGACCTTTATAAATCTTTTCTAAAAACTTTAAAATTTGGGAAACAATGTGACATTACAGAAATATATTTAATAATACAGAAAGATGTCCATTATATATTGATAGGTGGGGAACTAAATTAAAGACATAGCCTTTTTTGTTGAAAAAAAAGTATGAATAAAAATGACTGAAATGGTGCAAAAAAGGGACCAAAAAATCATTTTAAATTAAAATTTCATATCCCATGCCATGCCAATCCATAGGTAACTTTGGCCTAAATTACATTAAGTCCTTTAAAGCCATGTTCAGCTTAGCCTGTAAAAACTATCTTAGGATAACTCAGGATGTTGTTCTTCCCATGCACATAAAGCTGCCCTCACTCTTCCAGGCTTTGGGTTTGAAGGTAGGAGTCATCCATCATCCACCCACCCACCCATCCATCTATCTACCATCCACCCACCATCCATCCATCCACCCACCCATCCATCTATCTACCATCCACCCACCCATCCATTCATCCATCCATCCATCCATCCATCATCCATCCATCCACCCACCCACCCACCTATCTATCCATCCATCATCCATCTATCCAACCATTCATCCACCCATCCCTGCTTTGTTCTTTCCCTTCCTCTCACTCATTCAACAAATTTCAGGGTACTCACTAAACAGCAAGCATGATTCTGAACTACAGGGATTAAAAGACTGAAAGGGATATAGTCTTTCTCCCTAAGGAGCTCAGAGTCTAGTAGGGAGACCACTATGGTTGTAAACTGGGTGGGTGAGATGGGAAGACACAGCGACGTAAAAGACCTGGACCAGAATCTGCCTCTCCTCTGATAATGCTAGCACTCCAACCCACAACTCCCAATCCCGTGACAGGCAACAAGGATGAAGAGAAATGAGCAGCTTCAAGAAACATGTAGGAGTCAAAGTCAATAGCAGTCAATAGTTCTGCTAACATACGGACGCGGGAAACGAAGAAGGATTGTGGGTTGAGCAGAGGGTGGTATATTCCTGCGAGAGGAAATCCTAGAGGAGAGACAGTTCAGAGTGGGAAAGACTGACGAGCTTAGTTCTGGGTGAGCTGAGCCTGAGATGTCTGGTACATAATCAACATTCGAGTCTGGCCCTCAGGAGAGGTGTGGGCAGGAGATGGAGATATGCGTTTTCAACACCAGGGTGGAGACAGAAGCTGGGGAGAGAGTGTACGGTGGTGGAAGGTGAGGGCGTGGGGTCTCTAAGGGGCAGGGCTATCTCAGGGGCACAGACTGAGAAGGAGTAGCCAGAGAGGCAGCAAGAATGTCGGGAAGGCCCGCAATGGTGGCAGCTGAGGGAGTGTTGTGGAGAACAGAGAATGGCCCAGTGGGTTACGGACGGCCAAGTGTTCACCTGATGATTCAGTCACAACAGGCTCGCAGGAGACCAGGCTCAGTGGGATGCACAGGGACAGAAAGGCGTCAATGGGCGCTGAGTCAAGAGCTGGGGTCAGGACAGGGAGCACAAAGAACACTTTCAAGAAGCTTGGCTTAAAGGAGAGGAGAAAGGGAGAGATACGGAGGTGGAGTGGTGGGTGACGGAAGGCACTTTTAGGGTGGGAGAGATCAGACAGGAAAGAAAAGGGAAAACACAGCCCCTGAGCAGACAGGCCCAGAGGACAGAATTAGTAAAGCCAGCTCTATCTGCATTACAGCCATCAGCAGCATGGTATTCGAGAAACAAGAGGCAACAAAACTAGAGTGTGCAGTCCCCTGGATCATCTCTAATATGAGAGGTAATCGACAGAAATGGTATGTGGGGGAGGGTGGCCCTCACCTGAGACATCAGCGTGTCACAAGCAGAGGCCAAGCCAGTTCCAACCGAAATCCCAGTAACATTCACGACCTGCAAGGAACAAGAGACCGGGTGCGGCAAGCAGCCAGGGGACTAAGCGAGAGCAGAGTCTCTGTCAAACAGCTCCCTTTAAACCAAGGAACCGTGACAGCCTATCTCCAAGGGGCAACTTGTAACTATACACGTAAGGCTCTATATTTCAGATCAAAGGGGTGTCTACATCTGTCTTTCTCGATTATCAAACAAAAATGTACCCTCTGCCTAAAGGATCACAATCAGATTGTGTCAACAGGGGAGCTTACAACACAGCGTGTTACAATCTCTGTATTTAAAGGTTAAGCTGTGGGTAACATCTGACAGCGACGCCCCTGATCTGCGATGTGCATTTAATAATAATAACAGCAAACATGTATTGAGCACGTGCGACGTGCAGGTGCTCTTCCAAACCCTGCACGTACATGGTGTTACCATCACTGCTCTCACCTTATAGGTCACCTGAGCGAGTCACAGCAAGTTTTGGTCATTCAGATAGTGACCTCAAGCTGGGAATCTGGTCCCAGGCTTTAGTCCCCTAGTGAGGAATGGGACTAGGTTTGCGTCACTCTCTCGGTCAGACCTCACCCAGTGCCCCTGACAACCAAGGGCACCTGTAGGTGAGGGTCTTCGTTTTCATCCTAGGTTTCAGTGAGCAGGGATGTCAACTCCAGGTGAGCAGGTGAGTTAACCTCTTGGCTGACCAAGAGCACAGACTCTGGCCACCAGGAGCCAGTGACAGGCCACACAGAGAGTGAGTGAGCCCCAGGGCCCCGGCCCAGTGAGCAGTAGGAGGCACCCACACCAAGACGCCTTCTGCTCCGAATTCCACCCAGGGCAGTGTCAGGGCTCAAGCTCCAAAAATTCCTCAGCCTTCCAGGGAAAGAAAAAGATGAAGCGCGTCAATTTCTGAAAAGTTTGTATTTTAAAAGGAGTCACACATGAGCCTTTTTCTGGTAAACTGACTGAGTCTGGTTGGCTCAGCATGTTAATCTTCCTCAGTTTAAAGTCTCCCCCAGGTCAGGTCTCTTAGTCAGAGACTGACTTGGTTTAAGTCAACCAGCTTTGACCAACCTGAGCTCTGACGCCACGATTTCCCCTTACAATGGCTGACTGTGTAATACAAGACGGTACAAAATTGCTTCTGTATCTCTATGGCAAGTTGCCAGGACAGAATCTTCCTCCTCAGAGTGTCCCCTTTATGAAACTCTACAAGAGAAATTCCCCTAGGACTCCGTATGAAGAAAGGCTGCCCTTCGCCTCAAGCGGTGGCTTGAAATCAGCTTTGGAATCACAGGCAGGGCGTTTGGGGGGGGGGGGGTCTGCAGCCCCCTGCCCACCACCCCTGGCTTGGGTCTGTTTCCATCTACGTTTCTTCGACCCCATTCTACTGGCTGGTTATTTATCCTTCTGTACTGAAAGTAGTTTTATAAACCAATTCAAATTCTTTGTGGAACAAGGTTGGGTATAAAGAAATGTTCTTTTATTTAAAAAACAAACACTTTTGTAAATCTTCTCACACTACATACAGAAATTTTCATAAGGTAAACATTTTTGGCTTTCATAAACAGTTTTCTTGAAACTGAGCCTATTATCTTCCTCACTATTAGTTATAGTTTAACAGTTGATTAAAAGCAAAGTATCACCACCCACTGCCCAAGGGAGGGCGGGCACAGACTGCCTTATCTGACGTCTTCTCTACAGAAATTCTTGTCTCTGGAACATACCAACCTTCCCACATACCCTTTTTAGGCCCATCTATATAATCTTAGATTTGTATTTACTCTATTCCTATCATTTTTACTTTGAAAACTAAGAACTCTTTTTTTACCCTCTTATCATTGGGTGATTTGGGAGAAAAACAGAGAGAAAGAGGGAAAGAAACCACCACAAACCACATATAAAATCTTAATTTAGGGCCGACCCCGTGGCTGAGCGGTTGTTCTCCTGCTCAGCTTCAGCGGCCCAGGGTTTCACCAGCTCAGATCCTGGGCACAGACATGGCACCACTCATCAGGCCATGCTGAGGCGTCATCCCACATGCCACAACTAGAAGAACCCATAAGTAGAATATACAACTACGTACTGGGGGGCTTTGGGGAGAAGAAGAAGAAAAATAAATAAATAAAAAGCTTAATTTAGCTTCCCCCCCTCCAAGATAGGTTTTAAAATAGTTTGATGAAATAACTGAAAGAACAGGAGTCATGGGACTCTACACACGCATACAAATGTAACATTTCAAACCCTCCCCATATTAGAGGATGGAAAAGCATAAGGGAGGGCGTTGAGAAGAAAAGGAAAAGTTCAGGTGATGCCTGGGTGAGAGGTGGCTCACAGATGGTTCTCCTGAGCTATGTAGTTCTCTGAAACATCTACTTGGGCCAGATCCGTGCCAGGTACCAGGTTCGGCAAAAATTAACATGAGCTAGCAGATCAGCAAGAGAGCATGCAGAGAAAGAGAATGTGGGCCCAGCACAGGAGGCACCAACACAGAGGTTGGCACGGGACACTGAGGGAACAGAGGAGGGGCTCTGGGTGGGGTCCTGCTGGGGTCTTCAGGGAAAGCTTTCTGCAGATGCCCCCAGGCTGTGTCTAAGATATGTCGGCACCCCACATGCAAGTAACAGAATGCAGTGAGTGGACACCCACAGCAGGAGGCCAAGGGGTCTAGGTTTCATCATCAGGGGACCGCTGAAGGATGTTAAGCCAGGAGGACTGGATTCGTGGTTCTAGACTCTGGCTCCAGAATGGAGGAGAGGAGGATGGATCCAGGGCTGGAGGAGGGGAGGCCAGTTCAGCACAGAGGCTGCAGGGCAGGCAGGAAGGATGAAGGCTGGATGGAGAGAGCGAAAGCAGGAAACAGAAGAAAAGGAGTGATTTTAAGAAATGGGGGAAATAAAGTTAGCAGGGCTTGCTGACTGACCAAGACGTGGGGTGTAGAAATAGAGGGGAGTGTCTAGGGCTCCCAAGTGGGGATGGTCACTATAGCTTCAGATATTCGGAGTGTGAGGAGTCCCTGACATATTCAGCCAATAGATCCAGTTATAGACATGAGCAGTTAGACACATGAAGGCAGTCCAGGTCAAGGACGGAGACACAAATTTGGGAGGCACTAACAAACAGAAGGGAGAGGGAGAGGGGAGAGAAAGACAAGTCTAACTCTCAGAAGAGTGGAAGGAGAACCAAAGAGGACTAGCGATGGAAGCACCGAAGGCAGAGTTTCCAGGAGTGAGGGAGTGACAAGGGGCCAGGCAAGGGTGAGTCCTCGGGAGATGGCGGGGGGGAGGTACTGACAGCTTTCGTCAGAGTAGGTTAAATGGAGTGGTGGGGAAATAGTGGCCAGCTTGCAATGGGAAGAAAAGAAAAATGAAGATGTTAATGGAGACTTTCGAGCAAAGAGCATAAGTGGATAGAGGCCAGAGAGGGGACTGGGCAAGGAGGAGACAGGTGATGGAGGTGTTTTTACAACTGAATATATTTATCAGAATGCAATGGCACCAGTTAAAGGGAAGGGGTTGGAGGAGAAAGAAGGTTCCAGAGCACAGCAGGAGGCTGGTCCTGAAGAGGGGAGTGATGGAGATCTGGGTGGCCGTACTGAAGGGGAGGTGAGAGGTCGTCAGGCATGGACTCTTCGGATCATAGCATAGTCGTCATGACCCCATGAGGTCAAAGGGCAGGTAGGATGGGGTGGAGACTTGACAGAGCTCCAGGGATAAAAGGTAGCAAGCAGGAAAGCAAAGTTTAAAACTTCTACTATGGGTCCATCCTGAGGGATGAAAATGTGCAAGGTGTGGGGCCTGAAGTGCATTTGGGGGGTCCTGGAAGCCAGTGAGATGCAGGGAGGTGGAGCCCCCACACCCAAGAAGATGAGCACTCAGGCGCTGAGGTCTTCAATGAACAAGGAAGAGGCCATGTACCGGCCACTCGATATCATCAACAGGGAGAAGTACAGGATGGTATACCTGGATGGACTGTCCAAAAACGGGCACTGCAAAAGGACAGTTTACTCAATAAATGGTGCTGGGAAAACTGGACAGCCACATGCAAAAGAATTCAATGGACCCCTATCTTACACCACACGCAATAATCAACTCAAAATGGACTAAAGACGTGAATGTAAGACCTGGAATGGAATTTATTCCACACAATGGAATTTATTCAGCCATAAAAAAGAAGGAAATCTTGCCATTTGAGACGTGGATGGACCTTGAGGGCTATATGCTTAGTGAAATAAGTCAGACAGAGAAAGACAAATACCATATGATCTCACTTAAATGTGGAATCTAAAAACAAAAACCAAAAACGAATGCATAGATACAGAGAGGAGATTGGAGGTTGCAGGGAGGCGGGGATGGGCAAGATGAGTGAAGGGGGTAAAAGGTACAAATTCAAGTTATAAAATACATAAAGTGTGCGTATGTAAGGTACAGCATGGTGCCTATAGTTAATAATACTGCATTGCATAGTATTTGAAAGTTGCTAAGAGAGTAAATCTAAAAATTCTCATTACAAGAAAATTTTCTGACTATGTATGGTGAAAGACGTTAACTAGACTTATTGTAGTGATCATTTCACAACATACGCAAATATTGAATCGGTATGTTGTACACCTGAAACTAATATAATGCTATATATCAATTATATCTCAACAAAAAATTAATTTTTAAAATTTTTTTGTAAATGGCCACCGTAGAGTAACTGTTTGGAAGCAGTGATAGGAAAAAGTGGACCCCAATCTTGGGCTCTGTGGAGAAGCTGGAGAAAGTGTCCCTCAAATTTCAGAGAATCACCCACTGTTAATGTTTGTTCACACCCAGAAGGGTGACCAGGAGTACAATGTGTGCCAGGGCCACGTAGCCCTATGTGGTGGAGGGGTTAAGCTCATCCTTCTTGGAGGGGACACTGTTAACAGCTAGTATATAAAACTTCTCTTCTTTCTTGAGTCTTTCTAGAGACCCAATGAAACTTTCGAAGGAAGTAGAAATATCCCTTAGCTCAAATTACTTCACCCAATAACAGACCTGTAAATAAAATGTCTGATTCTACATACCAAGGTCATCTCAACCATAAAGCCGACAGAGTAACTTCTGTGGCCCCGCCATGATCTTAGAGCGTACACCCACCTCCTGTGGGGACAGAAGGCACATTTTCTGAGCCTGGAAAAAACCACCTGCCATCAGCAGCAGGAGAAGTATTTTTCACCTTCTTTGAAAACCTGGATAAAATGCAAGAGAAAGGCAACTTTCTACTGCATCACTAACAAAAATGCAGGGACAAAAGACTTGAAAGGAGGTGTAATTTCAATCCATGGCCTAAGGAAGACACTTTATTACCAGGGTTAGTGTGACCTTAATGAACTGTGTAATTCAAACCAATGGCAGACAACCTAAATTACTAAAAGTTCTTTGGTTTAATTTTATAATACGAAAAAGCTCAGTTCTTTTAGTTTTACCAGCACAATTTATCTAATTGCTACAAATTCCTTGCAATACCTGGTCCCTTTGTAATTGGAGGCTGGCCACACCTCATGGTTGAAGAGTACTGAAAACACTTTTCTAAGTAGTTGACACGATCTTCTTTCAAATCTAAAGATAAGGTAATGGTACCCCTTGGTCAAGCTCCGGCCCTGTAAAGGAAGACGTGTCAGACACAATACAATTCAAATTCCGAGGCTCGACCACGTTGTCAGCCCAGATAACAAGATAAAAATTTAAAAACCTACCGATATAGCGAGCGTGACACCATCCAGCTCGACCTTCCCCAGATGTCCACAGAATATGGAACTGACGATGCTAATCAGAAAGATCATCAACTGTCCAAGGAACTGCCAAGGGAAGAGGAAGGAAAGGACGGGTTTACTGCAACCCTCTCCGCCCCGGGGCATGCTTCGCGGAGCAAAGCGGGAAAGCGCAGGACCGAACTTGGTAGAACCCCGCATCGCGCACCGCCTGGGGGCCCCCCCGCGGCAGGCGCCGGCCGCACTCACCACGGGGCCCGCGAGCGCCGCCAGCTCGGCCGCCTCCCGCCGCACGTCGGGCGGCAGCGCGCCCCGCAGGCCCCGCAGGCAGCCGCGCCAGCGGGGGGCGCCCGGGCGCGCGGGGGTCTCGGCGTCGGCGGCCGCGGCGAGGTCCATGCCGGCGCGGGAGCGGCTCGGTGGCGGGCGCGCCCACGCGATGGGAGCGCGGAGGCGGCGGCAGGGGGCGGGGGGCTCCACCCCCACCCCCACCTCCACCTCAACCTCCATCCTGCAGCCGCCCCGGCGCCCCGGCCAACCGTCGTCGCCAGCGGAGCTCCAGGGATGAGGCGGGGAGGGGGCAGCAGGCCACCCTAGCGGCAGGGGAAGGCGCGGTGTCGGGGGAGAGGGCGTCCTTGTGGGGGAGCCGTGGGCGCGGCGCTCGGTGATGACAAGGGAGACGACAGGTCGGAGAAGGAAGATGTGCTGAGGGGCGAGGAGGGAGGGCGGCCCTCCAGAGCACACTGCTGGCATTTCAGATGACATTGCTCCCTCTGCCTCGCTTTCTGGCTGATAAAGAATTTGCTCCCCGCGAATGAGCTCCTTGCCAGCAATTTGCAGCTGGTTGGGTGAGCCTCCGTATCCCGGGGCTCCTACCTGGCGAGGGGAAGGGCAGGCAGTGGGAGAAAGCCCTAGGAGGCTCGGGCGTCCAATGGGGATGGAATGAAGAGGGGATGTGCGGGGCTTCCTAACAAAGAGCTGGGAGAGGGGGCTTTGCCGGCGCCCAGCCGTGAGGGCCACCGTAAGTGCAAGCCTGCATCTTAGTCCCTGGAAAAGACCTTCCACTTACGTAGACCCAAGAAGAATGAGGCACTGAGAGTGGCCCCGGCTAAAATCTGCCACTGGGTATTTTTTACTCAGGGCAGCTAACTTTTCTGATTTCGTCTATCAGCTGTTTTCAGGGCGAAGGCCATGCCTAGCTCTTTGTATCCATCCCAGCACTCCGCGTACATGTACTGAGGCTTGCTGGGTTCACAGCGTGGACCCAGCCCCCAGAAGGCTGAAGCCAAGTGTGGTTAGTTCTTAATTCAAGGCCGCTACTGAAGCGTTGTCCACCGACCACCCCGGGAAGAAGCAGCAATGGCCGTTTGGATTTTCACAGCTCCAAAGACGTCCCCAACTATTTTCTAAGCCCAAGGAGAAGGGAACATTCATGAAAACCTTATTTTTTTTGAGACACGACCATATAAAATCTCCTGGATATACCAGAGAAGGCACCAAGAGCCAGTGCTTTTTTAAAGACCAGGACACACCCAAACAGAAGATAAATAGGACCTGCCCAGGACCCCACCCTCCCCTCACCTAGCAACTTCTTTTCATTTCTGCTGCCTTCCAACTTTCTAACCCCTTCCTTCTATCAAAATAGGAAGGGGTCTGACTTCCTCCTCCAGTTTACCTGCATTAGCTCTTCAGACCCTTTATTTCTCTCTTTGGGATGCCCACCACTCGAGAAAAATGAAGTGCTGGTTCCCAGTGGGGCCTTAGCCTACAGCTTCATCTCTCCTTGCCTCGGCCAATCCATGTCAGCCAAACAGATAACTAAGACTGGCCCTGATGCTAATCGAGGCCATCTGACTCCTTTCTTCTTAATGTCTGTCTTCTCCCCTTTTAGCTTCCTAAGCATCTCCAGTGCCCACGGTGCCTGAGATCTGGACCCCAAATGAATATTAACAAATCCCATTTCCCATTGAATAATAATCTAAGGCACAAGGAAAGATATATTGTAAAATATATTTTAAATAATTCAGATAGTAAGAATCCTTAAGCACTCAGTACATGGGCTCGTGTCTAAACAGCAGAAGAAATGTCAAAGCTATAGCAGGATGCAGTCAGTACACAGCGGTCCTTCGTTGAGACAGTGTAGCCTTTGAGACATAGTCTTGGACTAGAACATAGGTTTTACCTTAGTTCCTTTTCTTCATTAGAAAATACATCTTTGAACACTCAAGTCTTGAAATCCATGGGCACTCCTGAATTACGTTAACTGAAACGAACTGCCACTGTTGGGCTTCTGAATTATTTATTTGTAAGCTGGAAAGCATCTCTTGACCTGCCTAGCTCTCTCTTGCCACATCACTGAATTCTGACATATACTCGCACTAAGATCCCCAACAGCAAGACTGAGACAACCCCCAGAAGCAGAAGCCCTCGCCGCAGCACCAACTGTCTCCCGGACAACTTCGTTGTGTCCCTTGGATGGACCTGAAGACATTCTTCTTGGTGCATCTGCTGATCCAGCTGAGTCTCATCTTTTTTTTCGATATCTCCCATTAAAATTCCTCCATGGTTTTCAGGGTCCACTGGGAGGAAAAAGGAACTTGGTTAGCAGCTTAAAAGGATTTTTTTCATCTGTGTAAACGGTGATGTGTATATGTGTTACTAGCTGGCAGGAAGGTAATTCAGGAAGCAGTTGCTACAGTGGATAAAAAGAGATACCCTATCTTGAGTGCCTCTCCATTCACTCATTCACAAACACTGACCGGATCCTACTGTCGGCTTGGGTCCTCCAGGGAGCTCTGCCCCACGGCAAGAAGCAGAGAAGGACAGTAGCTCTCCAAGTTCAGATCATATGGGAAACTTTTAAGGGGCCATCACCCATCTAATTAGTATTTCAGAAAGAGAACAGGGCCAATGGAGGAGAAAAATAACTTAAGAAATAATTCAAGGCCATTCAGAGAACTGAAGAGAATCTTCACATCAAAGAGCCTGCCAAGTACCAAGCAGGACAGTGACTGAGACCCAGGTTTAGTCTCATGTCACTTCAGAACAGTAAGAAGAAGGAAGATACCCTGAAAGCTCCCCAGAGAAAACTAGGGGCAGATTCCCCAAGGGAACAAGCGGAAGATTGGCATTCGACTTCTTAATAAGCATAAGTGAATATCAGGAATGATACAAGCCCTCGGAGTTCTGAGAGAAAACAATTTTGAACAGGATAACACCAGCTCGCACTGACACTCCACGTCAGGCGCTGTTCTCAGCACTGCCCTCGGATGAGCTCGCTTACCCTGGCAACAGCAGCGTGAGTTAAGTGCTATTACTAACCCGACTTGACAAATGGTAGACGGTAGGAAACTCAGACCAACCCTTCCTCTGAAGATAATTATAAAAGCTGGATGAAACAAATGAAAATATCTTGCAGTGGTCAGAAAGCTAACAACGTAATGAAAAGTCACCAGGGCAAGATGGTGGAAACCCAGAAGAGTGCGCCAGCCTTTGGGGTAGCTTTTGCCCTGAGAGTTCTCCATCTGGACAATGCAGCTAAGAAGCTGAGCAGTGCTTCTGGGAGTTCAGTAGCTACCAAAGTGAACCCTTCTGCACTTCGGGTTAGAACTCCGAGGGGCTGCATCAAGAATTCAGGATGAACCAGAAGTAAGCCAGCCCTCACACTGCTCGCCTTTGGGTCAGATGAGTGGTCCAAAGACCTTGATTTCTGAAATTGCCCTAGACTGCTGGGAACCCTAAGTGTTTGACAGAAGCAAAGGAAAGTCCTCTCTGAAGACAGACGACATCTTAGGGCTCAAGTTACTTCTACAAACAGTTTTCAAATACAGTCTGGAACACAAAGTCAACCAGACACACAGGAGACTAGACAACATGAATGAGAACTGGCAGAAACAACAGAATTGACCACTGACTGCAGTCTAGCCAATATTTGAGCTCAAAAGGGTTTCAGTTACAAAGGAGCTAGTAACCAGTGTGAGTGGATGACTAACTCCCTAAGGAACTGGGAATGTGGCAGGGTTACTAAATTGACAGAAGGAAAAAGATACACACATTTGCATCATGTTCATCAAAAGTATAGTCAAAATCATAACCTGTTTAAAGCCCACCTACGTTTGCCTGACAGACAGCAGGGACCCCACTGAAACAAACATACCAATGTCAGACGTGGTCAAAGCACAGATGACCAAGCATTAGAATTGTCTGTAGAGGGGCCGGCCCGTGGCCAAGCGCTTAAGTCCGCGTGCTCTGCTTCAGCCACCCAGGGTTTCACTGGTTCGGATCCGGGGTGCGGACCTAGCACTGCTCATCAGGCCATGCTGAGGTGGTGGCCCACATAGCAGAATTAGAAGGACCTATAACTAGAATATACAACTATGTACTGGGGGACTTTGGGGAGAAGAAGAAAAAAAAAAAAGATTGGCAGATGTTAGCTCAATGCCAATCTTTGGGGGGGAAAAAAAAAAGGAAATGTCTGTAGAATGCCTACATAAGTACTAGCAAGGAAGTGGCTACCTGTAGCCTTTCATCATCTGTAACAGTCTTGTCGAGTCTGTTTACCTCAAATTGGGTGTTAACTGACTTTATCATTTGTTTCTGAAACACCTCCTTATTTAAATGGGAGCACCCAGCAGCAAATTTAGTTCTGTCCCACAAATGGCCCTTCTAGGACCAGCTAGACAGGCCTGTTCCAAGAGTAGAGCTGTTCTATCATATGATACCTGGGTCAAGCAGGTCCTGAGAGAAAGCAGAAGTCCCATCCGGTGCCTTTCGTTTCAAATTGGCATGTACCTGAGCCTAGAAAACGAAACTCAAAGTAAATCCACAGGGCTTTACCATAGTGTTAATGAAACACTTGACTACCCAGTTTAGGAAAAGCGAATCCATTTTCTTTAACAGACATGCAACATTGGCGCTTCTCTAGTTCACAAGCCTGGAATCATCCATCATAAAGATTGACATGGGGTCAGTGGATGGGGGAAGGTTGGACAGAAAAAGCACATGATGAGGGAGAAGACAGGGACCAAATTCAGTGAGAATTCTCCCTTCTTTTGCCTCCAGATTTATCTCTCACCTATTTTCAGACCCTACATTGACCCTATAAAGTTGGAGAGAAAGATGCACACAGGTATCTTGATGAAATATTTTGAGATCATAAAAAACATATCAAGATGAATTTTACGGCATCCCACCTTTCTCTCCAGTTGCAAATCTTGTCCTGAAACTGGCTTTTCAGGCACAAGGGCCACAGCCTAGCACAGGATACGAGGAAGAAAGGAATTCCATATTTTTCTAATTAATGAATTAACAATGGAGAATGGATAAATCCAGTCACCTGGCCCTTCACATCTGAATTAAATCCAGTTAAAACAACAGAAAAGTAGCTTTCACGATAAAAGAGAAAAGAACTTCCAAGAGGAGAGAGAGAGCCAAAGCTGATTCTGTTTGTCTTCTAGGAGAGGAAACTTTAATGGGATAGCAATGAACATAGTTAGTTACCTGTTGACAGGCTTTTTTCCAATTTAGCCGAGCAACAAATCCTAGAAAACACACAGCTTGAGAGACTGCACAGATGATGATCCCTAACCACAGACCTGGAAGTGGAAATATTTAACAGAGGTTAATTCAGGGGAAAAGCAGCTGCCCCTGGGGAGTGTCTCTCAGATCTCACTTCTGCGGATCTGCTCTCATGGCTGAGGTGGGGCCCACGGTGGCCCAGAGACTTCTATCCTGCTCTCTCCTTTGGTTTCCAGAACGTTCTGGGAGGCCCAGAGCTCCCTGAGGCCACCTCCCAGGGGTTCTGGAGCTCAGAACAACCTTGCAGAGGCTATTTTGGGCCTTTGTGATCATAATGCTTGGCTATTAAGAAACGTGCCAGTTATAAGGAAATAAAATTTCCAGGACAAACTACTTCTTATTTCTAAAAGTACTTCCAAACTACTATGCCCTATTTTCTTCGAAAAAGGGGACTAACATTTTAAAAATACAGAAATCCCCAGCCATCTAAAGTACTAACGCTCCCTCCCTCTCAGCTTCTTGCGGGACCTTACTTGCTCTGGGCACAGACTTCAGGAGCTCCCAGGGAAGGGTTACCCGCAGAGAGATGATTACACAAAAGGACAGGCTGAGTGGGAACGGGGGAAGGGAAAAGGCTTCTAGATCTCAAAGTACCATGCAAACTCTGCCTACTAAACCCACACAGGGCACACAGGGAGACCCCAAGTGATGAGGGATTTTTTTTTTTTTTGGTCAAGAGTAAACTAGGGGCCGGCCCGGTGGTGCAGCGGTTAAGTGCGCACGTTCCGCTTCGGCAACCTGGAGTTCACCGGTTCGGATCCCGGGTGCGGACATGGCACCGCTTGGCAAGCCATGCTGAGGTAGGCGTCCCACATATAAAGTAGAAGAAGATGGGCACGAATGTTAGCTCAGGGCCAGTCTTCCTGAGCAAAAAGAGGAGGATTGGCAGCAGTTAGCTCAGGGCTAATCTTCCGCAAAAGAAATTAATTAATTAATTAATTAAAATAAAAAATGTACGTTTAAAAAAAAAAAAAAGAGTAAACTAATGGCAGAACCAGAAATTCTAACGAGAGCCATGAAAGACTGAACATACCAATAGACAGTGGCCAGACCACATTTAGAACTTTGACCCATAATCTAAAGCAACCTGCCCAGAAAACTAACAGCTTATCTACCAACAAAAACGCAGGAAGCCAGCCTGCCATACGTCAGTCAAGTGGAAGCCAGACTACTATCTCTAGGGACAACCTGGGAGGCTAAACAATAACTTCTGTAATAATTGACCCAAAACGGCCAGGACTTCATCAATAACTGACAGCTTCCGTAATTTTTGTCCCTGCTTCCAACTTAGGATCACCCAGAGAACACCAAACATGTGCCCCCGACCGATCCCACAGGACGCCCCACTTCTAGTCGGCCGCCTCCAGCTTCCCCAGGCCAACAGCCCCGTCAGGGTGCACTGAGGCTTCCCTGTGTTCCTCTGTAAACCCTTCTCACTCCTCTGCCTGCCTCTGAGTCGCTGCCAGAACTCAAGTGATGGTGCCTGGCTCCTTTGCTAGAGCGAGCTCAGAGTAAACGGCCTTTCCTTTTCTCATTTGGTTGGTCTTCACTGATTTCTACTGTTAATCATGGAGGCTCCACAAGACCTGGTCCGCACTGCCTGTCACCGTGTACCCCAGCCTTTGACCAGGTGTGGTACCCACAGAGGCCCCTCGTGCCTTTCTGTTTGTCCAGTCCATGACGACGTGGTAAGTCAGGATCAGGTCTGAACCCCGATCTCTTTGCACTGAGTTCCTCAGCTGTTTCTTCTTCGGTTTGGTACCTGGGTTTCATCATTGGTTCCTTTTTTTTTGGCATCCTTGGTGGAATCAGGCCATTCTTTTCCATCCCTTTTGCTGTCTTTTGTCTTGTTTTGTGCTGTGCTGTGTAAAAGTGTTGTTTGTCATAAGAGGGAAAGTTAGAGGGCAGAACACAGGCACAGGCCCTAGAAGCCTGTTGTGGGAGCCGCTCTCACAGACCCACGAGTTTGTGGTTCTCACTCGGCTGACATCCACTTGGACAAACTGCCGTGGTTACCACTAAACCCAGATGAGGTTCTCCTTCTGTCTCAATTTCGTGTCCAGAGAGCTTGGCTTTGATCCAGAGAGCATTCCCTCTGGCTTTCTGCCTGCCAGGGTGTGCGGACTGTCGGGTCTGTGTTTGGAGGTGGCCAACTGTCAGGCGGGGGGCCCAAGACATGAGATGCATAAGCATTACATTCCTACTGACTGTCACCACCTCTCATGGTCACCTAAGTCTAAATCCTCTCCTCTGCCTGCAAAAATTCCCGCTTATGTGTACTCTCCTTATAATCCGAATTCTTGTGCCTGTCTTTCTAAATGGCTTAACTTCACCAAGGATGATTCGGGCCTTCAGCGGCCACTCTGCGAAACATTTGATTTAAACAAAATTGTTCATTGAGAGGTGCCTTAAGAAAGGGAACAAGGGGTCTGGCCCCGTGGCCGAGTGGTTAAGATCACACGCTCCACTTCAGCAGCCCAGAGTTCCACCGGTTCGAATACTGGGCACAGACATGGCACCGCTCCTCAGGCCATGCTGAGGCGGCGTCCCACATGCCATAACTAGAAGGACCCACAACTAAAAATACACAACTATGTACCAGGGGGCTTTGGGGAGAAAAAGGAAAAATAAAACGTTTAAAAAAAAAAGAAAGGGAATAAGATTTCACAAGCCCAATGGGCAGCAGTTTTTGATTGGCATGCAGAGGACTCCAAATGAAATTCTGAACAAAAAAATAAGATTCTTTGGCCAAAGCTAATGAGCAATTTGACAAATTAAGCAAGAACAAATTAGACTCATTTCCCTAGAAATTCTCTCCCTACTTGACCTCCAGTTGCCTCCATATATCCAGCTCTCGTGCTTCCCTCTTGACTTTCTGATCTCACTCCTTCCGCATCTCCCTTCTCTCCCCCTTGTCCAGATCCTCCACCCGTACCCCACATCGTTCCTAAAAACCCCCAAATGCCAGTTGCCTCTAAGGATTTATCCCTCCCATAAGCCAGATATGCAGGCAACTACAGAATTTAAACCTTAGACCTGAGCTGAATTAAGAGCTATAACGAGGTCCCTAAACCCAAATAAGATCAACAAACATTCGTGGAAGAATTTAGAACTCTTCTGGGTGCGTGTAACCCAGCGTTACCCGACCTCTATCAACTTGTTAGAACTTGTTGGCTAGAACCCCAGACCTGGATGGCAGAAACTGACGGGACTGACTAGAAAGGGACCCAATGGATCCCTCTCTTCACAACAAACCTGAGGGTCCGAAAAAAGGCCAGAAAAGTCAGTCAAAGTCTCTTAAAATCCATACCTGAAACGTTTCCAATAAAAATTGACTGGACCATAATTCAAACAAAAATCATGCAAACAAACAAACAAAAAGGTGAAACACTAGGAGATTTTCAAGATAGATTAGAAAATATCTTCCCACAACATTCCGGAGCTAAAGGAGGTGCTGATGTAACAGCAGCCCTGGCATCTCATTTTGTCAACAAGAAAAAGAAATTGGAGAACTAATTTGAAAGCAGAAATCAGAAGGGGAAATAGCCCTTTTGGTTGAACTCCAAAACCTGGCAGAACATTTTGAAAGGACTTTAAAAATGAGACAAGACCCAAAGTAAAGGTGGGGCCTGCAAATGAAACAGCTGGGTGGCCCACTCCCCAACCAACCACCAACTGACAAGGACACTTGCAGATATTGTCAACAGAAGGGACACTGAAAAAAAACAAGACAAGGAAAAATCGCTCAATTCAGATCCATGAGGGTGCTCTGAGGAAGGAAAAAGCGCCCAATATCCTGCCACACCCTTAGACACTCAGGGTGAACTATAAATGTTGATGGTCATCTTCATCAATTCCTGGTGGATACAGTGCCACTCTTTCTTTGTTAAACGCCACCACCTTTGCTCAGCCTCTTCGTCGGAGTAAACACACCACACAGGTGGTAGGTATTCCAAACAGCCCACAGGTTTTCCCAATCTCCTTGTTCTTAATTGTAACCTGTGGACCCTTGACTAAAAAACATCCCTTCCTGCTCCGTGATACCACCCCTGCAAATTTAATAGGCAGAGACTTACTTTGCAAATGGAATTGTGATATTAAATACACACAGACCATTTCTTGAGGTCCCAGAGGGCTCCGCTATTCATAGTCAGGCTCTGGATACATCTTGCCTCCTCTGTTATATTTGATGTAGACCCCAAAGATCTTGACACTGTACCTGACACTCCACGGGCTAAATATTCTACTGACATCACCACATAATTGGAGCAGGACCCATAAAGTTCAGATAGCTCCTACCTAACGTTACCTAAACTTCCCCAGCATCCCTCGAAGGCAGAAGCAAAGGAAGGGATGAAACCTATAGTTGAAAGACAAATCCAGAGGTCTTCTCAGACCCTGAACCAGCTGTTGTTACACTCCTGTCTCACCAGTAAACTAACCAAATGGATGAGGATATCAATTTGTTCAAGACCTCAGGGCCATCAACAAAGCTGTCATCCCTCGCTCCCTGGTCGTACCTAACCCAAACACCATCCTGCCATCAACTCCTCCTGAAGCCACTTGCTGCTTCACTGTAGTTGACCTCTGCTCTGCCTTTTCATTGTCCACCAGGGGAGGACAGCAGGATACCCGCACAGTCATCCCCCAGGGGTCACCGAGGCTCCCTCGTATCTTTCTCACTTCCTTCATCAAGACTTAAAAGATGTAAATTTCCCTCTGATTCATGCCTGATACACCACGTAGATGAGCTTCCAGTTTGTTCAGGGAATGAAGAAGCCTGTAAAAAGAAGTCCGTTTTCTTGCTCTCAGCCTTAGCAGAAAAGGGACATAGTTTCAAAAGATAAATTACAATTTTGCCAGAACACAGTTCATTCAGTGCATGACCTATCTAACGAGGGAAGAACACTCTCTCCTGATGAGCTAACAGCTATCCAAAACGCCCCTCGACCGCTCACAGAACAATGGGGAGGATGTCTAGGTTTCATTGGATACTGAAGACAATGAGCCAAAGTTTTCTGAGATTGTAGCACCTCTTTATGAACTGACTAAGTCCTCAGTGAGAGACTGACTGCTCGGGGCGCCCAGACACAAACAGGCCTTCTGGAACCTGAAGAAGGCTCTTCAGCAGCCTCCCTCTCTAGGCATCCCTAACTCCAAAAAGCCATTTTGTCTGTTTGTGCGTAAGCAACCTGGACAAGCCCTTGGGATTTTAACTCAACTTCATGGGAACCATCAAAACCCATTGTTTACCACAGCCTTACCCTTGACCACACTGCAAAGGCTTATCCCTCTTGTCTTCAGGCAACAGCTGCTATGCTGCAAAATGTGTTGCTGCTTCTGCTGCGTGCTCCCTGCTGGACCTCACGGTTCCTCATGAAGCACTGACGTTACTAGTGAGAACACACAGCACTCTTCAGCCAGCAACGCTAAGTACCCTCTTAGGAGATTCTGTCGGTATCTCCCTCTTCCATTACCATTCACCGCTGCAACACCCTGAATCCTGCTCCTCCCAAAAGAAGGGGAGCCTGGTGATTGTCTTCTCTCGGTTACAGAACTCACTGAGGTAAATTAGAGACTCCGCTTGAGAATGCTGACCTAATATTATCTGTTGCTGGGTCGTATCTCAACACTGAAACTGGACGTTATCAAGCAGGAGATGCTCTCACTAGTGTAAGGGCCCCTTTAGAATACGGTCCTTCACCTGAGGAAAAACCAGCCCCGCTGGCACAACTGGCTGTGCTTCCTAGAGCACGTGAACCAGCCAAAGACCGGAAAGCACGCACCCATACAGAGAGCAGACAGCCTCCTGGAGCAGCACACGGCTTTGGGATGCTTCGGAAACAAAGCGGGTTTCTCACTTCTGCTGGAACCCCCATCAAAAATGGACAGCAAGTTAAGGAACTCTTAGATGCACTCCTACTTCCTAGAGAGGGGGCTATTAGAAAGGGGGAGGCCCATGTTAAAAAAGATAATATGGAAGCTAACGGAAATGCTCTAGCAGATTGTTATGCCAAATAAACCTTTTTAATCAGCTTATGATCCCATCTAAACCCTCAAAGGATAAATCTCTGGAGGGATTCAAAGAGGCCATTATAAAATATCAACATTTAGCCCCTGGTTTTGAAAAGCAAGAATGGAAAAAAATCTGGTTGTACCCCTCACTCAGGTAACCTCTGGCATTATCAAGATGGGCACTTGGTAGCACAAGGTGATTTCAAATTAATATGAGGTGAATTTCTCCATTAAACTACTCATCATGAATAGACAGGTTGCTTAGTTTCTTAAATCAACATTGGTGGGGAAACTTTAAAAAGACAGCTGAGGTTAGTTTTTGGGTCATATGTCACCTGTCAACAACACAATACTGGGAAAACTGTGAAGGTTGGACATGGCCAGGAACCAAGCTTCCAGAGCCCTTTGAACACCTTCAGATGGATTTTGTCCAGCTTTCACCTTCCACAGGATTTAAATACAGTTTAGTAATCATATGTCTATTTTCAGGATGGATTGAAGCATTTGCTCACCGAAAAGCTACAGCCCTTACAATCACTATAAAGTTGCTTGCTTTTGTGTTTCCAACCTGGGACACTCCAACTTTTATATCAAGTGCCTGAGGCACACACTTTAAGGGAACCACATGAAAGAACTCTGTAAAGTGTTATCCCTTATTCAAAAACTACACTGCCCTTGCCACCTACAATCTTCTGGAAAAGCTGAAAGGACCAATGTCCTCCTTACATTAAAATTAGCAAAACTGTCAGAAACCTTTGAGCTCCCTAGTCTTATGGTCCACTCCCTCAGGGACATATCGGTCATCCCCCTATGAATTAGTAACTGGAAGGCCCATGTATCTAGGGATCGCACCTCCAATTCTAGACTCTGCACTGCTGCGTGCAGACACGGCAAAATACTGCAAGGGTCCTACCATCAACAGGTTAAGGCCACCTTTCCACAACATCTTCCTAAACAGCCTATTCAGGATCTTCGACCAAGGGATTTCGTCTATTGGAAGAGACATCAGAGAAGAACTGCTCTTGAACTTTGCTGGAAGGGACCCTATCAGTGGTTACAGTGCTGGCTCATTGCATTTTATCCAGACTCCTAAACGCTTCTGTGCAACCACTCTCTCATCAGATGATTGCCATGATGATACAACTATAAGAAGCTCAAGAAGACCTTGCGATACAGTTGACTATGAAGACGAGTGGCCAATCTCCAAATGGTGAAGTCTCATTTCCCCTGAATTGGTCATCTCAACCTCTCACAAGCAAGCAAATGACCAGAAAGGGAGAACAAGAGACTAAATATACAAGTGGACAATGGCCAGACCACATATAAAAAAAGAACTCTGATCCACAACCTTCCCAGGAAACCAACCCCTTATTCATAATGAACAACCCACAAAGCCAGCCTGCTGTACGTCAGCCTTTCAGGAAGCCAGACTGCTAGCTCTGCAGACAATCCAGGAAGCTAGACAGTAACTTCTGCAACCATCAGCCCCAAATGGCCAGGACTTCATCAATAACTGACAGCTTCCCTAATTTTTGCCCCTGCTTCCGACTTAGGACCAGCCAGAGAAAGCCAAACATGTGTCCCGGACCAGTCACACAGGATGCCCCACTTCCGGTCAGCCGCCTCCACCTTCTCCAGGCCAACAGCCTCGTCAGGGCGCGCTGAGCCTTCCCTGTGTTGCTCTGTAAACCCTTCCCTCTGCCTGCCTTTAAGTCTCTGCCAAAATGTAAGTAATGGTGGCTGACTCCCCTGCTAGAGCAAGTTCAGAATACAGAGCCTTTGCATTTCCCATTTGGCAGGTCTTCATTTATTTCCACAGCTGTCTAGATCTGGGTAGGGGTAAGGTGGCCAGACTGGGCTCATGGGCTCAGGTGGAGGTGCCCAGAGCCGGTGTACAGTTTACAACTCTGCTCCTTGGTACCAATCATCCTCACATCACATTTTTCAGACGTGATCAGCCTGATATTTAGAATAGTAGATTTGGAACTACCTGCCATTCCTATAGTAATGGACTAGTAACAGCAAATATATTTATTTACATAGGCTTCCTCTTTCAATCCAGTGTTCCCCAATCCACAGAAACTACAAGCTCAGCCTAACCATCTTAAACAGAATATAACCAGCTATCTTCAGCTGTAATTTGAAAGTTATGAGTCAGATTTCCAGGAATTTCACTATGCACCATTTAAAAGATTTCTATTTGACTCAACCCAGGAACCCTAAAACAGGAGGGTTATCAGAATCCCCTGGGCAGGGTCCAGGAACTTGTGTATTTGAAGGGCCTCCCAGGGAATGATGCTGGCCACTAGGATTTGCTGGAGCTGCCCACGAGAGCCTGTAGCATGCTGACGCTCCTCTAGGCACCTTGTGCAGGTGGACTGCATACCCTGCCAGAGGTGACACAACATTCAAAACCAGTGGGACTATACTTTTTTCTAAGAAGCAGGGGGCAGGGACGGACTGCAGTCTTCCCACAGAGCCCTCACCTCCCCAGAGTCCCCAACATTTTTTTTATTGAGATATAGTTGACATATAACATTATATTAGTTTCAGGTGTATAACATAATGACTCGATATTTGTATATACTGTGAAATGTTCACCATGCT
The DNA here is from genome assembly GCF_041296235.1 of Equus asinus. NCBI lineage: Eukaryota > Metazoa > Chordata > Mammalia > Perissodactyla > Equidae > Equus > Equus asinus. Next base: position 3,282,392 of record NC_091802.1, on the reverse strand, counting down.
AAGTCGAGTTAACATCCATCACCACGTATAGTTACAAATTTGTTTTCTTATGATGAGAACTTTTAAGATCTACCCTCTTAGTAACTTTCAAATACACAATATAGTATTATTAACTATTCATTATACTGTATGTTATACCCCCAGGACTTAGTTATTTTATAACTGGAAGTTTGTACTCCAACATTTCTTTTAAGTGATTCTTAACTCCCTCTACTTTGCACATAGTAGGTATGCTTTTCTTAATTGAATGAGTGGGCTTCATACGGCACTTGGGACATAGATGGATCTGTATTTTTAAGTGGATTCCTCTAATATTTCCCTTAGCTATGCCATTAGCAAATCCAAAATATGAATAATGCCAGAAACTCAGCTAAATAATTTTCTGAACCATGATGCAAGCCTAGTGAACTTTGCATTGGCAACTCCATTCTTTGAACATCTCCTGTATTTTTCATTAAAATATTATTGAACTTGAAAAAAATGTGCAACATAAGGGAACACCTTGAACTGGAAGTCCACTCTAGGTATCAGATGACTTCTCATTGCCTCTGAGCCTGCCAAGTACTGATGGATAAAAACGAACCAGGCTTAAGAAACCCAAAGATAATGTGTTCAAGTTTCAATATAATCATTTCTTAAGTGCCAATGTATTCCAAATTATTCTTTTAGAAATCAAAGCTGGGCAGTCATTTGTTTCCCTACTTTTTTAAAGATTAGCTCTGATAATTTCAGATCCTGTGGATCCAAATGTAGTAAGGTGATCAGGAGGTCCCCTCCACCCCTGCCTTCCTTCTGTGCTGCTCACACATATCACATCCATGCCCTTGTGGGGAGACACACAAGACACATGGCTGAAAAGGTTGTACCACGCAGGAGGCGGGGGCTGTAGAACGGCGATGAAGGCAACACCAAGAGCACAGCTCTGGGGTCACTCCCTATGCCTTGCCTTCTGTGAATCCTCTCAGCTGAGTGGGCTAAGACACAGGGGGCGTCGCTCTCGGATGTACACAGTCCCCACAGATGCTACCACCAGTTCTGTAAGAGTCACAATAAGGCGAACGGTGGCTTCCCCTGCCTCAACCCAAACACTTCAGTATAGCCAGTTATGATGGCCTCAGTCAGTCCTGCGGACTCACTCTCAGGGTCTCACCATACAAGGGCTATCACTAAAGAACAGAACCTGGGGCACAAAAGGTACACTTCCGAATGCTTCTTCAGCAGTCCCTGCTGTCCCCAACTTTGAAGAGGTGAGAACTTGCTGACACAGGACAGGGAGGTGAGTAGAAAGGGCATCATGCTCTGCTCAACGGTGGAAGACGGCCCGCCTGGGCAAGAGGAGCACGATCTGCAGCCTTGGGCCCCTGGCTACCTCCTGCCCCCGCACTGTCTCTCTGACAGTGCACAGAAGGAATGTGGGACAGCCCCCAGTTCCAGAGGCGAGTCTCAAAAAAGTCTACCTGCTCTGACAGTCATTTCCTGGGCCTGTGATGACTCAGCTCTGCCTGCCCACAGGTGAGGCTTACCAACCACTCCGAGTCTGGCCGCAAACATCAGCGCAATCCCGATGGGGAGACCAACCACATAATACCCAATGGCATTCACGATGGCGCCAATCTTCTGATTGCCACTTCCCCGCAGGATGCCACCACTGGTACACTGTGGGCAGATAACATCCGTCAGTGTGAATGCTGCCGATGCTTCTGAGAGACCGCCATCCCCGAGCAGTGCCCATGCTGTCAGCTCTCACTCACAACCCACGATCATGCGACCGCATTCTTGTCAAGGGAATATGATAAAAATATTCCACCTCCCCAAGCCTCTCTTCTCCCTTTAAATTTACCATCATCAGAGGAAACACACAGATCATAAAAGTGCTGAAGGGAACACTGCATAATACTTACAGCAAGGCCTTCGAAGAGATGGGAAACAGCATAAATTGGAACCACCTGGGCCACCAGAGCAACGATTTCTCTGTTAGGAAAATAAAGCGCATGAGGATTAGGAAACGGACGTGTGGAAAGAGTAGAACACTGCAGCTCCGATGACGGCTCAGCTTCTGCGCACAACTGGAGAGGCTCAGGATTTGCAGCCAACACGCTGCTCAGGATGTAGAAGAAACCAACTGTACGCCGTCACTCACGACTTTCAGAAAAAATAGAGTCCATTTGATCAATGCAGACAGGTACATCAAATGATTCTGTACTCCCCTCTGCCCCCAAAATAAAATTTAGATGATAGTGCGATCCTTCTTTTAACATGATTCCACGTGTCTCTCTCCGTGTGGCTGAATGAAGCACAACCACCAAGAGCTAAGGTTCCCTCGATGGAGCCAAGGTTGGCAAGCTATAAAAGTCACAGATACAGTTTACGGAATTATTCTTGGCTCCTAGAAATGGGCCCTAACCTCTAAAGTTAGAAAGTCGGATTTTAATGACTATGCTTGAATGCTGCCACTGACATAGGAAAGGAAGAAATGCATAACACCCTTGAGTGATTAACAACAAACCTAGAACATTTTCTGGCAATAAATATTTGTTGAATGAACATATAAATAAGAAATCCAGCATGGAACAGGATGGTCACTCCCTCCCCACTCCAAACAGAGAAAAGAAGCATAGTGCTTTTATTCAAATTTAATTTTATTGTTCAAATAGGTAACACATGCAAACAGTTAAAAGAAATCAAACAACATGATAAGGATCTGGAGAAAAATCTTCCTTCCACTCCTTTCCCAGTCCTCCCATTACCACCCTCCCGATCAGGGAACAGTTCTTAGGACTGTCTGTGTTTGTCCACTGCTTACGAAAACATAAGGAAATACAAATATATATTCTTATTTTCCCCTTCTAGACTCTATTAGTTCACACATAATATTCTCTATACGACGTTATACATCTTGATTTTCCCACTTAATATGTTATAGTCACTTTTATATTCCATATATATATTTTTTTTGGTGAGGAAGACTGTCGCTGAGCTAATGTCTGTGCCAGTCTTCCTCTATTTTGTATGAAGGACACCACCACAGCACAGCTTGATGAGCCGTGCATCAGTCTGTGCCCAGGATCTGAACCCATGAAGCCCGGGCCGCCAAAGCGAAGTGTGTAATCTTAACCACTACACCACCAGGCCGCCCCCAAAAATGTATTATTTTTAATGTGCTGCTGAATTCTGTCTACAATATTTTATTTTGGATTTTAAAACCAATATTAATAAGTGAGATTGGTCTGTAGCTTGCTTTCTTTTACATGAGCAAACTTTGTCAGATCTTGGTACCAACATTACATTTGCTTCATAAACAGAATGAGGGAGTTTTCCTTTTTCTACATTCTGGAACAGTTAAAACAGCATTGGAATTACCTCCATTTTAAAGGTTTTAGAAAATTCTCCTTTGGAACCCTCTGGGATTGGTGCTTTTTTAAAATTTTAAAGTAATTTTTTCTTATTTCTTCTAAGGAAACCAGTCTGTGTAGATCTTCCATGTTTTCTAGGGTAAGTTTTGATAAATTATTGTCCTAGAAAATTATTTATTCCTTCCAGATTTTTTTTTTTTTTTAAGATTTTATTTTTTCCTTTTTCTCCCCAAAGCCCCCCAGTACATAGTTGTATATTCTTCGTTGTGGGTCCTTCTAGTTGTGGCATATGGGACGCTGCCTCAGCGTGGTTTGATGAGCAGTGCCATGTCCGCGCCCAGGATTCGAACCAACGAAACACTGGGCCGCCTGCAGCGGAGCGCGCGAACTTAACCACTCGGCCACGGGGCCAGCCCCTCCTTCCAGATTTTTTAATCTACTTACAAAAGTTGTGCAAACTAGTCTCTTACGCTTTAAAAAAATTATTGCTTTTAGAAATTTTCCCCTGTCTTACTTCATATGGAGGTGCTCTCTCCTTTTTCCCTCTCTGATTAGGTTAAGAATCTATGTCACTGTTAGAATCTATGTCATTGATTCTGCCAGTTTCAGTTGATCCTGGCAGGCTTACAAATAATTTGATTTTGTGAGTTTTCTATGTCTCCTAATTTCATCAAAGATATAGGTCGTGGGCCTTTTGTTTTTCATTCTTTTTTCTGTTCTGTATGGTTTCCAGAAGTGGAGAGATTCAGAATCACACATCCACTGCATTCCTGCTGAAGCCATCAGTGCAGGATGCACCTCTGATAAAGTGAATTCTGATTCTCTTTGAAGAAAATGAGAAGGATTTCTGGCTGCCCTCCCATGAAGTCTGAAGTGAGGACATGTGAACAGCTTATTTCCCCCCAGCAAAATGGCTGAGGCTGAAAGATGACAACATCAGAAGTCAAGACACAAACACCCGAAGACAAGATTGTGAATGTTCTGTCCACTCCACCTGCTTCTTGAATCCATGAAGAAAAAGTCAATTTGCATTTTGTAATTGCTGATAAAGAATCCCAAATAAGAGGCAGCCACACAATATATCTACACGGTCAGATGCACCAGCAAGCCTCATTGACAAAAGCAACCAAACCAACCTGTACAAGAATTCTTCTTCAACAATCCATCTCATCATGTGATTTTTTCAAACAGCTCATTAGTGAGATTTTAACTTCAATTCGGATTAACAAATATATTAGGCAACCACTACAAACCAGGCACTTGGGCAGATTCTGAGATACCAAGACGATTCTTGTCAAGGGGAGTGAAATAATTAACTGAAAATGTAACCCATGGTACCATACAGGAGTTTCCTTCTTTAAAATACATGACTATCGTGAGTACCAGAAGCAAGGATCACCACCAATGCCCATTAACCTGGCATTCTAGATTATAAACTAGTTCCTGTTGCTAGTCAGTTCTTCCCGGGTAACATCAGCAAGTTTCTGATCTTGCAGAAGACTCACGCACCCTCCAAGACACAACCACCACAGTGTGAAAGCATTTACCCAAGCATTTCTTTACCACAGATTTCACATTTCAAGAAAATCTCAGCACTCACCCGTCAGTAGTGAAAATGTACCCCACAAGATCCTTACAGCTCAACAGCAGGACACAAAAGATGACAGCAAAGAGTCCTGGAGGTAAGATGGCAGAAGAAATGGCACAGTGAAAAAGGAGGTCTGCAGGGACCCAGGGTCTCGAGGGCAGACTGCGTGGGCACACCACTGACGAAGGGTCTGCGCACCTGTGATCAGCAGGGCGACAGCTGAGGACCTCTTGGCCTGCTCAATGTTTCCGGCACCCAGCGCGTTCCCTACCCGGACGCTGGCAGCTACACTGAAGCCTGTAGGTATCTGAAATGAAAAGGAAACTCACAACAACGACGCTGGGAGCGGGAGAGGAGCCCTGCCTCTCCGCTCAGTTCTGAGCCTAACCGTGTGCCTTCCCCAGGGAAGAGGGGCCGGTAGACCCCACTTCACACCTCATTGGTAACATGTGGTCCTCAGAGTTCTGAGAAGACTAATTTGCAACATCCCCTTCGTCTAGCTGGCAGCCCCCAGGCTAATGTGGAACCTGGAACCCCAGCTGTGACTCACATCACACACTGGGCTTTTCTGCAGAGCTTCCAACCTGTGCAATGGGAGGGATGCACAGTCACATTCCCCCACTGGCTGCGGGAGGAGGACCACCAGGAGCCAAGCTAGGTCTGTACTGAAAGACCATCCAGGGATCAAGGTTAGAAGACAGTGTCCTGAAACAGTGGCCTTTTTTTTTTCCCAAAAAAAAATACTGGATAAAATGAACTTAAGAAAACAGAAAGACACATACAATGCTGATAGCAGTGCCATTCTTTTTGTGAGGGGAAGGGTGGTGCCAAAGGAGATAGAGAAGCAGCATAGCATGTGGTTAGCAATGGGAATTCTGAAGCCAGACAGTCTGGCTCCAAATCCTGGCTCAGGCACCCAACAGCTGTGTGACCTGAGCACATCACTTACCCTCTCTAGACCTCGGCTGTCTTATCTGTAAAAGGGATCTTGTAATAGAACCTACCTTGTAGGGTTACTGTGGGGATTGAATGAGTCCATACATGCTAACTGCTTAGAATAGCGCCTCATATGTAGTAACCGTTCAATAAAGACCAGCCATTACTATTATCTAAAAATTTATACTTGAGAAATTAGCATTAATAAAGAAAAAAGATTAATCACTCATTAAACATGAGTTTTGCTTTATGATCAGGATGACTAAGAACAGGACCAAAGAAGGTCTGACACACAGATTGAGGAACGTAAAAGAATTGGAAGCCCATCCCTGCCTAGAAACTCACCAGTGGGAGAAAACTTACAGACCTCCCCACAAACTGTTTAAGATTATAAAGGGAAAGAGAGTAACTTGATGGTGGAGAAACTGGCAGACAGCATCTTAGCCAAGCAATCAGTTAAAATCACCAATAATGGGACAAATCCACATCACGTGCCTCCTGATACCACGCAGGAGAAGGACACAGCGGCATTTCTGTAGTATTCCTGCCAAAAATGTAGAGTCAGAATCTGTTCATGAGGAAGCACCATCTACAACAAATTGAGGGCAAGTCTGTATATAGTGGCCTCTATTCTTCAAAAATGTCAAGGTCGAGAAAGACAAAGAAAGGCTGAGGCTCTGTTCTAGCTTAAAGGATAGTAAAAAGGCATGGCTCCCTAATTCTAGAGAAAAATAGTTATGAAGGACATTATCAGAACAACGGGTGGTATTTGAACATGGGCTGTGGAGATGATACAGTGAGTGAGTGAGCGAGCAAATGGGGCAAAATGTAAACAATTGGTGAATATGAGTAAAGAATATAAATCCTTCTTTTGATTAGGGAGAAATATAAATGTAATTTTTTTTTTAAAGATTTTTATTTTTTTCCTTTTTCTCCCCAAAGCTCCCCAGTACATAGTTGTATATTCTTCGTTGTGGGTCCTTCTAGTTGTGGCATGTGGGATGCTGCCTCAGCATGGTTTGATGAGCAGTGCCATGTCCGCGCCCAGGATTCGAACCAACGAAACACCGGGCCGCCTGCAGCGGAGCGCGTGAACTTAACCTCTTGGCCACGGGGCCAGCCCCTAAATGTAATTCTTATAAGCCTGCTGCAAAGCATATGGCAATATATGCAAAAGACAAAATTGTAAATAAGTTTTACTTTTAGAAATTTAGCTTATAGAAATAATCAAGTATACAAAGATATTTGTCCTAAGATGTTCACTGAAGTGTTGTTAATAATATTGAAACACTGGAAATAAACTAAATACTCCACAGCAGGAGATGGGTTTAAAAATTATACGACATACAGTGGGAGACTATATACCATTAAGCACTTGATTTAGATGTAGTTACTGAACTTACTGAAATATAAAATACACACAAAATTTTAAAAGTGTTGAAGTGACAAATTCCAGTTAAAAAATTCTGCTGAGGATAGAAAAAAGCAAAAACAAAAAACATAGGTCCTCAAAAGAATGATTCGTAAAGAAAACAGGAAACATTGTCAATGTACTTTTTAAATATAACCAGTCTTGGGGGAAATCTAGGCATTAGTAGTACAAACAAGGCCAAAGCCTGTGGGCTGGCTGTAGTCCCTCTCAACATTACACACTTCCTTTCTGTCCCCATCTTTCATTCTATGTCTAAAGTGACACTTGCTGGAGAAGAAAGCTCTTCAAAATTTCCAGGTGATGTTTTCAGTAAAACAAGTCAAAGGAAAGCCTCTAATAACTGGGGTTCTTCTATAGCATATCAAAATTTCCTTCCTTTTCAAGGCTGAATAATATTCCAGTGTATGGACAGACCACATTTTATTTCTCGATTCATCCACGAGTGGAGACTTGGGTTGCTTCCACGTTGTGGCTGTTGTGAATAACACTGCTGTGAGCATTGCTACACAACTATCTGCTCAAGACCCTGCTTTAGATTCTTCTGGGTCTAACACAGGAGGGGTCACACCGAGTCTTAAGAGCATCAGACCAGAGTGGAGCTCGGTGAGACGCAGGAGCGTAGCCCCTATTGCCATACAGCCAACACCCTTACCCTTTTTACCCCCACCTGCCCCCAAGGCACTTGTGTTACGACAACTGAAAGAGAGTCTTCATGTTTGGCAAGTGTGGCAATCAAATCATGTCTTTCAGCTTTGAACTGAGTTAGGAGACGGGGACGCAGCAGTGAACATTTGGAGTTTCTCCCCATCCCCTTCAGCACACGGGAAGATCCCACCACACCAAAAGGACCCTCTCTGGCTCTAGGATGAAATTTTACCTTTGTGAATCACTTCACAAATTATGACTTAATGGTTTGAACACCTATGCTCATTCTTAGGACTCTTTCAAGGGAAACGTCTAGCACCTCCACAGCAGCTCTCCGCCACTCACCATGTACACGATGATGGCCAGTTCATACACAACAGACTGGGCTCCCAGCTCCACCATGCCCAGGATACCTGGTGGAGAGAGACAGCTGACACCGTGCTGCCCAACAGGGCCCCTGCATTTCCGCCAGCCATCACCATCTGTCCCCACACTGACCGCTCAGGAAGCTTCCGATCTCGTAGGCCCACCACTCAATGCACAGCATGAGCATGCTGGGGATGGCCAGGCGGAAAAAGGAGGCCCAGTCCTGCAGACACTCCAGGGACCATCCTGCAGGCGGGACACAGACACATGTCTAACACGTCCAGCCATCGGGCTGGAGCTCACCCCAAGACAAAACCCACATCCAAGTTGGAAGACAAAAGGCAGTCCTTACCTCCCCAGGTAGCTTGATGCAGTTTCCTCCCAACGATGTAGAGGAAGAGGAGCAGAGCCAGGGTGAACTGGGAAATCGTATTTGCCAGTGCTGAACCCCTGGGAAGAACAGTCCCGATGAGGGATGGCGCCTGTCCTGCATCCTCTCCCCGGCACACTTGGCGCCAAGATGAGCACCCACCACTTGCAGCAGCCCCGAGGTCGTCTTCTTCCCAGAGCAGCATTACTCTCCATCCCCGACAGTGCTTTCCCGAGTGGCCCAAGGAGGAGACCACACATGGACACAATGACCAGCTAAAGGTCCCACTCTCCCCCATGCCCGCAAAAGGCACATGCAGGTCATTCCTTCCCCCGCCCCAAGAATCATTCGGACTCACATCACCCCGAGATGCAACTGATGAAGAAACAGATAGTTGGTGAGGGCATTGACAAGGTTGGCTGCAACTCCAGTTACAATCTGGGGCAGTACAATTCCCTGAAACGAGGAGAGACGGCACGCTGTGCTGGAGATCACGGAACCCACATGCAGCAGGCTCGAAGCAGCCTGCGTGGCAGGCTGTGACAGGCGTCCCAGAAGGATCTGACTGTGGATGTCCCGTCCTTCCTACTCCTGCCTCCCTCCCCACCCCCGCAAGCCTCCTCTCGCGCCTCTGAGGCATGAAGAGCATAGTTCTGGCCAGAGACAGTCAGAGGCAGGAGGTGGGAAGACCGCAGAGAGGGAAGAAGAGAAACGGCTCATCTATGAGACTGCAAGGACCAGCAAGGATTAAAAAGTAGAAACAAGTCACCTTTCACATTGGACAGTGGGTGAAAGTACAACACTTTCTCGGCCAAAATTGAGATTCAGAAAATTGACCTAAGGAGAGCTTATGAAACCAGAGTGTGAAATGGACTCCATCATATCTGGCCCTGGGGCAGAAAAGTCCAGTCTACTTGGCATCTCAACTAAGACCTAAGGCATGAGAGTAAAATGGCATGGGACTAAGAAAGTAAAAATCTGCCCTGCCAGGCACTGGGAAAGAAAAACAGACGTGGACGAAGCCAGCTGTGAAGCTAAGAGGAAACACCACTTCTCCCAGCTGTAAAGTGTCGTCTCACCCCTTCTTTGAATGACTACTGCTTTCTTACTCTCTGAGAAACCTGGTTCTCTAAAATCACAGACTGGTTGAAATTCTGCAGTTTGAAATCATACCCACGAAAATAAAGCATCTCACTCCTGCCTGGAGGATTAAAGTTACTTTCACACAAAAAAGCAGCCTCAATTTCTAACCAGGAGCAGAGCTTCCCACGAACATCTGGACACGGCCATCTACATCCACCCGCCTTCCACCTCTCTCTCAGCTTTGCTGTTCCCAAGGGGAGAGGCCTTGGGTCCACTTGGCAGTGCAGACCCGGCGTGGACCCCTTTGCTCTGCTCACAGCCTGCTTTGCTCTGAGCCTACCGGACACGGCTCCAGCTGGATTTCCCCTGAACTCCATCCTTCCGTATCTCAGGGTAACTCCGCCCCTTTGTCTGCAGGAACCCACAGCTCCCCTGGTCTCGCGATGCTACAGGTCAATGGATCAACTCCACCGCCTGCAGGGCAGCTCCAGTGGTGGTGGGGGTCTTGGCCTCAGGGGCCAGGGCGAGAATCTCAGCCAGCCACTCTACTGGCTCACTTACTTACAGGACCCTGGTTAGTTTGCAGCAGGGAGTTAGGTGGTCATTTCAGGGAGATGGTAAAAGCAGCAGTGTGGTGGGGGACTGACCCAAGGAAACCCTGGTGGCAGGGAGACTGGGAGGGACCCCCTAAAGTGGTACAGAAGAGGGAGGGTGAGGCACGGAGGACAGAGAGGAGCGGGGGCATGCACAGGACTCAGTGACCAATCAGATGTGGGAGCAAAGGGAAAGACGGAGTCACAGATGGTGGCATGTATGAAGGACAGGTTACTGGGAGAGAAAATGTTCGACGTCACTAAATGACAAAAATGCAGGAAAGCAGAGCAGCAGCCTTGTGGGGGTGACAAGGAGGTCAAGTGTGAAACATGCATGGGGCCCCTCCAGGCACGGGAAACAATGTTTGGAGGTTGAAGATACAAATGTGGGAGACATGGGCATACAGATGGAAACCAAAAACATACAAGGAGACAGCTTCCCTCAGAGTAAGGGCCAATGGGGTCACCTGCTTTTCCAAAGTCCTCTCACTCTCCCCCTAAAATTCAAAGCGTTCCCCTGGGTTTCATCTGGTTCTCTTCCACCCTGTACCCTCTCCAACTGTACAAACTTTCTCCCCAAACCAGCTGCTTCTCTTTCGTCCTACACTCACAAATGGGCTAGGCCCCCAGGATGGAACTGGGTTAAATGCAAGCACTTCCTCTCCTGTGGTCCCTAGAGCCAACAGGGCATTTCATTCTCTGGGACCCACCCTATCCTCAGGTCTCTTGTGCTCCCAAAGGGCTATTCTTTCTTCATCACAGACTTTCATCATCTTCTGTTTGGATCGTGTCCATAACTCTCATCTCTTCTCCTGACAATGAAAAACCCTCCTTCCGCCTTGGGAACCCTCCGTGTCCTCCATGATCCAGGTCACACTTCCCGACCCCTGTCAGCTCAGGGCCCCTACTTCTAGGTCATTCCCTCTGTCTCAGGGTATTAGAGAGAGGGGTTTTCACAACCAGGCTCAAGAGATCAAGGTAGAACCTGCACTTAGGAGCCCCGGCACCTTAGAGAATGACAGGGGGAGGCCCTGCAGGTGCCAAGGCTTCAAATGAGGTCAGACTAGGAGCGGACAGCCTAGAGCCCAGACAGGCTGATTTCTGCCTCTTTACAGACCTCTCCAGTATATAATTCTGATCCTAATGAAGATTTGAAATAGTGTTTTGTTAATACAGTAAAACCTTAATTTTAAGAGCATTAAATAGGTAGAAAACTTCTTCCCTTCTCTCCCCGCTCCCTTGCCCTGGAGAGCCCGCCTGTGTGGCCATGACCCAGGGCCTGACTCTCATTCGCCTGGATTTATCTGGAAGGAAGTCAACGGTCCCACGTATGCTTGCATCATAAATCCATAGCCACTGAGCCAGGGCAGCCATCCTGGGCTTCTGGCCATTGCTGTTACTCACGTATGAAGAGTTCTGAGGGACGTGAGGTGTCGTTACAATCTGGGCTTTCATGTCCCCACTGAGGGAAGTGGGGCCTTTCGGACAGAGCGGAGCAGAGGCTGGTTCCCAGAGCTGACAGTCCTCTCTGGGAGCAGAGAGGCACACACCCTGACTTCCAGGGACCCAGTGACAGCACAGAGCCAAAGAACACTACAGCTCTGACACTATCCTGCCAATGGCAATATTTCCAAGCAAGAATCAGATAAGAATTTTCCAGAGCCAAGAAAAATGTCTTTTCCTTGATATCACTTAACAAATCTCTCCACACAAAGTCCTGCATGACAACATGGGGAAATGCATTTCAGCGGCTGCCAGCAGGCGAGCAACTCCACCCTGGTCTCCCTGAGTATTTTCAGGACTCCCAATTCCAGAAAGGTAGAAACTCCCATTAGCTCCCCCAAAGAAAAAAGAGAGTCTGCATTACCTGGTTGAGCAAATATTTCACTTGTAATGCATAAAGGAAGGTTGCCTACAAGAAAATGAGAGATGAGCGTTAATGTTTTGGTCTTGCCACGCAGAAATGAGTTGGGAGCCACGGCTTGGCTGCCCTGTGCTCCTACATGAGCCACAGAGCTGTGCCACCCTCAGGGGAAAGGAGTGGGAGCCAGGTGTCAAGGGCCGAGGTGTTCCCCTCTTCTCCTTTACAGACAAACAAGATCCAAGCGACCTCAGAGTCTGGAAGAGCAGTTTCCTTGGGAGCACAGCAAGGAGTCTTCTGGGCGTAAAGGAGGCCCCTGGACAAACTCTAGGGGGGCACCTCCCTTGTAGACGAGGCTATAATCCTATTCGGTGGAATAATTAAGGAATATTAAATTTAAAAGGTTGCAAGATAAATTAAAGATCACAATGCCAAGTATGAGGACAGATGGCTATTGTGAAGGATTTAATTGTGTCCCCTAAAATTCACATGTCGAAGCCCCAACCCCCAATGTGACTGGAGATAAGGTCTTTAAAGAGGGGGTTAAGTTGAAATGGGGCCATTTGGGTGGGGCCCTAATCCAATAGGACTGGCGTCCTTATAAGAAGAGGAGACACCAGCAGTGCACTCGAATGGTGGAAGAGCGACCACGTGAAGAGGCAGCAAGAAGGCAGCCATGCAGGCGAAGGAGAGAGCCTCAGAGGAAACCAGCCCTGTGACACCTCGATCTGGGACTTGCCAGCTTCTAGAACTGTGAGAGAATAAAGCCCTGTTGTTTAAGACGCCCAGTCTGTGGTATTTTGTCATGGCAGCACAAGCAGACTAATACAGCTACACCGTCCAACTCAGTAAAATTAGCTCTGACTGTTCACTAACCACATGCCACCGTGACAAACGTCCACACACACTCAGGGTTCTGTGTGAGCACACTCAGCAAGCAAAACAAGGTCTGTGGGTTCCAAGAGAGGCCTCAGGGCTTCTGACACGGGGAAGAATGTGCCCTACACAAAGGTCTGACTTCCTCTCTGTGGATGACCTTGGAGGTCCTTCCACCTATAGGAGTTCAAGAAAACGGCCTCCTGGAGTCACTTGGCCCTGGTGTTGAGATCTCAAGGGAGAAATGTTCATTACCTCCATGGGCATAAGTAAAACCGCACTTCCTTGAAGGTGCCAACACCACATGTGAGAATCAGGTAAGACTGAGCCAATTCCTCGAGCGCAGGGCCATCCCAGCCACCTTTTACGGGGAACCTCTGAGCCCTTGACAACTTACAGGTAGAGCTGGAATGAAGATCGTGACATAGGTCTGGGTAAGCCTATATAATGAAAGGGAAAAAAAAGGTGACGGAGGTCTCCATGCCAAGGGAAAGGCAGGCACGACAAACCAGCTGAAGCGCCTGACATATTCTGGCTCTTTCTAAACGAGTGGGCCTAAGTGCTGGAGCAAATGTGAAAATTTACACATAGAACTTGTCATCTCAAACCCAAATTACCTGTCTTGGTTCCTCCAAGCCTTTAGGTCTAGGACAGGGTTTTTCCACCTTGGCACCACGGCCGGATAATTCTCGGCTACAAGGAACTGTCCTGTGCATTGTAGCATGTTTCAAAGCATCCCTGGCTTCTACCAGTAGCAACACCCAATAACAGATGTGACAACCAGAAACACCTCCCGACATTGTCAAACATCCTCTGGGTTGAGAGCCACTGGGCTGAACAAGGACTTTTAAAGGTCTTTATCAACTAAACCAGGGGTGTCAAACTTGGCAGCACATTAGAGCTTTGAAAGACATGCATGCCCGGGCTGCACCCTGGATTAATTAAAACAGAATGCTGGGAGGGGAAGGGGACCAGGCATGGTTGGGTTTTCAAAGCACCCAGGTATCAACCAGGGTCAAGAATCACAAAACCACAAAAAGATGCCACAAACTACCATCCTATGTGAAGGATGTCTACAAATCTTATTTCACTCGAAACTATTGACCCTAGAAGTCACCCAGACGAGGAGGGGCCTAGATCTTACGTGCCAGGTGTGGAAAGCACTAAGGCCTGGTGGAAGTCAGCTGGTGTGTGGCATTGATCCTGGCCTTCATAATTCCAAAGGCTGACTTGGGATGGGACGGTCTCTCTTCTGGGATCAACCCCAATCCTGCCATGGCGAGGCCCCTCTTACCTGGTGCGGCCCCTCTTACCTGGACACATCCGGGTCCTGCCTGAAGAGCAGCAGGATCTGCTGGGTGTTGAGGAAGAGCGCCCAGCAGGGGAAGCAGCAGAGGAGGAGCACCAGCACGCCCCTCTGCAGGATGACCCCCACGTGCTTCAAGTTCCGGCTCCCATATGTCTGGGTGCACACAGCCAAAGTGAACCCGTTAGCACAGAAATGGCACCTCCCCTGGCCCCTCAAAGGCCTTCAATCACGCCTCATAAAGAGACAGATGGCCCTAAAGACTTTGCCACATTCTTCAGCTATTAGTGTTTCTCAACCTTGGCTGCCCCTTAGAATCATATGGGGAACATTTCCTTTTTTTTTTGTTTTTTGAGGAAGATCAGCCCTGAACTAACATCTGCTGCCAATCCTCCTCTTTTCGCTGAGGAAGACTGGCGCTGAGCTAACATCCGTGCCCATCTTCCTCTACTTTGTATTTGGGATGCCTACCACAGCACGGCCTGTCAAGCGGTGCCATGTCCGCACCTGGGATCCGAACCGGCGAACCCCAGGCTGCCGAAATAGAACGTGAGCACTTAACCGCTGCACCACCGGGCCGGCCCCTGGGGAACATTTTTAAAACACTGATGCCAGGGTCCCACTAAAGATAGTCGGATTTAACTGGTCCAGGGCGGGACCCAGACAGCAATAATTTTTAAAAGCTCCCCGTGGATTCTAACGGACAGTCAGGATCGCATCACCTGAAAACTTCTTAGAAATGCAATATTTTGGGTGCCACCCCAGACCTACTAAAACAGAAACTCTGGGAAGAGGCCAGTGATGTGCAAGGGCAGTTCCTGTGGGCTCGCAAAAGCCAGATCATGCATGCCCCTCCCAGCTCCGCATCAGTGGCATCTCTGTGATGGTTACTTACACCACTAGAGCTGCAAACAGTACCATCAGGACATTTCCCTCCCCCACCCAAGACCTGTTTCTTCAACATTGGCCAGTACGCAGCTCGGTGGGCCCAGCAACCTGTGTTTTATCAAGCCCTCAGGCACCCCTGACGCACACAGAAGTTTGAGAACCACAGACTATACCAAACTCAACAACGTGAAAAGTGATAAAAGGGACTTTTACAAAATGTCCCGTTTGGTCAAAATGTAGTGTGAGGCAGTCGTGCAGACGAATACTACTTCAAAAGTCTGAGTGACATCCAGCCACATTTCCAAGAAAGCAGGTAAGGAGAACTGGCTGCCGTCTGACACCTGCTGCCGAGTCTGCTGCTGAGGATTTCCTCGCCCTGTGCACACGACTCTCCCTTCCTGCTGGTGGGGTTCCTCTAGCTACACTCACGGGAAGATGTCCAGGGTCACTGTGAGAGTGACCTGGGGCTTCCACTTACCTGGGAGATAAGGGTGTCGCAAGCAGAAGATAAGCCAAATCCCACCGAGACACCAGTGACATTGATAACCTGGAAACAAAGGAAGGAGAAGGCCATGCAGAGGTAAAGGGAGACCGGAAGGCACGTTCTCCGTCTACACTGATGAGAGCCTGCGGAGCACCACCGTCGACCCTAGCAAGTCAACCGAATCAACTCTGTTGTTTGCCTGGAGCCCCTGCACAAATCCATTGGGCCAGCTAAATTAAAGGACATGCACAAGTTTAGAGAGGGAAGAAAAACCTAAGCCAGTGGTTATTACCTAGCCTGTTTCTTTTTAAATCTTGGGCATTTGCTCTCCAGTCTCAAAGGAACGTGAATCCTCCTGAAGGGGAACACTACATGGTACAGTGGCAGTTTTGGATAAGTCCACTTGCTCAAGACCAAGCACAGCCTGTTGCAATATTCTGAAGGACTCTGGGAGCACAGAAGCAAGTCTCTGAAGTCAAGGCTAGTGCTAGGGGCCTTCTAGGTACACTTGTCTTGACCAGGGTCATCAACAAAACCCTGGAGTCCCCAGAGCTTTGGGGAGCCCAGGGCAGCACTCTCAAACCCAAGGAGTGGCATTACGGGATGTCTGATGCCTCCGTGTCTGGAACCTGCTGCCTCCACCTGAGCCGGCAGGGAGGCACCCAGAGACAACAGCCCAAACCGGGCTGAGCCTAGAAGCATCAGCTTTCTTGCGCTTACTTGATCAAGAGAACCTGCCGGAGGCTTGCTGAGTGCCTTTCTGTCTTCCCCCAAATTTCCAAACATGAAAATACAAAAAAGGATATTAAACTCGGGATTGTGCACATTGCCCCTGAAAGGGAAACTATCTGGGTAAGCCTGGGGACTCGTTCAGGGTAGTCTTGCAGAGTTCAGAGGTGGCAAACTCAAATGCCTCAGGGGCAGGCAGGTAAGGAGACCGTGCGCCTCGGCAGGGCCAGAGAAAAGGGGGAATCAAGGAGGCTGAGCAGGAGAATGGGACACACCCGCTAAGGCCATCGAGTCCATTTTCCTAGAAACACCCAGCTGGCCGAACTAAACAAGTTGGCAGGGCCCTTCGGCCATGCACAGACAGTTAACCCCCGGCGGGGGTCAACGATATCTCTCTTTGATTTTGGGGGTTCACATCTAGGATACAGAGAGGATTTGGCGTTCCTCTCAATTTTAGGTTTGGACACTAGGATCCAGGATTTCATCTTCCAGTTCCATTTCCAGATTAGGACTCTCAGAAGGGCAGACAAATCATGGGGGTAGGAGTCGGGGGTGACAGTTTCTCCTGATGAAGGCCAACTTCAACCAATCTTTTATGACTCCTTCTCCCAGATGTGGGACCACGAGCAGGAGCCAGAGCTCTATGGAGTACAAACTAACTGATGTGGGAGACAGAATAATGATCCTCCAAAGATGGCCCGTCCTAACCCCCAGAATATGTGAGGTTACATGTGAGGAACAGGAGGGGACCTGTGATGTTACAAAGCAAAGGAGAATTAAGGCTGCAGATGGAAATAAGGCTGCAGCCCTGCCAACACCTTGATTTTGGCCCAGTGAGACCCCTAGCCGACTGCTGACCTCCAGCACTGTCGAACAATGCATTTGTGTTGTTTGAAGCCACTGACTTGTGGAAATTTGTAAGAGCTGCGAGAGGAACCTAATCCAGATGGCTGTCATCAATCTGTGTGGAACGTCCCATACGTACTGCGATGGCGAGTGTGACAGCGTCCAGCTCCAGCTTCCCCAGGTGGCCGCAGAACACGGAGCTTATGAAGCTGATCAGAAACACCATCAGCTGGGCCAAGAACTGGGCAGAGACAGAAAACAAGGAGTTGCAGATGAGTGCCAACCATCACAGTCGAAGGAGAGGGGTGCTCTTCCTGGGGCGCTCCCCCCCACCCCGTCAACTCCAGCCAGGAGTAAAGAAACAGCTTGTAGTGAGCTCCACCAGCTTTCACAGGCAAATGTGCGATTTCTGGTGGGCTTCCTGCAAAATCTTAAAGTTCATTTGCAACTGCCATCAGAATCACGTTTTTGAGAACTTCCTAGCTTTTAAATTCACTTTTCACTTAAGATGCTCCTGCCTAGATCACGCGTATATTTTCTCTGAAGTTGTCGGAGGCTGCCTTCTGGGATGACCGATTCTTATCCCAGACTCCTAGTGAGGACCCGAGAGAATACAGCCTTCAACGGCCAAGAAGACATTCCACAGACAGGAGCACCTGAGGCAGAAATGCCATCATCCCACCAAAAGGCCAGTGTACCTGGAATCTTGGGGTGAAACGCTACCAGTCTGACGAGCACCTTGAATTCCTGCATTCTGTGGAGCCTCAGATGTGAGAACAAATTCAGCTTCTGGAACCTTGAGTCATTCTTCCTCTCAATTCTAGGAATACTGTGATCACGCCACAACGCTTCAGCTGCAGGACTGGACACTTACCTTATTTGCTTAGGTTAATTTAAAACCACCTCCCGTCCCCCATCTGCCAGACCCAGGCGGTCCAGTGCCTCCTGGGAAAGCCCCTCTCCTGGGAGGGTTATGTGGTCCAAAGGGGGGATTCATCTGACTCCCACTTCCTAGGAGAGAGAACAGGTGCCTAAGAACTCACTGCTGCTGCCACTGCCCGTGTCTGCCCCAGGTGCCCCTTTCAAAGCTGATGCCCCGGGAAACGGAGGTGCTTGTGCTGGTCCAGTCGGCAGAGCTGCCTCTCACAGTCCTTCAAGGGAAACAGACTCTTGTCTTCTGAGCTCAGACAAGTCTCATCTTTTCAGGCTCCCAAGGACACAGCCTTCTGTCCCCACCTCCATCAGCCCCCACACACAGCCTGTCTGCCAGCACTGCAGCCACATGGGGACCTGATCAGGCCCCGCCTGTGACAGTTCAGATGACTGCCCTCTTTTCTTCCCCAAATCCCCATCTGGGGAGCAGACAGTTTCCAACTCCGCTTACGGGCCCTCATCTTCAACACATGACAGGCCTGTTTCTAACCATGGCCATGTTTCTAACCATACTTTTCCTGCATCAAATTCCAGCCATGACCAGGTACCCCTCTCACTACCACAGAAACGAAGGGGCCTTTAGCCTCCAGCAGGGCCTTCTGCCACAGCAGGGGTGCCTTCAGAACATACCGCAAAAGTAAACCACATGACACAGAAGACAGGGCACAACACAAAGCTGGGGCGGGAGTGGAAATAAAAAAGGTTGGTATGAAAAACCCAATTCTGTAGAACCTAAAGCTAGAGCCAGTGGACCCCTGTAGGCCTGTACCAGGGGACTGGCCACAGTTTAGGCCTTATCACCACTCTCACAGATAGTCTCTGTGGTTTCACTCAGTGGAGCTTGGTGTCTCTTTGAGAATTTAGGTTTATATCTTTAAATGTCATGGGGTCCTTTTTTTGATAAACTCACCATCACTTTCAAATCTTTTCAAGTCATTGTCCTATAAGCCTTTATGCACATAAACTATTGTAAACAGCTGTATCACAAAACCGGTTTTCCTCTTTTGCACGGAACATTCCATTTCCACCCCACAGTGCCCTGCCTCCCCGCAGCTTACACTCATAGCTGTTTCTCATGGCTTCACGGGAGAATGTGTTCAATCTCCTCTACAGTCAGGCCTTGGGCCACTTCCTAGACTTTGCCACTACAAACGCCACTGCACGGAACCTCTTTTTTACCTGGATTGGGAAGGGCGCTTTCTCAGGGTGTGTGCCCAGGCCAAGGGTGGGAACAGGGAAGTCTCGTAGACAGGCCAGGAAGTCTAGCTGAGTTAAGCTCGTTCATGTGAGCTGTTTCTTGGTTGGGGCCGCCACGGTCTTGCCAGGGTCACAGCAGTAACAAGGCGCTCAAACTGCCCCATGCAGCAGCCCCTCCTAGGCTTCAGCCCCTAGAGGACCGGGCTCTAGAGTTCACATTTGTGAACCTCGTGCTTGTTCTCAGATCCTGGTTTCAAGCCCTTTGGGTGAGCTCTTGGCCGCAGTGTGGGGTGCATGCACACAAGGAACACCCAGGGATGTTGTTCAGAATGCCCATACACAGCCCTATCTCAAGAGACCGATTCCAGACGACTGTGGGGCTGAGGGAATCTGCCTTTCAATACATCACCCGCCACATATACACCCAATCAAGACGTGGTGGTCAAGGACAGGATCCTTCAGAACTGTGCCATCACAGGGCATGTTACTGCGCCCCGAGAGTCAGCCAACCTAGACACAGCCTTGCTCCCCCGGAGGTCTCAAGGACAGCTGTCTCAACAACAGCCTGAACCAGCAGTGGCTCAGATGTAATCAAACAGACAACAGAAAAGGCCAGACTGATTGTGCCTCTGTGTCTCCTTGTCACACAGAGACCCTGCTCATTTTTTGGCCAAGCAGCAATAAACAAAACTCTTACCACCTGGCAGCTTTGGAAGGGTGTTCTCCACGGCCAGATGCCAGAGGGGCAACAGCTGTAAACCCACCCAGTGTGCTATATGAGCACACTTCCAGAGGGCCCCTTTCTGACCCCTCTCCCATGGACGCCTGCGAGAGGGGCGTTCCCTCCTGGCGGCAGAAGGGCAGCACTGGAAGGAGCCTGCGAGACCGTCAGGTGCAGCCCCTTCTTTGACACATGAGGAAGCACAGGCAGGCAGGCTGAGCAACCACCCCCAAGTCACAGCTAGTTAGCAGCAGAGGTGCAAATGGAACCAAGTCATCTGACTCACAGATGGTCAGTTCAGGTCAATAGCTTTGGAGCACAAAGTACATGCCAAGCACTGGGGGTGTGGAAACGAGCAAGGTGAACACCATGGCTCCATTCCTACCCCACGGAACCCACAGTGTAGCAGGGAAAGATATTCAACACAGAATAACACAGCCAATTCCATGTATGATGGGCACTATGGAGAGACAGGAGCCATGACAGCACAGCATGGAGCCAGGGGAAGGTTCTGGAGGAAAAGAAATTCAGCTGAAACCCGAATGGTGAATAGGCAGGTGAAGGTGGCCTCTGTGTCCTGGGAGAACATTCCAGGCAGAGGGAACAGAGAGTACCAGGCGGGTGTGGGGTCTGAGGCATGGCTGGGGTACTGAAAAAAGCTGAGTGGAGGGCAAGTGGGAGATGGCAAAACAAGATAAAGGCTGGCAGCTTGGCAGGGGACCAAACCCTAGAGGACCTAACAAGACCAAGGAAAGCAGGTGACAAGCTCCTAGGTAAATTTAGTTTGAAGCAGAGGAGTAGGTGGCTCCATGTGGGGCATTTGGGAGCAGGAGCTAAAGAGGGAGGGACCAGGTGGAGGCTGCAGCGGCCGGGGCTCGGAGCACGCCAGTGGAGAGCTGAAGGCACAGATCCAGCAGGGAGACAGTCAGGCCTTGGTGAGGTTGGGGAGGAGAGAGGGAAGGTCCTGGGCCACTCCCAGGTTTCCTCTGCGCACCCACCCGTATCTCCCTTTGGAACGTCTTCCAGATTGACAGTCTTCTCCTCTTAGGCCTGCAACACCTGAGGCCTGGATTATCTTCTCCCTCTACCTACTTGCTTCTGCCGAACCTGACCTGTCACTAAACACTCCCTGCTAATTGTTTCCCCACAGCCTACGGGGTCAAAGACAACTGTTGCAGTCCTCTGACTGCAGTCAACCAGTCTCTCCAGATGCCCTCACCCTTGCGGGGCCGGCCCGGTCTCTCTGCCCTGCGGCTCTGGAAGGCCGTCTAGCTCTCTCCCAGGTACTCCTCTCTCGACAGAGAGGGAAACAAGCTCCCTCAGTTTGGGCCCAGGCTATTCCACCTCCTTACATGCGGGCACAGCCCACGCCTGTGGGGCTCTTTGGGATTACCTTTCAGGACTCTGACAATTCAGCCTGGCAATGAGATGCTAATGACAAAGAGAAAGCATGGTTCAAATGCCCAGACTAAGTTATTTCAACTACCGTCTTCCCTGCCTCACAAATACATGTTTTCCTAAAGCTTCTGCAGGATAAGTGGAAAAAGTTTGGAGAGCATCTTTTCAGATGAGCAGTGTCCATCTCACACTTTCTTTTGTGTTCTGCATTATTCTCTCTTACACGACTCACGTAAAGCTCAGTGGGCGAGCGGTAAGTTCTAGCACCTTCGCCTGAACCCTGTCTTGGATCCTCACAGGTCAGGGTTGCTAGGAGAGGCCCAGAATGGGAGAGAGAACACCACGGAGAGCAGAGCCAGCTCGGGCATCCCACCTGTTTGACGGGTGGCCTGGAGAGCAGAGCACTGGACACTGAGCAGGGAAAAGAAGGGGTGAGCTCCTCCTCCCCCAAGCCCCTCAGAAAATGGGAAACTCAGAGCAGACAGGAACAGAGGCGGAGAGAGACCAGGAGGGGCTCCACAGGCGGTTCCTGAGCAACTAAAGGGGGGTCGGAACTCTAGGCCTCCCTGCATAAAGTAGTCACACAGAAACACACACAGAGGGCTGGAAGGGAAATGCCCAGAGTATCTCTTGGTGATGAGATCTCAGAGGGTTTTTTTTCCTTTTGTTTTGGTTTTCTATTTTTTCTACAAAGAACCTACATTATATTTGTAATAACGTGGTCATATATGTGTATCCACAGTGTACACACAAACAGCAAGGGCGAGGGGCTTAGTGCTTGTCCCTGGAGATGGAGGGAGGTCCCTGCATCAAGGGGACGAGATTCCTGTGGAGGCCAACAGGGACCGAGGACCTGTTGCTGGGAGGGGCTAGGCTCAGAAAGCTGCCTTATCTATTTTTTGGTACTATTACAGCAATAACAGCCTTACGGAGACCTTTCTCACAGCAACTCTGCGAGCGGGCCAAAGCATGGATTATCTTCATTTCATGGGTGAATAAGCAGAGGCTAGAAGAGGTAACAAGACTGTTTAAGTTCACGTGGCTGTTTCCCAACTCACCTTCTGAGATCAAAGCAGAGAACTGAGCCCCAAGTACTGAGATTCCATACCATGCACTGCTTTCGCTCTGCGAGAGAACTTTACAAACCCCTTCCCACTGTGTGGTTTGTCGTTTCATGGCTTTGTCCCTGGCATTATTCTTGCCACCGTGCACACCAGGGCAGGCATCTCAAGATTCCACAAACAACTGTGTCCCCATGCCAGGAGCTCACACCTGCCCGCCTTATCACTGCAGGTGCAGAATGTCTACCCCCATGGCCAAAGGCTTATTTCGGCCTTAAAAACACACCAGGTTCTTCTTGTCCAATGAAAGGTCCTCCTACCCGTTGGCTCAAAACCCACCCAAACTGGTAGAAGAACAAGGATGGGATTTTATTTTTTGTGGTTCTTGTGGTTTTAAAAACCCACCTTACTTTTAAACAGACCATGCAAAAAGAGTCCTACACATGAAGATAAGAAAAAACCTCAGCCCCAAAGAGAACCACATTAAAAACGTCTTTTGAACACAGTCACCCGGGGGAGGAGCGTGTGGGACAGGACGCCTCTGGTTTCCTCGTGCAGAGGTTGACTAGATGATTCCGAAGAAACAGTGTTGGACGTCTAAATCCACCACGGACAATTCGCCTTCCTCCTCCGCTTCAAGATCCTTGTTTAGATGCCTGAGCTTCCAGACGCTACTCCTGGTTTTCAAACAAACCCCGCTCCCGAGTGTTTTGCGGTTCTGGTAACTTTTGCTCGCTCCGCCGCCATCCGCACCCAGAGAAGGCCCCCGGGTCGAGCCCCGTTGGAGAGCAGGTCCCCGCTCCCCGGCGGCGGCCAGGACGCACGCGGAGGCGCGAGGACGCGCCCGCCGGCTCTGGGCACCGTCCCCCCGGCTCGCTCTGCCTCACCCTCCCCAGGTCTCCCGGGCCACTCGGTCCCCGGGCCCCGCCCCCGCCGGGACCAGCCTCCGACCGCGGCCGCCTCACTCACCGCGGGACCCGCCAGGACCAGGAGCGCCCGCAGGTCCTCTCGGAAGTCGGACAGCGGCAGGCGGCGCGGCGCGCGACGCTCAGGGGTGGCCCTCCGGCCGCGAGGCCCCGGCTCCTCGGGGGCCTCCATGTGCCTGGCGTCGTGCGGCCGGGGAGCGCGGGCACGGCCGCCGGGAGGGCGCAGGGCCGGCCCCCGCCAGTCCCCGCCCCGGGCCGCCCGCCGCGCGCCCGCAGCCTGGGGCCCCGCTGAGCGCGCCGCCGGCCGGTCTGCGATCTCGCGCGCCCCTCGCGCCTCCGCACCGTTGTGGACGGCCGCGGTTCTTGCAAAGGCCCACGATCTCCCGGACTTGGAAGGCAAAGTTTGGAAAAGCCCTAGAAACAAACGGAAAGCATTGCGGGGGCTGGGTCCTCCGAGCCTGGAACGCCAGGGCATGCCCGGGCTGTGCGCCTCCCCTGGGAGTCCCGCGGTCTGAAACGTGTGGCGTGGAAGAACCTAGCGTTCTCACCCCGTGACCCGGCTAGCGGCCAGCCAGGGGCGCAGCGCGGACACCTCCCTCCCGGCCTTATGGTACCCGCTCCACAGGTTGCACTCACCACGTGCTTTGAGACTGGGTTAGGATTTTGCAGCCTGCTTTCCTCCCACCACTAAGTTCAATTAAAGAACTTAGAATCTACCAGGAGAGGACAACAAGCCCGCACTTTCCAAGTAAGACAGCTCATGTTCCCTGGTCTTGGATATTTATCCATCGGCCTGGGACGGGGAACAAGAAGCTGTGAGCGTTAGCAAATGTGGATTCACGAGGCACCTGATGAGTTCCACGTGGGAGACGTGGGCAACTTGCTGCCTCCTAGAGCCTGTTTCCTCATTTGTAAACTCGAAATAGTATCTAAATCGCTGGTTATTGTGAGGATTAAATGAGATTGTATAGATGGGCCATGTGTTCTCAGCCTAGTACACACTATTTGCCTAACAAATGTTTTTACCAAGACGAGGATGATTTCTGTCGTAGTCAAAGTTCCTTCTGTTGTAAGTGACCCAGCTTAAGCAAAGAAAACAGAAAACGTCAATTTTGGGGCTCACATACCCAGGGAGTTTGGAGTGAGGAATTTAAAGATGTGATCATTATTATTCCTCTCCCCATCTCTCTTCCCCTCCCTCCTCTCCCACCGTTTTTGATTCTCTCCTTGGCTTCATTCTTTCTCTGCAAAGGACCTGTCTTTTCCTGGGCAAGGGAGTGTGGCCTCCAGCGAATGTCATTCCTCCATTTCCCCCTCTCTAAGCCAGAAAATCAGACCTTCCCCTCCTCTTCTAGCTACAAACAAACGAAAAACAGGGAGAAAAGTGGTTGGCCTGCATCGGTTTCTGGCCCACCATTAGAGCAATCACCCTGGCCGGGAAAATAGAGTCTTATGTTTGGCTCGACCTGGACCATGTGCTCAGCTCTGTACCAAAATAGTTGGGTAGTATCTGTGACTGGCGATAGTCCCACCAGAATTACACTACAGAGTGGAGGAGGAGGAGTTTCCCAAAAGAAATGAGGGTCCCAACGGACAAAAATCCTAGGATGTACACTAGATCGTCGGTCACTGCTGTTCTTTAATAGTCTTCTGGAATCCTAGCCAATGTAATAAGACTTGAAACAGAAAAGTAATATGTAAACATTGGGAAAGAAGAGACAAAAACACTACTTGCAGCTATAATTCCAGACAATACAAAGAAATCAAATGGGGGGAAAAAGCTAATAGAATTAATAAAGGGGTTTAATAAAGTCAGTACAAAAGTTCTTCAAGAGATAATATCAGTCCTTTATATTGGTAATAACATATATGAAAATATTGGAAGAAGAAATTTCTTTCACAATAGCGACAAATAAACACTCCTTTGATGCAGAGCACAGCTCCCCACCCCTCAAAGGTGGGCTGTGTACAGTGACTTCCTAAGAGTGCAGTATGGAAAGGGGAAAAAAAATAGTAACTTTACAGTGGAGAAAGCTGGCAAAATCTGCCTCCACCAGATGATCATGGTCAATATCAAACGGTGGTAACTGACGCCGGTAGTATGTATCTGTCTTAGCTTCCTAGGGCTGCCATGACAAATTACCACGAACGATTTAAAACAACACAAGTTTATTCTCTCACAGTTCTGGAGGCCAGAAGTTGGAGACCCAGAGTTGGCAGGGTTGGTTCCCTCTTGGGGGCTCAGAGGAAGCACCTGCTCCGTGCTTCTCTCCTAGCTTCTGGTAGTTGCCTGCAAACTTTGGCATTCCTTGGTTGGTGGTAAAATTCCAATCTTTGCCGTCATGTGGCATTCTCCCTGTATGGCTGCCTCTGGGTCTCTGTTTAGTCTGCTTATAAGAACACCAGCCAT
Source organism: Equus asinus (assembly GCF_041296235.1). Lineage (NCBI taxonomy): Eukaryota > Metazoa > Chordata > Mammalia > Perissodactyla > Equidae > Equus > Equus asinus. Next base: position 3,256,390 of record NC_091802.1, on the reverse strand, counting down.
TGATGGAAGCAGGGCCAGCCCTAATCTATATGATCTCATCTTAATTTCATCACATCTACAAAGACTTTATTTCCAAATAAAGTCACGTTCTGAGGTTCCAGGTAGAGATGAATTGGGGGGACACCATTCAACCAAATATAGTACCCTTGATATGATGTCATGAAAATGACACTTTACCTCCTCCAGAAACCGCCCCCCCCACCCCCTGCCTGTCTAATCATTAGAAAAACATCAGACAAATCCCAATTGAGGGACATTCTACAAAATACCTGACCAGCACTCCTCAAAACTGTCAAGGTCAACAGAAACAAGGACATTCTGAAAAACTGTCACAGCCAAGGGGAGCCTAAGGAGCCATGACAATGAAATGTAAGGTGGTATCCTGGATGAAACCTTGGAACAGGAAAAGGAAGTTAGGTAAGAACTAAGGAACTCTAAAGAAAGCATAGACTTTAGTTAGTAATAATGTGTCAATATCAAGTGAGCTCCTCAAAGTTTTGTTTAAAGAGAACAACAGCATCTCCTCCAATTTCTGGAGCAAATAGCTAGAAAATTCCCTGCAGAGATTCAGCTCTTGACAGCAGGTGAAACCAACATGGAATTGGGGATCTGGGGAACTCTTTGAAGTTTTCCACTTGCAGAGAGAACTGAAAGCAACACCTGTAGCTTTCAGATGTCGTCTGGGGATTACATCTAATGAGGAATAACATGCGTATGAAACTGTTTGACCTGTCTCTGTGTTTTGGTGCTCTCCAATTTTTATCCCATTGGGATTAAAAGAATCGAAGCTAACCTTCAGTGCTGTGGCAGAGCCTCAAAATAATGCCAAAGGATAATTTTAGTATGATGTATATGTGTCATCTATTTATTAATTTTAGAAAAGCTTTGAATTAGTTAGAAGCACCTGATGCTCCTGAAGAGGACCAGTCCTTTTCAATTAATATATAGATTCCAGTCCACTCCAATATATTTCATACTTTTTAAAAAATTTAATAGTGAGTCTAGAAGTATTTGAGAGTATGAACAGGCAATATAAAGAAAAAATTTTTTTTTAAAAAAAGGAAAGTAATGGGGAGAGACGTAGCTCTATCAGCTGATAAATAGTTTTTAAAACAATACGCAGTTAGCACAAGACTAGACCACTAGATCGAGGGAGCAGGAGACCTTGTCCATAGGCCTTGTCTGACATTAGAATGTTACATATGTGAAGGGTCATTGGAATTAATGAAGAAGGAAAGGATTACATTATACGTGGTCATGAAAAAACCTGCTTGACTTGGACAGTTTTGGGATTTTGATTGACATTGTATTATACCTGCAGGTTTATTCAGAAAGGATGCGCCTCATTAAAATCCTGAGTCTTCTAGTTCAATCTTACCCCTAGTCCAATCAGTTTCCAGTTCCCCTAGATGAGTAATTGATTGACTTTGCTGATGATGTTTGATAAATAGTCTTTTTCTTTTTCTTTTTTTTTGCTTTGGGGAAGATTAGCCCTCAGCTAGTATCTGTGCCAATCTCCCTCTATTTTTTGTATGTGGGATACCTCCACAGCATGGCTGGTGAGTGGAGTAGATCTGCACCTGGCACCCAAATCAGCAAACCCGGGCCACTGAAGGAGAGTGTGTAGAACTTTAACCACTCGGCCACGGGGCCAGGCCCTTGATAAATAGTCATTATTATGTTCCTATGTGGCCCTTTTTTTTTTTTTTTTGGAGGAAGATTAGCCTTGAGCTAACGTATGCCACCAATCCTCCTCTTTTTGCTGAGGAAGACTGGCCCTGAGCTCACATCCGTGCCCATCTTCCTCTACTTTATATGTGGGATGCCTACCACAGCATGGCTTGACAAGCGGTATGTAGGTCCACACCTGGGATCCAAACCAGCGAACCCCGGGCCGCCAAAGTGGAACGTGTGAACTTAATCGCGAACTTAACTGCTGCACCACCAGGCCGGCCCCATCCTATGTGGCTCTTAATTTGCTAAGAGATTTTTTTTAGTCATGTATTGAAGTTGAATTTTATCAGATTTTTTTCAGTACTAACTGGAGACATATAAAAAAGTCTTACCTGTGAGCATAGATACAGCTGTCTCTGTCCAATTTTAGGTTATCAAGATCATTTACAACCTTACAGAATCAGTTGTGAAGCTTTCTGTCTGTTTTGTGCTCTATAAGTATTCAAATAGCATAAGAACTATCTGTTCTTTGAACAGATAATTGAAGGCACTCACATAGAGGACCCTCTGATGCCTTTTTTGCAAAATATACTTTATTTAAAAATAGGAAGAGGGGCTGGCCCCGTGGCCGAGTGGTTAAGTTCGCGCGCTCCGCTGCAGGCGGCCCAGTGTTTCGTTGGTTTGAATCCTGGGCGCGGACATGGCACTGCTCATCAAACCACGCTGAGGCAGCGTCCCACATGCCACAACTAGAAGAACCCACAATGAAGAATACACAACTATGTACCGGGGGGCTTTGGGGAGAAAAAGGAGAAAAATAAAATCTTAAAAAAAAAAATAGGAAGAGAAAAAAGTTTCAATTTCTTCTGAGGTTGGTGGCCTATTCAGATTCTGTACCCCTTCTTGAATTGATTTTGGCCGATTGTGATTAATGTTTATAGACGGCAGCTGGAACAAATGACCACAGACTTAGTGACTTAACACCATTCAAAATTACCTCACAGAGGTCAGGAGTCTGAAGTGAGTTATACGGGGCTAAAATCAAGGTGTCAGCAGGGCTGCACTCCTCCTGGAGGCTGTAGAGGAGCATCCGTTTCCTAGGCCTTTTCGAGCCTCTGGAGGTCGCCTGCATTCCTTGGCTCCTGGCCTCTCCCTCCATCTTCCAAGTTCATTGTTCCACCTCTGCTCTGTCATGGCAGCTCCTTTTTCTGACGTTGACCTCCTTGCTCTCCTCTTATAAGACCTCTTGTGACCTTTCTATCTTTGAGGGGGCCATTATTCTGCATCCCACACTCACCATTTTCTCAACATGTCTCTGGCTTCCCTGTATTATTTATTTCGATTAACTTTTCATTGTATAGTGAGTATTTTCCCAAGTAGCCATTTTTCAGAAAGGATATGCAGTGTATACTTTATGAATCCTTGCATGTCATCATATTAGCACTACTCCATTGCTTCTGGCATTAAGAGTTACCCATGAAAAGTCCAGGGCTGCTCTGATTCTTTCTCCTGTAGGGAACTGTGGTGGTCATTGTGGTTAACTTTCCAATGTTCTTTTCAGCCTGCATGCTCCATCTTAGCCAGTCACAATCATCTCATTTTCCTTGTCGGGGCTCTGTGTAGGAGAGGACACACATGCCCCAATTCTAGCCATGAAACATGAGAGGAAATCTGATGGAGTTTCTGGGAAAGATATCCTCGTTTCTAAGAAAGAGTCGTTGAAGCAAAAGACCTTTATTTTCCCCTTCGGATGTCACTGTACCTGCATGTGAGGCCTAGAAGTCTAGCTCTCGTGCTACCAGCCTAAGGATGAAGCCAATGTCAGAAAAGGGCAAAGCCGAGAGAATCACACATTTGAAAGGAAGGCTCAGGGAGAGTGCATATAGACCATTGTAAAGGGCAGATGACTATTGTTTACAAGAAGGGGAAAAGCTTTTTGAAGACTGAGATATGGTGACATAAAAAGAAATATGTATTTGGTCTTCGTCCTGTTTCAGGCACAGAGCTCCTAAAACCCCTGGAATTTCCTAAGTGGTGAGTGATGAAGATGTCTTTTGTTGTGTTAACGGGGTGACTTTTGGAAAGCTCCTAAGTAACCTAAGGATGTTTGGAGGATTGGAACTTTCAGTCCCACTCCCTGACCTCTGGGGAGGGGAGAGGGGCTGGAGGTTGAATAGATAACCAATGGCCTATGATCTAATCAATCGTGCCTTTGTGATGAAGCCTCCATAAAAACTCAAAAGGTTGGGGTTCAGGGAGCTTCAAGGTTGCGGACACATGGAGATTTGGGGAGAGTGGCGCGCTTAGAGCATGGGAGCTCTGCACACTGTCTCTGTCCTTTGCCCTGTGTACCTCTTCCATCTGGCTGCTCCTGAGTCATATTCTTCTATGATAAACTGGTAATCTAGCAAGCACAATGTTTCTCTGAGTTCTGTAAGCCACTCTAGCAAATTAATTGAACCCAAGGAAAGGGTCACGGGAAGTCTCCAATCTATAGCCTATCAGTCAGAAGCACAGGCGACAACCTGGACTTGCGACAGGCATCTGAGGGGAGGGGAGGGGGAACAGTCTTGTAAGACTAAACCTTTAACTTATGGGATGCAAGGCTGTCTCCAGGTAGATAGTGTCAGAATTGAGTTGAATTGTGAGACACCCTGCTGGTGTCCAGGAATGGTTTGGTAGTGTTAGGAACCCCCAAAACATAAACACACACACTAGAATGGGTGAAGAATCCTTCTTATAAATTTAGACACACACAGAGCGAGAACTAAGTGCCTCAGTTTTATTCAGTTCACCCACAGGTCAACAAGTAAAACACAGAACTCAAAACTAACGGATTAGGGGGCCAGCCCGGTGGCGCAGCGGTTAAGTTCACACGTTCCGCTTCTCGGCGGCCCGGGGTTTGCCGGTTCGGATCCCGGGTGCAGACATGGCACCGCTTGGCACACCATGCTGTGGCAGGCATCCCACATATAAAGTAGAGGAAGATGGGCACGGATGTTAGCTCAGGGCCAGTCTTCCTCAGCAAAAAAGAGGAGGACTGGCAGTAGTTATCTCAGGGCTAATCTTCCTCAAAAAAAAAAAAAGCAACTAATGAGTTGGTTGAGCTGCAGCTGTCAAAGTTTGCTCTCCGTTCCAGGGAGAGAAAAACCACTTCTCCTAGTAAGTGCTTTGAGCTCATACTGGTATACAAACAACAAAAACAAAACTGGGCACCTCAGAAGATCTCAGAAGTCCCAAGAGAAACGAAGAATTAAGCTACTGACCAGAATTCCTGTTGTCTGCCGTCCAATAGCGCTCATCAAATGGTCAGACCATAAACCACTCCCAGGGGGACATAAGTGAAAAGCAGAACCAGATACAATCCAGAGCAGAAGCAGAGCCGGAAAACACACAGTTGGAAAACACAGGGCCAGTGGAATCGAGATTTATTGCTTCCGGAACAAACCACTCTTGAAGTGCAGGTTCTTGCCTCTGGCGGGTACGTGCTTCCTGGCCGTCGCGGGTATGTGCTTCTGGGCTGTCCAGTGGACCCTTCAGTGTGGAAGGAAGACCCAGAGGCAAGTGCTTCTTAGACGAAATAAAAACATTACTTACAAAACAGTCCCAAGGTCAGACTTCAGAGGATGAATTGCCAAATAAGGAAACACACAGGTATTCGAAGGAAAAAAAAAAAATCAAGACTATCAAGGTTCCCAAGTCTGTCTGCTCATGATGCAAAAAACCCACAAAATTTTCGCATGAAAATCATACCCATAGAGGTCGTGACACATCTTCAAATGTCAGCATTACACGTTGGGGAGGAGAACTTTAGGTCAGGGAGTCAAGAACTTACAGAAAAGACTCAAGGTTCATTGCTTTGTGGTACCAGAACTCCACAGAGTGGCCCCGGTTTGGTTTGGTTATCTCAGGGTCCAAGGTGTTTGGTTTGTAATTTTGTCCTACCCGTAGGATGCGATGTACACACTCACTCAGCATGGTAGCATTCCAAAGTGTCTATTTTGCTTCTCCAAAAGAACGTGAAGCCGCAGCCCAGAGGCATCATGCATGGAGCACCCCCTCCCTCTGGGCTTCCTTACTCTCTCTGGTCCAGTTTGAATTACAGAACCCTATTGCTTGCTGAGGAAAGCGTTGACAAGAGATTTTCACATATTGAGGTATATGGGGTGACTATTCAAGTTCAAAACAGATTTGGCTTGAACTAGAAAGCCTGACTTATGGCCCATCAGATATACATTGTACATCTGCTTGTCAAAGTAAGGAATCTCTTGAGATAAAGAATGCGGACTTCCCCTCCTACGCCCTATTGGTAACAACACCCTATTGGTAACGCCCGGATTAGTCCCTTTCCTGGCATCACGGTCATGTTGATCTGCTAATTTGCAACTGAATACCTCTTTGAAAATGTATCCTGGATGTGTTTAATGTATCTTCCTTCTTCTAAAAAGATATAAGACTGTACTGAAAGTCATGCTTCTCTGGAAACGCCTTCTAAGACCTTCCCGGGTTGTAATCTTCACTTTGGCTCATAATAAACTCACCCCAATTTTGATTTATAGGTTCGTTATGGATTATTTGCATCGACAGCATCCTAACTGTTCGTGATGCAAAATATTCTTCTTCTTCATGGATATATGAATGATCTTCTCTTTGTCCTTGGAATTTAGTATTCCTCTAGATTTTGTCTGAGAGCAGGCCCGCCTTCAATCTCTGCGGCCTCTGCTGGGCCCTTTATCTGGAGGCTCACAGGCTTCCTCAGCTCAGCAAAACTGTCTTCCTCGATGAGGATTTTAGGCTGGTTACTTTTAAAACTGCACATAAGAAGCAGGCTCCGAGGACTGGAATTTGCTTGCTCTTTGAGAGATATTTGCATTTGTGAAGGAAGAGGGGATGACCTTGTAGGGACCTGAAACTGGCCACCCCAGGATATGTCTCTTTGGCATTGGGACTGTTTGGGGCTGATTGCTTTTGATAAACTGGGACGGGGGGTGGGGGAGGCTCTGGGGAATGGAACTTGCCCTTGTTGGGACACATTTACATTTGTCAGGTAAATCTCTATCTGTAAAGCTGCCTCCCTCTCTGTACCAGGAAGAAGAGAGATGACCTTGTCCCTAGAAACTCTTAATGGGGAAGGCAAGAACTTAAGTTGGTTACTGTCTGGCAATCTCATGTAACTGATTAAGGGTGGTGGCTTCTGACCTTTACTTAATCCGATTTGATTCTTGTCTAAAAGTCATGGGATCACCCAATGACCAGACCCCACCTGCACTGATACCATTTTAACTTTTTTTCATGTTCTTTCCTTTGTCTTGTAAAGACATGACTCACATACCCATGCCTTATAAAATTAACCCTAACCCTCAACTCAGGGCAGCAGCAGCAGCTCTGACTGCCCGTGGGTCCTGTCCCCACCCACCAGCTCTGCCTGCCCATGGGTCCTGTCCCCATGCACGCAGCAGCAGCAGCTCTGACTGCCCATGGGTCCTGTCCCCATGCTATTCCACACTATTCTCTAAATAAAAGAGCACTACTGCCAGATCTTGAGAGTCCAAGAAATCTTTTTTTCGACTCTTCGGCTCACCGACCCCGCATCATTCCTGACTCAGACACAATCACCAATACTTGCCCAAAGTTCTCACAAACTCTGGTGCCTCACAGGACGTCCTGACCTGATTCCATCTGATTAGTATCCAGAGTTATAGGACCACCTGATAACCGGACCCCACCTGCACTGATACCATTTGCATGACTTTTTTACATATTCTTTCCTTTGTCTTGTAAAGAAATAACTCACATACCTGTGCCTTGTAAGTTTAGCCCCACCCTCAACCCATTGCAGCTCTTCACTGCCCATGGGTCCTGTCCCCATGCCTGCAGCCCTTCACTGCCCATGGGTCCTGTCCCCATGCTGCAGCCCTTCACTGCCCATGGGTCCTGTCCCCATGCTGCAGCTGTTCACTGCCCATGGGTCCTGTCCCCATGCTACTCCATGATATTCTCTGAATAAAAGAGCACTACTGCCAGACCTTGAGAGTCCAAGAAATCTTTCTTTCGACTCCTTAGCTCACCAAGCCTGCATCACTGAACACGTGGTTGCCTCCCGAGGGAAGCATGAACTCTGCAAAGTGGCAGAATCAAGATAATTCCAGTCTATGTATAACACAATGTATAATAACACAAGGATATCATTTTACAGTTCTCGTGTACAGGAAACTCTAGCAACCTGGACATTCTCAAATTGTCCGACCTGCTGAGGTCACCCTATCATCTTAAAATTAAAATTAAGATGGTTGAACCCCATCTCACCTAGAGTGGGAAAGCCAACATCCTTCCCTATAATATTTCCAAAAAGGCCTGAGAGGCAGGTGGAGAATGGGGTTTGGCGATTGATTTAGGCTAACCAGGATCCACCCCTTGAACAGGACGAGGACAGGCTGTGGCAGGAGAAGGGGTGGGGGATGAATCCATAAAAAGCACTGTGGTTCCGTTAGCACAGAATGCGAGAGGAAAGGTGCAGGGGAGGCAACCAGCAGTGAGTGTCATGTATGTGCTCAGCAGAAGTCCATGTCCCTGCCCAAGGTATCGGAGATCCGTTCTCCCGTCCCCGGGGGCTTGGGGCACTGCTCTCTCAGGTGCACCCACCTACACCTAGACTGGAAATGCCTCCCCGCCCCACCCAGACCATGCCTAGCCGTGACCCAATGCAGGACCCTGAGATTTTAGGCCCAGCTGGGCATTGCACAAATGTGGGGCCACAATCCCTTATGTCTGAGACCAGCAGCCTCCAGGCAAGGCCAGAGGTTAATACCTGGGCCAATTGCTGCCACCATCTGAGCTCAGGACGGGTAGAGCAGCCAGGAGCTGCAGGTGTGGATCACTCCTAGGGCTTGTCCTCTCTCACTCAGGAAGGGGCTCAAGCCCTGAACTGGCCAGGAGCCTAACTGTCGCGAGGCTGCCACGGGGTACAGGGCAGAGCTGGACCGGAGCTGGATTTGGAGGCTAAAAGGAGGTTCTCCAGGTCTTTAAAGGGACAGCCTAAGCTGAGCTAATTCAGTTCCCCACCAAAGGAGACCCTTGGACCCTGAAGGAGGCAGTGTCACGGGCTGGAAAGAGCCACTCACGCCGAAGTCAGGACACCTGGGTTCCAGCCCTGCCTCTGCCATTTCCTGGCTGTGTAACCATAGACTTGGCACCTCACCCTGAATTTTAACATTCTTGCCTCAAAATGATGATAATAATTCCAACCTGGTTTACTTCCCTAAACTTATTAGGAGGATTAAAGGATAAAATTGGGTGAAAGTGCACTGTGAACTCTATTGAAGCAGGCAAATAGAAGCCGTCATCATTAGCATCATCATCCTCTCCAATTATAAGGGATCTTAGAGGTGATCTAGGTTGCTCTGTGCATCCTTTACGGCTCTCATGCCAAGTTGTCCTCTCTCCCCTCGAACATCTTCAGTGACGGGGACCTCACTATGTGTACAGCAATTTGTTACAGCAGCCAAATTGCTGTAAACTTGGCGATTTAACAATACAAATGTATTATCTTGCAGTTCTGGAGGTCAGAGGTCCAAAGTGGGTCTAAAATCAAGGTGTCAGCAAGGCTGCATTCCTTCTGGGAGTTCTGAGGGAGAATCCATTTCCTCACCTTTTCCAGCTTCTAGAGGCTGCCCACACTCCCTGGCTTATGGTCCCTTCCTCCATCTTCAAAGCCAGCAACACAAGTTGAATCCTTCTCATCTCGCATCTCTCCATCTCTTTCCTCTTCTGCCTCCCTTTTCCACTTTTAAGCAGCCTTGTGTTTACATCAGGCCCACTCGGATGATCTAATATAATTTCCCTGTCTACTGATTAGCAACTTAATTCCACCTGCAGCCTTCATTCCCCTTTCCACGTAATATAGCATATTCACGGTTTCCGGGGGTTAAGACACGGACATCTTTGGGGGCTTAGCACACTGCTTCACAGCAATTCTAGGCAGCTGTGAAGGCCAGGATGCTCTTCATCATGCTGAAACTTAATGTGAAATCCCCACCTGCTGGTGCTAATTCTGCTTTCAGAAGCCACACATAATAAGTCTTCTCTGTTTCCCACATGACGGCTCTGGAAGGATGTGAGGCAGATGTGCCGTTTCTCTCATACCTTTTTTGTCCAAAAGGAAATTTCTGTAGTTTCTTCTGGGGTGTCCAATCCATCAAGGACCCCTTTACACTGAAGCTCCCACATCCTGCAAAAGCTGAAGTGTCCAAAACCGACAGTGCTTCCCTGGGTGCGGTCTGTTCAAAGAACCCAAAACTCCCTTCACTAGGAGGGTGGGAAGATGGCAAAATGTGGGCAATTTTTACCAATCCTGTTAACGAATTATTTAAAAAAAATATTGTGCCTTGATATATATAAATAAAAGTGTACAGATCATAGGTGTACAGTTTGATGAATTTTCACAGAGTGAACACACTTGTGTAACCAGTACCCAGATTAAAAAACAGAGTGTTACTGGGCCGGCCCCAGTGGCCTAGTGGTTAAGTTCAGCATGCTCCGCTTCAGCAGCCCAGGTTCAGTTCCCGGGTGTGGACCTACACCACTCATCTGTCAGTGTCCATGCTGTGACAGCAAACCACATACAAAAAGAGGAGGATTGGCAACAGGAGTTAGCTCAGGGCAAATCTCCCTCAGCAAAAAACAAACAAAAACCCAGAACATTACCATCCCCTAAAAGCCTCCTTGTGGGCTTCTAGTCACTAATTTCCCAAAAAGAAACCACTATCCTGGCTTTTAGCTGCATTGTAGTGGGTCGAATCACACCCTGTTCCCCATCCCCCCAAAGATATGTCCATGTGCTAATCTCCAGAACCTGTGAATGTGGCCTTATTTGGAAACAAGATCTTTGCCGATGTAATTAAGTTAAGGATCTTGAGATGAAATCCTCCTGGGTTACCTAGGTGGGTCCTAAATCCAATGACAAGGGTTCTTATAGGAGACAGAAGAGAAGACACAGACACAGAGGAGACCATGTGAAGACGGAGGCAGAGACTGGAGTGATGTGGCCACAAGCCAAGGAACTCCTGGAGCCCCCAGAAGCCAGAAGAGGCAATGACAGGTTCTTCCCTGGAGCCTTAGGAAGGAGCACAGCCAACCAGCACCTTGATTTTGGATTTCTGGCTTCCAGAGTACGAGAGAATAAACTGTGAGAGAACGAATTTTCCTTTTTTTTTTTTTAAAGATTGGCACCTGAGCCAACGTCTGTTGCCAATTTTTTCTTCTTCTTCTTCTTCTTCTCCCCAAAGCCCCCCAGTACATAGGTGTACACTCTAGCTGTAGGTCCTTCTAGTTGTAGCATGTGGGACGCCGCCTCAGCATGGCCTGATGAGCGGTGCCATGTCCGCACCCAGGATCCGAACCGGCAAAACCCTGGGCCACCAAAGCAGAGTGCAAGAACCCAACCACTCGGCTATGGGGCCGGCCCCTAAATTTCTTTTGTTTAAAGTCATCAAGTTTGTGGTAGTTTGTTTTGGTAGAACTAGGAAACTAACATCAGCATAGATCGATTTCCTGTGTTTTCTACTTAAGGAAGTGGAATTTCACAGTACACATATTCTGTGTCTGGCCTCTCACACCCAGTGTCACCTCAGCCAAGAGTCACCACGTGGACATCTCAACAGTGGCTGTTACTTCTCGTGACTGTTCGGTGACACACTGCGTGAACGTGTCATGGGCAGGGTGGGTGATCTCCATTTGCTGCGCTCCCTCACCAGCATGTGGAATTTCTCATTTTAGCCAATCTGCGGTGTGTGTGGCAGCATTGTAATATGCTTTTAATTTGCATTTCCCTGAGGACTAATGAGGCTAGTCTTTTTTTCATATAGATTTTTGCTATTTGAATATCTTCTTTTTGAAGTATATATTCAGATCTTTTGCGCATTTTTCTATTAGATCTGCTAAATATTGCTCATTTTTCTTATGGATCTTAGGAGGTCCTTACATATTTTGGATAGGAATCTTTTGTGGAATATACATATTAAGAGTGTGTAAAATATATACAACTATGTGCTGGGGGATGTGGGGAGAAAAAAGCAGAAAAAAAAATTGGCAACAGTTGTTAGCTCAGGTGCCAATCTTAAAAAAAGTGTATACGACTATTCCCTGAGTTGCTTCTTACTCTCTTAATTTCTTTCAGTGAACTTATGACTTTAAACGCCAAGAATTCATAGCTTAAGGGAACTAAAATTCTACAAAAGAAGGAAGATGGTACTTTCCCATATAACATACAATTTCACACCCTTTAGATTTTTAACGCTTGGATAAAGAGAGCTGAGGGCAGCAGGCTTTTGCACCGGCTCAGGAGAGCTTTAAAAGAGAATTAAAATATGGCATCAACGTCAAAGAGAGGCGAACATCCTGTCCTTCATCCCTCCAGTCCAGAAAGTTCTGTGCAGCTAAGAACAGGAGCTTGGAGTCACCTGAGGGACTGTGTTTGTAAGAATCGCAAAGACTTCCAAGTTCTAAGGCATCTTTGGAGAAGAGTGTTTGCTTGGCTGCACCTGTGAGGTGCTCAGAGACCCGGGGGTATGGACCTTTTCAGGACCTGGGTATTATTTCATCACTGAGGGAGAGTACCTGGAAGCACTTTAAGTACAGTAGCTCCATTTGAATCTGTCCCCAGGAATATTAATAACAATGACAACTGCTAGCGGACTGAATTGTATCCCCCCTAAGATTCTGATCCCAGTTTCAATGTAGGGGTGGGAGCAGGTTTTCTTCACCAGTGAACAGTTCTCCGACACAGCTGGATGGCCTACAAATAAAACTCATTCTGACACTACCTACCCAGAGATACAGTCGGATCCCACAGGTTAAGGGCTCAGCCCTACAAGTTGTCACCTGTGCTTCTGACCAACTGGCTATAGATTGAAGGTTCCAAAAACCTCCTCTTTGGATTCAATTAATTTGCTAGAGTGGCTCACAGAACTCTGGAAAACATTTACTGAATAGATTACCAGTTAGTTATAAAACAATACGATGTAGGAACGGCCAGATGGAAGATGCAGAGGGCAAGGTGTCGGGAAGGGCACAGAGCTCCACGCTCTCTGGGTGCACCACTCTCCCCACATCTCCACGTGATCACCAGGCTGGAAGCTCTTCGAACTCCATCCTCTTGGGTTTTTAGGGAGGCTCCATTTCATAAGCATGGTTGATTAAATCATGGACCATGGGTGATTGATCCAACCTCTGGTCCCTCTCCCCTCCCCGAGGGTGGGACTGAAAGTTGCAACCCCCTAATCACATAGCTAGTTACCTTGACAACCACTCCCCATCCTTCAGTGGGGTCCAAAAGTCACCTCATTAATATAACAAAAGATACCTCCTCACTTAGGAAATTCCAAGGGTTTTAGGAGCTCTGTGCTAGAAATGGGTGAAGACCAAATTTATATTTCTTATTATAAATCACAGTATCAACCGCCCCATCCCCTTAAATTTATATGTTGAAGCTGTAACCTCAATGTGACTATATTTGGAGGTAGGGATTTGGGGAGGTGATTAAAGTTAAATGAGGTCATAAGGGTGGGGTCCTAATCGGATAGGACTGGTGGCCCAATAAGAAGAGGAAGCGAGAGATCTCCCTCCACATGCATCAGAGGAAAGGGCGTGTGAAGATACAGCAAGATGGCGGCCATGTAGAAGCCATGAAGTGGGCACTCACTAGGAATTGAGTTGGCTGGCAGCTTGATCCGACTGCCAGCCTCCAGAACTGTAAGAAGATAAATTTCTGTTGTTGAAGACCCCCAGTCTATGGCTTTTTGTTATGGCAGCCTGAGCTAACACAACAACTGGAAAAATGTCATATCTTTACCTGTGATTTTGTATAATAACATTTCCTTTTTGTAACATCATTAACTGCTACCATATTCCAGGGCTGTGTGAAGTGCTCCCATTCATTATGGCATAGTCCTCGCAACAACCCTAGAGGGAGTTCTTAGTCTCTTTCTTCAGCTGGGGGGGGGGGTTTATGTTCAAATGGCTAAATAAATTGCCCAAGGCTAAGTGGCTAATAAGTGGCAGAGAGGGGGCTGGGAATTACTTGTGCCTGACTCCAGAGATAGCAGGGGGAATAAAGGTCATAATTTAATATCAGATACTTAAGAGACAGGAATATCCAGTTCTGCCCATTTGCTCACCAGTCACCCAGCAAATGCATCGGGAGTGCCTGCTGGCCCCAGGCACAAAACATTAAAAACGAATACATTCCCTGTTCTCAGATGTGAGGGTTCAGAAATGAAGACGATCATCTCTAAATTGTCAGGAGCAGCCTAGCCCCTGGAGTCTATGAAATTTCTATATTTATAGTCATTCTGGTTGTTTGGTTCTTTCTCTAAGGTGCCTCCAATTTATTTAACCTAGAACAGTAGAGCAGATGTGCCTGCAGAGCACCTGGAGATCTTTTTGAACTGTCGGCTGGGAGTTAGGGCTGGGGTGGGGGCTGGGTCTGCACTTCTGCTCCCTGCCTCTGCTGAGGGCCAAGCACCACGTTCTGAGCAGCAGGGTTGGAGAGAGCTAGGATTCAAGAGTTTGAATGCCAGATGGGCCGTAAAGAGTATCCAGTGTAATCCTTGCATTTGGCACATTGGGTCACTAGGCCTGAGAGGGCAAAGGGACTTGTTCAAGGTCACTCGGGAATTCAGGGGAAGAGCTGGATGGACCCTCAGGCCGATCGTGGTACAAAAACAACAGTGTGCAACATCACGAAAAGAATAACCACTGTTTTTAACATCTCCAAGTGCCGTTATCCTATTGTATTCTTACCAAAAAAAAGCAATATAGGCATTATTATCCTTATTATCATTATTCACAAATAAGAAAATTGAGGCTTATAGAAAAGCAACTGACCAAAGCAGGCTTTGAATGTGAATATATCTAACTTCAGGATACACACATTTCATCCTATTTCAAAACGTCTGAGACCAGGCAGCATGTATGATCTTCAAAAAGCAGGAGACTCAAGCTGCATTCAATTACAAACTATCCCTATTTTTCAAAATTAAAAAGACAATTAAGTGGTATTTTCTCACAAATTATATTTACATAGCTTGCAAAAAATGGAGTTTAAAAAGCTGTAAATTATTTCAGGGAGCAAAGGAAGGCAATTAAATAGAATATAGACATACGGACTACTTATAATATGTAATATAACCACATAAAAATAATATAAAACACTTAGAAACATTACCTGCTCACTGTGCTCTGTTTTTCCTAGTTGTAAAACAATGAAGTCATTGGGGAAAATTGCATTTTCCTATCTTTTTAAAAAATTTCTTTCCATCTTTGCAGAGATGCCATCTGTGACTCCATCTTGAGGCCCGCTTGGGGCTGACTTTGATCAGGGCTTCCCGGCCCAGCTGTCCCGGGCCGCGCACATTAACGACAGGACCTTGAGCGCGTGCTCTGCCCTCTCCGTTCAGGATAAACTGCTCCGTTCGTTTTGCTGAGTCACCACAAGGGCCCCCAGCCCAGTGGCCAATGGACTTGTTCAGCTTTTCCATTCTCTCCGTGACATTATGGTTTTGACAGCGTCCTCAAACTGGAGAAGCTGTACCCCAGAGCGTGGGAAGACCGACCAAGGGAATCCGTGACAAGGATGGTTGTAAGGAACTGATTTCCCAGCCGCTCAACTTCCTTGTTAAACTGCCTGCCTGAGAAGGTGTCTGTGGGCTGAGTCTTCCTTCTGTTTCTCCTCCTTCCTCTTTTCTCTTCGCAGAGTCTTTGTCATCAAAAAAGCCACCCCCAACCCTGCTTCTCGCTAGAGTGCATTGCCTGGGGTGTAAAACTTCTCAAGCCCCAAATAAAGAGGCAATTTGACAGTTTCACACTTTATTATCAAAACTCATAATACATTTGTGTTGTTTGTATCAAAGCTATACTAATACTAATTATAGCGATAATTTGATCCCAGAGAAAAATTGTCAACACTTGAGACCTCTAAGGTCTCAGGAAATAAGGCATTTGAATTTTGTTACATTTATATTTATAATTTATGTTTGTATTTTTGTGGAGAGAAGTGTGATAGTGTGGTAAATAAAAGACTTTCAGCATAAAAGTATATCACGTTATCATAAACTTACCGGGGAAGCAATGGAAATACAAAGAGAAAAAGGAAAGGTGCAAAATTTCTGACTGTGAAAGAAGAGCTTGTTCTGTATTTTTAAAATGCATCATAGTATCAAATCATGGTGGTGTTTATACTTCGTGGGATATATTTAATACTTCGTGGGATATATTTAAACGAATGACCTAACCATTTCATTTTAACCTGTCAGTATTTACAATCTGCCAGCCCTTGCAATGGTTTTAAATTATAGTGAAAGTGCTAGATGCCCACTTGAACATGGCCAAAGGTTACCCTGTTTTCTTTTAGGGGGACTCAAACGAAAAAGCTCAGCACTCACTCTGTTAGAGGAAGTTCCAAGTTAAGGGTCCCTTTTCTCCTGGGTTTGCCACGTGCGTCCTCTGCTGGTGAGCTGTGTTTCTGCTTTTCAGGAGGCAACTGTCTTTCTCCTTGTTCTCTGCGTTCCCGGCTGTGGTCTCAGCCCCCAGCTGGGGGGCGCTGAGGAAAGCCAGGCTGCCTGAGGTTGCTTCAGTGGCAGAAGGTGCTCCGGATTTGAATGATCCATTCACAACACACAAAGCACGGAATCACGGGTCAGGCAGGCAGCAGGACACTCTTTAGTCCAAGTGCTGACCTTACCAGCCCCTCTCTGATTGGTCTAACGAGGAGTTCCTAGCCTTGGAAATAGTGATAATGTTAGAAAGGTAGTAATCATCACAACCCCACTGTCTGCAGTGTTGACTCTGTGCCAGGCGCTGTGTGACGCACTCGCCGTGAACTCACTCTTAGAACTCACGCGTGGGCTCTGTGGGGCAGCAGCCACGTGGCTCCCACTTTACAGATGAGGACGTCAGGCATTGAGGGGTGAGACAAATTGTCCAAGGCCACACACCTGATCAGAGAGGGAGTCAGAATTTAGATCCAGACCCTCCCACTCCAGGCTGGGGCACTCACCACCATTCTTGACTATTCACTGCAGAAAAATGAGACAACGCAAGCAAAAATTTTTTTAAAAAAATTCTGCCTTCTCTCCACCCAGAGATCATCACTGTTAATGTTTTGGCATGTTCCTTTCAGTCCTGTGTGTGTGTGTGTGGGGGGGGGTGTCTCTCTGTCATTCTGGCTTTTTTTTTTTTCCTTGAGGAAGATTGGCCCTGAGCTAACATCCTTGTCCATCTCCCTCCATTTTATACGTGAGACACCTGCCACAGCATGGCTTGATAAGCAGTGTGTAGGTCCACACCTGGGATCCGAACTGAAGCAGACCCTGCAAACTTAACCACTGTGCCACCGGACAGCCCCCTCATTCTGTCTTACACAAATGAGATCTAATTCTGTAATCTGCTCAGGAGACTTAAAAATATCTCTGGGTCTTTCTTGGTCACTTTTTTTTTTTTTAAAGATTTTATTTTTTTCCTTTTTCTCCCCAATGCCCCCCGGTACATAGTTGTATATTCTCTGTTGTGGGTCCTTCCAGCTGTGGCATGTGGGATGCTGCCTCAGCGTGGTCCGACGAGCAGTGCCATGTCCGCGCCCAGGATTCGAACCAACGAAACACTGGGCCGCCTGCAGCGGAGCACGCAAACTTAACCACTCGGCCACGGGGCCAGCCCCTTTCTTGGTCACTTTTGTCCCCATTCTCAGCCATGGTTAGTTTTGTGTATCCCCTGGAGCCTGAAGTAGGCAAACATCACTCTGTTTCTTTCTGACACTCAGTTTCTAGAGTTCTTTCCCGTCACCACTAACAGTCCACGGAACCCAGCAAGTACCCTGTGACGGCTGGCCCCAGATGGGCAGGACTGGGTCAGTAACTGACAGCTTCCATAATTTTTGTCCCTGCTTCCAATTTAGGATCACCCAGAGAATGCCAAACATGCACCCCCGGCCAATCCCACAGGACGCCCCACTTCTAGTCAGCCGCCTCCGGCTGAGACACATTTGAGGGCCTGGCCTCCTGTCTCCTTGCCAGTTGATCTCACAATAAAGCCTTTCTTCCCTCAAAATCCAGGGTGCCACGGTGTTGGCTTCTGTGCATGTCAGGTGGCGAGCCCTTGCCTGGGAACGTCACTTGCTCTGGGGAAACCAGCTGCCATGTTGTGAGACCACTTATGAAGTCCAATAGGAGGTTCACTTGATGAGGCACTGAAGCCTCCAGCCAATAGCCATGTGAGTCGCCCCAGTCAAGCTTTCCCACGACTGCCATCCCAGCTGACATGTAGACTCCAACCTCATAGGAGACCCTGAACCAGAGCCGACCAGCTAAGCTACACCCAAATTTCTGACCCTCAGAACTGTGTCAGGTAATGAATGTTAAGATCTTAGGGTTTTGCAGTAATTCATTATGCAGCAATAGATAACTAGTACAAAGATAGAATTTAAGAAATTACATAGAAGGCAAATAAAGAGGCAAAGAGATAGAAAATATGAAAAAAAAGTGAAGCAATATTGAGGAGAGAATGAAAAGGTCTAATCTCAGCCTAAATGGAGTTCCCTTAGGGAGATAATAGAGACAATAGGGGGGAGGCAGTATTTGGAGAGAGAATGGCTAATAATTTTTCAGAACTGATGAAAGACATGAGTCCTCACACTCCAGAAGCACAACGTATCCTAAGAAAGATAAGGAAAATGAAATCCATATCTGTATGTGTGATAAGGTTTAAGGGATCAGGGAGGGCCAGCTGGGGTGTGGAAGCACTGGCAGGAAGAATCTTGATTGGCAGGTCAAAATTTTCTCTTCTGTGCATGCTTTTGCCTGGCTCACTGCTCTTGAAAAACGGCCTTAACATTCTGTTGTTAAAATGGGGTCAGTTATGGGAGGTTACCGGGAAAAGCACAGTAAACAAGGGTAAAGTTGTTATGCAGATTTACCTTCTCCCTTGCTTTCTCCATTTATAAGACTCTAGAGATTTAGTCATCCTCCTCTTCCTGGCACAGAGAGGGACACCCTGACAAATGGAGATTTCTCTTATAAATGTAAATTTCCCCTATAAAAGAGTAGCTTCTATCAGGTTTTCAGAGCTTTTCCTGTGTCTGCTGTTTTCTAATAATCATCAGCTCAAAATAGCCCTATGTTAAAGAGGCATATTTTGGGCAGGCAAATTCTGATCTTGGTCTTGTGGTTACACTGATTCACAGAGAGAGAAACAAGAAACCACAGTTCCTTTTACAACCTGGTCTCCAAAGTCACAACCACAACTTCTGTTTTTTTCTATTTGTTAGACGCAAGGCATTAAGTATAGCCAACACTCAAGAGGAAGGAGTGTCAAGCATTTGTGGACATATTTTGAACCTATTGAACCTACTCATATTTGAAATGAAAATATTTCATTTCAGTAATTTTCTAACTCTGTGCTGTTTAATATCCTCTTTGTTTCTGATTTCAAACATTGACTCTTTCATTT
Organism: Equus asinus; assembly: GCF_041296235.1. Classification (NCBI taxonomy): domain Eukaryota; kingdom Metazoa; phylum Chordata; class Mammalia; order Perissodactyla; family Equidae; genus Equus; species Equus asinus. The sequence goes on along the minus strand of NC_091802.1, from coordinate 3,237,217 downwards.
CCAGTAATTTTTTTTTAGTTATTTAAAACATACTTGGTCATTTTGTAACCACAGGCCCTCTGGAACCAGTTCTACAGACCTCATCTCTTATCAATAGAGTGATCAAGAAATTGTCTTTCAGGAAATTTGCAAAGTCACATAGCCAGAGCATGTACAGAAGAAGAAATCTTGACCGGAAATGACCTCAGAACCAAAGGACTGAGACATGACCAGAACTTAAAAGTTGGGCTCTTATCAGAAGTGAAGGGTCTGTCATTCAGGAAAATTCAGTGTTAAACTTCCTTCCCCGTCTTACCATAAAAGTTTAGAACCTCATCATGAATATTTAGAACCTCATCATAAATGTTTAGAACCTCATCATAAATGTCTAGAACCTCATCATAAAAGTTTAGAACCTCATCATGAATGTTTAGAACCTCATCATAAATGTTTAGAACCTCATCATAAAAGTTTAGAACCTCATCATAAAAGTTTAGAACCTCATCATAAATGCTTGAAGCCCACCAGTCAAAACCTGTCCCACCAGCATTTCCATTTGCCAACCCGTTCTCCCAAACCTCTTATATTTCATCCTAAATCCTGAGTCAGGAGACAGATGTGAGGGCACACGCTCCCTGTCTCCCTGCAGATCAGTCCCATAGAATAAAGCTGATCTCTTTTCCCCAAAGCTGATGCCATAATCAATGGCTTGTTTATGCGCATCGGACAGGAGAACCTCATTTTTGTGTGGTAACACTTTTGGGGACCATGAAGGGACCAGGTCCTGTGACTGCCCATCCGAGGCTCTGGAACCCCCAGCGGGGTGCAGGGTCTTTTTGCTGAGCCTAAGTGGCCGCCCAGACAGTTTTGTCTGGAGACTTGACTGATTAGATTCCCGTTTCCCACCCTGGTGCCCCAGGCCCCCTCAGCACTCTTTTATCTTTTGGGAGAAGAAACAGCTCCAGGATCAGATGTCTTTTGGGTGAGTGACCTCAATAAAATGCACCTGTGCCTAAATTGTCTAATAGTGTTGTCAGAATTGTGGGTTAGAGCGTCCACTGGGGAGATTTTTGCCAGGTTAAAGTCCCAAGGCTAGAACTGTGGGTTCAAGGGAGACAATATTAAAGGGTCACAGCCACTGGGGCTCTCAGAGTGTCGGGTTAGAGTCCTGGGTTCTGGAGTAGACTCCCAGAGTATTAGATTTCTGTGTCTGTTCATGTTTGTCTACGTTTGACTGTTTTATTTGTTAAAATTGGCTGTTTGGGGTTTCTCAGCGACCATAACAAACTCTCTTTAGAAATTACCTTGTTTATTGTGGCCACCTTGTGAAAAGCCCCTTAATATGGGGATAACTGTAAACAGCTGGTGAGATAAGCTGGGATAATTTAAAATTACAGGGTCCACTTTGGGCTCCTTTTGAGCTTTTGAACTGAGAAACAAAGAAATCTTTAAAGAATCAAGGGCTCCACCTTTAGCATGATTGTTCAAAACCTAAAGCTTCCAGAAACTGTAAATGTTTACAAAGAACTGCAGAATCTTACCGAGCTTGTTTAATGTCCTGAGGGCTTGGCTTAATAATCTCCAGGTTAGAGGTACCAAAATACGGTTGGGCAAATGTGTCCTTGCACCCCATTTTGCAGTCAGAGATAGTTGCACAGGACTGTGGGTTGCACTCCCTTTTGTGGCTAAGGGTCCTACCAAACCACCATCAACCTCGGTGGAATTACATTGGCCATTCGAAGGAAGCCTTGCTTTGGCCTTCATTGTGAGGGTCTTGGTTTCCTGGATGCCCGATATTTTTGAGGTCTGGTTCTAGCTGCAGCATAAATATACTTTTGGTCTGCCATGTCTAAATTCTGAAACAATCGGAAATGCTAATTTGAACCCCTAAGCTGCATTCTCCCAAATTGGGCAACTTTTAGCTGTGATCCCATGAAACGGGAAAAGGTGATATTCTTTTACACCACATGGCCACAATATTATTTAGACTCTGGAGAAAATGGCCAGACAATGAATCATTCAGTGACTCTGAAATTTGGTTTGAGTACTCATTGGTTTATTGATCCCTTTCTCCCCAGAGATGGTCACTATTTTCCCTTGTCTCTTTCTTTTGTGTCATTTGTCATAAAAAGGAAAAACCATAGGGCAAGATGCAGGCATCTCTATAAACCTCTTGTCTGTGCCAGTCCCACAGTAAACATTGCTGTGGGTTAATATACAACTGGGGTGAAAGTTGTTGCTAAGGGGCATCTTGGAAGCCAAAAAGGCATAATATTGGTGGGCACGAGTAGAGCAGTTAAGAGCCGTTAGGGCACTTGCCACCTGAAGAAGACTCCTGTGATGGGGCAAGTTGGTCACAGAACACAGTAAAATGACACAGGTCCCCTGTCAGCTTCAAGAAAATTTCGATGCAACAAAGTGCTCTGTAAAACACACACAATCCCCAACCCCGCAGCACCACCCCCCTAAGTATTAGTTTGGCTCCAAGAGACTCAAGGCTTAGCTAAAGGTGTCAATGTGCATATAAGATAAGGTTTCTTCTTTTGTCTTGTTCTATGTCTTGAGAACGTGGCTTTGTGACCTCTTTAGTCTCCACCATCCAGAGGATGCACGTGCTAGCATGCATCTTGGTGGCCAAATAGACTGAGGTTCCGAGATGTACTCTCTTTGTCCGGCTGTATCAGCTCTCAGGGGAGTTTGTCAGAAGGGGTCTGAGTCCATCGGGGCCTTTGTTGTCTCAACCTTCATTGCTTGTTACTGCACTATCCCCTGTGCAAAAAGGCCTTTGCTTTCTTGGACTATTTTTGAGAGTGAACTTTCTGGATCTTGTGAGGGTTGCTTCTTTTGCTCTCTCTTTTGGGGACAATTCTTGTGTCCATGGTTAAGACATAAAAGGCTTATTGGTTTGAGTCACTACTATGTCCCTACTCATCACTGACCAGACAATGGATCCTAAACTGGAAAAACTTCTAAATTGTAAAAATTTTTGGAGAACTCTAGTAATGACTAGTCTTACAATCTTAATCAAAATTGAGGTCTCAGCTTCCCCTCATGGTTTTATGGATGCTAATGAAAGCTCTACCCCACACAGGGTAAATTGGTCTAGAGTTGAATTGTGCACTTGGAAAGAGGGCCTTTATTAAACGCCTTGTGTAAACTTTTTAAAGGTGTGATACATTGTCCTGAAGTTTTAGAACATAAAAGTCTTTTTTTTTTTTTTTTTTTTTGATGGAGATTAGCCCTGAGCTAGCTACTGCCAGTCCTCCTCTTTTTTGGTGAGGAAGCCTGGCTCTGAACTAACATCTTCCTCTACTTTATATGTGGGACCCCTACCACAGCATGGCATGCCACGCAGTGCCATGTCCGCACCCGGGATCCGAACCGGCGAACCCTGGGCTGCTGAGAAGCGGAATGTGCAAATTTAACTGCTGCACCACCAGGCCAGCCCCAGAACATAAAAGTCTTCTGATTTACCTCTTGAGTTAAAAATCTCCCTGATACAAAGAAGCAATTGGAAAAATGTAGCTGAAAGGGTGGGTCAACCTCTTTTATCATTCAGACTGTAATCCAGTTCTTTGGGGAACTGGAAACAACCATCTTTGTCTTGTAAATCCCTGCAGGGCTGGAGGAGTGGTTCTAGAATGTGGTTCAAAGTTCACTTGTCCATCTGCCAATCCCAAAGCCTCCTCTGTTCCTCTCAGGATGCTCCTAGATATTGGGACATTAGAAACGGATAAAGCAAATATGGCCCAGAAACTCCATCTTGGCTAAAGTCTCATGAAGTTTTGTAGGCAATCTAAATAATTGTTGGGAACAAGAAAATTAATCAGATGTGAAAAAGATAAAAGCATTGGGTGAGCTTTTTAACAATAATTATGTGTTATGGCATGTGTATTTAAGATATCTTCCAAAATCTCTTCGGTAACTTAAAACTCTGAAGTTTTGCTAAGTGAAATTAAATGATAAAAAATTCACTGAATATCTAGGTCATTTTCGAATAAGATAAAATACTGAAATATTATTGCTAAACATGTCTAAGTTTATCTACTTTTGGCTACTTATTACAGAGAAACTAAAAGATGTTTGGGTCTATTAGTAAACGTGTCTCGTATTTTATTAAAAGATTGTACTATGAAGTAGGCTGTTTCTAAAAATCATAAAAAGTGTTTATAAATTTGCCAAGCCACAAAATGCTAATGTAAAAGACAGTTTAGAATGCTTACTTCTTAGTTTTTGCTAAAAATTAAGGTCTGTAAGGGTTAAGAATTTTAACTAATATATGTAATTAAAGCTACTAAAAATTAATAAGGGAAACATCTTTGTATTCAAGGAAAGTAAGATGTATGTTTTCAGTAAAGAAAGTATAGATAATGGAAATGTTTTTGTTTTATTAAGAAAGACAAATTTGTCCTAAAGTACTAGAAGGGAAGAAAGAAGGCTTGGGACAAACTCTGGCTGTAAAAGGAAAGTTACAGAAGGTTTGTGGAAGAGAAACTCTGAGGAAAGAATTTTGTGCACTGTCAAGTTGGCTAAGATTAAAATGAGTTTAATTAAGTGAATAAGTTTTAATATCAAAAGTAAGCTGGTGAAAAATTAGAATTTGGTTTTCTCTCTCTTAAAAGGGATAATTTTCTTGAACTTTTGGTCTGCTCTTGATAAAGAGATTAGAAAAGTTTTTCTTTACTTTTGAGGGAGTCTCACTTTGGTTAAATGGATAACCAAGCATTGTGTCACAGTGAGCATTGTTTCTATTTGACCAAGTATTTTAAAACCTTTTGATATTTTTGACAAGCTTCCACAAGAATTCAAATCCTAAATGCAGTCTTTCTTTTGACGCCCCCCCCCAATTTTTTTTCTTTGAGATTTTTCAGAGGGCCCCTGGCACTTCTCAAAGAAATATTTTCTGCCTTCCCACGTAGGGGAAGACACTAAAGTAATTAGGCATATTTGGTAGGTTAAATTATTGGGAAACATCATAAAATAAGTGAAGATAAACCTCCTTAGGTTACATTGCATGAGTGGATGTTATTAATATAAGTGTCTTTAAAAATTATGTAACATTCCTAAAATCATGATATGTCCTGGTTGTCAGCCATGATTCTAGTTATTATCTTGAAGTGTTGTATGTCGCAAATAGCCAAGTTTCTTGTGAATTGCCCTTTTTGAGTCTTTTGTCACTTGCAGATAGTTGTTGTTTTACTCTGTTTTTGCAGATCTCATCTTCAGAGAGATACATGGAAAGGACTCTGATCCTTGCTCTAGAATGTAGGTTTCTGATAAACTTTCCAATTATAAGACTGAGCTGGGTAAGAAATTACACAACTCTAACAGAGAAACTGGTGGCCTCATAAAACTGCTAACAGAAGATTAAGATCAAGAACCAATTATATAAGACTGAAAGAATTGATGAGGATGACTATAATTTTTAAGACTTTTCATTGAGATAATGTTGATTTTTAATGTTTTGTTTTTTCCAGATTTAAGGAACCCTTTTTCTCTTATATAACTTATAGCAATTTAGTAAGTTATACCTTTGTAAGCAGAATTGAAACTTTTATGTTTTTCTCCCTACTTGATCCCTCCAGAATTTGGAAACTCTTGGTGGGTTAGCATTCTTATTTTATGGCAATATAGTTATCTGCATAAGTTCAGTAAGAACCTGGTCTCCTTATAGCAGGACACAACAGGAAACATTGATTATATTACCAAGACTTTGAAGGGAATGTTGTATTTGAGACAGACATTCATAGACTCAGATATGACTAAACAGCTTTTGAGGAATAAAGATAAACTTCATGGAATAAAGCCACTTGGAAATATTGGCCTGGTACCTTGCTTATGGTTCCCATCAATCTTACCAGGTGAGTGAAGAAGGTCACTTCCCTGGCAGGTGCAAAGAGCCTCAGGCTATTTGGGAGAACCACAAGAGAGGAGAGGATTTCACCAAAATCTATACGTATTGCAGGCAGAGTCTGATGACAAGTCCTTGGCTTGGTTTTCCTGGCCTCAAGAGACCTTTAAAGTTCAATCTGTGATTCCTTATGAAAAGTTCCAGCAAAGCAGATTTAAAAGAGCCTATATGATCTATTGCTATTCTTGCTGTACTTATGTAAATAACTGGGCCAACTCTATTGAAACTGGACTTATTTTGCCAACCAATTAGTCCTAACCTGGCTATCTTTGGTAAAAATGAGGGTGGTTTTAGAGAGAAAAATTATGTTTCAATAGAAACTATAGTACACATTCAAGGATATTAGAGTCTAGTTGTGATAATTGTCTTTGAGGTTTTGTTTTCTATCTGTAAACTGGGATGGATCCTGAAATAACTGATTACAAGTGTCCAAACTAACATTTTCATTTTTTCCCATCATTTTCATTTGGAATCATTGAGAACCGAAACCACCCTTTTCCCTGAAGCCCTGCAAACTGAAGCGGGACAAGTTGATATAAACTTAAGAGAGATTCATGTCTGTTGCTGTGTAAGCCACTCAGAAAGACACCTGAACACCCAATGACATCACCATAAACTGAAAAAGATGCTTTGACCCTGACACCTAGAAATATTTTTGACTGGCTGCCCCCTGGACTCAGAAACTGGTTTGTAATTTGCTCCAACAATTAACCTTGTTTTTCTTTTTGTGTCTTTAGAAATGCTTCTTATTAAGTACCTGGTTACTTTCTTACACCATATAGGCTTAACTTTGGGAGCCCACCTGCATCACCATCTTACTAAAAGACTGGGTCAATGAGATGCAAAAACCTACACCCCTTATTAGCAAGAAGAAGCCAGAGCAGTCATTGCCCTATATCCCTCAAGATTGAAGCATTAACAACAAAAAGGGGAAATTTGTAACTTTGGGCTCTCCAGGACCAGTTCAACAGACCCCATCCATTATCAACAGAGTGATTAAGAAATTATCTTTCAGAAAATTTGCAAAGTCACATAGCCAGAGCATGTGCAAAAGAAGAAATCTTGACCTGAAAGGACTGTGGAACCAAGGATTCTCCTCCCCTGGGAACCAAAGGACTGGGACATGGCCAGAACCTAAAAGTCAGACTCCTATCAGAAGTGAGGGATCCATCATTCAGGAAGAGCCAGTGTTGAAATTCCTTCCCCACCTTACCAAAATGTTTAAAATCTTATCACAAAAGTTTAGAACCTCATCATAAATGTTTAGAACCTTACCATAAATGTTTAAAACTTTACCATTAATGTTTGAACCTTACCATAAGTGTTTAGAACTTTCCCATAAATGCTTAAAGCCCACCAATCAAAACCTGTCCCACCAGCATTTCTGTGAGCCAGGCTGTCCTCCCGAACCTCTTACACTTCGCCCCAAATCCTGAATTGGGGAGACAGATCTGAGGGCACACGCCTCCTGCCTCCCTGAAGATCCGTCTCACAAAATAAAGCTGATCTCTTTTCCCAAAAGCTGACACCATAATTAACTGGCTTGTTTATGGGCACCAGGTAGGAGAATTCCATTTTTGTGCGGTAACAATTTTTATTGTCTCTTGTTCTGTGGTCAATTTTTCAGTCCCCTCTTGTTTTTAAAAGATTGAGCATATCCATTAGGCATTCTGTTTCTGATAATGCCCAAATATGAAGTCTGTGGATCTGATTTTGCTGGTTCTTACTCATAAGGTCTTCTCTCTCAATTTATTTTCTTTTAAAACATATAATGAGCACATTTTGACTGGGATTTTATAGGTGGGAAAACTAGAAGGCCTGTGTTGAGGGCATATTTCTTTCACTGAGAATTTACCTTTACTTCTGCCAGCATGCTGTGGGGCCTACCAACCTGGGAGAGTATAAATTAATTTCCTGACGTGGAGGTTTTGGACTCTGCAAGTAGAGTGAATTCTCATCTGAAAGTCATGTTTCCTAATATTAGGTCCCACGAACCCTCTAACCAGATTTAGCAAATATTAACGTTTTGCTGATGTTCATTTAAAAAATAAACAGGTAAAGCTGTCTCTCTTCTTCCTCCTCATTTCCCAGAGGAAATCACTATCCTGGAGTTGCTGTATATAACTCCCATCCATAGTTTTAATATGGGTACCTATTAAGTATATATCCACTAGCATATATAGTATGTGTTTAAATTTTTTTGTTTTTAAAATTTTTATGAAGCTTGCTCTTTTTCTATACATTCCTCTGCTGGTGGACAGGCGGAGGTTTTTTGGTTTTGTTTTATTTTTAGCTATTAACAGACAATGTTGACGTGAATATCCAGGCCTTATGGCTGCGGCTAATCCATAGAGCTTCTGAGACTGGGGAACAATCTAGATGGTGAGAGAATGACCACCAGAGGGAACATCTGGGGCAGAGAGAAAGGAGGAGACATATGCAAAAAGGCACCATTCCTTCTAGGAACGGACAGTCCACCTCCTGGACATGGGACTCCTCCAGAGACTAATTTAATCTTCAGGCGGGTGGTGTTCGGAGGGCCCAAGTGAGTTGGAGGAGGGGAGGGGGTGTGGGCGTGGCTTTGCGGAGACGCCCGGGCGGGGACGCGGAAGGAGGCGGGTGACCCGAAAATGGACGCAGGCGGGGTCAGTCCCGCTCCCTCGGGGTCACTCTGAGGCTCGACGTGGCGCCTCCTGTCGGTCTCCAGAAGGACCGTCTTCCTCTCGCAGTCGCATGTTTATGGATCCTATATTGTCGATGAAAGGAAAAAGAACAGAACATGTCGTGTTGGACCGAGCATCTTGTGTAAAGCCAAATTTCTCATTAACGGGTTCTTCTCGGCTCGTTACTCTCCTCTCTGGTTGGAGAAGGAGGAACGAAGATAAGAAAAAAAAAAGCCGGCTATGACCCCGACGTGACTTGAACACGCAACCTTCTGATCTGGAGTCAGACGCGCTACCATTGCGCCACGAGGTCCCGGAGATGGAAGGCCTCTGCGTCGCTAAAGGCCTCGCTGAGCGCGCGGCCCGCGGCTGGCAGACCCCGAGCGGGGCGCGCTCCTCGCCGGCGCTCGGCTGCCTCCGAAAGGGGCCGGCGCGGCCGCCCCGCCGCCGGGCTCGGGGAAACGGGCGCCTGGGGCTTCCGACTCCGAGTGCGGCGCCGCAGGGGACGCTCGGCGGCCCTCCGCGTCCGGGCGGCACGTGAGGGGCGGCCCGGGCCTGGCTGGCGGCGGTCGCGCCGAGAGGTGGCCGGGCCGCGCTGGCCCCGGGGCCTTCCCGCGCCCTCCCCGGCGAGGAAGGGGGCGAGGGCGACTCCGCTGGCCGGGGAGCCGCGGGCTTGATACGCAAGGCGGAAAGACGCAGCAATTGTATTATCTTTAAACTATGACAGCAAACATTCTCTTTGCGGAAAGTCTGAGCAGTATCTGCAAGAAAGTTAGAATCATTGAAAATCCCACCCTCCAGGGAACTGCTGCTAATATCTTGATGCGCTGTATTTCTTCTCGCAGTTTTCCTGTCTACATACACATTCCGAGTGTATCTTGGAACTTTCAGCTGACGGATCGCAGGAGTGCGGAAAACTACCCGCGGATTTTCACAAAACGCTAATACTGTGTATCCAGCACCCAGAGCAAAAGAGAACATTCGCTTTCCCCTTCCTCAAATTCCTTTTTGAGATGTGGTTATATTGTAGGAAACGTTTGGTTAATTTCCTCACTTGTTCTGTTTCCCGTATATTTTAGTCAGTATTCTTTCCCTAGCATAATTTTAAACAGCTCATTGTCCACCTCATGGGAGTCCCTGCTTTTGGACTTTTCCCCTTTTATTAAATAAGAAAGATAAAACCTTTTCATTAAATATTTTATTAAATAAGCTCTTAAATAAAAAAGCTATAAATAAGAAAGAGCACTATCCTGGTCTAACAACATGAAGCGTCAATTAATTAATAAATGCAAAACCCACGGGCCTGATGTTGTTTAGAGAAGGAAGGATCCAGAATGGGCCCCAGTCTTTGAAGGCGGAAAAGAGGGACAGCGTCTGGTGCCCTCAGTGAAGCTGTCCTACCGCCCTGGTTACTCTGGGGCAGCTGAGACCACCAACACTTCTACGTGTCAAACAGAAAAGGAGTTGTGTTAATGTCTGTGTTTGTGGCCGTGTGTGAGAATTCACTGCATTTGGGATTAACTGTGAGTCCTGAGGCAGCTGCCCCAAGGCTGTTAGAGAAGCAGAGACCAGAAGGTTCTATCACTGTCCTCTAGGGGAGAGTCAGCCAGCCCACAACAGGATTACCGATTCCACCTGCAGGCAGCCAGAGACAGGAGTCAAGCCCTTCCTGGTTTGGATGGCCCAGGGATGGATGGACCCCGATGGGGGAAGGAATTCAGGAGCTGGGAGTGTGCAGACTGCTTCTCAGAGATCTAGACAGTGAGTGAGGAGCTAGAGCGCTGGGGTTCCAGTTCACTTTCAGGCCGATCAAAGACTTCCTCCCCTGCTACCCCCCCACCCCCCAAGCCCTCCAACAGAGTCAGTGGCTTTCCCACAGAGGTCAAGAGTCCAGAACCCAACGGAAGGAATGCCTCACACCCAAGGGAAGACCAGAGACACTCTTGAAACCCCTGCTCAGATATGTGGATACACCTGTCATGTCCTGGACCCTCTTCTTGGGATGTGGAACCAAAAATTGATTTTTATTCTATGATTTGGGTGCGCCCTTAAACTACAGAGTGGTGATATAATCTGATGAAAGGATTAAGGAGATTGTGTACCTATGGTTAAAGGGTCCTTTTAAAAGTTAGAGTCTAGGATGGGCCAGCCCCATTGGCCTAGTGGTTAAGTTCAGTGCACTCCACTTCAGCGGCCTGGGGTTCAGTTCCCGGGTGTGGACCTCCACGACTCATCTGTCAGTGGCCATGCTGTGGCAGCAGCTCACATACAAAAAGAGGAGGATTGGCAGTGGATGTTAGCTCAGGGTGCATCTTCCTCAGCAAAAATTTTAAAAAGTTAGAATCTAGGCAAAGACTGGAGTGAGGCAGTCATGCAGTTGCGCAGGGTCAATCCTCTTATTGAAAATTTTGATAGTTTGATCATCATGGATTTTGTATTTTTATTTTTTTAAATACTGCATTTACCCAAAGTTGACTATGTTGGAGCTATTTTAAAATGGAGTCACACCTGCCTTTCCAGAGAAACTGCCTTGCTGTCTTAAACCCTGCACTGGGCCAAACCTTAGGACTGACCAAAACGGCAGTTGTTGTACAAGCAATTGTCTGAGACATCAGCAGGAGAACAGACATCCTGATCACAAAGACTGAGGATTGTAGACTTTCTGAAGATAAAACTGGCAAACAGCCAATGATGACTAAGTATCTAGGTACGAAAGTTTTTTCCTTTTTGCAGTTACTGATTATGGCTTTTAGCTGTTTAACCCGCCCACTGTTACCTGTGCTGCTGAGGCAATATGCTCTCTGACTCTCACTAGGCTCCTACAGGTAACATCTCCGTGGAGCCTGGGTCACCATGGAAATGGGTGTGTGAGCTGTTTTTCAGGAAATAGAACTTCTTGTCCACTTCAGGCCGGTTGAGACCACCAACTCATCAACTGGTCCGCGCCGATGTGTGATAGGCGACCTGACGTCAAGAGGCTAAAAACTCCAGCCTCAGATCATGCTCATGCTGCCATTTTGTGAACATGGGTCCTATGAAGAGGCATGGAGTCTGACTGCGCTTGTGCAGATTATCAACGACCTCACCTCTCCTCACCTCCCATCACCTCTCTCCACGTTTCAGACCACCTTGCCCCTACCCCATAAATGTCCCTGAGTCCCTCTTTTCAGGGAAGCGAGTTTGAGGCTCATGCTCTTGCCTCCTCACGTGGCTGCCTCGTGAGTAAACCCTCTCTCTGCTGCAATCTCGTCGTCTCGGTGTTTGTCTTTCTGGGCAGCGGGCGAAAACGAACCTGGTTCAGTAACAAGGACTCAGTAGCCATTCAAGCTTTAGCTGAGACCAGTTCTCTGCCTCCAACTGCAATTAAAATTATTTGTAATACAACCTCCCTTCTTTGCCGTAAAAGCTCCTGACTTTCATTCCTTATCAGGACACTATTTGGGTTTCTACCTGAATCTATGCTCCCCAAATTGCAATTTTTGAGAACGCAAATAAACTTTAAAAAAAATTTTTTTTATTGAGTTCATAGTAGTTTACATCAATGTGAGATTTCAGTTGTACATTATTTCTTGACTGTCACCACATAAGTGCCCCCTTCATCCCCTGTGCCCACGCCAAACCCCCTTCCCCTGGTAACCACTGAGCTGTTTTCTTTGTCCATGTATTTGTTTATATTCCACATAGGAGTGAAATCATCTGGTGTTTGTCTTTCACAGACTGGCTTATTTAACTTAGCATAATTCCCTCCAGGTCCTTCCATGTTATTGCAAATGGGATGAATTTGTCTTTTTTTCAATTGAGTAGTATTCCATTGTATATGTATATCACATCTTCTTTATCCAATCATTGGTCAATGGGCACTTGGGTTACTTCCATGTCTTGGCTATTGTGAATAGTGCTGCAATGAACATAGGGGTGCATATGCTACTTTGGATTGTTGGTTTCAAATTGTTTGGGTAGATAGCCAGTAGTGGGATAGCTGGGTCGTATGATAGTTCTATTTTTAGTTTTTTGAGGAATCTCCAGACTGTTTTCCATAGTGGCTGCACCAGTTTGCATTCCCACCAGCAGTGTATGTGGGTTCCCTTCTCTCCACACTCTCTCCAACATTTATTATTTTTAGTCTTAGTGATTATAGTCATTTGAACAGGCGTAAGGTGGTATCTTAGTGTAGTTTTGATTTGCATTTCCCTGATGATTAGTGATATTGAACATCTTTTCATGTGTTTATTGGCCATCTGTATATCTTCTTTGGAAAAATGTCTGTTTATCTCCTCTGCCCACTTTTTGATCGGATTGTTTGCTTTCTTATTGTTCAGTTGTGTGAGTTCTTTATATACTATGGAGATTAACCCCTTGTCAGATATATGATTTGCAAATATTTTCTCCCAGTTGGTGGGTTGTCTTTTGGTTTTGATCCTAGTTTCTTTTGCCTTGCAGAAGCTCTTTTGTCTGATGAAGTCCCACTTGTTTATTTTTTGTTTCCCATGTCTGAGAGGACATGGTATTTGAAAAGATCTTTTTTAATTCAATGTCAAAGAGTGTGCTACCGACATCTTCCAGGAGGTTTATAGTTTCAGGACATATCTTCAAGTCTTTGATCCATTTTGGGTTTATTTTTGTGTATAGCATGAGATAATGGTCTATCTTCATTCTTTTGCAAGTGGCTGTCCAGTTTTCCAAAAACCATTTATTGAAGAGACTATCTTTTCTCCATTGTATGTTCTTGGCACCTTTGTCAAAGATTAACTGTCTGTAGATGTGTGATTTTGTTTCTGGGCTTTCAGTTCTGCTCCATTGATCTGTGTGCCTGTTTTATACCAGTACCATGCCATTTTGATCACTATGGCTTTGTAGTACATTTTGAAGTCAGAGATTGTGATGCCTCCAGCTTTGTTCTTTTTTCTCAGGATTGCCTTAGCAATTCAGGGTCTTTGGTTGCCCCATGTGAATTTTAGTATTCTTTGCTCTATTTCTGTGAAGAATGTCATTGGAATTCTGATAGGGATTGCATTGAATCTGTAGATTGCTTTGGGTAGTATAGACATTTTAACTATGTTTATTCTTACAATCCATGAGCATGGAATCTCTTTCCATCTCTTTATGTCGTTATCAATTTCTCTCAGTAACGTCTTGTAGTTTTCATTGTATAAGTCCTTCACCTCCTTGGTTAAATTTATTCCTGGGTACTTTATTCTTTTAGTTGTGATTGCAAATGGAATTGTATTCTTGAGTTCTCTTTCTGTAAGTTTGTTATTGGAGTACAGAAAAGCAGCTGATTTTTGCAATTTGATTCTGTACCCTGGAACTTTACTGCAGTTGTTAATTATTTCTATTAGTTTTCTGATGGATTTTTGGGGGGTTTTCTATATATAAGATCATGTCGTCTGCAAACAGTGAGAATTTCACTTCTTCACTCCCTATTTGGATTCCTTTTATTCCTTTCTCTTGCCGAATTGCTCTGGCCAAAACCTCCAGTGCTATGTTGAATAAGAGTGGTGATGGAGGGCATCCTTGTCTTGTTCCTCTTCTCAGATGGATGGCGCTCAGTTTTTGCCCATTGAGTATCATGTTGGCTGTGGGTTTGTCATATATGGCCTTTATTATGTTGAGGTAATTGCCTTCTGTCTCCATTTTGTTAAGAGGTTTTATCATAAATTGCTGTGCGATCTTGTCAAATCCTTTCTCTGCATCTATTGAGATGATCATGTGGTTTATTCCTTAATTTGTTGATGTGGTCTATCGCGTCGATTGATTTGCGGATGTTGAACCCAAATAAACTTTTTGCATTCTTGCAGTTTATGCCTCTTATTTGTTGACACATTATTTTTTGTTTATCTTGACTGCTGAGTTTTTTGGTGCCCACACCTTCACCTTGAATTTTGCACCTAGGATTCTGCCTCACCTGCCTCACCCTAGTCCCGGCCCTGCTGCTCACTGATATTGTGCTTCTGCCCAGAAATCGTAAAGAACTGCTTCTTTATTTTAGAACTCAGCTCTATTTTGTTTTTAAAACCTGTAAAATATAGAAATTTTCAAAATTACGAAAGTCAATGTCCAATTAAATACAAAAAAGGATAATTGCCAACAACCCTTGCTACACCCACAAGGGTGTGGGGAAATAGATATTCTTGTGCAAATGTAAGTTGGTACTAGCTGTTTGGGTTGTAATTTGGCAAATGTTTTAAAAAGTGCTTTTCTCCAAGCATTTCCTTTTCTAGAGAATATGTACTGAAGAAACAGTTAAGGCCATCCTGACTGTTCTATTGTACAAGTTGAGTCTAGATTTCCAAGGAAGTGAGGCAGGGAAACTGGCCTTGGTGAGTGTGTGCCTTTATAAGTGAATATACACAAGGCTACCTGCATAAAGAGACGTAGTAGTGAGAACTCCGGGAGTAACGGCTGCGGAGAAGGAAGGATGCCCAGGGCTGCCCCGTCGCTCAGAAAAACACTTTAAGTTTGGCTACTCAGTCTCTGCTTAGTCTGTTATCGTCTCAGACCTGGGCAATTGCTATATTTATTAGCCAAGAAAAAGTCTTTACCTGGCTCCTACCTTCTAAGAGGCGGAAAATGTTTCAACTCTCCAAAATCCATCAAAGATATCCTATAGCTTTCAGATTTACACATTCCATATCCAACAAATTCCAACAAGGGACTTGAAAACTGAACCCTGAGAAGAAAAGCGTGGTGCTCTGGGGGTGGGTTATCTCTAAATAAAGCAGTTTTGGTGAAGAGCCTCATTGCAGGTTGGGTTCTTTGGAAGCACATGCAGAGACACTGAAGAGGGCCAAGAGTGTATGTGGGGAATAATAGTTGTGGAAGGAAATCAGAGGAAGCTGAATTGGGGTGGGGGCGAAGGGAGCTGTCAGGTGGTGATGCAGACCTGGCTGTCTCTCTGCCAGCCCAGTCGGGAGCTTGGGAACAAAGTCTGACTATCAGAGGAATCCATGTCAGGAGGAAATGGCTGAGCTCTTGTGGCACAGCCCTAGCTCAGGGGCCAGGGCCATGCCTGGAGGAGTGCCAAGTTGGCTTGAAAGCTGCAATGGCCAAAGGCCAACAGCTGGAGGCTATCCACTTCTCCACTCTAAAGAAGGAAAAAAACTGTTGAAACTGGTGGATCAAAATTTCTTCAGATTAAACTGATGATTAAAATTTCATCAGAAATACTCACTGGGAGCCAGGTGGCATAATCTGCAGCCCCACACAGAGGACAGGTCTCCTTCAAGCTGCGGCCTCCTGATTAATTGAGAGAAAAGGCCGCTCATAAACCCATGAGAGGGACATTGAAATTGAATCTGGCCACCACATACAGGTAAAAAAATGCAGAGTTGGGGAGTTCGTGAACTTTAGGCATTTACAATTTCATGATGATTTTGTTTTATGTAGGTTTTCATTCTTTGCTCTGTGCCTCAAAAACTTTGATTAGGAGAGAAACTTTCCCTTAAAATGGGAATACCCAAAAGGATTACAAGTGGAAATAACTGCTGCATCTTCCCCTCTGTCCTTCCCCCTCTTAACGCTTCTGTGACCTACTAGGTTTGCTTGTGCTGAGGGCATGGCTCAGTTTAAACCTGCATAACTTTGGCCGAATAATCAGGGCTCGAATGTCTTTCAATGGTCAAATTAGAAGGTTCCTATGTTTGCTCATGGTCAGAAGAGACTGGGGCAGCGCGGAGGGCATGGAAGAATGGAGGAATGGACTGCCAGAAGCAGTTTTATGTCTGTTGGGTAACAGCTGTGAGGGCAGCTAGCAAGAGACAAGGTGTCTGTCTAGCCAGTTCCTATGTGACAAGAACTGTGACTTTTTCAATTTAGCCTTGCCCCGTGTGACAATGTCAGCTGAACTTGTCTCTGGAGATAGTTTTCAGCCTAAAGATCTGGACTTCACATTTTATGAAACCCAACAGCCCTGCTGACTAATGAAACTGGCTCAACACAAGGTTGACATAAGGGAAGCCATATTGTAGAAAAGAGACCATGTTGTAACTTTGAATGACCTCTAACTAGCCCAGCTGGATTTGCAGCCTCCAGGAGATCCACCTGTTCTGTAGATTTTATGACACCTGCTAGTGCATATTCCTCCCAGCTGCGATAAGACGATAACTTCGTTCTTTTGAGTTCCTTAGGAACGTGATGGCCACCAAACAGAGAGTCTATGCTGATGGTCACCATCAATGAAAACTGAGAGATCTGGTGTGGCAACTCCCAGTCTGTAACACCAGAGGGCCAACATTCCTAACCCCCTCCCCTATAACCCACTCGCCTATAGAAGTGCTTCAAGATACTGTGCCCCCTTTAAGATGGTTCTTTTGGACATTAGTCGGCCATCTTCCCTCTTGTTAGCAAGCTGTAATAAAATGCCCTTTCTCTGCCGGCATCTTGCCACTTGACGACAGGCTTTTGTCTCTCGGCGAGCAGATTGTGCCCTTTGTGCGGTAACACTAACACTCACCAGATGCAGCTGATGATTACTGTGGCTTAGTGAGTGGGGGGCTACATGCAGAGAAAGCCCTGGATGGCAGGCAGGGTCTGTAATTCCATCAACAATGAGAAGACCATGCCAGCTTTTTTTGGATTAAAGCAGCTGTTTCCCAACATGGTGTATGGTTTTAACTGTAAAGAGGAGAGCCTTGTCCCTATTGTTTATCAGAATTGAATTATGAGCTTAAAACATCTTCAGCAACATAGACAAAGGAGGGTTAATGTGAGAAGATCCATTCCACCAAGAAGGAGGTAGCAAGTATGCCAGCGTGACTGCATGTCAGGCGGGCAGAGGCTCCAGTCCTGTCCTCACCACCTCCAAGTTGTGTGACATTGGACAGGTCACCCAACTTTTCTTTGCAATAGATTCCTCAATTCTAAAATGAGAGCAATATAGCCTGTCTCAAAGGGCTGTCATAACGATTAAGCAAAATAATGCGCTGGAAACGGGTTCAAGAGACAATAATCTTTTGTTTCCTAATATTTAGCGTGACTACTAGGCTTCCTTGGCCACGTCAGAATTCAGGACTTCAGAAGATACAGTGACCAAGGCTGTAGGGGTGAGATAAAACTTAACCTAATTCTAGGTTCTCTCCAAGCGTAAGTAGTAACTAAGTTTGCTGTTAATACTTACAACGGAGTCATATAAGCCAGATGATAGCTATGGTGCGGGTCTCTTTTTCCACTTTATGTTCTGGTATTTTCTTTCTCCTCTTTAATATGCACTGTTCTTCTCTGATCAGGCTGTACCGGCGTTCAACCAAATCACTCTAATTGCACGCCCAGAACAACCAGAGCGTTACCTGATGGATGTGTAAACTGGGGACTCATCGCCACGAAATGTCGCCTATTCTGAGAGGTATGGAAACTCAAACTTTGTCATTTTACCAATTCCTTTTTCTGAGGGACTACTGTGTCCCTGATGCCAGAGCAGGTCTTCGACCTTACTTTATTTATTCTGCACAACCAATCTGCTCCGGAATTCTTTCATTGTACAACTTCATCTTTTTTGACGGTCTTTATTAATTTTTCTCCGTTCTTTCTTATATGGGATAACTTCCTTTGAAGAGCTTTTGGCTGTGTTTTTCCCCCCTAAGAGATTTTTCTCCTCTGGACCTCCATTCACATTTTGACAGTGTTGTAAGGACTCTCATTTTTATGGAGATGTTTTTGAACATGTTTAATCCATTGTTCAGACAATTGATATCTTCTCTTTCTGGAGGGAAGTGTTCCTAAAAATAAAATAGACTCCCAAACACTTCAGGAAATTCTGGCCCAAATTTAGGTTCGCCACCTCCTCAGGATAACCATTAGCCAACCAATCCAGAGGCTCTTTAACAGAGAGAACGGCCCTGTCCATCCCTGTGGGACCCGACGGTCT
Organism: Equus asinus; assembly: GCF_041296235.1. NCBI lineage: Eukaryota > Metazoa > Chordata > Mammalia > Perissodactyla > Equidae > Equus > Equus asinus. Next base: position 3,218,802 of record NC_091802.1, on the reverse strand, counting down.
TCTGAGCCCTGTTCGCGGCTCTGCTGTTTCTCACACCTAGCTCCTCATTCTCTGTTTTGGTTTTCCTCTACAGGCCATGACCCCCTTTTACTTTACTTCCTATGCTCTCCAATGCAGTCTCTTTGATGGATGTTTGCAGAGGTTCAGTGGGTTTCTAACTAAACTTGTTCTAGAGGCTCCAGAGCCGTCCAGCTGGACACCAGCCTCTCCGGAAGCTGCCTGTGCCTGCCCGAAGGCGTCGCAGGGCGCGGAGGCACCGCCGCGCCGCCTCCCTTCCGCCCGCGGCAGTTCCGCCCCCCGAGTCGGCTGCGCGCGCGGCAGCGGGGGCTGGGAGACGCGAGCGCGCGGCGGCAGCGCACCCCAGGGCCCGTGCGGACGACGACCGAGGCTGCGGCGGGACACCCTGGGACGCCAAAGCGAGAGCGGCCCGCTGAGCAGGGCGGGAGCCAAGAGCCCGAGCGGACTGGCCCAGCGGGCGGAGCGGCGCCGCCGCGCCCCACCCCCCCAGCCAATCCCGGCCGACGTTCCGCGTGCGTCACAAGGGCGTCGGTGGCGTCTGCGCTTTCCTGCCCACGTGACTCCGGCACCGGAAGTCCCCCCTCGAAGGGCCTCGCCGTACTTCCTGCCCCAAAGCGGCTGGTGCTGACAGCCCGCGTTCCTCCGCGCCCGCTCTGTCTTCTGTGGAACCGGATGGCCCACCGGCTGACACATACTTGGGGCTCGGGGACAGTCACCTGTGCAGGGTCACCACGCCAGCTGGAAGAGAAGAAACGTCCCAAACCCGCTGGCTCCCCTGTCGCGGGCGTTGCTGTGTCGAGAGGGCGGGGCGCGGGGATGAGCCTGGGCGCGCGGCCCCGCAGGAGGCCCGGGCCCGGCGGCTGCCCGCGGGGAGGACCCCGCTCCGTCTAGAATTGTCTGCTTCCCGCCTCCAGGGCCCAGAGCTCCAGCGGGTGACCCTGACAACGCGAACTGCTGCGCCCCCGCAGCACTGTCCCCGCCGCGCCGTGCCTGGGAAGAAGAGAACCAAGAACGACATCCTAGGCTGGAAGCTCAGGCGTGAACAAGAGTGTGGAGAAACTGAGCCCCGAGGAGAAAAGCAGGTTCTGGGGAGGGGTGGACCGGGCATCCCAGACCCCCGTCTCGGGGTGAGGAGGATGAGGGAAATAAAATGCCCGCAATTTAAAAAACTGCGTGCACTTTAATAGAGGATTTGTATAGTGACTGAGAGCAATAGATAACACGGGGTGGAGATTTATCACGAACCGAGTACACTGAGGAAAGGAAACAAAGCTTATGTACACGTTACCAAGATGTCTACAATAGCTTATGCGTACACTTCCCTCAGAACAAATTTGTATACAAAGCCGCTAATGCTAACACCGAAAGAAATCTGGCATGCAGGTCTTTAATCTTTATTTTTAAAAGTGAATAAAGTATTAAATATCAAAAGCCTGAAAAAAGCAGAGTATTTAAAAAACAGCTTTATTGAGATGGAATTCACATACGATACAATTCAGTGGCTTTTAAGATATTCACAGAGTTGTCCAGCCACCACCACAATCAATTTTAGAATATTTCCATCACTTCCAAAAGAAACCCTTCAGCCATCACCTCCCCCCTCCCCTGTGTTAGTCAGGGTTCTTGAGAGAAACAGAACAAATAGGACGTGTGTGTGAATTAGTTAATTATAAGGAATTGACTCATGATTATGGAGGCAGACAAATCCCAGAGTCTGCAGGGTGAGTGAGCCAGTTGGAGGCGCAGGGAGGGGGTGGTGTCGTTCCAGTGTAAGTCGGAAGGCCTGAGGACCAGGAGAGCCGCTGGCGTCTTCCCATCTGAAGGCCAGCACACTCGAGACCCAGGAAGAGCAGACGTTTCAGTTCGAGTCCGAAGGCAGAATTGTTTTTTCACTCAGGAGGGGGTCAGCCTTTCTGTTCTATTCAGGCCTTCAACTGATTGAATGAGGCCCACTCTCATTAGGAAGGGCCGTCTGCTATTTAGTCTACTGACTTAAATGGTAATCTCATCCAAGAACACCCTCACAGAAACACCCAGAATAAATATCTGGACACTCCATGACCCAGTCAAGTTAACGCAAAAAGTTAACTGTCACATCCCCATCCCCCACAGCCCTAGGCAAGCACTAGTTTACTTTCTACCTTTATAGATTTGCTTATTCTGAGTACTTAGTGCGAACGGAATTATATAATGTATTGTCCTTTGTGACTGACTTCTTTTATTTAGCATAATGTTTTCAAGGTTCATGTTGTCGTATGTATTGGTGTTTCATTCCTTTAAATTTCCAAATAATATTCCATTCTCTGGATGTATCACATTTTATTTATCCATTCATCAGTGAATGGACATTTGGGTTAGTTCCACTTTTTCGCTATTAGGAATATGCAAGTTTTTGTGTGGGCTTGAGTTTTCATTTCTCTTGGGTATATAAAGTGGAATTGTCGGGTCATATGGTAACTCTAGATTTAGCTTTTTGCAGAACTACCAGACTATTTGCCAGAGCAGCTGCACCATTTTACATTCCCACACACAGTATATGAGGGTTTGCACATCATTGCTAAAACTTATTTTCTGACTTTTTGATTATATCCATCATAGTGGGTGTGAAGTGGTATCTCATTTTGGTTTTGATTTGCATTTCCCTGATGGATGAGTATTTTTTCACATGCATTTTGGCCATTCGTATATCTTTGGAGAAATACTATTCAGATCCCTTGCCCATTTTTACTTGGGTTAGTAGTCTTTTCGTTACAGAGCTGTAACAATGAGTTTTTATGTAATGTCTATAAATTATTATTTTATATACCAAAAGAAAAACAAGGTCAAAAGTGCAGTTTTTTTTTTTTTAAAGATTGGCACCTTGAGCTAACAACTGTTACCAATCTTCTGATTTTTTTTCCTGCTTTTTCTCCCCAAATCCCCCCAATACATAGTTGTATATTTTCGTTGTGGGTCCTTCTAGTTGTGGCATGGGACAGCACCTCAACATGGCCTAATAAGTGGTGCCATGTCCGTGCCCAGGATCCGAACCAGTGAAACCCTGGGCCGCTGAAGCGGAGCGCGAACTTAACCACTCGGCCACGGGGCTGGCCCTAAGTGAAAGTTTTTATTCATGATAAGAGCTAGGAAAATGTACTGTTCCAAGTAAGAAGCAAACTAAAAGATTATACCATTTTTTTTAGGATGTTCCACCTAACTCTGATACAACCAGATACTTTGGTTGGTATATACCATCAGATGAACCCATACTTAAGAGAGCTAAGGTATCTTTTTACAAAAATAGCAGGAAGCACAGATCTGGCAGTGAGAAGCATTGAACATAAACATAGTCCTCCCCAAAGTGAATTGAATGACGCCATCGTGGATTGAATGGGCTGCCACTGGATGTGAGCAGGTCCTCACACTGACTGCTCAGTCCTGTCCAGGTCTGTGGGTCCAGGGCACAAAGGCAGGAAGACAGAGCCACAGCTTCGATTAACCCAGTTCTGGGCTGGGCCCTTTCCCTACACCTGATAATTGAATCCTCACATGCACCCCATGAAGAAAGAATTATGAGCCCCATTTAACAGATAACAAAAGCATAGATTGAGAGGGATTCGAGTTGTTGGTAGTGACAAAGATTGTAGGCACCAGCATCCGTTTTGCAGCAGAAAGCTGAATATCCACCAAAATTCGTGAGACCCCCTTCTAGGATGTAAAATATGGCTATGAGTGGGTGGCTGGCGAGGGCTACAACTGGATAGTGGTACCACCTACTTCTTCCCTGCTGGTTCAAAACAGACCTCACTGGGGTTTCTTACTCGGGTTCAAAGGTCTGAAAAAGCACTTTACCGATAATGCCCTGACATGGGTTGAAGCACCGGGGGCTCTGAGTAACATCAGAAGTCCAAATGCCAGGGATTATTGCCCGTCTTCCTGCCAATGGCTGCCATCAACCCCCGATTTCATTACCCTGACCCCTTTGAACATGTGTTATTAATGAAATAAGGTTTAAAAAGATAAGTTATTTATATAAATTACAGCAGTGTATCACTTAAATGGAAGAACTGTCAAAAGTTGTGCTTACAGGGGCTGGCCCCGTGGCCGAGTGGTTAAGTTTGCGCGCTCCGCTGCAGGCGGCCCAGTGTTTCGTTGGTTCGAGTCCTGGGCACGGACATGGCACTGCTCATCAGACCACGCTGAGGCAGCGTCCCACATGCCACAACTAGAAGGACCCACAATGAAATATACAACTATGTACCGGGGGGCTTTGAGGAGAAAAATAAAATCCTTAAAAAAAAAAAAAAAGTTGTACTTGTGTATCTCAATTATTAAAGAATGATTAAAAGGTGATCTCTATAATAGTTTTTAGGATACTGACCTTGAACAAAATACGTTAAATTTCAAATAATTTCCTTATTATTTATATGCAAAGATTACAAGTGATTTTTTTAAATTCCTAAGGAGATTTTACTAAATGCGTTTTCTTATAGACCAGTTTGCAAAACACTGAATTAAAAGGTAGGTTTTATTCTTATTTTATAGATGAGGAAAATAAGGCTCAGAAAGGTCAAGTAACTCATCCAATATCCGAATTCCTTGATTCAGACCCAGGTTCGTAAGATTCCCAAAGCCATGCTCTCAGCCGTCTGTGCTGAGGTCCATGGTGGGGACTGAAAACAGGACCCATTCATTATCTCTCACAAATTGCTGGTCAGGGATGTGGTCACTGCTCAGCTGGGTGAGCACTTAATCCACATGTATTGACTGAGGTCCCTCGGGGGTATTCGTGGGCAGAGAGGCCGGTCGCGCATGCGTCAGCCCTTTGCCAGGTCTGACTGGCAGGCCAGACTCAGTGGGATTGCCGATCAGAGGGCCTCTGGTGTCCTTTCCAGCAGGGCGGCCTGCGAGTAGTTGGACTTTTACAGGGTAGGTCAGGGATCCCAGACTGTTCCAAGAGTTAGGAAGGGGAAGTGCCACTTTCTTAAAGTCTTGGCACGGAAGCTGGCACAGAGTTTATTCTATTGGTCAAAGCAGACAGACTGCCCAGTGATGGGGGCGGACGCCTAGACTGCCACTCAGTGGGAAACGTGTCAAAGAACTTGCAGTCACATTAAATCTGCCACCGTGCACTCTATGGCCAAAAATTATTTACATCCTTCTCGCATGCAAACTATACAGACCCTCTCCAAAACAGCAAAAACTCTCATCCCATTAGGGCACCAGGCGTGGGCTCGAGCTTTAGGATATCATGGTCTAAATTAGGTCTGGATGCACAAGAGTGCAGAAGAGTACCTTCCACGTACTTCCTTGGGAATGGTTCTTGAAATCTAAGTCCTGAGAATTAAGGAGACACACCCACACATACGCCAAATGTAACAGGGGAAACATATAGAATTGCTGTGGGTGACACTAAGTTCTAGAGGGAGAGACGGAAATGCACGGCAGGCCCACTGGGATCCAAGTTCCAGCCTGGCCCGGATTGACGTTCCGTCACAGCCCAGTCTGCCCCCTGGAAAAGACTGCAGCTCTTGGCTCTGCCCTATGACTCGTCCTTCTTTTTCTACAAGAAAAGATCCACATTTGCCACTGAGTAGGCCTAGACAAGTTTGGGGTCCAGAGGCCGCTTTCCAATTTGTAATGTCTCTGTCCCTTTCAGTCTAGGCTGTTAAAATTCCTTTCAAAAGTTTGGGGTCTCTGTCTGTAAAACTCTAATCTACTCCATTAGACAAAAGCCCCCAGGACATTTCTTTCTAAGACATGCCCTTCTTCTCCCCTTTGGACCAAGACTTGAGGTGCAGTGGATAATGCCTTTAAAGACTGACAAAGCTGGCCGGCCCAGTGGCACAGCATTAAGTGTGCATGTTCCACTTCGGCAGCCCGGGGTTCACCAGTTCAGATCCCGGGTGCAGACATGGCACCGTTTGGCAAGCCATGCTGTGGCAGGTGTCCCACATATCAAATAGAGGAAGATGGGCACGGATGTTAGCTCAGGGCCAGTCTTCCTCAGCAAAAAGAGGAGGATTGGCAGCAGATGTTAGCTCAGGGCTAATCTTCCTAAGAGAAATGAAAAAAAAATGGACAAAGCTTTCTCATGTCGAACAGGTCTAGGGGGTGGGCCCTTAGGAACAGTAGAGGACTTATTATCTAGCAGAGAGGGTCTACCAGAAACAATCTTAACATTCTTTTTATTTTGGTAAAAAATTTGCCATTTTAACCATTATAAAGTGTACAATTTAGTGACGTTTAGTGTGCTCATAATGTTGTGCAATTGTCAGTCACCTCCATCTAATTCCAAACCACTTTTGTCATCTCAAAAGGAAACTCCGTACCGTGGAGCAGTCACCTCCCATCCTCCCATTCCTCTCGACCTTGGCAACCACTCGTCTGTTTTCTATCTGTGGATTGGCTTGTTCTGGATACTTCATATAAACAGAATCATACAATATGTGGCCTTTTGTGGCCAGTGTCTTTCACTTACCATAATGTTTTCGAGATTTGTCCATGTAGTAGCCAGTGTCAGTAATTCCTTCCTTTTTGTGGCTGAATAATATTTCATTGTACTGATATACCACATTTTGTTTATTCATCATCAGTTTCTGGAAATTTGGATTTCCACCTATTGGCTATTGTGAATAGTGCTACTCTGAACTTTCACATACAAGTTTTTGTTTGAATACCTGTTTCCCCTTACTTTAGGTATATATCTAGGGTCATATGATATTTCTATGTTTAACTTATTGAAGGACTGCTAAACTGTTTCTCACAGTTTTTTCATACTTTACATTTCCACCAGCAATGTATGAGGATTCCAATTTGTCCCCATCACATCCACATCAACACTTGATATTTCCTGTTTTATTGGTCATAGCCATCCTAGTGGGTGTGAAGTGTATCTGGTTGTAGTTTTGATTTGCATTTCCCTGATGGTTAATATATTTGTCTGTGCAGGCTGCCATAAGATGCTACAGACTGGGCAGCTTAAACAACAGAAATTTATTTCTTCACAGTTCTGGAGGCTGGAAGTCCAACATCAAGTCCGTCAGGGTTGGTTTCTGGTGAGACCTCTCCTGTAAACAGCCGCTTTCTCTGTGTCCTCACATGGCCTCTTCTCAGTGTGCACAAGGAGAGAGAGCTCTCTCGGATGTCTCTTCCTCTTCTTATAAGGACGCCAGTCCTATGGAATTAGGGCTCCACCCTTATGACCTCATTTAACCTTGATCACCTCCCTAAAGGTCGTATCTGCAAGTACAGTCACGTTGAGGGTTAGGGCTTTAAGATAGGAATTTGTGGACAGTGACACAATTCAGTCCATAACAACTAACGACATTGAGCATCTTTTCCTGTACTTCCTTGGTCATTTGTGTGTCTTTGGAGATATGTCTGTTCAAGTCATTTGCCCATTTTTAAATTGGGTTGTTTGTGTTTTTGAATTGTAAGTTCTTTATATATTCTGGATACTGGAACTTTATCAGATAATGATTTGAAAATATTTTCTCCCATTCTGTGGATTGTCTTTTCATTCTTTTGATAGTGTCCTTAGATGCACAAAAAGGCCTATCTTTTGGTTTCATTGATTCTCTGTATTTTTCTATTTTCTATTTTATTATTTATGCTTTAATCGTTATTATTTCCTTCCTTCTGCTAGCTTTGGGTCTAGTTTGCTCTTTTTCTAGTTATTGATGATGTAAAGTTAATTTGAGATTTTTTTTTTTTTGTGAGGAAGATTGGCCCTGAGCTAACATCTGTTGCCAATCTTTCTCTTTTTGCTGAGGAAGATTAGCCCTGAGCTAACATCTGTACCCATCTTTCTCCACTTTATATGTGGGACGCCTGGCACAGCATGGCTTGATAAGTGGTGCATAGGTCTGCGCTCAGTATCCAAACTGGCAAACCCTGGGCCGCTAAAGCGGAGCATGCAAACTTAACTGCTACGCCACCGGGCCGGCCCTGAGATCTTTTTTAAAGTAAGCATTTGCAGCTATAAATTTCCTGCGCTGCATCCTATAAATATGGTATGTTGTGTTTTCATTTTCATTCGTCTTTGTGTTTTTAATTTTCCTTGTGACATCATCTTTGACTCATTGATTATTTGAGTGTCCTGTTTAATTTCAATATATTTGTGAATTTTCCAGATTTCCTTCCCTTATTTCTAGTTTCATTGCATTATGGTTGGAGATGATAATTCGTACTGAAAATTCTGAGGGTGATGAAACAAAGGCAAGCCTTTGAGTGAGTCCTTCAGGTTGCTGCCAGACTGGTCAAACATACACCCATAGTTATTTTGAGAATGAGGACTGCATTGCCCTCTCTGGACCAAGCAAGCTGCACCAGGAATGCGGGCTGCCATCTCCACGGCCACTTGTTGAACTGGAGACTGGGAGGTGGTGCACAGTTAAGTTAAATTGCCACAATACCTCTGACCAAAATTTGGCAGTTTTTGTCCTCATTAAGAAATCCTCTGGTTGTTGTAAGGTTTTTTTAATCAGATCTCAGAATTCAGAAAAACGCCAATTCTAACAGGTTTTGCCTGATTGTTGCTTTAGTAGGATAGGTTTTTTTGAGTTGTCTATTCCACCACTTTCAGTGATGTCACTTTAATATTCTTAAAAGCCCCACTAGTCACAGCCTTACACCATGTTGAGGTGTCCGTGAGGGGTTTCACGGCCACATCTTTGAGGTATCTAACCTTAGCCACGCATTACTGGAAGCACCCTGAATTTGACATTTGCCCTGAGGACATTTATTACGCAGAGTCTTTTGCTGTTTGGAAAGATGAGAAATGAGATGCGGTTTTAGTTTTATACACAGAATGTCCTGGATCCTACATATTAATCTAAATTTAGTTCCATAATTTCATTAGGTACCCTTTGTTTTGCAGGTTCCTAGATGCAGCAAGCACTGCCAAACTTCTTGGCACCACACAACAAGTGTAGGCTGTTCAGCCTCCAATAACACTTCCCTTTTAGGGTTTAAGGTACAATGAGGCAGAGCTCAGAAATCAGCTGGAATTGGACAGAAGGCAAAAGAAAGGCGGTCTCTAAGACCAATCACTGCTGTTGCTGACATTCAGTTCCCTTCTTATTCTGGCCTAAAAACCCCAAACTCCAACAATCCTTCAACAGTCAGCTCAGATACCCCAGCACAGTCTGCCAAGCCTTCGCATTCCTCTAACGCATCCCTGATCATAATTAAACCCCTAAACTTTTCATCCGAGATCTCAAGGCCTTCCAAGATGAGGTCCCTTCAATTCTATCCACTTGCTGCTCCTACTGTCAATTCCAGGCTGTGCCCCTGTGGTTATACATCTGCCGGGATGTCCTTTTGACTCTCAAGGCAGGGTCTGATGGACCCTCTGGGCTCCACTGGCCCGAGGTCCCTGCCTCTGTCTTGTCCCTGTGGTGTGTATCTGGGTCTACTTCCTCTATCCCACCCCCAGCCAAAGAGCTTCCCAGGATCAGAGGCTGAGCTGTGTCCTTCAGCCTTACCCTCTATCATCCTCTCTGAGCCAGCCCTCGCCCCCTTGAAGGAGTAAGCTCCTTTCTTTAGGTTGTTCCAGTTTATTGAATACCAGAAATTGGCTGAACCGTGTGGCCTTAGATGTGTCCTACAGCAAACTGAGCCTCAGTTCTGTACAATCATGTTGTTTATCCTCATATCTCAGAGATCTCTCAGGATGAAATGGCACCCCATCTGTGCCTCATTTTCTTCTTCCATCCTGTCCCTAGGGAGGGAAGAAGCTGTGAGATTCTTCTCTCCCAGGAAGGGGCCCTCTCTAGACTTTAATGTAGGTTTGTGCTCTCAGCTCTCTGATGGGTTTTAAAATGATAGTTTTGTAGCAAGAGTGAAAATTTCTTGCTGATTTCTATATCCTATCTGGAAGCAGTTCAACTTTAGAACTTTTTTTTTTTCTACTGAGGGAGATTGGCCCTGAGATAACATCTATTGCCAATCTTCCTCTTTTTGCTTGAGAGAGATTGGCCCTGAGCTAACATCTGTGGCCAATCTTCCTCTATTTTGTATGTGGGTCACTGCCACAGCATGGCCACCAAGGAGTGGTGTAGGTCCACGCTCGAAAACCAAACTTGGGCCACCGAAGCAGAGCGTGCTGAACTTAACCACTAGGCCACAGGGCCAGCCCCTAGAACTTTTTGATTAACTTAATACAAAAGCACTTGTTGAGAACTTTTAAACTTATCAAAATATTATATACATAATATAAAGTTATATATATGCTATATATAAAACTGAAAATGCAGATCAATTTGTATAGCAGAACTTGAGGTAACTTTCGTTTCTGGTGAGTTCAGTTTTTGTTCTGGACCAGTTTTCAGAAGTGTGTCTGAGATTATTTTGAAGTACAATCTAGGGTTGGAAAAATGTCCGTCGTCCGATGTGAAACTGTGGGGCAGAGACTTTTGGGAATACAGCCCAGTAAGAAACAACAAATTAAGAAGCAGTGCAGAGTGATAAGGTCCAGGACAGGGAAGGTGGTCCGAATGGGCTAGGCAGGAGCCGACATCCTCTGGTTGGTGAGACCACGCTGGGTGCGTGGGAAATTCTGGGGTGTGTGGTAGCAGCACCAACAAGATCGCTTCTCATTCTCGGAGAGAAGGGCCTTCCTGCAGCACAGGTATAACTTCTTCAGGACCAGTTCCGAGGATATTTCACTGGATACCTTGGATGATTCCATAAGGCTGAGTGGAGGCCCATCCTTAGAAGAAGGCCCAGATCTTTCCACCAGAAAGGAGGAAGGTTTGCCCATCGGGACAACTTCATTCTCTGGTGTTCACTTTTTCCTCTGCAGAGCACTGAGCCCAGTTTATTTCATTCCCCATTTTTCAGCTGAATTCCTCTGGTCTTCGTTTCCTGCTGTTTGATGGGTCTTAGGAAATTTCTTCCAGAAGTTTAGGAGTGGAAGATTTTTACTCCAGGAAGGTTTTTGTTCCTGACTTGTGGCACGTCGCACTGCACCCTTGATCCCTGCAGCCTTTCAGCCCAGGGCAGTGTTGACGAAAATAATCCATAACCAATCTATAAATGAATATTTGGGTGAGTTTATTCTGAGCTGAAATGTGAGGACCATGGCCTGGGGCCTTTCTTCCCGAAGGAAGAAAGGGCACCAAAGAAGTGGGGTGCACAGAGTGGTTATATACCCCCAAAGAGGATGTTTCACATAGGATTGAAATGTCCCTTTTACAATAGTCGAGAGACTGCTCTGTCGGCACAGTGATTGATGGACACAGCAGGTAGGTCTGCTGTCTGGGTGAACACAGCAGGGTGGCAGGTCTGCTGTCTCAAACTGGGTGGTCACAGGTGAGCATAGCAATCAGTTCCTAGCCTGAAGAAAGATGCTTATCCTTAAGGAAATGCCAATGTGGGGGGAAGTTGCACCTTTATCTTAAGGCCATTTGTTCTTGCCATAGTAAATGTTTTAAAGCAGATATGCAATGCGTGCTCACCAGCCACAGTCAGGCCCTTTTGGAAAAAACAGAGTCAGGCCAAATTAGGTTTACACCAAATGGCTTCCTCATATACTTCAATATATCCTATTGCTTGCCATTTCTATTTGTCAGCAGCCATCAGCACCCAGGCTCCCTGGGCCACACATCTGTCAGGTGGCCCCAGGTGGACATGGACAGAGCGTGGCCGCAGGTGAGTGTGAGCGGGCCCACGGTGCCCCAGCCTGGGCTGACATGCATGGATCCCGCAGGGGTGCGTGGAAAACCCCAGACCTGAGTCTACACCGGAGAGCCAGAGAGCTGCAGACGGGGCAGGGGAGAGGGGCCTGCTCATCCGAGCGCGTGCTGAGGGCGCCGGGGGAGGGAGTGGGGACCCAGCCAGAGGAGCCACTCGCAAATCCCCCACATTCCACACGGACTCTCTACCGGGTGTCAGCCCCAAGCGCGGGCTTTTATCCCCGCCCCCACCTGGCCAGTCCCGGCCAAGGCTTCGCGTGCGTCACAATCACGTTTGTGACGTCGTGCCTTCCCCTCCCCAGGTGGCTCCAACCCTGGAATCTTCCCACGAAACTGCTCTGCCCGGCTCCTTGCCCAGAGCGACACTTCCCTCGACAGCCCTTCCCCTTCCAGCCGGCCGCCCCCTCCCCCCGCCCCCCCACTCACCACGCCTGTCCTTTATCCTTTCTGGAATCACACTGTCAGTGGCCTGCCCATCACTCACCCCTGCTGGAAGAGGGGTAGCTCCTCCAGCCGGTTTAGCAGCGCCAAGTGGCCTCCCACGGACCTGCTGCCTCCTGAGCCGAGTCCGGGAGCTGCCCGGCGTCCCCGTGCTCGGTGGGGGCTCCACGACTTCCAGCTGAACTCTGACCACGCCCCTCCGGAGGCCCCACCCAAGTGCGGGCACGCAGTTTCCATGGTGATGCAAACAAGCCTCAGCCCGCCGCCTGTGGCTGCAAGAACCCAGCCCTGCCATCCCTTAGTCCCGCCAATAAGGTGATCAAGACTGATGGCACAGATGCCCACATGGAGTGACCTGGAACACCGAGAAACCGTCCGAGTAGGGCCAGACCAGGGAGGGGCTGCCTGGGGGCCCAGGACAAGGAAATGTGAACTCTGGGGCGCCGGCTTGCAGCCCTCAAGAACAGGCAGCGGCAACTGGCGAACCTGGGGTTGAGACCTAAGGAAGACGATGAGCAGCAGGACCCCGGTGTTACGTGGGCCCAGGCAGCAGACGTTGGGGAAGGAGGACGCCAGGAGTGACAGGGGCTCATTCCTCAAGCAGGACCTTGTAGCCGTTCCCTGGGCCGCAGGCCGCCTGCATAGGAGGGGCTCTCCCAGGCTGGGGGTGTGAGCTGTGGACCCAGTCCTGCCAGGAGCAGGGTCCCGGGACTCACACATTGCAGGAGGGTGCCGGGCACAGACTTTTAGTTTATACATCCACTAGTGAAAGGGCTAAGTAGCTGTCGAATTCTCTATTAAGGAAACAGCGCCTCCATCCCCCTCAGTCCGTTTCCTTGACTCACAGGAAACCATTTTCATAGCTTGGCACTTCTTTTTTCTGAGTGTTACCACAAAAATTATACGATCTGCTTACTGTGAGACAAAAGCCAATTGTTAAGAGGCAAGATGGTGGCAGAGAAAGGGCATTTTATTACACCATCCTAGCAAGAGGGAAGATGGGGGACTAGTGTCCTAAAGAACCATCTTAAGGGGGCACAGAATCCTGAAGCAGTTATGTGGGCCAGTGGGTTACAGTGGAGGGGGTGAGGAATGTTGACCCTCTGGTGTTACATACTGGGAGTGGCCACACCAGATAGACTCTTTCCAGGAGTCATCACATCCCTAAGGAACTCAGAAGAACAAAATTACCATTTTATTGCAGCTGAGAGGTACCTGTGCAAGCAGGGATCATAAAATCTACAAAGCAGGTAGATCTCCTGGAGGGTGCATATCCAGAGGGCTTAGTTAGTCAGAGGTCATTCGAAGTTACAATATGGTTTCTTTTCTACAATATGGTCTCCCTTATGTCAACCTTGTGTTGAGCTGGTACCAATTCCCCACTTTTGTTTTTCATTCCTTGATCTTGAGGGACAGCCTGTTGATGAGGGGCATAGGTTGTTCCAGCTCATTGAACCAGTCTTTTAGTCAGATGGTGACGCAGGTGGGCTCCTAAAGTTAGGCCTATATTATGTAAGCAAGTAACCAGGTATTTAATAAGAAGCATTTCTAGAAAAGCAAGGTTAATGTTGGGAGAAAATTATAAACCAGTTTCTGAGCCCAGGCAGCAGCCAGTTAAAAAGATTTCTAGATGTCAGGGTCAAAGCATCTTTTGCAATTTGAAATAATCTCTGATGATGTCATCGGGCATTCGGGTATCTTACACAGCAACAGACATGAATGTCTCTTAAGTTTATATCAATTCTTCTTTGTATTAAGTGAGTTCTCTTGACACAGTTTGTATGCAAGAAATGGTTATTTTTTTCTCATTAAAAAAAGGAGAGATCTGACATGTTAGAGCTGTCCTGTCCACTAGGGTAGTGTCTAACTACTATGTTGTGGCTACTTAAATTTAAATTAAGTTAAATTAAAAGTTTATTTCCTCAGTTTCAGTAGCTATATGTCAAGGAAATATGTAAGAGATACTATCTAGGGTAAATAGCATAATGAAACAAAGGTAAGTTCCTTCACCACTCATCTTAATGAGAACAATATCAGTATCTTTGATGCTTTCTGTGTGTCCCCCTAACTCATATCCTCTTCCTTCACTCCCAGACATAATCATTATTGTTATTTTTCTAATCATCAATTGCTTGCTATTCTTTAGAGATTTATTGCAATTTTAAATCCCCAACAATGTATTGAATTGCTTGGTATGCCATCAACCTTACACATAGATGGTTTCATGCTTTCAGACTTCTTCTGGGCCTTGTTTCTATTGCTCAAGGTGAGATCTGTCAGCTTCCTCCACACTGGTGTGCATGGCTGTAGTTCTTTCTTTTTCATTCATGTATATGTACCACAATTTCTTTCTCCAGTCTTCTTTTAATGAATGTTTTTGGTTTGTTTCCAGTTTTTGGTAATACAAACAATGCTTCTTTAAACAGATTGGTCCAGGTCTCTCTGGGCACATGTGCAAGACATACTCCAGGGTGGGTACCAAAGAATGGAATTGCTGTGTCATAGGGCATAGCCACGTACAGATACTAGATCACATTCCAACATGTTTGCAGCAACATGCACCTTCAGTCTCAGTGTGAGAGAGTGCCCTTTACATCCTTGCAGACTCTTCCTATTTTTATGTTTATTTTTAGTCTTTGCTTCTTGCCCAGCCAATAGTGAAGAGCAGTTGCTCCTTTTTCCTTCATCATTGTTGCCTGCATATCTGTCCTGCATCTATGAGTTGATAGTGTGATTCACATTTATCCCTACCTCCCCTCCCCTTTTTTTTTTCTTTGAGGGAAAAAGTTCAAAGATGCTCCTGCCCCAGGGCATCCACTTTCTGTTCTTTTGAGGGAATGGTTTAGGTTGTGCCACTCAGATGTCACCTTCCTCTTGTGCACCTGGAGGTCATCCTGAGCTCTGATATGAATCTTCTCTCCCACTTTTCTCAAATTTGTGTTCCATCTTTACCACTCATTTTGTGGATTTGGATTTGTTTCTAATTTTACTTGTTTCTTTCCATGGATTTTTGGAGAAAAGAAGTGGAAATGCCAAATTTAAGCCCACCATCATCAAGGTAAAAATACCCTGGGAAACATTTTTTAAAAATAAGTTCCTCAGTCTAATCCCAGGCCCACTAAGGCAGCATTTCCAGATGGAGCTCCCAAGCATCTGAATTTTTAAAACCTCTCCAAGCATTAAATTCAAATTTAACAGGCACTGTACTACAATGCCTGTTTTCTTCTTATTTTCTCTTGCATTTTTAATTGGGAAACAATCCTTTAACAGTTAGAGACTAGACTGCTATTCTTAAGTACTTAATGAGTATGTTAGTTTTCTTGTCGCTATTATAACAAATTAACACAAATTTATTATACTTTTCAGGAGGTCTGAAGTCTAAAATCTAGGTGTTGGCAGGGCTGTGTTCCTTTTGGGGCCTCCAGACGAGAATGCCTGTCCTCACCCTTTTCAGATTCTAGAGGCCCCGCATCCCTTGGTTTCTGGCTCCCTCCTGGAATCACTCCATGTTCTTGCTTTGGTGGTTGCATCTCCTACTACAGTATGTCTATAACTAGATAATCCAGGATAAGCTCCCCTTCTCAGAATCCTTAACTTAATCACATCTACAAAGTCCTTTTGCCTTATAGGGCAATATATTCACAGGTTCTGAGGATCAGATCTGGACCTTTTTGGGGGACCATTATCAGCCTACCACAGGGAATTAGAAAATTTATTTATATTCTCAAGGTCTCCTCCATTCATTTTTTTTACTCAAGTCATAATAGTTTATAACATTGCAAAATCTCAGTTGCACATTATTTGTCACTCACCATATATATACATATGCCCGTTAATCCTTTATGCCGACCCCCCAACACCCTTCCCCTCTGGTAGCCATGTGTTTGTTTATCTTCCACATATGAGTGAAATCATACAATGTTTGTCTTTGTCTGGCTTATTTTGCTTAACATAATACCCTCAAGGTCCATCCATGTTGTTGCAAATGGAAGGATTTCATCTTTTTTGTGGCTGAATAGTATTCCACTGTATATATATACCACATCTTCTTTATCCATTCATCAGTCAATGGGCACTTGGGTTGCTTCCAACCTTGGCTATTGTGAGTAATGCAGCAATGAACATAGGGATGCAAAGGTCTCTTTGAATTGTTGATTTCAAGTTCTTTGGGTAAATACTCAGTAGTGGGATAGCTGCGTCATGTGGTATTTCTATTTTTAGTTTTTTGAGGAATCTCCGTACTGTTTTCCATAGTGGCTGCACCAGTTTGCATTCCCACCAGCAGTGTATGAGAGTTCCCTTTTCTCCACATTCTCTTCAATATTTGTTATTTTTTGTCTCAGTAATTATAGCCATTCTAACGGATGTAAGGTGATATCTCATTGTAGTTTTGATTTGCATTTCCCTAATGATTAGTGATGTTGAACATCTTTTCATGTGCCTGTTGGCCATCTGTATATCTTCTTTGGAGAAATGTCTGTTCAAATCCTCTGCCCATTTTTTGATTTTTTTTTTTTATTGTTGAGTTGTGTGAATTCTTTATGTATTTTGGTGATTGACCCCTTATTGGATGTATGATTTGCAAATATCTTTCCCAGTTGGTGGGTTGTCTTTTTGTTTTGTTCCTGGTTTCCTTTGCCTTGCAGAAGCTCTTTCATCTGAGGAACGCCCATTTATTTACTTTTTCTTTTGTCTCCCTTGCTCCGAGAGACATGGTATTTGAAAATATCCTTCTAAGACTGATATTAAAGAGTGTACTTCCTATATTTTTTAATAGGAGTTTCATGGTTTCACGTCTTACTTTCAAGCCCTTAATCCCATTTTGAGTTGATTTTTGTGTATGGTGAAAGATAATGGTCTACTTTCATTCTTTTGCATGTGGCTGTTCAGTTTCCCCAACGCCATTTTCTTCCTCCACTGTATGTTCTTGGCTCCTTTGTCAAAGATTAGGTGTCCTTAGATGTGTGGTTTTATTTCTGGGCTTGCAATTCTGTTCCATTGATCTGTGTGTCTGTTTTTGTACCAGTACCATGCTGTTTTGATTACTATTGCTTTGTAGTTTATTTTAAAGTAGGGATTGTGATGCCTCCAGTTTTGTTCTTTTTTCTCAGGATTGCTTTAGCTATTTAGAGTCTTTTGTTGATCCATATGACTTTTAGGACTCTTTGTTCTATTTCCGTGAAGAATGTCATTGGGATTCTGATTGGGATGGTGTTGAATCTGTAGATTCCTTTTAATTATGTTTATTCTTCCAATGCATGTGCATGGAATATCATTCCATTTCTTTATGTCATCCTCAATTTCTTTTAATAATACCTTATAGTTTTCATTGTATAGGTCTTTCACCTCCTTGTTTATACTTATTCCTAGATATTTTATTCTTTTGTTCTGATTGTAAATGTGATTGTATTCTTGAGTTCTCTTTCTGTTAGTTCATTATTAGTGTATAGAAATACAACTGATTTTTATAAGTTGATTTTGTACCCTGCAACTTTGCTGTAGTTGTTGATTATTTCTAATAGTTTTTTGATGGATTCTTTAGGATTTTCTATATATAGAATCATGTAGTCTGCAAACAATAGTTTCACTTCTTCCTTTCCAATTTGGATTCTCTTATTTCTTTTTCTTGCCTAATTCCTCTGGCCAACACCTCCAGTATTATGTTGAATAAGAGTGGTGATAGAGGGCACTCTTATCTTGTTCCTGTTCTCAGAGGGATAGCTTTCAGTTTTTCCCCATTGTGTATGATGTTGGCTGTGGGTTTGTCATATATGGCCTTTATTATATTGAGATACTTTCCTTCTATACCCATTTTATTGAGAGTTTTTATTGTAAATGGATGTTGGATCTTGTCAAATGCTTTCTCTGCATCTATTGAGATGATCATGTGGTTTTTTTTCTGTGTTTTGTTAATGTGTTGTAGCACATTGATTGACTTGCAGATGCTGAACCATCCCTGCGTCCCTGGTATAAATCCCACTTGATCATGGTGTATGATCCTTTTAATGGCAAGCCAAATAGAGAACATAAATGCATCTTGAGGATGTTTGCATTTATGTTCCTCAGTGATATTGGCCTGTAGTTTTCCTTCTTTGTGTTGTTGTCTGGCTTTGGGATCAGGGTGATGTTGGCCTTGTAGAATGTGTTAGGAAGTGTTCCATCTTCTTTGATTTCTTGGAATAGTTTGAGAAAGATAGGTATTAAATCTTCTTTGAATGTTTGGTAGAGTTCTCCTGAGAAGCCATCTGGTCCTGGACTTTTTGTGGGGAAGTGCGGGGGTTAATTAATGTTTCATTCTCTTTACTTGTGATTGGTCTATTCAGATTCTCTATTTCCTCTTGATTCAGTTTTGGGAGGTTTTATGAGTCTAAGGATTTATACATTTCTTATAGATTGTCTAATTTGTTGGCATATAGCTTTTAATAGTATTCTCTTACAACCCTTTGAATTTCTGTGGAATCTGTAATTTCTCCTCTTCTATTTTTAATTTTATTTATTTAAGCCTTCTCTCTTTTTTTCTTAGTGAGTCTGACTAAAGCTTTGTCAATTTTGTTTATCTTCTCAAAGAACCAGCTCTTAGTTTCATTGATCTTTTCTACTTTTTTTTGGTTTCTATTTCATTTATTTCTGCTCTAATTTTTCTTATTTCCCCCCTTCAGCTGCCTTTGGGCTTTGTTTGTTCTTCTTTTTCTCATTCTGTTAGGTGTAGTTCAAGATTACTTATTTGAGATTTTTCTTGTTTGTTAAGATGGGCCTGTATTGCTATGAATTTCCCTCTTAGGACCACTTTTGCTGCATCCCATATGAATTGGTATGGTGTATTTTCATTTTCGTTTGTTTGCAGATATTTTTTTATTTCTCCTTTAATTTCTTCACTGATCCATTGATTATCTAGTAGCATGTTGTTTAGTCTCCACATATTTGTCACTTTCCCAGCTGTTTTCTTGTAGTTGATTTCTCATGTCATAGCATTATGATTGGAAAAGATGCTTGACATAATTTTAATCTTCTTAAATTTATTGAGGCTTTTCTTGTTTCCCAACATATGGTCTATCTTTGAGAATGTTCCATGTGCACTTGAGAAGAATGTGTATTCTGCTATTTTTGGATGGAGTGTTCTATATATATCTACAAAGCCCATCTGGTCTAGTTTTTCCTTTAAATCCACTATTTCCTTCTTAACTGTCTGTCTGGATGATCTATCCATTGATGTAAGTATGGTGTTGAGGTCCCCTACTATTATTGTGTTGCTGTTAGTTTCTCCTTTTAGGTTAATAGTTGCTATATGTACTTTGATGTTCCTGTGTTAGGTGCATATATATTTATAAGTGTTATGTCTTCTTGGTGGAGTGTCGCTTTTATCATTATATACTGCCCCTCTTTATCTCTCATTGCCTTTTTTATCTTGAAGTCTGCGTTGTCTGTTTTTCTTTAGAGCTGAGATGTGTTTCCTGCAGGCATCATATTTTTGGGTCTTGTTTTTTAATCCATCCAGCCACTCTGTGTCTTTTGATTGGAGAATTCAATCCATTTACATTTAGAGTGTTTATTAATATATGAGGGCTTAATATTGCCATTTTATTACTTGTTTTCCAATTTTTCTGTGTTTCCCTTGTTTCTTGTCCTGTGTATTTCCTACTGCCAACTCATTTTGGTGTTTCTCTATGATGGCTTTCTCAGTTTTCTCTTTATTTATAATTTGTGTCTCTGTTGTGATTTTTTTGTTTAGTGGTTACTGTGAGATTTGTATAAAAGATCTCATAGATGAGATAGTCCACTTTATGATAACCCTTATTTCCTTAGTCTAAGCAAGTTCCATCCTTCCCTCTTCCCTGCCTAAATTATTATTGTCACAACTTATTCCATTTTGTGTTCTGAGTTTTTTATTAAAATAAAGTAATTATGGTTATTTTTGATACTTTCCTTCCCTTTATCTTTAATGTTATAATTGTTTGCTAACCTCTTCTGACAGAGAGCTGCAATTTTCTGATTTTGTCTATTTATCTCCTTGCTCAAGGCTTTGTAAACCCTTTCTTTTTTTTTCAGGTGGGAGGGCCTTCTTGATTATTTCTTGTTAGGGGGGTGGCTTGTGAGAATGAAGTCCCTCAGCTTTTGTTTATCTGAGAAAGTTTTTATTTCTACATAGTATATGAAGGATAGTTTCACTGGATAGAGTATTCTTGGCTGAAAGTTTTTGTCTTTCAGAATTTTGAATATATCATTCCACTCTCTCCTAGCCTGTAAGGTTTCTGCTGAGAAATCCACTGAAAGCCTGATAGAGTTTCCCTTGTAGCTTATTCTGCCTTGTTGCCCTTAATATTTTCTTTGTTATTTCCTTTTACCAGTTTTATTAATATATACCTTGGAGTCTTTTTATGTTGATGTAATGAAGAGTCCTATTAACTTCATTTACTTGTAATTCCAGTTCCTTCCCCAGGTTTGGGAAGTCCTCAGCTATTATTTCTTTGAACAAGCTCTCTGCTCCTTTCTCCCTCTCTTCTCCTCCTGGAATACCTATAATCCTTATGTTGCATTTCCTAACTGAGTTGGCTATTTCTCAGAGAATATCTTCATTTCTTTTTAGTCCTAGTTCTCTCTCCTCCTGCTTTTGGTGTCAAATACAAAAACCATTGCCAAGACCAATGTCAGAGAGCTTACTGCCTATATTTTCTTTTGGAATTTAATAGTTTTGGGTCTTATATTCAAGTCTTTATTCCATTTTGAGTTGATTTTTGTGTATGGTGTAAGATACAGGTCTAGTTTCATGCTTTTGCATGTGGCTGTCCAGTTTTCCCAACACCGTTTATTGAAGAGACTATCCTTTCCCCATTGTGAACTCTTAGCTCCTTTTTCATAAGTTAATTGACCATATATATGTGGGTTTATTTCTGGGCTCTCTATTCTGTTCCATAGATCTATGTGTCTGTTTTATGCCAAGACCATACTGTTCTGATTTCTATGGCTTCATAATATAGTTTGAAATCAGGAAGTGTGATGCCTCCAGCTTTGTTCTTCTTAAGATTCGTCTGGCTAATCAGAGAGTTTTGTTTTTCCACAGAAATTTTAGGGTTGTTTTTTCCATTTCTGTGGAAAATGCCATTGGAATTTTGATAGAGATAGCTTTGAATCTGTAAATTACTTTGGGTAGTATAAACATTTTAAAAATATTAATTCCTTAAATACATGAGCATGGAATATCTTTCCATTTATTTGTCTTTTTCAATTTCTTTCATCAATGTCTTATAGTTTTCAGTGTACATATCTTTTACTTCCTTGGTTAATTTTATCTCTAGGTATTTTATTCTTTTTGATGCAGTGGTAAATGGGATTTTTTTTCTTAACTTCTCTTTCTGATAGTTTATTTTAGTGTATAGAAATGCAACTGATTTTTTGTATTTATCTTGTATCCTGCAACTTTACTGAATCCCTTTATTAGTTCTAACAGTTTTTTTGTGGAGTCTTCGGGGTTTTCTATAGATAATATGATATCATCTGCAAATAGAGACAGTTTTACTTCTTCCTCCACAATTTGGATGCCTTTTATTTATTTTTCTTGCCTGATCACTCTGGATATGACTTCCAGTACTATAGTCACTTTTCATTTCAGTATAAAAGTTAAAAGACAAAGTATTAAGAATAAATATAACTGGAAATTTTTGTTAATGGATATACAATATGAGAAGATGTAAAGTGTGACATCAATAAAATGCAGGTGGAGTAAAAGTGTAGAGGTTTTGTATGTGATTGAAGTTAAGTTGCTCTCAGATTAAAATAGCTTGTTATAACTAGGATGTTTTATGAAAGTCTCATAGAAAGCAAAAAGAAAATACCTAGAGAAGATGCATCAAAGAAAAGGAGAAAGGAAATAAAGCACATCACTACAAAAATATCAATGAAACACAAAGGAAGACAACAAGAGAGAAAAACCACAATGAAATATCACCTCACACTTTTTAGGATGGCTAGTAAGGACGTGGAGAAACTAGAAGACTTGTACACTGTTTTTAGGAAGTTAAAATGGTTCGGCTGCTATGGAAAACTGTATAGCAATTCCTGAAAAAATTGAAAATAGAACTACCATATGATCTAGCAGTCCCAGTTCTGGGTTTATATCCAAAAGAACTGACAATGTCCAGATGTGGAAACTACCTAAATATCCATTGACAGATAAATAAAATGTGGTATGAACATACAATGCATGGAATATTATTCAAACTTCAAAAAGAAGGAAATCTTGCCATTTGTGACAACATAGATGAACCTGAAGCACATTCTGCTAAGGAAATGAGCTAGTTACAGAAGGAGAAATACTGCATGATTCCATTTATCTGAGGCATAGTAGTCAAGTTCACAGAAGCAGAGAGTAGAATGGTGGCTGCCAGGGACTAGGGAGGGGGGAAGTTGTCGAACGGGTACAAAGTTTCAGTTATGCAAAATGAATAAGTTCTAGAGATCTGCCATACAATATAGTGCCTACAATTAACAAGAATGTATTGTACAATTAAAAATTAGTTAGGGTAGATCTCATGTTAAGTGTTCTTACCACAACATAAAGAAATAAAGAAATTAATTAATTTTAAAGAGTATCTGTTCCTTTAGAAAAACAAAACAAAAACTATATACCATGCCTAACTGGGATTTGTCCTGGGGATCCAGGGTTGGTTTAACAGCCCAAAATCAAATATACCAAAATTTACCAAATATATCAAAATTTAATACACCACATCAATAGGATAAAAACAAAAGCCACATGAACATCTCAACAGACATTGAAAAAGCCTTTGACAAAATCCAACACTCTTTCATGATAAAATCTAGGGATAGAGAAGAACTCAACAATCAACAACTTAGCAATAGAATGGAGCTTCTTCAACAGGAAAGGCAACCTAAGAAAAACCCACAGCTAACATCACACTTAATGGTGAAAGTCTGGACGCTTTTCCCCTAAGATCAGAAACAAGATAGGGATGTCCACTCCTGTTAAACATTGTTGTGGAGGTTTCAGCCAAGCCAATTAGACAAGAACAAGAAATAAAAGCCGTCTACACTGGAAAGGAAGAAGCAAAACTGTCCCTACTCCAGATGACATGATCTCGAACACAGAAAATCCTAAGGAATGTACTAAAACCCTTTGTTTAGGAAGGTTGCAGGATATAAGATTAATATACAAAATCAACTGTATTCCTATACACTAGCAATGAACAATTCAAAAACGAAATTAAGAAACCAATTCCACTTACAATAGCATCAAAAAGAATAAAATATATAGGAATAAGTCAAAGTAATATAAAATTTACTCGAAAGACCAAAAAACTCTGTTGAAAGAAATTAAGATCTAAATAGGTGGAAAGACTTTCTATGTTTATGGATTGGAATACTTAATATTGTTAAGATGGCAAAACATCTGAAATTGATCTACAGAATCAATGCAGTCTCTATCAAAATATGAGCTGGAATCTTTGTAGAAATTGACAAGCTGATCCTAAAATTCATGTGGGTTCAAAGCACCCAGATTCAAAACAATCTTGAAAAAGAGCAAGTTGGAGAACTCACATTTCCAGATGTCATAACTTACTACAAAGCAACAGTAACTAAGACACTGTGGTCCTGGCATATAGGTAGACATATAGATCAATGGAATAGAATGGAAAATCCAGAAATAAATCCATGTGTCTATTGTTAACTGATTTTCAGCAAGGGTATGAAGACTATTTAATGAGGAAAAGAATAGTCTCTTCCAGAAATGGTACTGGGACAACTGGATATCCACATCCAAAAGAATGAATTGGACCCCCACCTCACACCATATATAAAAATTAAGTCAAAATGAATTAAAGACAAAAATGTAAGAGCCAAAACTAAGTCTTAAAAAAAAATACAGGGGTAATATTTGAATTTTTCAATGGATTTTTAGATTTGACAACAAAAGCACAAACCACGAACGACAGATTAGATAAAGTGGACTTCATCAAAATTAAGAACTTTGTGCTTCAAATGATACTATCAAGAAAGTGAAAAGGCAACCCATATAATGAGAGGAAATATTTGCAAATCATATATCTGACAAGGAGCTTTTCTCTAGAATATATAAAGAACTCTTACAACTCAACAGTAAAAAGACTACTCAATTTTTAAAATTTCTGAATAGACATTTCCCCCTAAAAAAGATATACAAATGGCCAAAACAAAATGGCATATCCATACAATGGAATCTTATTTGGCCATAAAAAAGGAATAATGTACTGACACATGCTACAACATGGATGAACCTTGAAAACATTACGCAAAAGAAAGAAAGCAGACACAAAAGACCACATATTATATGATTGCATTTATATGAAATGTCCAGAATAGGTAAATATTTAGAGATAGAAAGTAGATTCGTGGTGCCTAGGGCTGCAGTGGAGGTGGCGAATTGGGGAGTGATAGCTACAGTTCACAGTGTTTCTTTTTGAGGTGAAGAAAATGTTCTATAAATGAAAAACATTGAATTGTGCACTTTAAATTGATGAATTATATGGCACATGAATTATATCTTAATAGAGCTGTGACCCAGCATAGAACCCCTAGGGCTCTGCCGTACCCGGCCCCACCCTGTGTGACACACACACACACACAGCCTGCCTTCCACCCGCTGTTCCTGTCTTCTCTCCACAGCTCCACTTGCCCAGCTCCTCTCTCCACGGTCCCTGGAAATCAGTTTACTCTCCCTGTGCCGCCTCCCTCCTCAGCAGCCCAGACTGATTCCTCCTAGAACAGTTTCTATAAACAAAGTTTGATTTGGTCCTTGAATCCTCTGTTCGTCTCCCTCCTGAGTTTTCTCAGCTCACGGGCGGGGCTGCGTGCCTTTGGATCCCCTCCTGTCGACGGCCCAGGAAAAGTCTCGGCTCTCCGAGTCCAGTTCAGGCCTGGCCGCTGCAGGACTCGCCACCAGGCAGGGCGCAGTTCAGGGCTGGGGGGTGAGGGCTGTCCGGTGGGAAGGGGCCTCCGAGACAGGGACACGGCCGGGGAGCGGAGGAGCCCTCTGCAGGGGCAGGCACACCAGCCCCTGGCTTCTCCCGGAGAGGAGGGACTCTGGAGCTCAGGGATTCGGCTCGCGACTGTGGTGAGCGGAACGATGAAGAAGAAAGCAAGGCCAAGGAGGAAGGGGGAGGGAGGGAGGCATGGCCGCGCTTCCCTCCCCTGGAACGCCTGCCTCCTCCCCCGCTGCTGCGACGCCACTGCTTCAGCCTCAGCTCACCGCCACCCCCAGGAGGCCGGCCCTCGGGGCGTGGCTGACGCTCTGTCCTCCCCCGCCGCCCCTCTGCCTTTGCTTACGCCTCTCCCTTGTCTCTGCCGCATTCGCTCCACTCTTACAGGCTTGTGGCTTGTCTTGTGCAATAAATGGAAACTCGATCAGGACAAGAACAGTGTCTATAAAGTTTTTTTTTTTATCTCATCACGGTATGTTGCACACAGAAAGCCATTCATCAGTGTTCACTGAAGCACCTCAAGAATCCATAAGGAGAAAGAGGCCCATGCGGAGTGGGCGCTTGATTCAGTCAGCCATCCAGTATTTATTCATCATCTGTATGCACTGGAATGGGTACTGAGACCTCTACCCTAGACAAAATAAAAACGCTTGTCTTCACAGAACGTACACTGTAGCGATATATGTTCTCCCCAGGTGTACACAGCCCGGGGGAAAGTTCCCGGAGAGGAGCAGCGCAGGACCCTAGTCAGGACATGTCTTCCATTAAGACGTCAGAGGCGGGCTGTTGTGAATTAGCTGTCAGGGGACATTCTGGGCACAGAAGAAAAAATCCTATGCCAGATTTTGCAGACTCTGAACTCATGGCCCATTTGAGCGCCGCAGCCCGGAGCTTCAGGCAGGGAAGTCTGCAACTTCCGGCAGTTCCCTTAGGTGAGCACGAGCAGGAACGTCACGGCGTAAAGTGCCCTAAGAGTCAGAAAGGTCATTTGCCACTGGACTTGTCTACGCTGTAGAGTAGGGAGCAGGCTCCAACTGACACCCATGCTTTCGTTTCTAGTCCCAATCCTGAACCTTAGTTTGATCTTGGACAACCCTCTATTCTTTGGGTCACACGTTCTGTATCTGCGGAATGGGAATTTCGGATGGATGGTATGTGAGGTCACGGCTGGCTCAGACTTTTTGGGGTTCACCTATTTGCTGGGGGCGGGGGCACTACTATCATACCAGTCCGTAAACTTTCCTGGGTCTTTGAGTTTTGTTTTTCTTTTTTAAAGATTGGCACCTGGGCTAACAACTGTTGCCGATCTTTTTTTTTCTGCTTTATCTCCCCCAACCCACCCCCTGTACACAGTTGTATATCTTAGTTGCAGGTCCTTCTAGTTGTGGGATGTTAGATTTTTGAAATCAGATAAAAGGAATGAAGCCCGTCTCCATGCATTGCCAGGCTCACAACTGCAACCACTTCAGGGCGACAGCAGAGCCCTAGGCCAGCGCCGTGTGGGGTTAACTCTGCCCCACACCTGCCTGGTGCCAATCCCTCCCGCTGGGGCCACGGCGCACCGCCGAAGCACCTCAACCTTACAGAAGCACTTCAGAGACTGACCCGCTTCAGTACAGGGGACTTTTTTTTAAAAAACTGAGGAACTAAGAAGTGTCTCTTTCACTGGAAAAAAGTGTGTCATTGTCATTTTCTCCCACATCCCTCCAACCCATACCTTAACCCAGTCTCTAGTCAAGTGACCGTTTTCTGGAAGGCTGCAAACAGTTCAAGGTGGGTCTCAGCAGATTCTCTGTGAAATTCTTTGCACTGTCTGGGACTGGGGAGTGAGTCCTGGGAAGGTGGAGGAGGGGTGAGGGGCATCCACGTGAAACCTGCTAAGAGGTTAACAGGCCGGCTGGCTCTGTTCCCCAGCAGTCTGGCCGCTTCCTGTGGGCACAGTTAACACAAGAAAGATTTATTTCCTGGGTCCCAGCAAATAACCTGCGGGAAGTGTTTCCCTCACGCCGGGAGCTTCTCCGCAGCTTCCCATGCAGGGGAGGGTCGGGGCAGAGGCAGCCAGGATGGAAGGTGCTCCCCGGGCCCCCTGGGTCTAATCAGAAATATGCACATGACGTTGTCATTACTAAACCAAACAGACGCAACACGAAGCCTAGACCATTGTAGGAACATAGTGACAGGTATTAGCTGAGAATGTGCACACACGCAAAGTACAAACACACAGCCACTTATACAGATACACACATACACACAACTCCTCTTTCTCCTGAGCAGCGTGCATGTCCCAGGAGCCACTTCTGTCAAATAGCTTGTGGAATGGAGCAGGACTTCAGGGGAGCATCCCAAGGAGACGGTAGTGTCAGCCCAGGCACGCTGCCCCTCCCTGACTGTATTAATCATGTTTGTTATGTCCTATAGTTGATGATGCTCTGACATCCTGGGGCGCTGTGGACTGGGAGGGACCGCCCCTCCCAGGGTTGGCTAATTCCTAGAGACAGTAAATGACTTGTCTTCGAGCATGCCTTTGATACGCAAACCAACCAGTCCTGAGTCCATACCTGCACACCTCCTTTTTCAGGCTCCTGAAGTCTGGGAGATAGCCGCCTGCCTTAAATCCCCCAGGGCCAGGCACCAGGCAACTCAAGACAGCCTCTACACCCCAGGGCCTGCTGAAATGACTCAGACTGGCCCATCCTACGCCTGCTTCCCCTGCTCGCTCATTCCTTCCAGCAAAAACCAAAATAAAGGCTTTGCGGCACTTTCTTTTTACTTCTTCTCCCTCCTGACAGACCCGGTTGCTTCCTCATGTAGTCCTGCATAGTGCGGTGTGTCCCCTCCTCTTAGAAACTGTAATAAACAATCTTTTGATAGCAATCATCTCTTGATCCATTGGCCTCACCTGAATAAAACCAAAATTCTGAGTACATTTTAAAACACTGACCATCATTGGTTCTTGGAGCTGGGCCCTGGGAGGAAGCAGTGTGCAGGGTCCAGCTGGAGCTGGCACAGAGGGGTGACTCCAGGGCTTCAAGTGACCAGAGAGAGTAGAGGGGGAAAGGACACCCCATCTTCCCTTTGACCATCACTGATCGATTGGGTATAGTTGTCCAGCCCATAATGAGGCCCAGGATGCAGCTAATCCCCTTTATTGGCACATGGGGAAAATGAGGCCGGAGGGGAAGGGATGTTCACACGGTGGATCAGGAATTAGATCTTGTTGCTTCTCTTGGACCTGCTCAAAGCCTGAGCCGAGGCTAAAGGTGAAATAGGAGAACCAGTCCCCTTCCGCCACCCTGGAGAAGCTTGGGAACTAATCTCAAAGTTACAAGGGACATGGGGAAGCTGAGATGATGGGGTAAGAAAGTCCAACAACCCCGACTTGATCCCAGCTGTGGTCAGGAGCAGGCCCACTGCTGTCAGAGACAGCTCTCCTGGTCTGCCCAGCCTTGTCGTCCTGGCAGGGTCTGCTGGTCCTTAGACTCCCGATAAATGGTGGAAAGTATTTGGTCTCCAACTGCTGTGATAACCTCACCAGAAGACATGGACCAGGATCTTCACAGCAGCTTTATTTATAATATCCCAAACTGGAAATATCCTGGGTTTCCAGCAATAGAACAGAAAGCAATCTGTGGTCATCCGTACAATGGAATACTGCTCAGCGACAAAAAAAAAAAAAAAAAAAAAAAAAACAACCCATGCTACCAATATCGGCAACAGCCTTATGCTGAGAGAAGGAAGCCTTACTCAATGGCACACCCTGTATGAGTGCAGCAATATGAAGGTCCAGAACAGGAAAACTTACACAGAGTGGCCGAAAATCAGAACAGTGCTGGTCTTTGTGGGAACAGAGGCCTTACCAGATCAGAGTGGAGCCACAGAACACTAGAAGCCTGGGTGCCCCGTCTGGAGGATGTGCTGCCCCCTGAGTGTGCCCGGTTAGGGTAGTGATTAATATCACAGGGAAAGGCTTTGTGCTGGCTGCTCCCTGGGGAATAAACCATTCCTCTGGACTCACGGGGGTCATTCGTCACTTGGGCGGAGAAGAGATGCCCGCTGGAGGCTGTGAGCGCCACCACGCGGATGCACAGCCTCTGACGATGTGCTCCTTAGGGCTCTGAGTTTTGGTCCCAGGCTTTCCTTACGTTTCCTTCTCCGGCACGTGCCGGGCGCGCTGAGCGTGTGTCATGCTGCAGCTTTCGCTGGTGTTCATCCGGCGGACTCCTCCAGCCTCGTTTGGGATTGGCAGAGAGACATCTTTCTCTGAACCGAGTTGGCCCCCCAAATACCTGGCGTGGCCCCGAGGTTCTCCCTCTCCCCTCAGGTGCCCTGCTCCGTCTCGCCCTTCGTCTGTTCCCCCGGGAATTTCCCGTGACACTGACGAGGGTCGTGGAGCTCGCGACATTACTCATTCTGGTGACGGGCTTCCCTTTGTCCTTGCCCCACAAGCCTCCGGGTTTTGGTATTTCCCTCTCAAACCTAATGCGGCTCACTTGGTGTATTTCTGCTTCTTTAGCTGCCTCAGGACAGTGAAGGTAGACGTGGACGACAGGGGGAGATCTGAGTCTGTACCTGAGACCCTGGCACGCGAGAGGGCGCGGGGGCACGGGCCATCGGGAGGAGCGACCCGCGGACCCCCACGCTCCGCTCTGTCTGTCCGTCTGTCCGGCGTCAGCCCGGAGCGCTGGCTTTTATCCCCGCCCCTCCCAGCCTGTCCCGGCCAGTCCCGGCCGAGGCTCCGCGGGCGTCACAATGTCGTCTGCCACGTGGCGCGGTCCCTTCCCCACGTGACTCCTTCCCGGAAGCCCTCCCGGCCTGCCCAGCATCCGCCTTCCCGCGTCCCAGGAATGGTCCGCCCCTGTCCAGTCAGGAGGTGTTCCCCAGTTTATTGTTGAATTTAGCATGCCCTCTTGCCCATGAGGTCGCAGATGAACTGACTGAGGAAAAAAGTTAGGAAGGAAATCTTAGAATGAGGAAATGCGGCTCTGTGTCTCGGAGGTCCGCTCTTACTTGCTGAGGGGTGTGGAGGCTTGTGGGTTTTGTTCGTGCAAATTGCTGGCGTCAGCTCCCTCTGTGGTAGGGAACAGTGGAGTGAGAGAAGAATTAATGAGCCTTGCAAAGTACGTTCTAGCCAAGAACCTGAACGCTGTCTGTGCTCCCGAAAGGAAGCCCATGAAGGAGTGGGTGTGAAGGCCAAGAGACAGAAGTGATAACTGAGACGTTTACAGTTTCTTTCCTCAAGTGTCAGCTCCTTCCCCTCCACAGCCTACCTACAGTCTCCCGGAAGTAAAACGAGCCGGAGTGCATGATGCCCGCATTCCAAGAGGCGTCATCAAGCTGCTCTGGAGCTGGGCTACCTGAATTGGGGCCCCCACCTGTCACCGGCCCTCCTGTGGGTGTAGGGGGCATCTTCCACTCCCTCTCATCAGCTGTATATAAGGAGGACGGCAGTGGGGGCTGACTCCGGGCTGCTGAGAGCTTAGTGAGGGAGCCACTAAAGCAGTCAGAGCAACACCTGTGCTCCAGGTGAGCTTTTTTATAATATACTCCAATTTTTAAAACAACCCTGGGATCACGACTTACAGTCATATTTTGCCAAATGGGGGCCCTTCTGTCTTGATTCATTTTGCCACAACTCTTCATTCATCAGTGCCGTTTGTGGGGTTCAAGTTTGTCCATCTTCCTCTTTTTAGTGTGACAAGGCAAATGAAATCACTTGACCAGGCGCCTGCGCTGGGGTGCGGAATGTGACAGCACCTCCCGCAGGGGGCTGGTGGAACATGGGGATGAATGGTGGAAACCCGCCCTGGCACAGAGCGTTGCTGCCCGAGTGTGCTTGCTGGGCCCGTGACCCAGGGTGGATGGGTCAGAACCGTTCCCTGCCCGGCCTCCCTGCATTCTTATTACGCCCGTGTTTGGACTATGAATCTCGATCATCAGTGTAGCGTCCCTCTTTGGCTGGAAGGAAGACATAAGGTGAACTGTCTCCCTCCATGTCTGTGATTTCCAAATGGTTTCCATTTAGAGGCGTTTCGTGGGTTAAGAAAACTGAGGGGCTGGATTTACCTCAGGTAGCCCCATGTTCTCAGGTACTGTAGTTTTAACCCTTCAGCCTGGGGGTGGAGAGGATGAAGAAAGCCCTTTAAAGGACAGGAACTTGAGGCTGTCTCACGAGCCCCAGCTTTACAGGAAGGAGCTTCTAGCTTCAGCGTCTCTACGTTTGATGAAGGGATTGGCTCACATGCTTATGGAGACTGTGAAGCCCCAAGATGTTCAGTTCGACCCAGGAGAGCTATGTAGCTCCAGTCTGAGCCCAAAGGCCTGAGAACCAGGACAGCGATGGTGTTACTCCAGTCGGAGTCTGAGTCGGAGTCTGGATGCAGGAGGAGGCCCATGTCCCCGCTCAAAGACAGTGAGCAGAGAGAGGAAATTCTCCCTTATTCACCTTTTTCTTCTGTTTAGGCCTCCAGCACATTGGATGGGGCCCACCCACACCGGGGAGGGCAATTTGCTTTACTCAGTCGATGGATTCAAATGTTAATCTCAGCCAGAAACACCCTCACACACACACCCAGAATAATGTTTGACCAAATGTCTGGGCACCACGTGGCCCAGTCAAGTTAACACATAAAATTGACCATCATAAGCATAAAGTAATAAAGACATTTTTCAGGTCAATCTGATTGTATGTGTCAAATGCAAAATTACTTTGTCATTAGAACCAATAATTTTATTATGCATTTAAGTACCTCACCTGGAGAAAAATTAGTACATATGAATAAAGAGGCATGTAAAGATTATTCATTCTAAATGGTTTTTATTAGCAAAAGTAGAAGAAATACTCTATATGCCCACCAACTGGGAACACTTAAATTACTGCCATTCTTTATATTATGTGGCTCCTTATTGTGTGGAAATTAAAAATAACAGGGTAGATGTATATTTAGTTACCTGAAAATATCTGTAAAACCTAATATGCTTTAATAACAAGTTGAAGAACTATGCATATAACATAATCTGCTTCTAAACTATGTATCTGTGTTGTTTCAAGTATGTTTAATGAATGAGGCAATATCAAAAATTATATAAACAAAAATTCTAATCATCAACACCTCTAGAGAGGGTTATCTAATTCTGGGAAGGGGGCTTTCACTCTTTCTATATATCAGTAATTTTAAAATTGTTAACAGGAAAGTAAATACTTGTATTATTTGTATTAGAGAAAGTTTGCCTGGGTAGTTTTCCATGGGGCCAGCAGCTTTTCTCCTGTCCCGTGTCCAGCGATGGGACAATCCACTAGCTATGGGCAGGTCCTCAGTTTTCAGAAGCATTTATGGCTACAGAAAAGCATGGGGTGGGTTTTTACGACACCATTTTCTCTGTTGTTTCCTTCCCAGTTGTTGAATTTTCTTTTTTGTAGTTTTTTTCACTTATTTTATTGGATCATAATGGTTTATAACATTGTGTAATTTCAGATGTACATTATTGTCTATCGATTTTTGTATAGACTTCATTGTGCTCACCACCAATAGTCTAATTTTTGTCCCACTAATCTGTTTTCTTTATCCATGTGTTGGTTTATCTTCCACATGTGAGTGAAATCATGCAGTATTTCTCTTTCTCTGTCTGGCCTATTTCGCTTAACATCATACCCTCCAGGACCATCCATGTTGTTGCAAATGGCACGATTTTTATCTTTTTTATGGCTGAATAGTATTCCATCGTGTATATATACCACATCTTCTTTATCCATTCATCTGTAGAAGGGCACTTGGGCCCAATCTCACCACTCTTATTCAACATAGTACTGGAGGTTTTGGCCAGCGCAATTAGGCAAGAGAAATGAATAAAAGGAATCCAAATTGGAACGGAAGAAGTGAAACTCTCGCTGTTTGCAGATGACATGATTCTATATATAGAAAATCCCAAAGAATCCATCAGAAAACTATTAGAAATAATCAACAACTACAGCAAAGTTGCAGGGTACAAAATCAACTTACAAAAATCAGTTGCATTTCTCTATACTAACAGTGAACTAGCAGAAAGAGAAATCAAGAATACAATCCCATTTACAATCACAACAAAAAGAATAAAATACCTAGGAATAAACTTAACCAAAGAGGTGAAAGACCCATACACTGAAAACTATAAGACATTATTGAAAAAAATTGAAGAAAACAAAGAATTGGAAAGATAGTCCATGCTCATGGGTTGGAAAAATAAACATAGCTAAAATGTCCATACTACCTAAAGCAGTCTACAGATTCAGTGTAATCCCAATCAGAATCCCAATGACATTTTTATAGAACTAGAACAAAGAATCCTAAAATTTATATGGAACAACAAAAGACCTCAAATAGCCGAAGCAATCTTGAGAAAAAGGAACAAAGCTGGAGGCATCACAATCTCTGAGTTCAAAACATCCTACAAAGCCATAGTAATCAAAACAGCATGGTACTGGCACAGATCAATGGAACAGAGGTGAAAGCCCAGACATAAAATCACACATCTTTTTTAAGTTTTATCTCTCTCCTATTGTGGTGGGTGGTGGTTCAGCATGGAATATTAGGGTTTTTTCCTCTTGCCTCTGAGAAAATCTGGTTTCTCTTTCAGAATGACTAAGGACAGAGCATGCTCACAACATGTAAGACTAGGGAAAGAGAAAGCCTGGATTCACTAAGGCTGGTTCTAGGTTCTAGAGTATGGTTCCTTAAGTATGCCTGCAGACACTGGTCCTTTATGACTTTGTTAGACTGAAATTTCTACAATTGTTGGTTCTAATAAACAAAAAATTTACATTTGATGTGGACAGTCAGATTGCCCTACAAAATGTCTTCACAAGTTTGCTCTCCAGTCAACATGGTGTTAGAGTGACGGGGAGCCTCCTTCCTTCTCAAGGCATGCAGTGGTGTTGGGGATAGAAGTTATGGCTCTGAGAGGGAGGTTAGACCCTCTATTGGTTTCCTAGGGCTGCTGTAGCAAGAACCACAAACTGGGTGGTTTAAAACCCCAGAAATGTATTCTCTCACAGTTCTGGAGGCCAGCAGTCCAATATCAGGGTGGCAGCAGGGCTGGCTCCTCCTGGAGCCTCTGAGGGAGCACCTGTTCCATACCTTCCTCCTAGCTTCTGCTGGTGGCTGGCAACTCTTAGTATTCCTTGGCTTGTAGACACAGCACTCCAGTCTCTGCCTCCATCTTCACAAGGCATTCTCCCTGTGTGTCTCTGTCTCAAATATCCCTCTCCTTTTTTTTATGAGGACACTAGTCAGTGGATTTATAATCTGCCTTAAATCCAGGATGATCTCATCTTGAGATCCTTAACTTGATTATATATGCAAAGATCCTATTATTTCCAAATAAAGCCACATCTGAGGTTCCTGGTGGACACGACTTTTTGAGTGACACCATTCAACCCACTACAGACCCATCAAATATCCTTGTAAATATCCTGGGTCTCTGATTGCTATTCTGCTACAGACAGACTTTGACTTTGGGCATATCCCATAGCCTTCCTGACCTTTAGTTTCCTCTTTAGTTGGAGGAGGCATAATGTCTGTCTCTTCTGCATCACTCATTCAGCCTTTCATTCAACATGTTCATGTTAATGACCACCTTTTAGTCATTGGGTCTGTACTTCTTGCCACCTCTTGAGATCTCTCCAGGTAAAGAAGAGAAGAGTCAGGATGATGCCAGCGTGATGGCTAAACAAGAGGTCTCAGCCCTCATTCTCCAACAGACACCAAATTAACAATATAAGGCCCAAACCACCTTTAGGAGAACTCCAGAAACCAGTTAAGAAGTTACAGTACCCGAGATGAATGCAAAGCCACGCACAGCCACATTGAAAAGAGTTAGGAGGGCCGCTTCACTTTATCCATGATTGCTCCTCCCCCACGCTGGCACAGCTCCTCCCTGGGGGGAAGGAGCAGCGTGGACCCAGCATCGTCATCTCCGCTTTCAGAGAGCTGCTGAAGGACTGGTTTCTGTCTCTCCTGACGGGGATGGCTAACAGAACCAACGTAGGTTGGATATCTAGGGGCTGCTGAAAGCAAGGATGAGTGAGGGCAACCTTCTGTGGCACAAGGGGACCTGTGGTGCTGCAGACAGAAACCAGGGCAGCTCCGTGTGATCAGGAGAAGGCACCCAACTTAGTAGCTCCTCTCTCAGAAGGGAGGGAGAAGAGAAAAGCATGAGTCTGGCATTCTGACTTTTTGGAGAGACTCCTGAGGGACTGGTCCTTATCTCACCCAATTTAGGGAACCAACATGGAGCTGGTGTACCACGGATGCCTGGAGGCGTCTGGGAACAGAGGAGAGCTGGAGCAGTTTGCTGCTGCCGTGCCAGAGAACCTGCAGTACCGTGAGCAGACACTAGAGAGAGCAAGAGATTGCACGCTCCTGAGTGAGAAACCAGCAAACCTCTCTAATTGCAAAGCTACAAGCACAAGCTCAGAGAAGTTGCATTCCCCGGGAAAGGTTCCAGAAGCCCTCAGAACCTAGCTGGGCTAATCGGTGAAGGTCTTCCCCTCTATGAAGCCAGTCTGTAAAGACTGGGAAGAGGTGGCTATTTTTTCAAATGTGTAAACCTTAGCAAATAATCACAAGTCACGTGAACCAACAGGGAAAGATGTCCTAATCAAAGGAACAAAACAAATCTCCAGAAACCAGAACAAAAGACATGGAGATCTATGAATTACCTGACAAATAATTCAAAATAATTGTGTGAAAGAAGCTCAATGATCTACAAGAGAACACAAATAGACAACTAAACAAAAATCAGAAAATGATGAGTGAACACAATGAGAATATCGACAAAGAGACAGAAACTATAAAAAAAGAACCAAATGGAAATTCTGAACTGAAGAACACAATAACCGAATTGAAAGATTCACTAGAGGGATTCAACAGCCAACCTGATCAAGCGAAAGGAAGAATCAGCAAACTCAGAGAAAGTCACTTGAGATTATTGTCAGAAGGGCGAAAAGAAGAATGAATGAAAAAAAGCAAAGAAAGCCTAAGGGACTTGTGGGACACCTTCAAGTTGACCAGTATAGGCATCATGGGAGCTCCAGAAAGAGAAAAGAGAGAGAAAGGAAGAGAGAGGTTATTTTAAGAAATAATGGTCAAACTCTGAAGAAGGAATTGGACATCCACACTCAAAGGACTGCAACCAGGATAAATTCAAAGAGGCCTACATGGACACATTATAAACCATCAAAAGTAAAAGCAAGAGAGAATCTTGAAAGCAGCAAGAGAAAAGTGATTTTTCATGTATAAGGGGCTGCCATTAGATTATCAGCAGATTTCTTAGCAAAATACATCACAGGCCAGAAGGAAGCAGGATGGTATATTCAGAGCACTGAAAGAAAAAAAAACTGCCAACCAAGATAGCTAATAAAACTGTCCTTCAAAAATGAAGATGGAGTGACGTCAGCATCATAGCAAAGTAAGTTGCTTCCTTTGTCGCTCCCCTCTAAGTTACAGCCAGCAGAACATCCATAGACCACAAAGGACTCTCTGCACAGCACACCAGAATGCCTGAGAGATCCGTACATCTTTACATCTGAACGAGGGTGGACTGGACCTCTTGGAGGCAATGAAACCAGGGGAGCAGTGGCAGCACCTCTCAAGACTGGAAGCTACAGGAATTGCGGCCACTCCTATGACCAGAGCCCCCAGAAACTGAGGCAATGCTTGTGAATGGAGGCCCAGGAACCCAGGCAGCCCACTCTCTTGGAGGTGCCAGGAACCACTGTGGGGTCTGCAACTAGAGGCTTTGGGAACTGCAGCGATGCCTGTGACCCAGTCCCACCCCTGCTCCTGGTAGTGGAGCCTTTGACCCTGGCCCTCCCAGCAGTAGGTGCTGCATCCAAGACCTCAGTAACCCGGGTGGTGGTGGCAGTGCCAGAGACCAGAGGCTCCAGGAAGTGCATCCGTGCCCACAACCCTTCCCTCTCCCCTGGCAGCAGTGCCTCTGTCTCGAGCTCTTCCAGCAGTGGGGACTGCATACAAGACCCTGGGTCCCCAGCAGTGGTGGCAGTACTTGTGATATGCAGTTCCAAAAACTGTCCCAGTGCCCGAGACCAGAGTCTCCAGGAACCCCAGCAGTAGTCATCACCCAGGTACCACTTCTCCCATGGTGGTGGCAGCATCACTCGTGACCCTGCCCACCCAGCAGTCATGGTGACACCCACAAACCAAGCACCCCAATTTTCTGTGCTACCACCCACAGAAAACCTGGGAGCAGAAGCACAGGAGGCACACAAAGCAGCAGCAGCCAAGTCCATAGAGAGCCAGGTGACAGTGACAGTGGAGCCCATGACCCCAGCCCCCCCAGCTGCAGTGGCACCTGCAACTTCCGCCCCCCCCCCCCCACAGCAGCAGCACCTGCAGACCCAACAAACCCAGATGTGGAGGAGGTGCCTGTGACCCCAGCTCCCATCCACTCTCCCTTTTTACTTGCTGCAGTGGGGGAACCCCCAGCCCAGATGACCCTGGAAGCAGCAGAGGTGCTCGCCAGCCCAGTGACCCTGGTGGTGACACCTGAGACTTCAGTGACATCATAAGCAGCAAGGCACCAGCAACCTCAGAAGCACAAGCAGCACAAGGAGGGCACTGACAATGCCTCTGGCAGAGGCAGTGCAGGGTGGAAAGTGCAGGTTCTCAAATACAACCAGAGCAGCTCAGAATCAAAGTAAACAAAGCTTCATCTAAATAAGAAAGGTGTTTACTACCACAAATGCACCAGCACAGAAACACATCATCAAGCACCATGAAAAACTACAGTAACATGATATTGCAAAAAGAAAATGACAACTCTCCAGAAACTAAACTTGAAGTCATGGAAGATTACAATCTAACTGACAGAGAATTCAAAGTAGCTGTCATGAAGAAACTCAACAAGTTACAAGAAAACTCAGAAAGATAGTTCAATGAGCTCAGGAACAAAATTAATGAACAAAATTAATGAACAGAAGGAGTGCTTCACCAAGAGAATGCAACTTTAAAAAAGAACCAAACGGAAATTCTGGAGATGAAGAACACAATAAATGAGATGGAGAATAAAGTAGAAAGCACTGGAAATAGAGCAGACCATATGGAGGAGAGAATTAGCAAGCTCAAATATAGAAATCTAGAAATGATTCAGGTGGAAGTGGAGCAAGAACTAAGATTTTTTTTTTAATGGAGAAATTCCATAAGAAATATCCAAGTCAATTAGGAAAAGCAATTTAAGGATAATGGGTATCCCAGAAGGAGAAGAGAGGGAGAAGGGAGTAGAGAGCTTATTTAAAGAAATAATAGCTGAGAACTTCCCAAACTTGGGGAAAGAAATGGATATACAAGTACATTAAGGTAGCAGAACACCCAAAAAGACCTTCTCCAAGGCACATTATATTTAAAACTGTCAAAAGTCAATGACAGAGGAAGAATACTAAGGGCAGTCAGAGAGGGGGAAAAAACCCCTGCAAAGTCACTCACATTAGGCTGTCAGCACATTTCTCAGAACACCAACATATATAAAGCAACTATTAAAAGACGAAAAGGGAGAAATTTACAGCAACACAATAATGGTAGGAGAATTTAATAGCCTATTTACATCAAAGGATAGATCATCCAGATACAGTCAACAAGGAAACATTGGTCTTAAATGAAACATTAGGCCAGATGGACTTAATAGATATATATATATAGAACGTTCCATCCAAAAGCAGCAGAGTACACATTCTTCTCAAGTGCACATGGAACATTTTAAAGGTAGCCCATATGTTGGGAAACAAACAAGTCTCAGTAAACTTAAGAAGATTGAAATCATATCCAGCATACTTTCTGGCCACAATGGAATGAAAATAGAAATCAACTACAAGAAGAAAGCTGGATAAGTCACAAATATGTGGACACTGAACAACATGCTGCTGAGCAACTATAGGATCCATGAAGAAATCAAAAAATATCTGGAGACAAATGAAAATGAAGACACAACGTGCCAAAATCTGTGAGATGCAGCAAAAGCAGTACTAAGAGGAAGTTTATAGCAATCCAGGCCTACCTAAAGAAATGAGAAAAATCTCAAATAAACAATCTAATGCTACACCTAAAAGAACTAGAAAAAGAAGAACAAACTAAGTCAGTAGAAGGAAGGAAATAGTAAAAATCAGAGCAGAAATAAATGAAATAGAGACTAAAAAGGCAACAGAAAAGATCAATGAAACTAATAGCTGGTTCTTTAAAAAGATAAACAAAATTGGCAATCTCTTGGCTAGACTCACTAAGAAAAAAAGAAGACTCAAATAAATAAAGTCAGAAATGACAGAGGAGAAATTACAACAGGTACCACAGAAACACAAAGTATTATAAGAGAATATCATGAAAAGCTATACACCAACAAATTGGATAGCCTAGAATAAATGGATAAATTCTTAGAATCATATAACCTTCCAAAACTGAATCAAGAAGAAATAGAGAATCTGAATAGACCAATCACAAGTAAAGAGACTGAAACAGTAATCAAAAAACCTCCCAAAAAATGAAATCCAGGACCAGACGGCTTCTCTGGTGGATTCTACCAAACATTCAAAGAAGATGTAATACCTATCCTTCTCAAATTATTCCCAAAAATTGAAGAGGATGGGATGCTTCATAACTCATTTTATGAGACCACATTACCTCAATACCAAAACCAGACAAGAACAACACAAAAAAGGAAAATGACAGGCCAACATTGCCAATGAACATAGATGCAAACATGCTCAACAAAATATTAGCAAATCAAATACAACAATACATTTAAAAGATCATACACCATGATCAAGTGGAATTTATTTCAGGGACGCAGGGCTGGTTCAACATTTGCAAACCAAACAATGTGATATACCACATTAACAAAATAAGAATAAAAATCACATGATCATCTCAATAGATGCAGAGAAAGCATTTGACAAGATTAAACATTCGTTTATAATAAAAACTCTGAACAAAATGGGTATAGCAGGAAAGTACCTCAACACAATAATGGCCATATATGACAAACCCACAGCCAACATCATACTCAACAGTGAAACACATAAAGCTATTCCTCTAAGAACAGGAACCAGACAAGGATGCCTACTCTCACCACTCTTATTCAGCATAGTATTGGAAGTCTTAGCCAGAGCAATTAGACAAGAAAAGAAATAAAAGGAATCCAAATTGGAAAGGAAGACGTAAAACTGTCACCATTTGCAGATGACGTGATTTTATGTATAGAAAACCCTAAAGAATCACCAAAAAAACTATTTGGAATAATTAACAAATACAGTAAAGTTGCAGGGTACAAATTCAACATACAAAAATCAGTTGTGATTGTATAGCTAACAATGAACCAGCAGAAAAAGAAATCAAGAATACAACCTCATTTACAATCACAACAGAAAGGTTAAAATACCTAGGAATTAATTTAACCAAGGAGGTGAACGACCTGTACACTGAAAACTAGAAGACATTGTTGAAAGAAATTGAAGAAGACATTAAGAAATGGAAAGACATTCCATGCTCATGGATTGAAAGAATCAACATAGTTAAAATGTGCATACTTCCCAAAGCAATCTACAGATTCAGTGGAATCTCTATCAGAATCCTGACAACATTTTTCATGGAAATAGAACAAAGAATCCTAAATTTTATATGGAACAACAAAAGATCCCAAACAGACAAAGGAATCCTGAGAAAAAAAGAACAAAGCATCACATTCCCTAATTTCAAAATATACTACAAAGCTATGGTAATCAAAACAGCATGGTACAAGCAGAAAAACAGACACACAGATCAATGGAGTAGAATTGAGAGCCCAGAAGTAAACCCACACATCTATGGACAGCTAATTTTCAACAAAGGAGCCAAGAACATACAATGGAGAAGAGAAAGTCTCTTCAATAATGGTGTTGGGAAAGCTGGATAGCCACACGGAAAAAAAGAAGGTAGACCATTATCTTATACCATAAACAAAAATTAACTCAAAAAGGATTAAAGACTTGAATGTAAGACCTGAAACCATAGAACTCATAGAAGAAAACACAGGCAGTATACTCGTTGACATTGGTCTTAGCAGTATTTTTTTGAATGCCATGTCTATTCAGGCATGAGAAACAAAAGAAAAAATACACAAATGGGACTACATTAAAGTAAAAAGCTGCTTCAGGGCAAAGGAAACCAGCAACAAAATGAAAACACCATTACCAACTTGGAGAAGATATTTGTAAATCATATATCCAATAATCCAATAATCATATATCCATGGTTAATTTCCAAAATATATAAAGAACCCATACAACTCAACAACAAAAAAACAAACGACCCAATCAAAAAATGGGCAGAGGATCTGAACAGACATTTTTCCAAAGAAGATATACAGGTGGCCAACATCACATGAAACAATGTTCAACATCACTAATTATTAGGGAAATGCAAATCAAAACTACAGTGAGATATCAACTAATGCTCATCTGAATGGCTATTGTAAAAAAGACAAGAAACAACAGGTATTGGAGATGACATGGAGAAAAGGGAACCCTTATACACTGCTAGTGGGAATGTAAATTGGTGCAGCCGCTATGGAAAACAGTATGGAAATTCCTCAAAAAATTCAAAATAAGAATACCATATGATCAAGCTATTCCACTTCCGGGTATTTAACCAAAGAACACAAAAACTCTAATTCAAAGAGATCTATGTGCCCCTATGTTCATCACAGCATTATTCACAATAGTCAAGACTTGGAAGCGACCGAAGCACACATCAATGGATGAATGGATGAAGAAGATGTGGTATATATATATGGAATATATATATATAATGGAATACTACTCAGCAGTAAAAAAGATGAAATCTTTCCATTTGTGACAATATGGATGGATCTTGAGAATATCATGCTAAGTGAATTAAATTAGATGGAGAAAGAGAATTACCATATGCTTTCACTCATTTGTGGAAGATAAACACACAGATATGGAGAACAGATTGGCGATTACCGGGGGTGGGGGGTTAGGGGGACGGTGAAAGGGGTAAAGGGGCACATATATATGACAGATGGCAACTAGACTTTGGTGGTGAACACGATGTAGTCTATACAGAAGTAGGAATATAATGATGTACACCTGAAATTTATACAATGTCATAAACCAATGTCACCTCAATTTTTAAAAAAGAGAGACACAAGGACCTTCCCAGACAACCAAAGCTGAGGTTGTTCATCACCACTAGACCTACTCTACAAGAATTGCTAAAGGGAGTCTTTCAGGTTGAAATGAGGGATGCTAGAGAGCAACATGAAGTCATGTGAAAGTATAACTCTCCCTGGTAAAGGCAAATATATAGACAAATGTGGAATTGTGTAATACCGTAATAGTGGTACAAAATCATTTAAAATTCTGGTACAGAATTTAAAACCTGAAAGTATAAAAAATAACCATAACTATAAAACTATGTCAATGGACACGAAAAGATGCAATTTGTGACATCAATTACACAAAGTGCAGGGAGGGAGATGGAAATGAGTAGAGTTTTGATGCCATTGAAGTTAAGCTGTTAGCAGTTTAAAATAGATTATTATAGCTATAAGGTGTTTTATGTAATCCCCACAGTAACCACAAAGAAAATACCTATAGAGGATGCACAAATGGAAATGAGAAAGGAATCAAAGCACATCACTACAAAAAAAAATCAATGAAACACAAAGGAAGGCAGCAAGAGAGAAAAAAAAGGGACAAAATAACTACAAGACATACAGAAAACAATTAAGAAAATGGCAATGATAATTCCATCTCGCTAATTATTTTAAATGTAAATGAATTAAGCTCCCTACTCAAAATACATAGAATGGCTGAAAGAATTTTTAAAAACCAAGATCCAACTAAATGTTGTCTATAAGAGACTCACTTTAGATACAAGGACAGACATGGGATGAAAGTGAAAGGATGGACAAAGGTATTCCATGCAAACAGTAATCAAAAGAGCAGGGGTGGACATAATTATAACAGACAAAATAGACTTTAAGTCAAAAAATGTTGCAAGAGACAAAGAAGGACATTATATAATGATAAAAGAGTCAATGGACCAGGAAGATGTAACAATTATAAATATATATGCATCTAACAATAGAGCGCCCAAATATATGAAGCAAACGTTGACAGAATTGAAGGGAGAAATGGACAGTAACCCAATAATCGTAGATTTCAATACCCTGCTTTCAATAATGTATAGATCGACTAGATAGATGATAAATAAGGAGAGAAAGTGCTTAAACAAGCCTGTAGACAATTGGACGTAACAGAAATACAGAACGCTCCACTCAATAACAACAGAATACACATTTTTCTGAAGTACACACAGAACATTCTCGAGGATAGATCATGTGTTAGGCTACAAAACAAGTTTTAACAAATTTAAAGATTGAAATGATACAAAGTATCTTTGCTGAACACAATGAAATGAACCTAGAAATCAACAACAAAGGAAAACTGGAAAATCCACAAATATGTGGAAATTAAACAATAAACTTTTGAATAACCAGTGAATCAAAGAAGAAATCACAAGGGTATTATAAAATATCTAGAGACAATGAAAATAAAAAAACAACATATAAAAATTTATAGGATACAGCAAAAGCAGTACCAAGACGGAATTTTACAGTGACAAATACTGACATTAAAAAAGAAGACCTCAAATCAATAACCTAATTTTGCACCTCAAGGGACTATAAGAAGTAGAATAAATGGAACTGAAAGTTAGCAGGAGGAAGGAAACAATAACAGTTAAGCAGAAATAAATGAAACAGAGAATATAAAAACAGTAGAAAGAATCAACAAAACTAAGAGTTGTTTTTTAAAAGATCGACAAAATTGACAAATCCTTAGCTAGACCAACTAAGCCAAAAAGAGAGAAGACTAAAACAAATAAAATCAGAAATGAGGAGACATTACAATGGATGCCTCAGAAATAAAAAGAATTGTAAGGAACTATTATGAACAATTACATGCCAACAAATTTAATAACCTAGAAGAAATGAATGAATTCCTGGAAACATACAGCCTACTAAAACTAAATCAAGAAGAAGAAAAAAACCCTGAACAGACCAAATAGCAAGTAAAGAGATTGAATCAGTAATCAAAAATCCCCCAACAAAGAAAAGCCCAGGACCAGATGGCTGCACAGGTGAATTCTACCAAACATTAAAAAAGAATTAATACAAATTCTTCTTAAACTCATTTTTTGTAAAAAAGAAAGAAACAGGAAAGGAGGAACACTTCTAAACTCATTTTATGAAGCCAGAAGCACCATGATACCAAAGCCAGAAGAAACACCACAAGAAAAGAAAACTATAGAGCAATATTGCTGATGAATATCGATGCAGAAATCCTCGGCAAAATACTAGCAAACCAAATTCAACAACACATGAAAAGGATTATACACTATGACCAAGTGGCGTTTATCCCTGTGATGCCAGCATAGCTC
Organism: Equus asinus; assembly: GCF_041296235.1. Lineage (NCBI taxonomy): Eukaryota > Metazoa > Chordata > Mammalia > Perissodactyla > Equidae > Equus > Equus asinus. Next base: position 3,174,213 of record NC_091802.1, on the reverse strand, counting down.
AACATGTGCAAGTCAATCAATGATATGCCACCTTAACAGAATGAAAGATAAAAACCACATGATCGTCTCAAAAGATGCAGAAAAAGCAGCTGACAAAATTCAACATCTATTCTTGATAAAAAAAAAACTCTCGATAAAATAGATATAGAAGGAACTTACCTGAGTGCAATAAAGATCATATCTGAAAAGCCCACCACTCACATCACAGTCGAGGTGAAATACTGAAAGCTTTTCCCCCAAGATCACCATAAGTATATACAATTTTTATTTGTCAATTATACCTCACTAAAGCTGGGAGGGGAAAGTATGGGCTAAATTATTTATAAGCCAGTAGATTTTCAGTGTCCCCATGTGTTAAACAGGGATATTAATTTCTTCCTAATGAGAACAGAGGACCAGTCCTTCCACCACCTTCTCTCCTTGCCCTCTGTGTGGGCGTGTTGCTTGCTTTGGGAGCCACTTCTAGTTGGTGGTTGATTCGTGATTGGCGTGTGTGAGAACTGTAGGCAGTTCTTCATTTTCATGCCTTCTTTCTCTTCCTACTGCTTTGCCAGACAGTGCTATGCCTTGGACGGGAATATTCAAGAAGATGAACGCAACTATAGAGGTGTAGGTATTTTCTCCCTTTTGAAACCACACCTGCAGGGGAGGGGAAAAATCTTTTTCCTTCTACCCTTCAAAGTTGTCAGCTGGGGCTCTGTAACAGCGACAACAAAAAGATAAATATGAGAAAAGCAAGCAGAGCTTTATTAACATGAATACTCATGGGAGAAACTCAGGGATGAGGAACTCAAAAGTTTGGTTAGAACTCGGGCTTCTGTAGCATCTTAGCAAAGGAATAATAAACTTTTAGAGAAGACAAAGGAAAAGGACCTTGAGTCTCTCAGGGCAGCAAATTGTAAGAAGGCAAATACATGGTAAACTAATGGCAGATGTCGGCCAGTGGGTAGTTTGTTATGGGGAGTCTCCTGGTGCCGTCTACAGGCTGACAAGGCACTGCAATTTCCTCTGGCGATTAACTTTTACCCCTCCTGGTAGAGAGAGGAGGAGGGAACACCTTTGTCAACTTATGACCTGCTTTTAGGCAAACAGAGGGAAAGCAGAGGGCTTTTTGGATCCACTTCTCATTACCTTTAGCTCAAAATAATCCTGATGCCAAAGTGGCATATTTTGGGTGTGGCAAATTTTGCTATCCTTCACATCCCTATTCTCAAAGGGTCAGAAGAACTTCCTGAATGGAATGTTGGGGACCCTCAAATAGCCAAAAAAAATCTTGAAAAAAGAAGAACAAAGTTAGAGGATTCACACTTCCACATTTCAAAACTTACTCCAAAGCTACAGTAATCGAAACAGTGTGGTACTGATATAACGTGAGACATACAGGTCAATGAAATAGAACTGAGGGTCCAGAAAGAAACCCATACTTCTGTGATCGATGATCTTTGACAAAGGCGTCAAGATCATTCAGTGGGGTAAAAATAGTCCCTTCAGCAAATCGTGCTGGGAAACAAGATGTCTACATGCAAAAGAAACCATGAACTCTTAGATTTCTTCATAAGAAATCTTCGTGGCCTTGGGTTTGGCAACGGATTCTTAAATATGACACCAAAAGCATGAGCAACAGAAGAAACATTAGATAAACAGAACTTTAAAATTAAAGACTTTTGTTTATTAAATGACATTACCGAGAACTAGACAGAGGTCGTGTTTGCACAACATTGACAATGTGCTTAATGCCACTGACTGGACTCTTCAAAATGGTTAATTTTGTGTTATGTGAATTCCACCTCAACAAAGAGTGAACCCGGATCATTTATTCCTGGAATGCCTAATATTTTAAGCTTTTTTGTGTGTTAAAGTTCTTTGGAAATCAGCTAAATCCCACTTGAAGCGACCTATGCTGGCTGGTGTTTTCTTCATTGGTAGTAAAACATGCACACACTAGAACCACGCCCTTGCAGCGTAACTATTTGTACTTTTATACGGTCGCATTCACATCCACGACCTGAGAGAACATTGGTAGTTTGCGGGTCTTCTTACAAAAGAGGAGCAGACAGATCCTCTTTCTGCAGATTTTCTATAGTACTGCCCAGAACACCCAAGTCCACGACAGGGAGGCCTCCGGGCAAAGGGATGCAATTGTTTGCGGATACTTTTAGAAGGACGATGGCATTAAGGACATATCGCTTGTTAATTCGCATTGGCCTGCCTCTTCTTGGATGGACACGTTTACGTGGATTAAGGCCTGCACTGCTCCAGCAGGAGGTCGTTGTAACTAGTTAGATCTGCAACAACCTCGTGTCCAGAGAGGAACACGTTCTGTAGTAGTGGGGGCCAGGACCTCAAGACGTCCTTTTGGCGGCACCATTCAATCCATGACAGTGACATATGCTGAGTTTGTGCTAAGGGACCTAGATGAGTCATTGATTAGTGTGGTGATCACTCTGAGAAACAGACTGTTGACCATCGTTTGGTGCACAAACCCTCTTTATAATGACATATGTTGAAACTGTGTAAAATGATCTCGACGAGTCCAGGATTCGTTATAATGATACCTCCGTGAAGCACTGTGCATTTAGCATTGTGTGGGGCACATCCTCCTTTTTAGTGAGGTACACGGAAACTCTGTGTTTAATGGAGCCAGGTGCAGGACTCAGTCTGGTGATGAAAAACGGTGTTTATCACGGCATGGTGCATATCCTCTGTTTTTGGTGATATGTGTTGAAACTCTGCTTTTAACAGTTTTAGACTGCTTTTAACCCCGATTGGTTGAGGACAATGATGTCCCTATGAACCGCTGCATTCAGCACTGTGATGCATGTACTCATTTTTTATTGACAAATGTTGAAACTCTGTATTTAACAAAGCCAAGTGGGTAATGGATTCCGTTTAGTGGTGTGTCTTTGAAACACAGTGTTTAGCGCTCGTTTCTTTGTATATACCTTGAAACCCTGTCTTTAACAGGCCTGAGCGTGTCTTTAGCTCACTGTGGTGATGTCAGGTGACTCAGTATGTTTTCTAGTGTGCGTTGCATGTATTCTGTGGGTAACAAAAGTGGGTCCGTGATTGAGTCAATATGATGTCTCTCTGAAACCTGTGTTTATTACTTTGTGGCACATGTGTAACACTGTCGTGATGTCTGCTGGGACTCTGTTTAACAGAGCTGTGTGCATCAACGACTCAGTACAGTGAGGTCTCTGCATAGCACCATGATTAGCACTGGGGGATGTACATCGTCGTTTCTTTGGTGACACATTGAAAATCTGTGTTTAAAGAGCTGAGTACGAGATTGACTCAGTAAAATCAAGTAAAGTGCTTCAACAAAGTGAGGTCTCCACGAGACCTTGCGTTCAGCACTGTGTGAGACATGTACTCCTTTCTCTGTTGACACATTTTGAAATTCTGTGTTTAATAGACATAGATGTGTCTTCGATTCAGTGCAGTGACATCTGTGAATCGGTATGTTTTGTAAACTATTTTGCATGCATTCCTTTCTTCATGAGAAATGTTGAAACTGCATTGACAGAGAACGGTGGCTAATTGATTAAGTATGATGGCACGTCTGGAGAACATCGTTTCCACTACTCTGTGTGCATGTTCTCATTTCTTTGTCGATGCATGTCGAAACTCTGTGTAACAGAGCCAGGTGCGTGACTGATTCGCTGTAGGATGTCTCCGTGAAGGACTGTATTTGGTGCTGAGTGGTGCATGTACTTACTTTTTTTTGACAATTGTTGAATTTATGTTTAACGGAGCTAGCTGCCTGATGGATTCAAAATAATGATGATCTGTGACACATGTGATCTGTCATTGAAACACTGGTTTTACCATGCTAGATGTATGATTCATCAGTATTCTGGAGTTTCTCTGAAATAGTGTGTGGATCACTGTGGACCAAGCATGACATTCCTTAATGACATACGATTCTGTTTTACAGTGTAGTTGCCAGATTGAATGGGAATAGAGATTTCTCTCTGAAATACCGTTTACAAATGTGTGGAAACTATGCTTCTTTTCTAGTGACACATGTTTAAATTCTAGCTCAATTAATCAGAGTTTCATAATATGGCATTAATGAAAGGAGTGTGTGACCCCACATGGTCCTGAACATAACGTTTCCCAGAGGGAGTCACCGAGCTGGGTGTGAGATGCATTCTGGACCGTGACGTGTCTCTGAAAGGCAGTGTTCAGTGCTAAGTGGTGTGTTTACTCGTTCCTCTACTGGCGCACTTCGGAACTCTGTGTTCACTAGAACATTGGTGTGTCTTTCATCCAGGGTAGGGATGTCTCTGTGATTCAGTGTGTTTGGCAAAATGTGATGCATGTAATTCCTTCCTTAATGACGTATGTTGAAGCTGCACTGAACAGAAGTGGGTGAGTGATAAACATAATGAGGCGCCCAGGAAGCGCTGAAATCATCTCTGAATTGACATATGTTGAAACTCTGGTTTTAGCAGAGCTCGGTGCATGATTGATCCAGCGTAGCGACGCATCTGTGAAACACTCTGCTTGGCACCGTGTCACGTGTGCTCCTGTCCTCACTCACACACGTTTAAACTCTATCTTCACCAGAGCCAGGTGCGTGATTGGTTCACTATAGTGATGTCTCTGTAAGACAGTGTGTTTGCCACGTCGTGGTTTTTGGACTCCTTTCTTTAGCCACATGTTGAAACTCTGCATTTAACACAGCTAGGTGCTCGTTTGAATGTGTATGGTGATATTCTATAAAACACTGTGTTTAGCACTGTAGGATGCAAAAATGCATTTTTCTTATGACATCGGTTGAAAATCTGTATTTAAGAGAGCTCAAAGGGCCGGCCCCATGGCCAAGTGGTTAAGTTCGTGTGCTCTGCATCAGCAGCCCAGGGCTTTGCCGGTTTGGATCCTGGGCGCGGACCTAACACTGCTTATCAAGCCAGGCTGAGGCAGCATCCCACATAGCACAACCAGAAGGACCTACAACCAGAATATACAACTATGTACTGGGGGGCTACGGGGAGAAGAAGAAGGGAAAAAAGACGATTGGCAACAGATGTTAGCTCAGGTGCCAATCTTTAAAAAAAAAAAAAAAGAGCGAGCTCGATAAGTGATCAATCTGGTAAAGCCAAGTCAGTGTGGAACCACGTGTTTAGCACAGTGTGGCATATCTACCGCTTTTTGGTGGCATACTTTGACATTGTTTGTTTAAGTCCTAGTAACTGACTGAGTCAGTTCAGTGATGTCTGTGTGTGAAACACTGTTGGTGCCATGTGGTGCATGCGTGCTTCCAGTAGTGAGATGTGAAACTCTGTGTTTCACAGAACTGGGGGGTTGACTGACTTGATGCAGTGATATTTCCGTGAAATACTTCATTTAAGCCTGTCCCATTCATGTGCTCCTTTCTGAGGGACATACGCAGCAAGTCTGCACTTAACAGAGCTCGGTGCATGTGTCAGTCGATATAATGGTGTCTCTGTGAAACAATACGGTTATTCTGCGTGTTACGGTTTATTTTTTCAGGACAGGGCGTGCATGTTTGTCTTCTTCAGTCACGCATGTAGGAACACCGTGTTTTAGAGAACTGGGTGAGTGGCTGACCCAGGGCTGTGACGTCTCTGTGCAACAGGGAGGGGAGCACTGTGTGGTGATCATCTTCCTTTCTTTAGTGACACATTGAAACTCTTTTCTTTAGTGACAATATGTCAACTCATTGATTCGGAATAAGGATGTCCCTGCAAACACTGTGTTTATCACTGTGCAGTGTGTGTACTCCTTTCAGCGCTGACACGTGTTGGGACTGTAACGGAGCTCGGGGCGTGACCGACGCAGTGAGGAAGCTGCTATGGTCACCATTCAGTGCAGCGCGGGGCAGGACTCTTTTCTTAGGGACGTACGGTGAAACTGCGTTTAAAAGAACTCGGCAAATGACTGACTCACTGTTTCTCTCTTTCTGTGCAGTGGTGTGCGGGGCAGGACCCCTTTGCCTGTGACATACGTTGAAACTCTGTTTAGAAAACGAGGGGTGGGATTGATTCAGCAGTGGTGTCTTCATGAAAACTTTTTTGGGGAGTGTGTGTGTGTGTACTCCCCTTCTATGACGTTTGTTGAAACTGTGCGTTAAACAGGAAGCGGGTGATTTTTTCAGTGACGTGGTGTCTCTCTCTAAAAACACCTTATTTAGCACTGTGTCATGCACGCACACTTTCTGTAGTGACATACACTGAAACACTGTGTTTTATGGAGCCATGTGCATGGTTGCATGAGTATATTTACGCCTGGTGTGAAAAGTGTGTTAGCACTGTGTGGTGCATGTTCTCCTTTCTTTAGTGACCTATGTTTAAAATCTATATTTAATAGAGCTAGACACACGGTTTCAGTATTATGATGTTCATGTTTTGCGCAGCATGACACGTGTATTTCTTCTTTTTGACACGTGTTGAAAGCCTGTGTGTAACAGAATTGGTGATGTAGTTAGCTGAACAAGTTAGGTGTGCGACTGGACGATGGAGTGATGTCACTTTATGACGCTGTGCTTAGCAGCATGTTATGCGTGTACTGGTTTCTTTATTGATCCGTGTGGGAACTCTCCCGCCGTCAGAGCCAGGTGAACAATAGGTTCAATGTGGTGACATTGCCGTGAAAGCTTCATCAGCACTGTGTCATGAATGTGCTCCTTTCTTTTGTGTCATTTGTTAAACCTCCGTGTTACCGGAGAAACATGCACCTTTGAGTCAGTGACAGTGATGTTGCTGCCAATCATCGTGTTTAGGGCTGCGTGGGTAATGAACTCCTGTTTTAGTGACGTGCGTTAAGAATTTGTGACTCACAGAGCTGAGTACATGATTGGTTTGGCACGCTGATTGCCTGTGAAGCACCGTGTGGGGCACGCACGCATTTCTTTCTTGACAAATGTTCAGACTGCGATTGGTTTCATACAGCGATGTCTCTGGAAGACTTTGCTGCTGTCATGCACGTCTTCTTTACGTAGGGGCAGATTTTGGAACTTTGGGTTTTACGGTTAATTGCGTGATGGATCCAGTAATGCGAAGTCTCAGTCAAACTCTGTATTCAGCAACTATTCCTTTCTTTTGTGGTATGTTTTTAAACTCTGTTCTTAAAAGCGCTATGTGCATGGTTGAATGAGCATGGTGATCTCTCTGCGAAACACTGTGGTTAGCAACGCATGATGCGTGTGGGCTTTTCTTTAGTGACATATGTTGAAACTCAGGAGTTATCAAATCTAGGTGCATGACAGATTCTGTTTAGTGATGCCTTTATTTAACACAGAATTTCAACATACGTCACTTAAAAAAGGAGGGTGTTATACACACTCTTTCAAAGAGGCATCTCTATATTGAATCATTCATTCTCCTGACAGAGTTAAATGCAGATTTTATACGTATGTCACTAAAGTTGGATTACATGAACCGCACGGTGCTGAGCAATGTTACAAGCACACTTTTCTACGCTGACTCGATCAGTCACTGACCGCGGCTAAATGCAGCTTTGACATATGCCACTAAAAAGTAGCACACACACCACATATTCTCGAACAGTCTTTCACACAGACACCACTCACACACCAAGCTCAGTTAAACAGGTTTCAACATATGTCACTAAAGAAAAGACTCTTCACGCTAGTCAAAACTGAACAGTATGTGTCATAGAGACATCACCATATTGAATTAATCACGCACCAACCTACATTAAGCACAGAGTTTCAACGTATGTCACTAAAGATAGAATTATATGCACCACACAGTGTCAGCGCCATATGGAATCAATATGATGATTCCATATTGATCCATGAATCCATATCAGTGCTCTTATATGCACTGAGCTCTCTTAACACCAGATTTCATTATGTCATCCTTACAAAAGAAGCCCATGCGCCACAAAAGGCTAACCACAGCGTATGACAGAGACATCACCAAGCTAAGTAACTATGTAACTACCCAGAGCTATGTGACTCCAGCACAGGACATCTGATCCTAGAGAAAGGGCTGCTCCTAAGCCAGGTTATTCATAGAGACAGCACTGCGATGAGGAGAACATGCACGCAGCTAGTTTAAACACAGTTTCATCTTATGTCATCAAAGACAGGAGCACATGCACCATACGATGCTAAACACACTGCACAGGGACATCCGCATTCCGAGCCAATCACACACAGAAACATGGGGAAACATGGGTGTCCACATCTGACAGTAAAGGAAGGTGTCAGTTCACCACTCAGCGCTGAACACGGAATTTCGGCGATGCTCTCTATCCCGAATCAATGGCGCGACCAGCTCTGCTAAACACGCAGGTCCAACGCGTCCCTACAGATAGGGGTACATGCACCTTACGGTGCTAAAAACAGTGTTACAAAACTCACTACGCTAAATCAGTGACACTCCTAGCTTTGTTAAATGTACTTTCAATGTTTTTCAACAAAGAATGAGCGTGGCAGAACAGGTGCTGAACTCAGTGCTTCCCTGAAACCGCACTGATTCTATCAGGCGCCTCGCTTGGTAGGTGCCGAGTTTTTGTTACTTGTGTAGTAACATACTGCATACTAAGTAAGGGTATTTAGCAACGTGTTACTAAAAACAGAGTACACGCACCATCCACTGCAAAACAGTGTTTCAAGCTCTATCACTCCCGAGTCAGTCACACAAATAGCTCAAACACAGTTTCAACATTTGCCACCAAAGAGAGATGTACATGCAGGACACGGTGCTAAACAGGGTTTAGTAGAGACAGCATCCGGCTTCCTTTGTTACAGACCTAGCCTGTTCAGTACGGGTGTCAACATAGGGCACTGAACAAAAGAGCTCATGCACGAAATGCTCATTTCTCCAAGACCCCGCTGTCCTGAGACAACCATGCCCCTTCCACACGTATCAGCAAGAGAGGAAGGAGCACCCGCACCACGCAGGGCAGCCAGAGTCTCACAGACACATGAGCACACCGCAGCAATCTCATGCAAGGCTCTTTCAGACACTTTCAACGTGTGTCACAAATGACAAAATACACAAATCACACAATGTTAAACGCTGTTTCACAGAGACATCACTATATTTAATAATTCACGCACATAGTCCTTCAAACTATGACAGAGTGTCAACATTTTCACTAAAAACAGTGCATGCACACTGTGTGCTAACATGGCACTAAGGAGGAGCAAACAATGTGTACATTCTAATTCACAATGGTTCACGGACACATCGCTGCACCGAAGAAAGTATGCACCTCTGTTGGGAAGACAGAATTTCAAGAGATGCCAACAAAGCAAGGAGGACATGCGTGACAGAGAGGTGAGCACAGTGGGGGTTTTTTTGTTTTTTATTTTTTGTTTTTTGAGGAAGATTAGCCCTGAGCTAACATCTGCTGCCAATCCTCCTCTTTTTGCTGAGGAAGACTGGCCCTGAGCTAACATCCGTGTCCATCATCTTCTACTTTCTATGTGGGACGCCTGCCACAGCATGGCTTGTCAAGCAGGTGCTATGTCTGCACCCAGGATCCGAACTGGCGAACCCGGGGCCACCGAAGCGGAACGTGTGCACTTAACCGCTGCTCCACTGGGCCAGCCCTGAACACAGTGTTTCACAGTCATCATTACACTGAATCAGTCACACACAGAGAGAGCTCTGATAAACACAGAGTTTCAACGTATGGCAATAAAGAAATGAATACATGCATACACGGTGTCACACACATTGTTTCACACAGACGCCTGTACCAAATCAATCACCACCTACCATAGTTAACGAAAGTTTCAACATCTGTCACTCAATCAGGAGCAAACGCGCCACACAGGGCGCCACAGGGTGCGTCATGCAGACATAGCTAGACCAAATCATCCAGGCACCCAGCTCTGTTGTAAAAACAGTTTCCCCTAATGTGACTAAAGAAAGGAGTAGGTGCACCACACAGTGTGACACACTCTTTCACAGGGATGTCACTTTAAGGAATAAATCACCCACCTTGGACTGTTATTCCAAGTGTCAATACATGTCACTTAGCGACATGCGGCACACGCTGCTCAGCACAATTGCTCATAGAGACTTCACTTTATGGAATCAATTGTGCACCTGGCTGTTTTCAAAACAGAGTTTAAGCAAAGAAATCCAAAGAAAGAAAGAAAGGCACACATCCATCACACACTGCCAAACATAGCAGGTGTGTCTGCGACTCAGCGGAGTGCTGTCTCCGGGACACATGCGGTTTGCACTGTGTGGCACAGGTACTTTTTCTTTAGTGACATGTTGAAACCCTGCGCTTCTAAGAGCTGGACGCATGATCGATTCAGCGTGTGACTCCTCTGTGAAATAGTGGGTTTCGCACTGGGTGGTGCATGAACTCACTTCTTTATTGATACAGGTTCAAACACTGCGTTTAACAGAGCTTGGTGTGACATTGGTTCAGTACAGCGGTATCTTCTTGGAACGCTGTATTTAGTAGTAATTTTGGTAGCTGTCCTCCTTTCTTCAATGACGTATGTTGAAACTCTGTGTTTAACAGTTGGGTGCATCATTGATTGGGTGTAGCATGTCTCTGTGTATAACACTGTTTTAGCACTGTGAGATTCATAAGCTTTCTGTAATGACACATGTTGAAACTCTGTTTAATGAAGCTGGCGGCATCATTGGTTCTATAGAGTAGTGTCTCCATGTAACACTGCGTTTAGGACTCTGGTTCACAGACTCCGAGCTTTAGTGACGCATTTGGAAGCATTGTGTTTATAAGAGCTAGGGGCATGCTTGGTTTGGAAAACAGAAGTCTCCGGAAAATTGCATTGAGCACTGTGTGGTGCATCCACGCTTTTATTTAGGTTGAAATACCGTGTTTACTAGAGCCAGCTGCATAACTAACTCAGACTACTTATGTTTTACACATTCTTCTCCTTTTAGTGAAATATGCTGAAACCTTGAATGGTGCAAAGCTGGGTGCCTGATTGATTCAGAAAAGTCACATCTGTGTAAATACTGTGTTTAACACTGTGCAGTGCATGTATATATTGAAAATGTATTTTTAAATTCTGGTTTAAAGTAGCTAGGTGCATGATTCATGTAGTAAAGTGAATCTTCCATTCAACCTTCTGAGAGGCTTGTGTGTGGTGTGTGTGTCTTTTTTGAGTGGCACAGGCTGAAACTCTGCGTTGGACAGAGCCAGGTGTGTGATTATTTCCGTAAAGCACAGTCTTTGTCAACGTGTTGTGTGGGGGCTCCACTTTTTAGTGAAATGAGTTGAAATACTGTGTTTAACACATCAAGGTGCATGACTGATGAGGATGGTGATGGCTCAGTGAAACACAGCACCTAGTGTGGTGTGAAGCATGTTATTACTTTCCTGAGTGACCTACGTCAAAACTCTGTGTTTAAGACGAATGAGTCAGTTTGGAGATGCCTCTGTGAAAAAAATGTGTTCAGCATCACAGGATGCATCTACTCCTTTCTTTCGTGATATGTTGAAACTCTCTGTTTAACAGAGCTAGCTGTGTGATGGACTCAGCATAGGGAGGTCTCTGTAGAACAGTGTGTTTAGCGTTGTGTGGCACCACGTGATGACGTTTCAGTCAACGATGGACCACATATATGATGATGGTCCCACAACATTAGTACCATACAGCCTAGGTGTGTCATAGGTGATACAATTTAGGTTTGTGTAAATACACTCTGTGACGTTTACACAATGACAAAATCGCCTAACGATGCATTTCTCAGAACGTGTCCCTGTCCTTCGGCAACACATGACTGTATTCTTATTTTAAGTGACCCATGTTGAAACTGAGTTTACTAAAGCTTGGTGCATGATTGAGTCCTTACAAAGACGTCTCTGAAACAGTGTCATTAGCACTGTGCAGTGTATGTTCTGTTTTCTTTAGTGATACATGTTGAAAAACCATTCTTATCCAAGCTAGCTGTGTGCCACATTGAGTGTTGTGACTTCTCAGTGAGACACAGTGTTAAGTACTGAGTGCTGTTTGTACATCTTTCTTTAGTGACATATTTTGAGTCTCTGAATTTGAAAGGTAGTTGCATAATTGATTGGTTTTATGGTATCTCCGCAAGACATGTTTTAACCAACGTTTGGTGCACGCATTTCTTTCTTTCATAACATATGTGAAAACTCAGGGTTCAGCATAGCTCGGTGTGTGATTGATTCAGTATCATACTGTGCTTCTGAAACTGTGTGCTTAGCAACATGTGGTACTTGCATTCCTTTATTTAGTGATATTTGTATAAACTCTGTGCTTAACAGAGCCAGGGGCATGATTTTCACCATAGCGATGTCTCTGCGAAACCATGTGGTTATCGTTGTGTAGTCTTATACTCCATTTTCAGTGACATATGCTGAACACAGTGTTTTACTGAGCTATTTGCATAAATCAACGAGTATAGTGCTACATCTGTGAAATACTGTGTTTAGAAGTAGGGGATCATGAAATTCGTTCTTCTGTGATACCTCTATAAACACCGCATCGAGCAGAGTTAGGTGCAGAAGGACAGCCTGGCGCTGTCTGCGAGAAACAGTCCTCAGAAGTGCATAGTTCGTGTAATTCATACTTTGGCAATCCATGTTTAAAAACTTTGTAACAGAGCTAGGTGTGCGAGAGAATAAGCACCTTGGTATCTCTGTGAAACACCATGTATAAAAGGGTGCAGCTCACCTCCTTCATTCTTCAATGATACGTGTTGGAACCCTGTTTAACTGATCTGTGTGCGCGTGTGAAAGAGCATAGTGTTATCTATGCAAAACACATCACTTAGAAGTGATGTGGATCATGTATCTCACTCTTCCGTGACATGATTAAGCTCTGTGTTTTCACAGCTAGTCGTGTGAGTAACTGAGGATAGTGTTCCTCAGAAACCACTGAGTTCAGATGTGCGTGGTGGATGTAACGCATCCCTCTGGCTACAGGTTTGCACTCTGCGTCTAATCAGGCTGCGTGTGTGAGTGAAAGCACCTCATGTTATCTCTGTGAAAAACGGTGTTTAGAAGTGTGTGGTTCAGGTAATTCACTCTTCTATAAAAATGTTTAAACACTGTGTTTAGACTGCTAAATGCATATCTGTTTAACTGAGCTAGTTGCGTGAGTTGAGCACGATGTTACTTATGTTAAAAACTGTGTTCAGAAGGATGCAATTCACGTACTTCACGGTTCAGCCATACATGTTTAGACACTGTTTCACCTGTCTTGGTGTGTGAGTGAATAAGTATAGTGTTATATCTGTGAAATGCCCTGTCTAGAGCTTAGTGATTCGTGTAATTCATTCTTCTGTGATACATGGCTCAATTCTGTATTTTACAGAACTAAGCACGTGGGTGAATGTGCTCTGTAATCTCTCTGAGAAGTTGTATTTGATAGTTTGCATTTCATGCACTTCATTCTGCGATACGTGATTAAATACTATTTAAGACAGCTAGGTGAATGAATGAATCGGCATAATGTTATCTCTGTGAAACCCTATGTAGAAGCGTGTAGTTCAGGTAATTTGTTATTCTGTGATACATGTTTGAACATTGTGTTTAACAAACTAGTTGGGAAGGGTATGAAAATACTTGAGTAGAAGTATGTGGTTCAAGAACTTCATTCTTATAGGACACAAGTTTCAACTATAAATTTAAATGAAACAAGCGGCTGAGTGAATGAGCGTAGTGTTATATGTGGAACACTATGTTGACAGTGTGGTTCACTTACTCCGTTCTTCAGTGATACATATTTAATCTCTGTGTTTAACAGAACTAGGCATGTGAATGAACGGATATAGTGTTATATCTTTGAAAATCTGTGTTCAGAAGTCTGCGGTTCATGTGCTTCATTCATCCGTGGTGCCTGCTTAGGCTCTTTGATAACTGAACTAGGTGCACTATCTCTGTAAAACACTGTGTAAAAGGGTTTTTAAGCAAAACATGTTAAAACACTGTGTTTTATGAGTCTACATGTGTGAGAAAAATGGCAAACCAGGAAACCGCAAGCCCTAACAATCCTTAGTATGATTATCAGTCAATTTCTCAGCAGTAATCTTGGAAAGCAGAATGAGATGATATATTTAAAGTACTGAGTGGAAAACCTGTTATCTGAGAATTCTATACCCAGAAAAACTGTCCTTCAAAAATGAGGGAGAGTGCTTAACACTATTGAGCTGCACACTTAAAATGCTTAAGACGGTAAATTTTGTTGTGTATTTGTTTGTGTATTTTACCACAGTTAGAAATTTTTTTAATTGAAATTTAAAAGATGAAGGAGAAATTAAAACCTTCTTAGGTACACAAAAGTTGAAGGACTTTGTTACAACTAGACCCCCCTAAAAGAAATGCTGGCAGGAACCCTGCAGGTTGAAATGAAAGGACACTAGACAGTAACTTGAAGTTATACAAAGATATCAAGTTCTCTGGTAAAGATAAATACATGGACAAATACAAAAACCAGTATTATAGCAATTTTGGTTTGTAACTCCACTTTTTATTTTCTACAGGATTGAAAAGACAAATACATAAAAAATAATTATAAATCTCTGTTAATGGGTACACAATATATAAAGATGTAAGTTGTGACATCAATAACATAAAGTGCAGGGGTGGAGACATAAAGGAAGAGAGTTTTTGCATGCAATTGAAGTTAAATTGGTATCAATTCAAAATAGAGTGTTACAACTTTAGGATGTTACATGTAATCCCCACGATAACAACAAAGAAAATAGCTATGGAATATACACAAAAGAAAATAAGAGAATTGAAATGTGTCACTAAAAAAGCTAACTAAACACAAAGGAAGCCAGAAATGGAGGAAATGAAGGACAAAAAAAAACCCATAAGATACAGGAAAAAATAACAAAATGAGAAAAGTAAGCAATTCTTTATCAGTAATTACTTTAAACATAAATGGATTAAACTCTCTCATATAAAGGCAGAGATTGGCAGAATGGATTTTTCTTAAAAAGATCAAATTATATGCTCTTACAAAAGACTCACTTAACAGATGGTTCCTGACTTATGATTCAACTTATGATTTTTTGACTTTATGGAGATGTGAAAGTGATGCGCATTCAGTAGAAATCATACTTTGAATTTTGGTCTTTTCTCAGGCTAGCAATATGTATACAATACTGTCTCATGATTCTGGGCAATGGCAGTGAGCTGCAGCTCCCCATCAGCCATGCAATCATGAGGATAAACAACCAACACACTTACAACCATTCTGTACTCACATAACCATTCTGTTTTCTACTTTCAATAAACTACATGAGATATTCAACACTTATAAAATAGGCTTTGTGTTAGATGATTGTGCCCAACTGTAGGCTAACATAAGTGTTCTGAGTACACTTACGGTAGGTTTGGCTAAGCTATGATGTTTGATAGATTAGGTTTATTAAATGCATTTTAGGCTTGCAATAATTGCAATTTATGATGGGTTTATTGTGATATAACTTCATTGTAAGTTGAGAAGATCTGTGGATCCAAAGTCACAAATCTCTTGAAAATGAATGGAGAAGACATTCCATGCAAATAGTGGCCAAAAGAGAACTGAAATGGCTACATTAAGACCAGACAAAAAAGATTTTAAATCAAAGACTGCTCCAAGAGGCAAATAAGAACATTATATATTGACACAAGGGTCAATTCACAATAAGTTATAACAATTATAAACACATATGCACCAAACATCAAAATCAAAAACATATAAAGCAAATATTGACAGAATTGAATGGAGAAATAGACAGCTCTACAATAACAGTTGGAAACCTTAATATCCTACTTTGAGTATTGGACAGGATAACCAGAAAAGAGATCAACAAGGAAACAGGGATGTGAACAGCGCTCTGAACTAATTGGACCTCACGGACGTGTACAGAACAGTCTACCCAACAGCAGCAGACCCTGAGACACATTTTTCTCAGGTGCACATGGAATTTCTCAGAACAGCACATTTCTCATGTGTTCTTGAAGATAAACAATATGTTAGGCCGTAACTTTTTTAAAAGTTTAATAAATTTTAAAAGATCGAAATCATACCATGTGTTTTTTCTGATTACATGGTGTGAAGCTATACATCAATAATAGAAGGAAAACTGGAAATTTCACAAATATATGGAAATTAAACAACATACTCTTAAAAAAACCAATGGATTAAAGAAGAAATCACCAAAAAATTAGAAAATATTTTGAGACAAACCTGAAAACACACCATACCAGAACCTATGAGATGCAGCAAATGCACCGGTAAGAAAGAAATTTATAACTGTAAAGGTTTACATTTAAAAAGAAGAAAATTTTCAAACAAACAATCCAACTTCACATCTTAAGGAACTAGAAAAAAGAAGAACAAACTAAGCCAAATGCTAGCAGGAGGAAGAAAATAATAAAGATTCAAGTGAAGACAAATAAAATAGAGAATTTAAAAAATAGAGAACATCAATGAAACCAAAGTTGATGCTTTGAAAAGATCAACAAAACTGACAAATATTTAGCTAGACTGAATAAAAGTACAAGAGACAAGATCCAAATTACTAAAATCAGAAATGAAAGTGGAGACGTTACTACTGATTTTACATAAATTAAAAGGATCATAAGAGAGTACTACAAACAATTGTTCACCAACAACTTGGATAACCTAGAAGAAGTGGACAGATTCCTGGAAATACATAACCTTTCTATTTCATGAAGAAATAGAAAATCTGAATAGATCTATCACTACTAAGGAGATTGAATCGGTAATCAAAAACCTCCCAACAAAGAAAAGCCCAGGACCAGATGGTTCACTGGTGAATTCTGCCAAACATTTAAGTAAGAATTAACACCAATCCTCAAACCCTTCCAAAAAACTGAAGAGGAGGAAATACTCCCTAACTCATTTATGAGGCCAGAATTACTCTGATACCAAAGACAGAGAAAGACACTACGAGAAAACTACAGACCAATAACCTTGATTAATATTAATACAAAAAGTAACAAAATACTCGTGAATTGAATCCAATAGCATATTAAAAGGACTATACACCTGATCAAATGAGATTTATTTCTGGAATACAAGGAAGGTTCAACATATGAAAATCAATCACACTAATGGAATGAAGGAAAAAAATACATGACCATCACAGTTAATGCAGAAAAAGTATTTGATAAGATTCAGCATCTGTTCATGATAAAAACACTTGACGTATTAGGAATAGAAGGATAATCACCTCAACATATTAAAGGCCATATATGAAAAACTCACAGCATCACGTTCAATGATGAAAACTGAAAGCAAACAAGCCTGCTGTCACCATTTCCATTCAACAGAGTATCAGAAGTTCTAACCAGAGCAATTTGGTAAGAAAAGGAAATAAAATCATCCAAATTGGAAAGGAAGAAGTAAAATTATTTCTGTTTTCAGATGACCTGATCTTATATGTAAAAAAACCTGAATTTTCCACAAAAGACACTGTTAGAACTAATATGCAAAGTAAACAAAGTTGCAGGACCCAAAACAATACATAAAAATCAGTTGCATTTCTATGAGCTGACAGTGAACAATCTGAAATGGTAACTAAGATGACAGTTCCATTTACAATAGCATCGAAAAGGATAAAATACTTAGCAATAAACTTAACCAAGGAGGTAAAAAAATTGTACCCTGAAAACTACAAAAAACTACCAAAATAAATCAAAGAAGACATAAATAAACGTAAAGATGGCCTGCGTTCATGGATTGGCAGAGTTACTATTGCTAAGATGTCAATACTACCCACAGCAATCTACAGATTCAATGCAAGCCCTATCAAAATCTGAATGACTTTTTTTGAAGAAATATAAAAACTCATCCTAAAATTCATACGGAATTTTAAGGGACCCCAATAGCCAAAATAGTCTTGAAAGAAAAGAACAAAGTTGGAGACTCACACTTCTTGATTTCAAAAGTTACTGCAAAGCGACAGTAATCAAATGGTGTGAGACTGGCATAAAGACGTATAGACCCATAAAATAGAATAGGAAGCCCAGAGATAAACTCTCACATGGACAGCCAAATGACGTTTGACAGGGGTGCCAAGACCATTTAATGGGGGATGGATGGTCTTTTCACCAAAGGTTGTTGGAACAACTGGACATCCACAAATGAAAGAATGAAGTTGAACATTTACTTTACACCATATGCAAAAATTAACACAAAACGTATCAAAAACCTAAACTAATAACTATAACATTCTTAGAAGAAAACATAAGGGGAAAGCTTTACAACATTGGATTTGGCAATGATTTCTC
Source organism: Equus asinus (assembly GCF_041296235.1). NCBI lineage: Eukaryota > Metazoa > Chordata > Mammalia > Perissodactyla > Equidae > Equus > Equus asinus. The sequence continues at coordinate 3,156,000 of NC_091802.1, read as the reverse complement.
GGATATAACACCAAAACCACAGGCAACAAAATAAAAAAATAGATAAGTTGGACTTTATCAAAATTTAAAGCTTTTGTGCATCAAAGGACACTATCAGCAGGGTGAAAGGGCAATCCACAGAAGGGAAGAAACATTTGCAAATCATATATCTGATAAGAGGTTAATATCCAGAATACGTAAAGAACTCCTAAAATTCAACAACAAAAAAATCAAAAGTCAAAAATGGGCAAAGTATTTGAATAGATATTTCTCCAGAGAAGATATACAGATAGAAAACAAGCACTTGAAAAGATGTTCAACGTTGCTAGTCATCAGGGAAATGCAAATCCAAACCACTTCACACTGAGCCAGTCCTGATGGTCTAGTGGTTAAAGTTTGGTGCTCTCACCACTTCAGTGGCCTGGGTTTGCTTCCCAGGCACGGAACCACACCACTTGTCTGTCAGTAGCCATGCTGTGGCAGCAGCTCACATAGAAAAACTAGAGGGGCCATCCCCGTGGCTGAGTGGTTAAGTTCGCGCACTCCACTGCAGGTGGCCCAGTGTTTCATTGGTTCGAGTCCTGGGCGCAGACATGGCGCTGCTCATCAAGCCAGGCTGAGGCGGTGTCCCACATGCCACAACTAAAAGGACCCACAATGAAGAATACACAACTATGTACTAGGGGGCTTTGGGGAGGGCAAAAAAAGGAAGATTGGCAACAGATGTTAGCTCAGGGTGAATCTTTCCCTGCAACAACAGCAACAACAACACTCACTTCACACCTGCCAGGATGGCTACTGCAAAAAAGGAAAACAAAAGTGAGAATAACACGTGTTGGCGAGGGTGTGGAGAAACCCTTTTGTAGACGTGGTTGGAACGGTTATGCATCTCTGGGGAATGTAAAATGGCGCAGCTGCTGTGGTAAACAGTATGGCAGTTCCTTGAACATTTAAACAGAATTACCAAATGATCCCACCATTTCATTTCTAAGTATATACTCAAAAAAATTGAAAGCAGTGGTTCAGATAGATATTTGAACACCAATGCTAATAACAATAGCCAAAAGGTGGAAACAATCCAAACGTCATCAACAAATGAATGAGTAAACATAATGTGATATATACGTGCAATAGAATATTAATTAGCCTGAAAAGGGACTGAAATTTGCATACATGCTACAATATAAATTAATACTGAAAATATTATGCTAAGTGAAATAAGCCAGATGCAAAAGGACCAATATTGTATATCCCACTTATATGAGGTGAATAGAATAGGCAAATTCATAGAGGCAGAAAACAGAATAATTATTACCAAGGGCTGGGGGGGAGGGAGAATGGGGAGTTATGGTGATAAACGTTCTAGAGACAGATGGTGATGATGGTTGAACAACACTGTGAGTTGCTTAATGACATTGAACTCTACAACGAAAAATAGTTAAAATTGTAAGCTTTGTGCAGTGTATCTTTTACCACAATAAACAAAATCCTATAATTCAGAGAACAGCAAGAGTCTGTGGCATTTGAGCCACAGCTTGTTTCTTCTCCTCTGTCTCCCTATCTCACCTTGTTGGAAACTCCACTCCCAAGAGTGTGTCCAAAAGTACAGGGCTCCCTCTCTCCTCAGCTCCCAGTCAAGGGTCACCTGATCTCACCAGGGTCAGGCCACAGCATTTCTCATCCTCTCCAACTCCAGGCTGAAGCAGCTAAATTCCTGACAAGTATAGTTGAGAGGTCGGGGGCTCTTTTCCTCCATGCAGCCCTCACCAAAAGGATGAAGACTCTAGCCCAGGGACAGCAGCAAGAACACTGGGGCCCTGATCATCCTCACTCCAGCTTGCTCATAGGGCAAAGGTTCTGATACCAAACCTCTTAATCTCAAGTTCGTGTGCCCAATGAGCAGTAAGCCAACCACTGAGACATGTGCTGGGAGATGGAGAGAGGCTCATTCGAATTGGCCAAAATGAAAAGGCAGGAAGATAAGTTCTCTCAAATATGCCTTAATAAAGAAGAAAGCAGAGGGTCTTTATAGAGCTAAGAGGCTTAGGAGGAGGAGTTTCAAAGAAACAAAGGGGAAATCCATGTTTCTTTCACTCCAGATAAGCCCTTGGGAAATCAGACTTCTGGGCATCGACAGTAGCTGGGGGTTGTTTATCTGGTGATTCTAAGTTCCTTGAAGACATTCTTTTTCGTCCGCAAAACAAGCTCATAAATCCTTGTGACCCTTGAGTCACCCCTCGAGTTAAACAAGAAACTAGCAAACTAACAAGATTAACTTCTTTTCATCTGTGTCTGTGTTGGGAACAAGGTTGAAGGTTTATCCTATTATTACATACCTGGCTCCAGTTCCATACCGAGGGAGGCAAGCAGAGAAGACCAGAGGCTACCGTCTGCTCAAAACCCAAAGCAGTAGCTCAGACACTTTGCCCAGGGGAAGAGCAGACCATAAGAAAAGAGAGCCCCAAGCTCTCCCCAAAGGAGTTGACTTTTATTTGAAACAGAGTTTGGAAAAGTTCAATCATAAGAGCACTCTTGAAAACAAATCTCCTCTTAATTTAGAGGAGCAAGCTAAATCATAGGCCATGTGGTTCACTGGAGAGAACTAGGGAAAGTGACAGCTAAGGTCATAACAAACCTCAAAGCCTGGCCTCAAAAATTACCCCCTGCCAGCATTTGACTGGGTCAGATTGCTGAGGAATTTGTGCCCCAGGGCATCGTTAAAAACAATAGAGCAATCAGCTGGTAATTAGTGGAGCCTAAGGGCTGGGTGTGATACAAAAAATGAGTCACACAGCTAAACAGAGAAATCAAAGAAAGAGTAATGAAAGAGAGCCCTGCAGAAACCACTGCCATTCCAGGGTGACTGTGCACAGCCCCAAGGCTGAGCCTCTAAGAAGGGACACCAAAGGCTGCACATGGCAGTGGGTAGAGTGGAGGGGGAGAAACTTCATTAAAACACACTAGCCAAGTCACAAAACAAATAAAAAGAAAACAACAACAGAAGCGAGTCCCGTAGAGGGGGCAGGGGGATCAGTATCCAGAGTTACTGCGATGTGTTACCAAAAATGTTCAATTTTTATTAAACTTGTTTTTTAAATAAGACATGCAGAGAAACTGGAAAGTAACATTCATACACAGGGAAAAAGCAGGCAACAGAAATGGCCTATGAAAGGGACCAGATATCATATTTAACAAACAGAGACCTCAAAGTTGCCATTATAAATATTTTTAAAGGAAACCACGCTTAAAGAAGTAAAGGAAAGATCAATTTCTGGCATGACAGCATGAGGAGCTCCACCGACCCCCTCCTCAGTGGAACTGGTGAAAATTATTTAACAAATTTTTAAAAAAATTTTTATTGAGTTAATGATAGGTTACAATCTTGTGAAATTTCAGTTGTACATTATTGTCTGTCAGTCGTGTTGTGGGTGCACCACTTCACCCTTTGTGCCCACCCCCCACCCCACCTTTCCCCTGGTAGCCACTAATCTGTTCTCTTTGTCTACATTTTTAAATTCCTCATATGAGTGGAGTCATACAGAGATTGTCCTTCTCTAGCTGGCTTATTTCACTTAACATAATTCCCTCAAGGTCCATCCATGTTATTGCAAATGGAATGATTTTGTTCTGTTTTGCAGCTGAGTAGTATTCCATTGTATATATGTACCACATCTTCTTTATCCATTCGTCTGTTGATGGGCACTTAGGTTGCTTCCACATCTTGGCTATTGTAAATAATGCTGCAATGAACATTGGGGTGCATAGGACTTTTGGGATTGCTGACTTCAAGCTCTCTGGATAGATACCCAGTAGTGGGATGGCTGGATCGTATGGTAGTTCTATTTTTAACTTTTTGAGGAATCTCCATACTGTTTTCCATAGTGGCTGCACCAGTTTGCATTCCCACCAGCAGCATATGAGGGTTCCTTTTTCTCCACAACCTCTCCAACATTTGTTACTATTAGTTTTAGTTATTTTTGTCATTCTAATGGGTGTAAGGTGATATCTTAGTGTAGTTTTGATTTGCATTTCCCTGATGATCAGCGATGATGAACATCTTTTCATGTGCCTATTGGCCATCCGTGTATCTTCTTTGGAGAAATGTCTGTTCATGTCTCCTGCCCATTTTCTGATCGGGTTGTCTGATTTTTTGTTGTTGAGTTGTGTGAGTTCTTTATATATTATGGATATTAAGCCTTTGTCAGATATATGACTTGCAAATATTTTTTCCCAGTTAGTGGGTTGTTTTTTTGTTTCAATCCCGTTTTCCTTTGCCTTGAAGAAGGTCTTTAGTCTGATGAAGTCCCATTTGTTTATTCTTTCTATTGTTTCCCTTCTCTGAGAAGACATGGTGTCCGAAAAGATCCTTTTAATAATGATGTCAAAGAGTGCACTGCCTACATTTTCTTCTAGAAGCCTTATGGTTTCAGGTCTCCCTTTTAGGTCTTTGATTCATTTTGAGTTTACTTTGGAGAATGGTGAAAGAGAATGGTCAATTTTCATTCTTTTACATGTGGCTTTCCAGTTTTCTCAGCACCATTTGTTGAAAAGACTTTCTTTTCTCCATTGTATGCCCTCAGCTCCTTAGTTGAAGATAAGCTGTCCATAGATGTGTGGTTTTATTTCTGAGCTTTCAATTCTGTTCCGTTGATCTGTGCACCTGTTTTTGTACCAGTACCATGCTGTTTTGATTACTGTAGCTTTGTAGTATGTTTTGAAGTCAGGGATTGTTGATGCGGGGTCGGTGAGCCGAGGAGTCGAAAGAAAGATTTCTTAGACTCTTAAGATCTGGCAGTAGTGCTCTTTTATTTAGAGAGTAGAATAGCATAGGGACAGGACCCATGGGCAGTCAGAGTTTCTGCTGCCGCTGCTTCTGCTGCCCCCGCTGGCATGGGGACAGGGCCCATGGGCAGGTAGAGCCACTGCTGCTGCCCCGAGTTGAGGGTTAGGGCTAAATTTAAGGCATAGGTATATGATTCATCTCTTTACAAGACAAAGGAAAGAACATGAAAAAAGTTAAAATGGTATCAGTGCAGGTGGGGTCTGGTCGTTGGGTGATCCCATGACTTTTAGACAAGAATCAAATCGGATTAAGTAAAGGTTAGAAAGGTTAGACGCCACCACCCTAAACCAGTTACATGAGATTGCCAGACAGCAACCAACTTAAGTTCTTGCCTTCCCCATTAAGAGTTTCTAGGGACAAGGTCATCTCTCCTCTTCTTCCTGGTACAGAGAGGGAGGCACCTTTTACAGATAGAGATTTACCTTACAAATGTAAATGTGTCCCAATAAGGGCAAGTTCCATTTCCCAGAGCCTCCTTCCCTGTCCCAGTTTGTCAAAAGCAATCAGCCCCAAACAATCCCGATGGGAAAGAGACATATCTTGGGGTGGCCAATTTCAGGTCCCTACAAGGTCACCCCCCCTTCCTTCACAAACGCAAATGTCTCAAAAAGGCAAGCAAAATTCCAGTCCTTGGAGCCTGCTTCTCATCTGTAGTTTTAAAAGTAACCAGCCTAAAAATCCTCATCATAAGCCGTTTTAAAATTAAGCAGCCTAAAAATCCTCATCAATTGTGATGCCTCCCGTTTTGTTCTTTTTTCTCAGGATTGCTTTAGCAATTCGGGGTCTTTTGTTGCCCCCTATGAATTTTAGGATTCTTTGTTCTAATTCTGTAAAGAATGTCATTGGGATTCTGATTGGGATGGCGTTGAATCTGTAGATTGCTTTAGGTAGAATGGACATCTTAACTATGTTTATTCTTCCAATCCATGTGCATGGAATGTCTTTCCATCTCTTTATGTCGTCATCCATTTCTTTCAGAAAAGCCTTGTAATTTTCGTTGTATAGGTCTTTCACTTCCTTAGTTAAATTCACCCAAAGTATTTCATTATTTTTGTTGCGATTGTGAATGGTATTGTGTTCTTCAGTTCTTTTTCTGTTAGTTTGTCATTAGAATATAGAAATGCTACTGATTTATGCAAATTGATTTTATACCCTGCAACTTTGCTGTAGTTGTTGATTACTTCTAAAAGTTTTCCAATGGATTCTTTGGGGTTTTCTATATATAAGATCATGTCGTCTCCAAACAGTGAGAGTTTCACTTCTTCCCTCCCTATTTGGATTCATTTGTTCCTTTTTCTTGCCTGATTGCTCTGGCCAGGACCTCCAGTACTATTTTAAATAAGAGTGGTGATGGAGGGCATCCTTGCCTCATTCCTGTTTTCAGAGGGATGGTGCTCAGTTTTTGCCCATTAAGTATGATGTTGGCTGTGGGTTTGTCATATATGGCCTTTATTATGTTGAGGTAGTTTCCTTCTATGCCCATTTTGTTCAGAGTTTTTATCATAAATGGCTGTTGGATCTTGTCAAATGCCTTCTCTGCATCTATTGAGATGATCATGTGGTTTTTATTCCTCAGTTCGTTCATGTAGTGTATCACGTTGATTGATTTGCAGATGTTGAACCATCCCTGTGTCCCTGGTATGAATCCCACCTGATCATGATGTATGATCCTTTTGATGAATTGCTGAATTCTGGTTGCCAAAATTTTGTTTAGAATTTTTGCATCTATGTTCATCAGTGATATTGGCCTGTAGTTCTCTTTTGTCGTGCTGTTCTTGTCAGGCTTTGGTATCAGAGTGATGTTGGCCTTGTAGAATGTGTTAGGAAGTATTCCATCCTCCCTAATTTTTTTGAATAGTTTGAAAAGGATAGGTATTAAATCCTTGCTGAAAGTTTGGTAGAATTCCCCAGGAAAGCCACCTGGTCCTGGGGTTTTATTCTTTGGGATGCTTTTGATTGCTGTTTCAATCTCTTTCCTTGTGATTGGTCTGTTCAAATTGTCTGCTTCTTCTTGACTAAGCTTTGGGAGATTGTAGGTGTCCAAGAATTTATCCATTTCCTCTAGATTATCCATTTTGTTGGCATATAGTTTTTTGTAGTATTCTCTTATAATCCGTTGTATTTCTGTGCAGTCTGCTGTTATTTCTCCTCTTTCATTTCTGATTTTGTTTATTTGAGCTTTCTCTCTTTTTTTCTTTGTAAGTCTGGCTAGGGGTTTGTCAATTTTATTTATCTTCTCAAAGAACCAGCTCTTTGTTTCATTGATCCTTTCTACTGCCTTTTTCATTTCAAAAGCATTTATTTCTGCTCTGATTTTTATTATTTCTCTCCTTCGGCTGACTTTGGGCTTTGTTTGTTCTTCTTTCTCTAATTCGGTTAGGTGTAGTTTAAGATTGCTTATTCTGGATTTTTCTTGTTTGTTAAGATGTGTCTGTATTGTGATGAATTTTCCTCTTAATACAGCTTTTGCTGTATCCCATATGAGTTGGTATGGCATATTATCATTTTCATTTGTCTCCAGGTATTTTTTTATTTCTTCTTTAATTTCTTCAATGATCCATTGCTTGTTCAATAGCGTATTGTTTAGTCTCCACATCCTTGTGCCTTTCTCAGCTTTTTTCTTGTAATTAATTTCTAGCCTTATAGCATTATGATCAGAGAAGATACTTGTTATTATTTCAATTTTTTTAAATTTGTAGAGGCTTGCCTTGTTTCCTAACATGTGGTCTATCCTTGAGAATGTTCCATGCGCACTTGAGAAGAATGTGTATTCTGCTGTTTTGGGATGAAGTGTTCTATATATGTCTATTAAGTCCAATTGTTTTAGCTTTTCGTTTAGCTCCACTATTTCCTTGTTGATTTTCTGTCTGGATGATCTGTCCATTCATGTGAGTGGGGTGTTGAGGTCCCCTACTATTATTGTGTTGTTTTTAACATCTTCCTTTAGGTCTGTTAATAGTTGCTTTATGAACTTTGGTGCTCCTGTGTTGGGTGCATAGATATTTATAAGTGTTATTTCTTCTTGATGAAGTGTCCCTTTGATCATTATATATTGTACCTCTGTGTCTCTCTTTACCCACCTTATCTTGAAGTCTGTTTTGTCTGATATAAGTATTGTGACATCTGCTTTCTTTTGTTTGCTATTAGCTTGGAGTATTGTCTTCCACCCCTTCACTCCGAGCCTGTGTTTGTCCTTGGAGCTGAGGTGTGTTTCCTGGAGGCAACAAATTGTTGGATCTTGTTCTTTAATCTACTTTGCCACTCTGTGTATTTTTATCAGAGAGTTCAATCCATTTACATTGAGGGTGATTATTGATGCATGAGGGCTTAATGCTGTCATTCTGTTGCTCGTTATCTGGTTTTCTTGCATTACCTTTGTTTCTCATTCTGTGTGTTTTAGCTTACCCATTGACTTCTGCAATTTCTTATGCTGGGTTTCTTAGATTTTTCCTTATTTATGTTTTGTGTCTCTGTTCTGTTTTTCAGTTTAGTGGCTACCCTGAAGTTTGTATTCAGATTCTCGTGTATAACATAGTCCATTTTCTAGTGGTCTCTTACTTCCTTAGCCTAGACTGGTTCAGTCCCTTTCCTCCTCCCCTCCTAAATTATTATTTTCATCTCTTATTCCAGTTCGTGTTATGAGTTTGTGGTTAGAGTGATAAGATCGTCTTTGCTTTGGTGGTTTCCTTCCCTTTATCCTAATGCTATAGTTGAATATTTGCTATCCTATTCTGGTTCTATCTATTTGTCCCTACTCTGTGTTTTGTGACCCCTTTCTCCTTTTTTTTCTTTTTTCAGGTATGAGAGCCTTCTTGAGGATTTCTTGTAGTGGAGGACTTTTGGTTACAAATTGCCTTAACTTTTGTTTGTCTGGAAAAGATTTAATTTCTCCCTCATATCTGAAGGTAATTTTTGCTGGATAGAGTATTCTTGGCTGAAGATTTTTATCTTTTTAAAGTCTTGAATATGTCATTCCATTCTTTCCTAGCTTGCAAGGTTTCTGTAGAGAAATCCACTGAAAGTCTGATAGGAGTTCCTTTGTAGGTTATTTTCTTCTGTCTTGCTGCCCTGAATATTCTTTCTTTGTCATTCATTTTTGCCATTTTTACTACTATATGCCTTGCGGTAGGTCTTTTTACATTGACAAATCTAGGAGATCTGAAAGCTTCCTCCACACACATTTCTCCCTCAATCCCTAGATTTGAGAAGTTCTCCTTTATAATTTTGTTAAGCACACTTTCTGCTCCATTTTCCTTTTCCACACCCTCCGGTATTCCGATAATTCTTAAATTGGATTTCTTCATTGAATCTGCTAGTTCTCACTGATTATTTTCATTTTTTTAAATTCTTAGTTGTCTTTGTTCCTCTGTCTGGAGCCATTCAGCCTGTCTATCTTCGATTATGCTAATTTGCTCCTCTATGGTGTCTACATGTGCATTCAGGGACTACGTATTCTGTTTTATCTGATCCATTGTATTTTTCATCTCTAATATTTCTGGTTGATTCTTCTTTATAGTTTCTATCTCTTTTGTGAAGTAACTCCAGAACTCGTTGACTCATTTCTCTATAATTCCCTTTACCTCATTGGGTTTTTTGATGATAGCTACTCTGAACTCATTTTCACTTAGTTTACCTATTTCCAAGTCCTCAGGACTTAATTCTGTGTTTCTACTGTTTTCCTTCTGGTCTGGAACTTTTATAAATTGCTGGATGGTAGAGGAGCGGTTTTTGCGCATGATGCTATTATTCGGTTGCAGTTACAGCCTGTCACCACTAGATGCGGGTCGAGAGCCACGCATTCTGAGCCCTCCACCTTCAGCTGTGATGGTGGCGTGCACCGTGGGTTGGGGGAGGAGGGGCACTTTCTCTCGCCTGCCGACCTGGATTCCGATCAGCTCTAACTTTCTCATGTCCCGGGTCCCTGGCTTGATGGGGTCCCCACACATGGAAGCTTTCCCCCGTTAGAGGGTTTCCACTGCACAGGTGGTGGGAGTCCTGGACGATCCCCAGACACGCGGCCCCTCCCCTGCTCCTTCCGTCACTTGCAGCAGCAATCCCAGACTCTAGGGGAGGAAGCAAAGTTCTCTCTTACCCCGTCCCAGCTCCTCCGAGAGCGGCTGCAGCCTCTCTGACCTCTGTCGTTTTGCTGCTGTGGGTCTCTGATGATCTCTGTATTAGAGTTATTAGTTGAAATTCAGTTCTTCCGGGTTTTGGTTGTAGTTTGGAGGGGAGAGAGTCCCGGGTCAGCTCACCCCGCCATTTTGCTGATGTCACTCTGCCTAAAGTTTTTCAAAAATCATTCAAAGCCTATAGAAATGATCCTAATGGCAAACAGCAAGGGAAGAAATATCTATTCAAGAAAACCTATGAAAATTTGGTAAGAAATGTGAGTCTATGACATTTGAACCAAGACTGCACCTCCCTTTTTCTCTCCCCATTCAGAAATTCCACTCCAGACAGCTGCAGCCCAAAACACAGGACTCCCTCTCCCTCAGACAAGAACACAAGGCCCCTCTTCCCACAACTCACAGCCTGAGGGTTTTCTTCCCAGGAGGTGCAGGACTTGAGTGTCTCCTGTCCTGCCCCAGCCACCTGTTACTGAAGCTAAGTCCCAGCTGAGTGTGTTTGGGGGCACCCTTCTTCTGTTCAGGCCCTGTTCATGGAATGAAGGCTCTACCTTGGGCATAATGCACTGAGAATAACGGGGCCCCAATCGCCCTTACCTCAGCTTGTGAAATGATGGTTCCACACCAGGAAAGGGAGGCTGAGAGGACTTCAGGCTCCTGCCCCACCCCAGCTCCTGGAGTGGGAGTGTCACTCAGAGAGAAGCTTTCCATTGTCCCTGCCCCTACCTCCAGAGCCCTAGATCAGAGATTTTCGCTGTGGGGGGAGCAAGTCATAAAACATGTAACTCCTATTCTCTTCTCAAATGATGTGACTTTGTTTGCAACAAAGTGACAAGAAATTTTCACATCTTGAGGTATACGGGGTAGGTATTCTGGCCTGAACTAAAGCCTGACTTATGGCCTATCAAACATACATTGTACATCTGCTCTAACCATTAATATGAAGAATGCGTTAGACATTATCCCAAAGGCAAAGGGTGCATCTTTTCTTTCCTACAACTGCCAGTATCAGTAGTCCTGAAGATGTTTCCTTTCCGGGACATCAGGGTCATGTTGACCTGCTAATCTGCAACTGAATACCTCTTTGAAACTTTGATGAATATACATCTTGGGCATGTTTGATGTATGTCCTAAGAGGTATAAAACTGCACTGAAAACCATGCTTCTCTGGAGCTCTTTCTTCCTTTGTGAAGGCTGCTTTCCCAGGTTGTAATCCTCAGCTTGGCTCAAGAAAAATTCACCTTATTGCTCCTATCCACAGAATGGTCATTGGTTATTTGCATCAAGAAAAGCACGGAGTTCAAGCCTAACATGCTCTCAAGAATGGAGGTGGCTGTGAAGAAAGGCAATAGGGAGAAGATTCATGGGTTTAATGAAAATACAGGCTCAACTGTGGACTAGCTGGTTTGCAGGAGGGAATGGAAGGGTAACACAAGTAGGAGGAGTCCCTCTAAGGTCAGAACAAACATCAAAAACTGACATCAGAAATTATTCCTTCCATGGAGACAAACTATGATTGGATTCGTTTGTAGAACAATTTACGCCCCAGGACATGGTTGAAAACAGTAGAGCAATCAGCCAACAACTAGTGAAATTAAGAGCTGGGTGTGGACAGGGCAAGAGGGGAAGAGAGCCCTACCAACACCACTGTCATTCCAGGGTGACTGTGGACATACTCAAAGCGGCATCTTTCTGAGGAGCAACAGAGGAGATTTTACACTCTGTGTGTGTGTGTATGTTGGGGGTAGGGGTGGGGCAGCACAATAGACTTCAGTGAAACAATCCGGCCAGTCACTAAAAAATAAACAAGCAAGTGATAATAACAAGCCCCAGAGGAGGGAAAGAAGTACCTAAGGTTGCTCCAATATATTATAAAAAATTTCTAGTTTCCAACAAAAAAAATATGAGCCAAAGAAATAAGAAAGTATGACCCATACATCCCAAAAGAGCAGCAAGAAAACTGCCTGTGAGAGTAGCAAGATGACTTAACAGAAAAACCTCAAAGGAGTCATTATAAATACATTCACAGAACTAAAGGAAACCGTGAGTAAAGAAGTAAAGGAAGGTATGATGACAATGTGGCATCAAATAGAAAATATCAATAAACAGACAGAAATTACTTTAAAGGAACCAAATGGACATTCTAGAGTTGAAAAGTACAATAACTGAAATAAAGAATTCACTAGAGGGGCTCAACAATATACTTGAACTGGTAAAAGAAAGAATTAGTGATTTTGAAGATAGATTGAGAGAAACGAAAGCCAAAAGAGAGAGAGAAAAAAGAATAAAAACAAATGAACAAAACCTCAGAGAACCTTGGAACAATATTAAATGCAACAACATAGATGTGATAGGAAGACCAGAAGGAAAGTTGAGAGAGACAGCAGCAGACAAAAATATTTGAAGAAATAGAGGCTGAAGACTTCCAAAATTTACTGAAAAAACAATAAAATACACATTCAGGAAGCTCAAAGAAGTAAAGGAAGATAGGAAGACAATGTCCCATCAAATAGCGAATAATAATGAATAAATAGAAATTATATACAAGAATCAAATGAAAATTCTGGAGTTAAAAAGCACAATGAGCAAAATGAAAATTTTGTTAGAGGGGCTCAACAGCAGATGTGGACTAACAGAAGAAAGAATCAGAAAACTTGAAGATAGATCAATGGAGATCGTGCAACTGAAGAACAGAGAACACAGAATGAACGATACTGAACAGGGCCTCTGAGCAATGTGGCATATGCTTAAGCACACCAATATACATGTAATGGGGGTGCCAGGGTAGAGGAGAAAGAGTTGTGGTTGGGCTAATTTACCACAATAACAAGTAAGTAAGTGAGTTGGTTATCTTTTATTATTTTTTGGCCTCTTCTCCTTACTCCTCACACTAGCCTGTTTTGTGATAGAATGCTCCTGTTTTTTGCATATTGGGAAACTGAGGCACAGAAAGCCATATTGAACGGGACAGGGTACGCAGCAGATAAGTGGCAGAGCCGGAACCCTGCCCAAGCCCACTCCACAGCCTGCACACTCATGTGTACGGTAGACTTATCAGTGCCCTTGAGCTGACGCCCTGGGAACACGGGTGTGACTGACCAAGCTGGGCTTTTTACCAGCTGGAGGCAAGGAGGATGCCCGCCATGGGAGCGCGGTGGGCGTTAGTGAGGGCGTTAGAGATAGCCCGTTCCAGGACCTGGGTGTGGGTGGGTGATCTGAGGGAGGAGCTAAGGAAGTGGGGGATTTGCTGTAGATTGAGTGCTGTTAGAAAGCAGGGGACAGTTCTATGATTGAGCTCTTTCTAGGTGACACGGTGACCCTATTTGCGTCTGTTTTTAGACAAAATTATGAAGCAGCCTTGTTTTGCTTCATTTAATCCTGGTCTCTGAGTAACCTCGGTAAACTCCGAGGTTGATAGTCTGTGAGAGTTTTTATGTCCCACAGAACAAAAGGGGCTGGCTGAGAGCCTCAGGCAGACTCAGGATCATATTGAGATCTAGCTACGAATGTCAGATCAGTTCCCGGTGTCAGGGGCAGCTTTTTTGTCTCCCAGTTCCTCTTTTGGCCAAGGACAAATGACGTCAGGCCTCAGGACATTAATTCATGGTGTAAATTTTTACCCTCGTCAAGATTTTGTTGATGAAGATCAGAAGTGTGTGCATGAAACACCCTCTGTAGTTGGTCCAAGGCTAATCTCTGCTTTCTTTCTGTCGTAGGATGAGTTGTTGAACCATCTGATGTGACAACGGCTGTGTAGAAGCATTTAAAGCTCTGGACAGGGCATATAAACCAGCTGTAAAATAGGCAATTAACACAAACAAAATGGCAATTAACGCTTGCAATGGGTTCCAGAATCTAGCTGAGTCTGTTTTAGACACTCTGGTCCTTTTTCTTTCAGCTTAGTCACCGACTGCTCTATCTGCCCTGGAGGACTTAGGTAGGCGTAACAAGAAGTATTTGCTGGAGCACTAACCCCCCTTCACTAGCTGAGAACAAATCAAAGCCTGCATGATTGTCCGTGACGCTTTAGTGCATGATGCATTTAGATTAGTTTGTTGGGCCTTCGGAACAGAAGTGCCATCATTTCTGACTTTTGTGAAGGTTAGAGACAAGTTTGAACCACCTTTTCTAGCTGTTTTATTCCCTTTGCGGGATTGTATTTGTAGAGTATGCATGAACAGGGAACCACTTATCCCTTCTATAAGCTTTTTAAAAAATAACTTGTGTTTATTTTGTTTTAGAAGCTTCTGGATACTCTTTTCAGGACCTATGATCGACTGGAGGGCGGTAGTTTTCAACATCTGGATACCTCCAACAATTGCTCAGAATATACGGGATAAGTTAGAATATTGTAGACAAGTATAAGGCTGATGTCCACATGAGAGGTAATATCCTACTGGAGTCCACATTATATTGGGAGTATAAATATCCTTTATTATAATAAGAATGAGTAATTGGACATGTGTTTCTAGATTTATGGTGCCTTGAGCCTTCACTGATACCAATACAGTATTTCAAAGTGGCCTTTTGCTTAGTGCTCCTGAGGTTTTTTTCACCCAGCAATCTGACTTGGAACTTGTAGACTGAACAATTGTTGGCGCTCATTCAGGGCTAGGAAGAGTTCCAGCACGGAAAGACATTGTAAGACACGGGGCTAGATACTGTCTTCCTTGAAAGACTGTTGTACTTTGTTCTGGAGTACAGCTAAGCTACTAGAGATCAGTTTGATCCTTTCAAGCTGTCTGTTAGCAGAAAATCCCACACTTTTTAAGGAGTTCAGCAATACATTGGGCCAAACAACGTAAAAGTCACAATGTCTAGCTCCAATTAAAAATCAATAGGCATATCTCATAAAGGAGGGAAATACTGACATGAGCCGCTACATGGATGAACCTTGAAGACATTACGCCCAGTGAAACTAGCCAGTCACAAAAGGACAAATACTGTATGATTCCACTTATGTGAGACACCCAGGATAGTTAAATTCATGGAGAGAGAAAGTAGAAGGGTGGGTGCCAGGGGCTGGGGGAGGGGATGAGGAGTTAGTGTTTAATGGGGACAGAGTTTCAGTTTTTTAAGATGGAAAAAGTTCAGAGACGAATAATGGTGATGGCTGCACAACAATGTGAATGTTCTTAATGCCACTGAACAGTATACTTAGAAATGGCTAAGATGGTAAGTTTCATGTTATATATATTTTACCAATATTTAAAATTTTTTCCGAAAAAATCAGTAGGCGTGAAGAGAAGCAGGAAGAGAAAATATATTTTCAAGAGAAAAATATATCAGCAGAATCAGTAAGAGATCTGTAAGAGACAGAGATGATGGAATTAACAGACAAAGACATAGAAACAGCTATCATAAATGTGCTCTGTGTACTCAAGAATGCAGAGGATCAGGAGAGAAAGAGAAGCTATTAAGAAAAGAAAGACTAGCTGGGATTAACAACAGAGTAGATATTACTGAGAAAAGACAGAGAAAGAATGACGAGAGAGAACAAAAGAAAATCAGCAACTTGGGACAATGTCAACTAGTCCGGCGTACATGTCGTTAGAATCCTAGAATGAGAGAAGCAGAAAAAAATTGAAGAATGATGTCCTGAAATTTTCCAAATTTGATGGAAACCAAATTTGATGAGATCCAAGAAGCTCAGTGAACCCTAAGCACAGGAAACATAAAGAGAACCACACCAAGGCACATTCTATTAATAATTAGTTTAAATGTAAGTGGCTTAAATTCTGCAAACAAAAGGCACATATTATTAGATTGGGTAAAAAAGCAAGACCCAAATATGCTGTCTATAATAAACCTACTTTAAATATAAAGACACAGATAGTTACAAGTGAAAGAATGAAAAAAAGATATACCACGCAACCACTGAAGAAAACGCACCTGGAGTACCTGTATTAACATCAGACAAAGGGGACTTCAAAAGGAATATTGCCAGGGTTACGAGAAAAAATTTCATTATGCTGCATTCAAGAGGAAGACATGGCATTCCTAAATGTGTGCATGCCCAAATGACAGGACTTCAAAATACACGAAGCAAACCCTGATAGAACTGCAAGGAGAAAGAGACAAACCCACGAGTACAGTTAGAGAGCACAGCATCCCACCCTCCTGAGGATAACCAAGCAGACAGAAACTCTGGAGCGACGGAGAAGTTTCGGCAACACTATCAACCACGGTGACCTAATTAACATTTTCAAAAGACTCCATCCAACAATGAAGAATCCTTTTAGACTGTTCCTCTTTCTCTGAGGTTCCAACACAGGCAGGTCCTCTGATCGAGCAGGAGGTGTTCTTGCTTTCTCCTGATTCTCCTATAAGCCCACAGGGGAGAGACCTGCTGTGGAACTGAAAGGCTGCCATAGTCTACACTCTGATGGCGTGTTTGAGGAGGCCCCTGGAAAAAGGCCCCTGACTTGGTTACTCTGTGCCTTCTTATGGGAAAGGGGAACGACAAAGGGTGGCAGCCTCACACCGTGCTGGAGAAGGACCATGGCTGAAGCACATCCTTGCACCGCTTTGGGCCTAGAGAATAATGACACTGGTTTAATTGGAGATACAGACAGGATGAAAACGGCTTACGGAAAGCATAAGCCATGACCATGTGTGACACACCATCCTTCAGAAGGGCTCAGGTAGAAGAAATCAAACCAGTCACCAAAAAAATTAGAAAAGTAAGGGATAGTGTTTAAAGAGGGACACTCCTCCTGTGATACTGCCATACTTCCAGCCGGCAGGGAAGCTGAATCTGAGAAAGACAGTTGGCCACTGTGGAGATCTGTACCAGATCGTAGAGAGGTAAAAGCTTTTGTTGTTTCATTAAGTAACTGCAACTTTTCTGACTTTGATTCTGTTGTCTGCAAAATTTTTCTCCGTAGTTGACCTGTGTTCTGCTTTTTTCTATTTTCTGTCCCTCTAATTAATGAGTCCAAATTCTGGTTTCTTTTTACCTGTGAAGGAGTCCAGCGTTTATAGCAAAGGATTCCTCAAGAGTTTGGGACCCCTACTATTTTGTCATTTTGCAGGAAATCGTGGGGAACTCTGCCCCTCCAGGGGGATCTGTAATTATCCAGTGTGTAGTTGACTTGCTGGTAGCCTCAGAAACTACAGAGCAACACAACACCGACTCTTAGGCCTTGTTACAATTCCTCACCTCGCAGAGACATAAGGCCTCATTAGACAAACTGCAGTATTGCCAAACTGAGGTCAGATATTTAGGGCATTTTCTGTAGAAGGCCACAAAGTGTTAGAATATAGGAGTGAGCCCACTTTGCAGATGAAATGGCCTACAACAAAAAAACAACTTAGACAATTCTGAGGGACTGGCTGGATATTTTCCACAGTGGGTTCCAGCTTTTGCAGAACAGACAAAACCCTCTGATTGGTAATAGAAGATCCTCTGATTTGATCCCTAGAATCTGAAGAAACTTCTGAACAACTGAAATTGGCTGTAGTCTCTCCCCAGGCTCCGAGGTTTCCAAATTTTGAAAAAACATTGCACATGATTTCCCATGAAAACAAAGGCACTGCTACCAGAATTTAACTCAAAAGTTGGTGTTAGACTCTTGACTAACCATGTATTTCTGCATGCTCTGAGCTTGCGGCAGCAGCAGCCACACTTATTGGAAGGGCTCAAGCCCTTCTCGGGGTCATGTGACTTATCCACATGTCCCGCACGCAGGGACACCTATCTTTCAAGTGCATAAGACCCAGCATTGTAGGCGCCAGAAGACTAGCTATGAGCAAGCGTTATTATCCAACCCAGATGCTGTGCTTGAGAGATGCAACGTCCTAAAACTCTGCTGCCCCTTTACCAGACCCTGACCAAAGAGCCAGTCGTGGCTGTACAATGGCAGCAGAGGAAGACGTTAGGCCTTGACCTGATTCGTCTGACATTCTTGTTCAAAGTTCAGATCTAATCATGTTTCCTGCTGGGTCATGTGTCAGGATGAAAACTGCCGAGTTAAGACTTCCTGCGTTGTGGTGGCTGCTCGTGAAATCTCGGAAGCTTAGGGTTTGCCCAGAATTAAACCAGCACAAGCCGAGTGAACTACTGGCAGTTGCTTGGACCACAATTCTCAGTTCAGGACTTAAATTGAATCTACATACTGACCGTAAATATCTGCTTAGGGTATGGCATGCAGCTGGGCAAATTTGGAGAAATGGGGCATTCTTGGCCTTGATGGGAACTAAAATATCTCACGGAAACATAAGGGCTGAATTGTTAGGGACTTTACAACTCACACGTCAGCAATCATTGCAGCGTTCACATGGGGCAAAACGACAGTGTCTAAAGGAGATGGTTTTGCTGACAGAGCTGCAGAAGCCCCTGTTAAAATGCAGCAGACCCCAAACTTAGAAATCCCACTGATAATACAAGTAACTTCTGTTCATTTTCAAAAATATGCTTCACAAGAGGAAATGGACAAATGGGTTGAGAAAAGGGCTAAAAGAAATTCGACTGAACTCTGGGAATCAGCTAACAAAATAACTCCAATGCCACACCGCCCATCTGCTCGATTAGTAACGTATCATCAGCAAAGTCACAAGAGCCAGGCATCTGGGAGGGATCTTAAATGCACAGGACTCTTCCCGTGCCCACTGGCAGATGACTTATGCAAAGGCATCAGCGACGTGCTGTGCATCAGCACAATTCTTCCCACATCACTGCCCAGGTCAGTACGGGAGCTTTCCCAGACCAGCTTTGCCAGGCGCCTGGGGGTAGTCGGACTCCGTAGATTCAAGGGCTGTGGAAGGTAAGAGATTTCATCTCATTATGGTTTGCAGGACATCCAGATGCCCTGAGTCCACTGTCATTCAGGAATCCTGTAAATCTTGCTATCAAACACCCTGTCACCCTCAGTCCTCCGGACGAGTAAACTGGATGAATCCAACTCTGAAATCTTCATTCAGCAGCCTACCAGATGAAAATGGCCTAGAGCTTTGCCGTGAGCCTTGTTAAAAATGAGAGTGACCCTCCCAGCAAGCATGGTACTGCTCCCTTTGAACTTACTAACTTTTGTTTGGCAGGCCCGTGAATTTGGGTCTGAGACCATGTCCTGTGCCCAATTTAGCTGAATCCCCCCATAATCATGTGGAATATTTAAAAGTGCTTCTCTCCTCTCTAGAAACCCTGAGACTCAAAGTCATAAGGACCTGGAAGGACCCACAAGAGGAGGTCTGCCACCCCACCTGCAGGGAGATGTGACGGACAGAAAGGTGCTCCGGAGGAAAGATGGCCGTCACCACACTGGGAGGCACCCTTTGCAGTGTTTTGATATGGCTGCCAAAGTGAAGGAGAAATCCAGTGGGCTTCCTGCTTCTGAGGGAATAGAGCAAGGTTCCCACAAGGACTTGAAACTTAAGTTTTCTAGCATCGCTGATATTGGTACTTGAACTCAACTGAAAAGAGCTTTTCTGGTGAGGTTATTATTATCGTAGACAGCCCTGCTGTCTTTTTCACAGTAGTGATTATCTCGATTACTTTAAGACTCACAATTTACCAGAAACAAACGTTATTTGTAACGCTGCTGGTCTTTCCTTACTCCCAGTAATAGTCTCCACAATCACACATTTCTGATCAGCTCCCTACTGTACTCCCAGGATAGACATGGTCTGAACATAGAGGTCCAACAATCCGATTATCAGCAAAGTGAAGCTGGGACTATCTTCCAGAGTAATTTTTGGTATTACTAAAGTAAAAGTAACTTACATGCGTTCAATACTATTAAAGAAAAAGTTATGCATGACATTTGTTAAAGCACGGTAAGGCAAACTTTATCCAAGAGGGGCCGTCCAGGCAAGGGACCACTGCGAGAGGCTTCTCGCAGTGGGGAAGAGAGGTTGGGCTCAGCTCCAAATACAGCAAGGAAACGTGGGAATTTATAGCCGAGGAGCAGCGTGGGGGTCAGCGGATGGAAATGACAAAGAAAACATCAGGGATAAGGAGGGATTCTGGCTGAACTGACCCAACAAGAGTTTGGCTGGAGGCAGGCCAGGGGGGATCAGACAGTCTCTGGGGAGTGAGGAACCGGATCAGATACCGAGGGTGATCAGATGTCAGGGGTGGGGGAGGAGGGATTCTGGCTACACTGACTTAGCAGGAATCTTGCTACAATTGGACAATGCAGAGACAAACACAGAAGCCCCAAAGTCAGGCCTAGTTGACAAGAGAGTCAGAGGAGCCCGAGCAGAGCTTGGTCAAGGAGAGAACCTTTGTCAGTGCTCAAGCCCAAAATTTGATACAAAATGTCTGAGGCTAACAGTTTTCCTAGCTGGAATCGTCTCCCCTGGGCCCTCCGATTGTGGAATCTGTTTATTAAGGGGCCTGTTTGGGGCCATCCAAGGACAAAAAGACACCTATTAGATACAGTCCTTGGAGGAATAGAACAGGCAAGGTCTAGCTAATGACTTTTGATGTTAATACTTTGACTACCAAACTTGGTGCTTTGGGACAGTTACAAAAACACATGGTACAATTGCAATGGAAATGGGGGGAAACTTGGAAATGGACTATTGGGAATAATTTAATGGTGGAACCAAAACTCACCACAAAGGTCTCAGAGGTGCACAGCGGTCCAGCAGCTCGGCAATTGGTCACAAGCTGCTCTGAGGTGTCACTGGGAGTTCAGCATGACCAACCTGCACGGTAGGAGAATTATTGATTTGGACTGATGTGAGAAGCTGCCTATAGGTGGGTTTGTGCTCAAGACATATTGTAAGTAGAGCCCTGGACAGTCAACACTGGAAACTACCCTGCTGAGGGGCCCATAAGAAGGCTTTGACACTAGGTAATGGCCAGGGTGTCTTTATGTTTTGCATCTGGAAAATACTATTTAGAATGCTAGACCAATTACTGAAGGGCCTAAATTATCATGTAAGTGTGGACTTACTTGTGCAATTGATGGGAACTCAGGAGAAATGTATTGGGCTTTACAAGAAAAACTCTTAGAAAGTTGGACTATTAGGCTCTGGTGGTATGCTATTCCTTAGGCTTAGATTGAGTAAGACTTTGGGTAACTACAAAATAATACACAAACAGTTGATCATGTGAAAGTGCAAGCAATAAAGACAACACACAGTTTGTCGAATTAATACATGCCGAAGGAGAATTTTTGCACATTGCAAATCAACAGGCTCCCCCAAAATGTGGCGCCTTGGCACACTGAACATTTTAAGCAGAAGGAAACTGAGAAGCAGCGGGTTCAGGAAGGACTCTGACCTCCCCTGAAGGGTGATAAGCTCTATGTGAGAGGGGCCCTCCTGTACCCGGAGGAAAGGAGAGCCACATCTCCGAAGACAGAGGGAGTGAGAGGACGCCGAGCGAACAGTTTCCTCCAGTTTACGGCACTTAGCGCACGTCCTCTTTTGCTGCATCACATTCTTCCACAACTTCCCAGTCTTCCTCAAACCCGGCACAAAAACACTCAGGCGTAACCACTTCTTCGGGTCTTTTCCCTACGAAGGCTCCCATGTCACACAAAACTCACATTAAATCAATGTGTGTGCTTTCCTCTTGTTAATCTGTCTTTTCTTACAGGGGCCCAGCCAAGAACTTAGAAGAGTAGAAGGAAAGGATAATTTTTCCTCCCCTACATAATCAAGAATTTGCTTTAAGGGGCCGGCCGCGTGGCCGAGTGGTTAAGTTTGTGCGCTCAACTTCAGGGGCCCAGGGTTTCACCGGTTCAGATCTTGGGTGTGGACATGGCACTGCTCATCAAGCCACGTTGAGGCAGCATCCCACATAGCACAACCAGAAGGACCCACAACTAGAATATACAAGTATGTGCTGGGGGGCTTTGGGGAGAAGAAGAAGAAAAAATGAAAAAAAGAAGATTGGGAATAGATGTTAGCTCAGGTGCCAATCTTCAACCAAAAAAATAAGAATTTGCTTTAAGCATTTGCCATGGGTATGACATGTTTAATGGTTTTTCCCCAAGCCCCATACTGCACTGCATTTTTAATTGATCCCATTGTGGTTCTGATCATTTCTTTGATTTGGATTTTACTGTGAACTTGCTGAATATTTAGATGGCTGCAAAATGCCAAGAGAAAGGTAGAAACAGCAGTGGAGAGCATTAAAATTGGAGTGTCACGATAGAATATTAACAAAAGGGGGGAAATTTAAGGGTAAATAAAAATAAGATTGAATTTTCTTTGTTACAAAAGGGAAAGAGAATTTTTCTCCTTTCCCTTTTCTTAGAACTTTTCCTAGAGAAAACTCGTTTTTGTAAGGACTTCCTCTGTCCTTCCAACATGTGTGCAACTCTTTTTAAAGGCCAGAATTAAAACCCAGGAGCATGCTTCTGAAGGGCCTGGGAGCCATGTCTTTTCAGTGTCAACATCAAGGAGGACAGTGCCCCTCTCCCTGTCACAGTGTGAGCTTGGCCGAGGTGACTCAACGATCTGCTCAACATGGAGATACGAGAAATTTTATTTTTCCTTCGGATAGAAGCAATTAACTAGCACAGACGGCCACCCCAATTACCAGGCGAATTTAGGGTGAACTGTGAAAGCAGGTACAGCAAATGGGGCTGTCGAGTTCCCTCGCCTGAGAAGTCCTCATACCTGAGAGCGTGCGTGTAATGGGTTGTATCTGCTCCGTGTGAAAATGGTGGTGGGGCCGGCCCCGTGGCCGAGGGGTTAAGTTCGCGCGCTCCGTTGTGGCTGCCCAGGGTTTCCCCGGTTCGGATCCTGGGTGCAGACATGGCACTGCTCGTCAGGCCATGCTGAGGTGGCGTCCCACATGCCACAACTAGAAGGACCCACAACGAAGAATATACAACTATGTACTGGGGGCTTTGGGGAAAAAAGGAAAAATAAAATCTTTAAAAAAAAAAAAGAAACTAGTGGGATTTCTTTTCTGTCTTTGTAATCTCATTTTCTCATTTTTTAAATAGCATATTACCCGTGGCACAGCCCAGTCTGGTTTAACGTTTATTCAATAATAGAACTATTTCTTTTCTACATTTGTGGAGAGAATTGTCTGGGTTGGCAGGAGATTTTATTTTTTTTAATTTTTGCCTCAACAGCACAAAGTCTGCCTTCCACATTATTGTAGGCAAGAGTTTTACCAAACGTTTTGTCTTGACATAAAATGGACCCAGCAGCGTGTCTCGTTGGCGCCCCCCAGCCAGCGATGTTCAGGTTTTCATTAGAGTTCGCCCCACTTCAAGGAGCAAAGGCCTTGTTAGGCGGGGGAGGGCGGGGTGACGGCCAGCTCACCCACTTAATGCAGGGACGGCTCCTGCTTGCTCCCGGCACCGTGTAACGGCGGCCAGCGGAGTCAGGGCTCCAGCTCCGGACAGTCAAGCAGTGCTGTAAGAAAATGCCACAGACTAGGGGGATTAAAACAACAAACATTTATTTCTCACAGTTCTGGAGGTTGGGAAGTCCCACATCAGGATGCCGGCAGATCCACTGTGGTGGCAGTTCAGGGCCCACTTCCTGGTTCATAGATGGCTGTGTCCTCATGTGGTGGACCGGGCTAGGGTTCTCTCCCAGCCTCTTTATAAGGGCACTAATCCCCCTCATGAGGGCTCCCCCCTCGTGACCTAATCACCCCCCAAAGGCCTCACCTCCTAATACCACCACACTGCGGATTAGGATTTCAACATACGATACTGCGGGGGGCGGGGTGGGGGGGGGAGGTCACAAACATTCAGTCCTTAGCAGGGCTTAAGAATGCAGATTCCTTTTAATTGTGGTACTGCCATCTTCAACACAAGGGAGGCCTCAGAAGCAGGAAGCACAAGCTATGTCAGCAGATCTCTAACCCAGAAACATGTCATCTGAGAATCTTAGAGTCAGTGACCTTCAACAGGTCATAGAAGAGAAAGCAGTCAGACTTCAGCACACTGCCGAGACTTTGGCACAGAGGCCCGTGGGCTCTCGTCAATTATAGAGCCGATTCTAGAAGCTCAGGAAGCCCCCTAATTGGGTTTGGGACCCAGAGGCCTGGTTTTGGGGTCTGGAGAGAATTGTAGGGTGAGAAGGGCTCACCTGAGCAAGGAATATGGCATCAGGAATCCTGGGTTCAAGTCCTGGCTTCTGTCTGACTGGTAGTTTTACTGAGACCCATTTCTCTGAGCTTTTGTAAAAATAGGTACTCTCCATATTACATGAGATGGTTTTAAGGCTTCAGCGAGATGATATTTGGGAAGATGCTTTGAAGACTGTAAGGCGTTAGACCAATACTACTTAATATGACTCCTCTTGCCTCTGCAGAGCACTCCACACCCCGAACTCCGCGGGGCCAACGCCTCCCCTTCAAACAGCAGGGAGAAGCAGCCCCACTGCAGTTCCCTCCAGCGCCGCTGGGTGGCATTCTAGCTAGACAACACCCTCCCTCCGTGACTCCTCTGAGGCCCCTCCAGTCTTGAGCCTGCCAGCCCCCAAATCTGGGAGGTTTTGTAGCTCGTGTGTCTGCCAGATGATGATAAAAGGACCCGGAAAGATGCTTCCAGGAAGCCTTTCTTGACAAACACCACACATAGTCTAGACCCACCCCACCCCGCCCCCCAGCCCACTCCTCAAAAGTTAGAGAGAATCACCCTCAGCCCTCCGTCTTCACCCCACCCATCCCCCACCTTGGCTTTGGGATTTCTCTGCATCATTATTTTGTCCCCAGCTTGCTAACTGCAGCTTCCGCTGTTGAGCCATGTGTCCCAGACCACTTCCTTCTGCCTCTGTCCGCCCAGCACTGTTTCCCAGAGCTGGACCGGATCGAGGGGAAGAAATCACCAAAGAGGAGCATGTCAATTTCCGCGCATGAGCCTCACGACACCCCTTCTGTGTCTGTGGGGGAACGCCAGCAGGGGGTCGGGAGTTCAGGGCTCCCCTGCTTCTGCCATCGGTCAACCGGGGAGTGCTAGCTGAGCCCTCCCGTCTGTGGCTTGCACCTGCAAGAAGCAGGGTTTGGATGCAGTGCCGCTGCTGTAACTCTGAGACGGGAAGCTGAGGCGGGGAGGAGAAGCAGCAGGTGGACGGCTGACCCCCTGCAGAAGCAGTTCTGGGCTCCTCCACCCTCCACGGCTTTAGAAGGACTCCCCGTCTGTGCCTCCACTACCTCCTTCTGCCAGGACAGATGCCACCTGTTCACAGGGTTATCTGAGGCAGAAGAGACCAGGGAGCAGGGACCCTGAGTCCTAGGCGACAAGCCTGAAAAGGTGGCCGTGCCCTTGGCCTTTGGCCTGAGTGAGCCCTCTTGCATCTCTCAAGTGGGGGCCTCATACACTCAGTTCCCAGAGCTCTTGAATTTTGGTCTCCCTCTTCCCATCCACAGGTTCCCAAAATGGAGTGCCTCAGTTCACCTCTCCCCGCCCCAAAGCCCCCTGGGGTCTGAATTCAAGAATTGTTACAATAACTTAGGGGGAAGCTGACATTCAAGCACACACATTTTATTTTTCATAGAATGCACCCATTAATCCTTTACAGTTGAATAGCCTGGAAGTCTTCCTAGTAGGACTTTCCGCCCCGTGGGAGAGGCGCTGCAACCTCAGGTTCCCTGTGGGGCTGCACCCGGGTCTCCTGCTAGGGCGCAACAGAGGGGTCTTCTCAAAGGCTCGGGGAGCAAGGGCGTGTTCAGGGTGGGCTGTGTCCCCTGTGCGGTCCCTTGCAGGACGTTCACAGACTGCTAGAGGGCTATCTGCTTTAGCTCAGCATGCAATGACAGGTGTTTTTCTTTGGCATTTAATCCGTTGCTGGGACGGCATTCCACAAAGAACAGGGGCACGCTGCCGTCTGCCCAGGCTTGACAACGGGCACAGCCACACGGGAACATCGACAGGGATCTCGTTCGAGGTGCACATGCGGACTCCCTGGGCTGAGGGAGGAGGGGCGGCCCTCTTTTGTCGTGTTGGGGCCACTTTGGGAAGAGTCGTAGGAGCGAGATCCTCCACTCTGGGGTTTAGGCTGCTGTCCACCACACCCGGACTCTTCACTTTTGCCCACTGGCCTCTCCTTCTGTCTTACCCTCATCAGTGCTCCCTGTCCTGAACACTGAGGTCACTCCACCTGGGGCTTCTCCCATCTGTGAAAGGACAGGTCCCCTCTACCCAAGAGGAGACTTCCAGAATGGCACCTACTCCACCTTCCTACAATCCAAGGTCATCTGGGGAAATACGCCAGGGTGGGGAGGGTGGACCTCACTCTGGGTGGGAGACGCTGGGGTCAAGTTTATCTGGGAACCATGGCAGGTTAGCAGTCATCTGCAGCCAGAAACCGGCCCTATAGTCTATTCAACGCCCCCAAACCCCCAAATACTTCCTCCCGCCCCAGGAGGCCTCCCCAGGGTCCTGGAGCCACCTGGATTCTCCAGTTCAGCCAGCCGCCTGGACAGTGGGCATTCACCCAGGTCAGTGTGGTACCTGGGGACCCTCAGAACACCACCCTCAACCCCTCCTCTCGGGCGCTTCCTTCCCTACCCTCCTGGCATCTCTCCCTCCCGTCAACATCTCCTGGGGGCTGTTACTCCTCCTGGAGCAGGGGCTCTCGGTCCCCTTCTTGCACCCTCTCATCCTCTTCCTTCTCCATGCAGCCCACCGTAGCAGCCAAACCAGCACCCACACCACCCCCAACCACAGCAGCCCCCGTGGCCCCCACTGCAGCTCCAGCTGCCACCATCCCAGCCTCTGCAGCCAGTGCTGCTGCCGCCATGCCTGCGCCCACCACGCCCCCCGCCAGGCCCATGAGCCCAGCCCCCACGGCGCCCCCCACAGCAGCCAGGTGGCCACAGAAGCGCATGGTGTAGGAGTCCATGAAGATCTTGGCCTCGGCCTGCAGCTCAGCCTCCAGGGCCTCTAAGGCCTGCTCTCTCTCCTTGCACAGCAAGGCCACACCGTGGCGAGCCAGGATGGCATCCTTCTGGGTGGAGAGAAGGTTCCGCATGGTGTCGGGCAGGACCCGGAGTGCGGAGAATATGCGTTTGGTGGCCATATCCTGTGACAGGGAGGAGGAAAGAAGGCGCCCTGACCAGGAGACCCAGGAGCCCTCCCATGTGTGGGCCCCACCTGGTGGGACACTTGGCCTCCCACGCAGCACCTGCGGGCTCACCTGCTGCCGCACGTATTCCTCAAACTCCTTTTTGGCAGCTTCCACGGTCCTCAGGTCGTGCAGCTGGGCGGCCATCTGTCCACAGGAAAACCCAGGCTACCTCCCTCCTTCTGCCTGCTCTGGGCATGCCTATTCTTCATCACCATCCCAGGGCACTTCAACCTTGCCTCCCTCCTGGCCCTGGATCCTCCTGGGGAACTCCCTACCTCGTCCGGAGAGGTGAACCCTGGCCCCGTCCTCCCCATCCAGCCGGAGAGGTTCTGCAGAGACATCATCAGAGGGGGTCAGGGTGGGCAAGGGGCCAGGTGGGGTCTGCTGGTCCTTCCTGGGGGTGGTTCGCACCTTGATTTCCTGAGCTAACTGCTGCCCTGTGAGCAGGCGTCTGTCCCCCCTGGCCACGGGGCGCCCCTCGCTCCAATACCCCTGGCAGCGGCTCTTGGCATGCTGGGGGGCGGCACTCAGCACATCCAAGACATAGGCACGGAGGTGGTGGGAATCGTCATCTGTGTCTGAGGAAGAGATTCCTCCTGCTGAGGAGACCGGGGGCTGAGCAGGACCGGGCTTTGGGAGGAGAAAGGGTATCAGAGGCTGGGAGACGCTGGCTAGTGTGAGGGGGCTCCGGTGGCCCGGAGGAGGGCAAGCTAGGGAGGCCTTTGCCCCTGGGGACACTCACCTTCCGGGTTTCCGTGGGCTCTGCTTGCCCACCGCCTCCCTGGAGCAGGCAGGAGGTAACAGCGGGCTCGCCTCCCTTGGAGCAGCTCCTGAACCTTAGGGTATTTCCTGGATGACTTCTGAGAGATTGGGGAGCACTCTGAGCTAGGGGATCCAGCCTCCAGTTCTTAGCTCGCCTACAGGACCCCTCCCGGGCTCCCCTCACCTCCTGCCCAGTCCTCCCGCCCCCTCCATCCCCTCCTTCTGCACCACTCACCTGGATGATGTCACCCACATGCCCCTGCCCTGCCTTGTTGGCGTGGGATGAGTCACGAACTAAGAGATCCAGGTGCTGGAAGAAAAGGGGTCCTGACACCAGCAGCCAGAGGGTGTCAGGATCTGGGGTGACAAGTCCAAAATGGGTGTCTCACCTGGATTGGCACCATTCCATAATGCCTGCCCATCACCTCAGCCACATGGACAAACATCTAGGGGCAGAGCAGAGGGTCACAGCTGGGCCACTCCAAGGACTGTGCCTCCCCTCGCCCCCTGGGCCCACTGTAGGACCCATGCTCCCGGTTCTCAGCTCCAGGGCTCTCCTGTCTCTCCCCCAACCAGGCATCTTGTGCTTCACCCTCTACCCTCAAGCCCACCAACCCAGTTCCAGTGTCACGAGATCCTAGGCCAGAACTGGAAGGCACCTGCTTCCGGTTGGGCCAGTCCCCTGGCCTTATAGTCAGGGCAGAGACGGGTGGCACCCCCAAGACCAGATGTCCCCTCACCTCCAGATAGTCCAGGTCTGTATCCTTCAGCTCCTGGGAGGTGTTGAGGATCTGGAACCAAGGAGAACAAGGAGATGGAAGAGCATCTGTGAAGGCAGAGACACTGGGAAGACCCCGGTGAGGAAGGAGCTTGCAGGCACTCCAGGCGCCTCAGGCCTGGGAGAGACCAGCCCAAGGGGCCTCCACAGCTTGCAAGGCTAGACCGGCCTTGAGGAATGGAAGGCAACCTGGGAAATGGTCCTGCAGATCTTCAGCTGTCCCCAGGGACCTTCAACGAACCTTTAGAACAAACCATGCTCCCCCTTCACTGACCAGGGGCACTCACCAGGGGCAAGCTCCTGCCCCGACCTGGGCCCATCTCCTAATCCTCCAAGAGAAGAGGTTAGCAGTGCCTGCCTCGGGACGCCGTTGGGGTCACGAGATGGGACAATGGGTGCACGCCCAGCCCAGCGCCCGTACAAACGTTCATGGAAGTCCTCCCCCACTGCCTTCCACTGCAAGGATGCCCTTGACCCCCAAGGAGTGATCCCCTCTACTGCCTCCCCGAAGCAGCTTAAACACGCCCCGCAGAGCAGGGCCTAAGGGGACCATGGGAGCCTCCCGGCGGTGGGGCAGATGGCACCGCCCCCCTTGCAGGGACCCCCCCAGAACCTGTTGGGACCCCGGACACAAAAGCTTGTGAGAGCAGGGTGACCATTCCCAGTGTGCTGAGGGCCAGACCCGACTGAGATGCCCCGGGTCTGGAGGAAGCTGAGCTGGGGGGGCGGGGGGCTGCACCCTCACCTGGTAGGAGCTCAGCATCGTGGTGAGGGCACACAGCTTGGTCCTTGTTTCTCTGCTGAGTTCAGGGCTCATGGCATCTCCCGTGTCTACCAGGAACACAGCCACCTGTGTGGGAAGCAGGACGGGGGACAAACGGAGGAGCCAGGCCTGCCTCACTCCACCATACTCTCCCCCTAACCTCTGCCCACCCCATCTTCTCACCTTGCCCCCAAAGATTTTCTGGGTTCCCCTCCTCTTTGACCATCTCTGTTCTCTCTCTTACCCCTCCCTGACCCAATCTTGACGTCTGCTGCCCTTTCCCCCCTCACCTTCCTCCCCTCTTTCCCCAGCAGGAAGGGGTGGCTCCACATCCATATGCCCCTGGTGAGGCTATTGGCACCCCACCTGAACCCCTGGAGGGACCCCCCTCCTCTCGGCCAGCCGCTCTCGCCGGACTCCTGTGGGGCAGACAAGCGCAGCATCAGTTGGTCCATCGTGGCCCCATTCCCCTCCCAAAGCCAGGCTGGGACCCCGAACCTACCCCCCAGCCCCGCCCTTACCAGGCCCGGCAGGCCCCGCAGCAAGTGGTTGAGGAGGAAAGTCTTCCCTGAGTGCTGCTCCCCCAGGACAGCAAGGAGGCAGACGGGGGTGTCCCGGGCCAGGGGGTGCTTCAGGCAGCGGTTGATGGCCCCCATCCTCAGGATGAGGCCTCCGGAGGCATTGATTCGCACCAGCAGCAGCGGTTCTGCCCTCACGGCACAGGTCTCCTGGGCCAGGAGGAAGAGGGTCCCTGAGCATCCAGCTTTGGGCGTCGGGACCCAAGTCTGCAGTGTGTCCAACCCTGAACTCTGTTCCCACCCCGACATTCCAGAATAGGGCCGAAGCCCCCTGCCTCCTCTGGGATTGGCCCCGGGTCTCTCTGTGCCCCCCACTCCGCGGTGAGGCCGGGTCCCCTGACCTGGAGCACGGGGGGCAGGGACTTCTGCGGCAGGAGCTTCATCTTCTCCCCCAGACTCCGGAGGCCCTTCTTCTGCTTGCATATCTTCCGGCACTCGGGGCAGCAGGGTGGCTCGCAGCCCGGGACGCGGTGTGTGCTGAAGCACCGCGTGCAGAAGTCGTGGCCGCAATCCAGCGAGACGGGCTCGCGTAGCCTCTCCAGGCAGATGGAGCAGGCAGGAAGCTCCCGGGGGGCTGTGGGCCGGGGCCCCAGGCCCAGCTCCAACTTGGGGAATGGCGTGCGGGACCTGGGGTCAGAGCGGGGTGTGGGGTGCAGGGGCACAGGCCAGGGATTCAGAGGGCAGGCTGCTCCCAGAGAGACCACACTCTGCCCATTCCTCACTGACTTGTACCCCAGAGCTTAGGGATCCCAGAGCGGGGGCAGCAGAGCAGTGGGGAGAGTGAGCCAGACAGGGATAAAGCCTGCATGGAACCCTGGGTCTGCCACACCACCACGTACCACCAGGGGCAAGCTCCTGCCCCGACCTGGGCCCATCTCCTAATCCTCCAAGAGAAGAGGTTAGCAGTGCCTGCCTCGGGACGCCGTTGGGGTCACGAGATGGGACAATGGATGCACGCCCAGCCCAGCGCCCGTACAAACGCTCATGGAAGTCCTCCCCCACTGCCTTCCGCTGCAAGGATGCCCTTGACCCCCAAGGAGTGATCCCCTCTACTGCCTCCCGGAAGCAGCTTAAACACGCCCCGCAGAGCGGGGCCTAAGGGGACCATGGGAGCCTCCCGGCGGTGGGGCAGATGGCTCTGGTTCTTAGAAGATTCCTTCCACTCTCCTGCTCTCAGCTGGAGTCGGCCTCCCTGAGCACCCACTGATTTCCCCTGCCGCCTCCTCCCCAGCCTGGCCGATCCAGCCTCGAGCTGCCTCCCCTGGGCCGGCCCTCTGGAGGCTCGGGGCCACAGGCCTCCCTGTTTGCTCCTGGACCAGGCCCACTGCGCCAGCCCCACCGGCAGGCCCTGCTACTTACCAACTGTTGCTGCTGTTTCCCATGAAGCTCCGTTTTCTCTCCTTGGAGAGAAAATTGGGGGAAAAAACAACAACAACAACGAAAAGGTTTTTAGAAGAGAATCTAGACTTCTATCTTTCTCCTGGGTTCCGGTGGCCCCTCATCCTCCCTCCACAGACCCATCCCCCAGCCCCAGGTGGCCCCTTCCCGCCCCAGCCCTCCTCCCCAGATCTCAGGACTGAAGACTTGCCTGTTTGCCAAGCCGGTGACAAAAGGAAATGACTGACAAGGCGGACCTCGGCATGGGAGGCTGGGAGTGGGGACAGGGTCCAGAAGCAGAGGCCAGAGACCCAAGAGACCTTCAGCCAGTGGCTGGTAAGGATGGCTTTGCTCCTGGAAGGGCTGGCTGAGCTGTGGCAGGTGGAAGCTGGGGTGGGGGATGGTCTCCCCAGGGGAGATGACTCCGTCAGAGCTGGAAAATAGATGTGACAGTCGGGAAAGAGGAGGCTGCCTCTGGACTCACCCAGGGGGAGGAGACAGGACTGCGGGAACCAGGGCTCCGGAGGAGGGAGGGACCGAGCTAGGCTCAGAATCCCTGGCAGAGGCTGGGATGCAAGCAAGCCGAGGTGGTGAGTCGCCATGGAGACGGAAGGGAAAGATAAGGACAGGGAGGGGGAGGGTGGATGGAAAGAGAGAGAAGCCATATGGATGCACAGGCAAAGATGAAACCGTGGGCAGTTACTGCCCCTGCTGGCCCAGGCGGGGTCCTTCCAGGGACACCAAGCAGGGTGTGCAAAGGGGGGAAAGCACAGCCAGAGCTGCCCTACTGGACGAGTATTCACTGAGCACCTACTATGTACAGAGCCCTGTGATGCCCCAATACCACCTCTGGCCCTCACACCCCCGCCCCTGGGGGCCAGTCCCAGCTGGCACCAAGCTGGTCTCATTGGGGCCAAGTCCCAGCGGAAGCTTTCCTCAGCACCCTCACCCCACCCACCCACGCCTGGCTTCTCTGACATCGGCTACGTGTCACCTGGCATCTTCCCCTTTCAAGGGCTTTCACCCTGCTTCCAGCTTGTGACAGTCACCTCTGGACCTTCTAACCACCGTCTACCCCCCAGTGCACAGCCAGCATAAACTTCCACAAGCAGAGCTGACCCCATGTTGCTCAAACACCTGCTATGGCCCCTACCACCATCACGTTAAAATCCAAACTGCCTGGCCTGCAGGCACGGGCCTGGTCCCCCCTCTCCAGCCTTCCCTCTCGCCCGCCCTCGCCTGCCTCTGCACCTTTGCTCTGTGTTCCCAATGCCTGCAGCACGGCTCCTGCTCATTACTCCTGAGAGACCCTCGGGGGCCCAGGTCAGGGGCCATGTCCTCCTTGGAGACTCCCTGCCTCGTCCCTCCCAACTGGATGTGATCTCACCCTCAGGTGGCTTGTGGCTCAGGGACCTGATTTGTGACAGATTCAGTGTGGCCCAGACTCTGGTGTCAGGCTGATCCAGGCTCGATTCCCAGCTGACCCATACGAGCCAGGGCCCTGGGTGCCTCCCTTCACCTCTCCAGGCTCTGAGGGGTCACACTTACGTAGAGAAAGCCACTTGGCCAGGCGGAGAGTCTATTCTTAAGCCCTAAGCTAGGATGTAGAGGCGGTGGGGCATAGGATTCATACCCTGGAGAAGTGTGGTGAAGACCGCCCCCAGCAGAGGACACCCCTGCAGCCAGAGCTGGATCTTGTCCACCCCGGTCTTTTGCACTGGGGACCAGAGGGCCTCTGTCTGTGGGACTGAATCAAAGCCAGAGAAGCAGCACCATCGACTCAAGCCCCTCTGGGCTGGCAGTGAAGCCTCGCCTAGGACGGGAGCAGGGCAGAGCTGCGTGCCCAGTCTCCCCTCTTGGCGGAGACCTGGCTTTTCTAAATCACCCGGGCCTTGCTTCCCTGGCAGGGAGATGCAGCGAGAGCTTCGGCGCTGGACTCTCATGGAAGTTCTAAACCTGCCTCTGTCCCAGCACGAGATCCTGGTAAGTTGCTTTCCTCTGTGAGCCTGCTTTCTCAGCACTGGGCAAAGCTGTAGCAGAGCGGATGGGCACCCAGTCTTCCCCGAGCCACACACTGGTCTCCAGGCCCTTGGGGTGCAGCCGGGAACAGAAGAGACAAGGTCCCCTCTAGTGGGCACATGGACCAGTGGGAGACGGAATGCACCACTGTGATAGAGTGAACCAGACTGGTGGGGGTCGGGGTGGGGCACAGGGGTTAGGGCGGGCTATCCTGGTGAGCAAAGGGGCGGGGAAAGGTTGTTCTAGGCAGAGTGAACCAGAGGGGACGTCACCCGCTGGAAGGAATGAAGGTACTCAGGTGGTGGGAACACTCACCGAGGCCAGAGCCAAGGAGGCCTGGGCATGCAGGACCTGGTGAGTCATAGGAAGGGATACGGGCCCATCAATGGGTGTCCCAGGAGTGGTCCAGCCAGGTAGACGTGTGTCACAGGAGCATCATGCTTAGGGATGGCTATGTAATTTGTGGGCCTGGTGCAAAATGAAACTGCCGAGCCCCTCTCAGGGGCAGGAAAGTCAACCCCTCTCCCCACAAGCCCACCGCCCCAACCCACGGCCAATGGGTGACACCAAGAGAGGCCACCTTTATGCTGGGACATGCTCCGTAGATGGATTAGGGGTGAGCAAGAGGTCTCACCGAGTTTCAGCCCTGGGAGAGGATGGCTGCCACCCTGTCCCACCCCAAGGTGCCTGGAGCCAATCCGGGTCCCCAGTTCTCCTGAACCCCAGTTCAGGCCTCCAGGTGGTGGGAGTGCCAGGGAGTGGGAATGGGTAGCCCAGAACCCGTCCTGGGGAGGCAGTGGGAGGCAGGACATGCGGGGAATTGAGGCTCCAAGCCCCCAGTGCATGCTCCATTTTCCCATCAGACTCCACTTACGAAACTCAAACTCAGAGGTGAAAAGATCAAGTCTCCAGACGGCAACAACAGAACACTGACGCCCAGGCACAGGACCTTCTGAAGGCTGCCCTGAGCAACTGCACAGCTACACTCCTGCCAAGCCAGCCCTGGGCACTCTGGCTTCTGTATGGACAAGAGGTTAGAAGGACAGGGCTGGAAGCGGGCAGGGAGGCCAGCCTACAAGGAGTGGAGACCCCACCCAGGCCCCGGGCCGTGCAAGAGACGCAGTGGGAACAGACCAGGCAGAGAGGCAGGTGGGAGAAACTTGGAGCTCGCTGTGGTGGTGGAGAGGCCGGCCTGCTCCTCTGCTCTCAGAGGCCCCTGGCAGTACCTGGGGCTCGGAGGGGAACCCTTGCCCAGCGAGGCCGACTATGAGGTCAGGTGCCGCAGCCGCCTTCTGTCCATTAGGCTCCGCAGGCCTGTGAGCAGTTCTACAGTCTCTGACAATGTTTGCAACTTGATGGGGAAATAAGTGTTCCCAAACTAAGAAAAGAAAACCTCAAAATCAAAAGTAGAGCCAGCTCTGATGACCTAGGAGTTAAAGTTCGGCACGCTCTGCTTTGGCGGCCCAGGTTTGGTTCCTGGACATGGAACCACACCACTCATCTGTCAGTAGCCATGCTGTGGTGGTGGCTCACACAGAAGAACCAGAAGAACTTACAACTACACACAACTATGTACTGGGGCTTTGGGTGCGGGAAAGGAAGAAAAAGGAGGCAGATTGGTGACAGATGTCAGCTTAGTGAATCTTCCTCTGCAAAACAACAAAGTAATACCCCTTCGTTCAGTGTCTGCTGCCCCTCACATCAGCTCGCATTGTCACATGAAATTAGATTTACATCACACAAGTGCCACTGAGTGAGCAATGTTTATCGAGCACCTGCTGAGCACCGAGCACTGAGCTGGACTCCGTGGTGTCAGCGGTGACCAAAACAGAGAAAATAATAGCAGTTACGTGTTCATGCACAACAGCAAGCAATTTGTTCTTATCAAATTCAACACTGTTAAAGGCTATACAAATCCTTTTTAAAACCTCATGGCAAAATTTTAATTCCATGTAGCTATGGGGAACACTTGTCTTGACATGTTTGCTGTGATGTCAAGGGAGGCCTCCAGAGGGTCAAAGGGCTGGGGGCCTGCCATGTCCCTGAGCCTGGCACGTAAGGCCCGCCCAGGAGGCCCTCTGTGCCTGCACAGGACCACGCTGTCTGGAAGGGAAAGGAAGAAAGCCCACTCTGTCCAGTTCCCTGTTTTCTAACTTGGGTGAGGACTCCACGCAGGTCCCCCATGGTGCCCCGACCCCCCACAGGGACTCACAGGGACAGTGAAGACGACGCTGAGCCAGGCCTGGCCCTGCAATGTAGACAGACCCCAGGTGCTGCTGGGGCTGAGAGGTGACTTCAGTGAGAGCGGAGTCCACAGGGAGGGGCTGGGGCCGGTGGGTGGTCCTGGGATTCAGGAGCTTGAACTGAGGGGAGGGAGGGAGTTCCAGGCCCTAGAGACAGACTCGTTCACTATTTCATCCATTTGTCCCTTCATTCACCCAACAAACATGGACTGGGTCGGTGTGAGGTTCCGGGAATGCAGCCATTAGCAGCCCCGACAACGGCCCTGCCCTCAAGCTTGCAGAGAGTGAGAGAAGCACAGACTCGGACGGAGGCCCAAGGCCTGTGCACTGACTGCACCCTTCAGTGCTATTCTCAGGGTGGGAGCCTAGTTGCCTGTCCATTGGCCAACAGCCTGGTGTCAAAGCTTCCTTCACTGGACAGAGATGACTGTGGTGTCTGGATTCAGAAGGGGCCCAGGGAGGGCCAGAAAGAGGCCCTGGTGTAGCCCACCTGCCCACAGCTCAGTGGCCAGCAGGACAGCTCCCGGCTGGGCCTCAGGGGCAGGCGAGGCCCCGAGGCTGTGCTCACGGCAGGATTTCCTCTTCCTGCCCCAGGCAGCCGTTCTTGTACTGCCCACCAAACGGCCCTCCGTCCCCAGATCCTGAAGCCAAAACTCCGGGCACCTCATCTTGCCCTGGCTCCTCCCTCTCTGTGGGACCAGGTTCCTGGTAGCTCAGCTCAGGCTGCTTACCTCCTGACCTCCTGACCTCTGGCTCCAGCTTCTGGGCTGGGACAAGATGAGATGGTGGAGTCACTTCCAGAATAATCAGCTTCAGGAGGCAAAAACACAGTCTCCCAGCCTGGGACCCTGTTAGGGAGGCTTCTGGGTCCCCTGACGCAGGCGGGAGCCCCTTCACACACACAGACACACACTCACACACTCACTCTCCTAGACCCCATGCAAATTCACACACATTCACAGTCAAAATACTCCCACCTTCCCACACTCCGTGTACATACCCACATTCGCTGCTCTCGTCTGTACAGACCTGCAAATGCTCATGCACACGCATGTATAGATGTAGTCACACCTACCTGCACTTAGACTTACACACTCATTCCTTCCTCGAACATTAACACTCACAGGCATTCAGGTGTCCACCAAGACATCACACTCGTGCCCACTTACACATGAGCTCACACTTACCTCCATACATGCACACACACATAGCACATATTGCGAGATAAGAGAAAACATGTATACTGGTCTCTGCCCCCGCCCCTGGCACAGGCTCCTAAAACCCCTGTCACTTCCTAAGTGATAAGAACACTAGGAGTGTCTCTGGTTCTAACATTTGGGCTTTGACCCCGTCCCTGACACAGAGCTCCTAAATCCCAAGGAATTTCCTGGATGACAGCAGTGTCTTTTGTTCTAATGAGGTGACTCTGGGGGGACTCCTGGATGGCTCCTGAATTGGGCTGATCCCCCACCAGAAAGACCAAGCCATGATTGGAAGCTTGGCATTGTCAGCCCCAGGCCCATCCTCCAGAGAGGGGAGAGGGCTGGAAACGGAGTTAATGGTTGATCGCACCCACGTGAGGAAGCCTCCAGAAATCCCAACAGCAGGAGTTTCAGAGAGCTTCTGGGAGGGTGGCGCACCCCAGCTCCACGGGGACAGAAGCTCCTGCACTCGGGACCCTCCCAGACCTCCTCCTGTGTGTCTCTTCACCTGGCTGTTCCTCTGTGTCCTTTATAGGAAACTGGCAATAGTAAGTAAAGTGTCTCCCTGAGTTCTGTGAGCCGCTCTAGCAAATTGATGGAGCCCGCGGAGGGGGTCAGAGAACCCCTGACTTGTATCCAAGTTGTACAGAAGCTGTGGGGACCTGGGGACCTGCTACTTGCAATTGGCACCTGAAGTGGGGGCGGTCTTGTGGGACTGAGCCCTTAACCTGTGTGTGTGTGGCGGGGGGGGGTCTGACGCTGTCTCCAGGTGGACAGTGTCAGAACTTAATTAAATTGTAGGACACCAACTGGTGTTGCAGAGTTGATCGGTGGGGCAAAACCCACACATCTGGTGTCAGAAGTGCTGTAAGTGTGGTAGCAGTGTGAGAGGAAAGCAGAAAGACCCAGCAGAACTG
Organism: Equus asinus; assembly: GCF_041296235.1. Lineage (NCBI taxonomy): Eukaryota > Metazoa > Chordata > Mammalia > Perissodactyla > Equidae > Equus > Equus asinus. The sequence goes on along the minus strand of NC_091802.1, from coordinate 3,118,421 downwards.
TAGGTTTTTCCAGTACACATATCCTTACCCACATGTGCTGCTCCAAACACTTTGTGTGCGTGAACTCACCCTCCACAACACAACCTGTGAGGGAGGTACTGTATTATTTCCACTTTACAGATGAGGAAACTGAGGCCAGAGAGGTTAACTCACTTGTCCAAGTCACACAGCTATTAATGGCGGAGTTGGAATCCAAACCCGGGCTCCCACACCCGCGCTCTCAACCACTGCATTCTATGGTTTCTTGGCTGGCAGAAATAATGTCAATTACAATAATAAACCTGGGGAAGAGCTTGTGTCCTTTTGTGTCTCAGTTTGCAGTCACTTACCTCAGAGGGGGAAAAAATTATTCCAGCCCCAGTCTATGTAGAGTATTAGAAACGGGCAACTGAGTTCTGGCTGGTTCTGACCCCAGCTTGTTTTGTGGCTTTGGGCAAGTCACTGATCACTTGGCCTCAGTTCCCTCCTGTTGGAGGGTCCTATTCCTTTCCCACTTCCCCAGGCAGGCTGGCATGGCGGGTGCTGGTAAGCACTGGGTCCCTCCCATTCTGGTCCTGCCACCTGGATTCCTCTGCCTCCTCTGTGCTCCTGGGAACCCAGCTGGACACCCCCGCTCTGTCAGGGAGGTGTGGGCTGTGTGGAGGGTCATCACACCCTCCTTCACTGGCACAGCTCTCAGGGCCCGTGCCCTTCTCCCAGAAGATCCAGCCCATCTGTCTCCCCTCATCTTTGCTCAGCTTCCCAAGGACACTTCCTGCTGGCTGACTGGGTGGGAGAAAGTGAAGGAAACACGCCCAGACCTGGGACCCTGGGGTTGAGGTGACATCCCTCCTGGCACCACCACCCTGAACCCAGACATGTTCTTCCCCACTCCTCCTGCCCAAGCCACTCCCAGCCCCCTGCTCTCTCCAAAGCCTGAAGCCGAGCCTCCAGCTTACCTCACCACCGCCACACCCCCAGCCACAGTCTCTCTCCCTGAATGCAAACAGCTCTTTCTGGCTGTGGCCAAGGCAAGACTCAGTCATTCCTCATCTTCCATGTCTCTCCTGAGCTGCTTCCTCCTCCACAGTCTGTCCAGCAGGCCCACGTGCCACTCTTGGACTGGGAAGCCTGTGAAGGTCTCTTCTGCAGGTATTGCCAGGACAGCCCAAAGACCAACCCTGATCATCGGGCAAAACATGCGGTGTGCTGACTCCACCCAAGGTGTCCCAGATGCCTGCCAGGTGAGTGAGGAGTCCACCCATCCACCCACCCATTTATCCATCCACTCATCATCCACCCACCCATCCATCCATCCATCCATCCATTCATCCATTCTCCCTTCCTCCAACCATCCATCCATGCATGCACTGATTATCTACCCATTCATTATCCATCTGTTTATCCACCCACCCACCTAACCATACATTCATCGTCCATCCATTGATTAATCCATGTAGCCACCATTCATTTCCCATATTCTTTCATCCATCCATTCCCCAACTACCCACCCACATCTCTCTCCATGCAGGCACACATGAATGATTTCCTCCACCCAGCCATCCACCTATGCAATCATCCATCCACTCATCCATCCATCCATCCATTCACCCATCCATCCATCCTTTCACCTATCACTTATCCACTCATCCACGTGTCTACCCATACAACCATCCATTCTTACACTTATCCATCCATGCATCCATGTTACAAACATTTAATGAGTACTATACAGCAGGCATCATGCTGGCCCTGGGAGTAAACTGGTGAACCTTCAAGGTGCTTCCAGTCTAGTGGGAGAGACAAAACAGTCATTAGATGAATCCTGGGTGATAAATTCTCTGATAAGGGTGAGTGAGGGGTGAGGTAGGAGGACCAAGCAAAAGCACCTCACTCAGATCTGGGCATCTGGGAAGGCATCCTACACAAGGTAATGCCCAAGGTAATTCTCAAAGATGAATATGGGTTGGCCAGCAATGGCGTGGGGATGGGTGGACAACATTTCTGGCAGAAAGACCAGCACATATGAAGACCCAGAGGTGCCAGGTAAAGAGCCTAGCTGGAGTGTAGTTTGTGAAGTGAGCAGAGGTAAGGAGAACAAGACTGGGGCGTATAGGGGCACATAAGGCCTCCACTCTTTGACATCATCCCTCTGTCCCAGCCCCACAGTGCTCTCCTTCAGGGCTCAGGAGGCCACTTTCCTGTCAAGTCGAGGCCTCTGGATGCTGTCAGGGGGTGGGCTGTGGAATCCCCAACCACCCTGATGTCCATGCCAACATGGCCGCCCTCATGCCCTGGCCCCTCACCCCGGTCCCAAAGGTACAGCAGGATGTGGTTCCCGTGGCCCCAGGCCTGTGGCCATCCCTGCCAGGCCCAAGCAGCCTTAGGGGTTAGGCTCTTTCAGGCGAAGGAGAAGTAGGTGTTAGAGCAATAGACGAGGGCCAGGACCAGAGACAACAGAGCTGGAGGGAGGCGCCAGCTCCCCAGCAGCTGCCATATTCGGCTGGCATCTTTTAGTTTCAAGTAAAGATCAAGAAGAGGCCGAGCATGGTGTGGAATTCCTGCTTTTATGAAGAGAAAACAAGGTAGGCTGCTGTCGGCTCAGTCAGGCTCCCCATGAATGAGGGCTCATGTCCCCCTCCCACAGATGGCCATGGTTACAAGTGGTACCTACTTTTGACTTGTGTTCAGAGCTGGGTGGGGGAGGGCAGTTAGCGGAGAGGGACACCGAGGCCCGTCCCTGAACTCTACGGCTGGGCAGGAGACAGTCCAGATGCTGGAGAGGCCAGGCCCATGTGTGGCTGCTCATGACCCTGACTCCTAAACCTGGCTCCACCCCCTCAGGGACTTCCCATCAACAGCTGGAGGAAGGTTCGAGCTCCCCACCCTCCCTTTCAAAGCCCCCACCATCGATTCACTCCCTGGCTTCCTGAAGTAATGATTCATAATCGTAACACAGCCATCCAACATTTGCTTAGCGATTTACACTTCACAATGCGCTGCCACGTGAGCTCCTCCATTGATTCCCACAACACATGACTATTAGCCCTGTTTTTTAAACAGGGAAAATGAGGCTGGGAGAGCTGAGGAGACCTGCCAGTGACAGCGGTGGAAGGAAGAATCAGGTGCCCTGACTCGCGGGCCTATGTAACCCCTTCACCCCGCCTGCCATTTGCTGTGTATTTTATCGCAGCCAGAGGGTCTCCCAACATTCCCGCCCCCACGCATTTGCCTGGCCTCGCCCCTGCCTGGGACACCCTCACTGTTCTCACCCGGGTCCAGGTTGGCTCAGACTTCCTGCAGGGAGCCTTTCCCCATCCTTCTCTCTCCCTGTTTGTTCCTCAAATATTTAGGAAATGCCTTCTAAGTACCAGGCATGGAGCTGGATGCAGGGGCTGCAAGTAACAGACAGGGTCCGTGCCCCGAGGAGCGAAAGGGCTATGCACAAAGAGGAGCCAGGCAGCGTCCTCAGCATGGTCAGTGCTGGTGTGGAAGCCCAGGGAGCCATGGGACCCCAGGGGAAGGCCCTCACCCAGATGTGGGGGGTCACTGAGGCTCAGTCTTGTGGGATGAGTGGGAGTTAACCCCCTCGTGAAAGGTATGGGGGCATTCCAGGCACAGGGAACAGCCTGTGCAAAGGCCAGTGTGGGTAGGGCTGGAGCACAGGGTGAGGCTAAAGTCAGCCAGAGTAGAGGCAGGGTGAAGGGAGTGAGGTCTCAGTCAGCAGAGAACAGGTTGCGGAGGGCCATGTGGCAAATCTTGGACTTTACTTGCATGACACTGGAAAACACAAACAATTTTAAGCAGGAGGCATGTGATCAGAGCTGTGTCCTTGAACCGTCACATTGCCCAGGTGAACAGACTGGAGAGACACCTGCTGTTTTGGACAGCCACTTCTCATCAGGGGCCTTCGAGTGTTTAACCAGTCCTCCACCAGGCCTCTAGTGACAGACGTCACGAGTGTCACTAACGCTTTGCTATCACAAATGGGGCGGTAACAAACGTCCACGTTCTTACATCACTTCCCAGCTGGGTGAGCGCGACGTAAAGACGTCCTCACCAACACAGCGCTTTGTCACGCTTTGTCACTCATGTTGATCATTGCCAATTTCAGATACCGATGTCGAAGGATGTTTCTTATAGTTAACTCAGCATTTCCAGTTTGGTCTGGAGTTTTAAGCTTATCCATCTGCCATGTTGCCTAAAACAGAGGCTTTTTGGGTTTTTTTTTTATTAAAGGGGAAGATTTAAAGCATCCTAAACTTCCACTTATAAATAAATAGTTGATGATTAAATAGCTAGACACGGTAGACCCAGGGTGACTCCAGCAAAGCTGTTGGTGGTTGCTGGGCACCCAGAACACTGTCTCTTGGACTGGGTCCATTCTGGATTAGAACTGGGGCTGTTTCTCACATACAACAGGAGTATGTGGCACCTGCTATGTGCCAGCCACAGGCTCCTGGCTTGCAGCAGACTCAGCTGGGCCTCAGGGGCTCGCTCTGGCAGCTCACCTGGCATAGCTGGCAGCAACACCAGAGGCCCCTGCCATGAGGGCAGGTGCGGGCAGGGAAGGCCCCACAAGGAGCAGCACTTCAAGTGCACTTTGAGAGAAGAGGAGAGGGGAAAAGGGACGGCGGGCACCACAGGCAGAGGGAGGAAGCCAAGCAGCGGCTGGGTGGCCCTAGCCACTTCCAGTCTGAGAGGCTTCTGGCATATTAGTAAGTGAAGTAATGCCAAAACAGGGTTATAGAAGCAGAGGCATATTTTTAAAGTTTATACTGCATGCTTTAAACAACAATAAATTCATCTGGCGATAAAAGTCTGAGGTCTAAATTTGCGGCCCCCGGTAGCTGGCCTGTGACAGGCCCTGTATGAGTTCGCTGGGGCTGCCCTAACAAAGCACCAGACTGTGCGGCCCAAACAACAGGAGTTTATTTTCTCACAGTTCTGGAGCTCGAAGTCCAAGATCAAGGCGTTGGCAGGGTTGGTTCCTTCTGAGGCCTCCCTCCTTGGCTTGAAGATGGCCGTCATCTCCCTGTGTCCTCACATGGTCTTTTCTCTGTGTACGTCGTGTCCTAATGTCCTCTTGTCGTAAGGACACCAGTCATTGGATTAGGCCCACCCGATGACCTCATTTTACCTTAATTATCTCTTTAAAGGCTCTGTCTCCAAATACCATACAGTCACATTCTGAGGTCCTGGGGGTTAGCACCTCAACATATGAATTCTGAAGGGACACAGTTCAATTCATAACGGCCCCAAGTGGACAACTAGCATGTGAATCCAGAGAGCATGAAGAGAGAAGCCTGGAGGGGCTGGCAGGGGCCAGAAAGGCCCTGGATATCACGCTAAGAACCCTAGACTCTGTCCCTTAGCGATAAAAGGGGATAACCAGAAAAGTAGCATTTTCAGGAGGGCGCTGGCACCCTTGCTCTGGCAGTTGGCGTGTAGATAGGAAGGGGAGAGAAGCTGGGGGGCCGGTATGTGGGGAATGGGAGGGGGACAGGAGACCCCTGGAGACTGGAGCTGCCTCCTGTTAACCCTCACAACCCCCTGAGAGGGGAATGCACCTCCTCCCCATTTTACAGAGGAGCAAACTGACACTCAGGGAGGTTGAACGACTCCTTCAGTACTCACACCAGTTTCTGACATTGAAGCTTCAACAGCTAAAACAATCAGGCCTAGGGTGGCCCAACAAGCATTTGCTGAATGTAATGAAAAAAGTAGAAAAGCCAAAACTCAAACATGGGGGGACAAGAAGGTAGCCTGCAGAGGCAGGATGTATAGTTGGGGAGCACTAACTGATGTGGGGGACAGTGGGAGAGGAAGGAGGAGGTGACAGTGGTGAAGCTGGAAGACCCCATAAGTACCTTTCTGGAGGTTCACACTGGCACTGCTGGCAGCCAACCCACCCTCATCCACCATCCTCCCCCAAAATCAGAATCTAGACTTGGCCCCAGACCCCTCCCCAACTCTGCACCACCCCCATTTCGACTCCCATACCACCCACCCGAGTTCTGGAGCATCCAGGCAGTCAGCCAGGAAGCTGCAGGATGTGGCCAGCTGGCCTAGACAACCTTTTAGTGCAGACCAGACCAGCAAAATGGTGGGTTCCTTGGGCAGCACCCAGGCTTTGGCAACATACGGGTTCTGCCCAGCTCACTGGGCCAAGTCACACCCCTCACTCAAGTTCAGTTTCCCCAGCAGTAAAACTGAAGATAATCATTACTCCTGTGCAGGGTCACTGCAGAGAGCCTGACACGCAGTTGGTGCTCAATAAATGCTACCTGTTGATCAGCCTTGGAGGGAAGCCTGGGTCATTCACCTCACTGTGCCGGGATCTCCCCATGCGCCATTCCTCCCCTACCTTGGCTTTCAAGCCCCCCTCCCCAAGGCCTCACTCCTTCTTATTTTTCAAATAAGAAGCCAAGAGATTCCTACAGAAGCAGGACCTTAGGGAGTAGGCATGAGGACAGATGCCCAACAGATAAAGTACCATTTTCAGTTAATTTATTACATTGATAATGATGATCACACACATAACTGGGGTCCTGACATATGCTGAGCCCTTTATACAACAGAATCTCCAATTCTCCCTGCATTCCTCCAAAGGTGGGGATTTGGTTCCATTATACAGATGAGGAAACTGAGCTTATTCAAGTTACTCACAGCCAAACCTATCTAGCTTCTAACCTCCCTCCCTCCCTGTCTGTCTGTCTGTCTGTCTCTGTCTCACACACACTCACTCACACACACACACACGCACACACAGTGTTTCTCCTTGCTCTCTCACACCCCTGGCCCGCTGCTTTCCCCTCCCAACTCCACAATCCAGGGCTGGGCAGAGTCAAGTGGCCACAGCAGCCATGCCCTTAGCAATCCACAACACAGCCTTTTTGTTGACGAAATGAAGGTGGAGCCACTGTGAAATGAGGTTAGGTAACAGGAAATTAACAGCTGACCCCAGAGGTCAGGAAGGAGGGTGTCCAAAGGCTGGAATTTGCTTCTGCTTTCCGACAACAAGTCTGGCCACAGCAAGGGCAGGAGTTCCCCACCCGGATCAGATGGCCTAGGCTGCTCGATCCCAAGTGACGTTCCAGTGCCAAAGAGGAGGGAGGCGGTCAGCCAAGAGGCCTGAGCAGACTTGGGAGCAATCCACGGAGCCCAGCCCACCACCCTGCTCCACCTCCCCCCCCCCCCGCCCCCAGCCCCCACTGCAGGGGCCACCAGGAACAGAGGACAGGCCTGAAAACCCCAGGCTGCCACTCCCTCCCCAGTCTCTCATCAATCCACCCTCCACCCACAGCCAGCCCAGTTTTTTAACAATGTGAATCAAAATGTGTGCTTCCCAGGGCAGAGGAGCCAGCTGGGCTGCTGAGAACGTTTCATCCGGGTGCTGGCTACCAGGTGCACACATCTGTGAAGACAGGTCCACTGCAACGTATGGAAGTTACACTGCATTATAATGTTTTTAAGGGACTTCCACTTGTAGGAAGATGGAGTGGATGTGCTTTTTCCTATTCCTGTGTGAAGTACAACTAAAAACCCTGGATGTTGTATATAAGGCAAACCTAAGAAGACTGAAAGGTGAAGAGAAAAGGGCAGACAGGCTGGGGACCTCGGAACCTTAGAAATGACACGGAGGTACGGTGCGCTGGGTTTTCTTTTCGCCTCATTGTCCCAGACTTGGGACTGTAGGAGCCAGAAACCTGGTAGTGCCAACAGGCACAGACAAAAAGGAGCCCCAATAAAAGCCTGTTCTCTCTGACCGAAGAACCAGGCAAGGCACAGCTGGGTGAGAGAGAAAACTCTTAAGACAATAGCCACCCTACTCCAGACACATACCACAGAAAAGATGCAGCCGCCCCCCCACCAGCAAAGGCCAGATGAAGAGCCCAGACATCACCCCCCAACCCTGTGATGTCAGAGAAGGCTAGGTAGGTAGCCTTGACTTTCCTCCCAGCTGGTAACAAGTGCTCTCCCAAATCCCAAGGTGTTAGTGGAGGCCACGTGGGGAGCCAGAACTCTCACCCCATTTAGCAGGGGCCCCTCCTGGAGTGTCAACAGAGGCAGGAGGAGGAACCTGGACTTCTGCCTTCACCTGGCATCCTAAGGCAGCGCCCAGCTTCCCCTGCCAGAGGGGCGTCCGAGACAGCCAGCTAAGACAGGTCTAAATAGGATGTGGTGTCTCCAGATTGAAAAACGTCCAGGTTTCATGTGAAAATCACTCCTCACACTAAGAACCAGGAAGATCTAACAGTGAATGAAAAGCCGATCAACAGAAGCCAACACTGAGACGACAGAGACGTGAGCGTTATCTGACACAGCCATCGCGACAAAACGCTTCAGCAAGCAATTAGAAAGACACTGGAAACAAGTGAAAACATAGAAAGCCTCAGCAACAATAAAGGCTGTAAAGAAGAACCAGATGGAAACTTTAGAACTGAAAAATACAATAACTGAAATAAACAGCTCAAGGGACGGGCTCAACAGCGGAATGGAGTGGACAGAAGAAAGAGTCAGCAAATTGAAAGGTAAAGCAAGAGAAATGACTCAAGCTGACAACAGAAAGCAAAAAGACTGGAAGAGAAAGCCCCAGAGACTCAGGGATCTGGGGAACTTTGTGTCACTGGAGTCCTGGAAGGAGAGGAGAAGCAGGATGGTGCAGGAAAAGCACTCAAAGAAAGAAAGGCAGAGAACTTCCCAAATTTGACAGGAGACACACACCCACCAATTCGAGAAGGTGAGCAGACCCAAACAAGATAACGCCAAAGAGATTCAAGGCAAGACACATCATAATTAAACTTCTGAAAACTAAAGACAAAAAATAGTTAAAGCAGCCAGAAAAAAAATCTTATCTATAGGGGAAAATAATGCAGATGACACCAAATTTCTCTTCAAAAACCACGGAGGCCAGAAGGAAGTGGCACAGTATTTTTCAGGGAAGAAAAATCTACAGGCCCACGTGGTTTCCTAAGGAAGGAATCCTCAGACAAAATCTTTGGGCACAAGGAAAATTTGTAGTTGTTCTGGATTTAATTCAGCGCAAATATAGTTCTTTACCTCACGCTTACTTGACACCTGTCTAGATTTAAAAGTAAAACCCATAATACAAAGTTTCCCAAAAAAATCTTTGGGACCTAGAGCCAGGCAAAAAGTTGTTAGACGTGACACCAAAAGCACAATTCATAAAAGGAAAAATTGATAAATTAGACTTAGTCAAAATGTAAAATATTTGCTCTACAAGGGACTGACCTTGTTTAGAAAATAAAAAGACAAGTCACAGAGTAGGAGAAAATATTTGCGAGCTACGTTTCTGAGAAGGACTACTGTCTAGCCTATAAAAACTGGGCAGTGGAAAGGAAAGCCTCCCAGTTCCAACGTGGGCAAAGACACGGACAGACATTCCCCTGAAGGAGAGCTACGACAGCACACAGCACAGAAAAAGACAGTCAACATCATCGGCCATTAGGGAAATGCAAATTAAAATCACAATGAGATACCATGTATCTATCAAAATGGTTAAAATAAAAAATAATGACAATCTCAAATGCTGGCAAAGATGTGGAGAAATGGGATCACTCACACATTGCTGGTGGGAATACAAAACGGTACAGCCACTCTGGAAATCAGTTTGGTGGTGTCTCAAAAAACTAAACATGCAACTACCATATGACCCAGAAATTGCACTCCTGAGTGTTTATCCCAGAGAAATAAAGAATGATGTTCACACAGAAACCTGTACACAGATGTATAGCAGCTTTACTCCAAATAGCCCCAAACTGGAAACAACCCAGATGTCCTTCAACAAGTAAATGATTAAACCAAGTGGCACATCCATTCCATAGCATACTACTGAGGAAGAAAAAGAGAGAAACTATTGATATATGCAACGACCTGGGTGAATCTCCAGAGAATTACATTGAATGAACAAAGCCAATCCCAAAAGATTATATGTTGCATGATTCCATTTATATGACATTCTTGAAATGACAAAATTATAGAAATGGAGAATGATTGGTGGCTGCCAGGGGTTCAGGAGGTGGTGGGGGAGGAGGGAAGTACGTGTGACTCTAAAAGGGTAGCCGGAGAGATCCTGTGGTGATTGACATGCCCGGCGTCTTGACTGCATCAATGTCAATATCCTGGCTGTGATATTGAACCATAATTTTACAAGATGCTTCCACTGGGGGAAACTAGGTGCAAGATACACAGGATCTCTCTGTATTATTTCTTACATGTGAAGCTAAAATTATCTCAAAATAAAAATTCTAACTTAAAAATAAAAATTTAAAAGAAACAAGTCCTTTCCTGCTTAAAATTCTCCAATGGCTTTATGTTGCCCTTTGGATAGTCTGAAGTGCTCCTGGCTGCCAATGCCCTAGGTGGCCTGCCTGCCGCCACGCGCTCTCTCCCTTCCCTTACCTCCCCTCACTCGCTCTGCTCCAGGAGCACTGGCCTCCCCACTGCTTCTCAGCCACTGCAAGCACAGCCCACGAGAGAGGTGCCCTCAGCCTGGAACGCCGCTCCCCTCCACCGTCTGGCCCACTCCTACTCATTCTTCAGGTCTCAGCTTAGATTTCCCTTCCTCGACAGGCCTTCTCTGACCCTCCAGTCTGAGTGGTCCTCCTCTCTTTCAGGGGGGACACACTGGACTTTACTTCTGTCACTGCTTTTGATGATTCAGGGCCTGCACATAAGGCTGGCCACAATGCCTGTGTTGGTGGGACACCAGGACAATCCCCTCGAAAGTGCCACTGTACAGAAATGTATCACTTAACAATGGGAATACTTTCTGAGAAATGCGTTGTTAGGGAATTTTGTCACTGTGCGAACATTAGAGTGTACTTACTCAAACCTAGGTGGTATAGCCTACTACATACCTAGGCTGTGTGGTACTAATCTCATGGGACCACCGTCATTTACGTGGTCCATCGGTGACCAAATAGTTGTTATGTGGCACATGACTGTACGCTGGGGTGTCCCCTTTTTGGGCACCAGAACATGCCCTGAATTAGCTGCAGTCAGCGAACCTTCGATTAACATCAGGTTGACTCTCCTGTGTCACTGCTGGGCGTGTGAGCCAGTATACCCACTGTGGAGGGTGTGTGACCACCTCTCCCATAGCTAACTGCCTGCTACCCATGGCCCAGCATCCATGCCTGGGCACACATCTGAGGGGAGTGGCAGCTTATGTCCACAGAAGAAAGACCACGAAAGTTCAAGCAGCCTTACTCATAATAACCCTACAGGAAATAGCCCAAAGGCCCACTTACAGAGAATGGGTAAGTAAATTATGGCGGATTCACACAACGAAACACTATAAAACAGCAGCTTTCAAAGAGCTTGGTCTCAGGGCCTCTTTGCTCTCCTAGTAATCATCAAGGACCACAAAACACTTCCATTTATGTGGTTGCATCCACTAACATTGACCATGTTAGAAATTAAAAATAACAGGTTAAAAGACATGTATTTACCAATTTGTTTAAAATAACAATAAGAAACCCATCATGTGTTTACAAAAATATTTTTATAAAACTAACTGTATTTCCCAACACAAAAAATAATCAGTGAGAGGAATGGCATTGGCCTTGCATTTTTGCAAATCTCTTTGTTATCTGGCTTACTCAAAAGCAGCTGGCTTCTCTTGTCTGCTTCTTCATTCCGTCTGTTGAGACGCCACACACTGCGCAGCCTCTGGAAAACTCCCCTGTACACTCATGCGAAAACCAGAGTGGAAGAGGCCATTTTAGTATTATTGTGAAAATCATTTTGATCCCTCAGAACCACTACACAGACCAGTGAAAAAAGAACAAGTCATTGTGCTAAGGAAAACAAACCAGACACCAAAGACCATATACAGATTCTTTCCATTTCTATGAAGTTCAAGAACAAGCAAAATTAACGTAAGATGAGAGGAGTCAGAGTAGTGGCTACCTCAGGTTGGGACAGAAGCGTACAAACTTGGAGGGGCACAAAGGGAAACTTCTGAGAGCCGGGAATACTCTATCTCCTGATCTGGGGGCGGTGACACAGGTGCTCCCCCATGTAAGAATTCATCGAGCTGCACACTTAAATCAGTACACCTGCTCCCTTTTCTTTATGACTGTTATACTTAAATAAAAAAGAAAAATGGGGTCGGCCCAGTGGCGCAGCGGTTAAGTGCGCACGTTCTGCTTCGGCGGCCCGGGGTTTCGCTGGTTCAGATCCCAGGTGCGGACATGGCACCGCTTGGCACGCCACGCTGTGGTAGGCGTCCCACATATAAAGCAGAGGAAGATGGGCGTGGATGTGAGCTCAGGGCCAGTCTTCCTCAGCAAAAAGAGAAGGATTGGAGGCAGATGTTAGCTCAGGACTAATCTTCCTCAAAAAAAATAATAATAATAATAACATCTAGGTGATATACCTTGAACTTGGCTTCAGCTTTATTAGTATCACCAGGATGCGACTGTCCTTTAGCTTGTAAGGATCAGAGGTCAGTTGTGAGGCCCCAGCCCCCAAAGGCATGACCACTCTCCATAAGAGCCAAGACCACCCCCATCCAGCCAGGGCAGACCTGGGAGGTTGCCAAACACCCACCTGGTGATGCCACCACTGGATCAGGAAGACCCAGTCCCATATGGGACACACAGGTGGCCCAGACAACACACCATTCCCCACCCCTGCCTGGCCCCACCCTCTGCTTGGCTCTGGGCAGGACCTGTGGTCCTACCAGACCTGGAGGGTAGAGGAATACATTAAAACTGGCTTTGGTCTTTCTCATCCTGGTGGGTCTCTTCTCTGACACATGACCAACTTTATTTTCAGAGAAAAGAGGAACTTGCTCTTAGTTCTCCCTCAGGCAGAAACTAGACTTTAAGGCTTTGTTTAAGCAGCTGAAGACAACTGTGGACAGGGCTTGGAATCCTTTACAGCCCTTCCTTCTCACGGTTTATAATTACATAAGCCAAAGCCCTTCCTCCATCGACAAGGCCCTAAGAACCTACCCCATCTCCTCGTTGAGCTCTTCCACTACATTCCCACTTTTATCCTCTCTGCTCCAGCCACCCCAACTGACTCACTCTCCCTCAAACATACTGGCACACTCCTACCTCGGGGCCTTTGCATGTGCTCCTTCCTTTGCTTTACTGTTCTTTACTCAAATATCTTCATGGCTGCCTCTTTCACTTCCTTTAATTCTTGATTCCAGGAGTATTTATTCCAGGGATCAACAAACTATGGACCAAACCAGCCCTCACCCATTTTTGTCAACAAAACTCTACTGGAACACAGCCATACTACGTGGTTATGAATTGTCTATGGCTGCTTTTGCACCACACGACCTACGACAAGAAATTATTTAGAATAAGATGAAATGTGTAAATAATTCAGGGGTTTAAATCTGGTGGATTCATCTCTTACATTTATTTCCTCTTCCTTCCAAAACCCACTAAAAAAAAATAGAAAGAAAACATAAAAAGTTATCAATCCTCAAGTAGTCCTGCTCAGCCAATTTCTGTGTTTGGTTTGTTTGTTGTGTAAAAATAAAAACAAAATGCTTCCATCTGGTTGTGCCGCTGTAGTCAGATGTTCTGTTCTATGGAGCAGAACACACTTCTGATCCATCAGCCATAGCATGGCCCTGTCCCCCTGGGCCCACAGAGCTCCCTAACAGGTCCCAGAGCTTCCTCTCAAAGCTGAACAAATCAGCAGCAGGCATTTGGAGAAAGCCTTAGATCCTTAGATCCTTAGACACAAGAGAGTGACCAAAAAACCAAAGAAAGAAAAGGAGGAAATAGAGACAATGCAGGAAACAGAAGAAAAATTCACAGATTACAATTCATCCTCAAAGAAGAGAAGAGATATAAGTACAAAACAAAACAAAACAAAACCCTGCATGCTTCTAAAATGGAACTGATTCAACAATAAGAAAACCACCAAATTTTAAAAATGGACAAAAGATCTGAACAGACACCTCACCAAAGAAGACACACAAATGGCAAACAAGCATATGAAAAGATTCTCCACATTATTTGTCATTAGGGAATTGTAAATTAAAACAACAAAATTGTACACCTATTAGATGGTTAAAACTGAGAACGCTGACACCACAAAATGCTGGTGAGGACGTGGAGCAGCAGGAACTCTCATTCGTTGCTGGTGGGGATGCAGAACGGTGCAGCCACTTGGGAAGACAGTTGGGCAGTTTCTTAGAAAACTAAACATACGCTTACCATGCGACCCAGTAATTGTGCTCCTTGGTACTTACCCAGATATAGCAGCTTTATTCATAACCGCCAAAACTTGGAAGCAACCAAGATGCCCTTCAGTAGGTGAAGGGATAAGCTGTGGTGCATCCAGACAATGGAACATCACTCAGCGCCAAAGAGAAATGAGCTATCAAGCCATGAAAAGACATGGAGGAACCCTAAATGCATACTGCTGAGTGATATAAGCCAGTCTGAAAAGGCCACATACTGTATCATTCCAACCACATGACATTCAGGAAAAGGTAAAACGACGAGAGACAGTAGAAAGATCAGGGGTTAGGTGGGGAGGGTAGGACGATCAGCAAAGCACAGGGGAATTTGAGGGCAATAAAACTATTCTCCATGATACTTTAATGGTGGACACACGTCAGTATACATCTGTCCAAACCCACAGAATGTACACCACCAAGAGTGACCTCTGAGGTCCGCTGTGGACTCTGGGTGACTATGGTGTGCTGATGCAGACTCATCAGCTGTAACAAGTGTCCCGCTGTGGTGGGGGGCGTGCATAGTGGGAGAGGCTGTGTGTGGGGACAGTAAGGAGTATATGGGAAATCTCAGGACCTTCCCCTCAATTTTCCTGTGAACCTAAAAGTGCTCTAAAAAAGCAAGTCTATTGTTATTTAAAAAGGAGCAATTTTTGAACTGCACAGTTGCAATGGGTAGATTTTATGACATGTAAATCTCCATAAAGCCTTAAAACAAGGGGGAGACGGAAAACAAAAACATTATGATGCCTAATTTTTTAGTCAATACAAGTGTTAGACATTAAGGGTATACTCCAGAAATCAGAATTAAAAACACAGAGATGGAAAATGTCAGAGAAAAGATAAGAACAAATAAAGAATCAATTCAGAAGGTCCAACATCCAACTAATAAAATTATCTGAAAGAGAACAGAGAAAATTCAGGGGAAGAAAAACAGCCAAAGAAGAGGCAATAAAGAGGCATATTCTCAGCACGAGGGACACGAGCCTCCAGTGTGGAGGGGCTGCAGTGGCCACACAGTAGAGGGAAAACACCCAACCCAAGGAGGACTCAAACACCAGGCCGGGGACTGCTGCTTTTCAAGAGAGGGCCTCACAGTACCCTTTCTTTCCAACTATGTGCATGCATTCGATTCCTCAGAAACCAAAAACCTTCCATCTGCATGTTCTCTCCCCAGTATGCAGCACACTTCTCACACATCAAAAAACCAAGCTCCTAAGTTACATAAATCCCAGAAGGTAGACAGAGGACAGAAGGTCGTATCTCAACAGAACCTAATCTCAAAGGCCTTCAGGGTCAAGTTCAAACATCCTAGCAGGCGCTCAATACCCTCCCCATGTCCAACCTGTCTCTTCTCCCGGCCATACCCTGAGCTCAGTCAGCTGAACTCACCCCACACTATGAAAAGAAGTAGGGAGAGACACCAAATCCCTCCTAATTTCCCCCTTTAAAGAGAAGGAAAATCGGGCTGGCCCCATGGCCGAGTGGTTAAGTTTGCGCGCTCCACTTCAGCTGCCCAGGGTTCCCTGGTTCAGATCCTGGGCACGGACATGGCACTGCTCATCAGGCCACACTGAGGCGGCGTCCCACACAGCACAACCAGAGGCACTCACAACTAGAATATAGAACTACGTACTGGGGGGCTTAGGGGAGAAGAAGAAGAAAAGAAAGAAGATTGGCAACAGATGTTAGCTCAGGTGCCAAACTTAAAAAAAAAAAAAAAAAGAAGAAGGAAAATAAGGGGCGTAGGGACTGTGTTTCCCAGCACGAAAGCCCCGGGTGGAGCTTGGACCCAGTGTCAGCCATCACCTCTGCCCCCACGGCCTTCTCTCCTAGCCCCAGCCACCGAGCCTGCTTTCCTCTTCGTGATACTTGTCACCACTGCACTTTAGTTTCCCCGTTTCCCTCTCCAGCTCCAGGAGGGCCGCAGCCTGTCTCTCCTCACCGCTGTCTATACAGTATGGGGTTAGAGAGTGGCTCGTGTGTCCCAGGTAAGTGTGCATTATGGGCTGGACCGTGCCCCCCGAAGGTCATACGTTGAAGCCCTCACCCTCAGTACCTCAGAATGTGACTATATTTGGAGACAGGGCCTTTTAAGAGGTGGGTTCAAATGAGGCCACTAGAGTGGGCCCTAAACCAGTGCAACTGACATTCCGCAGCGCCCCCTGGGACCCGAGACACCACGTCCCCGTCCTGCCAACGCCGTGCAGGCCCTGCCCTCCGCACGCAGCCCCGCTGGCACGGCGACCTCGGGGATCGCCCGGCCTGGGCGCCCCAGCCACAGCCTCTCCTGCTGGCGAGCAGCCCCGTCTCTCTCTCCGAGCCCCTCACTTGACCTGGTCCGGGGGATACGCCCCTCCCCTGCTCCAGCTCTCTGCCCCTAGGAGTTCCCTTCAAAACCCCTGTCCTCACCCTTGTGTAGCTCAGGCTGAACGGGGCGAGCAGAAGAGGAGGTGGCACGTCCCACAAGAGGTGCCTGACACTGCGGGGAGACATCAGTGTGCCGTTCCACAGGCTGCCAGGCTTTTACAACAAAACCAAAGGAAGACCTTGCGTCGGCCAGGGGCCTGGCAGGAAGCAAAAGGCAGACTCAGCCTCTCCGTTTTGTTTTTAAGAGAATTTAATGAAGAGACACTTCACTTGCGTGCAGGCAATAAGGAAGCCAGCACAGGGTGTGGAGGGGACTAGCATGGTGGGAGCCATTACCATCCCAGGCTGCAGGGCCCAAGCGAGGAAATGGGGTTACCAGAGCCGCGAAGGGGGTTATGGCAGGAGCTGTAACCGGGGGTCGGGGGGGCGGCACAGCCACTGCCAAAACTACAGTCCTGGGCACCACGGGAGCCATGGAGAAACACCCAACCTCTCTCTTCTCCCATCTCCTGCCGGTGCTTCCCATCGGCCAAATCCAGCCAGAAGCCAGGGGCCATAGAACCCAGCGAGGCTCTCCATACAGGGCAGCACCCGGGCACAAAGCAGGATGGAGAAAGGTGGAGTGGAGAGGCAAACGTCCAGAGGTAGGCAAGTGACCCAAGAAGACCAGTGGGATGGATGCTCCCCACCTCCTGGAATCTGGCTCCTGAGCAGACAAAGCCATGGGCCTGTCCAGTGAGCAGCATCACCCTGACAGACTGTCCCTCCTACACCACCACCACCACGAGGGCTGATGCCCAGAGCCCTGGAGCAGCCTCAGCTCCCACCCGCTCCCAGTCGAGCTAGCTCTCCACCCTCCCAGCAACACCTGGAGACCCTGCAGTCCTCCCAACAAAGTCGGTCAGAGTTGGCGTCTGCTGCTGGCAATGCAAAAGCCCTGATATAAACATCTTCACACATTTGAGTCCAGGGTCTTTTTCAAACAGATAATGGGCAGGGCCATCGAGTTGCCTGGAGAGCCAAGAACAAAGCTCAGAGCTTTGCAGCCCAGGCGAGAGCCAATATCACTCAGCGCTGCACTGGCAAAGCCACCACGAGCCAGCCAGAGACCCTAGAACCCAGACGCCGTGGGGTTACCACCACCCCAAGAACAGTCTTCATTTCCTGCTTCTCAAATCAAGAGCTCCCCAAATGACTCCCAGGGCAGTGCATCTGACTGGCTAAACCACGGTGATGTGCCCTCGACCCAACTGCAAGCAAGCTAGGAAAGCAAGTGCCCCACTTTCCGGTTAGGAGGGAAACTCCCAAGCATGGGAATGTCCACTAATAAGTGTACCTTTTTCAATACGTCGGAGTATTTCCTTCAGACAGTATCTTCAAACGGGATTAATGCCTCTTGGGACGTACTGCCCAATTTCTTTCAAAGAGTTAAACTAATTCCACCTCGATCCAGTGAACAGAGTGCCTGCTTTGCCACACCCACACACGTTATCAGTAAGTTTTTTAAAAAACTAATTTAATAGGCAAAATATATTGATATCTCATTGCTTAATTCTCTCATTTCTTTTTTCTCTTTTTTTTGGTTCCTATGTTTGTTTATTAGTTATATTCTGCAAAAGTCTTTGATACTTGACTTAGGACGTGTTTTATTATTTGTTTTGACGACTGATTTTTCATTATTTTCCTTTCTGTAGCCGGTGCTAAAATTAGCTGGCATGTGCTGAAAGAAGAGAGATGTCTTACGATTAGGTTCAGCTGTGTCTAACAGGAAAAACAACAGCGGCTTAAACTAGATACTACCAGCTTCTCTCTCTGCTACATAGGAGGCCTAGAGAAGGGCAGTCCAGAGCTGGCCTCAGAGCCACTCCACAAAGTCGCGAGGGGCCAGTTCCTCCTTGATCACCTCTCCACCAGCCCCGACAGGGCCTCATTCTCACTGTGCAAGGCGGCGGCTGGAGCTCCAGCCATCATGCCCAGCCACAGGACGGAGGGAGGGCAGGAAGAAGAGGGAATAGCTGTCTACTGCTATAACACTTCTGTTTGCATCTTCTTGGCCAAAATTCAGACATGTGGCTTCACGAAGGGAGGCTGGACAATCAGCCCAGCTAAAAATCAAGATGTTCCTCCTCAGGACGAAGGGAAGAATGGGCAGTGAGAGGCAGGGAACTGTCTCTTCCACAGACAAGGATAAAAACCATGCTGAAGACAATCCATTCACGTAAGAACCACCATTATGTTTATGACAATGACAGCTAATATTTACCAAACAGTTACTAATTGTGGGCACTGTTCTAGGCACTTGATATGTATTAACTCAGCCCTTGCCACACCCCTTTGAAGAGGATTGTATTACTTCATTTTACAGAGGAAGAAACAAAGGCACAGAGAGGCTAGGTAACTCATCCAAGGTCACCCAGCTAACAGGTGGCACAACCTGCATTTCAATGCAGGCAGCCTGGCTCCAAAACCCCAGGACATGACACAACTCTGAAGTGAGGCAACCCCTACTAGCAATTACAGAACCAAGCCAAGGAGGCCAACAGGGCTTATCCAAGAGTCTTATCAACTCAGGAATGAAAAGAGGGGACCAGAGCCAGAGCTGCCTTCTTACTTCATGCCTCTGAATATTTCATTTGTTCATCCCTTTGGCAAACGTTCTTTCATAACACACATTACATTTGCACTCTGAAGCCTGTGTTTGCCACTCCTTGGGGCAGATAACTGTATACCCAGCAGCCAGCACAAAGTAGGTGCTCGAAAGATATTTGATCTGTGAATGAATGCTGTGCCCGGCCTGCTCTGTGCCGTGCTCTGTGATGGGTGTTGAGTGTCCTGGAATGAGAGCCACAAACCCTGGCACTCATGGCCAACCAGAGGAGACTGACAGGTAGGCCCAACAGGGAACAGAGCAGGCAAAGGAAGGGGAAGCCCCACGGCAAGAAGTGTGGTGTGGCTACATTGTACTTTATGGTCAGTATGGTACGTTGGAGCCAGACTTAAAACTCCCCTCAAGTCCAAGGTGAGAAACTCAGCCTCAGCCCTGAGGTGAGGGAGCCACCCCAGGCTTTAAGCAGGCGCTAACAGAGCAGCCATCTAGAAAGGCTGTTCTGGCAGCCTGTGCAGAGGACGGAAGGAGGGGGAGCCCAGAAGCAAGGAGATCTGTGAAGAGGCTGGAGCAGTGAGCATCCTGGCAAGAGGCTCCAAGGAGGCCTGGGGCCTGAGTGGAGGAAGGAGCAGACGGGCCTAAGGGATGGTCGGGAGGCCAACAGGACAAGACCTCGGCTCAACAGGGGCAAGGGGAGAGGTGGGTTTTCAGGGTTGAGGATGGGACACTGGTTGAGGCGCCTGGAGGGAAGTCTGAGGTGGGACGCCAGCGAAGTGAGCGGTTTGGAAGAAGGAAGGGGGGTGGGGTGAGGTGAAGAAAAACAAAAGAGGCCTCATGCTCGGGTGTGTGAGCCAGACAGATTGCCCAGGGAACTCTGCGGGAGGGGAAAGGAGGGGGCCTGAGGGGGCCAGAGCGAGGCGGGCTGGAAGGGGGCTGGAGAGGGGCCCTGGCTTCAGCTGGGGCAGACAGCAGTTGGACGTCTGCAGGCTGTGCTCATGGCTCAGAAATGTCCCAGCCCTGCCAGGAGACTGCCTGGCCCCCGCTGCCCCTGTCCCCCACCCCCAGCCCCAGCCCGGATCCCACATCAAGAGCTCTGAAGCTGCACCCCCCCAGCCTTCTGCTCCCCCAGAATGGGCCTCCCCTCCCCAGAACCCAGGCATGCCCACACCCTCCCCACCACTGCTCAGCCTTCCCCCAATGCCTGATGAAACACAGGCTAGGAAAGGAAAGGGAGAAAATAAACAGACATCTGAAGGGGGGCCATCAGGAAGCAGGGGATGGGCTAGGGGTACCAGGGGGCCCACAGGTCCAGGGGGCAGGCGGTGGGGGATCCAGGGAGCAGTCTGAGCTAGCAGGGAGTTAACGTCTGCAGTGCTCTGGCCTGGACAGGCCTAATGAGACACAGGTGGTCCCCCGGCCCCAGCCCCGCCTCCCCCGGCCCCCGACAGTGTAAGCGGATGCTGGTTCAGTGCCGGGAGAGGGGGGTTCTGCAGCTACAGGGGGCGGGGTTGGGGAGGCTGGCCCGAGCCCAGCACATAACTGTGGGCGGCTGCAGTCTGGGGCAGCAGACACCCAGCCGCTCTGAGCTGAACTGGCAGCATGAAGGTACGGGCCTGGGGAGGAGGACTCAGGGCACTGCGGGACAGAGCCCACCCTGTGGAGAGAACCCTTGCCAGACAGAGGGTTGTGAAGGCACAGGGAGTTTTCACGATCCAGTTGAAACTTTCAAGCTACGAGGGCACTGAGCCTGTCCCAGAGTGCGGGGTTTCTTAGGAGGGGAAAGAGGGACCAAAGGGTAGGCAAGGGGTTTCTGGCGGGGGTGGTTTGTGTGATGCGGCCACTGCAGAGAAAGCAGAGGGCTCCAGGGCTGGGGGAGGGGCTGCAGGGAGGTGACCCTGTTTTCCTGTTGCCAGGCCCTCCTGGCCCTGCCGCTTCTGCTGCTTTTCTCCACACCCCCCTGCGCCCCCCAGGTCTCCGGGATCCGGGGAGATGGTAAGCAGCCCATGTTCACAAACACAGCCTGGCCATCGGGGCCGGGCGAGGAGAGGCTGGGTATCTGGGAGTCAGGCCTCACGGCTGAGCCCAGCCTGTCTCCTCCTATGAAATGGGGCAGGTGGATGAGCCGATCAGCACTCCCCTCTAACAGAGATCTTGCAGTTGGTTGTGGCAGAGTCCTTGGGAGGAAAACTGGCGTGATGAAGTGTCTTTTATGCCTTAGTGGCCTTCTCCTCACCCTCCCCGCCCCCCAGCTCTGGAGAAGTCTTGCCTTCAGCAGCCCCTGGACTGTGACGACATCTACTCCCAGGGCTACCAGACGGATGGCGTGTACCTCATCTACCCTTCAGGCCCCAGCGTGCCCGTGCCCGTCTTCTGTGACATGACCACCTCGGGTGGGAAGTGGACGGTGAGTGGGAGGAGAGGGACAGAGACCTGTTTCTAGTCCCCACTGTGTGACCAGGCTTCACCTCTGTGAGCCTCAGTTTCTTCATCTCTAAAATGGGGATAACAATACCTGTGGCATAGTTTGTGAGCTGCTGCCAACACAGGATTCCAGGTGCTTAAGGTAGGTTAGTGCATGTAATCCTCACAGCAGTCCTGGGAGGAAGGGACCTTTTAGAGACTAAGAACTGAAGCCCAGAAAGATGAAGTAAGTTGCCCAAGGTCACACAGCCAGCACAACTCATATCCAGGCGGTTGAATTCTAGAACACCCCCCTCTTAACCTCTTCCTGGCACTCAGCAGCTGCTCACTGAGGGGCCTGATGCCAGCATGCGCCTTGTTTTAGGCCCCTCAAGTCCTTTAACAAACCGCCTCAGCATCACAGGGTCCGTGCCTGGGTGAGGCCCCTGCCCACTGGACCCCTGACCGTCCAGGCCCATCCTCTCTGCTCCAGGTTTTCCAGAAGAGATTTAACGGCTCGGTGAGTTTCTTCCGGGGCTGGAATGACTACAAGCTAGGCTTCGGCAGAGCCGACGGGGAGTACTGGCTGGGTAAGGTGGGGCCCAGGCGGGCTGGAGGGCTGCCCCAGAGCCAGGGCCTTGCTGACCAGCTGCCCCTCCTCCCCAGGGCTGCAGAACCTGCACCTTCTGACGCTGAAGCAGAAGTACGAGCTACTGGTGGACCTGGAGGACTTTGAGAACAACACGGCCTCTGCCAAGTATGCCGAGTTCTCCATCTCGCCCAACGCGGTCAGCGCCGAGGAGGACGGCTACACCCTCTACGTGGCAGGCTTCGAGGACGGCGGGGCAGGTATCCCCCGCCTGCCAGCCTAAGGAGGGACCGTGGGGGGAGAAGGCAGGGCTGGCACTGCCCAGCTGGCCCCTGACCCCCTTCAGGCCCCTCCTTTCCCCTCCTGGCCTGGAAGGGCCACAGCTGCCTGCCAACCAGCTTGGGCCTCAGCTCTGGAGAGAAGCGGTGTCCGCTCACTCCAGGCAGCCCCGTGAGGAGCAGCTGTTTCTCTTCATTGCAGAAGCACAACTACCCAACATCTGGCTCAGGGAGGGTGCCCCATCCTGCCAGGCTGCCACGTGATGTCTCTCTCAGCGTCACTCGTTACTGCCGTCACCCTCCTCCCTGCCAGCTCGGGGCTCAGCTCCCAGCCTCAGCAGCCCCATCCCTCTTCTCCTCCGCCAGGCGACTCCCTGTCCTACCACAGTGGCCAGAAGTTCTCCACTTTCGACCGAGACCAGGACCTCTTTGTGCAGAACTGCGCAGCTCTCTCCTCGGGAGCCTTCTGGTTCCGCAGCTGCCACTTCGCCAACCTCAATGGCTTCTACCTGGGTGGCTCCCACCTCTCCTACGCCAATGGTATCAACTGGGCCCAGTGGAAGGGCTTCTACTACTCCCTCAAGCGCACCGAGATGAAAATCCGGCGGACCTGAGGGGCTGGCCCCGCAGGCTCTAACCCTCGCCTGGCTGCTCCAGGTATCCACGAGTGCTCCCTCTGCAGCCCCTGCCCCACCCCAGGGCCCCTGATATGCTGGTTCTGCTGCTCTCTTAGCACCTGCTCCTCACAGGGGGCCTTGTGGCTCTAGCCCCAACTGATCCCGTCACAGCCAGGGCATCCATCTCTAAGCCAGGCCTCTGTCCCCCTCCACCTGAGGCTAAGCTGCCAGCAGCTTCCCAGGCCTCCTCTGAAAGGCACGGCCATCCCAGCCTGCACGTGGCTGGGCTCCATGAGTCTCTCAGTTGCCTCTGCCCTATCTCAAAGGCTGAGAGCCGGGAGCAGCTCTCCCAGACTGCAGGCTTTTGTGTTCCACCTTAGCCAGCTCCCTTACCGTGGACTCCTACGTCTGGGGCCACCCTAGCATGCTAGACTGAGCTGGTGCAGTCTGACCAACACCCAGTGTACACCAGACCACCTGCATGTGGCTGCCATTGCCACACCCCAGCACTTTCCCTGGCTGTTCTCAGAGTATCTCCCATCCTTCGCCTCCCTCTCACCAACTTATTTCCCAGTGGTGAGCACCATGGACCCCCGGCCCCACTCACTATCATACTGAGCTTCTCCCCTGCCTGTCCCAGGCCCCCAAAGCTCAATATCAAACTGTATTTCACCACGGCTACTGCACGCCACCCTAGAACAGCCATAACCAAGGTAGGCATAGATGTGAGGTCTCCCCACCAACCCCAGGTTGAGTTTGACCATGTGCGGGGGCAGAGGACCACCTCTGTGGGGCTGGAAACGGGTGGGGACTGGAGGTCTCAATAAACCTCAAGACTTTAACGAACTGGCTTTGACTGTTGTGCATGCAAATGCATTTGCTTGGCCCCCAAATGTGGGGACCTGGCTCCTCCTTGCTCCCTTACTGACGGCACGCTGCCCTCAATTTCAAAAAGACAACTGGAGTTAGGCACTGAAGGGGACCATATATTTCACGGGCCTCATTTTGATGGAAAAAAATCGTGTAATAATAATAATAATAATAATAACAACAACAATAATAATAATAAAAATACAATACTGAAAAGGATCGCTCCGGGAGTGGGGGTTTCCTGATGGCTTGGTGGTGGCTCAGGTGACTGCTTAAGGCTGCAGGGTGGGTCTGAGATGAACCTGCAGAATAATCCAAGCCGAGCTTCCCCTGCCGGGCCCATGGCTCCAGCCCTCAGGGATGCTCCTGTGGGCCTTGGAGCTGGGTCGGCCCGCCTCTGGCGGCAAGGCACAGGCTGTGGGCCTCAGGGCTCCTGGAGGTCAGGCAGGTCAGCCAGCAGCATCGGGGAGTCCATCTGAATCTCACGCTGCAGGGACTCAATGTCAGCAGGGTTCATGCCGTGGCCCTCAAGCCAGTCAGCAAGAAGGGAGGCTGAGAGCGAGGCCGAGTCCGCTTGGCTGCAAGGGAAAGGGAAGCAGGGAGAGTGGAGGGGAGAAGCGCTGTTAGCCTAGGGGCTCCCTGACCATCCCACGGGCAAGCTCCTCCTACACCAAGAACCCCTGCCCACAGCCCCATTCTAGCTCGGTCCAGCCATCTTACCCATCCTGTGGCCCGTCAGCCACGCCCATGTCGAAAGACTGGTTTAGGAATTCCTCCAGATCAAAACCAACACCATAGCCGGCCCCACTGCCCTTTGGAGTGCCCGAGAAGACAGGGGGCAAGGGATCCTCCACCTGCAGGGGATGACAGCAGGTTACAATGCAGGCACCATCAAGAGCAGGCTGAGGTCTGCAGGGCCCTGTCCTGATGCTGCCAGTGACTGTCTGGACACCCATGGGTGACAGCACCAGCTTCGACAATCACTGAGTGCTGGCTGGGGCCCACCTCCAGGCCGGGCACTTCCCTGGAGGCATCTTACTTGTCTCCCAACAACCTGCTCATCGCCATTCTGTTCCTTCCATGAGCAGGGGGACAAATTCACAGAGATAAAGCTCCAGCTCCCACTCAGTTTTCATAGAACAAGGACACATCCAAACCTCTCCCATCCCCCTGTCCCCAACAAACAGCAAGGACGTCCCAAACCCATTTTCCCTGGGCCCGGATCCAGGTGTGCCCATGGCCTGGGCCTCTCCTCTCACCTGCGACTTGGACAGCTGCTGGGTTACCAGGTTGACATCGGGTGACTCTGAGGTGGAGGGCTGAGGGGCCCCCCCGGGGTCTGGAGGGGGTGGGCCAGATGGGAAATAAGGCAAAACACCCAGAGTGCTGGGGCCAGGCAGCCCGGCAGGTGGCACAAGAGACTGGGGGGCCAGGAGGCTAGAGGAGGTGGTGGTCTGGAGAGCAGGGCCAGGGATGGGCCCAGGAGGGCCAGCAGGGTGGGGAACAGGACCAGGGGCTGGGCAGGCAGGCTGTGGTACAGGACCAGGGGTGGAGCCTGCAGGTTGTGGTGGGGGGCCAGCAGGCTGGGCTACAGGGCCAGCAGGAGGGCTGGCGGGCCGCGCTGGGGCGGGCGTTGGTACCAGGGCTTGGGCTGGTGCTGGGGTGGGGGCTGGGGGCTGGGCCATGCGAGTCCAGCGCTCCAGCAGGCTGCGATCATTGTCACTGAGCACCAGCCCAGCCAGGGGATCAGTGGAGGGGCCCCCAGAGGCCCCAGCTCCTCGCTCCTTGCGCTCCCGCTCCTGCCGACGCTTTTCCCGCTCCTTGGCTCGCTCCTGCCGCCGCCGCCGCTTCTCTTCCCGCTCCCGCTGGCGCTCCTGGGCTGTCACTGGCTTCCGAGGCTCAGGAGCTTCCAGGGGAGCACTAGGGCCATCTGCAGGGAAGTTGGGCAGGGGAAAGGTAAGACCCTGAGGCCCTGTCCAAGTCTGGAGTCACTCCTCCGCCACCCCACCCCCTGGCCAGCCACTGCCTCCACAAGGCACCTCTGAGCCGGCTCCGCAAGGACTTGAGCAGGGCAGCTTTGAGGGCTGCCTTGGTGTTGTCTGAGATGGCACCTTCTCTCTTCGGAGGGGCTGGTTCACTGGGCGGCGGGGGTGGCTGCAGGGTCAGATCAATGGTGTCAGGCGCAGGACCGGAGCATGGCGGTGGGGCTGGAGGAGGTGACTCCATGGCACAGTCCCCACTGGAAGCCCATGGACTGGGCATCTCAATGTCGGAGCAGCCAGGCTCACTGGCCACAGGCTGCAGGGAAGGCTGGAAGCGGATCTGCTGGCGAATGCCCTCACGCCTTGCATGGAAGTCCTCAATCTCAGCCACAATGGCCTCCTTAATGCGCTCCCGGGTGAGGGCTTCACGGTCAAAGGCAAAGTCAAAGGGTGGGGCACAGTCAGGCTCATCATCAGGGTCATGATACTTGGCCAGGAAGGGGTGGCGAAGGGCGGCAGCTGCTGAGATGCGGGCGCTGGGCTCAAAACGCAGCATGCGCCCCAGCAGTGAGAGGGCCTGGCGGTCAGCACCTGGATACACTGTCTCCCAGGGCACAGGCTGGCGCGGCGGCAGGCTCTGGATGTAGGCCCGCACCCTCTCAGCCCCCACAGCCTGAATCACAGCTGGCGATGGGGTACCCAGCACCATCATGATCAGCTGCAGCTGGTGCACGTAGTTTTTGCCTGGGAAGAGCTGGCGTCTGGCCAGCATTTCACCGAAGATGCAGCCCACAGACCACAGGTCAATAGCCTGGGTATATTCATGCAGTGAGAGCATGAGCTCAGGGGCACGGTACCAGCGCGTGGCCACATACTCAGTCATGAAATACTGGTGCTCAGCGGGCGAGGTGCACAGGCCGCGAGCCATGCCAAAGTCACCAATCTTGAGCTCGCAGTTCTCATTCACCAACAGGTTGGAGGGCTTGAGGTCACGGTGGATGACCTGAGCTGAATGCATGTACTTGAGGCCCCGCAGCAGCTGGTACAGGAAGTAGCGCACGTGCTCCAGCGTAAGCGGCTGTGAGGAGTGGATGATCTGGTGCAGGTCACTCTCCATCAGGTCCAAGACCACATAGCTAGAAGGGGCAGGGAAGAGAGACATGGGTTGTCTCGCCCACACTCCAGTCCTATCTTCACCACACCCTTCTGGCTTCAGACACGTAACAACCTTACCCTTCGACTCTGTAAGGGCCAATGGCATGGTATGGTACGAAGATTCTAGATTCTCTATGACTTTTCCATGAACTTTAGTGAAGTTGTATCACTTTTCTCTCCAGACGTAGTTTCCCCATCATAGAAAAGATGGGGGTGGACTAAACCAGGTCTGGCCAATAGGTTTAGTTTTGGGGCCATCTCCATTGTTTGGTAGTGCCTGCTTGAAAAACTATGATGAAATTACGAAGCCTCCTCCATTTTCTGTAGAAAAGTTCTGAGATTGATTAGTGATGTCTGCTATGGGAGTAGGAGGGTGCACTTATGGTATGAAAGTCCCACATTTGCCATCCTATATACTGAGATTCCATAAAACCGCCTGTACTCTTCCTGAGGAATCACAGTCATCCCGGACAAAGCCGTAAGGGAGCACTGGTACTGGAACTGTGGGAATTTTCCCAGCCTGCCACGTTAGGTTCAGCTGCCCTCCCAGAACTTCAGCAATATGGTCCCAGCCTTCAGAAAAGGACCCAGTTCTGCCTCCCTCTCCCACCCCTGCTCCTTACACAGATTTGAACTCGCCATAGGGCACGGTGGGCCTCAGGATGTCCTTGATGGCAATGATGTTGTCGTGCTTGAAGTGTTTGAGAATCTTCAGCTCCCTGAGGGTCCGCTTGGCATTGGTCACCACGTCAAAAGCGTTAGGGATCTTCTTAATGGCCACCTGCTGGCCTGGGGAGCAGAGAAAAGGCAGACAGCATAAGGCACGTGGGGGTAGGTGCGCGCGGCCCAAGGCCGCTTTCAACACCTCCCTGCCAGGATGCAAACAGCGGTCACGCGCCAAGCCCCCACCGCCCAGCCCTGCTGCGCTCAGCACTCGCCTAAGGGCTCAGGTTCCCCCACATCTGTCCCCTGAGGCAGGTGCTAAGAGCGCAAAGGTAGCGACAGGAATCCCTGGCGCAGCCCGCTGGGGGCTGCACAGCCGGCCAGAGGCAGCCTGGACCGCAGCCCTGTGCCCACTCCGCCTCGCGCCGCGCCGCCCGCGCGCTCGCGCCAGGCTCTGCCCCGGACATGAGGCCGCCCCGGCCTCACTGGGACGGTCACGCAAGGAGGGAGCGGGCTGCCGGGCCGGCATCCAGCCCCCGCGAGCAGCACGCCCAGCGCAGCCCGGCACCCGGGCGGCACCCCCGATCCGCGCACCGGAGCGGGACCCCCGCCGGCCTCCTGCCGGGCCGCGGCCGGGGCTCACCGGTGAGGCGGCGGCGCGCGGAGGACACCACGCCGTAGGCGCCGTTGCCGATGGTCTCGATGATCTCGTACTCGTCCCCCACGTCGAAGGTCACGTCGAAGGAGCGGGCTTTGAGCAGGGCCAGGTTCTTGGCCGCCACGGAGGCGGCGGCGCTGGCGGGCTCCGCCTTCACAGGCCCGGGGGGCTCCCCGGAGCCGTCCTCGCCGTCTTCCTCCTTCAGGGGCTCGGCCATGGCGTCTGCGTGGAGACGCGGGAAAGGAGGGGCCCGCCCCCCGGGCCTCAGTTTCCCCTCTGTGAGGCGGGGCAGGACCAGGGAACTTCCGAGTTCCCGGAGCGGAGCCAGCGGGAGCCGGGGAGGGGGCGGAAGGGAGCGCGGGCGCGCGTCGGCCGCGCACACCCGGGGCTCGGCGCCGAGCGCGGGTGCGGGCGGACGCGGGCCGGCGGGGGAGGCGCCGCGAGGCGCGGTCCAGGAAGGGCGGGAGGGCGGGGCGCTCCGCTTCCCTCGCCCGCGTTCACGCACGGCGCCTCACCTCGGCGTCGCCTCGCGGCTTTCGGGGGTCCCGGGACCCCCCGACCTCCCGTCCCCGGTGGAGAGGCACTCCAGGAGCCGCTCACTCACTTATTCAAGGCCGCCGCCACCACCTCGGCGTCGGGCTCGCCCTGCCGGCCCCCGCCCCGCCTCCAAGAACACGCTCCTTCCAGCCTCTGGCCAATCGCTGGGCGGCCTCCGAGGAGGTTCCCACCCCTCAGACTTGCGGCATCCAATCCGGGCCCACCGGCCGAGGAAGCCACGCCTCCACCCGCGCGCGCGCGCGCCGCTGTCCAGCTCGCCGGCGGGAGCCGCCCAGAGGGCGCCCG
Organism: Equus asinus; assembly: GCF_041296235.1. Lineage (NCBI taxonomy): Eukaryota > Metazoa > Chordata > Mammalia > Perissodactyla > Equidae > Equus > Equus asinus. Next base: position 3,089,176 of record NC_091802.1, on the reverse strand, counting down.
GCTCTTCCCAGGGGTGTGCTCCCGGCCCGGCGCCGTCTTCTGACGCATGCGCGCTGGCGGCCCCGAGCGCGCGTGAACGGAGGGCAACGCCCCCGTACGTGCGCGCGCGCGCGGGCGTAACCCTAGCTATCGGCTCGGGCTCCTCCAGCCAGTGGTAGGTGGTCACGGGAGGTCGGAGGGGCTAAGGTGCTGGGGACTGTTACCTTGGCGGCCGAGTCACGAAATCCCCCTCTTTTAGGCCCTTCCTCTCTTGTCAGTCCCCATCGCCCGGGGGATTGTGCCCCACCATCTTCTGGATCAGTCGGGGAGCCGGGCTGTGAGAATGCATGATCCCGAGTAGAGGGTGATCCGTCACGTCCAACCACAGAGATCCAGGTCCTCCAGGATTCTAGAGCGTCCGGCCTGAAGCTGCCACTGACTTCCGGTGGCTGGTCCTCTCCGCGCAGCTTCCGGGGTCCCTGGGCCTCGGCTGGCAGTTTCCCGTGTCCGGCGCGTTGTCTCCGTGCGGCGGCTGTGTCCCACAGCGTCCGCTGGGTGGGTCGCGGCGGGGCTGAGGGGTAGCGGGTGGGTCGTCCGGCCTCGGCCTCTCGGGCCAGCAGAGCCCGCGCTGGAGACCAGGTGCCCTCGCCCCCTCCAGAGCCCCGTAGTTCGTTCATTCGTCCAGCACGTGCTTAGCGACCACCGTTCCCGCTCGGCCGGGTGTCCAGGTGGTGGAGGCGACGTGGTGGGCGGTGGGAGCGGGGGGAAGGTGTTAAGCAGGGGCTCGAGGTGGGGCTGGAAGGAGGAAGGTTCTGGAGTGCGGACTCCAAAGGTGGCTTTCTCCACCAACTGCGAAGAGCGGGAAGGGCCGAGCTCGAGCCGGGGAAACAGGGAGGCGGAGGCTGGGAGGCCGAGGAGCGGAGGAGCCAGTGTATTGAATTAAACGAAAGAATTTACCAGCTCCTCAGAAGCTCTTCTCTTTTCTAGTGGTGACAGTTTCTTTTTGTTAACTCTTTTCCATACTTTTGCACTGAATTTTAAGAAGTTTGTTAGAATCTAAACATTAAGGTAGAAAAGTAGATAGTACTGCATTTTTAAAAACTCAACAAAGAAAAATGTATTTAGGAGTATTAGGTCAGCCCCAGGATAAATAAATATCTAGTATTTAGACAAAGATCATATGGGCCTCCTGAGTTTAAAACTATAAATTTGTTTCTGATTTTCCTGACAGTTTAGTAAAAAGCCGAATTATCTGTCACACGATTTGCATTGAACATTAATAAATCATATTCATGGGAAGCGGACATTTTTTGTCACTGAGGTCTGAAAGAATTTCTCCGATGACCTTTCTTTAGGTGATACAGTGGACATTCTTCCCTAGCTCTGAGGCACGTGCAGTGTAAGGCCTGCGGGGCCCCTCAGTGGAGGTAGAGGTTGTACAAAAGCAGGACACAAACACGTCTCCAGGGGGCCGGGTGGACAGCTGTGTGATGATGCTGTCTAACCCAGGAATAAAACCTGAAGTACCAGAAGAGACTCATAAACTATGTATCTTCTTAAGTACCTCTCTGTGACTGTTTCAGCAAGGCTGGGTGTACAAGTTACAGACTATTCCACAATCTCTGCTAGAGACTCCCTGCTTCTCATTTACCTTTCAATCCCCTATGAGCTGCTTTGCCTTTCCCCTCACTCGGCCCTGAATCTGTCCTGGAAAAGTTATCAATCATCAAACTATAGTGAAAGCCAATGGACATTCTTCAGTCCTTGCCTTACTGAGCTCTGCTGCATGTGACACGACTGACCTCTTCTTTAAAAAGGAATGTTTCACGTCGTTCAAAACAATGTAAAAAGGTTTAAGTGAAAAATCTTGGTCCCACTTCCGGATGCCTGCCTTTTTTTCTTTTTTTTTTTAATTGAAGTACCGTTGGTTTGTAACATCAATTTCAGGTGTACATCATTATATGTTGATTTCCGTATAGACTGCATCGTCTTCACCACCAGAAGTCTAGTGGCCATGTGTCACTGTACACATGTGCCCCTTTACCCCTTTTGCCCTCCCATCCCCTTTCCCTTCTGGTAACCACCAATGTGTTTTCTATATCTTTGTGTTTGTTTGTGTACCTTCCACGTATAAGTGAGATCATATAATATTTGTCTTTCTCTATCTGACTTATTTCACTTAGCTAATACCCTCAAGGTCCATCTATGTTGTTGCAAATGGCAAGATTTCATCTTTTTTATGGCTGAGTAGTATTCCATTGTGTATATATACCACATCTTTATCCATTCATGCATTAATGGACACTTAGGTTGTTTCCACGTCTTGGCTATTGTGAATAGTGCTGCAGTGAACATTATAGTTTCTTACTGGAAATAAGAAACAAGCAATACAGAGTCAACACAAGTAAGTACAAATACGTGTTTTTATTATCCTCCCCTTCAATTACACAAGGTAGCATTTTACATGCACTTTTCCTGAAGATCATTAAATATCCATAACCAGAGAGGTCCCTCATTCTTTTTTTATAACAGCTTTTTTGAGATATAATTCACATACTATAAAATTATTATAGTGAGCAATTCAGTGTTTTTCAGTGTGTTCACAGAGTTGTGCAACCATCACAACTACCTAATTTTAGAACATTTGCATCACCCAAAAAGAAACCCGTTAGCAGTGACTCCTCAGTTCTCCTCCCCCATCTACTTTGTGTCTCTGGATTTGCCTACCCTGGACATTTCACATAAATGGAATCTTACGATATGTGACCTTTTGTGTCGACTTCCTTCACTTGGCATAATGATTTCAAGATTCATCCTTGTTGCATGGGTCAGGATTACCTTCCTTTTTTTTTTTTTTTTATTCGCACCTGTGCTAACAACTGTTGCCAGTCTTTTTTTTTTTTTTTCCTAGTTTTTCTCCCCAAATCCCTCCAGTACATAGTTGTATATTTTAGTTGTGGGTCCTTCTAGTTGTGGCATGTGGGATGCCACCTCAGCATGACCTGATGAGCGATGCCATGTTCACACCCAAGATCCAAACTGGTGAAACCCTGGGCTGCTGAAGCAGAGCGCGTGAACCCAACCGCTTGGCCACGGGGCCAGCCCCTCATTCCCTTCTAAGACCAAATATGTTGCATTGTTTGGACATACCAAATTTTGTTTATTTGTTCATCAGTTGATGGACATTTGAGTTATTTCCACTTTTTGGCAATTATAAATGAGGATGCTGCTGTGAACATTTATGTACAAGTTTTCGTGTGGACGTTTCCAGTTCTCTTGGGTATATGCCTGGGGTTGGGATTGCTGGCTCATGTGGTAAACTTTTATGTTTAACTTTTTGTGGAACTGCCAAACTGTTTTCTCCAGTCGCTGCCCCACTTTACAATCTGAACAGCAATATTTGAGGGTTCTAATTTCTCCACATCCTCACCAACACTTGTTATTTTCCCTTTTTTTTTTTTTTAATTATAGCCCATCCTAGTGGGTGTGAAGTGGTATGTCATTGTTTTCATTTGCATTTCCCTGATGACTAACGATGTTCAGCATCTTTTTGTGTTCTTTGGGGAAATGTCTATTCAAATCCTTTGTCCATTTTTAATTGCATTATTTACCTTTTTATCGTTGAGTTATAAGAGTTCTTTATATATTTGGCATATAAATCCCTTATCAGATATAAGATTTACAAATATTTATTCCCATTCTGTGGATTGTCTTTTCACTTTCTTGATAGTATCATTTGAAGCACAAAAGATTGTAAAATTTGAAAGTTTTAGTTGAGATGAATTCCAATTTATCTGTGTTTTTGTCATTGTGCTTTTGATGTCACATCTAAGAGACCACCTCATTCTTTTTTACAGCTGCATAGTATCCATTTACAAGTGCAATCGATTTAACCAACACCCTCCAGGTGACAGTTAGATTCGTTTACATTTTTTGCTGTTGTAAACAGTGCTGTCATGAATCGTCTTGAACACACCATTTTGCGCCCTGCAAGCGTATCTGCAGGATAAATAGCCAGAAGTGGGAGTGCCAAGTTAAAGATTGTGCTTGTAATTGTAAAAGTTAATATCAAATTTCTGTTCTTAGAGATTGTACCCATTTAGACTTCCACCAGCAGTATGGGGGAATGACTCACACAGTGCTTTTTAAAAGCTTGGAATTATTTGCCTATGTTAAAAATGGGGCGATATCATAAAAATCAAGATTTCTGGGTTGGTTGGTTGGTATTTTTCAGAAAATCAGAAGATCTGTCAACATCAGACCTACATTTCCACATAGCAGTTATGGACTCACTGAGCAGTAGCCCCACCATTGGACGGGCGTGGGCTCTCCAGTTCACCACAGTCCCCACCGCTCCCTGATACCTCCCCAGCACAGTTCAAGTGTCACATGCCATTTATCATTGTACTTGCACCATTGTTTTCTACATATTATTAAAAGCAGGAAAACAAAAGAGGCTGACAGGACATGTGTCAAAACAATGAAGACTATCACATGTATTATATACAAATATTCAAGTCTCTGGACTCATGTTTCCTGCCTAGCCACTGTGGGTATTTGAGTTTACGATTCCTGGTTTGGGCTACTGGGAGCGTCTGAAGACTTTTGAATAGGAAACTGCCCTTCAGAGTTGCCTTCCTGAAAAATATTTCTGGCAAACAGCACGGAGGGTGTCATTGAGGGAGGGAGACTAGAGACACGGGGATTATTGTCAGTCCAGGTGATTGATGGGGGTCTGGACTAGGCAGTGGCAGCAGGAGCACAGAGCATGGATCCCTGAAAGAAGAATGTGGAGGGAGGCAAGTGCAGGAGGTGTCAGAGTTTCTGGGTAGGCAGTGGAGATGTCATCGAGATGGGGACCCCCAAAGAGGAACCGGTTGGGGTGCGTGATGCGCTCTGTGGTGGACGCTTTGAGGCTTGTTCAGTCCCGTCCTATCACGTGGTGATTCCCAGCTCTGATCAAGCCCCAAGGCCGTCCTGAGCTGCAGACCAGTAGCCCTCATCCTTTGGGAAGCATCAGGGAGCTCCCAGCGGCAGACTCCTTCAAATACCCTCCAGGGGCTGCGCCCCCTGCCCCCCTCCCCACCCCCCCAGCCCACAGCCTCAGCCAGGGCGTGTGCTGATTGGCCAGACCTGAGTCACCTGTCTGCCTCTGGAAGGAGGAGGGGACTCCAGCCCCAGCCAAACACCTCAGATTGTGAGCAGCTGAGAGCCATTGTCCCAAAGGAAACCTGGGCTTTAAGGAAAGTGGGATGGGTGCTGGGCCAGTAGAAATAGCAGTGTGCCCTACCCATCCATACCTCTGCCGCCTGAGGAGGTCTGGTTAATGATGTGGATTAAGGCTGCCCCAGCTAGAGAAGCCCAAGGTGACCTGGGCTACATGCCAAACTATACGACCCAGTGGACTTTTTTTATGGTATGAATTAGGACCGCCCCAGGGAGAGAAGCCCAGGGCATCCTCACCTGCATGCCGATCTATATGGCCAGATTTGTATCTAAAGTTATATGACCGCACAATAACCAGACCCCATCTGCACTGAAATCATTTAATGACTTTTTACATCATCTTTTTTTTTTTCCCAGTAAAAATAAGTCACGTACCCGTGCCTTATAAAATTAGCCCTAACCCTCAACTCAGGGCAGCAGCAGGAGCTCTGACTGCCTGTGGGTCCTGTCCCCATGCACCAGCTCTGCCTGCCCATGGGTCCTGTCCCCATGTTATTCCACACTATTCTCTAAATAAAAGAGCACTACTGCCAGATCTTGAGAGTCTAAGAAATCTTTCTTTCGACTCCTCGGCTCACCGATCCCGCATCAGTTAAGTCTGAGGAACTCAGGGTGGGGCTCCGTCCTGGAAAACTTCTCCGCCGATGTTCCTGCCTTCGTTCCAGTCCCGGAGCGCCTTAGTCTAAAGACACTTTGGGATCAGAGACAACCTGGTTTTGAAGCCTGCTCTGCCACATCGTGGCCCAGGCATTCGCTATTGATCTGTGCTGTGCTGGGGTCATAACCGTGAACGTGCAGCCCCGGCCCGCTCCCTCACAGGGGAGCCCCGTCCTCACCCAGGCAGCTCCTGGCCCTGTCACAGGTGCCAAGATGGGGATGCACAGGCACAGGGGAGCTAGGAGAGGCCCCTCGCTCAGCCGGGGAGGTCAGGGGTGAACATCTAAGTTGGGACCTAATGGATAAGCAAGTGCCAGCCAGGCTAAGGGGCCAGGAGCATGGAAGAGGGAAGGGGCCAGAGAGGTAGGCAGAAGCCTGACCATGTAGGACCCCAAGGCCATGGAGGGTGCTGAGACTGGACAGCCCTGACCTCAGTGTCCTCGTCTGTAAAGTGGGGATGTTCAGACCTCTCTGGTTGGGCTTTTTTATAGATTCGAGAAATGATAGCCAGGAAAGCACCTGGCGCAGAGCCTGGCCCCTCAGAGATGCTGGACCAGCAGTCATTGCTTGGAACTCCCCCCAGACTGGGAGGCATTTGAGTAACATCTTGGGTGTGTAAACATTTCTACCTTCACCTTGTCCTTCCAGAGGACGCCACTGTCTCGGTTTACAGCTGAGAAAACAGGCTCAGCGGGGGAGGGAGAGTGAGTGACCCAAGGGCCACAAAACATGGGTGGGGGGACCGGCTGACTCCAGGCAGCCAGTTCCCATTCTTTACACACAGACACACCTCGCTGACCAACGCCAGCACCATGAATAATCTGGTTCTGTCACCCAGTGAGTGGCTGGGGCATCCGGGGGGAAAGCCCACATGGCCAGACCACAGCTCACACCCACGTCTGCAGAGGCCAACGGAAGCTGCTCCCCGGTCCCCCTCTTTTGAGGGCAGGCAGTTGTCAGTCTGCAGGGCCCCCTCCCCTTTCTCCCCCGCTTTCCTCAGCCTGCTGCTCCTGGTGCCACCTGTCGGACAGGGTGGCCTGTGGAAATCGCAAACAGAATGTTCCCTCCCAAGAAGGTGGCCAGTTTAACTGATGAGCCTGCAAAGGATGCTGCCCGTTCTCAACAGGGCACTTCTGGTGCCGGTGGGACAGGGTGGCGAGGGAGGTTGGGAACAAGAACTTCCTCCATGAGCCCTCAGACCTTGCCAGAGAGGTAATGACTGAGTTGTAATCACCTCAGCTGGTGACCTTAGGCAAACCTCAGCCTTCTCTGAACCTCAGTGTCCTCTTCTGTGTAAAAATGGTAGTGATTGAGTCCACCATCATGCATGAAGGAATCTGTCTCCCCAAGGCTGGAAATAGGGAGTTGGTCTAAATTATGACTGGTTCCAGGCCTGATTTGAATACAGACCCTGCTGTTAACCACACAAATGGTATGGGCTGGGGGCGGGCAGGAGTCTGAGCAGTCTCGAAGGAGGGGCCCATGGCTGGAGAGGGAGCAAGGCAAGCCAGAACAGCCCATTCTCTCAGCCCTCAACCTGGAATGATCAGTAAGATTGCATCACGCTGCAAGTAACAAAAACCCACCAACCATGGTTTAAACATATGGAGATTTATTTTTCTTTCATCATAAGAAATCCAAAGGACCTTGGTTTAGCTGCCCGGTAATGCTTGTCAGGGACTAAGGCTCTATCTTCCCAATTTGCCATCATCTTCCTGACATTTTGTCCCTCTTAACTCATGGCTGCAAGATGGCTGCTGTACTCCAACCATCACATTGATGCTCCAGACAGGATAAAAGAGGGAGAAGGACATGGTGCTACATCTGTCCCCTATCATCACAAGAGCAAACACCTTCCTGGTAGCCGCCAGCAGATAGGCACTTACGTCTCCTTAGAACTGTGTCACGAGGCCACCTCCTGCTGCAAAGGAGGCTCAGATGGGCACATAGCTGCCCCCAAATCAGGGTTGGTTAGGAAGGAAGAAGTGAGGAACATATTGAGTAGGTGGCCTACAGGTAAAAGGGGCAAAGCCAGGTCTACTGGGCTAGAGGGCAGGTGGGAAGCTCCTAGTGCCCGAGCCCAGATAGGCCTCTTCTAGGGGACCCTGAGGGCTGGCAGCCTGGGGGGGCTAGGTTCCCCACTCAAGGTCCACAGTCTCCCCAGTACAACCACCTTTCTCGTCTCTCCCAGCTCTGGGAACTCCCGTGCTCTTTCCAAAAGGTGGCGGGCACCGAGGCCCTGCTCAGCCCAGAGCCCAGTGTCTCCAGATGACAAGCAGGAGGGCCGGGGGTGGGGTGGGGGGGGGGGCAAGGCCAGGGCTGGCCGGCAGCTTCAGCCTGCCCCTCCCACCTCCACCCAGCACTGCCAAGCCCAACAGGCCACATGTCACACCACGACGCCCGTGCACACTGGCGGTCACCAGTGTTCACATGTGCACACTGTCACATGTGAAACAGGACATGCTCATATCCACACAGGGACGCACGAGATACAGGGACCCTGCTCTGCACACACACACGGAGATGCAGGGGCACACACAGACAACCCTCCTACATACACATTTACATTCACACTCAGATGTGCACAAGAACTCACAGAGGCTTGCATAGGCACACACACAGGGGCATACGTGTGTACACAGGAACAATACACACACGGGGACACACACGAACTGTTAGGACATACACTCTGGGAACACACGTGGGGACTTGCACATACATGCAAACACACACACACATCTTCCTTCTGTGGCGCTTCCCCTTGGTCTGCTTTTACCTGAGCACACAGAGCGGCCAGGATAAGCTGCCTCTGTTCCTGTAAATCATGAGGAAAATAGGAAGGGCAATTTCCACCTGAAAGTGCCTTACACGTGGAGACCAGGGGGGCAATGCTGATCCCACAGGGACACAGGCCTGCCAAGCGTGGCGGGGCTTGTAAACTCCCAGAGTCAGGGAGCTGGGAGGGGGCGCAGGCGGCTGCTCCCTGTGCCCAACAAGCAGGCGGTGTGGCTTGAGGCAGCGCACACCTGCCCACAGGGCACAGGCCATGGCAGAGTGGGATCCCAGTCCAGCCAGGGGCATTTGCATGCCAGCCCCCTGCAGGAAGGGACTGCCCCCGAGGCCAGCCTGGAACTGAGCGTGGCTGGTGGAGGGAGAGCAGGAAGCCTGTAGGGACGTCACCGTCCCTGAGGCCTGGGTGGTGGGCTGAATTCATGACCAGCTTGGGGCCATTTGTGGTTTCTCAGCACCCCTCTCCTTGCCCCTGCTTCCACTATTCGGCACACCCAGGCCAACCACGCACCTGGGTGGGGTGTGGAGGGTGGTCTCATCTGTCACAGTGCCTGGAGCTCCACTGTTGGTGCTGCAGTCCCCCATGGTCCCAAGAGAACCCAGGAGCTGGGTAGGCACACAGGCTGACACTGCCCGTCCCAGAGCGCTCCCAAGGCCTGCCTGTGCTTGTCCTGGGTGAAGGATGGAGAGTCGTATCTGCTCTGCCCTTGGACGTCCCAGGACTTCCAGGGAGACTGACACAAACGAATGTCATCAGGGAGTCAACCTCGTAGCCGTATGCCTCTCCCGGCTCCCCCGCTGCTCCCGTGCCTTCTCTGGAAGCATCGAGAGACACGGCCATGGCTCCGTCCTCTCCTCACTCTGCTCCTCCCTGAGCTCAGCACGACCATGTCCGACCCTGCTCCAGCCCAGCCCTCTCCTCTGAGCTCCAAATCCAACACCCAGTGCTCCCCAGACATCTCCCTGAGGATTCCCACAAGCCCTCCAATTCCTGTGGCCAGTACCACGCTCGCCAACCCCCCGCCCCAGGTGCCTCCTCTCAGCAAATGGCACCTCCTTCCAGGCCAGGCAGCTGGGGGTCACCTGCGACCCCGCGCTCGCCCTCGCCCTCACCCCTGATCTACCACTCCAATCTACTTGGGCGTCCAGAGCAGGCCCAAATCCAGAGCTTTAGCCACTCGCCCAACAAGACTGAGTGCCTACTACGCACTCGGCACTGTTCCAGGTGCTGGGGATTAGACAGTGAGAGAGACAGATACAAATCCCTGCCCTGGAGGAGCTTAGAGTTCGGTTGAGAGAGAGCAATAAAATAAGTCAACTCGATTACACAGCGTCTTAGAAGGTGAGAGGCACCATGCAGAAAAAGAGAGCAGGCGATTGAGGTGGAAAGTGCTGATGGGGGAGGTGGTTATAATTTTAAATAGAATGGTCAGAGAAGGCCAGATAGAGATGGTGACATCAGAGTAAGGATTTGAAGGAGGAGAGGGAGTGAGCCCTGTGGAGATGTGAGGGAAAAGCATCAGGCAGAGGGAACAGCAAGTGCAAAGGCCCTGAGGCATGGGTATGCATGGCATGTGTGAGGAAGCTATAGCCGGAGCAGAGTGACTAGGGGAGACAGGGTTGGAGAAGCACCATTTTTACTGCTAGCTGCCTAGTTTCAGCTACGATCATTTCTCACCAGGACTATTGCAGTCGCCTCCTGCTGTCCTCTTGGCATCTTCTCTTGCTTCTATAACCTGTTCCCTGCACAGCACCCAGAGGGATCCTTCAAATAACATGGATTGGGGCCGTCCCGGTGGCCCAGCAGTTAAGTTCGCACGTTCCACTTCTCGGTGGCCTGCGGTTCGCCTGTTCGGATCCCGGGTGTGGACATGGCACTGCTTGGCAAAAGCCATGCTGTGGTAGGCGTCCCACCTATAAAGTAGAGGAAGATGGCATGGATGTTAGCTCAGGGCCAGTCTTCCTCAGCAAAAAAAAAAGAGGAGGATTGGCAGTAGTTAGCTCAGGGCTAATCTTCCTCAAAAAAAAAAAAAAACGGATCAGATGGTGTCTCTGCAATAACTTCCCCATCCCACGGGAGAGAGTCATTACCTGCATGGCCCTGCTCACCAAGGATGGAAGGGAGATGGAGGAGGTGGCAGTCGGTGAAGGGACCAGCTTCTCTGAGGCCTGAGGCCAAGTTCAGTGTGTGGTGGTGACTCCGGCTCATCTGGTTTCCTGTGAGACCATCCCTCTCGCCTCTCTGTGACCAGGCCCCTACCCAGTTTCCCTCAGATCTTCTGGAAAAGGCTGGAGGAAATGGCTGAGGGGCATCTGCAGGTCCTGGGTCGGCGTGGGTGGAGGCTGGGAGGGGTGGTAGGGTCCTGCTTGGAACACCCCAGGAGGAGGGAACGGCCATGGGGAAGACTCCCTCCCAGCGGCCGGGTGAGCCCTGTCTGAGTGGCGAGCCTGTGGGGGCAGTCGTGGACCTCTGCCTTCTCTCTCCTGGCACCTACAGGTAGGCTGCCGGGTAAAACACAGGATGCCCAGTTAAGTTTGAATTTCAGATAGACAACGGATCATTCTTTAGTTATGGAGGTCCCAAATATTGCATGCACCCTGTATTTTCATTTCCTAATATGACAACCCTACCCAGATGGCCACACCCGCCTCCTCACTGGCCACCCAACTTTGTCCCGGCCCCTGTGGTCTCTTCCCCATACGGTGGCCAGAGAGATTCTGTTGACACCCAGGTCACTTCACCTACCTCCTCAGCTCAAAACCCTCCCGCCACTCTGAGGCCCTGGGTTATCTGGGCCTGGTGAGCTCTCCAGCCCCATCCCCTAACCGCAGTGGTGTGCTGGTAAAGTGGCTCTCTGAAAAAAAAGATTTATAAAAAATCGAGAGCCCTGATGTTAGCATTTGCCAGTTTCCATGGTGTAAACATTCCCCTTATGGCTGATTTCAAGCTACCAACGTGATGCCACTGAAGGCAGAGCTGTACACAGTTCTCTCTTATGAGTCAGTGCAAGCCAGTGTGAGCCGACTCCAGTCTGCCTCTCTGTTCCCCAAGCGTTGTCCACCTCAGGGCCTTTGCACTTCCTGTGCTCTGCGTCTGCAAGTAGTCACTCCCAGATCTATGCATGACTCAAGCCTTCACTTCTTGTGGGACTTTGTTCAAAGTCTCCTCGTCAGAGAGGCCTTCCTTCTGCACCCATCCGCATAACACTTGCCCCATCACTCTTCAGCCATTTATGCTGCTTTATTTTTTTCTTCATAGCGCTTACAATTGTCTTAAATTATTCTGAACATCTGTTTACTCGTTTGTGTCCCCCACCAGAAAGTGAACTCCACGAGGGCAGGAGCTGTGTCTGTCTTGTCTTCAGCGTCACCCCAAGCAACTGGGAGAGTGTCTGGTACACAGCAGGTGCCCAGTAAATACCTGAGTGAGTGGTAACTCTAGGCTCAGGAAGGTGGCTCTCACGACCTTGATGGTCATTTTTTATGCTTCAGTGGGCCGATTCAAGACATCTGCAAGAGTCCCATCCAAGTGCTCATTCCTTCTACCCCCATCTCCCACTGAGGCCACTCCTCCTGCAGGAGCCAGCCAGATACAGACACAGGCTCTAGTCCAGCTCCACTCCCACTTTGCTGTGCAACCTTGGTGAGGCACTCTCCATCTCTGAGCCTGGTGGTTCTGTCTCCTGTGAGGTAGCCATTAACTTCCACCTCCTGAACTATTGTGGGGACCACATAGCTGACTAGAGGGAGAGCACTTGCAATCTACAGGCCCTAGAATGTACCACCAGGAACCCCACCCACCCACCCACCCCACCATTTCTCAGAGGGGAAAAAACTTTGTAACTATTAGAAAGAAACATCTAGAACTGCCAAAAGTACTTACAATCAGCTACATATGGTGTAAAAACATAACGCATGGTTCTGTTTATTCTTCAACAGCATTTTTAAAAAATCACCAATTTTGATCAGGTAGAAAAGAAAACTGAGGAAGTCACTTTGACGATGCAATCTCCACTTAGAGAGATTCTCCTTGACTACTGCGTGGAGACAGTTACATGGCTTTATCTTATCTGGGACACTTTTTTAAAAATCCTCCTTCTGCTGTCTCTTTTCCCAGCCTTGGTGACTTTAGTCCATTAAAAATGATGTCACCCTGAATTCTCCTAGTTCTCAGCAGTCTCTCTTCTCAGGAAGCCTGGTCTGCCGCTCCTGGACCGCTGCCTCCCTTCCCTTCCCCCTCTGTCTCTCCCCTGGTCTGTAATTCCTGAGAGCCTGGGATGCAGTGGTGTCTCAGAGGAAGGAACCATCTGTCCAGGACCATGGAGAGCGACCGGCACGGCCACCCCCTCCCACAAGCTAGTCAGGCCACGCCTATGCCGCCGCAGGACCCAAAGTTGAGGGATTACCTATCAACAGCCGCAAGTGGTCTTTCTGTGACCTACATAGTGTCACCTAAAAACTCACCCAACATGGCAAAATTAGGAGATCTCAAGGAAACATGGAGATTTCCTAGCTGTTCGTTAAGCAGCAGAAGTTCAGGCACGTGTGGACCCAAATGCCTACAACCAGGGCTGCTCTTCTGCTGGGGTGTCAACCAGGGCTGCTCTTCTGCTGGGGTGTCAACCAGGGCTGCTCTTCTGCTGGCATGCGGCCGTCAGGCCCATTGGCAGGCATCCATGCCAACTGGTTGGGCATACATTTTGATCAATTGGACATCTTATCAGCTTGGTTGGTGCCCATGCCATATGAGTTATTCAGATTTTAAATACCACCCCATCCTCAACAGCTGCCTGGGGCTGAGCATGCCCCATTATTCCCTTGATTATTTCTATGCCTGAACTGCTGTGTTTTCTTAAAGCAGAGAAGTACTTCTAGTAGCTATATCTTTCAACAGAGGAGGAAAACAAAAGCTAGATGTGGAGACATGTTTGCTAAGATTGACAGAAGCATGGTTCTTCATGGAAGGGAAGAAGTGGCTAACTCAACACTCATTCTAACTGCCTTTTCCCTTGCTGTCCTATCCTACGGAGCCTGGGAAGAAAAATGCCCAAGGTCCCCGACTCCTTTGCAGCTGGAAGTGTCCCCATGACTCATTTCTGGCTAACGGGGTGTGTAGGAAAGTCCCCATGCAATCAGTGGTTTGTGTAGGATGCCTGGTCCTACACAAAGTCTTGCCAGGAACCCCCATGGCTTCTGCCCCCTTCCTCTGCCTAGAATATGGTGCTATACTTGGCATGACTCAGCCATCTTGTGGTCATGAGGACAAAAACCACATGCTAAGAAGGTAGAACAATAAGACAGAAGGACCCTGGGTCCCTGTTGGCATAAGTGAGCCACACTGTCAGTTCTGGACTGTCTTGATGTTTGAGACAAATGATCCCTATGTATTTAAGGCCTTGTCAAGTTTTCTGTTACATGCAGCCTAACTGCCATGCCATGTGCCCAGTGAGTGACCTCCTGGCATGCCTCACTCATCCGCCTGGCTTTCACTGACATTGAGTTTGTATCCACTGGATTAATGATGAGTAGCTTTTAAAGACCTACAGTGTTTTCCAGAATTTGGCCAGCAATTCAACTTGTCTGTCTACAAGCAAGCTGGACTCCAATCACATCATCATCTTCACTGTGGAGACCGTTGCTGCCACTTACTGAGCCCTGCTAGGTAGAGGTTTTATGACCCCCATTTTCCTGGAAACTGAGACTCAAACAAGTTAAGCGCTCAGCCTGAGGTCAGTCACACAGCTAGCGAGGGGCAGAGTCTGTGCTGGAACCCAGGCTGCCTGACTCACTTCTCTACCGCTCCCTCTGCTGGTTACCTCCTGGAAGAAGCTGCTCCAGGCACTTCCTCCCTCGAGCTTCAGGGGTACAGAGAGCAGGCCCCGCCCCCGAGGCAGGTTTGGAGAGGCCAGGGATTCCCCTAGCCCTACAAATGATTTAACAGGAGAATGAGATAGTCCAGGCAATGCCCTTCTCTTACTAAGGTAGATCTTGAGGCCCAGAGCAAGGCGATGACTTGCCCAGGGTGACACAGCAAGTTGGAGATACGCTGGAGATGGGAACGGAGGGCCCTGCACCCTATCTGGAGCTGTGCGTCAGACACAGACCTGGTTATTCTGTTGTACTGCTGGAGGCCGGGGTCCCTGACTCTTCTCTCCTTCCCCGAGTCTAGAGCCTCCCTCCAGCTGGAACCTGAGGGCTCAGCCTGGCCCATAAGGCTCCGGGGCCCCTCAAAGTGTCTCCCAAAGACCTCCACTCACTTCTTCAGTCACTCACACAGTCATTCGACAAGCATTTACTGAGTGACTCCAATGCGCCCGCCCTCCATGGGTGCTCAGGGAGCTCTGATGTGGTTGGGGAGACCGAGTCAGACCACAGCCTCTTCATGGTAGGGCTGTGACTGAGGGGCCCAGAGAGAACCCCTGGACCAACATGGGGGTCAGAAAACAGGCAGCTTGGAGGGGAGGGACATCTGTCTGGATTTTGACGTTCAATAAGAAGATTTTAGGCAGAGAAGGTGGAAGGGATCTCCCAAATGTGAAGGAACAGCACGTGCAAAGACAACGTGATGCACTGAAGCCACTGAACTGTACTCGTAAGAAGGGCTGGTTTTCGGTCCTGTGAATTCACCCTCAATAAAAAGTAAATCCATACAATTTTTAAGAAGGTGGTGTGTGTGCAGGCACCCAGTACTGTGAGGCTGAGGAGCAGGTGGAGGTGGGCCAGCAGCAGCAGGGGCCAGAGGGACCCGACAGGCCACAAAGGGCCTCGGCTTTGTGTCACTTGTAAAATTCAGCCATGGGCCTGGCCTGTGTCGCAGTCCACAGAGAATGTCAGGCGTTCCTGGCGTGGCCTCCCCGGGATTGCTGAGAGGCTGAGCCGGGAAGAAAGATCCATGAGGGCTGTGAGAGAAGCCATCTGGAGACCTGGAGTCACAGAGACCCCGGGTCCATCTGCTTCCAACGCCCTGTGACCTTGCCAAGTCCCTTCCTCACTTCTCTAAGCCTTGACAGCCCTGGGAAAGGACCTGGCACCAGGGCTCCTGGGGAGGGGCTGGGAGGAGCCCTGCAGTAGGGGCTGCAGAGCCTCACGGGGGTGGAGCGAGGGACGGTGGGAGGACTCCTGTTGCAGTTGGCCGCTCCGCCCCTCCTCTCAGACGGGAGGCGGGGCAGGGCCAGAGCCCCTGCCTGTCTGAGCAGGAGGGCCAGGGTCTGTGGGCAGGACGCCGGCCCCTACCTCGGCAGCTTCCTCTTCCCCAGGCCGGTTCCCCTTTGCCCAGTGACGTGGGCCTTATGGGGCGGTAGGGAGGGCGCATGGAGAGGTTAAATTTCCTGGGCTGACAAGGCAGCGGCCAGACCCAGTGGTGTGAGACCCAGGGTCCCTCTCCCAATGCTGCCGCTGCTGCTGCCGCTGCTGTTCGGTGAGGAGCAGAGGGGAAGGGAGGGAGCTGTTGCAGAGCGGGGCGCCCATCCCTTGAGGGTTGAGTCCAGGTCTCTTAAAGCTGGTAACCCAGACTTGGGTTCGAGCAACAGGAACCTGGGCGCAGGGGACAGGCAGCGGGGATGTCTAGTCTGCAGAGAGGAGCTCCATGTGGACGGGGACTGACCTTTGAAGATCCAGAGGGTAGAACAAGATTTACAGGGCAGGGCAGCTAAAGGAGGCCCAGTTGCCTTAGTGATAAGTGAGTTCCCTATCTTGACAGAAAAGCAAGCGGAGCTGGACACCCACATATAATGAGCTTCTGGGCAGGAAGGGGAGGAAATCTTCCCAGGGGGTGGATTATAGGGGAATGAGAAGAGGAGATCAAAGACGACTCCACAAAGGTGGGCTTTGAAGGCTGAATAGGAGTTCTCTAGGTGGAGAAGGCAAGGTATGATACACTAGGTAGAGAGAAAGCATGTGCAATCCTGGAGGCATAAAGAAGCATGAGTATACCAAGAGCTACCTTTAATAAGAATAGCTAAAAACGTATCGAGCTTCAGTCCATTCTGAGTATCTGACATATATTATCATATCTAATTTTCACAATGCCTTCCTGGGCATGACAAGGAAACGGGCACTCTGAGAGGTTCAAGAGCTCTCTCCAGGCCATGCTGGACTCCACTGCCAGTGGCTTGGTTTCAAGCTGGAGGGTGAGCAGTGGGAGCTGGGGCTGCAGGTTAGTAGGGCCCTGGGTGGAAAGATGGGGGTCAGATAGGACAGAGATGAATGGCAGGATCCCAGGCCCCAGAGCTGGTGCCTCAATCTCCGGCGGTGCAGGGCCCATGCCAGCGGAGGCCTACAGCAGGAAGGGCCCAGCCACATGGCCTTGGCAGGCAAGCATCTTCCTGGACACCAGGTACCGCTGCGAGGGAGCCCTCATCTCCCCAGAGTGGGTGCTCACAGGCGCCAGCTGCTTTGGCAGGTAGATGCAGGGGCCAGGGCGAGGGGTGGAGAGGGGCTCCGGGAGAGAGGCCCCCAGACTCACCACCTCCGGCTCTCCACAGCTGGCCTTCGTCCCTCTTCAGCGTGACCCTGGGCCCAAATCGGCTGGCACTGGATGCTTGCGAGAGCACGTCCAGCGTGGAGGAGCTGCTCCTGTCCCCAGGAGGGCCCGAGGGCTCTGGGCCTGGTGGCCTGGCCCTGGCCCGGCTGGAAAGGCCACCATCTCTCAGCAGTGCAGTGCAGCCTGTCTCTCTGGCCACTGGCCCCCAGCCTTCCCCCTGGCCGAAGCTCTGCTGGGCCCAGGGGTTTGATCTTGATTTTGGTAAGGATGGGAGCAGATCCCTGGGATGGCTGAGGGCAGCTGGGGACGCTGGACTGGGCAAGGCAGACATGACAGCCAGGGTGGAGCTGAGACCCTGCAGAGGAAGTAATCCCCAGAGTCCCTGAGCCCCAGAGAGCCACCAAGCCCTGGCCAGCTGCCTGGTGAGCACCATGGGCAGGGCAGAGGGCGGGCACTGACACCTTGCTGTGCCTGAGTCAGCTTCCAGCCCCAGCAGCTCAATGGCTGGCACTGGGCACTCTCCCTGCCCCCTCCAGGACTGCAGTGTGTCCCAGATCTCAGTAGGCTTGAAGCTTCCTTGAGAGGACCTTGAGAGTCTAACGGAGGATGGAGCTGTACTAAGAGGGAGCTGGGGGTGGGGAGTGTCAGGGAGGACTGGAGCCCCAGGAGGGGGTTGGGGGTGCGGGGGTTGCGGGGGAGACTTGAGGCTTTGAGGCAGGGAGGGAAGCCTTGCAGTATGTTAATAACCAGCAGGGCAGGACTGGTGCAAACCTGCAGTATGTGGGTCTCGGCTAAGGGTATGCCCCCTCCCCCACCCCGCCCCACATGCAGATCCCTACATCCCACCGAAAGAGCTGCACAGTGTCCCGCTGAAACCGCTGGATGTCAGCTCCTGCAAAGATGCCTTTCGCCTCCAACCTGACTGTCCCGACCTGAAGGTCAGCCTGCCCAAGGGCTCCCAGTGCACCAGGCTCCCCTACAGCTACTCCAAACTGGTGGTAAGGATTTCAGCCCTGCCCCGGGCAGGCATCGAGACGCACCCTCCCCCACAGTCCTTCCTAATGCCACTAAACCTGGGAGAGCTGGGCCTGGTCACCCTCCCACCCGCCTGGGGTCTCTCATCCCACAACACCCAGAGAACTGGCCTAGCTGCAGCCCTGATGGCCACCCCAGAGTTTCCAGGCTGCTGGGGAGACTCCCCCTTTAGGTCCTGTTTGAATGTGGGGCAGCCTTTGACACAGCCAGGTTTTAAACTACTGGGTGCCCCCTGGTTATTTGATAATTGCAAGCATTTTGTTGAAAACTGACTTTGGTGTAATACTGAGCCTCAAAAGCCACAAGGAGGAAAGAGTTGGGCGAGGTGGTAGAATTTGTGGGAGGAAGCGTTTTAACCGGAAAGAGAGCCTGTGAGGGGTGAGGAGGGGGTATGACCGAGTCCCTGGGGAGGTGGACAACCCTGCCAGAACTGCGTTATGTCGCACTTGGGCTCCCACCCATTCGGCCTCCCCAGCCTCTGCCTCGCCCGTCAGTGGTGTGAACCCTGGCTGCACAGTGCCCTCCCCTAATCAGGCATCTCTGCTCACCTCCGGTGGTGTCCAGGCTGGCTGTGACCCCGCCTTCTCTCTCCTGCACAGGTGTCTGATGGGGCCCCCCTGGTCTGTTCCCAGGGCAGAAACTGGTTGCTGCAGGGTGTGATGACCTGGAGTCCCTGCTTGGGGACCCGCCTCCCTGAAGTCTACATGCCTGTGTATCCCTTCCGTTCCTGGATCAGAGAGAAGGTCTCTAACGCCACCTTCTACACCTTGGCTAAGAAGTGCCCTCTGATCTTGCCCAAGACCAGGAAGAGGAGGCAGTGAGCCTCTGGAGTCCTGGGTTTGAATCCTGGCTCAGTTACTCACCTGCTGCTGTGACTGAGTCCCAGTCACCTCCCCTCTCTGAGTCTGCTTCCCTTTTTGTGTAGTGAAGGTATATTCAATCATTCACTCACTCAACAAGCCGTTACCACTGCTTACGATGCGCCAGGCAACCAGGACTCCAGATCAGCGCGGCCCCTGTGCTCATGGAGGCTAGATATGGCAATAATAAATACGCAAATACGAACCGTGGCGAGTGCTAAGAGGAACCAGATCCACGTGTTAATAGAAGCCGTGACCTACTGCGGCGGCCAGGGAGTGTCATTTGAAGTGTCCTGACAGAGCCGTGGGCTCTGTCACTCTTCCCGCGACGGCTGGGTGACTAGGAGACCAGCGCTGCCCCTCCCTGAGCCTCAGTTTCCCGCTTCACTTTGAGGAGCGGCGGCTTGAACGTCAGGATTCTTTGGTCCCGCCCAAGTTTGTTCATTACACTTTCTCGGGGACGAGGGTCTCAAAGGCCACAAGGGAGCATACCCTTGACCCGACGCACAGCGCTGCTCCCGCAGACGCCGCAGAGCCGCGCGCCCAGGCCTCCGCGCTCCCAGCCCGGCCCGCGGGCCCCCGCCGCGCCCTCCCGCCGGCGCCACAGCGGCCTCTCGCGGCGGACAGCTGTCGGTGCCGCCGCGCTTCGGGGCGGAGCAGGGCGGAGTCCGGGAGCACGCACTCCCGCGGGCGTAACCGGATCGGGCGGGGCCGCGTTCTCCACGATGGGCCCACGGCCGAGCCCGGGCCTCGCGCGGACAGGGCCCGGCGTCCCCGAGAGGCGTGGGAGCACGGGGCTCCGCCCGCCCGCAGGCCGCCGCGACTGCGCCTGCGCACCCCCTCTCGCACGCACGCGCCTTCGCTGAGGCCCCCCCCCCCCCCCCCCCCCCCGCCGCGTGCAGGAAACGTGTCCCGCGCGGCGCGCCGTCTGTTTCCAGGGCAGCGGGCGCCTCTTAGCAACGCGCGCGCAGCCGGGTCTCCTCCCAGTCCCCAGCCTGCCATGGCGGCCGCGGGTCCCAGCGTCTTCCTGCTCATGGTCAACGGACAGGTGGAGAGCGCCCAGGTGAGTGGCCTGGACCCCGCCGGGGCCCGTCCTGCACCTCCGGGCTGCTGCGTGGCCCCCGAGAGACGCGTCATTCCCCCGAGCCTCTCTCCCTGGGTTAGGCCGGGGAGGGGACCAGCATTTGCGAGGCTTGGCGCGAGGTGGCTGGGAATCCTTATCCCGGATGTGCGGGTGTGGAACAGACCTCGAGAGTCTCAGCTAGTACCGAGGCCACACTCAGCCAAGCCCGTGGCTCCTGGCTCGGATTGTGTCTGCTTTGTTGAGCCACGGCCAGGAGCCCAACGCGGGTGTAGCGGGAGGCTTGGCCGGCGCTCAGGGCCTGATCCTCAGTGCTTGAGCCCCCGGCGCAGGGAGTGCCCCGCACTCAACTTTCGGGTCCTTGAATTTGGGTTAGAATGACTTGGTTAATGTGATCCAAGGACGGTGGTGGCCTGGAATGATCCAGGGAGGGTGTGTCTGTCAGATGGACTCCTCTCCATCACCCTACACTTTATAAGAACCATTATATATATGTAAAATATTTAAGACATATGGCACGTAAAATATACGCCAAACTCCATGCTCAGCACTGCTCATGCAATCCTCACAGCCCTGTGAAGTAGGTGTTACTGGCATCCCCAACTGACAAATGGGAAAAAGCTGGGATTTGAAACCTGGTCTGTCTGACGTCAAAGCTTTGCTAGACTGCCTTTCCAGGCTGTTGGAGATGGTGTTTATTATTATTATCGTTGTTGTTATTGTTATTATATTATTCTGAGAACTAACTGAAATGGTTTAGGTAAAGCTCTGCCAGGGCCTGGTGTCTCCTGCTTTCCTGTTTCCTCAGGGATGCTGCCCCACGCTCCCACTCTGTCTGCCTCCCCTTTGGCCTAGTGCCCAAGACCGGCTCCCCCTCGTCTGTTCTGTCCCATTAGGGGCCCTGAGCTGGGCTTCGTCTTGGTGTCTTCTCTCAGCACCCACCTCACCCCTCCTTTCCTCCCGATGCTCTAGGCCCCTCCCTGTCTTTAGGTTTTCAGCTCCAGCCGTGCGTATCCTATGTCCTGATAGCACACTGGGTTCTCAGACCTTTCACTCAGCACCCTTCCGTTAGACCTCTGTGCCCACCCCTGGGCCAGGCGCTGGGGACCCAGAAACGTATCACCTGTTCCTTGTTCTCAGTCTAATGGGGTTGACGGAAATAAATGCAGGCAGTCAATACTTTGATGGAGGGAAGTACGAGGGCCTGAAGGAGCCAGGAGGTGGCCCTTAAGACAGCCTGGAAGTCAGGGGCAGGCTCCCTGAAGGGTAAGTTTTGAAAGACGAGCAAGAGTTTGTCAGATGGAGGCATGGGAAGGGCGTGTCAGACAGAAGGCAGAGCCTGAGCAAAGGCCCAGGGGCAGTAGCAGCCGTGGATTCTCCCTTGGACTCCCACATCTCGGGCCCCAGCCCCGCCGCTGCACTCCGTGTCCACATCCCCAGCTGTCTCATCAACCCCACCCGAGGGGCCATGTTCAGAATTCCTATCAGCTCACCACCATGTTGGCCTCAGCATGAGTCCCCGTGAACAGAACCCGTGTGTGCTTGTTTTCCAGTTTCCTGAGTACGATGATCTCTACTGCAAGTACTGTTTCGTGTATGGCCAGGACTGGGCCCCCACGGCGGTAAGCTGGCCTGTTGGGCCTCCCTAACTCACAGCCTGCGTGACTGTTGGGGTTTCTGAAGGTGGCCATCACACCCCTTCCCTCCCAGTTCACAACCAGTTGAGAGGTAGTTTGGGGGGTTGTAGATGTGAGTTTATTCCTGGTAAAGCAGGAGCAGAGAATGCAGCCGCCGGTGGGCTCCCTGACCCCTCTCCCAAGGCCGTGCTCACTCACATACCCTATCCTGAGAGCTTGCACGTGGCAGCAAAGAGGAGTGTGTGGACAGCGCAGGCAGGCAGGCCCCAGAGAGCCAGCCTGGAGGTGGCTGAGCTGCAGACACTCTGGGCCAGTCCTTTTATTGTTTGGCCTCTCCTGAGCCCATGGGGAGGACTCTGGAGCTCTCCTTCCAGGACTTCCCCAGGAACAGTCTGTCCCTCCCAGGAGAGGGCCTCTGATGGCAGCTTTGGCCTGCACCACACTTTACTGTCTGAAGAGCACTTGTTTAATCCTCACAGCAGTTGAGGAAATGGAGGCTCGACTTATTTAAACTCTCTGAGCCTTTTTCATCCTCTGGGTGCTGGGGATGCAGAGTTGACTGGGGAGCAGTGGCCGAGGCAGGGAGAGCGTCACCACTTAGAGTCTGCAGGTGAGAGCAGACGGCAGCGTGGACAGGGCGCAGAAGTGGGGGTGGTGAGAGGTGCTTGCATTTCAAGTGTATTTTGAAGATGGAACCAACAGGTTTTACTGCTGGACAGATGTGGGATATGAGAGAAAGAGGAGGTAAGAATAACGCCAAGCTTTGTAGCCTGAGCACTTGGAAGCGGAGTTGCCATTCAATGGGAAGACTGTGGATAGAGCTGATTTGGGAGAACTCTCCAGAGCCGAGCCTGGCGTGTGTTCCCACTAGAATCTGAATGAAGATGCACGGTCAGCAGTGGGGATGGGGCCATGCTGATCTGGAGTTCAGGCTGGAGGCGAGGACCAGGCTGGAGACACATGCTTGGGAATCATGCACACAGACCACATCGAAAACCCTGAGACTACTGAGATGCCACGTGCAGGTAGATGAGTGTCCAGAGACCGAGCACAGGACACAGCAGACTAAGGAGGAACTGGCAAGAGTGATGGAGGGGGAGCCAGCCGTGAGGAGGAAGAACCCAAAGACCTGAGGAGTCCTGGAAACCGAGTGGAGGAAGTGTGACAGGAAGTGGTCAGATGCTGCTGGTGGGCCACGTAAAATGAGGACAGAGAAGTGACCTAGATATGACAATGCTGAGGTCACTGGTGTTACTTGCCGAAAATTCTCTGGTGGAGCGGGGGCCAGTAGTCAGGTTGGAGTGGGTTCATGAAAGAAGAGCAGAGAAGGAGTTGGAGCCGGGGAGCATCGACAGCTCTTTGAAGATTTGCTGTAAACGGGAACAGAGAGTGGGTTGATGGGTGGAGGAAGAAGTAGTCGAGAGAGTCCTGTCTTGTGATCGAGAAGACAGCATACACACATCTGCCGATGGAGCGATCTGGGGAAGATTGGTGATGGAGGAGAGGGCACCGATGTGCTGGAGGCGTTCCTTTCAGTCAGGCGAGGGGACGAGACCTCGTGCACAGGTACAGGGTGGCTCTTGAGGTTGTCACGCTCTAATGAACTGAAACGGTAGAAGACCTAGGAGCTGCTCCATTCTCTCTTAGTTCCCTTTATGTGAAAGTTAGTGTCTTGGCAGAAGAAAGTGAAGAAAATAGCCCTGCCAGCTGCTGCCCAGGTAAGGGGAGGGGTGTGGCAGCCTGGAACTTGGACGCTAGCTGTCGCTGTCATTGTCCTTACAGGGTCTGGAAGAGGGCATCTCACAGATCACATGCAAGAGCCAAGACGTGCGGCGAGCACTGGTGTGGAACTTCCCCATCGACATCACCTTTAAAAGCACCAACCCCTACGGCTGTGAGTCCGCAGGGGCCCTGCAGGGAGGGGAGGTGCCCCAGGCAGTCTTGGCCTCACCCTGCCCACCACCGTCTGCACTCAGACCTTCCCTGCCGGTCACCTGGGCCCTGCACCAGCCTTGTCATGCGTTTTCTTGCCACCTGGCCGTTTCCCCTGCTTCCTCCTCCCCATGCAGTTCATCCGCACGCTGTGCACGTGCCCTTTGGGAAGTTCAGCGTGACCGAGGTGAGGCCTCAGCCTGAAGCCTTGGACAGCTCCGTGCCTGTGAAGGGCAGAGCCTGGTGTCCAGGGCTGCGCAGTCTGGCTGGAGAGCTGACCCTCACGTCTCTCAACTTCCCGTCATGTGTTGTGCTCCAGCCAAACCCAAACCACCTGCGTCTCCTTTGCAAGGCCCTCAAGTCCCCTTTTCTGAGCTGTGGTTCGTGCTCGTCCCTCCGCCTGGGATACTCTTCCCACACCCCACCACTGCCCTCCTTCCCAAAGCCTCCCTTGCTTCAGTAGTTACTTTCTACTTTGTCTGGTGGTGGTGGTTCGCTCTTGCTTAATGGACGCCTATTGTGTGCAAAGCCTGGAGTCGGCTCCAGAGGGCTAGGAATACTCTCCCTATGTGGCTTGTCCAAGCTTCCTAATCCTTTCTGGTGGATAGATTTCTCTCTATTTCTTTTCCCATATTGGGAAACTGAGACTCCACAAAGTGACATCCTTTGCCTTCAGCTTTACCTCTAGGAGCCGAACAAGGATTTGATTTCAGGACCGTCTCATTTCACAGTCCGGGCCTGTCTGCTGTGCGTGGCCAGGGCCCAGGCTTACCGGGTGCAAAGGGTCTAGAGCAGGGGCTGCCTGGTGGTCCTCCTGGGCAGGGACTGCTGTCCTAGTGTCCTCATCCATGAGTAAGAAACTTGCGTGGGCTTCCTGGAATGGGGCACTAGGTAATAGACCAACCTCCTCCTGCTGAGCACAGCTAGGACAGGCAAGTAAAACATTAAAAAGCAAAACCAACAAACAACTGCTTGAAAGTATCAGAGAGCTAGCACAGTAGTGGAGATTTACCAGGTCAAGATCCAGGAGAAGAACAGAAGTGCAGAGACGTCGCCCTACTCACATCTCCCCTAGGGGTATCTGCCCATTCCAGCAGAGGTGACCGAGAGCTGATGATGACTTCTGACAGCCTCTCTGGGCTGGGGGCACAAGAGTCAGGAAAATCCCGGCAGCTTGGGCCAAGACCTTACAGAGCGGTGCCCTGGGAGGGAGGGAGAGAGGGAAGGAGAGCAGCCCTGCTCATTCCAGACCTTGAACGTGGTTGCAGAACTCCCGGACAAAATGTTTGCAAACTGAATCTAGCAGGATACGAGAAGATTCTACATCATGAGCGTGAGCCAATACAAAGCTTCTGTCACATCCAAAATCACCCAGTGTGATTCACCACATTCAAAAGAAGAAAAGTCATGGTCCTCCCCGTAAATGAAGAAAAAGTGATAAGATTCAACATCCATTCCTGGTAAAGACTTAGCAGACTAAGGAAGGAAACATTCTTAATCTGATAAAAGCTATCTATAAAAAACTTAGAACAAACATCACTTTTTTTAGTGAAATATTGAAAGACTTAGATCAGGATGCTTGTTATCACCACCAACATTATACAAATAAAAGAATTAGAAAGGAGGAAGAAAAGTGTCATTATAGGGGCCGGCCCTGTGGCCAAGTGGCTAAGTTCACACTCTTCACTTCATCAGCCCAGGGTTTGACTGGTTCGGATCCTCGGCGCGGACATGGCACCGCTCATCAAGCCATGCTGAGGCGGCGTCCCACATAGCACCACCAGAAGGACCTACAACTGGAATGTACAACTATGTACTGGGGGGCTTTGAGGAGAAGGAGGAAAAATAGAAGATTGACTACAGATATTAGCTCAGGTGCCAACCTTTAAAAAAAGTCATTATCCACTGATGACATACTTGTGTATGTAGAATTTCCAAAATAACCTACAGATAAATTATTAGAATTAATAAATTGACATGAATGCTAGATATAAGATCAATATAAAAAAAATCAGTTGTTGGGGCCGGCACAGTGGCGCAGCAGTTAAGTGCGCACATTCCACTTCAGCAGCCTGGGGTTCACCAGTTCGGATCCCAGGTGCGGATCTGGCACCACTTGGCAAGCCATGCTGGGGTAGGCGTCCCACGTATAAAGTAGAGGAAGATGGACATGGATGTTAGCTCAGGGCCAGTCTTCCTCAGCAAAAAGAGGAGGATTAGCAGCAGATGTTAGCTCAGGGCTAATCGTCCTCAAAAAAAAAAAAATCAGTTGCTTTTTGTGTAAAAATAAATATGTATGCTGTTCTATATGAAAAGCAAAATATTTTAAAATAATTTATAATTATATCGAAATATAACTTATTCTACCAGATATGAAACTTTAATTATAAAGCACAATAACTAAGACAGTGTAGTTTGGCACAAGGATAGATGAACAGATCCATAGAGGCCCCAAGACAGACCTAAGCCCTGTGGATGATGGATTCATGAGCAAGGAGCACTATAGAGCAGGAGGGGAGAGAGTTTGATGGACCGAGAGTCTGTGCTGGGACAATTGGACATGCGTGCGAAAAAGTGAAACCCGATTCCTGCTTCGTGTTGTGCATTCACGAAAGTCCACCCCAGGGGTCTATAAATGTAAGTGTGAAAAGCAAAATAGTAAAGCCTCAGGAAGATAGCCTGGGAGACTAGAGCTGAGCTCTCAGGGTAAGGGAAGAACTTTTAAAAGGACTCCTTACAGGAGAAGATCCATAGATTTGACTATGCTAAGATTAAGGGCTTCTGTTCTTCAAAAGACATCATTAAGAGTGAAAAGACAAGCCACAAAATTCATTCACATACTACAGATCAATGAGAAGAAGACCATCCAGTAGGAAAATGGGCACAAGATTGAGCAGGCATTTCACAAGAGGACATCCAGGTGACCAAGAAATGGGCCAAGGCCTCAACTTCAGTAAGAACAATTCGAATTAAGGACAATACAAGTTAAAGCTAAGGCGAGCTGCCAGTACTCACTCACCAGAGTAGCTCACATTGGAAGGATTGAGAACACCAAGCTTTGAGGAGGGTGCAGAGCAGTGGGGACTCAGATGGCACTCTGGAGGGAGTGGGGGCGTCCGACCCCTGTGGAAAACTGTGTTCTTTTAAGACTGAACATATGCATACCCTGGGCGCTTCCCTTCTGGGATATGTGCCCAACAGAAACGTGTGCACATGTGCACCGAGAGCTTGTACAAGAGTGGCAGAGTGCTTGTGGCCTTGCATCCGTGAGAGCCCCAAGGAGAAACAACCCGTGTGTCCATCAGCACTGGAGCGAGCCGAGTCGTGGGCCACGCAGAGGAGGGTGTCGTCCAGCACTGAGAAGAAGCAGACCCCAGTGCGTGAGACGATTTGGATGAACTCACGAAGATGACGTTGAACTAAAGCAGCCAGATGGGGGCAGAGGGGCCGAGGGGCACACATGTCTGGGGACGTAAAAACCAGACTGTTGGTGGTGAACTCGATGCCGTCTATACAGAAACTGAAATAGAATCATGTACACCTGAAGTTACACAATGTTATCAGCCAGTGTGACCTCAATAAAACAATTTCTTTTAAAACAATTGAAAAAGCAGCCGGATACAAAAATATTTGTACTCTGTGATTCCATTTATACAAAGTTCAAAACAGTGGTAGAACCAAGTGCCGTGTTGGGGATGCATTCTTTGGTGGTGAAACCCTAGAAAATAAGTGGCTTCCTAAAATTCAGAGTAGCGGTTACCTTTGGGGGTAGTGATGGAAAGGGCTATTCCAGGTGGCTCAGAGATGAGAAGACTGAGGGGCAGAGAGGGGAGGTAATTGCCTTAGGCCAGCGCTAGTGGCCACAGGATCAGAGCCTGATAGGCCGGCTCCTGGGGCTTCCCTGGGCCTCCCTGCCTCACCTGTCACCTGGGCAATGATTCATCCCCTGAATATGCTGGCGGAGGTGAAATTACCTAATATGCCTCAATGTCAACAGCGAACAGGTGGAATTGTTAATATTTTAAAGGGAGGTGCATGGAAGCCCTTTGCTTTCTGACCTCTCCCACAGACACCCCAAAACCAGCTCCTCTCTGGCCCTTGAGCCCGTGTGGTCTGTCCGCCTCCATCAGAACGGAAGCTCCCAAGAGCGAGACCTTTGCTCAGCGTGCAGCTGGGTCCCCGAGCCGTGAACAAGGCCTCCTGAGGCACTTCCTGTGTTTGTCGAAAGACTGAATTGGGCAGCATCCGAGCTTGTGACTTCTGGGCATCCAGACTGAGCAAGGGGCCAGGCCAGCAGATTCTGGCTCCCCCAGCCACCTCGCCACCTCCCTGGGTCCTGGGTTGGCAGAAATGCTTGGTGCAGCAGTGCCAGGCACATGTCTACTCTCGCCCTTCATCACACCCACGCCCCTGGCACCTTGAGTGTCGTCCTCCTTGCTCTCTGCCCAGCACCTTACCCTTGTGCTGTTTCCTCATGTGCTGACCCCTGCCTTGTCCTTCCCAAGGGCCGCAGATTGTGCTCAGCGTGTACGGGCCAGACGTGTTCGGGAACGACGTGATTCGAGGCTACGGGGTGGCGCATGTGCCTCTCTCGCCCGGCAGGTGGGTCCTCACTCTGAGCTCGGCCATGCTGGCCCAGGGACCTGGGCACCTTCAGCAGAGTTTTTCTGGGGACAGACTTCACCTCTAGGCTGGGAATGTCCTGGGTCCCCAGAGGGACTGAGCTGGCTTGGGGGTGGGAGTGTAGCCCATATCTGGGAGGAGACCCAAGCGGGTGAGGCTAATGCTGCTGTCCGAGCACGAGGTGGGGTGGGAGGGAGTGTCGGAGGGCCCGGCAGGGAACACGGGGGCATCCTGAGAGGGGCTGGGTCTAGCTACAGATGGTTCCCGGCAGTTATGGTCTGGAGTTCAGATGCTCGTTCCTTCCTTCCTTCCCTCCCTCAGTGTCCTGTGAGCCCCCACCGATGCCCCTTCTGGGCCTGGCTCTGCTGGCATCAGAGGACACGTCTGTGTCAGACACACGTGTGATCACATGGGCCCTGCCCTCAGAAGCCCCCAAGTAGTAGACATGGATGGAGAGACGTGATTCTCTTTTGTGGAGCACAGCGACAGGGTATAGACGCACAGTGTTCCAGGGCACAGAGGAGGGCCAGGGTTAGCTGGCCTTAAAAGTTGAGGAGTTTGTCTAGAGAAGGTGGAGGGAGAAGGAGGAACAGCAGGTGTGCTGAGTGCTCTGTGAGTTACTGTGGAAAGAAAAAGTGCCAGATGCCGGGGGGAGCCTGGACAGGAGGGAGGGACCAGGGCAGCGAGGGGCAGGACCCCAGGCTCTGAGGAGGGGACAGGACCAGGGCAGGTGACCACAGTCCTGGGAATTGTCAGGGGCTTCCTGGAGGAGGGGCATCCAAATGGGGCCTGGAAGATAGCAGAGATCTTGGACATTTGAAGAAGCGCGGGGGCCGTCTGAGGTGCATGGTGTAAGCTGGGACCCCAAGCTTGGTTTCTGTAACCCTCAGCATTCTCCCGACTCTTTAAAAGAGACAAGACTCTCACGGGACTCTGAGCTCTGCGAGGCTGGGCCCAGGCCCGCTGTGTCCACGGTGCTCTCCTGGCACTAGTGCCCGGCCTGGCCCCGCGGGCACGGTCAGCGCAGGCTGCACTGGTTGGCCTCGGCACTGACTTGGCGCTGCCAGATCCGTGAGAGCTTCTGCTTGCTGGAGGCTCAGAAAGCTCCCTCACTTTTCTGTTACTCAGCACGTCTGTCTGTGAAAACATTTGTTTCAGGCACAAAAGGACCATCCCCATGTTTGTCCCAGAATCTACATCTAAACTGCAAAAGTTTACAAGGTGAGTTTTCCACACGTCACCCCGGCCCCTCCTCCTGACACGTGGTGGGAGTGGTGGGAGGCATGTCACGTCCACCCCTCATTTGTGCCAAGCAACCTCTCCAGATCTTCAAGCTGCTCCGTCTTTTGGGGACAAATGGAAACGAACAAATGGGTCCTGTGGGGTTGCTGAGGGTCACTGGCCCCCTTCGGCCACTGTCCCAGCAGCATAAGGCCATGCAGTTTTACTCTGTGCCCTGTTAGAAGTCAGTCAGACAGAGCAGAGAAAAACTTGTCAGATGGGAAAGTGCTCATAACATAATGTGACATTACAAAGGTGTGATAGGAGAGCGTACAGCAATAACAACCAAACACCCTAAAACAGCAATAATCCTAATAGGTACCTTCTGTCAGTCAGTTGCTAAATGCCTTCACGTGTGGAAGCCTCTGCAAGGAGGTGACGCCTGAGCAGAGACCAGAGCGGAGGAAGGGGCCAGCGTGGGAGGTCTGGAAGGAGACGTTCCCGGCACAGGGAACAGCATGTGCAAGGCCCTGAGGAGAGCGCAGGCTTAGTGTGTTAGGAGCAGCCAGGAGGTGGGTGTGGCTCCTAATTGGTGAGCAAGGGGGAGTGTGGGGAGATGTCAGGGAGGCGGGGGCCGAGACACAGCCTGCGGGGGTGCTTGTGGACAGATGGTGGGGAGACTGGCCCGGAGGCCTCTTGCCCTCTGCCACATCCACGTAGGAGCTGGAGGGCTGGCTGGGCCCTGGCTCACTGACTCAGGCTTGGGGATGGAAGCCCCCGTCAGCTCAGCTCAGCTGCAAGCCCCCCGTGCTCCCCAGCAGGTCAGGCGGGAGTGGGCCTGGGTGAGGGGGAGATGGAGGACCACCTGGGTTCCCGGGAAGCCGCTGGTGAGCAGTCCCTTGCAGGCCTGGCCAGCATCAGGGTGACACTTGGCCAGAGGCCTGCTGGGTGGAGCAACAGCGTCGGGCCCGAGCCAGAGAAGTGTCACTGAGCTGTGGAGGCTGGGGAGGGGACAATTTGAGTGCCCGTTGCCCCTAGAAGCTCTAGGAGGCCACCATGATGGAAAGGGGCTTATTAGCCAGATGCCCTGGGCCAGTGTAAGCTGGAGGTGACAACACCCGCCACACGAGGCTGTCAGGAAAGTGGGGAAGGAGGGCAGTGGCCATCAGCGGGTCCAGGGCAGGTTAAGGGCTTTGCGAGTCCACACGGCCGTCGTGGCCAGGGCAGTCATGCAGCCGCACATCCCGCGGCTCCGAGGGGAGAGTTTGGGCCTCGCCACGCGATCTCACTGAGGAGAGGGTCCATTGCTGGAAAAGTTTGACTTCAGCTTGCCGAGCAGCCAAGGTTTTTGCCGATGCCTGGGGACAGCCGCTCGGTGCAGGGGCCGTCTCCAGCCCTCTGGAGGGGCTCTCAACTGCCAGGCGACCTGTGCTTGGGTTACGGAAACTGGGGAAAGGTCCGATTAGTGAAGACAGTTTGATCGACAAAATCTTCCCAGAATGGGTTTGTGGAGGCCACTGAGTGACTAGCTCCGGCAGCCCCCTTCGCTCCCCCAGAGACCCTGTGGCTCTGATCCGATCCGTCCCTCCCTCGCTCCCTGGCACCCTCCACAGCTCCCTTCTCTGCTCTCTCCCACTGCCTCCCAGCCCTCCTCCTTCAGCCTACGTACGTGGCCTGCCCATTTCCACTCTCAGCTCCTGTGTTAGTTTCTCATGGCTACTGTAACAAATTACCACAAATTCGAGGGCTTAAAACAACGGAAGTTCATTTCCTCATAGTTCTGAAGGCCAGAGTCCAAAACCAGCATCAGGCCGAAATCAAGGTGTGCCCCGAGGCTCTGGGGGCCAATCGTCCCGCCCCTGCCAGCTTCGGGTGGCTGCAGCCTTTCTTGGCTCGGCATCACTTCCGTCCCTGCATCTGGTCACATTGCCTCTCCCGCCTGTACCAGATCTCCCTGGGCCTCTCATAAGGACACTTGTGATGGCACTTCGGGCCCACCTGGATAATCCTGGATAATCTTCCCATGTTAAGATCGTTAACATCTGCAAGGATCCTTTTTCCAAATAAGGTCACATTCGCAGGTTCTAGGGACTGGGACCTGCTGTCGTCGGGGCCGTTGTTCAGCCTACAACAGCACCTCCGAGCTAGTCTTCACATAGCAACACAAAGGGTTTTTTGAAAATACAACTTCAGAAACTCCTCAGGCTCATCTCTGCATTTAGGGTTACCTTCAACTGGAAGGCCACGGGGCCCCAAGTTCTCTGGCCCTGCTGACCTATGCCCTCCTGCCACCCACCTCCCCTGCCTTGCTTCCTCCAGCCCCTGGCTCCTCCCCTGCCTGGGCCCCTGCCTGGAGCACTGCCCTGAACAGCCTGCCTCTTGCCTCCCACCCGCCGACCTCAGAGAGAAATGCAGTGGCCCTGGTAGCTCCCTGTGTTTGCACCTGGGGTGTGCCAGGCTCACAGTGGCTGGTTCCTGTGGCTTGCTCCTCGCAGCGGCCTGTGAAGTGGGTGCTGCTAGAGCCACGCTCCTCAGATGGAGAACTGAGGTGCCGAGAGGTGGTGATGCCCATCCAGCCCCGGCTGGAACCTGGGTTCCCCGTTTCCCCTCCCTGTCCCTGTCCTCAGGGCGGGGCCTCCGGGAGCCTCCTACAAACAGACCTGCTTCCCTCCCAGCGCCCAGTGGCCCCAGAAGGCGCCCTGCCCTGGGCAGCACCGGGTGGCGCCGCCTCCCTCAGGGCGTTGGGCCCAGGGGAGACTCACCCAGCCGCGGCCGGCTCCCTGCCCGTCAGGCGATGAGGGCGGCCTCTCCTGGACCGCTGGAGCTGCGCCGCAGGGCGCCAGCTTTTACAGGAACGCAGGGACCTCCAGCGGCGCGGGGCCCCGCCCCTTCCACATGGGAGGCCACAAGGCCTTCTTGGCACCCCTCTCTGCCCAGGTGGTCACATTGTTGGCCCAGGAGGTGGCTCCGGGACAAAGCCCGTGTCTGCCTGGCCCACCCAGCCGGGAATAGTGCACGAGTTTGTTTCCGGCTCGAGTGGGTGTGTCGGAGGCGAGGCTGCTGCTCCAGAAGGAGCTGCCCCGGTGCCCTGGGGCCTGGAGCCCGGAGGCCGTGGGCGCATCCTGCTCCACTGCTTCCTAACCATGGCCTTGGGTGAGTCACTGGACTCCTCTCCGCCTCTGTAAGGCGGGGATGCACAGAGCAAGGCTGCTGTGAGGGAAGGCAGACAGCAGGGGTCAGGGCACCTCCCCGGGGTGACGAGTTGGATGGCGGTGTCTCTCCCTGCAGATGCGTGCACCTCTGCAGGTGCATTGCAGAGTGAAAACCATAAATAGTACGGTTAATGTTTTGTGTGGCCGTGGACGGAGTGCCTTCACCTGGGAGCCCCATGAGGTAGGCACCATTATTATCCCCATCACAGTTGAGAACACTGGGGTTCAGAGACGGGAAGTGACTTGTCCTGGATCCCACACTATTAAGAGGAAAGTGGAGAGCCCAGATCTGGCCCTCTGCCACACCAAGGATGCTTGCTGAACTCTGGGATGGGGCCTCCCTCCCAGGGAGGAGGGGAGGTCACACTGTCCCCAGGTCCCACTCCCCTCGCCGACCTCAGCTGCTGTCACCTTCCTTGGATTTCCACCTGGTTCAAGCCATACCCTCACGCCACCCCAGCCCGAAATCTCCCTCAGCTTTCATTCTCAGTGAATCAAACCCGTGGTTGACCACCATGGGAAAGCTTGGTATCCTGCCGAGGAGGAGTGGGCTGCGGAGCACCACAGGTCTGGAGAAGCCACCCCCGGGCCTCCGTGGAGCCCAGCAGCACCGCACCCAGCCTCCCCTTGCAGAAAGCAGAGGGCCTGGGTGTGGGAAGGCTGCCCAGGGCCTGGCCCTGCTGGAGGGGTAGGAGGAGGGCTGCTGGCTTCCGAAGCGAGGAGAGAGCCCGGGTCCAGGGTCTGAGGGACACCCAGGCTGGGGCCGTGCTCATCCAGTGTTCTCCTGTCTTCCCAGCTGGTTCATGGGACGGCGGCCTGAGTACACAGACCCCAAGGTGGTGGCACAGGGTGAAGGCCGGGAAGGTAAAGCTTGATCCCCCCACTCCCATAGGCAGGTTGGGGCCTAGGAGGGACTATGTGGGCCCCAAGGAAATGGGGTGGATGCCAGGGATCTGCCAGGCACGTAGGCATTGATCCTGCAGGAGCAGGGCCCAGGAGTTTCCCAGAGCGCCTCCCAGATGTGGGCCTGGTTGGAGGGTTTGCCTTGTCTGTCTGTCCCTGCTGCAGCCCCTTCACCTCCCAGTGAGGTTACAGGCCGGGTGCTGTCCCCATTTTACAGGAGAGAACACAGGCTGAGAGATTCCCAGAGCAGCCTGGGTCTCTCTCTGCCCCAGCCTGACTGACACTGCCCTTCTGTCCCCAGTGACCCGTGTCCGCTCCCAGGGCTTTGTCACTCTCCTCTTCAACGTGGTGACCAAGGACATGAGGAAGCTGGGCTACGACACTGGGCCTCCGGACACACATGGCATTTTGGGGCCCAGCCCCCCTCAGGGCCTTCCCGGGTGAGGGCCCTTCCACCACCCGCTGTGCAGGCCGAGCAGCTCTCCGAGAATG
This sequence comes from Equus asinus, assembly GCF_041296235.1. Lineage (NCBI taxonomy): Eukaryota > Metazoa > Chordata > Mammalia > Perissodactyla > Equidae > Equus > Equus asinus. The sequence continues at coordinate 3,055,046 of NC_091802.1, read as the reverse complement.
CAGGGCTGTCCTTCCGCTGAGTGTCTGCCTGAAGTGCGGCCGGCGGGGAGGGGGACCTTATACAATAAAGAGTTACCTCTTCACAGAGCTGGCCCAGCCGCCGCCTCTCCCCTTAGCAGCCCCTCCGTGGAGCAGGCCTCCAGGCCGGCCTCCAGCCCTTCCTGAGCTGGGCCAGGACCTGCCCTCCTCCCCGCACTGCCCAGGGCATGGAAGACGGCCCACTAGGAAGGCCAACTAGGACGTGAGCCTTGGCCCCATGCTGGCTCTGCCCCTTGGGGCTGTGTGGCTTTTTCTGCACCTCAACAAGCTCATCCCTAAAACAAGCGCATCGTCTGCCATGGAGGCTTCGGGACTTCTGCTGGACCTGCTGAACCAGGGCCGCCTGCTTGGTGCCTGGCACGCGTGGCAGCCGTGCTCCATGACTGCCAGCCTCCCCTGGCAAGGAGAGAAGCCTGTGAGTGGGAGCTGGATGGAGAGGCCCCCAGCCAGCACTCTGCGCCCAACACTGCACCCAGAGTGGGGCTGCAGACCCCCGACATGGGAAGCTGCTGGGATTCCACTTCCGTCAAGTCACAGCAGGAGGGGGAGCCCCGCGGCCTGCGCCCTGTGCCCCGGGAGCCCAGCCCTCAGCACAGCTGTGCTGGAGGCTCCCTCCCACCCTGCCCTCAGCCTGAGGCTGGGCCGGGCAGAAGCAGCGTGAGTGTGTGTGTGTGTGTACCCCCTCCCCCTCCCTGGCCTTCACACGCCCTGGGCAGGATTTCAGGGAGCCCCGCCCCCCAGCCTGGAGGTCACCAGCCTGGCCACTGCACACTGCCCTGGCTGTGGTTTACACTTGCCCTTAGAGACCACACGGACTGCCCTGCTGTGCCCTTGTCTCACTTGGTCATCTCGGCACCCGAAGCGTGTGCCGCCTGCGGCACTCCAGCCCTGCCCCCAGCTTTGTGCCCTGGTGCTCCAAAGGCTTGACAGCCTGTCTTTTCCTCCAGCTATTTTGGCAAGATCACTGTCCACGTGGATGATCCTTCCCACGACTTGGCCTCTTCTCCAGCCTTCTCCCCTGCCCTATGCCCCTCAACAGCTGCCCGTTCCCATGGTCAGAGCCTGCTTCTCGTTACCAATGACACCGTCGCCTGGAGAATGCGCATCCAAGCACCGTCTCCCAGACAGCCCCCTCCCTGTGTGGTCCCCGCTTCCACCGTCCTCCATTCCGTCCAGTTCCTCCAAGCCACCGACACACCCCTCTGTGCGGACTGTCGCCCCTTCCTTTCCTTTCCTCCCTGCCCGAGTTTGAATTCAGCTGCCATTACCGTGCACTTTCCCTTCAGACACCCTCAGCTCCTGTGCCTCTGGCCCTTTATCCTCCTCTGGCCAACCTCAGTCCTCGTGAAGGCTGGCCATCCATTAAGGCCGCAGCATGGTCTGAGCGTGGCCAGCAGGAGGGCTGCCCGCTAGGCCCTGGCCAGGCCTCCATCAGCGCTCCCAAGCAGTCCCCTTTACTTCCTAGTCAGCTCTCCCGCATTCCCGGAGGAAAACGCACACCGTTTGTCCTCTTCAAACCTCCACTACCCCTCCCCTCAGCCGAGTGCTCTCGAGGAAATGGAAACAGAGCTCCCTCGTGTTCCCACCGCCACCTCTGGCACCAGCCCACATTTGCTGTGGGACACCCCCGTCCCAGTGGTCCTGCCTGAGGCCGCCATCACAGTGCACGAGATCCAGGCCCTCTGGCTTTGCAGGAGTCGCTCCCCCGGCTCCTCCCCTTCCGTGCTGCGCTGGCCTCTGCATGTGTGCTCTTCCTCTACAGAACCGCCACCCACAGGAAGCCCCTGGACCCTCCGCGTGCTGCACCACATCTCTGCCTGTTGTGTCGCAGCGCCCTGAGGGGCTGCGTCCTGTCCCTCAGCTCCCCTCGTGCCTGTCAGCCTTCTCCCTGTCACCGCCCAGAAACACCGTCCTGTCAAGTCCATGTGCAAGTCTCAGGTCACAGGTACCGCCTGTCGGCACTTTTGACATAGTGACTCACCCTCTTCTCATTACGTTTAATTTTCTAATTTTTAATTTTTTCAACATTTTATTATTAAAAGGTTTAAATAGAAAAGTTGAAATAACTTTACAGTAAACACTCATATACAAACCCCCAAGATGCTACGATTACCACTTTCTTGTACTGTGTTTCCAAATCTCAACTCCTCATCTCTCCATTAATCCATCCTGTTTTAGTGCATTTTAAGATGCAGAGGGCCAGCCCGGTGGTGCAGCGGGTAAGTGCACACGTTCTGCTTCGGTGGCCCAAGGTTCCTCAGTTCGGATCCCAGGTGCAGACATGGCACCGCTTGGCAAGCCATGCTGTGGTAGGCGTCCCATGTATAAAGTAGAGGAAGATGGGCACGGATGTGAGCTCAGGGCCAGTCTTCCTCAGCAAAAAGAGGAGGATTGGCAGTGGATGTTAGCTCAGGGCTAATCTTCCTCAAAAAAAAAAAAAAAAGACATCAGTCCGCCTCCTGCCTATTTCAGCATGTTTGCCAGTAACTGGAGCTCAGTATTTGTTTTTAGGTGTGTTTTTTCTTTTGAGGGAACATATACATAGAATGAAATGCATAATATTAAGTGTACCAAGTCCCGAGTTTTGACAAATGCACCCCCGTCCCCGTCAAGGTACAGGAAGATCCCATTGTCTGGGAAGCTCTCTCGTCCTCTTCCCAGTCCCAGCAGGACGACATAGCCAGGCTTTGGAGGCTGAGGGCATGCGCTTGCTGTGTCTGGGAACTGGGGAGCGGGGTGGAGATCTGTGACCATGTACAGGAGCCACAGTCAAGGCATGAGGCCCCCAAGCTCCCCCTCACTTGCTGTTCGCTCCGTTCTCCGCTCTCCGCTGTGGCAAAGCTGTGTGCTCACCGGCCCATTTCCTTTTTCTCTGCGCTTAGGAAGACTGCATTTCCCAGGCCCCTGTATCCGGGTGGGTCCCCGTGTGAGCTCTGGCTGAGGAAATGTGGGTCAAAAGGATGTTTGCCACTTAGAGGCCTGACCAGTTTAAAACCTCCCATGAGCCATCCTTCTCATTCTTCCTTCTCCACCATGGCACATCCTGGGGCCCGGATCACCAAGCTGCCAGAAATATCCCCAATGGGCATTTTGTGAGTGAGGATCTTTTACTGGGTTCAGCCAGAGAGTTTGTGGCTCGTTTGTTCCTGCAGAGCCCATTCTATTCTGATTATCAGGAGTGGGTATCTGGTATGACCAAAACCAAACCAATAGGAATGCATGTGGCATTGGCTTAGCAGCGGGGTGGCGGGCAGGAAGAACAGAGAGAAAAGGCTGGACAGCAGGACAGAACTCTGGGTGAGACCCTGTGCTAAGCCTGGAGGAGGCCATGTGCCTGCTAAGCTGACAGCTCCAGGAGAGGGGGATGGCAGGTGTGCCTTGTGCGGTGGCTACTGTTGGCTCCATGTGGAAAGTCATCACGGTAAAGAGATGAGCTCAGGAAAGAACTGGCCAGTTTGCAAGCAGAAATGACAGGAAATAAATAGAATCCAAAAATTTTGGGCGTCAAAAGGTTGGAAAAGGAAACTGTTTCTAGAACTCAAATGGGAAGAGAGAAGATTGAGGAATGCTTTGAGTAATGAAGGCCTGGTGGGACTTCTCATCTCATCTGGACGAGTAATTCAGCCTTTTGGTAAATATCTGATTAAGAAGGTGGCCTTCCCACCGTAATCCCAAACGCCTCACAGTAGTTCCCATCAGGTTGAAAGAAGGCTGGGGATAAGGCAGCAAGGACATAAAGCAGGCTCATGTCTAGGGAAGAATTTTATGTGTGGGCTTCCAGTTCTCTATTGCTGTGTAGCAAACCACCCCAAAACTTTGTAGCCTAAAACCACCGCCATTTCTTTTCTCTCATGATTCTATAGGGGACTGGACAGGCCACAAGGAGGCCTCCCCTGGGGGAGGGGATGTGGTTTCGTGTATACGTGTTTGGTGACCAGAGGGCCAGCTGTGACAAACCCATTTCCCATCCCCCTGGGCACAGAGGCAGCCAGCACTTCCTCACCCCCCTGCACCTAGATGGAGCCGTGGGACCAGTTCTGGCACTGGGACAAGGGTGGAGGCCACACACTCCCACGCCTGGCCCCTAGGAAATCTCGAGCACTTTTCCCTCTGCTCACTTGTTCCCTTCCATGGCAACCTTCAGGGCTGTGTTTCGAAGGTGGCAGTGTCACAAGATGAAATCAGCTGGGGTCCCCAATCACTGGCGAGCTGCCCAACCAGATGCTGGACTTTGTGAGAAATACACTTGACTTGTGAAGCCACTGAGATGTGCTCTGTTACTGCAGTGTAAGCTAGAGCACCTGGACGAACACACCTCTCACCTGGCCTCAAAGTGGACCCCTGGCTGACCCAGCCTCTGGCGAACCCTCCCAGATCCCCCACTGAGTCCTGCTCCCCGAGTGGGCACCAGGCCAAATGTCGAGCACAGACGTGGGTGTGCAGGGCAGCCCCAGAGCAGAGGCCTGCGCGCCGGCCCCCGCCTCCCTCACCACCTTTCCATCTGCGTCTCCCTCCGCCCGGCCTTGCCTTTGCTACACTCTCCTACGATCGGAGCACCTCTTCCATCTTTGCCTGGCAAGAAATTTCTGTCCTTCAGCTGTTGTGCCTCCCCTGATCACAGGTTCCAAAGGGGACAGGTCCTCTGCCCCAGTCAGCTATTGCCACAGTGAAGCTGCACAAGCCACCCAAGAACCAGTGGCTCCCACGGTCACTCTCTCACGAACATGCAGGTGAGCCGGGCAGCTTCTCAAGCAGGAGCTCTTCTGGCGGCATGGCCATGGAAGAGGAAGCCAAGCCCGTGGGCTCTGGAAACGTGGCCTTGGAACTGGCAGGCTGTCACTTACACCTCATTCTAAGCAAACCTTGTGGCTCAGCCCAAAGTCCATGGGTGGTGAAATGCACCCAACGACAAGGCCATGGCACAGGGTAAAGGACTATGACCAGCACTTGCACCACCTTGCCCTTGCAGACCACTTGTTAGTGTCCTGAGGGCTGCCTTCTAGCCTCTTTCCTTCCCTGATGCTCAGAGGCCCCTGTGGGCACCAGGACCGGGCAGTGGCCTTGTTAACTGCAGGCCAAGCTGGGTTCCAGAGAACCGGCTCCCCCGCCTGCCCACCCCTCTCCTGTGTGTGGGATTGATAAAGACGGGGAGAGGGAAAGACGCAGCCAGACACCGCATCATGATACAAATGATAAATTATATTTATACAGTAAATAAGTATCAATAGTCAACACAAGTTCAAAACCAGCCACCGGCCCCTGGGACTGAGAAAACAGCTGGGTGACCCCCGCTACCACGGTGCCCTTGAGGAGGGAGCTCGATGGCATGTATACAACATGCATGGCAGCGGCCGGTGGCTTCACGATCAGTGCAGCGGGCAACAGGGCCAAGGCGCCTGGGGAGGGGCCTGTGCCAGTAGGTGGGGTAGGAGTCTTCTTGGGCCTTGGTGGCTCAGTGGCTGTAATGGGGCCTCAGAGTCACATCAGGAGGAGCCTGACTGTTACAAAAGAATCACTGCCCCACGGAGACGAGTGGTCTGCTGACTGTGAGGTGGTCGGGGTGCACCATCTGAGTGAAAGCACCTCCCTGGGGCAGCATCCTGCCCCGAGTCCAACCCTGCTCCACCCTCCCCCAAGCCGGAAGAGGCCAGGCCGTGAATGACTTCAGAGCGCACGGTCCAGCCCCACATCTCCGGCTCTGGCAGAGGCACGGCTGGGCAGGAGCTCTGGATAGGTGGCTCCTGGAGCCACTGGCAGCCTCCGGGGCAGCACGGGTGAGCTCTTTCCCAAAGGCAGCAGGAGAGGGCCTGAGCGGGCAGCTGTGATCAGCCTGCGCCTCCTGGTGTTTTACACCTCTCCCGCGCCCAGGGCTGAGGGTCCATCTTCTCTGGAACCAGAGAGAGGGGTGGAGGAGCCCCGTCCCCCCTCGGAGGGACCACCAGGTGGTCAGCTGCCCTTGGAGTTGAATTTAGAAGTCCACGGTGGAAAGTGAGACTGGAACGCCTGCCAGGCGAGCGGGCCGGACACAGGACTCGGGGGAGGTCCGTTCCCTGGGGAGGAGCAAGTTGCTTCCGTCTCTGATTTGTGGCCTAGCGCTTGCTGGACGGTGGTGGGTCGGGTGGGGAGAGGGCGTAATATTAGTGCATATCTGTTAAGTCATTGTGTGAGAATGATTTTTTTTCTTCCTCTCCAAAATAAGAGATGATTATTTTTAAGTCTACAACGTGTGACTGGAGTAGCAGGTGGGTGGATCAGGGCCAGCCCTGGTCCCTCACCTCGTCCCAGCCCCGGGGCCATCCCCCAGGAAGCCAAGGGCCCAGAAGTGCCGCTGCCCCCCAGACAACTGCTGTCTCCTCACCGTCCCCATCTGTACCCTGAGCGTGGAGTGAGACAGGAGATCAGAGACACACAGGTTCAAGGCGTCTCTTCCACTCAGCTTTCCTTGTGAACGAAGTCCTCATCAATCCGTGCACGCCTTCAGTTACAAAAAGGAACTCGCTGATACCAACTGGTGAGTCACATTCATACGTTACATTGTTTTCTTTAACTTTCTTGATGTTGGTATCTCGGTAAGAAGAGCCTCTCTCTTAGGATCTAGCCCAAAAGGCTGAAAGTCAATCCGTTTGGTAATTTACCAAGAGGGGGAGTTAAAGAAAGGAAAAGGCAACTGGAGGCTAGGATTTTTTGTTGCTGTTGTTGTCTTCTTTCTAAATAAACATCATCTTTTATGTGTAATCAAATTCCCATATTTTTCCCTATAAAGAATTTGCTTTAGTTTTTCCATAAGGCATTTTTTTGTCTCTTCCTATTTAAATTTTCTTACAGAGTTAAAACCATAAATAAGAGGATTTAAACCACTAACATGACATGTGCCCATGTCTTAATTCAGCCAGACCTGGTAAATTCTATCAAAACTAGACAGTTAAATAAGAACCACCTTATAAAAATATTAGCCAAAAAAAGACTATTAGATAATTCTGCAAACTCAAATATGAAACTGTGCAAACGGATGCCAGCATAGAGCCGCGTGGCAGGGTTACGCTTGGGTGAGTTTAAAGCTTGCTCTAGTGGACTTAGTTCGAGTCGCTCCACAGCTGAGTGTTTACTTTGAACTCACACACGAGTCAAAGAAAAGTAAAATATACACAACCACTTCCCCAAAAGGTCAGTGTCTAACGGAGCCGGCACTTCATTCTGTCCACACCTGGGACTGCCTGGGGTGTTGCTAGGGCTGGGGGGCAAGGACAAGGTGGCCGTCCCAAGTCCTGGGTGGACGCAGTGGCTCAGAGACCCTCAGGCTGAGGCTGGGGGCAAGGGCAACACTGAGGACTCCCGCCTCCTCGTCCAGGGCCCCAGAGCGCCAGCTGATCTGCACAGGAGCCAGGACCCCGTACATGGGAGGCAGCAGTGAGGGTGGCCGGACTGGGGCAGGGACCCTCCCGTGTGCTGCAGGCTGCAGACTGGGGACAGGTGAGCAGGCTGCCTCAGAAGGCTTGGAGACCTGCGTGCTGTGTCCGATGTCTCAGCAAACCTGCCGCCACTGAGTCTGAGGGTCGGGGCTGTAAAGACAACCCCTTATCAGGGGGCCAGAACTGGAGATCCCTCATAGCCGCCCCAACTCTGAGATACCATTCCACAAAGGACAGTCCCTGCTCAGCACCCTCGGGCAGAGATGTTCTGGGCACTCGCTCTGCAGCAGGTCCCAGGCCCAGGCACTAGAGAAGGAAAGGGTTGGTTGTGCCACTGGCCTGAGGTGCCGATGGGGGGATGCCCACACTGCCCACCATGTTCATTGTGGTGGGGCCCAGTGGCGTCAGGGAGGAGCTGCTGGCTCCCAGAGCTGGGTGTGAGGCCGTGGAGGTCACAGAGGCCATAGCCATGGGCTCCACACCTGGGCCAGGCCCGAAGGACGTGCTGGACCCCAGGACTGGGCTCCCCCGCAGCTGATTCAGCGTTGGTGGCTGGGGCTGGTTCACCTGGAAGGGGTTGACAGGGGCCGAAGCTGCAGCCGCACCTGCGGAGAGAGCAGGAGGGGCAGTGGCTCGAGTCAGAACAGCATCCATGCCCAAGTGCAAGGGCTGGAAGCACATAGCCACTGGGAGCACAGGCTCTCAGGGAGCCCACCCTGCAGGGACTGGGCGCATCCTGACTCCTGCTCTGCTGCAGCGCCCACAGCAGGCCCATGTGCGAGCTGAACACGTCTCCAGTGTCTGGATGAGGAGCCTGAGGCTGTGAGAAGCCAGGAGACTCATCCAGGGTCACAAAGCCTGAACGAGGCAGTGCTGGGAACATGCCAGGCTTGTGGGGTTTCAGCTGCTTCTCAGGGCTGGACCCCAGGATTCCTTTAGCCACAAACAGCTGGCATTGCTCCCTTATTCTGTTTGTCAAGCTCTGTGACCAAGGTGCCTGAGAGAGAGGAGAGCAAAGGGGATGGTGGGAACTACAGTGTGTGGCTTGAGAGTGGCAGTCTCCGTGCTGCATCCTGGGACCCTGGCATAATAAAGGCTCTGAGAAGTTCTGCAGTCATGAAGCATATGCAGCTCTGTCTTACCCAGTGTTTCCAGAACTGATCAGAAAGCTTTTTCCCCCTTTTAGCAAAAACATCTATTGATTCTCTGCCAAAAAACATAGGAGCTGCAAGCAGTGAGTTTCCAACGCAGCCCAGCCCCTGCTCACAAAGGCTGTCCAGCAGGAGATTCGGCGCCACACTGCGGGGAGCAGGCCCCACTGAGGGCACACTGACATTCTTGCGTCAGCTCCTCCCCGTAACCCTAGGAAGTGGGCTCTGCAGATCACCCCTGGTTAGAGACAAGCAAAGTGAGCCTCCAGAGCAGGACAGTGACTTGCTTGAGGCCCCCCAACTAGGATGGGTCTGAGCCAGGACCCCACACGTGACAAATGACAGCCCAGAGTGACCTGGGTGGCCTGGAGAATGGCCCTGGAGGTCCAGCGGGGCTGCCCAAACCTCCTCCACCTTGGCTGCAGCCCCCAGGGGCCACGAACTGTTTGCAGACAGCACAGTTGCCCCAAGGCCCTAACAGAGCACCCCTGAGACCCTGGAGGAGGCTGCCGATGGACACAGCCTGCTGGTGGAGCTCTGCAGGGCCCCTGAAGGCTCTCTGGGCAGAGGCAGGCGCCCTCCAGGGGCAGGGATGGGGCTCCAGGCTGGCTTAGGAACCTGGGTTCTAATTCAGTTCCACCCAGGGAGTGAGGAGCCATAAAGCCACCCTCCCCTGAGGGCAACCACAGCCTTAGCCACCTCAGGATGGCAGGGCTGAGTGGAAGCCAGGCACTCCACACACCCCACTTCTGCTCTACAGTCCCCAACTTCAGTCCTTGGGTCCTCCTCTGTAGGGTTCTATCAAGGGCAGTGGCCCAGATCTTCAGATCTCCTTGTCGTGGGGCAGGTCTAAGGCTGAACACCTTGTATGTGACACATTCCTGTCCTTGGGGAGCCCAAGGCCGTGCTGGGAAATCTGGGGAAGGAAGAAGGCTTCCAAGAGGAAGGCATCTGTCTGGGCTGGGTGCTTAAGGACGGATGTGATTTCCCGCTGGAAAAGAGACAGGAGACACTCCCGGCAGAGGGAACAGAAGGCATGTGCGTGAGGAACGTTAGGAGGGTCTGAGCACACAGGGAGAGAAGGAGGGGTGGGGCCGGGCCACGAGGGCCCTGGACACTAAAGCAAGGGCTGGAAGCTTGTCCTGCAGCCCACATGGAGCCCCACAGGGTGGAGAGCAGATCTTTAGACAGAGCCTGCCAGCAGGAAGATGGATTTAGGGGGTGGGAGGGTGGAGTTCCTGGCCCCGGACAAGGCAGAATCCAGCCATCAGGGGTCAAGTGAGGATCCTTGGGTCCCTGGAGGATGGCCCCGCCAAAGGGCCCCATTACACTCCACCCAAAAGGGGGAATGTTGGGGGACCAACCCTGGCTCTCCCTCACCCCCAGCTCCGCCCTCCTCCAGCTGACCCAGAACTGGTGCTTGCTCGAGGGTCTCCCTGGTTGGGGGCACCAAGTCAGGAGCAGCTTCTGCTCAGTGGGCTCAACTGAGGAGAGGGGCTGTTTTCCAGCCCCCCTTAACTGAACAGCAGCTTTCAGGCCCCAGCCCACAAGGCCCTAGAGAGGCAGAAGAGCTGGTGCAGGAGCTCCCTGCTGGCTCCCCTACTTCACAGCCCGAGGCCTGGCGCACCACTCAGTGTGGTGCCCGCACATGGGACATGCCCTCACGTGGGACACAGCGGGAGGAACCCCCTCGAGGTAGAGGAGAGGTTGGGGCCTAAGGCCTGCCCCAAACCCATTCTCAGGAAGAGTGGACAGCTAGAGGAAGCCCCAGGAAGCGAGCATACCTGGTGCCAGGAAAGGGTTGAGGGACTGGGCTGGCACGGCTGGCCTGGTCACCAGTGAGTCCAGGTTCACCAGGGCTGCGTTGGGGCCCAGGAAGGACTCGGGTGTTTTCCGGGTGCTGCTGGGCTTGCTCGAGGCGACGGTCAGGGGCTGAGACTCAAAGGGGTCAGGGCTTGCAGTTCCATTGTTTTGGGATGGCGGAGAGGCCACCGCCTCGGCTACAAGACAAAGACACACATGGGCATGGTGAGCCTGGAGGGCAGGGCCCTGAGACTGGTGCACCCAAGCCTGCCAACCCCAGGCGCGTCCAGAGCAGAACACAGCCATTCCCCAGACATGTGAGTCCCTGGGGGACACGAGAGCTGTGCAGAGGATGGGGATGTTCATTGCAGTGTCATTTCCAACAGCCCCAAACTAAAGACACACAGTCACAGGGCAGGTCCCATTATCCACTAAACACATAACTGAACCCCAGAGCGCAGGGACAAGAGAGGACTCACTGACAAGGAGCAAGACCTGCACCAAACATCAAGTGAGAAAGCAGGGGCAGGACAGTTGACAGCACAGCCCTGCAAACACCTTAGGAGGTCGTTCTGATGTTATTCTGGGTGCGTGGCTGGGCACAGGTAATTCACGGTTTTTATGTTTTCATTTTCTAAATTTTCCACAATGAACATGAATTTCTTGATAGTTAAAAAGAAAGCAAATTATTTTTTAAAATTCAGCCAATAGAGGGTGTGTGAGACAGGCCAGGCCAGTGGCAATGTGGTTGCTTTGCCAAGATGCAATGGGGCAATGGGTATAGAGGTTCTTAAAAATGGTCATACTTTCCACTCAGTAATCCCATTTCTAGGAATCCAGTCTTGGGAAATAATGCAAAATGTGAACAGGGATTTAAGCACAAAGATGTTCACCACAGCATTATTTACTTTAGCAAAACTTAAATTCAACCTAAAATGCCCTCCCCAAAATTAATGATTAAATTATAACTGAGCCATACAAAGAGATACTACATAGCTATGAAATATTTTCTAAAGAGTTTTTAACAACATGAGAAAATATTTTCATCCTGTTACTCCATACAAGTAGGGGGGCAGCATTCAACTCTATCTGAGTGTTGGTGGAACAGAGACCATGTGGAAGAGCTCAGAGAAAACACTGGAAGGAAACACAGTGCTGAGGGCAGGTGGAAGGATTAATGATGATTTTCATTTTCTCCCATAGACTTTTCCACATTTTCTACCATGGAATACTTCTAGAACTGGGGCAAAGGTTTCCCACGTCCACGGAAGAATGTTCACGCGGCGACGCCACGTGCCTTCTCACTGAGGACGGAGGGCAGCAAGGACAGCTAGGCTGTGCTTTGGCCTGCGGAGAAGACACACGGAATCTTGTTGCTTTATTAATACAAGAAGCAGCACGTTCTAAGTTGCCTCTGGTCCCCTGAGCTGAGAAGGGGCCGAGGAGCTGGTCAGTGGTGCCAGCCTGCTCATACCTTAGACCAGGAACAGCCAGGCCTGTGGCTGCAGCCAGGGGGAGGGGAGGAAGTGGGAGAGAGGCAGTAGGGGGTGGGGGGTGGGGGGCACAGGGAGAAGCAGAGAGAGGAAGAGAAAGGAGAGAAGTTGCTCTATGTGGCTAGGAGGGGTGGCCCTGAGATGGGACACAGGCTGCCCAGCTCTGTCCCCAGCCCCACTTAGGGATGTGTGAAGAAGGCGTCCAGGCCTCCGCCCTCTGCGCTCTACCCTGAGCCCCTCCCAAACCGGGGCGCCCAGGGGAGGAGCTGGGCCTGGAGACTTGATGGTGGGTCTCCTGGACGGGCTGAGCATGAGTGGCAGCCTAGGGGTGATCGGGTGGGCAGGGATGCGGGGTCCACGCCCAGAGCCGGGGTTGTCTGGAAATGGTGGCACCTTTGGGCAGTGGGAAGTTGGGAGGAGGAAGGTGAAGAGAAATGATGGCTCCGACCTGGGGGTGGCGGCCGTGCTGGGCAGGCCAGGGCAGTGGGCTTCTGCAGGGAGACGGGGGCCCTAGGGGAGCAATGCTGAGACACAGAGTGACCCAGCCAGGAAACCCGGGGCCCAGCACGAGGAGAGAGTGAAAGAAAAACTCAATCACATGACTTTTCTCTGCTGATGTGTGAATTCTTGCAACTAGACTCTTTTGGCTCCCAAGATCAAAACACAAAGAAAATGCATGAAGTTGACAGGTTTGGGGAGCTGATGATTATTTCCACAACAACTGGGTTGTCAAATGCACAGGACATTGTGGAAAGCACTACCACCTTTACATACCTGTTTTTTTTGAAGTTCGGAGGTTGTCGAATTCAGAAAAGTCATCTTTAATTGTACCATTCAAATTACTGAAGAGATCAAAGGCCCCTAGGCGACATGAGAGGCCAGTGACCGTGGGCGCACCACGATTGGCTTCTCTGCGCTCTCTGCTTCTGCTTGCCAGTCTACAGCGGCAGGCGGGGCAGCTCCCCGCCTCAGGGGAGAGGGTGGAGAGCCAGAGGGGAGCTGGGAGGGAGCGGGGGAGGGGCCGGGCCAGGGTCTCTGGCCTCCCTGTGCACAGTGTGGGGTGCTCATCTGCCACTGCTCCCATCACCCCCACCCCAAACTGAACAGGGGGCTAATGGTGACACATCTGAGCTGGGTCTAGAAGCTTGACAGGGCCAGTAGGAAGCTACTGGAAGGAGTGCCTGGCGGGCAGCCTGCCCAGGGCCCCCTCTGGAGGGAGGTGTGGGTGCCCAGAGAGCCTGATACCTCACCCCCTACACTGGGCACGTGGCATCCAGGGATCAGGGAGGAGGGCAGCAAGTGCAGGTCCCATGCCAAGGAGCCTTGAGAGGGGAAAGCACTGGGGCCCAAAGGGGTTCTCGGCCGCTGGGTAGGGTGAGGTCTCACCAGAGGTGGACACAGGCTTGGCAGTGGAGGCTGCGGCCCAGGCGTCGGCTGTTTTCCCAGCACTGGAGGCAGGCTGCTGCGGGGCTGCCCAGGGGTCTGAGCTCTTGGCGATGGAGTGTGTGCTGGTCCCAGTGGGCACTCCCCACGGGTCGACAGAGGCAGCTGGCTTGGCACCTGTAGGAAGGTGGGGTAGAGCTCAGAGATGCCCTCAGAAAGTTCTGGGCATCAGGCATGAGAAGGGAAAAGACACTGGGCCATGCAAGCCACACTGGGGTCTGGGCCCTGTGTCTGGTGAGGCAGCCACCCAAAGGGTGCTGTCCCACAGCAGCAATGGTAAAGAGAGCTGAAGCCCAGGGCCGACAGCTGTTGGGGGCTTCCACGCTGCGGGGTGTGCTGGGCCAGGACTAGCTGGACAGCCCCAAGAAAGGGACGAGAGGGGAAACAGCTGAGAAGCCTTCCAATCTCCCCACCACACATGATCTTGCAAAAGGCTCCTTGAGCTCAATTCAAGCCTGCCTCCCGCAGGGTCCACAGGCTTCCTCCTCAGACAAGAGCTGTCCCTGGCATTCGCTGCTCAAGCCTCAGGCCCAGGCGGCCTCCTCTCCCCACCAGCTTTGAATGGTTTCTGCTTTTGACAGAAGGGTGAATAAAAGAGATGAGCACAGAATAAAGAGGAAAAATAAAACAAACGTCTATGTACTGACCACCCACTTAAGCAATAACGTTTTCAAACTGTGAGTGACAGGTCAATTTAGTAGGTCACAACTGGCTTTTTTGTTTTGAGGATAGAACAGAGAACACCTGAGCAAATCTGACGTAAAGTGTCAGTCCTGCTGGGAGATTCTTCTGCTTCAGTTGCATGTAGACACACATGTTATTTGTGTGTGTGCAGACACACAAAAGGCTCATGTGCCTCCTTTCTTCTGGGAGAACATCACAACCAGTGTTTGAAAGCCACTTGCTGCCTTTCAGGAACCAGAAAGTGCCTCCTCCAATGGCAGCCCCAGCCCAAACTTCATGAAGTGTGTTAGCCCTTCTCTTGATTTTCCTTCTCAGTTTTCCACGTAGTTACCTTTAAACAATACAGTGGTTAGCTGTGCCGAGCGTCTGAACTTTATATAAACGGAAACACACCGTATGTCTTCTTCTGTGACTGGCTTTATCAGCTTATTTGGAAGATTCACCCGTGTCGAGGTGTGGCTGAAAGGTGTTTCTCCTCACTGCTGTGTCACGTCCCACTCCACGGTGGGGTCACAATCGATGAGTCTGTTGCAGGCACTGGTTTGGTTTCGTGTCGCTTTGCTGCTTGCTCTTGCTCACACCCCGGGTGCATGTGTACACATGAGAACTGCAGGTCAGAGCTCCTGCCCCTTCACTGCATGGTACCAGGGACGTCTCCATGTGGTCGTGCCAACTTCCGCTCCCACTGGCTACGGACACAGGTCCCGGGCTCCGGGAGGAGCCTCATAACCTCACATACCATCTCACTTTCTCACGTGTGCCAATCTGGTGGTGTGAAATATTACTTGCCCGTGTTTTGACTGTGTCTCCTTGGTCCTTAAGGAAGCTGTGCATCTTTTCATCTGTGTCCAGGGCCCCTTGAATCCTCTCCTGTAAAGTGCCTGCTCCAGTCTTTCCTCTGCCTTCCTGTGCAGTTATCTTTTTTTTGTTTTGAGAGAGTTCTTTCCATCTTGTGAATACTGATTCTTTTATTTATGTTACAAATATCTTCTCCCAATTTGTGGCCTTTCTTTTCATTCTCTTTGATAACAGCAAAATTCTTAACTTTAATGGAGTAGAACCTATGGATATTTTCCTTTGTAATTTGTGCTTTTTGAGACATTTACGAAATGCTTCCCTACACTGGGCCCTCAAAGCTATTCTTCTGTGGTAACGTCTGAAGGATTTAGAGTGTGCCTTTCACATCTCCATATTGGACCCCTTAGTAATGGATTTTTGTTATATGGTATAAAATAAGGGTTCGACCGCACGGTTTCCTGTATGACTGATGAGTCACCCCAGCACTCTCTCCCCCCTGAAGTCGCACAGTGCCTCCTCCATCGGAAGTCAAGTCTGCATGGACTCCTCACTGGGCTCTCCGTTCTGTTCCACTGACCCACTTTATCTGTTTCCATCCCTGCACTTTCTTGACGATCCTCACAGATATTATGATGATAAATCTTGATATCTGGTACAGCAAATCTCAACCTTGGTCTTGTTCTTCAGGGCTATCTTGGCTATTCCTGGCCCTTTGCTCTTCCATATTCATTTTACAATCCCTTTGTTAAGTAAAAAAAAAAACATAAAAATTAAAACCTTGGTGAAATTTTCATCAAAATTGCACTGAATCTCAGATCAATTTGAGGAAGGCTGTCATCACTATTAGACCGAGCCTTCCAGAACAAAATCACGGGACATCGCTAAGTCTTCTTTACTATCTTTCAGTGAAATGCAATCTTTTTTACTTTATCCTTTATCTCCATAAGGGATTTATACAACTTCTGTAAAATGTATTTAGGAACTCATCTGTTTTTTTAAAACTCATTTTCTATTTATTGTTATGCAAAAAAGTTTAACTTTGTATACTTACTTTTGTATCCAGTAATCTTGCTAAACTCTTAATTCTAATAATTGAAATTCATCCTAATTACTCTTATAATAATTACAATAACTCAATTCTAATCAAGTGATCTGTGGAAATTTTTGGATATTCTATGTACATGATCACATCACTTGCAAATGATGACAGCTTCGTTCTTGCTAGTCCTTATGCTTGTTCCTCCGTCTTCCTGTCTCAGTGTGCTGGCTGGGGCACTAGTCCCGGCACAAAGCAGGAGTGCAGAGTCTTGCTCCTACAGGATCAACTTTCAACATTTTACCACTAAATGGTACCATTTACCATAACAGGCTTTTTTCCTTTTAGAAGTCCTTTATCAAGTTATGGAAGTTCCCATTATTCCAAGTCTGCTAAGACTTTTGCAGAGAGCAGCTGATGAATTTTATCAACCTGTTTCTGCCTCTCTTAAGAGGATCACATGATTTTTCTCTTTGGGTCTGTTAATGTGGTCCATTAATACAAAATGACTTGGTCCTTGCGAACAAAGTGTTTCAGGGTGTACTGTATCATTTTCATGTTTTTCTCATTTTGGTTTTGCAATTGTTTCTTTGCTTAGGGTTTTTGCGTCTATATTCCTAAATGGGACTGGCCTGATGTGTCTGTTCTCACACTGTGCATCGCTGTCTGGTCCTGGTGTTAAGGTTATACGACCCTCATAAAATGAGGAAGAATATTCCCTACTTTCCTATCCTCTAAAGGAGTTTGTATAAAAGTAGAACTGTTTCTCGAAAGGTGAAAACACTTGCCAGTAAACTCTGGGTGCGTGTGGGGGCGGGGGTTTTCTAAGTAAGTGACTCAGTTTCTTTAGACTTCTTCAGTAATCGACTCGGCCCTCAGATTCTAGGACTATCCCTATTTCTAAGTCTTCCCTTGTTCTTCAGTCAGCTTTGCTAAGTTTTCCTTTTTGAATTTACCCGTTTGATCTAAGTTTCCAGGTCTGCAAGCACAGAGTAGACCAACAGCCTCTTCCTCCCCGCTGAACCTCGGCAGCATCTGCAGTTACATCCTTGGTGTCACTCCCAAGAGTCGGTGCCTTTCCTCTTGATTTTCTGAAATTAATCTTGCCAGAGATTTGTCTAGTTTATTACTTTTCATTCACCAACTCTGTCTTTGTGGGTATTATTTGTGTTCTAATTCATTAATTCCTGTTCTTATCCGTATTATTTCATTCCTTCTACTTTATTTGGGTATAATGCTATTCTAACCTCTAACATTACCTCATTAATCTCATGCCTTTCTTCTTGACTTATGTAAACATTTAAAGCTACAAATTTCCCCTTACTATTGCTTCCATTAACCCACAAATTCTGATATGAAAATATTTACATTATTATTTGGTTCTAAATATTTCTGATTTTCGTTATAATTTCTTCCTTGACTCAAGAATTCTGTTTTTAAAATATCAAGTGTATAAAGTTTTTCTAGTTATCTTTTTGTTACTGACTTTTAACCTGAGTGAATTGTGGTCAGAAAATATGTTCTATGTGACCCCAATTTTCTGAGATTTGTGGAAGCTAGCTAGCTTTTTTGCCTAGCACGTGATCTTTTTTTGTAGGTATTCTGTATGTCATTGAAAAGAATGTGTATTCCCCAATTGCTGGGAACAACAAACTCACAGGCTTATGAATTAAGCTGCTCAAATTTTCTTATGTTCTTATTACTTTTAAAATATCCCCCACGTCAGTTCCCACTTCTGATACTCTTCGTTCCTCCCCCAGGAACTCCCTCAGTGTTTCATGTGCAGCAGATGTGCTGGCCACAGATTCTCTTAGTTTTCTGTTCCCTGGAAATGTTATTATTTCACCTTTATTCTTGAAGAATACCTTCACTGAACACAGAATTCTGGAGGGTGACAGTTTTTTTTGTTGTTTCAAAACTTAAAGTATTTTTATTTCACCATCATTCTTGGAAGAAAGATGATTTCGCTAGCAATGGGAACCTGGAGTGACCATTTGTCTTCCTTTCCGTGCACTGTCCTCTGGCATCTGCCGTCACTGTTGAGAAGCAAGCTGCCAGTCTGACTGCTGTTCCTTTGTCCCAGATGTCTGGTCCCTATGGGTTTAGGATGTTCTCTCTCTTCGGCGTCCCGCAGTTTCCTGACAGCATGTCTAGTGGGCATTTCTTTTATTACCCTGCCGTGATTCACTAGGCTTCCTGGATCTGAGAAGAAGTACCTTGCCATAATTCTTGAAAACCCTCAGTCATTATTTTTTCAAATATTAACTTTTCTAGAACTCCAAAAAGATGTGTTAGATGTCCTGATTCTGCCTCCATGCTTCCCCAGCTACAATGACTTCCCCATGGCTCCCCAAACACATCCAAAGGCCCACCACCTGCCACCTCTGGGTCCCGCCTTCACGTCCCTCCATCTTTTCCCTTCTCTTCTTGCCTACTTGACCCCTCTGGAAGCCTCCACCTGGCTTTCTTTTAGAGCACTTCTCATACAGCACCATAACTACTCATTTGCCTAAGAGTCTCCCCTGGACTGTGAACTCCCTCCGGGCGAGGGCTATCTCCTTCCCCTGCACCAGGCATGAGGGCAGGAGGAGGGGTGGTAAGCGCCAATCTTAGAGAAGATGGGAGAATGCTCCCCTGAGCCTCTGAGGACGCACCTCCCCGGGCCCCCTCCCATGCACGCCCCTCCTTCACAGCCCCTGCAGCAGCGTGCAGGCGTGGACGTGTCAGTAGGAAGCTCCTTGGCTTTCAGAAAGACAAACCTTCTGCTAGGCGTTCTACCGTGCTGCCATCATCCTTTCTAGGCTCTGAAATGCTGGCTGGCCTCAGAGTGGCCTATCAAGCCAGTCCCAGCTACTGCCTTGACTGCCTTCTAACTTTCAGCAGGGTTAGCTGACAGTGAGCAGGGAGCGGCCCGGGCAAGAGGAGGAAGAGACTGCTGCTCTCGCTCCTTGGCCTTTGCTCTGCCTCCAACACAGCACCTCACAGGGCCTCAGTTCTGCATCTCAACCGAAGGGAAGTAATGTGGTGGAAACAGTGTGTCAGGGAGAATGCTGCACAGCAAGTCAGAAGAGCTGGGACACATCTTCACAGCTGCCGTGATGCAATGGAGGACATGGGATTTGGTCTACAGGAAGACCTAGGACAGCTGCCAGGTTGTTTTTGGCACCCTAAGGAACCATGAGGAAGTTAACACACTTTCCTCAACTTCTCCTTGCTTACCAGCAACTGTGAGAACCGAACAAGCTCACGTCAGGAGACCCATGCTGCACGGTCCACGTCCCCCTAGCCTGTCTGTGCGTGGAGGACATGGCCGGTGGAGTCTCGTATCCCTTGCACCCCTGACCACGCTGGGTACCTTCCCCGCTTCCAGATGAGCACTACTGTCCTTTCCTTCTTGCCATCAAGAGATACTCCCTGCTGACTTTCCAGCATCCATCCCGCCTTTTTTCCTGTAGGATACTCTGATTTTCCTTGGCACGCTGTCCCCTCACCCACTCCCAGTCCCAGTCTGAGTGGGACGGACCCTGCCCTGGCAACAAGGGAGTGTTTTCGCTAGCTAAAGTCAATCTGCACAGTCACCTCCAGCCCCCACCCCCCGCCCCCAGATCCCAGAATGGTATAGGAGCCACAGAGGAATTCTCCTTATCCACACTGGGAACATGAGGTGGGCACCCAAGGCAGCAGGACCTTGAGACTCTGAGGCTGGAGGGGACAGGGGAAGACACACTGGGTGGGCCGCACAAAGAGGATCTGGGTCTTGGTGATAATCTCTGAGCCACGGCATCAGCTGGCCTCAAGGCAGAGCCACCTGTCTCTACTAAAGCTGTTCGCAACACAGCATCCTGACCAGACTACCTCCCCAACACGCCCCAGGGCAGGCGTGGGCATTTTGCTGGGAAGGCACAGTCCCCACCCTGCAGCCTCCATGTCATCTCATCACACAGCCACCCACACTCTAAACCCAGCCCAGAGTCCCTCACAAGGCACTCATCCCCTGCTCTTGCTCATGTGAGAATCTGTCTCCCCAGGTGGACCACGTGCTCCATGGGAGCAGGGGCTGGGTCTGCTTTGCCCACGCTGCTCCCCCTGAGCTCAGATCTGAGCCTGACACACAGAAGGCGCTTGATAACTAATTGGGGACTGAAGGGAAACAACAAAGGGAACCACAGAGCCTCAGGACTAGAACGGGCTTTGTGGTTAATCTACTCTAACTCCCTCCAGTGAAGAAGCATTTTTGAATTTGAACACTGGGGTTCAGTGATCACTTCTTCTAGAAGGTTCTGGGTAAATGTCTGATTCAGATGCTAGAAACACATATAGCTAAGAGCTGCCCCTAATCTCTAACACTCTACCCAGAGTTTTCGAACATCTTAGATTCAGTGGGACTTTCCTCACCACGCAGCTCATGGGGCACCAGACCAGTGGTTCTCAACTGTGGGTGTCTTTGGGAATCTCTTGGGGGAATGTAAGTAAATTACTGACACTGTCCTGTCCTCCCCACAACACACACAGATTCTGGGGAGGACCTGGGCATTTGGGTTTTTAGAACCTCCCCAAGTGACCAGAATGGGCAGCCAGGATGCATGAGAGCCCCTGAGCTCCTGGAGCACTTGGGCCCCTGGCCAAGCCTCCTCAGAAGTGAGGGCCCACCATCTAATGGCCCACATCGGACACACTGGCCTGAATGGATGGACACCTGGGGGGACAAGCCCTGCCTCCCACAGACAGATGGTCCTTGGAGTCACCTTACTCTATTTGAGCAATATTTGGTCAACATTCACCAGGCCTAGGTCCTGCCTCTGAGAGAGAAACACAGACATAAGCAACTGCAGCCAGCAAGGGGGTCATGGGCAGCCAGTGACCATGGGATGGGGTGAGGTGGTCCTGAAGACAGGGTGATTACGTCTCCCCAAGCATGGACATGTGAACCATGTTTTCAAGAATAAACAGGAGTTTGCCAGGCAGACGACAGGACACAATATTAAGTCAGGATCAGGCATTAAAGGGAATCTAAGCTGCCCTGCCAAGCAGAGATGCGTTTTGGCACTCTTTTCAGCCACCCCACCAGCCCTAGCCTTAGGCATTGCCCTCCTGACCTCACATGGGCAAGCCCCTCAGTGACCACACACACATAGGTGTGCAAAAATAGGATTTACTTCTCTATCTGGACCACCTCTCAGGCCATGAGGGTCTAAACACACCAGTTTTCCCCAAAACTGATATAGCTAAGGGTTGCAACAAAGTATTACAACATTTCTGGAAGACCTCTGTCTACATGAACGCTCTGCAATATGAAGCTGCATGCACTGCATGCATTCTAATGCTTTCTCCACAAGCTGGTGTCACGCTGAGCCCCACCATCTGGGGCTCTGAGGCAAAGCTTCCCCTCAGAGCGCCCCACGGCTATGCAGCTCCACCCTGAAATTGTTTGAGAGCCTCTTCTGACACCTCCAGTTATCTCCCATGGGCCCTGCTCCCCTTTAGGATCTGTGAAACAAAAAAAATAGCAGCGTGGTCAAGGACTTTACAGATCAGCAACCTCTATGATGTACGATGTTGAAATCAACAAGCCCTGGCCCGGAAGGAACCCTCTGCTCCTGTACCACCATGCACATGGACAAAGTTGGTCACAGATGGGAGAGCTCTGGATGTGGAGTGAAAGATGTGCTCAGTTCAAAACCTGGCCACCCCAAATCAGCCGGATGACCATGAATAAGCTCCTTAGCCTCAGTGAGCTTTGATGTGTTTCCATGCTGTAAGTGGTGGTTGGGGACCTGCGCGCACACAGGACACTGTGCCAACTTTCTCCTCCACTGTGCACCGGGAGTCACTAGAGGCTACACACTGTAGCACCTGTCTTCAAACCAAACCTGGGGACAGTTAATGTTCCCTCCACCTTCCCACGGGTGCCGACGGCCCACATAAGCTAGCCCGTGGGAAAGCAAGCAAAAAGTCAGGCACAGCAGGCCCCCACTGAACGCCCGCTCACAGCACGGCTGCTGGGGCCCCGCACTCCGTCCTCCTCCTCCTTCATGAATGGACAGTAGATTCACTGCAAGGCTCCTCTGTACTCTGGCCTCCACGTCCTCGGCAAGGCCCAGGACTTGCCACACACCCAATAAATAAGTGCTTGTTGAAAGCCCGAGTGAATGACAGGAAAGGAGGACGGAACCAAGGGCAGAAAGATCAAGCAGGTTCCGGCCTCCTCCTCTGTGGGCCCATTCATAGGGAGCATGCGTCCCTTTGCCTCTCACTTGCCAGCCTGGCTCATCCCAAGCCTCATGTATGAATATTCATGTGCACAGGAAGGCAGTCACATCGTGGGGTCACGGAACTGAGCCATCACGGGGGTCATCAAGAAACCAGCAGCACCACCTGCTGCCGCCAGGGCAGAAGACAGCCTCTGTCTGGGCCTGTGCAGTGGGTGGGGGCAGAGAGAGGGCCCAAGCCAGCCAAGGCCTTCTGAATCACCAGACTGTGAGCCCTCCTCATGCCAGGTGGCTGCTTTGTGTGTCTGGAACAGAGGAGGAAGTGCCCCGCTGACCTGGCAGGCTCTAATTTCCCTCCTCTCAGCCCTTAGCGTTTCCTCCAAAGGACACTTGTCCAAGCTACCCCCAGTGCTGCTCGGAAAGAAGTGGTAATGGCAGGGCTCACTACAAACAGTGACTTTCAAAACAGTGTTTCTTTCATCCAGAGGGTGCAACTAACAGAGCTTGGGAAGAGACTCTAATCTTCCCAATTTATGAACGTGTTTTGGGACGGTGGGGTGGCCCTGAAAAGGCACATTATCGGATTTTACTAGGACTAATCCATTGTGCTCTGGAGCTCTGTCTTGGAAGACGGAAGCAAAGGGACTGTCACCACGCTCCAGTGAATTCGGGAGCTCGGGTCAGGCCGTCTCCTGCAGAGCTATTGAAAGCAGAGTGCTAAGAACTGCAAAACCACTACGTGGATAACAACGGGCTGCTGGGTTACGGCAGACAGCCCTGGGCAGTCCCGCTGGAGCCATGTTGTTTAGAGTTTCTAATGATGCCGGAAATGCTCATCATATAGTATAAACTGAAATATCTATCTATATTTATAAGATTGTATATACAATATGACCTCGACTACGTAAAAACACAAGTGCCCAGAAAAAACAGGAAGCAGATAAGCTAACATTTCAACACTGGTTCTCTCTCGATGCTGGAATTTGAGGTGACTTTTCCAGGACATGCTCACCACACAGGACTTTGTTTTCCAGGATGGCTTGGTGATTCCAGGACGAAGTGGCTGCCCCTAACTTGCTGTGTGACACCAGAGGAACTCTCTGGGCTTTGGCAGCCTGTTTTTCTCCCCAAGTTACTGGTAAAAATGCCCAGTGCATCAGAACCAAGGAGAGGGCCCTAGCCTGGGCAGGTAGCAAGAGACTGCAAGTTGGTGTCCACAAACCACATGTGGCCACCTGCAGGTCTATTTTGATTAGCCCCAACCATGTTTTTCATTTTTAAAATTCATTGTCAACATTTAAAAAGTAATAGTTTCAAAAATTTATGTTTCAATCTTCTCTTAAAAAAAATTGGATTCACGGGGCCAGCCCAGTGGCGCAGCGAAGTTTGCACACTCTGCTTCGGCAGCCTGGGGTTCACTGGTTCAGATCCCGGGTGCGGACCTATGCACTGCTTATTAAGCCATGCAGTGGCAGGCGTCCCACATATAAAACAGACGAAGATGGGCACGAATGTTAGCTCAGGGCCAACCTTCCTCAGCAAAAAGAGGACTGGCAGCAGATGTTAGCTCAGAGCTAATCTTCCTTAAAGAAAGAAGAAATTGGATTCACAACAGCCAAAAAGTAGAAACAACCGGAATGTCCATCAGCTGCTAAACAGTTAAACAAAATGTGGTGTAGCTATAAAATGGCATATTATTCAGCCATAAAGAGGAACGAGGTAGGGATACACACTACCACATGGATGAACTTTGAAAACATTATGCTAGTAAAAAAAAAAAAAAAGCAGGGGCTGGCCCCGTGGCCGAGTGGTTAAGTTCGCGCGCTCTGCTGCAGGCGGCCCAGTGTTTCGTTGGTTCGAATCCTGGGCGCGGACATGGCACTGCTCATCAGACCACGCTGAGGCAGCGTCCCACATACCACAACTAGAAGAACCCACAACGAAGAATATACAACTATGTACCGGGGGGCTTTGGGGAGAAAAAGGAAATAATAAAATCTTTAAAAAAAAAAAAAAAATGGGCAGAGGAGATGAACAGACATTTAAAAAAAAAAAAAAAAAAAAAAAGCAGTCACAAAGACCATATGTGATATGATTCCATGGTATATAGGAAACATCCACAGTAGGCAAATCCAGAGATAGAAAACAGACTGGTGGTTGCCAGGGGCTGAGGGGAGGGGCAACGGAGAGTGATGGCTTAATGTGAATGGGGTTTCTTTCTAGGGTGATGAAACATCCTAGAATTAGCAGAGATGGTTGCACAACATCATAAATGGCTAAGAACCACTGAACTGTGCACTTTAAAATGGTTAAGATGGTGAATTTTGTTACGTGAATTTTATCTCGATTAAAAAAAATGGGAATAGCAGAGCCATGTGGGCAATGCTCAGCTGCTACTGGGAACCCATAGCCTGTCCCCAGCTGTGCCCTGGCCTCTGGCCAGCTCCTGGCTTACAGTGCCTGCAGGTGTGTGAGAAACCCAATCGCTGGAGGTGGTGCTGCCCCACCCACCAGAAGACTCCCAGCTTCCCGGTGAGGTTGGGCTCCTGGCTCAATCAAGACACGCAGCTCCAGGGTGCAGCCTTGTCCACCAGCAAAGGAAGAAGGGGGCAAACCGTTGTTCATTGAGAATATATATATTTTGTCTCTTCTGACCAAGTAACACTCACCCCTGGTGAGTAAGTCAAACAGTAAAAAAAAGGCAGACAGGGAAAAGTCTGTCTTCCCCCAACCACCGCCCAGGCCGCAAGGCCCTCCCCAGTATCAACCACTGACCCAGCATAATGCAATCCTGAGAAACTTACCCAGCTCCTAGTGTGACTGCTTTCTTCTCTGGGCACTAGAAAACTACCCGTCTGTTTAACGATGCATTAGCCAAATCTGAAAGGGACTGACAGTCTTTCCTAAGGAACATCCTATCCATAACTGAAGGTGGCCGTCTCTTTACGGAAGAACTGCTATTTAGATTTAAAAATACAGTCAAAGCCACCGTCTGGAAGGCCTGTCCTCTCCTCGGGCAGCACCATGTGGACGTTTCCAGAAGATCTGCTTTGCTGTCCCCACATGTGCTCAGCAAGACTTTACCCCACAGGCTCCCTGGGGGCACAGCACACAGGCCATGGACCATGTGGACCAACCTTCTGGCAGCCCTGGTGCTGGCCTTCAGTGAGCGAGAACTATGGACCATGGCCTTGGGTTTGCCCCAAGGCCCAGAGGGCTCCTGCCAAAGGGTGCGTGGGGCTCTGCCTGGGTCCCTGAGGCCAACAGCATTGCCAAAGGACATATGGGGCCTACACTGAGCTCTAGATAAGGCTGGCAGGCCCTGAGGGACCAGGCCTCTCCTCCTCCCACCCCACACTGTCCTCTCCCCTACCCCATTCACCTGTTGTCTATTTCACCAGGAGGTGCCTGTATCTGTACCCGCTACAGCACTGCATGCCCTCATGCCTCTCACCACACCCTTGCCTCTTGGTGGCCTGTCCACTCCTCCTCCTTGAAGATTCCTCCAAGATGCCGGCCTCACGTGCTCTGCACTCCAGGGCTAATCCCCGCCCCAGGATACTCTCAAACAGCCAACAATGAGGCCCCCAGAGCGCCGCTATCATACTGGTGTTCCCGTCTTGCCTACACCTGCCCAGGACCTTGAGGGCAGGACCATCACTTGTTTGTGTCTGGGTCCCTGCATGGCAGGACAGAGCCTGGTATTTGGTACATTTTGGTAAACATCCAGGGAACTGAGCTGAATACAAAAGATGGTTCCAGTCTGGGGAAACAGAGACCCCAAGAGACACAGGCAAGTTGCCACAAAATATACAATTCAAAGTTCCTAGACAGAAAGCCCACTGACCAGCCATGGGTGGCAGAGTTCAGAGAACCCAAAGGGAGCCTCCTAGAGTAGCAGGCTGGGTAGGAAGCCATCACGAGCCTGCAGGCCAAGCCCTGTGTCCAGCAGTCAGGAAACCCACATGACCAAGACCTCCATCCAGATTAAACTGATTGTGCCACACTCAATATTTCAAATCTCCTATCACAAATTCTCTTACATTTGGCATCAAACATTAGGACTTTAAAATATTCATTTAGCCTAGTAAACTGATTTACTATTGCTTTAAATAACAAGAAGAATTATAGCAAATGTATCCCCTTTTCATTAGCAGTCCAGTTGAGCACATCATAATTTCCAGCTAATTACAGCAACCTGATTTAGATGTTTCATGCTGTATACCATAGCTTCACAATCTAGGGTTCTGGGTGCAATTCTGAGGCTGAGGGAGTTGACATGTGTCCCAGAGAAGGGACAAGCCATTTCTGATGCACATGGGAAGCAGTGAGGAAGTCAGCTCTCCCTCTACCAAAGCAGAAAATCATTCCAAATGGAAAGGAAGAGAGTGCTGCACCACAGTCCTCAGGAGGAGGGCAGCAGCCTGCTGGACATTATCGCTGGGGTCTGCAGAAGCCTGGACACCCACGGCCATGGACCAGGTGAGCGAGAGCAAGGGGCTCTGCCATTCTCCCTCACCCATCCAGCAGGCAAGCACGGGAGGCGAATGAGGGGGGTTCTTTACCGTATGATGGCCAGGGGTCCGATGTGCTGGCTGGGGCCACTGGCCCGCCCCAGGGGTTGGGCTGTTTAGCTGAAGCTGATGGGCCCCAGGGCTCTGCTTTCTGGGCAGCAGGGCCTGAGCTGGGAAGGGCATCCATTAGATCCAATAGCGTGGTCTGCTGTGGGTGGGAGCCGTGCTTTTGAGACAAAGAGAAGGGGACAGGTTTTACTTTGCTACAGTTACAGCAAATATCCATGCCATTAGCCATAAACATTGCCCGTACCTCCTTACTAGAGTAGAGGCCTTCTGGGAGGGGCCAACAAGGACCTTGAAAATTGAGCTGCCCCCTATCTCCTGCCCCATCCTGCCCACTCTCCTACATCAGGACTTCCCAAAACAGCCTAGGCTCCAGCCACGTCAGAGCTATTTACTATGTGCCAAACGCCCCACCCACTTTCAAACGGTCCTCAGGGCTTACCAGGATAACACTGGCTTTAGCCTGGGCTGTGGCCTCCAGCCAGGAGGCTGTCTTTCCCCATCTTACTCCCCTAGCCATCATGCAGGGACCTCTCTCCTAGGCGCCCTACCCTTCCCCTCCCATGGCCACCACGGAGCCACAGCCCTGTAGTGTTGAGGGAGGTCTGTCTCCTGACAGGATGATGAGCCTGTCAGGAGCAGAACCACATCCTGGTCACCTTTGGGTCCCCAGCAGGGAGCCTGGCATAGAGTAAGGATGATGATGGCGATGAAGACCAGTACTAGGGAGAGCTTACCCTCTGCCAGGAAATTGTTCCAAAGCACTTGACACTTTGCTTAGGTAACAATCGCCACAACTGCATAAGGTGCCCTCTGTTATTCTGCTCATTTTACGGAGGAGGGAACTGAGGCACTAGTCAGTGGAGGGAATGAGAACCCAGGGAACTGGGCCCCTCGCTTGTGCCCATCTTCTAGGGTGCCCTCGGGAGAGGAGAGGAACAGCAGAGGTAGATGCGTTTTCAGTGAAGTCCCCAACTCACTCTTGCTCATCACAGGCCTGAGGATTATTTGTTGAGTGAAGAGAGAAAACAGCACCTCTAACTCACCACAGGTCACCCGTGAGCTGTGGGTTCCATCTGGGACACTGCAGCCACAGCTACAGGGCAGTCTCACACGCTGACCTTCCCAGTAAAGTGCTTACCTCTTTCTTTTTTGGAACTTTAACTGTGTCTCTTCGGCTTTCTTCTAGGGCCATCTGTAATCTGAGGTCATCACCCCGCCTGAGGCGTTCTTCCTGTAGAGGACAATGTAACTTGAAGTTGGTGATGACTGTTAACAACATCACTATAGAACAAAGCGGTATGGCCAGGAGCAGGAAATGCAAAATTGTATTATGCATTATTTCAAAGGAGGATTTGAAAACAACTTGTAAAACAGTTACTTTTCTATTCTGAATGTGTAGCCCAGAGCGCTCCTCCCTGAGTTTCTCCGCCCTGAGTTTCGGGGTCCCAGCAGGGAGAGTGGGGCATAGGCAGCACCAAATTGGAGAAAGGGAATACTTTTTCCAAAACGGTTTTTTCCTCAAAATTAAAATGGCTTTATAATTCTTTCTAATTACAGAAGATGTCTCCTTATAAACTACAAAAATCTGACAACTCAGAAAGGAATTATAAAGAAGATGAAAATCAGCTATTGTTCCACCTCTCATTGTTCCAGAAAATGACTGTATATTTATTTCTATGATTTCTAACAGAAATGATTGATTACATTTAATTTATATTTATTTAAGGCAAAGTCACTATGTGCAAAAGACTAGGTCACCCTAGCTATTATATAATGATTAAATATAAATAAATACAGTCATTATATTTTAATCATTATAAATACAATAAGCCATAGAGATGTTATTAACGAAAATGGGCTCAGACTGTCTGTCCCTGTATTTCTGCACCTTCTTCCTGGGCGGTCGATAACAGAGCCAGGCAAGCACAGGGACAGATATGATGGCTGTGTATTTCCTGCTGCAGACAGAGGGGCCATACTGAAGCTGTCCACTGCTGTGAAGCTTCAGGATATTTCCGGTTACAGCGAAAACAAATCATGCTGAGACAAACATCTTTGCACTTCCATCGAACTATCCCTAATATTTGTCTCTAACACCACACAACATCTGGCTCCTTCTTCCCCTTTTTAACCACAGGTCAGCAGAGACAGACCTGATAATTGCGACCAAAGGGCTTATGATTTTGAAAGGTCATTTTAACCATTCCTTTCCCTCCTTCTCTATTTTCAAGTAATGCATGCTGATTAAAGAAAACAGGAACTGAGAAAACAATTAAAACTACACACATGTATGTCATCTGAATATAAGCACTCTTATTTCCTGGGGCATTTCTTTCTAGCCTTCTTTTCCTTCAATGTTCAGATGCTCTTGGTCCATCTTACCAAACTGCCCTCCAAAGGGGCTAAGCCCAATCTGTGCCCACACGCCCTAGGTAAGGAGGCTGTGCACGTGCAGCTCCTGCAAACACACAGCCCACAACCTGGTCCTGTCTGCAGAAGTGTTTCTGGGAAGCACTTCTGATTGGTTCGTCCCTTGGCAACAACTTCCCTTGAAACCCTTTCCTAAATGTAACTTTGCAAAGGACCCCTCCCTGACTGGGGGCAGTAGGAGGGAGACAAGCACTTGTGGCAACACGAAGTCCCATCTCAGTCACTTGGAGGCAGACTCGCCTGGGCACCGACCTGCTCAGCCACTTCTCTGCTCATGGCGAGCGCCAGCTGCAGCTGCAGTTCCTCCTCTCCGCTGGTCTGGGGCCTGGCCTGCTCCAGCTCGGAGGACACCCGCGGAGAAGTGGCTGTAGGGGGAAGGCAAAGTCACCATATGCAAAGGACAGGCTCATGCTCAGTAGTTACATGGTCAAATCAAACCCCATTCCCATCTCACACTCACAGGTCTGGTAACAGGCCACGGTTTACGAATATTTCAAGGTTAAAATCAAGTAACCTCAAATGTGATTTCACAACTACATAAGCCACATGGCACAGACCAAGAAGACGCCTTTGGGTGCAAGCCCAGTGGTCAGGCCTCAGGAGAATTAGAACCTCAGTCTTCACCACAGAGCTGCACTGCTTCAAAGAGGGGAACAATTTAAAAGATCAGGAATCCTCCTGAGTTCTTGCAAAGCTGCATCAAAGAACATCATTCAAACAAGCGCAGGGCCCCTGAGGACCGAGAACCCTACTCGAGATTTCCCCAACACTTAAGAATCTCACTTTACATCTTGTAGTGATAAGGATCATGGAAAATGAAGCCCAAACATGTCTGCAGTAACCCTGAAAATTTTTGTTTTTTAAATAAAATTCTACACTGACTTGAAAAAAAACCCACAAATGCGGATACTTTTTGTTTTAAGTACGTACTACTTTAAACACTTGTAAGCAGCTCCTGGAAAGACAGTTTTTATTGAAGGGGTGAGACGTGAATTCCAGTTGATCTAACAAACCCCCGGGAGAGAGGCACATTCACGCTGTCAGGCAGGCTGGGCCTCCCAAGTGAAACATGCTGGGCCGACAGTCATCAGGATGTTTTGCGCATTAGGGAGGTCTCGGTGCCTCCAGAAATTAGACATAAAGCTTTGGGAGCTTGTCCCTGATTGTGTGCCCACCTCTGCCCCCACCCCAGGAGAGAGTCCAGAGCTTCTCTGAAACCACCGGCTTGGCTTAGGCGACTGCAAGCTCTATCCTCCCTCTGGGTGTTTGTGCTGCTGCTCCCTCAGTCCGCCCAGCCACTCCGCAGTTCTCGGAGCTCAGCTTCCCCTTCCGACCTCCAGGACTGCCCTCCCCGCCGCGGCTGGGTCAGCACGCCTCCACATTCTGCAGTTTGGTAGGTCATGCCAGAGTGAGGCTCTGTGGGGGAGGACCCAGGCCTGTCTTCTCATTACATCCATCCCCAAAGTCTGGCAGAGCAGTTAGCAAATACCCATTGGACGGATGCCTGAACGGATGGATGGAGAGACAGACAGACAGATGGAGAATTCAATTTTATGGCTGATGAGTAGTCGTTTGAAAATGCTCTAATTGTGTATTAGTTTACTTCCTTCTTTCATTATATCCATTCTAGCAAACCCAGTTATCAGGACTCACTCACCAAATGCTGCTTCTGCCTAAGTCTCCAATCCAAACTCACCCCTCAGGGTCTGCCTCTTTGGGAGAAAGTAAAAGGGTAGGGATGATTCCTGACCGATGAGGTTTCCAGGTGGCGGGGCTCTGGCTAAAGTGAGTAAAACAGGAGAAGAGGGCTAGGTGCCGTTGGGGTCGGGGAGGTAATCCACAGAAGGACCCGGCGAGGCTGCAGGGGCTGCTCTGGACAAAGGCTGGGGCGATGCAGGGCAGGAGACTGCAAATGGCACTACTCTGTCACACACTTAAAAGAAAACACACAGAGGAGAGCAGAGAGAGTTCATCTGGAACAGCTCTGTGTGGGAAGCATGGTGTGTTTGCTGTGATTTATTGTCAACGAAAAGAACCATCCAAAAAAAAACCCAAAAAAGCCAGCAACCAATTGCTTCATGTCTATTTGAAGCTACATTAACAGGTCAAAGAGCAAAAAAATGCTGCCGTTATAAAAAACACAAATATATTTTTCTAAATAAAATCAAGTTGAATTTCAGCCTAGTATATGACTTCCAATTATATTTTCCAAAGTGTTTCTTTAGGAAAAAAGCTAGATGGTAACAAAATGTTCTCAAATCCATCTTAATAATTTGATTTCTTAATAATATACCAAAACAAAAGTATATTTTTTGTTGGTTTTGATTCCAAATTTGACCTATGCCAATCACAGTGTTTAAGTTTGGGCTTTCTTGTGCTCTAGAAGCAAAGACGTCACCATCCAGATTGGTGGAAACAAAGGAAGCCAGACAGTTCTGGGGGACAGTTCTGGAGGATGGTTCTGCGGGAATCTCCTCAACTAAATGTGGCTCTCCCATCCAGATCATTAACCACCCAGGCCACCGGTTTCCAGCCTCTTTCCTGATCAAAATTTTCTGAGGTTTGCTTCACAAAACCCTCAGTTTATAACAATACAATATATCCGACATCCTTCATTTACTACCAAATGGAAATCATGAGTGAATAAAGGAGAAAACCTCATACCCCACCCTACACCCCAAAAAGTGCTCTGAAAAATGAGCCCCAACTTGGCACAGAAAGCTGCTACTTGGCTGCACTGTCACAGGGCCTGATTCAGCCAGACCAGGGATGAATGGGACGGGGCTCCGAACAGGGACCTTCTGGAGAGATGAGGCCTCCCTTGTCCTCCAAGCCTTTCAGCACATCTGCAAGGCCAGACGGGCTTCAAATGCAAATGGACATGTTTATGTCTACCATAACCGATGCTGTTAGAATAATGCACAGCCGGCACATACGGAAATAGCTTACCACATCAATGTGGAAATTAAAGACAAAGGGTATTCCCCTAGATGCTGTGGTTTTTATAAAACGGATGTACAGCTCTCAGTTCCGCAGATGGCAGAACTCACAGCCACCAGCCCTGAATATCAGCTGAGCCGCACAGCAGTCTCAGCTGCGAGAGAGGATTCCAGCGGCGATGTTCTTTACTTACTAACAACATTTTGGTCCCACAAAGGACCTCTTGTGCCCGTGCACATGACAGTGAACACAGATGTGGTTGTGAGACAGGCCTGAATGGACCCTTCTGACCACCTGAGCCTGGCCCTGGCCCTGCTCTGAGGATCTGAAGGTCCACAATCACAGGGACCCATGGAAAAAGCAAGTGCCCAAGAGAGTGCCCACTCTCAGGGCAGCCGGCTGCTGGCTTACCAGCCACCCTGTGGAAGGAACAGCAGCAATTCTTAGCATAAGCTAATCACCAAAGGAGCGTCGAGTGCATCATCGTCCTTGTCCTACTGCTGCGCTGTCCTTTTGTGTACGGATCCTACCTGGAAGAGCTCAAAGTCTTCACTTGCGGTGGCCAAAATGATGCTCCTGGGTAGGCCTCGTTTTTATCTTTCCTGGTCTGTTACCCTGGCTGAGAAAGCCTGAGGGGAGAGGTTGAACAGGGAGCCTATAAAAGCCCAACGCTTCCCTCAGAATACAGCCTCAGAGGAAGACCAAGCAACACCTCCCAGTGCAGGAGGACAAGGGCCTCCCACATTCACTCCACTCTGCCTGCTCCAGGCACAGCCAGGCCGAGCCTGCGTGCCTGCACCCTGGGCTGCAGGAAGGACCCTGCTTCCCAAACGTACTCCTAAACAAAGGCCAAAAGATTTTCTAACAAAGACACTTCGGCTGGCCAATCTTGGGTAATTCTGAAAGAAGAAAGCGAAGCAGTCAAGGTAACAGAAAAACAGGAAATCACTTCTTCTCATCTGCTATGTTTTACCATTTTCCTAGAAAGTACTTAAGCAGCGTCTGCAATCACATACATTGATTAAAGGGAACAGACACTGTGGGACACGACTTTACCAGCAAACCGTTGTGCACAATCACCAGCATGACTTCTGGTGAAGCTTCAGGTACATGAGCCTTGCAGAGGGTGAGAGGCCTTGTCTCCACATGTCCCTGGCTGATTCTGGGCACACAAGGGACATCTGACAACTTGGCAAGAATGCAAGGTCGTCAGGCTCAGGGGCCTGTGAAGACCCTATCTGGTCTAGCATTGTTGCCACCACTTATAACCCTGTGCCCGTCAGCTGACAAGCAGACCAGGGTTCAAATCCTGTCCCCACCAGTTACTAGCAGTGAGACCACACACAAATGGCCTGACCTCTCTGGGCCTTTGCTTCCACATCTATGAAATGGAGACCAATGGGGCTTGTGGGAGGACTCAGGAGTGTCCAAGACACAGTTGGCTTTCCCTGGAGGATGTGCCTTGCCCAGGTCATTGCTCTCTGCTCCATCCCATAACCACCAGACCACCTGGGGGCTGGAGTTCCATCCAGCACTCCCACTCTCCACCTCGCACAGCAGAAGCCACAAATGGGTATGCTGGGGGACCCTGGCCCTTCCCAGGCCTTCCGGGAGAAGCACTGGGGCTCCAGCGCAGCTGTGCTCCTCCAAGGTAGGGGCTGGGGAGCCAACACCGAGCCCAGGGCCAGCTTCCACCTGCCAGTGACCAGTTCCCCAGTCCAGCTAAGTTCCTTCCTCATTAGTGAACTGCAATCAAGGGCTTACTGGGTCTTCCTCAACGTGGCAACATCTTCCTGTGGTTCCACGGGTCATTTCCTGGGTCAGCAATGACTCTCAGCCACTGAGGACACTCCCTCCCACTAGCCTGGCCTGAGCTGAGCTTTCTAAATCCGTTCCCCACGGAAGACCCTCCAGGGCCCTCACATACTACCTCATAGGGAGGAACAGGAAAGACAGCTTTTACTTGAACAGGGCAAATAAGAAAATAAGCTCAGATTACCACAGCTAACATTAAAAGAGAAAAAGATATAAATACATGGTGGGAAAGCCAAAAAGGTACAAGATGGGAAGTGCACCAGATCACTTTCAGGCTGTGAGGGGGATGTGACTTCACAACAGAGGGACAAACCGTGGGCACCTGGTGCTATGGCCAATTCTTGGCCATCACGTGATGTCACTCCACCACCCATGACAGTCCTGGCAGAACCTCGGACTTGATTCCAATCCAGACTCTTTGATTCCCAGTTCACAGACGTACAGGGCGAGGACTGAGCCGAACACTGCGTGAGGCAGTGGATGGACAAACCCCAGCCAAGGGATGCTCTGCAGGGCAACTGGCCCGGCCTCTTAGTACCTTAGGGTCACGAGAAAAAGGGAATGAGCTGCAATAAGACTGAAGGGACAGGACAACCAGACGCAACATGAGGTCCTGGAGTGATCTCAGTGTAGACAGATCAGCTACAAGACACTTTCAGGACAAGTGGCAAAATGTGGCTATGGACTGCGTATTAGATGATATTGGTATTGTTGATTTTATTAGGTGTGATAATGGCTTTGTCACTCACTCTTCAGCAAGAGATGCATACAAAAGTATTTACGGGTGGAATGTGATGATGCCCATGACTTATTTTTAAATACTTCAGCACAGAAGGAAGTGAGAGCCACTCCGCTCATCCTGCCCCCATTCCGCTTCCCAGAGGAAACAGCTGTTGACATTTTGCTGTGATTCCACTCAGGAAAACTTTGAACGCACATTCCGCGTGTTGACATGCATGGGTGTGCTTCTCTGACGGTTACCCACAGGAACCACGTCTACTCCTTGCTGTGTGTGCTGCTTTTTCTTATCTTGGCTTGACCTAGGCTGAATGTCTTGAGCCTAAGAGAGGCAGCCTAGCGTGGAGGGCGAGTCCAAATGCCTGGGCTCACATCTGGTTTCTGCCCCTTCGCAACACGTGACCTTGGCCTAGGCAGGCAATTCTCTGTGCCTCAGTTTTCTCCTCTGCAGAATGGAGACAGTGCTTGCCTCCCACAGCTATTGTGAGGATTAAACGAGTTAATATGTGAAAATCACTTAGCCCAGCACCTGGCACACAACACTTGTACGACACTTACCAGCACATCAATGAACCCTCAGACTAGGAGCGGGTGCTGCTCCCCAACTCAGACCAAGGCTGAGGCAGAAAGGTAACTGGACTTGCCCATGGTCACTCAGCCAGTGAGAGATGAAGTCTGGCCCTGAGGGCCTTGCTCTTTATTATCAACCCTTTTCACAGAAGAGGTAACTAGGGCCCAGAGAAGTTAAATGACTCACTTACTGGCAGGAGAAGAACTCAAGGCCAAGTCTTAGAGCCAAACCTCACGCTTGCTCCCAGCGCCCTAAAGGTACTCTGCGAGCCCCACCCTTTACAGTCGCGGACACATGCCCAGCACTCCTCTAGGCCTGAGGAAAGTCCCTGCTCTCCAGGAGCTCGTGTTCTAGTAGGAAGAGACAATACATACATAAAGAAGCAAGGAAAGGGGAAGGGCAGTGTCAGGGCAGAGGAGGGCTTACTCTGTGCGTTCAGAGGTCAGGGAAGGCCTTTCTGACACAAGATATTGGAGCAGAGGCCTGGGGTGGGCGGGGGCAGCGAGGAGGCCAGGCAGAGAGCAGATGGGAGCTTCACTCGCAGGGTGGAGGGCTCTGAGGCTGGTGCAGGCAGAGTGCACCCAAAGGGCCAGGATGGAAGACACTGGCGGTTCCAGGGGCCCTTGGCGGGGCTTTGAGAGGGTCTAACCAGAGCAATGATGCAATCTGACAGGTCCAGGAGCAATGATGGGAGCTTGCGCCAGAAAGTAGCTTTGGAAGGAGGTAAGAAGCGGCCGGATTCTGACTATG
This sequence comes from Equus asinus, assembly GCF_041296235.1. Classification (NCBI taxonomy): domain Eukaryota; kingdom Metazoa; phylum Chordata; class Mammalia; order Perissodactyla; family Equidae; genus Equus; species Equus asinus. The sequence continues at coordinate 3,019,154 of NC_091802.1, read as the reverse complement.
TTTAATTGAAATGCTATTATACCTGGAAACATTCCTGGACCATCTGGCCCAAGGCCATAAGCAACGCTCTGTGGCTCTGCCTGGCCTGGCTCACACTGGCCCTCAGCAGCACCTCACCGTGCCACTGTGAGCAGGGCGCAGCCTCTGATGCTTCTTCAAGGCGGGGACTCACACTCCGAGTGCCTTCTTCTGACTGGGTGTTGTGGGCAGAACTGGGTCCCCCAAAACGATATGTTGAAGTCCTGACTCCCAGTACCTCCGAGTGTGACCTTCTTTGGAAATAGGTTGTTGGAGATGTAATTCGTTACCTCATACTGAAGCAGGGTGGGCCCTAAATCCAATATGACTGGCGTCCTCACAAGAGAACAGGCACAGGGACAGACACACAAGAGGAGAACACACGTGGCGATGGGGCAGGGACTGCAGTGCTGCAGCTGCTAGCCAAGCAACACCAGGACTGCAGCCACCAGCCGGAGCCAGCAAAAGGCGAGGAGTCACCCCAGCAGGTTTCAGAGGGAGCACGGCCCAGCCGACACCTTGGTTTCGGACTTCTGGCCTCCAGAAGAGTGACACAATCCATTTCTGTTGTTTTAAGCCACCGGGTTTGTGGCACTTTGTTGCAGCAGCCCTATCAGCTGCGAGATCAAAGCCTTTCCCAGAGCACATCTCAGGGCCTTCCCAGCACCTCCTGACACAGACCAAAGCAGGCATCCTCCTCACGCAGGGCAAGGAACCGCACCCACCCCTGGCTGTCGGGCTACTGCTCACCTGGCCTGGCCCTGCTCACGAGCCCATCCTCCCCCTGGGCACCTGCCATGCCAGCCTCCACTCAGTTCCTAGAATCCTCAGGCTCCTTCCTGCCTTCAGACTGTGCACTCTCCTTCTGTTCCTCAAACGGAAAAAAGAAACATGTCCTCATCCCTCAGTGTCAGTTCCAATGCCACCTTCTGTAGCACATCTTCCCCAACCGTGCCATCAGGACGTTCCACAGGGCAGAGGTTCTTATTGGCCTGATTCATCACAGACTCCTCCCCCCCCCCATCCCCCAGGCATCACCCAGGCACCTGTTAGCAGGCCAGGCACTCTGCAAGCACTCAGGCAGCGTTAACAAAGAGGGCCCCTCGAGGCCCTCACCTGCACCCCTCATGATCAGTACTTATGCACTCTGCACTGTTGACCTATCCAGTCAGGCCATCTCCCCAACCTGGCGGCAATCTCTACACAGGTAGGGGCCATAGTGGCTTTGTTCCAGGCACAGAGCAGGAGTTCAAACACCTGTGGGTTCATTTTCAAGTTTAGTTTCCAGTGAAAACAATGGTTGTGACTTCCAAGGGTTCACCTCACACATTCGTCACCACTACCCTGAGATATTAGTGCTGCCACCTCAGTTTACAGACACAGAAGCTGAAACCCAGGGAAGGAGGCAGAGCCAGGGCAGCGGCCATGTTCCTACTTGGAACAAGGGTGGAGCCTGAAATGGGGGCAGGCGGGTGGAGCAGAGACAAAAGGCAGTCCTTTTATTTGTCTGCGTGATTCAAAGCCCATCCTCTGTCTGAAATAAAGGAGCAAGTCTGTGCTGTTCTCTTTGGGCTACAGCTTAAACCCTCTCCCTCACAAGATCACCAGCATGGGAGGCAGCGAAGGGAGGGCTTGTCCAAAACATTAAGCAATTTTTTCTCATTGCTGTTTTCCCAGGGGTCCCCATGGTTCCTGCTGCTTTGTCCACGGTGGAAGTCACGCTCTGGATGGAGCACCAGGGTGAGGGCACCATTGGAGCTGGGAGCCATCCACAGCTCTCGAGGCCAGAGTGTGGGAGAGAGGAGGGGGCTCTGCCCACCTGCACCCAAACTTGTGAGCAGGCACAGGAAAAGACACGAACCTCAATAAAGACCGAATTTACCTCTTTTTTAATTCAATCAGAAATTTAGGGGACAGCCCTGTGACCGAGCAGTTAAGGTCACATACTCTGCTTCGGCGGCCCATGGTTTCGCTGGCTCGGATCCTGGGCGCGGACATGGCACCACTCATCAAGCCACGCTGAGGCGGCGTCCCACATGCCACAACTAGAAGGACCCACAACTAAAAATACACAACTATGTACCAGGGGATTTGGGGAGAAAAAGGAAAAATAAAATCTTTAAAAAATAATAATAAATAAATTTAAAGAAGTTAAACGCCTACAGCAGTTTCTTAGAGCAATGTTTATAAACAGGAAACTCACTTTTAAAATGAGTGTTCTGATAGTAATTTCCAACTACTAAATTAGTAACGATCTTAAAAATTACAGTACCCATTTTGGGCTTAGGGGCTATCAACTGAGCAGTGGTCATTCATGGCTGGGGCACCTGCAAATGGGCACAACCTGTTTGGAAAGCATTTGCAATGTTTCAAGAGACAGAAGATGCTGATACACTTTTCCCACTAATCTCACTTCTGAGAACTCTACATTGAAGACATAACCTAAAAAATCCTTAGAAAAGCAAGCTTTCCACACAAAGACATTTACCACAACATTATCTACACTGGTGAAAACCACTCTGATCATAACGATGATAATGAATGATCCACTTACGGAACATTTCCTCTGTGCAAAGAGGTGTGCACAGTGCATGTATTTGCGTATGTAATTTACTCAATAACCCAGGAAAGAGTACTATCCTTAGCGCCATTTTACAGATTAAAAGATTAAACCATTTTTCCCCTCCCCAAAGCCTCAGTACATGGATGTGCATCCTAGTTGTAGGTCCTTCTAGTTCTTCTGTGTGAGCCGCCACCACAGCATGGCAACTGACAGACGGGTGGGGAGGTTCCATGACTGGGAAGTGAACCCAGGCGGTCACAGTGGTGAGTACTGAACTTTAACTGCTAAGCCATCAGGGCTAGCACAAAAGACTTAAACTTGCAGAAGTTAGTAACCTACCCAAGGGTTAACCTTTAAAATGAAGTGTAACTGTGTAGCAACATGAAAAATGCACACAGAAAGTGAGGTGAAAAAATCAGACTGCATAATTCTATTATTTCTCCTGGGGATCCGGTGGTAAGGAGTCAGCTGAAGGGCAGCCACTATACAGGGTCTGCCGTGGCCTCTGCTCACCCTATCCCACTGTGTACAGAGTAAGAACAGCTCAATGGTCACAGAAGCTCTGAACCCCCTGCCCGGCCCCCTGCCAGGCACTACACTTGGCACACTGTTGACATGTCTGCCTCTCCTGAACTGGAAGCCCACTGAGAGCAAGGCCTCAGCTGCCAACCGTGAGCCCCTTACTGCTCAGTGCCGGCCTGCCACACACAGGCTTACAAAATGAACAAATGAACACACTAACCATTTGAGAAATGTGCTTTGGAAATGTCATGTGGTTATAAATGACACTTGTATAATGTTGTTCTATTATCTACATAATATAAAACATCAGATTCGTTCTGCTTTCATGGAACACTATTCAGACCTGTGATCCACATCCATCAGTACAGCTGCCTTTGGGGGATGTGGGTCTTGATCTGGCCTTCAATTCTTCTCCAGATTAAGAACCTGTTTGTTTCACCCACAGACAGATGGCCATAACAACACCGCTCAATTGCAGGCTCCAAACCGCCCATGCTCAGTCCAGGCAGCCAGGACCCTAGCACTGCAGATGGCTGTGCTGCTCAGTATGGACACGAGGAGCGACTGACTGTCCAACATCAGGCGAGGATAAGTCAGGAACTGCACCCAGCGGAACGCTGAGCGCAGCTGTTAAAATGTTCACAGGATTGGGGAAGGATGGAGAAAATGCTTCTGTTACAATGTTATGAGACAAAACCCAGGGATGCAAAGTTGCATTTACAATAAACTGCAACCCTGGAAGACAAAATGCTTAGGAAAAAAATCCAGAAGGAAGTAATACCAAGATGTGAACAACAGTTGTCTTTGTGTAATAAGATTACAGGATACTCCTGTCTTCTTCTTGTATTTTCTACCCTACCAAGAATGGACACGCACTACTTTTATAATGAAAAAACTAGTAGAGTTTCTTATTTCACATCCATGCCAAACTTACCAGTTAGAACTGCAGAAGGAGGCCACCGAGTGAACTCATCTGAAGGGTGCCAGCTACTCTGCTAACAGCCGGACTAAGCTTTCCACTAGCAGTCAGCAGGAGGAGACTAACCGAATCGGCAACATCGATTTCAAGCTGCTGAAGGGTGGAGGATGGCCAGCTGACTCTGACTTTCTGAAAGGGCACTGCTACCGGTCAACAAGTGAAGGGACAGGGAGGAGGAAGCCTTCAACAGAACAAAACCTGACACTGAGTCGGCCACTGGAGCAGCAGTGCTCAGCCCCGGGTGAACCTAAGCACTCCTCCTTCTGCACCTGGCCTCCCTGGGCTTCATCTGGATCCTGGACTCTTGTCCAGAAACGAAAGAGAAAGTGTTCTCTTTGGTGTTGGTGGCTGAGAAGTTCAAAGCCATCTTTGGATCCATCTCCAGCAGTTGTATATGACCCTGGTCTTATCTTATTTTCTTATCCTTATTTTCCTATCCTTATTTTCCTTTTGCCCCAATTTCTTCTGGTATCTGTTTAATCCTCTGGTATTGCATGTGTTTTGTAAGCCAATACCAATCCTTTCTAGAGTGAAGCAGGGCAAATAGATGAAATGGTCATAATCTCTAGTATAATCACTTGGTCAGTCACTGTCTATGATATGTGAGCAGGAGCAGCCCTTGTCTAAGGAGCTCTCAGCCCCAAGGACTGACATTCCCCTGGAAGCATACGTTAGCCACACCACAGAGGCTGCTTTGCACCAGCCAGAGTGCTGGAGGTGTCACTGAGACGGTGTCCATCAGGACAGCCCAAGATCGGGCTGCAGGCGGTGGCACCCACCCCATGCACCTGCCCCATACAAAACCCACTGCTGCCCACTTCATTTCTGGGACGTTAGGTTGGTTCTGATTCACCCAAGGGAATTAGAGGGCAATGAGGATTTCTATTCTCTTTCTTCCTTCTTTTTTCTTTCTTTTTTTTCCCTAAGAACGAGAATGCTGGCAGTTGACCTCCCACCCAGAAACCCAAGGCAACAAGCAACATGGGACACATTCATGCCGCAGCAAGGCAAGGCAAGTGCAGCTCTGGCTTGAGAGACCACTTCAGGGAGTGCAGCCAAGGGAGCTGAGAACGAGAGCTGGGCATTCCTTCCTTCCTTCTCTCACCAGCCCTCCCTCGGTGGAGACCAACCCAGGGCCCAGAGGTGCGGAGAGTGGGAGGTCTCGTCCCTGACTTCAGAGCTTCCAGGTCAGAGGACAGCGGCAATCTTTATATTCCAGGTCTCCACCTTGTCTCATGGGGATGATTCTCCCAACCTCCTGTGGCCCCTCTGATGTGGGTTCCCACTACCCCAAGAACTTCTGCACTTTCTCCATGGCCTACTGGATGTTGTGACCAGACCTACAGAATGTGGGAGGGTAAACAGGGCCCTGGGTGGGGTAACAGGAAGGCTGTTCACACCCATTCCATCCAAGCCAGCTGCACTGTCTGTGTGGTCTCAGGCAAACCCCAACCCCTCAGCCCGAGAGGCCTCCTCAGGGCCCCACAGCTTCGCCCGCACACTGCAGTCCTAAGCACCAGGATCACGCAAGGTAGCCAACGCAGGTGCACCAAAGACTCAGCCTTGGGTGGGGAGGGCAGCCGGTGCACCAGGGGTCACAAAAGGGTAAAGTACCCAGAAGCGCCAGGTGAGGCCAAAGAGCTGGAGTCATCTCCTGCCCAGAATTCTCTCCCAAGTCCTGGACTTCTCAGACCTTCTCCACACCTCCACCTGCACGTCTAGTAGACACTTCGACATGTCCAGAATGGAACCCCACCTCTGCTCAAACCTGCTCCACTCATAGCCACCCTCATGTGAGGTGACAGCAGCTCCACCTCCCAGGTGCTCAGGTGACCGTCATCAAAGCTGTCCTCAACTCCCCTTTCACCTCCATCCAGCCCTCCAACAAGTCCTGCTGGCTCTCCTTTAAAATGTACCCAGACCTCCACAGTTCCATCAGGTCCAGGCTCGATCATCTCCCACCTGGATAAAGACAGTGCTCTCCTGACTAGTCTCCCCAGGCCTGTCTTGCCCCATACATAGCCAGAGGGTCCTCTTAGGCCTTCTCATCCCTAAATCAGATCAAGTTCTTCCTCAGTTCCAAACCCTCCCCTGCCTCCCCAGCTCACGGAGTAAAAGCCAAAGGGCTTCCAATGACCCAGAAGGCCCTACACCAGTCTCCTTAGGGTGTGATCCATGACAGACAAGTACAGGGAGAGAGAACATTTGGAAACTTTTCTAGACATCTGACATTGCTACAACATCCAAACACTGATACAAAAGTCTCAGCCTGAGATGGATTAGGAATTGAGAGAAATGCTTCCTGCCAGAAGCAATCTGAGAAGCATGCCCTACACCTTCTCCACGCCTGCCCTCAGCCACACTCCCACCCTCACCTCACGCGCCACTCACCTTCACTCAGCTCTGGCCACACTGGCTGCCTTCCTGTTCAGCAAACATTCTGAGCACATTCGCACCTCAGGACCTTTGCACAGCTGCTCCTGCCCTCTGCCTGGAATGCTCTTCCAGACCTTCACACAGCTCCCTCCTCCTCCTCCTTCAATCCTTGCTCCGACATCACCTTCTCAACAAGGCTTGTTCTGACACCCTCCTTAGCACTGCAGACCACCCTCCCTGATCCTCATACTCAGCTGGGTTGTCCTGGTTTTTGTTTGCTGTCTGCTAGAGCACTCATTACATTACATGCTGTATAATGCCCCACATCTATTATCTCTCTTCCCATTAGTAGTGGCAGGGGGCTCTGCTTTGTGCTTAGCACAGTGCTGGCACACAATGGGAACTCAACACACACTTGTAGAGTGAACAAGGGAATGTGGGAGCCAGAGCGGAGCCAGGGCAGGCTTCACAGAGCGAACCCAAAAGCAGTGCCCCGAGGCAGACTTCACAGCCCTGAGCTGGCAGAGAACCAAGGACCAGCAGGGAAGGGAGCTGTCCGCCATGTCAAAGGCTCTGGGGTGAACAGTGCAGGGACTGCTGGGAGCTAGAGGAGCTTTCTGAGCCCTGGGCTCAGGGTATCATTCATAAAGATGGAGGGTAGATAAGAATGGGAGAGCCTAATAGCCAGGAAGCCAATCAGAAAGCTGGCACTGAATTGAGGCCATGCAAGTAGAGATGAAGGACAGAATCTGAGAGGCTTCCAAGGTCAGATCCACAGATGTATGTGGAAGTGAGAGGGACGGAGGAGGCACAGGGAGGATCAAATGGGTACGCTACGTCAAAGGAAGCTCTTCTCAAACCTCATGCACACTGCGGGTCATAACCTCCCGGCCAGGCCTGCTCCCCCATAAAGGGGCCAGGGCCTTCTCAGCCATCTGCCTCCACTCGCCCCCTACCCTGAGTCTGCACCTGTGCCCACCACGCCTCCCCTGCAGGTTCTGGGGTCCTAAGTGTGCCCCTCACAAATGTCTCCCCTGAACCATAGCATGAATTTCACGAGACCATTTTCTGAATGGCTGGTGTCAGTCTGACTGACTTCTCCTCTGCTGGATTCCAAGCTGGTATCTTCAAAGCAAATCTGCAGATGTGCACTTTTTTTTTTTTTGAGGAAGATTAGCCCTGAGCCAATATCCACTGCCAATCCTCCTCTTTTTTGCTGAGGAAGACTGGCCCTGAACTAACATCCATGCCCATCTTCCTCTACTTTATATGTGGGACGCCTGCCACAGCACAGCTTGATAAGTGGTGGGTAGGTCCACACCTGGGATCCAAACCGGCAAGCCCTGGGCCACCAAAGTGGAGCGTGCAAACTTAACCACTGCGCAACCAGACCAGCCCCAGATGTGCACATATTAAGAACCTACCTTACACTTAATACTTTGTTAGGTGCTAAGAAAAAAACAGAAAGGAGTCATGGGACAGGTCCTGCCCCCAGACAGCTCCCCATGATGGGGAGGGTGTGAGATATGGAGAAGAATGCACACACGAAAAGGTTACAGGATGAAACATGACACCGTGTGACACCTGTTTGTCCAAAACTCATTTGGGCCAGGAGAAATTCTCCCAAAAGACCCAAAACTCATTTTTATCCTTAATTTCTACCAGAGCTGAAGGAGAAAAGAAATCCACATGGGGTCTATATCTTGAGCAACTTGTCAGATGTGTGTGTGTAGGGGAGGCAGCCAAGCAGAGGGAACTGAATGGGCAAGACAGACCAAGACCGACCTGCTTAGGCAGGGCACCTGGTCCTGGCCACAGTGGGAGCAGCAGGCAGCACTGCTGAGGCGGCTCAGCCTGATTTTAACATACAAATGTCTCAGGAAAGCCTGCCTGCCACCAGGAAAGCTAGAGGGCCAGGTGAACACAGTTAATCACCCAGACTCAAAACAGACCTTAGCAGTTACTGGATAGGGAGAACATGGGAAAAACAAAAAGGGAGCTCCCGGAATTCTGGGGATCACTGGGAACCTGCGGGAAGAGGCCCTGAAGATCTGCTGGGAGAAACGGGCATGTAACTCAAATGCCTTTGGGTGATCCTTCAAACACACTTTGACCTTTTGCATTCTCTGAGGTGCAAAGCTGGCCCTCCTTACAAAATCCTGTATAAACCGTTAAAGGAGGATGAAGGAAAATCTCCCAGAGCTAAACAGAGTGATCACACAAATCCCCAAGTCAGACAAGCTGTAATATTAATGAGGCATGAATGAACAGTAACCGTTTCCAGGGCTGGATAAAGGCTGGCCACCTTATCGGGAAGTCGCAAAAAGGCTCTCCGCTGGTGCCCCTTCTAGTAAGAGCAGAAGAGAGCAGGTGGCTTTCTGCTCTGTGGCGGGGCCCCACTTGGGACTGAAGGTAGATTAGACTGAGAGCATTTTCTCATAGGCAACAGTGAAAAATCTGTTTTCAGTTTAATCTGCAACAGTTGTAGACTGACCAGGATACATTATTAATTAGTCAAAAGAGAAGCCCCATTTTCAGTTACCCATTCAATTAGGTATCTTCAAACACTGTGACCTAGAATTGACAGTACAGCTAACTCTCTGTTTACCACGGTGATGGGGATTTCAGGAAGGACGGCAGTTAATTGAGAAGCAAAAACAAGCCCATCCTGTCCTCAGCGAGGTATTGTCACTGCATCAAGGACGGTGGCCTCCAGCAACTGTCCCCTGAGGCCCTCAGGGCTGCCCAGCGCTGCGAGATTTAAACCGCATGTTTCTGGCTCAGTCCTCCACCACGCCTGGGTCTGGCAGACAGTGGAGCCCCTTCAGTTTTCAGGGCATGGGGACAATCACCCCATGCCTCCCCCAAACAGCAGCTCCCCCATTAACCCTTCAGCAGAACTTCTGGCAGTGACGTGTGATGGCGTGAGGGGAGCATGGCTAGGCCATGAGCTCCTAGGGAGGGAGGAAGACAGGGGCCCTGGGGCCACTGGAGGTTGGACCATGAGGCCCAGAAGGAGACAGGGAGAGAGTTGGCTGTACTGACACAACAAGCTCACCCCCAGCAAGCAGCCCAGCATTTCTAGGAAGGAGAAAAGCAAACCGCCGTCCCACCTCGGGCTGCGCGGTCACAAGTGAGGCAGGGCTGGGACCAGTCGCCATTTGGGCGGGAGGCCAGCCCCAGGTGCGGCAGGAAGGGGTGGCGCTGGCTCAGTGGCTGCAGCTCCTCACTCTGACCCAGCGGGGCTGCTGTGCGGTGCTGGGGGCACAGTGAGGCCTCGGGTGCTGTCGGGCAGGGACACACACACATACACACAGAGAAAGACATGCCATTAGAGGGAGAGGGAGCGGCAGAGGTGCGGGTGAGGCCAACGCCCCATAGGCTGAGAGATGGTGAATAGCCAGCTGACCACATTCTAACCTGAACATGAAGCTGAAGCTCAACGTCTGAGGGAACCAGAAGCTGTTAGAGCTGGGAGCATGGCAGCATCGATCAGGCCAGTGGAAGGCTGGCAGGACGTGTGACTGGGTGCCCGACCCAGACCCCCAAGCTCCTGCACCTTCACCGCCTCTCCTAGCACCGGAACGTCCCACAGACTATTGATGAGATGGACGCTATTTCAGCTCCTCACTTTCTATCCTCTGGCTTCTTGAGAATAATGACTGCAAAACACATGTCGAGAGAAGAACAGCTCCCATGGCCATATAGTACAGCCACAGTCACTTCCCAAAGTGGAAGTCAAGGTGGCTTGAGACCAACTCAATTCAGAGGGCCTTTCTGGAGGATGGAACGAGGATCCTTGAGAGAAAAACAACAACTTCATTTCTTAAAGGGCAACCTTCACTTTCTGATGAAACCTAGCCCATAGGGAGACCTCTGGAGACACGGGCTCCATTTGTTCCGAGTGGTTTCATTAAGGTCACAACCTTTGCTTAAGTGGAACAGTTCAAACTAAGTGGGGAAAACAACAATAACTAGAAGTAGGACAATAAAACACTAATCTCTCCAAGCTTGATAATAATTTAGAATTCCCGGGGTGGGGGGGTACGGACTCTGACTTTACTATGCAAATCTCCTATTTGACACATTTCTCAAAATGCTGCAGTACAAATACTGCTGGTGGCAGTACAAAATCAAATTGAAACCTGCAAAAGCAGGAAACCTGAGTAAGTGGTCTGGTAACAGAAGCACTGACTAAGCAAGGGTTGACAGGGGTTTGCCAAACTACAAACAATGTCCTTTAAAAAAAGAAAGAAAAAAGTTTTCTGTTATGCTGACATAGTGTTACTGATTCCAAAAAGAAAGGGTATGGGGACTTGAACTTCTGTTTTTATTACAGCCAGAAGATACAATTTCTGCATCACCCACCCCACCCAACCCCTGCAGGCCACCAGGACTACCTATCTCAACACCATACTGTGAAAGTAGAGGGGTGCCATTCCTGGGACCACTTTCAGTGAATGGCCAGGATGCCAACACAGCTCACAGAGACCAGCTTCCATCACGCCCTGAACTCCACTTCTGTTCCCTGAAATCTCTTCTGAACGTTGGGCAAAGACCCAAGTAATCCGAGATGCAAAACGAGAAAACAGAGCAGCACACCTAGCATAGACCACCCATGCCACCAAATAACCAAGAACTTTCATCCGCATGTTGGGAAAGGAGGCCTTGCCCACACTGACACCTGCAGAGGTTTTTGCCTTCTCCTTCTTCACGTGAGACAGAGACATACCATCTTACCCTCCTTGATGCTGAGAAAATACACTGAGCCAGTCAGGAGACCTGCAGCCCAGTCATTAGAAAACCACTTAATGTGAGATGAAAGAAACAAGACTATCCAGAAAGAGCATTCGTTTCCTCCTAACTACCAAATACAGTCAACTCCCCACTGTTTGTGCAGCAGGCCAATCCCTTGGCTCCAGCCCTTCCATGAGGAGGAAGCAGACAAGATCTGCCCCTAGGCCTGCCTTTTCCCCAGGGGCCAGCCCTGCCCAGGTGTACAGAACCAGATCACACAGTAGCGAGAGACTCTCAAGACCCTCAAACCAGAGCAGCCGAGGGGCTGAAAGCCCCTTAGTAACTGTAACTCGATGTAGCCCAAGAGCATTGTTGTCTGGGCTGCCAAAAGCTGGGAACAGAGGATAGATGTAAGATCTCGCTCAGCCCAAGGGCACCCACGCTAGCCGTGGCCAAGCGCTGTTGCATCTGTACCCAGCGCACTCTGGCAAGGGGCAGGGGAGCGCTTCCACTACTCACAGCCATGGTAGGAGGCCGGCGAGCCCCCAGCCTTGCCATACTCCTGCTCCGAGTAGCTGGTGGAGAGGTTGGGCTGGCTGGAGCCACGGCCGAAGGTGATCTGGTTGCTGCCCATGCCGGTGGCGACCTGGGCCATGCGCTCTTTGGTTTTGAGAGCCTGGGCCCTCTCAGCCTTCAGACGCTCCTCATCCTTGAGGAGGGCCACCAGCTGCTTTGACTTCTCACGCACGTTGATGCCCTGGTCCTTGCCATCACGGTCGATATACTGGAAGTCCTTCAGGGTCTGGATGGCGAAGATGTTCTCGCGGCACTGCTGGGCCACGCGCTCGGAGCCGGTCTTGATGAGGTAGTCCAGCAGCGTCAGCGCCTTGTACACATGCCGCCAGTTCTTGCCATGGTCATTGAGCCGCTTCCACACCATGCTCATGATCTCTGAGAAGGCCACCACATTGTAGGTCAGGTCAGCGATCTCAGTCATCAGAGAGCTGGAAGGGCCCCACGGGTCATTGGAAGTGGCTTCTCGGACTTTTATTTCAGCTTCTGAGTAATTGTTCACAATGTTTTTCATCTGGCGTCTGATAGACGAGGTCGTCATCTTTAATTTTCTTTGTTACAAATGTAAAGCCCTTCAAAGAGAGAAAATTTCCTGTCCTGGGCAAGATCACACCATGCAAAGTTCAGTCTCTAACACATCTGGAGCAAGATCCCTGACAGTCATTTCCTCCGTGGGAGCCTCAGGTCCAGGAAGCCGGAAGCCATGACCTAGAGAAAGAAAGAGAAGCACTCACTGCGCCATCAGCTCCTCCAAGACAGAAGGAGGCTCTGGCTTAGACATTTTGTGAACAGAGGCATTGAGGTCTGTCAAGGGGCAGTGAGTGAACACACTCCAGCCTCCCTAGGATGAGAGAGAGTCCAACTTTCTTTCAAGACTAAGATAAGCTCAATATTACAAGTTAATAATGAATAAAATTTTAAAAGTAAATAAAATTTAAACTCAACTTTAAGCCTTTGGAAGAGAAGTAAACAGTATGACTATTGTTCTGTTTTCAAAACACTTCCTCTGGAATGGCTCTTCTATGGATTGTATTTTCACTGCGTGGCAAAAGCCAGCTACAAAAGAATCATAAAGTTTGGAAAGGTCAGTCCTGACAGATTTTACATTACCTCTGGGAGCAAGAAAGCCTCTCATTTCAGTATATCGTAACCCAAAAGTGCCTATCTACACCTTTAAAATTGCTTCACCTTGGGCTTTGGTCCACCATGATTCTAAGATTCTAGCTGCCCAGGGAATTCTCTGTGAGCACTGCTTTTCTCCTGACTTTTTGTAAAAGTTTCCAACTATTCTTCTAGAGCACGGCTAAGGCCCTCCACTGGGCTTTCAAAAAAGTCTCCAGCATCTGGCCTGAGCTGTATCACACACCCTTAGAAATAATCTGGTTCTGGCCCAATCCCCTCATTTCACAGAGGAGAAAACTGAGGCTCAGGGTTACACATTAGCTGGTCCACTCAGCCCTACAAGCACGAACACATCTACCCATCTCTCCAGAGCAGAAACACTGTCCGAGCTCAAGTGAAGTCCACGTCTCCAAGAGTGGGCTCTGCTCCACGAGTTTGGGGACCCCCATATGGCTTGCTTACCAATGAGCACCCAGCACCTAGCGCTGTGCCTGACACAGATATAAATGTTACTGAATAGATTTATGAAACAGATTAAAAACTGTGTCCCTGTCCTCAGGAAGGCCACAGTCTGGCAGGGGACAGAGGTGAGCACAGGGGATCTAAGGATGCAAAGCTAGAACAACCAACCTAGCTGGCTGTTGGAATTGCAAACACAGGCACAAAAAGCACTTTCTGCCAGAAATAACCCTCAGTATGGTCTTCAAAGCTGAGGAGACCTGAGCAGGTGGAAGGGAAGTGGTGACACAGGTTATTCCTCAAAGTGAGAAAACATGCCCAGAAGACGCCAGGGACTGCCGAAGACAGAGCAGCACAGCTGGGGTCTGGCCACACTACCCACTGTCCTACCATCCCCCACCCACATCCCCAGCTATTGCCTGCTGGGCTCGTCTGGCCTGTGAAGGAGCTGTGGCAGCCTCACGCCAGGCTGTCCCACGTAACGCTTACGAAACCTTCTGGGGAATGATTATTCTTCCCACGGTACAGATGAGGAACTTGAGGCCTGGAGTTATGAGGTCAGCTGACTAAGGTCAACCAGCTAGGACCGTCCTCTCTCCTCTTGCAGGGGTCCTTACTCTCCAAGCTGCTGCGCTGCTTCTGCTAGAAAAACAACGGACAGCTCCCACCTTCCTCACATATAGCCTCAGACAGGCAACGGACACATCAAAAGAAAAAGTAAAAAAAAGGTGTCAGGAGCAGGAAAAGCAACAAGAAACGCAATGATCACTCATCACATGTACCCATACAAATAAGAAAAAGGCAGCTCATAAAATTTCATCGTGGTGACAATCAATACATGTGCTCCAGCCAAAAAGGGCCTTCTCTCCACCCTCAAATACGCCAAGAACTCTGCCTCCAGCTGAAACCACAGGAGGGGCTTCAGCTGAAGGCAGGCCTATTCTGCCTCTCCACTGATCTGGCCAGCTCTCACAAATCCTCCAAAGCTGTAGAAGGACCAGGGATAAAAACTTTCACAGTGACCCACACATTCAATTTAATTAGGTTTTTCATTCACTGCTAGCAGAGGTGGGATGCGCCTTGAAAAGGAAAAAAGAACACTTTGATTTTTAATGAGCATCTCCCAACTTAAAGTGCAAATACTTGTCAAAATCAGTAGTAACATTTGGATGGACACAATGCCCAGGGGCCCTACGATGTGCCAGGGACCACCAGGCACTTCCATTTGGCATTCCATTTGATGCACAGCAGGTGTGACTGTCCTGCTTCTTGGAGAAGCAGGGAGAGCTGGGATCCAACACTGAAGAAACCCTGGGGCACCTTCCTCCAGGTCAGGAAGCAGCATCGATTAAGCAAGAGAGCAAATGGTCCTGGTAAAAAGGCCTCAAACAGTTGAAAATATAATGACAAAACCCACCATTTCCTGAGGGAGAAATCACGTGCTAGGCTCTGCTGCCCCTCCTCTAGTCTGGCTGCCTTGGGGAGTGGACCAGAACAGCTGGACTCGGTGTCCTCCGAAGGGAGAAGCAGAGGAGAAGCCGTGAGGCCCAGCGAGGGCACCCACTGAGCCTTCTAGGTCTTCGGTGGCAAAGAAAAGGCAGCAATTTCTGCGAGCGAGGGCCCAGGTACCTCTGGGCAAAGGCTGGGAAAGGAATGCCAAACAATTTAGAAAGAGGGGCTGTAGACCAAGGTGGGGGCTTTCTCTAACAGGCTCAACTTGTAAAGATATCTGTTGGCAGTCTCTTTGAAACATTTAGGCTTCAAGAAGGAAAAAGCTAATGAAATATTTGTTATAGTCAGAAAAGATATGTAAAGTCTATATTAATTTGAATGGCTGCCTGCTATTTTCTTAAAAGCTATAGACAAGAACAGCTTTCAGGACAGGCAAATGGTGAGAAGGGTGAGATCTGAGAATGAGAAATTCCTGACAGGACAAAGGACAGCAAACGTGCCTTCGAGAAACCATTTTCAAAGTCAACTGAGTTACACACCTCACCTCAGACTTTGCAGACGGGAACTGCCAATTCCAGCCATGAGAGAACCTGGCCACAGGAGGGTGGGCTGCAAAACCACAGCAGTGCTAGCCTGGGCACAAGATGTCCCAGGTTGCTCCACTTAAAGATGTGGACCTCTGTGGCTCAGTTGCGCCTGCCTATGTGGACCTCAGACCTAGCTTTTCCCATTTTAAACCTCTCCCCCTCAACCTCAGGATTTGGCTGTAAACACTTAAACCTTTCCCCTCCCAGCAAAAATCCACCAGGTGCTCCCTCCTAAAAGCAAGCCCCAAACACACACCATCCTCAAGTAGACATCCTGTTATTTCTAGAACCTGAGTTTTGTTTCGTTCTCACTCCTTTTTGAATAGTTTGCACGCTCCACTTTCCAAACTTTCCTTCTCAATTTGCCAGTTTTCTTCCGCTTCCAGCTTGCTGAGCCTGAACTAATGCACATGCAAAAGCAACTAAAACAGGAGCATTTGTTACCTTCTGGGCTCTTCACTCAAGTCTGGGGAACTGTGGTCAGTTCACAAACATCCAATCATTTATTAAGGACCTCTAAGCCAGATATGGGGAAGACAGTGGGTGAGGGGCAGGAGCGGGTTGTCAAAATAGGGAGGAAAAACAAACTTTGTTAAAGGTTTAGACCAAGATAGCCAAAAAAAAAAGTAGGAGGACTCGTTTTCAAAAGCTAAACACTGACAGCTAAAGGGACAAACACCATTAGAACATCAGTAACTAGAAATGCCTTTAGAAATCTAGTTCTACTGCCAGATATTACTTAGAACTACTTTACGGTAAGTGGTAAATGAAGCACATGAGTTTGTATAATCGGTACAACTTTAAATATTTTTGAATGGAAACAGCAAAAAGACTTCAAGTTGAGATTTACTATTCAAGGCAAACAAATCTTTCTGCACCTGCCAAAGCAGCTGGAACAGGAGCCAGAGGACATCCACTTATTTTCCTGAATGAGGTGAGCAGGGGCTCCCAACCACCACAACCTCCACCATACCTCCCCACTCCAGCCTCAGCCTTGAAGAGCCTGTTTTGAAACTGTACTAATTAAAAATTCACTTTGTTAAGAATCAAGGTTTCTGGGGCCAGCCCTGTAGCCGAGTGGTTGAGTTCTCGCGCTCCACTTCAGCGGCCCAGGGGTTTGCCGGTTTGGATCCTGGGTGCAGACATGGCACTGCTTATCAAGCCATGCTGAGGTGGCGTCCCACATAGCACAACCACAAGGACCTACAGCTAGAATGTGAAACTAGGTACTGGGGTGCTTTGGGGAGGAGGAGAAGAAGAAGGAAGCAAAAAAAAAGATTGGCAACAGATGTTAGCTCAGCTGCCAATCTTTAAAAAAAAAAAATTAAAAAGAAAAAAGAATCAGTGTTTCTGATGCACATGAGAAAACCACTGGTAGCCATACCGAGTCGATAAAATCAAACCACGGGCAAAGAAACTGAACATATCAGCTGGCCTGGAAAGTCTCACCGTGGCCAATATACATTTCTGTTGGGACTTCCAAAAGGCCTTTGGGAGCTTCCGAGACTCCACATCAAAGCCAGCCTGTTCAGTATGAAAGGGGACTCTCACTTTTCTACAGTCAGTCCCCAGTACTAGGGAAAGTTCTTTAAGCCAAAGAATATTTCATGTCCATCATTGTTTCTGCCTGTGCAATACCCATATCCCCTTATCTCAGAAAGAGCCTCCGTCGTTGGTGGGGGGAGCGGCCAGGAGTAGGCCCAGCCCAGCCCAGGTCCAGTTAATCAGAGCACCATGGGCCCCCAGCCATGGTGGCTAGATCAGGGGCGGTGGACAATCCAGACCGGGCCACCAGAGACCTCTCTGGACGGGCCCTGAAACTACTGGGAAAGCAGCAAGGTTGGTAAGGGGCTGGAAGCCACCACAGAGCCAGGGTTTACCTGAGTCTGAAGCCTACAGAGAAGCAAGCAAGGAGCCAAGAGATGGCGAAGGAGCAAGACAGGACATCATTTGAACCTCTAGGTCCACCTACGCCTGAAGCCATTTACCCTCTGCACTCCTCAGCTGCATGAGCCAATGCGGTCATTCTGTAACCCACAGCAGTGTGTGCTTTTGTCATTTGCAACAGCAAGCCCCGTGCAACAAGTACCCTGAGAGGAAGAAAGCCGGCAACAGCCAAACAACAAACATATAGAGCCTGGGCCTACGCAGAGCCTCAGGTAGAAGTGCAGGGACACCAACCAGGCTCTCCTCACTCACGCCTGACCCACAGCCCCAGGCTCACCAAGGAGCTGCGTCCTTCCCAGGGAGGCTCATCACTCCTCAAAATGCAGGCACCCCAGTCAAAGCCTGGGATCATCGCTCTTTGTCGAGAGTGGCTTATAATGGTGACAACAGAGTAACAGCTGGATCACTACATCTGCAGGGGACAAGCTGGGGAAGAAAAATTCTGGCGTATTTGAAACACAATCAAAATTCGAAACACAGTGGAGACTGGAAATAGATTGAAGAAAACAGCAAATAGAAAAAACCTAAACAAACAAAAAATTCCAAGGCTAGAGTGATGCCCCTGGAGGCAAGAAAAATTCCATAAAAATGTGCTCTAAGGGCCTGCAGAGCTGGGTGGGGACATTCCTTCCAAACCTAGAGTTCCCAGTCATAGGAGAAGAGGAGGCTTCCCATGGTTCCCAGCAGCCCAGGCGGGTCCCTGGTCAAAGCCATGAGTCTCTCAGCCACTGTGCTTCTGTGACAGCAAGGCGTGGGGGCCAGGTCCTATCCATCGTAGTCTACCCCAAATCCCTCACCAAATCCCTAAGGCGATTTTGATAGTGGCTTTTCAGGGATCAGGGATCATTATCAGGGATCAAGACCAGCTATAAGGGAACAGCAACAATTGTCTCTCCCTCCTCCCAAAACCTAACAGTCACAGGTCAACCAACGCTGCCTGCGACAATCCATGCAAAATCAACAAACAGTACTGGGCGAATTGAAGATCTTCACTCCAGACAGCAGCTCAATCTATCCATGTCCGGCAGTCTCCAGCGACTTCACATGTACTCCATTTTTCTCAAAGCAGATGACAGGAAGAGCTGTGGGAAGGGTATATAAACCAGAATCTCCTGGGCAGACTGTTCAAAACTCCAGACACACAGTAAATTGGGGGCAGCCCTGAGGGGATGTGACGCCTGTACAAGCCCCCATAGTGATTTCTAGGCATCCTGAAGTGAGTGCCAGGGGGTCACCGTATGATTCACACAAACACTAAGTGTGTGAACTACTTTGCAAGCCTTGATTAGCTGGCTCTAGTTTCCCTGTGCGTACGGACCATGAGTTTGGAAATATCTCCATCTTCCTACTGGGGAAAAGGGTACCACAGCCATCACAAGGAGGCTCAGTAAAGGGGTGGCTGAGACCGCAGCTCATGTGACCAAACTGAGCTGGCTCTCCAGAAGACAACGGTCCAGTTAGGACAATATGGACAGTGCCACATTCTTTTCCACAGTAATCATTTCAGCCTAAAGAGAAAGGACTATTATGACTGCATCAGCCAAGCCAGCAATAACTTAGAGCCTAAGAACTACTGCTCACGCAGAGGGGAGAAGTGAAAAGGGAAAAAACCCTTTACTTTATAAACACCAGAAAAACAGTGAGTTACAGCCCAAAAAAGAAATGTCCTCTTCACTAACTGAACATGGGCTGGAAGTATGCCAATGAATGCTTGTTGGGTAGAGCAGTCAAATTTTATATCACTATCCAAAAAGCAGCTTAGAAAAAAACTTGGATTCACATACTTAAAGAATTTCGAGGGAAACAAACGTTTTAGATGACCTCTAGATGATAAAGCAGGTAAAGTTAAACTGCCCATGCACTCTCCTCTCTCCCTTCTAGGGGAGGAAAGTCAGCAAACCTCCCACCAAATGGGGAGAAGGCCCCGCCCCCATGCTGGCCAACAAGGCCCTTCAGGAGAGGCAGGAGGGCCTCCTGCAGAGAGCCACCCGGGGAGCTCCCCCAGGATCTGACAGTCACTGGAACAAGCACAGGAGAGCTCCAATCAGATGTCAGACAGCCTCCCATGACTTTATGTGTCCTTAATTTTTCTAAAAGCAGAAATCAAGTACTGAAAACAGACATGAGGAATTTCCTTTTTCTTTACCTATGTGCCCTGAGCATTTAGTCTCTGGGAAGAGCGGCCTGTGGGTGCAGATTACATAGGTGCTGAAATGCAGTCATTTTTAAAGATTGTGTGAAGCAAGGACCCACGTTAGGAAACAGGGTTCTGGCCATTCTGGCTGCACCCTGGCCATCTGACATGGTCACTTAGCCTCACTCCCTGATCCAGGAAGCGGGGGTGTGACAAGCTGCACCTCCCTCACAGGGTCGAGGATCAATCAAACACCCTGGCAAGTGGACCTAGGGCATGCAGAAACGTGGAAAGGAAAAAGAGAATTCTTAATGCTCCCCCACCTCTCTTCTACTCCTCAAACTAGTTTAATCACGGACAGCATTCTTAAAAAGTCATGCCGAAAAGCAAACAGAGTGGTGTGGTAGAGCGCACAGAATCAGGAGCTGGGAAACCAGAGATCTGGAT
Source organism: Equus asinus (assembly GCF_041296235.1). NCBI lineage: Eukaryota > Metazoa > Chordata > Mammalia > Perissodactyla > Equidae > Equus > Equus asinus. Next base: position 2,999,238 of record NC_091802.1, on the reverse strand, counting down.
CCAGCACCGTGACCACTCTGCAGCACCAGGCAAGCCAGTGACCAGACTCCTTGCTTCTAAAATGATGGGATAGACCAGTCGCTCTCCCCAAAATCTTCAAGTCCCAAGGCTCCCTTTCTAACAAATGGCTCAATTTCCTGCCATCTCTATGGCGTCACAGGGGAGCTCAAGCTTGCGACCAGCCTTAGCCACAAGTCAGTGACTGAAGGGCTAGAATTCCAGCCACAAGCCTAGCAGTGGATGTTTCTCTTGGCCTGTGGGGTTCCATGGTCGGCAAAAGGGTAGGGCTTCCCGTAGGCCTTTGGAAGTACAAAGAGCAGCCCTCAGAACTCTTCCTTCCTCCAAGGAAGGCAGCTTGTGTGTGACCCCTGGGCCAGAGTCTCCATTTCCGACACGCTGTGACTCTGCTACTAGAAATACCCACTAACGGCAGATGGCAATGCCACCCAAAGACTGGGAACCACAGAATGGGGGCATTTGACGGCTTCACATATCCACCCCACCCCATGGGGCAGGCCCAGCTATGGATTACCATTTGATCAGTACAATTTTCCAGCTTGAGACATTTGAAAAAAATGCAGAGCTGCATGGGAAAATTTAGAATTCCCATGATTTCATGCTTAATTTAGAGCTGGCTGGTTGCTGCGGTGGCGCTAAGTGCTGGGCTGTCGCCATCTCTCAGGAGCCAGGGAGAGAGTGGCAGCAAAGGGAGGGTGAGCCATGGATCTTGTGGCCAGGACCCCACAGACCTGGTCTGAGGCACAGCAGTGACCTAAGACTTTTCTCAAAAGGAACTCAAGATGCTTGCCAAGAGGAACTCTGAGGCTAAGGAACAGGTATTTCCACATTGTGTAGGCACAAACCAAAGCCACGACAAAAATGAGTGGTTTCCTCACCTCTGCCCTTGAACCAGCAGTTGTGGGAGGTCATGTCTGACTCTGTCCACGGTGGCAGTGAAGAACAAGGCAGATTTCCGCAGGCACTTAAGGGAGTTACTTCTATGGACTTCAGGTAGTGGTGGCTGATGCCTGCTGGCCAGACAACTCACAGGGGGGACCTTGGTCCCTACCCCACCCTAATAGCATGGGATGGGGCTGCCAGAGACCAGAGGACAGGCTCACCTCAGCACTAGGTTAAAGGATATGCCAAGTTATCCTACATTTGGGCCCTGGGGAAGGCCACGTCCTGAAGGTTAATTCTTTATGTGCCATTCACGTGCTGCACTCTCTTTTCCAGTCTCTTCCTTATTACTGAAACAATCTGCTGTCACCTCAGAGAAACTCATGTGCCAAACTGGCCCTTGCCTCCCACTCTACCAACCTGCTGTCTCCTCTGCCTGCCATCCTTCCCCATGACTGTCACTAGACTGCTCTTTCTTGTCATTTTAGACCACAGTTTAAACATCACCTCCTCAGAACCACCAGTCACTCTATCAAGTCACCAGTTTTCATTTTCGGCAGAGACCCTCTCTCTATGGCACATTTTCTTGCCTATGCACCTGTTTGTTTGTTTATCTCCTATGCCCCTCATGCCGTCTATGAAAGCAGGGCCCTGCCTGTCTTCACTGCTATCTCCTCAGTGCCTAGAACACAGCCTGGCACACAGTGAGTGCTCAATAAACATTTGATGAGTGAATGAACACAAAGGCAAAAAATAAGAAAATTTTAAAAAATCATCCCTAATCCCATCTACTCAGACCACCAGAATTAAGAGTTTGGGAGCTATTCTCTCAGTTTCTGTTTCCCTTTTGGGCTCTATCACTTGAGTTAAAAACAGCTGCTATAGGGCAGAGGACATGAACAGACATTTCTCAAAAGAAGATATGAATATGGCCAATAGACACATGAAAAGATGTTCATCATCGCTAATCATCAGGGAAATGCAAAGCAAAACTACACTAAGATATCACCTTACACCCGCTAGATTGGCAAAAACATCCAAAACCAAGAGCGACAAATGTTGGAGCGGTTGTGGAGAAAAAGGAACCCTCATACACTGTTGGTGGGAATGCAAACTGGTACAGCCACTATGGAAAACAGTATGGAGATTTCTCAAAAAGTTAAAAATTGAAATACCCTATGACCCAGCCATCCCATTACTGGGTATCTATCCTAAGAACCTGAAATCAGAAATCCCAAGAGTCCCTTGCACCCCTATGTTCATCGCAGCATTATTTACAATAGCCAAGACGTGGAACCAACCTACATGCCCAGAAACTGATGATTGGATAAAGAAGATGTGGTATATATACACAATGGAATACTACTCAGCCATAAAAAAAGACAAAATTGGCCCATTCACAGCAACATGGATGGACCTCGAGAGTATTATGTTAAGCGAAATAAGCCAGTCAGAGAAAGACGAACTCTATATGACTCCACTCATAGGTGGCAGTTAGTATATTGACAAGGAGATCTGATCCGTGGTTACCAGGGAAAAGGGGTGGTGGGGGGAGGGCACAAAGGGGGAAGTGGTGTACCCACAACATGACTAACAAAAATGTACAACTGAAATCTCACAAGGTTGTAATCTATCATAACATTAATTAAAAAAATTAAAAAAAAAAGAAAAAGAAAAACAAAACAGCTGCTATACGCCAATTACTGACTGCCTGCCCAACGATGAACTGTTTGAAGACAGGAACTGTCATACCTGGTGCTTAATGAATGCTCACCACAATGCATGAACAGCCACCACTGAAGCCTGGGCCCCACAGGGCAACACATGTGTCTCAGGGCAGACACGACTCAATGTGCTCGAGAGCCTGGGCTCAGGAGCAAAGCCAGCCAGCCTTGGGCAGCATGCAAGTGCTAAAATGGATATTTCTTGGGGCTGGCCTGGTGGCGTAGTGGTTAAGTTCACACACTCTGCTTGGGTGGCCCAGGGTTCTCAGGTTCAGATCCTGGGCACAGACCTACATACCACTCATCAAGCCACGCTGTGATGGCATCCCGCATATGAAATAGAGGAAGGTTGGCACAGATGTTAGCTCAGGGCTCATCTTCCTCAAAAAAACAAAGAAAGAAAGAAAATGGATATTCCTTATTCTGACCACATGGATCCACATTCTGCCTTTCCAGCTGGGTGACCTGAGGCAAGCTGATGTGCTCTCCTGAGCCTCTATGTCTCCACCTCTCAAATGCAGGTACCGACAGCTGCTGCTCAGGGTTGCTGTGAGGAGGTGCCTAGAGAGGGACAGCAAATAATAGGTGCCCAAATATCTGCTTCCTCTCCGGCCGTGCCAAAGTGAGAACGTCTATAAAGATGTTTCTCAGCATGTCCCTGAGGCCCACTCTACGAGGACTTCCAAGGCAGAAGATGAGAGCCCACAGAAGCACCTCCGTGACAAACATGCTGGGCTGAAACCACCTAGCGGTTTGGTAGGCACTCTTATCCACAAGCATCTCCTTCCTGACCATACAGACAACCTGTCAGACACAGTGACCAGTGCCTGCTCTTCTCCTTTGCAGCTGGTACTTAGAAGAAAGGTCTCGGATGTGCTAACTCTTTGATACTAGTAATCATAATAGAATAAACTAAGAATAGTAACAGGAAAAGAGGCTCTCTAAATAGAATCTATGCATACTAACTGAACTCTGACTATACGCCAGGCACGTTCTAAGGATGTCACACACATCTACTCACTGAATCTTCCTAAGAATGCTACAGGGAGTTATTATTATTATTATTATCCTCATTTTATTTTATGACTATTATTATTATTTTTTTTTTTTGAGGAAGATCAGCCCTGAGCTAACATCTGCTGCCAATCCTCCTCTTTTTGCTGAGGAAAACTGGCCCTGAGCTAACCATGCCCATCTTCCTCCACTTTATATGTGAGACGCCTGCCACAGCATGGCTTGACAAACAGTATGTAGGTCCATACCTGGGATCCGAACCACGAACCCCAGGCCACCGAAGCAGAATGTGCGAACTTAACCGCTGTGCCACAGGGCTGGCCCCATCCTCATTTTATAGACGAAGTTGAGGCACAGAGAGGTTACATAACTGGCCCAAGCTACAGTGCCAGCAAGTGGCAGGATGAGGATCTGAACCCAGACCTCCAGCTTTTGATCCCATTCTCTTAATCCCTATTCTTACTCCATTTGACTTCAGACAAATCTAGTGCTCAAAGTCATGAGAACAATGAATTTCTCTTGCTGAATCTGCAGGCCTAGAAAGGCCCCTCTTGTCTAGATGTTTAAGGGGTCAGAAGATGGCAGAGAAGCAACTATTTTCCTACGGCAGTTCAGCTGGCCAGAGGAGATCCTTCCCCAGGAAGCTCACCACGCCAAGCGATCAGGGGCAAAGACGCTGGAACTGGAAGGGCCTCAGAACTGGTCCCATGCAGACACCAAGGCCCAGAGTGGTTTAGCGCTTACCAGGATCAGAGCCTGGCGTTCCCAGCTCCTTCCAGCACAGTCAGCAAAAGGAAAATGGCTTTAATGCTCTTCAAGAAAGCTTAACCTTGAAATGTGTGCGCTTTTACAGATTGGCAATACAATGAAATCAGGCAAGGTGGAAGTCTGAAATACCACAGAGACTCCAAAACTATTTTTAAAAAATTGTTCTTCAGAACTCACATCCTTAAGCAATGCTGTCTCTCTGGCTATAACCACGTCTTCTACTAAATCAGTTACACCAACTTTAACAACTTGAGAAGTCTGCATTATTCCTCTGAAATAGCTGTTGTCATCTGAAATACCACTCAGAAAAAAACAGGTCTCAATGCTGAAAGGTAAACTTCCTTTTTTGGTACAGAGTAAAATATATTATTTCTCTCCTTCCTCCTCTGCTGGAGACATTCCCAGTGTTTTATTTACTCTGCAACACTGACTGGATACATTAGGAGGAAAGGTTCCTTCTAACCCGTAAATGTCAAGAGTCTGCCCTACAAAGACCTAAGTCAGCCCGAATGTCTTCCTGCTGCTCCTTGGTTTTTGTAAATTTTTATTATGTACTGTTGGCTGCATATAAAAGAGTAAGTGCAAATCATACGTGAGGCACAAACAAAATGAGCCCCTGTGACCCGAGGTCCCCTCAAGGCCTAGAGCACGACCATGTGCCCACCCAGGAGGTCCTTCCCCTCGCCCCCACCCCAGCTCCAGGCAAACAGCTCAGGTTCTGGATTCTTCAGCCCTTTGCTTTTCAAAAAAGAAAATAATTTTACCACATATGTTGTAAAACTAAATAATATATGATCTTCCACAACCTGCTTTTGTCACTCAATACTATGCTTCTGGGACTCATCCATGCTGCTACGTACAGCTGGCTGTGGTTCATCCATTTTCACTGCTGCATAATATTTGCCTATGTTCATATTTAACAATTTATCCACTCATTCTGCTGTCAATGGACATCTGGATTATTTCCAGATTTTTGCTACCATGAATAATGCTAGTATGTGCAGTGTGTCTCCCGGGACACATGCACCAAGTTTTTCTAGAGTATGTTCCTAGGAGTAGAACTGCTCATTCATAGGGTATACAAATGTTCTCTGTGCTAAATTTTTAAACTAGTTTTGCTGACGTGTTTTATAACATCATTTTATCACTACTGCACGAAGTCATGTTAATGGTTTAGTTGCTACTAGATTCCACAAGAACTTGTCTCACACTCAGTGTGCAAAAAACAATGCCAACAGTCACAAGGATTTAGGGAAGCTCAGGTCTGGGCTTCTGGTCTGGACTAGGGGGACAGCAATCACACAGGGCAACGAAAGCAGACTCCAAACTGGGTGCTCCAGGCAGCAAATGAAAAGATCAGGACAGGCTGTAAGATGTCAAGTGTACCTGAGGAAATGCCGATGAAGAATAAGAGGGACGAGCAAGTGCAGCAGGGAAAGGAGGCCACTCGGGCAGAGAGCAAGGTGTGTGGGAGTGCACAGTCTCCAGGCTGCAGGTACAGGCTGGCGAGGCCGCACGGTGAGGCCCCACTCAGCACGCTATGGAATCTGGACACGCCAACTTTGGTTATCCACTTTCAAGATTTTCGCCATCTCCTCCAAATAATAATGGCTAACACTTATAGGGTACTTACCATGTGTCAGGCACTGTCTTAGGAGTATATCTCTTTTAAAATTCTTACTGTAAGCTGTACTATTGTTTAATATTTTTCTTTAAATCAATTTATTTATAATCTCAAACACCCATTTTAAGTAATACCATATATGAAATCAGGTATCATTGCTATGGCATTTTGGGGGGGAGGGGTCGTTTTGTTTTGTTTTTACTGGGATATAACTCATAATTCAGCATAAAATTCACAATTATTTAAAAACAAAATTTATTTTTAAACATATTTATTTTAAAATTTAATCATTTAAAAATTGTATTTATTTTAAAATTTAAAATTTTATTTTAAAATAAAATTATTTAAAAATAAAATTATAATTCATAATTCAGCATAAAATTCATTTTCCGGGCCGGCCCCGTGGCTGAGGGGTTAAGTCTGCGCACTCCGCTTTGGCAGCCCAGGGTTTCACCGGTTCGGATCCTGGGCATGGACATGGCACCGCTCATCAGGCCATGTTGAAGCGGCGTCTCACATGCCACAACTAGAAGGACCCACAACTAAAATATACAACCATGTACTGATGGGATTTGGGGAGAAAAAGGAAAAATAAATAAATAAAAAAAAATTAAAAAACCATTTTAAAGTGTACAATTCACACTTAACAATTTAGTATATTCACAATGTTGTACACTCATCACCACTATCTAATTCCAGAACATCTTCATCACCCCCAAAGAGAACCCCTGTATCTATGGGCAGTCACTCCTCACGCCTCCTTTCCCTCAGGCCCTGGCAGTCACTCGTCTACTTTCTGTCTCTATGGATTTGCCTATTCTGGACATTTCACATAGGTGGGACCATACATAGCCTTTTGTGTCTGGTTTCTTTCACTTAGCATATTTTAAAGGTTCACCCAGATTGCATTATCTATCATACTTCCTTCCTTTTCTATGGCTGAATAATTTTCCACTATATGGATACGCCACATTTTATTGATCCACTTAGCACCTGGAGGACATATGGGTTGTTTCCATTTTTTTGGCTATTATGAATACTGCTGTTATGAACATCTGTACAAGTTTTTGTGTGGATATATGTTTTCAGCTTTCCCGGGTATGTACGAGGAGTGGAATTGCTGGGTCACATGGTAACTCTATATTTAACTTTATGGTATTTTTAAGATAAAGAACTATTAAAATGAGTAACATTCAACTGCGTACCACTTAACATTATTTTAGGAAATACCACTAAAGGCAAAGCTACTGAAGTTGGTCTTTGTTTTGTTTGGGAGCAGAGGAGTGATCTGTCAGAATGGTATTTCTGCAATCCTGATCAAGCAGCAGCAGGGGGAGAGGACTGTGGGAGAAGGGAGGAAGATGAAGTTCGGCCCACACCAGAGGCGATGCGAGGAGACTAGGCCTGAATCCGGTGCAGCAGGGGAATGGATACAGGCCAGAGAGGACATAAACACAGAGCGGGAAAATCAACCCTGGACAGTGAAGTGCCGGCATGGGTGGGGCAGGCAGGCAAGGGAGCAGCCAGGAGGACAGAAGCACCTTTAACAGAGCGTAAAGATGAGGAGGGTGTGCAGCTTTCAGGAGAAGGAAAGAGGCAGAATAAGCAGTTTTATTTCAGACAAATGTAGCTGAAAGTGCTGGCAAGATAGACACGGAGAACGGATATGGCCAAGTGGCAGCTGGTGCCTAGGGCGGGGAGGGGTGCTAGGGCTGGCATGTTCCCCTGGGAGGAGCAGATGAGAGGAACCAAGGAGAGCAGAGGAGTATGGGGACGAGGATGCAAGTCAGAAGGAGGCAAGTGGCCATCAGCAAATTTCAAGAAGGGCCAGGAGCGGGTGGAGACACAGGAAACCATCCAGTGCACGGAGTGGAGAGCAGAGAGGTTTCGGGGAGTAATGCTAATCCACAGAGACACATGGGGCCGGCCCAGTGGCGCAGTGGTTAAGTGCACACGTTCCACTTCAGTGGTCCAGGGTTCGCCGGTTCGGATCCCAGGTGCAGATATGGCACTGCCTGGCAAGCCATGCTGTGGTAGGCATCCCACGTATAAAGCAGAGGAAGATGGACATGGATGTGAGCTCAGGGCCAGTCTTCCTCAGCAAAAAGAGGAGGATTAGCAGCAGATGTTAGCTCAGGGCCAATCTTCCTCAAAAAAAACCCAAAAAACAAAAAACAGGGACACAGAAGAGTCCAGAGGAGATAGCAAGAGACCTGCCTTCAAGTACCATGTATGGCAGCAGGTAGCTGAGACAGCTGTGCCCTCTCCTAATTACACCAACAAATGGCTCAAATGCCCTTGCGGGGAAGGCCACAGGGAACCTCTCAGACTTGCTGCACCATGGCCCATACCTCTTTGGCCACCTCCCTGTCTCAGGACAAATCTGAATCCATCACCCCCAACTCCCCGGCCTGCCTCCAATTCCCCTTCCCTCCAGGGATCCTCTGCTGGAGGACCCACCACCTGCTGCCTGGCTGGGCGAGCCAGAGGCCTTGGAGCCTGCGTGGGAAGCTTCCGGTTCTCCCTCCACCTCTCCCTCCTTCCTCCCACGACCTCTGGACTGCAGGCTCTCAGGGGACAGAGGCTCCAACTGTCTCCACACTGCTTCTGCCTCATAGGGCCTGGCACAGCGCCTGGCACACATCTGCTATAGGAATGAATGACTCCACAGGCACCGAGTACAACCCCCACCTGCTTGCGTGCCACCCCCACCATCTCTCTGCCCCTTCCCACACCCTCACCACGCTTCCAAATCAAGGACCTGCAAATGCTCTTATGGAATATAAAACACGGCCTATCAATATTGTTACAGTTTAAAAATAACAACTTGGTAGAGTGGAAAGATGGCTGCTCTCCCTACCGCTTTTCTTTTCCTTTTTCTTTTTTTGCTGAGGAAGATTCACCCTAAGCTAACATCTACTGCCAATCTTTCTCTTTTGTATGTGAGCCACCACCACAGCATGGCCACTAACAGACAAGTGGTGTAGGTCTGCGCCCAGGAACTGAACCCAGGCAGCCAAAGCGGAGCACAATTAACTTTACCACTAGGCCACCAGGGTTGGCCCCGCCATACCACTTTTTAGTCGCCTGGACAAATCTCAGTTTCCTCCTCTGGAAAATGGAAATGGTGAGCTGCGAGCCCCACACGGCAACAGACCTGAGTTGTGTGAACTGGGGTGAAACATTTTACTTCTACGACAGGCTCCAGGTTTGCCCACATGCTTCTGACTGACCCTCACCAGGCCCCACTGGTCCCCTTACCACTCTCCCCAAAAGAAAAGCAGAACAGGAGCAAGCTGACATTCCAGGTTGGGGGGGCATTTCTGAGTCAATTTCACACTAAATTTAACAAGCAGAAACAAACAGTAGCTTGCATACCACATAATTTTTTTAATTCTTAAAAGATTAGAAGTATGCTGCCAAATGTCAAAACACAAAAGCCAAAAAGAAATTAAAGCACTTCTTTTCCTTTTGGTTTTATCTCCATTAGCCAAATGCTTTGTTCAAACAAGGTTTCCACCGCCATTGTCCTCCTTTGTTTAGAAAAATAATAATAAAGGGGTGCACGTCCAGCACTGATGACTGAGTGTGCATGCACATCTGCCCAGTTTCTCCAGTGCCCAGAAAATGCACCGGCTTAGAAATTCGTTGTGCCAGAGGCTGAGGAAGAACTGTTTACATGCCTAAGAATATTCAACCGGCCACGTCAATGCCACCAACCTCCTCCTCCTTCAGCTACCCCGGGGATGACCAGACCGTGAGAACAGGGCAGTCCTTCAGCACATTTCTGCTTCACAAGGAAAACATGAACCAAAGGCCTGGGGAAGGCCAGGGCCTATTCCCTCAGTGACCACAGGCTCCGCTGCTGCTTGTCAAACTCACCAAGGTGACAGCTGTAATGTACTGAGTGTCTACTATGTGCTACAAATCTGCAAAGCAGGCATTTTACAGATGAGAAGAGAGAGGGTGAGGAACACAGAGCAAGTCGCAGAGCTGGGGTGAGGTCTGTGCTCCCTCTATGCCTGTGAAAACCTAGATGAGCCCAGTCCTAACCTAGGCCAATTTAACTTTACTCCATGAGGCTGCCCTCTTCCTCTCCAACATCATCACACACTTCCTACGCCGCTCCTTGGAAGAGTCAAGGTATTTCCACCAACCAGCTTTCAAGGTCCACCCATCAGTTCCAGGTAATTTCTAACCTAGAACTCCCACCTTACTAATGAGCCCTTTCCAGAGTGACCTTTCAACACAGAATCATCTCCTGGGGCCCGGGAATGCCCATTTCTCTTTTCTGTAGCAATCTGTTCCATTCACAAGTATTTCCAGTTCACCACCTTCTGGGCCTGTGATAGAAATGCATTTTCCCACCCCCTCCGAAGTCAGTCACGGCACAGGGCAATAAAATGTGACAGAAATGATGTGTGTCACTTTCTGTCGAACACTTTAAAAGCCACTGTGCAATTCTCCACATTCCCTTCCCAATGTGCTGGTGAGGGTGGAAGCCTATGTCAAGATGGAGCCTCCTTATCCGTCCAAGAGAAAGGAAGACGTGTCCACACACAAACTCACACTCCAATGTTCACAGCAACATTACTCATAGCAACCAAAAAGTGGAAACAGCTTTGTCCCTCAACAGATGTATGGGTGAACAAAATGTGGTGTGTCTATAACATGGAATATCATTCAGTCTTAAAAAGGAATGAAGTAAAGATATATGCTACAACATGACGACTTTGAAAACATGCTGAGTGAAAGAAGCCAGACACAAAAGGACACATATTGTACAATTCCACTTACATGAAGTGTCCAGAACAGGCAAATCCAGAGACAGAAAGTATAGTAGATGGACAGTTGCCAGAGGTTGGGGGACAAGGTGGGGGATGACTGCTTAATGGGTAAGGGGTTTCTCTACAGGGTGATGAAATGTCCTAAAATAAGACTATGATGATGGTTGCACAACTCTAAATATACTAAAAGCTATTGAACTGTATATTCGAATAAGTGAATTTTATTGCATGGTACACAAATTATATATCAATAAAGCTGTTAATAACAACCAAAAAAAGATGGTGCCTCCATCAGCCTGCGTCCATGAATGATTACAACGACCACACACCGGACACGTAGCATGAGCAAGAAATAAGCCTTTGCTGTGCTGAACCACTGAAATGTGAGGGGCTGGTTGCTTTCACAGCAGCAAGCAGCCCATCCTCATGCAGACTCAAACACATCCATACTACTGTATGTTTCTGTTGAAAACGTGTCTGCGGCCAATTACTTAAATTCCTGGAAGGACGCCAAGGTTGTGGTTCTGTCCCAGTAGGAACCAGACTCTGTCCCAAGGCCACAGTCTGAATCTTTAAACACAGAAAATGGAGTGGGAGGTACTTAAAGAATCTGGTTAGATCAGAATAATTTCTAGCCTGAAAAAATACCTACAATTCATAACACATTGAACCAAACTTCCAAAAATACAAAGAGCTCACAGAAACTGAGAAATAAGCAACCAATAACCCAAGAGAAAAATGGGAAAACTGTCCACAGGAAAATATAAATGGTCCTTAAACATATGACAACATGATCAGCGCACATTTCAGAAAAATGCAAATTAAAACTATATTGAGATACTCTTTACACGTGTCAGACTGGCAAAAACCCCAACATTTGACTATACCTTCTGCTGGCAAGGCTGTAGGGAAACAGGCACTCCTACTTGCTGGTGGGAACACAAAATGAAACAACCCCTGTGGAGGGCAATTTGGCAAAATCTATCAAAATGACAAATGTGTTTACCCTCTGACCCAGCAACGTCCCTAGGCTACCCTACAGGTCCACCTGCACTGCCGGAAAGGACTCCTGAGGCACAGTAAGCTACCCGTGGCAGGCATGTCATAAAACAGCATGTCGGAAAACAGCTCGAATGCCTTTGTATAGGGGATGGAATTTAAAACAAAACAAAAGGAACAACTTCTGTTCTTCCAAAAAAAGGAACAATTTCACAATACTACATAGCAATTCCCTCTCTCAGAGAAAGGGAATGACAATGATTCTCTAAGTACTGACATGGAAAATCTCTAGGCTACATTGGTAAGTAAAAATCAAGGTGTAAAACGATGTGTACAGTGTGCTATCTTTTACTTAACAAAAAGGGATAAATGGTAGGGGCCGGCCTGGTGTCACAGTGATTAAGTTTGCACGCTCTGCTTTGGTGGCCCAGGGTTCACCAGTTCGAATCGCGGTCGCGGACCTATGCGCTGCTTATCAAGCCATGCGGTGGCAGGCGTCCCACACGTAAAAGACAGGAGGATGGGCATGGATGTTAGCTCAGGGCCAACCTTCCCCAGCAAGAAGAGGAGGCTTGGTGGAGGATGTTAGCTCAGGGCTAATATTCCTCAAAAGAACAAAGGTGGGGGAGGGAGAAATGGAAATATAAATTTGTGTTTGCTTTATTTGCATAAAGAAACACCGGAAGGCTATTCAAACTACTAAAAGGGTTTATCTATTAGGGAGAAGGGGGATAGGGCAGATGAGATCAGAGGCGAAGGGCAAGATTTCTTCAAATATACTTTAGTGCGCTTTCATTTTAGAACTATGTAAATGTACCGCCTGTTCAAAAGAGCATTACATTTTTAAAAAGTCCCATCATTCAAAAAAAATTATCAAAGCTTTTGGCCAAAAGGTCCCAGATGCCAGTGCCATGAGCAGCGCAGCCATAACCGTCAGCCCAGCTCTCTCCGTATCCCTCCACCCGTCCAACGGTCAGAGCCCTCCACTGATAGCTGTGAAAGCTGGAGGGCAGGGAGCACAGAAAGTCCTGCATCTGTCCCTTCCAAATCCCTCAGACTTCAACACCTGGAAGGCTGTGAACAGCCTGTGGTGGCTTCCCCAGCTGTCCGCACTCCCACCCAACCGGCTATCCAGCTGGTCGGCATCGTCCTTCTCCCAGACAACTCCCAGCTGCAGTTGTCCACTCCCCTGCCCTGCCCACAGATTCATGCACAATCCTCTTCCCCTCCAAGTGTAGCCTGAGCAGGTCTGTGTCTCTAATCATCAGGTGGCAGGGTCAAGGAAGGGAAGAACAAGAAGCTCAGAGCTGCCAACTGTGCAGCAGTTGGATCTTCAGCACCTGCTACGTGCTGGGCAGCAGCACGGCACTGGGGGGTGCAGATCAATCAGACAAACTTCTGTCTGCAGAGAGCTCACGCGACAGCCCACGAGGAGCAGGGAAACACAAACAATGATACCCAGATGGAAGCCTAAAGGGTACCGGCAAGGCATGGAGCATGTGAAGGAATGGCTGAGGTGGGTGAGCAGCAGTCACAGTGCATTCCAAGCAGAACGAGTGGCTCAGTACCCAGCCTGGCAAGTGAAGAGAGGAGAGCAGTGAGAGGTGAGGCCAGAAGAGAGGGTGGCAGACCAGGCAGGGACAGCGCTGGACGCCAGGGGCAGAGAACCTGGACTCCTCCTCCAGGCGTTCAGAGCGAGGGAACACGATCTCAGGGCCCGTCTGAGCACGCGATCTCATCCACCTCACTCCAGGATTGCCTGGGCCTTCCACCTGGAATCCAGCTCTCCTCACCACGTCCTGGTCCAGCCAGCCTAGCCTCTGGTAAATCAGGGAAGTGGGAAAGTGTAAAGAGGAGAAGCAAAAACTGTGAGTGAAAAGGAAAGGCGTTGGCCCTCAAAGGGGTGATATTCATTTGTCTAGAAATGTCCCTCTGAAGCGGCTCAATGCTCAAAAGATGACAAATCAATGCGGTGCTGTGCTCCTGCTCAACAAAAACAACAGCAAAGCCGTATTTCCAGATCACCTACTGCAGGGGAGAAACCGCAGCAGTTCCAAACTGGATTGCCACGAGCCTCACAGGGCAGTGGTTTTTAAAACCTCTTATTCTGATTCAGAAGCCAGTGTGTCAAGGAATGAGTTTTTTCTTTTAAAGAAGAAAACATTTGTTTCCCCTCTCAAGTTTTAAACCACTTTTTTCTCTTCCAAATGAAAAAAAAGAATCCTTCATAGCAGGCTTTCAATTTCTATTAAAAGAATGTCTTAAATATCCACCAGTTGGTAGTGCAATGTAGCACACAAACGCAAACCTCCACTTGACAAGTCTGTACCAAGATGCCGCCACCACCAGGCCCTGCACTGCACCCTGCCCACTGCACATGGCACATTGCTGCCTTCCTGGGGTGTGCAGTCTCGTGGGAAGGCCAACATCTTTTTACTGGGTTGACTCTAACCAGCCAAGTGGGCCTGACACGAGTGGGCAGGGAATCAGGGACCTACCTCTCCCCAGTGCGGGAGACCTGCTCACAGGGACTCAAACAACCCCTCTGACTGTGCATATGCAACTTCAATGCCCAGGGCCCCAGAGGGAAATCACCAGACCCCGACATGTCATAGGTCACCCTGAAGTGACCCAGTTGACCTACAGCCTGGACTAGCTCTCTGAGCTGGATCAGAGTGAGCTGGTAAGCCTCAGGCAAACACCATTCCTGAGGAATTGGCCCATCTTCTCTTCTGGAGACTCCAGAGAGGTGATGAACCATTACCAGCTTCTCATCAGCAACCCAACCCAACCTCTCCAAAGAGAAAAGATACATCCAGAAACAACAAACCCACTTGAACGCTGCTCTTCCCTAAGAATACAATGTCTTGAGGACACAGAACTCACGCATTCCGGCATCAGGAAGGACTTGGATATCACTCAGTCCTACTCTCTCATTTATACCAAAGACGGGGAAACTGAGGCCCAGAGAGCATGAAGTGACTTTGCTCAAGGAGCTGTTGATCCCACTCTGGAAGTCTCTGAAATGCATGCAGTGCTGTCGGACTTTGGTTGCACTGTTCAGCCCTGAAATCACCCTCCTCACCAGACCAGTTCCACCTCCACACTCCCTACCTCAGCACCGGCACTAACCGGGTCTCCTCCTCCCTCACCCACATCCAGCTGGTTAATAAACCCTAGCAAGCGGGCAAAGCCCTTCCCCCAGCAGAGTTCCCTCCTGGCCTTCTGGAGCCCCTGGGGGCTACAGACGATGTGCAGCAAGGGAGGAGGGGACAAATCATTCAGGTACCTGAACTCTTCCCAGCATGGCCATTCAAGGGAAAGCTCTGCACCATCCATGATGGTCACACAGGCCACAAAGACCCCTGGGTACTAAACAAACAAACAACTTAGAGAAAGTAAACCAAAATATAACAGCAATTACAGTGACAAGGCTATAGGTCAAGTCCTGCTTTGGTCCTTCCTACTTAGTGAACTTCCCAAATTTTCTCGATGACCATTAAAGCAGGCATCCTACACATTCTCCATGAGAGCACAAAAAAAGAAAATCAGCCTGGAACTACTATATTGCAGGCACCCTATTTTAGTAGAGCTGACTTTAACACAGTCTTTGAAAATTCTTGATAATCAGATGGTGGAGAAGAAAAGAAAAAGTTAAGATTTTTGTTCAAAGTCAAAAGAACTAAATGAAAATAATCTGGATTTTTCTAGGGACAGAGGGAAGAAAGAATGATGTTTGGTTTTGTTTGTTTAAAGAAACATTTGTTTCTCTTTCTTCAAGTGTTCAAATCTACCTAACACCTTGCAGTCAGGTTACACAGTGATTTCCTGTGCCGCTTGCCCTCTTTTGCCAATAAAATACACTCTTTCAAGCTAAGAAAGAACGTGCTTTCGTTCATGATTTCTTGTTTCTCTTCCAAGCAGGGAAGAGTGCTTTTTTGTTAAAGTGTAGGAGGGACCAGATTAGTTGCAAAGACCATGTTTTACATTTTCTCTTCACATGCTGAGTTGTCTCCACAATCACATTCTACAGCAAATGGTATGAAGTATAAATTAGGGCCAGGTATGCGACTTGGGTGCTGAACGGCCCAGAAGACCTTGTTACAACGCTGTGTACCACTAGGCAGGCCCCAGATCCTCAGAGCAAAATTTTCAGGCACTCCTCCCCACCCTGGTCCAGGCTTTGGTTGTTCTGGCCAAGGAGGAGCCCCTCAGAGGTTTCCTACTGGTTCCACTGGCAGGAAAACAATTGGAAGAACCACATAATCCTCTTTACTCGGCTTCTCTGAGCTCACTACATGGTCCTTTGGGCCAGCTGTCCTCCCAGACTCCATCCTTTCTATCTATTTATCCCTGCCTTGTCACTAAAAAGATGTAAAATGGCCTACAGCAGTGGTTCTCAACCCTAGCCACACGTGTGAGTCTCTGGGAAGCTCTGGAAATTTACTTATGCTCAGACCCCATCCAAACAATTAAAACAGAAGGTGATGGGGACCCAGTGTTGGTACCTCAAAAAAGAATCTCCCCAGGTGATTCTGATTAAAGAACAGTTAAACAAGTTGAGAATCACTGGCTTAGAGAAATCCAGAGAACATAATGAAAAACAAGTGAATGAAGAAACCCAGGCAATAGGAAAACAGAAGGGGAAAAAAAAATGCTGGGCCAGAAAGCAAGGTTAGAACCCAAAGTGCAGCCCACACTAGAGATGGGACAAGTGACTGGCTCTGAGCTGAGCTTCCTAGTAGCCAAAGCAAAGAGGATTCACACTGTCTATAAAATAGAAATAAATCAGATTCACAGAAGACTCTCCTTGTCCTGGGACCTGAGATGAACACCTCTGTGGGGGATCAGAATTGGTCACCTCAAAATATATTTCTTTGCCTTGATTATTTTCAAGAACAAAAGACTCTGAAAGAAACTTTGACCTTCCCCCTAACTGCCCAAAAGAATTTAAGATAAAAGGCCTGTCCCCAGGACAGGCCATCACCATATATAACTCTGAGTGTCAGTAGACTGGTAGACTGGGAGGGTCCTTGCTAAGCCCATTCTTATCAAAGTTCTGTTTACCAAACATTTGCTTTTCCATGTCCATGTAAATTGCCTCCCTCCCCTTTGAAGCCCCAGACACCTATCCCCAACACCCTCTTTTGTCTTTAGCTGAAGATGATATTTAAGGTGGCAGCTCGGCCATTCTGGCAAGTTACCCAATTTTCCTGGGTTTCTCCCATGCATACATGCTATAAAGCTTTGTCTGATTTTCTCCTGTTATTCTGTGTCATGTCAATTTAATTAGCAGGCCAGCCAGAAGGACCTAAAGTGGGTAGAGGAATTCTGTCCCCCCCCCCATACCTCCCTCACACCCTCCAGAAAAGGACACACAGCATGATGCAGAGGAGAGTATGCTCCTCAACACTGTGATCATAACCAACTAAGAAGCAGCGTAGGGCCACTTCTCACCCCATGGAGCAGACGTGGAGCAGGGCACCCACCAGTCAGCATCTGGCTACTCCAAGTTGCCCACTAACTCCTCACTGGAAATTAACTGTAACGGAAATCAGTGCTGCACGTAAAACACCTACCAAATCCACTTCATTTTCCACACCGACAGCAATGCAGCTAACCTCCCGTCCTGAACTCCTGCCTGCTGTTGTGAACGCATGAGGGCACAGACTCTCCGTATAGCAGTAAGGGGACTGACTCGATATCCAGGAAAACAAGCTTTTCCATCAACGGCTCTCATGAAAACACGAAGAATGCCAGGTCTGTCCCCATAACTCAGGAGGGGGCAAAGCCCCAGAGACTGCTGAGCATTCCTTCGATGCCAGTGCTCAGAAAGGCCACTGTCCACCCTCAGACCCACAGCTGTGGTGTCTCAGGTCTAAGAAGAGCAGGGTTTGTCCCTCAGACGCCGGCTGTTAAGCAGGCCACACAGCCAGCGAAAACAAAAAACAGCCAGAAGAGTCTTCAGAGCCCCTCATGCACTGACATCATGTATTGAATACTTTTCTATTATGCATATCATACTTCAGTAATAAGTGCTTTTTAAATGTGTGTGTTGAAATCAAGGAATCAAGAGTAAATCACCATCCTGTCCCCTCATACACGATGACATTTTCTTTTTGATCCACGCAGTACAAATTAACTCAGGTGCCAATTTAAAAAGAAAAAGATTTTGTATGAAGATGGTCATTATTCCACAACTGAAAAAAATCAGCTTCAACCCCAGAGCATATGAAAATCAGAACAAGGATGCCTGGTGGTCAACCTTCACTTAAAAGTCAGTTTCCAAAGAGTCCACATCTGTTAGCCAGACATCCTGAAGTTCTTATCAGTGAAGTGAAGTCTGAGATTTGCTTTGAAATAATCCGGGGGAGGGGGGGCGGGGAGGAGCCTGGATTAAAATTGTTGAAGCTGACTGATAGGGGTTCATGGAACTCTTCTACTCTTACGTGTTAGAAATCCTCCATAACTAAAGTTTTGCTTTGTTTTCAAGCAAATTTCCAAAGATTTTTAACAAGCTGGATAAAACTCTGCATAGATAAAAGAACTAGATGCCCTTAAGCTGTCAAATTCTGGTGGCTCAACCAAGCATCCTCCACCTGAGCCCCACAGCACGGGGTCACCTAGAGCAGGCCAGTCTATTAGAGGCCACACAAAGAGCTCCATGGAAAATAACAAGGGCCCCAGTTTAGACTGCCAGGCAGTGGCCTACAGAAGCATCTAGCTTAGTTTCTCACACTGCAAACCAATACACTTGCTATCTGGGCCTCTGAAATACCTGCCCCAAATTCTGCACAGCTATCAGCTGGGGTCCAGGCAATGTCTGGAAATGAGGGAATCTTCCAGCAAAATGCCTTTAACAGAGCTCCAGAACCTCTCACCACTGCAGACAGAGCTCACCTCCCAGCCAGGGTGTGAGGAAGCAGGATGCTGCCAGACCCTCTCTAGATGCAGTAGGAGGTTAATATTGCAATTGCCTCTTCACCTGTTTCTCCTCCTCCCACTTCTAGAACTAGACTTGCAGGGGGAGGCAAGGTCATGTATCTCTATCTCATTCCCTGTTGTGTTTCCCGTGTCTGGGGAAGTGCATGGAACATAGTAGATGTTCAACTAAATGCTTGTTGTGTGATCCTGACTTTTGATGGATACTGCTCTAAAGGTACATTACAAAGACCTGCTTTTCACAAATACCAATGCAAGACATAAAATAGAAGGCGCCAGAATGTACTGGTGTTGGGTGCCAGAAAAGGAGGGGACAGGAGACAAGGAGTCATGGTACAAACAACATCACCTAAAATAGTATCAGAGATGCTCTGGAATGTAGAAGCCTGGGTTAAGGAGAGGGGGGCATGGAGACGAGGGGAGAGTGTGTGCCAGGCAGAGCAGGGTGCAGGACAAGGCTCTGGGAGCAGGAAGTGGGTTGTAGGGGCAAAGAGGAAGGCACCAAACAGGGAGGTAGGCAAGTTCCACCACCCGGAACACAATGCTGCCATGACTGGACTATGTGTAAGGCCCTGGGTCCCCGGAGCAGCATTCAGGCACTGAAGAGAAATGACTGGGCTCCATGGGAGGGGTGGGGGCTGTGAAGAACTGGCGCAGGCAACCCCATCCAGAGATGGCGGTGACACTGGCGCTGACCCACTGTTGCCAGGCAACAGTGCGAGTCCCCCACTGCCAAGTGTTCTGATTTGTCAATGAAGCTGCAAGTCTGGATTGCTATGTAAGACCTCCTGATTTTCATGTTAGCAACTGTAGTAGACACAATAACGGCCTCCCAAATATGTCCACATCCTAATCCCAGTTATGTGGCAAAGGGGAATTATGGTGGCAGATGGGATTAAGGTTTCTAATCAGTTGACCTTAAAATAGGCAGAGGATCCTGGATTATCCAACGGGCTCAACATAATCACAAGGGTCCTTAAAAGTGGAAGTGGGAGACAGAAAAGTCAGTGTCAGAGTGATGTGTGAGAAGGACAGGACTGGCTATTGCTGGCTTTGAAGACAGAAGGGGCCACAAATCAAGGAACGTGGATGGCCTCGAGAAGCTGGAAAAGGCAAGGAAACAGATTCTTCCCCAGAGCTTCCATAAGGCGTAGCCCTGACTACACAATGCTTTCAACCCACTAAGACCCGTATTGGACTTCCAACCTATTGAACTGTGCTGTTTTAAGCCACTGTGTTTGTGGTAATTTGTTACAGCAGCCAGAGGAATCTAACACAGCAACTAATTTTAATTTTTAAAAAGAGGCACAGTACAGCCCCCCCAAAAATGCATATCTGAGCTGGACCCACGGACCACACTGAGGAGAGGTGGGGGCTGGGGCCATCTCCTGGGTCTCAGCCCAGGGCCTGGCACACAGCAGCTCTCTGACACACACCCCAAATTCACTGCTAGGTCCCTTTACCTCGGCAATCTGGTCAGAAAGTCTCCGGGGATTTCTGGAAAACAGAGCTGCTTGACTGCAAGAGGTTCTATTCGCAAGGGACCTGTCAAGCACAGCATCAGCACGCTGCCTAGACCATCACCCAGCGACCTGAGAAACTGGCTTGGAGTAGAGGATGGAAGGAGGAGGAGGAGAGAGGACGGGCAAGAAGCCTTTCCAACTCTACCTTCTCAGGTAAACAGAAAAAAGTGAGGGCTTTTCAGGTCCCTGGGGAAGCCTCCAGTCCCTCCCTCCCAGCCACCCACAGGGCACTCTCTTGCTCACAGTGGTTCCCCAGCACCTACAGCAATGAAATCACTTTCGGTTTTTTTAAACAGCAGAGGAACACTTCTCAAATGAGCTCTTTCCAGTTCCCCATCTTCAGATGAGAGCTGCTCTGATCAGAGGTAGGGTGGAGGACCCACGTCCCTGCCCACTCAGCACCAAAAAGACCGGACGAAAACCAGAGCCCGACTCAAATCACACTAAGCTCTCCGCCTGTCCTGCCCGGCCGGCCTGCAGCGGGCCTCTGGCACAGGTCCAACCCTTCCTCCTCCACACCCTTCTTGCTGAGCCCAAGCTTGACATTTCACCCTCAGGCCTTGGCACAGCGCTGTTCCCCTGGCCAGGATTGCTCTTGTCTCTGTCCCTGAGAACTCCCACTTTTCCCTCAAGATCCTACTTACATATCATTTCCTCTGAAGCCTTCTCTGACACCCAGGTTCACTCTCAGTGTCTGACACCACTTTCCAAACTTCCCTCTTCCGGGACTGACATTACTTGTCCCTCTGTCAGGAGCCACTCTCTGCAGACCATAAGCTACTGGAATGCAGCAACTTACATCTTACTATCTACGTATTCCCAGCCTATAGTTCATAATACACATGTGCTCAATAAACATTAAATAAAGACTGAATGATTGGATGATAAACTAATTTTTTTCTGGAAATACCATAAATTATGATATTGTGATATGCATTAAATGTACCAGCTAAAATCTTACTACTTTGACTAAAAGGTGAATCTACCTAAATTAGGAATCCTAAATCCAACTATCTTTAATATGACTACTTTAAAGAAATGCAGTTTTAAATTTTATAAGTAATGTCTGCTACAGTCATTATAATTAGGGGCGTAGGAAGGAACCTGGCTCACAGGCTTGAATGAACAGATAAGAACTCTCTGTGCCTGCTCCACAGACCTGTTTAAAAATCAGACTGAAGGAGGATTACCAAACAGGTGGGTCTCAATCTCTTCTCCTGCCCTCACCTTGTTTACTCTTTGCTAAACTAGCTCCCCTTTCCCAAGGTGGCTCAAGGACAAGCTTCCACAGCCCTGGTGGTTATCTCTGTCTGTCTCTCTATGGCAGGATTCCACCTTATGTGCCACCCCTCCCTCTTTTCTCAAGCCCATCCACAGTCACTCTATGGTAGCTCAGGGTCCCAGCACACCATACCTCGTTACTGCAAAGGCTTCTTGCTTTCTCTACCTCCAATTGTTTCCCAGCTTCTACACCCTGCCACTCCTACAGGCTCCCCTGAGCACACAGTTCAGTTTCTCAGCCCACACAAACTATTATAATCATCTAGGGTACTTCTAAAAAACTACTGACTCCCCCTCCATGGTCTAGGGTGGGGCCCCATCACAGGAATTTTTAAGCAGCTTTCCAGGCCACGTGATTTGCAGGTGCAGCCAAGGATAAGAACTGCAGGCTCGCAGGGTCACATCCACACTTCCCAGCTGGCACTGAGGCCCCTGCCTCTCCCCAAACAGAACCAAACTCTGGCCTCCCTTCACTCTGATATATACCCTTGTGCTGTCTCTGGAACTGTGACCTATCCAGTCTCGTGAAGGCAGCCTGGCCAGGTCCTCGCCCACGGGAATTATGCCACTTTGCAGGTCTCTACCAGAAGGCCCCTCCCCCAACACGTGAGCTCCCTACTGCCAACACCACCAAATCCCAAGGCCACTGCCTCATCAGAGCCAGTGGCCATCCAGCCACCTCGGTCCTTATTGCTCTTGGCAAGCATCCACTGGGCAGAGCTGCTTCTGGAGCCTGTGCCATGCACAAACCCCACACCCCCCAAACACATGCAGGCACCTGCCCAAGCCCACCCCAGGCTTTGCCTCCTGCTGTTCCCTCCATTTGAAATGCCTTCCTACCTGCCTTCCACTCCCAGACACTGTTCCCTGTCCTTCGAGGTCCAGCTCAAATCCTACCTTCTCCCCTACTCTTCTAGACTTTTCTCCATTCTTGATCTGACAAAGAATCAAAATCACAGCTCAACAAACCGCCAGCTTCTGTCTCACAAATATTAACTTTGTCTTCTCAATTAGACTAAGTTCTTGGTGGCAAGAAACATGGCATTTCACTTACACGCATCACATCACTTTAAGTCGAGAGACACGTGTTGCATATTTTCCAGGCTGAGACTGATCTCAAATATTCTGCCCTATTGTCAAGAAGTTGTCCTTGATTTGATGCCCATACCTCTATACAACCAGACTGCCTCTCATAAAGTGGGATAAAAATTATTTCTCTGGGGGCCGGCCCAGTGGCACAGCGGTTAAGTTCACACGTTCCACTTCTCGGCGGCCCGGGGTTCGCTGGTTCGGATCCCAGGTGCGGACATGGCACCGCTTGGCACGCCATGCTGCGGCAGGCGTCCCACATATAAAGTAGAGGAAGATGGGCACGGATGTTAGCTCAGGGCCAGACTTCCTCAGCAAAAAGAGGAGGACTGGCAGTAGTTAGCTCAGGGCTAATCTTCCTCAAAAAAAAAAAAAAATTATTTCTCTGATCATCTGTTTCCCAAATTTCTGGATCCAAGGTATACTCATTGTACCCAGGACAGCTCTGGGTATTAAACAGCCACTCACAGAGGACCTGATTTCAAGTAAAAATGTGACTTTTTAGTCTGTCAGTATTCCTTTATTGCTATGACTTTTTTTTGTGGGGGGCGCAGAGAAGGGGACAGATTTTGAGTACCAACTTTTAGCTGTCACGATTTATTCAACAAATTGGCGTCCAAACCTCCAGGGCCTCCCAAGAGCGCAGGGCAGGTACTGACACATAGCTGTTTACCATCCCTTGGCTTGGGAGCTGCAGGCAATTTTCAAACCCTGGGAAAACGATCACACCCTAGCCTCCTGGTACATTGTGAGACCAGAAAAATGACCCATTTGCTAGAAGTCATGTATTAATTGCCTAGTGAGGAAGGAGATACCTTATATTTTTATTTATATGTAACTTTTTAAGACTATCAAGTTCTTCTGCATGAATTTGATCATGTTTTAACAACAGCATCACCAAAGGATTTTTTAGTCCTTAATTCCCACGTGTCATGTTTACAGAATCAAGATGCAGAGCTTCAGGATTACAGAATAAAAAGAAATTCACTCCCTCAAAGAGCAACTTGGGCAATTATTTTAACACAGCTTTGCAAACACAAAAACTCCTACCAGCCCACACAGACCTCCTCCCAGTCAACCCAGCTGGGGTCCCCTCAGGTCCCTGTAGTACACATCCAGGCAACTCTGGGTGTTAGAATTTATCTCTGTAGCCCTGGACAAGGCGCTGAGGTGCTGCCCTGGAAACAGCTCATGAGGCTCCAAAAACAGACAGGTGTGGGACTGAATTCTGGTCCTGCCAGCCACCAGGTGGATGCACGTGAACAAGCTTGACCCCTCTGAGCCTCAGCTTGCTCATCTGCGAAACACCTACTTCCCAGGGCTATTGTGAGTGAGGGTAGAGTGGGGCTTGGGGAGCACCTGGCCCAGCTGCAGAGTGAGGTAGTAGAAATAACGTGGTTCTGAATCTGACACAGTTGGCAACAAATACCAGCTGGGGCACTTACTGGTTGTGTAGCCTGGGGCAGGTGGCTGAACCCCTTTGAGACTTAGTTTTTGCATATGCAAAAAAGAGAAATGGTGACAGGCCTTGCAGGATCATGATGAAAATTAAATTAAATATTGTGCATAAAAGGAGGAGTGTAGAGCCTGGCACACGGGAGACATTCAAAAACCATCAGGTCTCAAACACACACGCACATGTTTTTTGATAGACATGCTGATAATTACTATTGAAGAAAAATAATTTTTTTTCCCCAAACTCTAAACACCAAAGACTATTAAATCAATCCGAACTGTTGGAGGGGGTAAGAGTGACTTCCATTAACACCACCGGCCATCCCTAATGGCCCCGTGGGAGTCTGCTCGGTGCCCAACATCACTCCCCTTGCCCTTTCCCAGCTGCATTTCTAAAAAGCCTTGACAGCGAACATCTTGCTTGATGTGTGAGAATGATGAACCAGCTTTTCAAACAGAATCCTAGATTTACTGTCTCTTGGAAGGACAAGGAGGTCTTAAATTCCCTTCATTAAGGAAAACAACCTTACTAACCCATAGAGTGATAATACCTGTGACCACATAAAAGAACAAAGTCAAAACGTCTCTTTGAAAAACGAAACTCCCTTCCCAAGTGTCACGCCATCATCTCCTGAGCAATATTCAGAGCATTTCAGAGGCAAAAAGGAACTGCTGTTCTTGAGTTTCCCCTGCACAGCCAGCCAGTGCTGACACCTTACATACCTTCTCACTCAGTCCTCTGGGCCAGGGTTCCCAAAGCTGGTCCCCAGACCAGCAGCATCAGTAGCACCTGGAAACTAGTTGAAAATGCACATTTTCAGGCCTCACTCCAGACCTCATGAATCAGAAACTCTGGGGGTGGAGCCCGGCAATGTGTCTACCAGGCCCTCCAAGAAACACCGCTAGTCTATTCTGCAAAGTGGTTATTATTAGCCCCACTTTAGAGATGAGGAAACCAAAGCCCAAAGCCACCGAGCCAGGAGGCTAATTTATACCCACATCTGATTCCAAAGCTTTTTGTCACATGACCTTTGTAGCCAAATTGTCTGTATCATTTGGTGTCCTTACCTACTGAACCACCAGGCTGTGACGATGACATTACCTTAAGAGGGGTGGGAGTGACAGGAACGATGAGGCCTGCACTCAGAAGTGATTAATTATAGATGCTTTTAAATCTACATCATGCATCAGCCCTAAATGGTCTCAGCCACCCCGCAGGATGAGCCTGCTTTGCCCTGCTCCGTTTATCAGCCGGGCTGCCAGGAAGAGAACATGGGGAGTCCCTTCATCTGCAGCCCTCTGTGCACCCAGCTCCCAGCACTGCTTCAAATAGAAAGAGAGTTAAGTTACCTGTTCTGTCTCTAGGGGGCTTGAAAGTGCAGCACACTCAGCCTAGACCAGGAGCAACAGGAAAGCTCTCCTGTGCCCAGGCACAAAGCAGGCTCCAGGACCTGGGGGTGCTGGGAATGAGTCACCAGAAAGAATCCAAAGCATGTGCAGGGAGCATTGTAACAATGTTGCAGGTCTGGTTCAAAGGAGGCGGGCTTTCTTCTTTTTTTATTTTATCAAACCCTAAATCTAGCCTCTATCAGTTCAAGTGGTCCATTAAACTCGACATCCAAACCACAGGGCTTTCACAGATCCTAAGCTTGGAAAAAAGACAGAAATCTCCTCATTCACAAGTCCCAACCTTCTAAATGAACTTGGTGATTTTCAGATCACAAGTTTATCCTATAATTTAAATGAGTACCCATTCCACTGTGGAGCTTTCTATAGGAGTTGGTGGAGTAGGAGGGACCCAGGTTCAGGAAGCACAGGGGCTAGGTTTGACTCCTGTCTGTGCCAGTTCCTCCAAGGTTACTCAACGTCTCTGGGCCTCAGTTTTTCCACTCATAGATAGGTGGTAATCCCTATGTCATATGTCGATGTGAACACAAAATGAAAATACCTTAAAAAAAAAAAAAAAGTCTGCAGAAACAGCTCTGCATTTCAAGACATCAAAAATTTAATGCCTGACTGGAAAATAGGTATGGTCAAACAAGTCCCTAGATACGTGTTACAGAAGACATTCCCTGAAGCTTGTGGACGCTTACTTCACTGTATTTGTTTTTCTAAGATTCTATTTTTAGACACCTTGAACAAGCTAACTAAGACTGCAGAAAATTCCATTGAGGAACTTATCAGAAGGCTTGTCAATTTTCAAAAACTCAACAGATGGACATACACATTCATTTCATAATGCATCTGACAAAAACAAAGCGTGCTCTCCCCCACCCTCCACAGTCTGAATTACATCATCCCATGGTATTCAGTCCACTGTCAACATGCAGAAGGGCTGTAAGCAAGTCTCTTCACCCCTGTGAGACTAAGTTTCTCCAATGAGATAACAGGTATAACCATATTTTGGGATCCAACAGACCTGTTCAAATCCCAACCCCACCACTTACTGGCTATGTGACCTTGAGCACATGACTTAAGCCCCTGGGTCTCAGTTTCCCTAGCTGTAGAAGGGGGATAATACCCATGTGACTTACATATAACTGCTGGACCAACAGCAGTCATCTTTGCAAGAGTATAAAACAGAACAGCGGAGCCTGTAGTAAGGGATTGATAAAAGTTTGTTCCCCTGCCCCCAAGGCTACTTATTTACACCTCAGACCTTTACTGAGCACCTACCACACGTCAGAGACTGAGCTGGGCGCTGGAGAAGTAAAGAAAGACAGGATGATCATTGGCTTGAAAGATGTCACAGTGTCACAAGAGCCCCAGACACACAGACAACATAATAAATGCTCCAACAGACGGTTTGGGGTGGTGAGGCTTGGAGAGCACAGGGGCGCAAACAACTGGTGGAGTTGGCTGGCAAAGGCTTGACAGAGGAGGTCTGTTTAAATCGAACACATGAGTTGAAAGTTGAGCAGACAACCGAGGGAGTAGGACTAGATAATTCCTTATATCCTCCCTAACCTCAAATTCCCCAAATCCAAGCCCTTTAATTTCTCCAAGGCTCAGGGTCACCAGGTACTCATGCCATAAAATGACAGCAACCACAGTCATTCACACCCCACCAAGACGACAGGAAGATTCTGGGGAACAGTGAGAACAATTGCCAAAAAGCTTTGAAAACTTTAATGCGCTTCCCAAGAGTATGACGACAATCACATGCATGAAAATCTCTTAACACTTTAGTCCACAAAGAAATGAAAGGTGCCACTCCTCCTAAAGAAATCTTAAAAAAAAAAAAAAAAAAAGCCCATTCATTAAGTTCAGGAAAAGCCAAGCTGTTAGAAGAAATCAGAGGCCAAAAAACTGTCAACCACTTTTGCAGGACTCCTATCAGAACCCCAACTCTTAGGAAATCCACACCTTACTACAGAAGATAGCTACGTTAAGGGACAACTGCATTTCTACAGAGGATTTCTAACAAGGATGGGTCATTTTTCAAGACTGCATATACCATGCTAGGCATCATCACTTGACAGTTTTACATTTCTTCACACCTCACACATGTACTTGGTGCAACCCAGCTTGCTGGGGACAAGTTCTCCACAGAGCTCCCCATCTGCAAGCCCTGAGTCCAGGGAGGGAACCAGGAGAGATGAGTACATCCCACAGGACAATCCAAACTTGCTCCCGGTCTAGGGGCTTGTGGGATGCAGCCCTGAACCATGCCCTATAGTAATCTGCACTTTACCAAACTCTTTAACAGCCAGGATCTCATCCAATACTTACAAAAGAATAGCCCAGTGAGACTGGTAAGGATGACTAACCCGATATTAAAATTAAAGAAACAAATAAGCTTTAAGAATGTAAGAACAAAAATACAGATAAATAAAAGATGAGAAGATCTTAGTGGCTTCTCCAACACAATGACTTGTTCCAAACATAATCACTGGAACAAATACCATTCGGAAACAAACTGTAGTCCCTTTAGATGTCCATTTAAATACAGATGAAAACTTAATTATCAGTGCAAATTCAATCACTGCTGTGCAGGATTCAGTATATGATTTTGTCAGCACCTATCATCCGCAGTCTAGAGCTACAGGATGCACAAGTTTTCTGCCAAATCTTCATTATCTTACGTAATTGGGCGGGGGGGGCGGGTGTGGATAATTAAAATTCACCTTTTTCAATTAATTTACCCTTCTGTTTCAATCCCTTCTTTCATGGGACATTTTCTGGAGGTAGAAAAGAACTCATACTTCTCATCTTTTCCTGCTCATTTGCTTGAGTGAATGTTAAAAAATAAACGAGGAGGAGAGTAAACCTGAATATCTCTCTCAAAAAAATTCTAAAACGCCGTGGAGAAAGCCCCGAAGACCAAGCTTCCAGTTCTGGCACTGACACGCTATCGCTGTGTGTGACCTCGGGCAAATCACTGCATCTCTGGGCCTCAGTTTCCCCCATCTGAACCCTAATGATGGTTGAGGTCCATCCTCTCTTCAAGCACAGACTTCAAATGCGTCCCGAGGGCAGCAAAATAGTGAAGGGACCCCAGACGGAGCCCCTGGGCGGAGGAATGGGTTTTCACAGGCCTCGGCTGGGGTTTCTGAGGAGAGCAAGCTGCCCTCCCCACTCCCCCGCAAAGCCACTGGGCCAACTCCAGGTCGCAAACAAAAACCTGTTGGCACCGACTCCTCTAGGAAGGGCCAGCCTCTCCCAACGCGCCGCGCTCCTGGGGAGCCGCCCCATGGAGAGCGAGCGGAAGGGGCTCCCGGAGAGGCCGGCCCCCACGCACCCATTCACCCACCCGATTAGCCCAGCGGGACCGCCGGGCGGGGTCTCTGCCATCCCACGCGGAACAAAAGGCAGCTGGAGCCTGACTCTGCCGCCCCCGTCCCCGCTGTGCAGTGGGGGTAGGGGTGGGGGTGGGGAGGGAGAACCTGGTCCCCGGGGAGGGGAAGGTGGCCCCGCTCCAGCCCAGAGGAGACGGGGGACGGGCAGGCACCCCGGACAGAGGGCCCCCTCCTTCGATTTCTGGAGGGAACGGGGGCTGGGCTCTGCACAGGGGCGGGAGGGAAGCCAGTCTGGGCTCTGGAGGAAAGGGGCGCCTGGCCCGCGGAGGGGAGGAAAGTGCTCCGGGGAGGAGGGGCGGGGTTGCTCCAAGCTGAAAGGTGGAGGGCGAGAGCCTGGAGGGGGCTCCTGGATCTGGGGTGGGAGTAAGGGGAGCCCCAGACTCCGAGGATGCAAAAGGAAGAGCGCCCTGATAGGGAAACGGGGCTCCTTGCAGCGGAAAGAGAGATCCAGATGGGGAGGGGGCTATGCTCCAGCCCGTGGAGCGGGGCTTGGTCGGAAAGGAGGGGTCCCGCCTGACGTGGAGACCCCGCTGGGGCAGCAGAGGAGCATGCTCTCAGGGGCTGGCTGGGGGGCGCGGGCCTGCGCTCTGGGGGCGTCCGCCCCCTGGGGAGGGGAGGGTCCGCGCCCTAGGGCCCTGCTCCGGCCCCCGAGCCCCGCGGGCCCTGGCTCACCTCCGCTCCTCCGGGCCGGCGCGGGTGCGCGGCTGCGGCCGCCAGTAGCGCTGGGGAGGCGGGAGCGACCGGAGCCCGCGGAGCCGCCGCCGCGTCTAGCTCCGTTTGACACCCACACAGCAGCCAACATGGCGGCCGGGAGGGGGCGCGCCGGCTGCGTGCGCGCGCCCGCAGGCCCCGCCCCAGACCGCAGGCCCCGCCCCCGTCCGCACAGGCCCCGCCCCGCGACCCCGCACGCCCGCGACCCCACGTGGGCCTGTCCCGCCCTCCCACGGCGCTCCTCTGCATACGCCCGGATTCCCCAAACAGCCCCCCACTCCCTACTCACGTGTCCAGGCGACCCCCCCCCCCCAACCGCTGCTGGAACCTTCGCAAATTCGTACCCGAACCCGTGCAGTCGGCGGCCTGCGCTCAGACGCGCCCCCGAGTCCCCGCGCCTCGCCGCGGTCCACCGCCCCCGAGCCCCTGGCGCAGAGCTCAGTCCTCAGCCCGGCGGCGCGCCGGGATACCGGGTCGGATCAGGCTTCTCTCGGGCGGGCTGGAAGGGCGAGGGGCCGGGGCGCTGCGCACAGGAGGCAGACCAAGCTGCGAGAGAGGCCGGCCTCACAGCTGACCGCCCCGCCCCGGTCAGGCTGGGGTATCAGAGACCCCTCACAGCGGGGCCTGGGCCATGGATCAGGGCTGCTAGGATGGCAGGCGGTTCCGTCCCCGCTGCCTGTGTTCCAAGGAGGCTCAGGTGACATCAACGCCACGCCAAGCTGTGGTTTCAGGAAAGCTGTGTCCAGAAGTCCCACTCTGCCCTCATTTCCTGAGGGACCTCGGGCAAGTCACTGCACTTCTCTGAGCCTTGAATTCCTCCTCCCTGTGAAGGAGCCTGATGGACGAAGGCATCCCTTCTGTCCTCACAAGCTGGGATCTAGACTGATGAGGATTTTTAGGCTGCTTAATTTTAAAACGGTTTATGATGAGGATTTTTAGGCTGGTTACTTTTAAAACTGCAGATGAGAAGCAGGCTCCGAGGACTGGAATTTTGCTTGCCCTTTTGAGACATTTGCGTTTGTGAAGGAAGGGGGGATGACCTTGTAGGGACCTGAAATTGGCCACCCCAAGATATGTCTCTTTGGCATCGGGATTGTTTGGGGCTGATTGCTTTTGATTGGCTGGGACAGGGAAGGAGGCTCTGGGGAATGGAACTTGCCCTTGTTGGGACACATTTACATTTGTAAGGTAAATCTCCACCTGTAAAACGTGCCTCCCTCTCTGTACCAGGAAGAAGAGGAGAGATGACCTTGTCCCTGGAAACTCTTAATGGGGAAGGCAAGAACTTAAGTTGGTTGCTGTCTGGCAATCTCATGTAACTGGTTTAGGGTGGTGGCGTCTAACCTTTCTAACCTTTACTTAACCCGATTTGATTCTTGTCTAAAAGTCATGGGATCACCCAATGACCAGACCCCACCTGCACTGATACCATTTTAACTTTTTTTCATGTTCTTTCCTTTGTCTTGTAAAGAGATGGATCATATGCCTATGTCTTAAATTTAGCCCTAACCCTCAACTTGGGGCAGCAGAAGCTCTGACTGCCCATGGGTCCTGTCCCCGTGCTACACTATTCTCTAAATAAAAGAGCACTACTGCCAGATCTTAAGAGTCTAAGAAATCTTTCTTTCGACTCCTCGGCTCACCGACCCCGCATCATAGACTACCCTTCTCTGGCAAAAATATAAGAGGGAGAGGAGGGGAGAAAAGAGAGAGAAGGGAGAAGAGGGGAAGGAGGGAGGAGAGAGAGATGGGGGCGCAAACCCACATGGCCATTTTTCCTTTGAACAGTTCAACACTGGTAGTTCTAGAAGTAGAAACTGCTCCCCACAGCCTGTTGCCCCTCCCACTTCTCAGTGTCCCTTCTCCCCCAGGAGAGTGAATTAAGCCTTATGTGCCTGCCTTGTGGCAGGAGCCTGAGCTCCCCATTTGAACGTGGTCCACCTCCAACCCAAAGAAGGCCCTCAACCAGTGCAACACTCGTTCTAAGCCAAAGCTCACTCTTGGGGCTTCTGAGAGAGCACAGCTTACAGGAAATCATGGGCCCTGCCCTTCAGATGAGTTCTGCCAGCCTATGGTGTGTGCCCTGTGCAGGCTGGAGCACTTTGAGCATAGACTGTCTAAACCCGCGCTGCCCGGGAGGACTTCCGGCAACGATGGAAATGTTCTCTAGCTGTGCCATCCACATGGAAGCATTTGAAACGTGGCCAGCGTGCCGAGGAACTGAGTTTCTAAGACCTTATTTAACTTTAATTAATGAATTGAAATAGCCACAAGTGGGTAGATGTTGCCATGCTGAACAGAGCCCCAAAACCTCACCAGAGCCCCAAAAGGTGAGTGTGCTTATTGTCTACATTTTACAGGCAAGAAATTGAGGTTTGGAGAGATGCAGGGGTTTGGTCACCCAGGACGATTTTTCTACATGCAGAGCCCATTCCCTTCCCCACCTGCTGGCAAATCTATGTAGCCACAGAGATAAGATGCAAGCTTTGGAAAGAGAACGGGATCCAGATAAGGGGTGATGAGCCAAGTACAGCCCAGGAAGTGAGTTGGAGATTGAGCCAGGCTGGGAGTGGGGGAGGGCCTCCTGAAGCTAGAAGACCGCCACCCCTGTGCAAGGTCAGAGGGGACATTCCTGCAGTCCTCCAAGTCATTTCTCCCTTCCGCACCTCTTTCGAAGCATATCACCCTCTTTCTTGTTCCCTCTCTCCGTGCATCCTGCTGATGAGCCCTTGAGGTCACAGTCCTGTTCCCATTTTACAGATAAGGGCACAGGCGACACACAGCAGAGCTGGGATTCAAACTCAGGTTCCGCCACGTCTGCAGCATGCCTTGTGGAGGAGGGTGCAGGATAAGCCAGAGGCTGTGCCCAAGCCCACCGCAGTCCCAGGGCACGGGGCCGGGGCAGACACACTCATCTGCCCTGCCTAGGATTTGGAGGCTGGCTCCAGGCACGTGATGAGGCAGAGTGGTAGGGACTGGTCAGAGTCGGGTTTCAGAAGCAGACAGACCTGGCTGTGCAGGCCAGCGCTGTCTCTGGGGTTAGGAAAGGAGGGCTTCAAGGGGAGAGGCACTTCTGGGAGGGAGAGACCACGTGCTGAGGGAAAAGAATCGCCTAGTAAAGGTGCAGAAGGAAGCCCCAGGGGAGAGAGCCCTGTGCTAGGAACCCAGAAACACCCCCTGAGTTGCTTCTTGCCCTTGGCCATGTCACTGCTCCCTCCAGGTCTCGGTTTCATGGTGTGTAAAGTGGGAATAATGATCCCTCCCCCGTTACAGGATGGCAGTTCTATTCAGAACGAAAGAGCAGAGGGGGAAATGCTTTGGAAAGGGTAAAGCCCTACATTGGTGTTAGCAGTGGTTCTTGTCAAGACACAGAGCGGAACCCGGGTCAGGAACACAAGCAGAAACTGAAACACCACGTAAGTCATAAGAGAAAGAGCTGTGAGAGCTCACAGGAGAAGGCTTCCTTCTAGCTTACAGGGAGGGAGCGATCAGGGCAGACTTCCTGGAAGTGAGCCACTGGAGCTGGGAACTAGGAATAATAATAACAATAAAGCAGTGAGCACTGGGCAGATGCTGTGCGTGGATTATCTCATTTCCTCTTCACAACAACCCGGAGTCTGAGACCATCGTTATCTCCGTTTCACAGATGAGGTTCAGAGAGATTCAATTATGTGCCCATGATCACAATGCTAAAAAGTGGCAATGCTGGAAAACCCAGGCCTGTCTGTTTCCAAAGCTAAACTCTTGAGAGGAATTTGAACGGGCTGAGGGGAGAGATTGCCCCTCCCCTCCAGCTCCAGAGGTGGGCATATAACCAAAACTGAGCCAATCAGAGCAGCTCTCTCTGGTCACAGTGATTGGCTCAGGAATAGGCACATGACTCAAGACAAGCCAATGAGACTTAAGCCCAGGATTTTTGCAGAAACCATTAAAAAAAAGATAAGTTTCTCTTCCCATGAGGTTGCTGAACTCCTGGAACAGCTCCACATCGAGAGAGGCAGCCTGAGAATGAAGCTAACATGGAGGGGAGTAGGGACGACAGAAAAAATAGATTTCTGCTGATATTACTTGAGCCCCTTGAACTAGCCATACCTGAAGCTTTCACCCTGGCCTGTTTAGCACACAAGCCAATACACAATACACAAGCCAATACAATAGTTGGAACTATTTTAATAGAAAACTGAACTCAAACTGGCTTAAATGATAATTGGACTCAATTGGCTCATTTAACTAAAATCTCCAGAGCTAGGGCTTCAAGTGCAGTATGATCAAGGTTCTGCCTCCGTTTCTTTGACATATGCCCCCTAGACATGTCATCATTTTCTTTGGCTGGTGTCTTGACTGGCTGTAAATGGGCTGTAGCAGATCCATGCCTCACATCTGTAGCCGCACCACCCAGAAGCAGACAAGCTCTTTCTCCCAACCAGCCAACAAATACCCGAGACTTGCACTGATTAGAACTTGGATTGCCTGCCCATCCCAGAGCCAAGTGTGGGGAATTTGAGGTGAGGGATTAGAGCGATTGGTTAGGCCAATCAGGGCTCAACCCTGGAGCTGGGGGGCAGAGTTATGGGAGGGGAACAGATACTGGGAAGGTGGGCAGCAGTGCCCATCACTCTAATGAGCTCCCTGTCCTCCTCCAGCCAGTTGACTTGGGTTTTCATCACCTGGTATCCAGATTCCTCACAACAATGTTCACCAACCCCATTTCCAAACAGTTTTCATTTAATTTTTTGATGGCTCCAGGCTTTTGTACTAACATTTCCTAAATCAATCGATAAACTGAGAATTCTGCTTGGGATTTACACAATGCCCTTCTTCCAAAGCTCCTATCACACCTCGTAAAGAAGTTTCAATACCTTCATGCGTCTTCCTCCTTAGGACATTGTGTGTAATTATAAAAACATAGCATCCATTTAAATAGAGTTCCTGATCTTATGACACAACATTTCTCTTCCTTGCGGACTGTTAATCTTCTGGCTTTTTCCCCTACAGCAGTGGAGATTCTCAAGAAGACGGGCCATTTTTAAAATGTTTCCTTGAATCTAGATGGACTCAGCATCTTGCCAGCATTTTCAGTCAACAGTCACTACCACTGTGTGAGACAGGGACACTTGTTATCACCGTTTTACAGGTGAGCAAAGTGAGGCACAGGGAGGAGCCATAGCTGGTGACCTAGCTGCCAGCGGCAGGGCTGAGCTCTTCACCCAAGTCCTGGAGTCAGGGACTTGCAATTCCCAGGGCGCTGGACAGCGTCCCGCTCAGAGCAGGCATCCTCGGAAACGTGCTGGTGCCTTTCCCCAGGAGGCCCGTGGTGTGGCCTAAAGAGGCCATAGCCCCTTTCTGGCCTCAGAAAGGCACTGTGCTTGCTTCTTCAGGAAATTCATGGACAAGTTGAACACACTCCACCTTTCTAAAGCTTTCAGCTTGGGTTGAGGGTTGAAACATGACTGCCCAGAACAGTAACACAAAGAAGTCTGCCCAAAAAGGAGCATTTGAGCTGAGTCTTTAAGGATGGCTAGTTATTGGCGAAGAGCAAGGTGGTTGGGGGGGGGGTGGATTGGGGGACACCACAACACCACCGACAAAACAGGCTGAGCAAAGACCAGGAAGTAGGAAATCATGATCATGGACCAGTGGTGAGTTTAGCTGGACTGCAGGCTGCAAGAAGAGAGAAGCAGGGGTTGAGTCAGGAGAGAACAGCTGGAAGGGGTGGTGGACACACACATCTGTGCCTGCTCTGCCCTGGTGGAGAGCAACCCTCCACACTGTCAGTCCAGGGGTGGGCATAGCCCTGGCTGACCAATGAGAATGCTCATCTCCCTGGCCGTGGTGATTGGTGCAGCAATGGCCATGTGACTCAAGCCCAGCCAATAAGAGTTTTCCTCAGGATTTTAGCTAAAACCATCAAGAAAGTGGCTGTCTCTGCTTCTCAGGTTGTGAGCACCCAGGGCTGTGGAAGCCTGGAGCTGCCAGGAGCCCTCTTTGTTACCTGACAGAGACAATTCTTAACAGCTCCAGTTCAGACCAGCCCAGGACCCAGGCAGCCAGAGCTGTTGGCTCAGGCTGGCCTCGTGGTAGCTTTCTTGAAGGCCACATCCACTGTTGCCTCAAGCAAAGCTGTCTTTTGAGAGAAACCTCAAAGTCTTTCTTTCCTTTTTCTCTCCTTTCATCTATTTATTCTTTCTTTCTTTCCATATCTCTTTTTCTCTTTCTCTTTCTTCTTTATTTCTTTTCATATTTAGTAAATATCTTTAAAAATAATCTTAAAAAAATACATACACGCATCCTACAAATAACTGACCAGTACTCTTCAAAACTGTCACGGTCATGAAATACAAGAAAGACTGACTCCATTAGAGGAGACTAAGAAGACGAGACAATTTTGTGCAATGTGGGGTCCTGGATGGAATCCTAGCACAGAAAAGGGAGGTTGGTGGAAAAACTGGTGAAAGCCAAATAATTTCGGTGCCTTAGTTAGTAGTGTCGTAGCAATGTTAACTTCTCAGTGTTGATAAAGGTACGGTGGCGTGTACAGTAATTAGGCGGAGCCATGAAGGAGATAGGGAGCTCTCTGTGCCATATCTATAACCTTTCTGGAGATCTAAAGTCACTCCAGAGTAAAGTTTTCTTAAAATACATGCACAGAATAAAATCCAAACAGTACATCAGGACATACAGTAACAAACAAGTCTCCTTCCTGCTGCCCCCAGACGTGCGGGCGCCCCCAGAGGGAACCACTGTTACAGGGTAACAGGACTCTCCAGGGACCTGCAGGATTGTATGTATCTCCCCCCACCCCCCACAGAAATGGTACCTCCCTCATCGTGCTCTTGTCACTTAACAGTGTCTCTCTTGGAGAATCTCCCACATCAGCATAAAGAGAACTGCCTCATTCCTAATGGCTTAGTGTATATAACCAGTCCCCAGCGAATGGCGGACATTATCCCCTGGATTCTGTTTCTAGAAACAATGCAACATACAGTGTGTGTCCTTGATTATATATGTCTGCGCTCCTGTGCAAATTTATCTGCAGTTTCCTTAGAGAGGCTCTCGAGGAGCAATTACAGAGTCTTGTCCATAGGTTACTGTGAGGCCAGGTATCCCCAACCTATATTGGGTTCTTAGACCTGAAGGTAGGATTTGAAACTAACCTTGGCAAAACTGCCAAGCTGCAGGTGAGCCCTCTGGGGACTTGGATGCTACCAGCTGACATCCTAGCCACCTGGAGGGGTCCTCCGTTGGATTAACTGCCCTGCATCTGTCCTCCTTTCATGGACCGCCCCACAGCAGCAGCAGCCTCAAAAGCTGCCCATCAATTCTTGCTTCCGAGGTCCTCAAGCTGCCTGAGCTGCCTTTCTTCAAGCCTTATCTTTGATTCTCTGAGCTACTTCATTTCCTTCCACTAAATTCTGTCCACTTTCTTCTTTAGTTAACCAGAATCCATTTCTGTTGTTCACGACCAAAGAACCCCATGCGGTACCTTCTCCATCCCTGTTTTACATGATGCACAAGATCAATAAACAGCTGTCACCACCATACGCCTCTGTTGCAGCCATTCATCAGGGAATATAACCAGACTCTCCTAGCTGTGGCCACGCTGCCCATTCCGAGGGCCTCTCCCTCAGTTCCTTTTTTTTTTTTTGAGGAAGATTAGCCCTGAGCTAACATCTGCTGCCAATCCTTCTCTTTTTGCTGAGGAAGACTGGCCCTAAGCTAACATCCATGCCCATCTTCCTCTACTTTATACGTGGGACGCCTACCACAGCATGGCTTGCCAAGCAATGCCATGTCCCCACCCAGGATCCATACCGGCGAACCCTGGGCCGCTGAAGCAGAACATGCACACTTAACCGCTGTGCCACTGGGCTGGCCCCTCCCTCAGTCCTTGATAGTGATTCAGCTCTGAATAAATATTTGTTAAAGTCATGCTTAAATCTTAGTTTCATTCACCCAGTGCCCTCCCAACCGCATTTTGTGTGTAGTAGAAAACCACTTTCACCCTGTGTTCCAAAATTGCTGCTGTCCCTGATATGAGGAGGCAGAAATAGAACACTCATCACTGTGCTGGGGAGCATGCCCCTCCTCTCATCTCTCCTGGTCTGCATCACACTCTTCTGTCGGCACCAGCTGATCATTTTGGGCCAAAAGTCCAAATCAAGACTGAGATTACAGTCAACTCTCTGGGTGTGTGGTCCCCTCCAATGCCAAGGGCGTGAAATTGGGAGTCAGAAAGCCGAGGTTTAAATCATAGCTCCTCCACTCATTAAGCATTGTCACCTTTCTGAGGACCTAAGTTTTCCGACCTGTCACATGGGGTTCGTAACCCCAACACTTCACCGGTTATGAAACCTCTGCCAGAGTCATGTGAGGGCAGCGGGCGGGGCGGGGGGGGGGGGTGGTGGTGCTCAGGCTGCCCTGTCCCTCTGCTCCTCGTTTCCTCTCTGTTTCCAGAGTCCTGACTCCTGTCCTTCCTCCCCAGAAGAAAAATAGGTGGGCTTGGGTTGACAGCCTGCAGCCTGGAGGATTCCAGGAGAGTCCAGAGCAACCTGAATGGGCTGAGAAGATTGGAGAAGGGTGACGTGAAAGAGCTGTGTGCGAAACCACGGGGAAGGGGAGTGCCTAAGACCAGGTGCAAGTTAGGACTCAGCAGCTGTGCAGCTTCAGGCACATCACTTGGCCTTTCTGAGCCTCAGTTTTCTCGACTTTAAAATGGACAAGGTAGTGATAACTCCTGCTTTGTCTGCTTCCAGTGGTGGTAGGGAGACCCAGACTACAGAGATTGGAGATGCTGTGCAGCAGGGAAGTGTGTGCACAGCAGGGCTGTGCAGAGCTGTGCAGGGCTGCTTCTGGGACCCACACGCCTGGCTGAGTCCGGGGTTTTCGGGAGCGCCCGTCCAGCTCGTGAGACAGGGCCCTGCCCCGGGTGTCCTCACCCAGGACGAGGAGCAGGCCGGGCAGGGCCGCTGGCCCATTTCACAGATGAAGAAATTGAAGCCCTGAGAGCATTCAGGACTTTTTGGAAGGGCAAGGGGAATAGAATTTTCTGATATGTTGGGAAAGTTGCTTGAATTCTCCAGCCTTTCCATTTGGATGCTCTTCTCTTTGCTGAGCCATGCCATAATCTCGTCCCTTGTAAGGGCCGTATCAGTGGTTGAAAACACAGGTCCTAGGGTCAGGGAGGCCTGGATTTCAATCCAGACTTGGTCACTTCTCAGCCAGGTGACCTCGGACAAGTCACTGCTCCTCTCTGAGCCTTGAGCTTCCTCACCTGTAAAGTGGGGCCGATAAGACCTGCCTCTCAGGACTGAGCTGTGGATGGAAAGTGTGTAGTCCAGGGCCTAGCGCAGAGTAGGCGCTCGCAATCTCATGATTCAGGGCTGCTGGAGGAATGCCAAGAGGGCTGGCTCGGCGAGGAGGGGCCCCGGGCCAAGGCTGATGGAGTGGAAGCTCAGGATCTGCCAGCCCATCCGGAGACCAGGGAGCACATCTCCAGGCCGGTTCTGCCTGCCGCCTCCTCCCACGCGTCTCCGCTCACTCTCACAACCATGCTTCTCGGAGCCCCTGTGGTGAGACACTGGGGACTGGAGCTGAAGCAGGAGTGTCCCGGGGCTGCCAGGCCAACACAGACACAGCAGCTAAAAGGCCAAGACATGGGGGCCCTGAAAGAGGGCAGGAGGCCAGTGACTCCCAGGGGCAAGAGAACACAAATGTTGGGGCCATTTTAGCCCAGAAAAAGGCAACAAAAATCCCCAAATCTTTTTCTTTCTTCTGCCTCCTACTCTCCTTCCTTATTTCCTCCCTCCCTCCTTCCCTTCCCTCCACTTCTTTCTTTAATCCAAAGGAAATACAGGTCGAGGACATAAAGCAAATATTGTTATTAATCTTTGTAAATGTGCTTATCTAAGAGGCTCTGAGCAAAAGATGAGAACAAAATTGCACCTCCATTCTCTCTGTCTGGGCTGCCGGGCGCGAGCCTCCCACACACTCAGGCAAAGGCAGCAGGGACAAGCCCGCCAGCTGGGACCTGCCCAGGCAGCCCGAGGCCCTCCCAGGGCCCCTTGCCACCCCTGTTCTCTCGGCTTCCTTGTGATCACCCGCTGAGCAGAGTAGGAAACAGCTTCCGAGTGGGCAAGCCGTCTCTGGGCTCATCTGTTGGCACCGCTCCCCCATCATCCTGCACTGCGGGGCCCGATCATCTGGGATCCCTTAGATGGGCTGCACATGCTGGCCTCTGAGCTTCCTTGCCTGCTGCTCCCTCTGCCTGGAGCTCCCTCTCCACCCCTCAGGCCCCTTGCAGCAGCTGGCCCGGCTGAGAGCGGACAGGCTTTAGAGGATTCAGTAGGCATCCTCCCCGGGAAATTCTTTGATGGCCACGGGCCACCTTCAGGGCCTTCTCCAGCTGCTCACCCTCCTAGCACCTGCCTCCTAGATGGTGACAGACAGTTTAGGTTCTGTCACCCTGTGGTCTGGTACTTCTTGAGGGAGGGCCGAGACTGTCCTGCAAGGTTCTGGCCACAGAGCCTGATGTCTGACTGTGTTTGTTGAGTGAAGGATGGAAGACAAGACATCCCCAGCGGAAGCCACTCCGTAAGCCCCAGCTTGACAGAATGTGGCTGGGTGGGAGGAGCTGGCAGCTGTACCCGGCACACGGCACAAACAGCCGGTTCGGGAGCCGCGTTGAGTCGCACGCAGCTCGGCGCGGGCGATGCAGGACCTCAGATGGGTGCAGGGGTGCTTTCGGAGCCTCAGCTTCCTCGCTGCAAGTTGGGGGTGCTGTCCCTTGCTGGCAGGGGGTTGCCGGGAAGACCAAAGGAGATCATCGTGTCACCCTTTCCCAGACCTTCCAAGGACTGCACATCACATGTGGAGTCAAATCCACAGCCCCGCCCACCCTGCCCCGCCCCCACTTTCCCTGTCTAACACTGAGCCTCCCCCACACGGCTCCCTCCCTCGCTGTCCCCTCTGCCTGGAGCGCCTCCCCCAGACCTGCAGATGCCCATCCTCCCTCCCGCCAGTCCTTCTCTCAAGCAGTCTTCCCTGACCACTAAGAGGGTGCCCTCCCCAACCCCCACCGGCTCTATGTGGACCTCATGGCATTGATCACCTGATTTCTCTGCTCATCGTTTCCCTCCCCTCTGAGAGGGCAGGGGCTTTTGTCTGTCTTGTTGACGGCAGAATCCCCAGAGCCTAGATCAGGGCCTGGCACACAGTGCGTGCTCAGCAAACATTTGAACTGATGGCTATTTAAATGGCCCCAAGAAGTGCTCAGGACCATGCCACCCGACCCCCTGTCCAGGCTGCACCCCCTAGGAGTCCAGGTTCCTGCCAATGGATAGCTGGAGTCCAGGGCCCGGGCTGGAAGGCATCGACCCACAGGGCAGATGGGCCAAGGGGCTATCCCTGTGCTCAGGCGTGTGGGCTCCGGGAGCGGGGGGAGCCGCCAGCTCCTGCGTGGTGCAGATGCCTCACCCGGCTTATAGCTCGAGGGTGCCCTGCTCACCAGGTATGGGCCCTGGGGGTCCAGGCTCTCCCTGGTCTGGGCTCTGGCTTTTCCCGGGAGCCCTCTAAATTCTCTGACTCCCAGCCCTCCAGGCAGGGCAGGCCGGGGGACCCACTTGTCCCAGCAGCTTGCCTCTCCTCCGGTATCCAAGGAGCCCAAGAGGCCTTCCTGGGTGTGAGGATGGTCCAGGAAGGTTGGGGCAGAGCCAGAGAGGACTCGGGACTCCCGTGCCAGCCTGGGCATCCCCTACTGCCGGGGATTGAACCCAAGTCACAGTTGTGGCCAAGCCGAGGCGTCAGAGGCCCAGGTTGAAAGACAGCTGCCGCTGCTGAGGCCACACACCTCCCCGTGGCCTTGTCAAGCCAGTTGTGTTAAGAAACTCCCAGGCCGTGTCACTGTCCACTTCTCAGCTCAGCCAGCCCCGAGCACACCATGTTTAGATGTCACCAAATGCATTTCCACTTCTGAGAAAACAGTGGTTGTGCCGCTTACCCCACCCTTCCCCCTTTCCTGCAAACTTGAGTCACAGCCGCCCTGTCGGCGGGGCCGGGGTGTCTGAGTCAGCCTGGCCCAGGTTCCATCTCGACACCACCCCTTACCAGCTGTGAGCCCCTGGCCACTTCCGATCCTGCCGACCCTCAGCCTGGCATCTGTGAGGTGGAGGTGTGAAGGCCCCTGCCTCATCAGTGACCGCATGGACTAAGCCCTCTGTGCAGGCTTGTGGCACACAGGAGGTGCCCACGCGGAGACCACCACGCAGGCCGTCTCCTCGGCTCTTCCCTATGTTAGCTCATTTAGCTCACATCAATCCAGTGGGGAAGGCACCATCACGATCCCACTTCACCAATGAGGAAACTGAGGCACAGGAAGGTGAAGTGACACGTCCAGAAGGTGTGGACTGGGTATTTGAACCCAGAGTCCAGGCTCTTACCCACTTCCTCCACAAATCGGGGTTAAAAATAACACTTTTAGGGCCTGTCCTGTGTGCACAGGGGCTGGGCTCAAGGTAGGAGTGCAATCGTGCTTGATGACTGACTGAATGTCTCCATTCAGTGCCCCCAGAAGCCCACCTAGAACAAGGATTCAAGTGCGAGTTGTTTGCTTGGATGTAATCCCAGGATTCACCTTGAGGAGTGTGGGGAAATGAGACAGGAAAGGGGAAGAGCCAACAGCTGTGGGTGCCTGGCACAGTCCTTCCGCTGTGTGGTCCTGGACCAGCCACTGTCCCTCTCTGAACCTGAATTTCCTCTTCTATAAAACGGGGGTGCCAGCTCCAGCATCCCAGGAGATAAAGAGTGGGAGGTCTCCAGGGTCTGAGAAGGGTCCCTTCTGGGCTCCCAGCTGCAGCCCCAGCCCCGGGGAAAGAGGACGTGCCCCAGCGAGGGCTCTCTGGGGGTGAAGAAGCCACAGGAAGCAGGCACAGTGCCCAGGCTGTCACCACAGGGGCCCTGGAGAAACCACATCATGGCCACCACAGCCGCCCCCTTCCCACAGTGATTTCCGCTGCTGCCTCTCCCAGGGCAGCACCTCCTGCCTCTCGTCGGCTGTCCCCTCTGTCAGCACCTGCCCCTGGAGGCCCAGCAGCCCAGCGATGGCTCTCGAGGGGAGGCTGGTGGCTGCTCCTGGAGGGGTGTGCGTCAGTGGGTCTGCTTTGAAAAGCCATGGAAACACCCGTGGTTAAGGGCTGACGTCCCTGCGTTCCGGGCTGGAATCCCAGCTCCACCGCTTGTGACCTTGGGCAGGTGGTTGCGCTGCTCTGCTCCCCGCTGGCCCCATGGATCAAGGGCAGCTCCTAGTCCATGTCCCCCTGTGGACTCAGCTCCAGCAGCCCTGCCTTCCCGCATCCTCCTCACTTCCAGCCTTTGCACTGGCTGTTCCCTCCACCTGGAACTCCCTTCCACCCCTCTCTCTCCGCTTCGGTAGCCCGTGCTCAGGCGCCGGCAGTCACCCCAGTGCCGGAAGGGCAGCCGGGCCTGACCACGGCTGCAGACCAGCACCGCGCTTCCTGCCCCTTACGGCGCTCTTCCTCAGGAGCCGGGGCCGGTTTGCCTCCTCCCCTGACCCCCCCTGAAAATCCCGTGAGAGCACAAACTTATCCTGCCTGCTGCCCGAGCCCCAGGGCCCCACAGAGGGACGGGCACGCAGTAGGAGATCAATAAATGCTAGTTGACTGCATGCATTGTTGTCGGAAACCCTAGTCCTCGGTTGACTCCTGGCTCTTCCAGGCGAGGCGTAAACGGCGCCTTCTCCAGGCAGCCTTTCCTCATTCCTCTTCTGCGTTTCCCGAATCTCCCGACCCTTCCCCATCACAGCCGCCTTCCGTCGCGGCGTTGCAGCCCAGAGGGGGACCGGCCCCGCCCCTCCATCGGCCTTCCCCTCCGGCGGGGGGCGCGCAATCCGTCCGGAAGGCTCCGCGCGGGGGGCTCCGGCCGGCGGGGACGGTGGGCACCGGGCGGAGGCCGGGCGCGAACGGGGGGCGGCGGCGGTTCCCGGCTCCCCGGACCCTCGCGCGGGACGGGGCGGGAGACCTCGGGCTCTGCGGGCGTCTCGCGGACGCTCTCCCCAGGCGGGGTCCTGTTGCTTCCAGCATCGCGGCTGACCCCCGCGCCAGGGCCAGGCTGACCGTCCAGGTCCACTGACCCCGAGCTCCCGGCCCCCGCCCCCCCCCCCGGCTGCATGTCCCTGCCCGCCCGGCCCTCCTGCCTCAGCCCTCACAGGGGCCAGGGCCTGGCCGCAGGCAGGCTCCCGGGGCCCCGTCACGGAGGTGAGACAGTCACCCCATTTCACAGGTGGGAGACTGAGGCCCCAGAGGAGCAGGAAGGCTCCTTAATTCACGCACACATCTGCTTGCCCCGTTCACCGAGGACCCAGAGCCCATCTTTGGCTGGACTGCGTGCGCCCGCCTGGGTTCAGGCCCTGCCTGCACTGCCTACTGGCCGCGGGACATTTGGCTGAGTTGCTTTGCTTCTCTGGGCTGAAGTTCCCTCCTCTATGTGATGAGGATAAAGCCTGGCCCGGCTCCGATGACTGTGGTGAGAAATAAAATGCTCCATGTAAATTGCTGTGCCTGGCATGTAGTATGTGCTTAATAAATGCTGGTTATTATAATAGAAACATGCTCAGGCCTCCACCATCTTCAAATAAAGTCTCTCCTCTTGACCTTTACCCTCCATTGACCCCTGCCCAGCCTCTCCCTTTCCCTTCCCTCTGAATTCTATCAAATACCCATCTTCTGTAAAGTTAAGAACGTGTCTGACTACAAAAAATAGAAAACAGATCACAGTGGCTTGACAAAGAGTTTATTTTCCCCTATCACGGTGAGCTTGGAGATCAGCTATGTCTGGCATTGTTTTTCCAGGCAAATGATGTCAGGGCTGGTGTCTCTGCAATTCTCTTGGCTTTTTCCTCTTGTTTGCAAGATGGCTGCTATTGCTCCTGGCATTGCACCTGCATTCACATTCAAGACAGGAAAGAAGAGAAATGGTTAAGTTTAGGGTTAACTAAAAGTATCTGTCCCTTTTATCATGAAGAGAAATAATTTCCCAGAACCCACCTCACAGACTCAGTCCCCACCAGTCCCTAATGTCTCACAGTCCCTACCACTCCCTATTTCACTCATTCACATTGCTTGCCTGGCCCTTGTTGGTGTTGGAATTTGAACCCCTGAACTAATGTACTTACTTCGCCTT
This sequence comes from Equus asinus, assembly GCF_041296235.1. NCBI lineage: Eukaryota > Metazoa > Chordata > Mammalia > Perissodactyla > Equidae > Equus > Equus asinus. The sequence goes on along the minus strand of NC_091802.1, from coordinate 2,954,430 downwards.
CTCAGCCCTTGTTTCAGAAAGTTAACACATAAAAATACCCCTTTTAAGTATTTCATACATGTGCAGAAAAAGTTTCCTTTAACCATGAACTCCAGCCACCCAGTCCCATCCCTGGGGGTAAAGAATGTAACCGATCCCCTGTTAAGAATTTAGAAATATTTTATGCACGTGTAGGCAACTCCACCTCTGTTTTCCACCCTCCCACTCCCTTTTCAACTGGAGTGTGAGCAGACACCGCACCCTGCTCAGCGCTTGGCTTTTTTTCATTCACAACATCTGACAATACGGCTCGAGGTCACTTCCCATCCCGCACAGACACCTTCTTCATCCCCCTGTGTGGCTGCAGGGCCGGTCCCTCCCTCGCTCTGAGCTCCTATCCGAAGAGTGGGATTAACAACAGTGCCGACCCCAGAGGACCCTGGAGAGAACTCAGGAGCCCTGGTTTGCGATGTTTGAGTCTTGGAGACCAGGTTTACTGCCCGCTTTGCTGAAGGTGAAGTGAGGGTTTCCAGAACCAGGAGAGAGAGAAGCTCGCGGAGGAGAGCCCGGGAACAGCCGGCAAGCGCTGCACTGATCCTCACAGCAACCTTCTAAGGGAGGCGCTGTTATTACCCCATTCCACAGATGGGGGAACTGAGGCACAGAGCAGCTAGGCAACCCACCCGCACTCACGCAGCAGAGGGAGCTACAGTTAGGATTTTAACCCACAGCCGCCACTCTAGTGCCAGCACCCAGGCGGCCGGGCACCATCCCCAGACCCAGGACCAGCTGCCCACATCTAGCTGAGCTCCAGGGCTTGGCAGGCCCCCCCGCTGAAGGGGGTCCTCCCCTGCACCCTCCAGGTCACTCTAGGGGAGACATCTGGGGCCACATACCTCTCTGTGCTCAGAGCAGAGCCGAGGTTTGGGGTCTCTCTATCCCTGGTACGGGGCTGGGGTACTCAAGTGACCTTAGAGACCCAGACGCCCTGGAACCAGACTGCTCTTCCCAGCTGCGTGGCTTTCCACAAGTCACCTCCCTCTCTGAGTCTCAGTTTCTTCATCTGTGAAAGGGGATCAGTAATTGCTCCTCACTCATGGTATTGTTGGGGTGTTAACTGATCTCATAAATATGGACATCAAACAAACCCGGGAAGAGCGGCAGAGGGGTCTCAGCCTTGGGGCCACAGACCTAGCCTGAATCCCTGCCCCGCCCTCTCTTCTCCTTGTAACCAAAAAAAAAAAAAAAAAAGGCATTATTATTATTATTGACAACATGGTCCCTCGAAGCTCTTGTGGCAGGAAGTGGGAGGGCGACCCTAGGAGTCGATCCTTCCTGCTGACCTCGTCCCAGGACCTGGAAGGGGCCTCAGACGGCCCCCTGGACCCCACTCTACAGGTGACGGGGCGGAGGCGGGCGGGGGAGGGGGCCCCTGGGCTCGAGCCGCGCCCGCAGCCGTCCAGGCGCCGCCACCCCCGGCCCGGCCCGGCCCGGCCCGGCCCTCAGGCCCCTCCCGCCTGACCCCCCGCCCTCCGTCTCTCGGGGCGGGGTCGCCGCAGCCGCCTGGCCCCGCAGGGACCACAGAGCCCGGAGCGCAGGCGGGCCCCTGCCGGCCGCCACCCCTGACCGTCCGCATCGCCCCGCGTCCGGGCGCCGATGGAGGCGGCTCGGCCGCGCCCTCCCCGGCGCCCGCCCTCCTCGAACTCCACTCCCGCTTACCCTTCGGGGTGCGGTCAAGTCATCTCCCGGGAAGCCTGCCGCCCTCGGCACCCCTCCCCAGGCCGGTGAAGGCCTCCCACGGGCTCCTACAGCCCCGCCGCGGCCTCGCCTCCCAGGCCCGCGCCTCCCTCCCGGGGACGCGCGTCGACAGCGCCCTCTGCCGGCCGCTCTCGGGTCGCCGCGCCGTCCCGGCCCCGTGGGGGACAGCCCGGCGCCGGCTCCGGTGCAGGTCCGGCGGTCCAGATGAGCAACGGGGCCGGTACCCCGGGAAGAGCTGCCTCGGGGCCGCAGACCCTGCCCCAGTCCCTGTCCTGCCTTCTCTTCTCCGTGTAATCTCGGGCAAATCGCCCTCCCTCTGAGCCTGCTTCCCCCTTCTGCAAAATGTATCCCCCCGCTATTTCCTGAGCATCCGCCGTCTGCTGGGCACCCAAGTGGGCCCTGGGAATACAGCGGTGATGAGGATGAGCAAAATCACTGCCTCAGGAAGCAGACAGGGAGGGCACGGTCAACAAACAAGTAAATATGAAGCATAGTGTCAATGACACTGCGGGGTGAGTGCTACTAAGAAACAAACTGGGGGGGCGGGGGGCCAGCAAGGCAGAGGTGACACCTTGGGGGCGGCGTCACAAGGAGGTGCAGACATCAGTGTCCATCCAGCAGGCCGTCGGGGGATGGCACGGATGTACAACATGCTGTCCCCCACTCCTTGCATGGGTCTCTCCGCCCGGTTCTGCAGCAGCTCCTTGTCTGGTTCCTCCTCCTCCCTCTGACCTGTTAGTGCCGGGGCACCCCTGGGTGCACCCTGGGCCTTTTTGCTGTCTACACTAACTCCCAGGGTGGCCTCAATCCACAGGATCTAAACACGAGCTATGCCCTAATGATTCCTAAAATGCCGTCCTCAGACCTGCCCTCCCCTCAACTTTAGCCCCATGCGGCCAACATCCCCACATCTGAAAACGACTCCCCACCTTCCCCCACAGCCATTCCGCCCTCTGCCTCCTCCACAACACTGCATCCTGCCAGCTGCTCAGGAGAGAAATCGCTCTTTCCCTCATTTCCTGCATCTGATCCACCAGCGAATCCTGTTGGCTGCCTCTGAAATGTACCCCGAATCTGACTGACGGTCCCCATCCTCCTCCAGGCCCCCAACACCCCTTACCTGGGCTCGCGAGGTGCCCTCCGCACCCGCCTCCTCTCCTCCACGCATGTCTTCAGTCTGATCCCCACACCTAACTCAGATCTCCTCCCCGCTCCGCTCAGACCCTTGCTGGGCTCCCAGCTCCCTCAGCCTTACCATGGTCTCAAAGTCACCCGTCAGGGGTACAGCCAGGTTTTGTGGGGTCTGAAGCTTCTATGATGTGGGAGGTCCTCTTTAAGAAAAAGAATGCAATCTTACGAATACAAAATGAGGGGATCTGGGAGGAAGGGGGAGTCAGACTGGAAGAGAGTGGTCTTGACCAACTGGGATAAAAATAGCTTGCTCGTCTGGTACGGCGACCCCTTTGGCAGACAGCTCAGTGTGCCTGTGAGGGAGGGCACATGCGCCCTCAGCCAGCAGTCCCACTGGGTCAACACCCAACAAAAACGTGCAGGCATGTGCACCAAGAGACACGTTCTAGAATGTTCACGGCTCTATTCATAATAGCCCCACACTGGAGGTCCATCGAGCGTGAACTGCCCATCAGCAGAGGATGGAAGGTGAGTGGGGCCTCTCCGTACCATGGACGGCGATGAGCAACAAGACCAAGTGTGTCCGACACGGTGGACAGGTGCGCGCTGCGATCCACCCGGAGAGTAGAGAAGAGAAGTGAAACGCATTACATCTCTATAACTGACCTATGTTCCTTGAAAAATGTTTAAATTGGCTTTTCAATGGTTTTATATAAACCACATAGAGTGTCAGAAAAGGGATTCAACTTACTTTTGCACATTTTACAAAGCATGTGGTCACGTGAACATGTTGTGAGGCCCCCGCTGGTGCCTTCGATGGCCTGGGCAGGCGAGGTGACTGTGGCTTGAGCTTTACTAGCTTCTCAGTGAATGTGCCCCTGTGCTGCTCCCTGTTACCTCGTGGCTTCATCTTGCCCCTCTCCCCCTCCCCCCACTCCAGCCACACTTGCCTCCTCGCTGCTCCTCAAAACCCGAAGTACACTCCTACCTCAGGGCCTTTGCACTTGCCATCCCCTTGCCAGAACACTTTTCCCCCAGATCTTCCTGTGGCTTCCCCACCTCCTTCAGATTTCTATTGGAACATCACCTCCTGGGAGAGGCCTTCCCTCACCTCCCATCTCCTTATCCTCCTGCTCTACTCTCTCCACATATCATCACCTGCCAAGCATCACATCTGGGTTACTGTGTTATCCTCTGTCTGCTCTGTGAGAAAGTAGCCCTGTGAGTGCAGGAGTCTGTCTCCTTCATTAGAACAGTGCTGTGCAGACAGTAGGTGCCCAAGAATGCTGGTTTATAGATTTTGGAGCTGGCATAGGCTAGTCCCAGGCCTGGGCAGGATGGTGCCCGTTCACTCTATCAACATGTCTGTTTGCCGTACCCTGCTGTACGCCCGTCCTTGTGCCAGTCCCAGGCTGGGCAGTGCTGCGACCCAGCAGTGGGGACCCCACCCTTGGAGACAGAAACAGCCCCTGTGATCAAATGGGGGCTACCTGGGAGGCCATGGAGCCCACAGGAGCCTGACCCAGCCTGGGGGGTGGGGTGCAGGAGAAGCTTTCAGGAGGTGACAGTGCACACAGGCCTGAGACTTGAAGAGTGGCGACTACATACAAGGAGGAAGGGTGTTCAAGGCAGAAGGAACAGCAGTGAAAAGGCCCGAGGCATCGAGGCTTGTCCAGTGGTTCAGGGTGCCTGAGAAGAGAGTGCAAGTGGCACCGAGGAGGCCAGGCAGGGACCAGGTCGAGAAAGGGCGGGAGAACCAGGCCAAGCGGCTTGGATTTCATGCCGGGGCTGGGAGAGGCACTGTGGCCCAGTGGTTAGCGCCTGGGCGCTGAGCCCCGCCTCCCGGGTGGGAGTCCCGCGGCTGTTTCTCACAGCTTGACCGCTCCAGGCCTGCGTGCCTGTCTGTAAAATCGACGAAATGCCGCTCAGCGCGGTGTGGGCGAGAAAGCACGGCTGGAGCCCGCACCCGGCGAGCGCGGGCCGAACGCGCGGGCCGGCTCCCTTCGGGGTCGCTCTCCCGGCCCGAGAGGAGGGCGCGCGCGCAGCTGGAGCTGGGGGGACGGCAGCCCCCCTTTGGGGAGCGCTCCCCGCCGCGGCTCGGGCTCTCCTCAAATGGACCCCGAGACAAGCGCTTCAGTGCAAGGAGGGTCTCTGGGCGGCGACCCCGGGACATCGGCGGGGCTGCGGGCTGACGGCCTCGGGTTTCCTCCGCAGGCATCTCCCCACGCGGCTTCTCGGGCTTCCTCACGCGCCGGGGGCTCATCCCAGCACGGCTGCCAGGCGGAGAAGGCAGCCGCTTCCAGTGCTCTCGAGGGCCTGACTCCGAAGGCCCACACATTGCTTCTGGTACCTTCTCCTGGTCTGGGCCCACCGGATGGGGTGCGGGGGGGAGGGGTGCGGGGGGCGGCATAGGCTTCCCCTGTTGATGGGGGGGGGGGCGCGTGTGTTCAGGGAGGGGAGAAACTGGCGGCGCCGTTTGCGGAGGTAGTCAACTGCAGTGGGAAGGCGTTTCCTTCTTAATTCTCTTTCGAGCTGTGCATTATATCCAGGTGAAATCTCTGTGAGGCGTTAGGGGAATTTTAAATGGCAACGTTTTTCCAAATACCGGGTGTGACCCGTTAGTGAGTTGTCAAATCAGTGCACTGAATCCAAACTAGCAGTTTTTTAAAAGTTATTTTTAATTTGCAATTTCTGAACGTGCACAAAAAATAGAAAGTATGAGCCCGCAGTACCACCGCTCAGCTCCAACACCCACCAACATTATTTTAGTTTTTTTGAGGAAGATCAGCCCTGAGCTAACATCTGCTGCCAATCCTCCTCTTTTTGCTGAGGAAGACTGGCCCTGAGCTAACATCCGTGCGCATCTTCCTCTACTTTATATGTGGGACGCCTGCCACAGCATGGCGTGCCAAGTGATGCCATGTCCGCATCCAGGATCCGAACCTGCGAACCGGGGCCGAGAAGCTCAATGTGGGAACCTAACCACTGCGCCACCTGCGGGATACCCACCAACGTTGTTTATACTTGAGCACCTACCTGCCTTTGAATATGTTTTAAAATAAAATAGATTAGACAAATCAGAAAAATGAGAGTATTCTTTTCTGAAGTTTGTGCTTCGTCTTTATGTGTCTCCTAGGTCGGGATGTAAAATGTTTTGAAAACCTCTCTCTGACGCTCGGCTACTCTCCCTGTCGAGCAAAGAGCAGGCCGGGCGCAACTTCGTGAGAAACAGTGTCCAACAGCACTTAATAACATTGTCTTATTTTTATCGTAGTTTCCTTGTTATTATGTATAAAGTGACACAAATTTTCCACTTAAGAGTAGCGATATGCAAGTTTCTCCTTTAAATACATTTATTGCTATTTTAAAAGAAGTCCTTTAAAAAAGTCATCTGTTTGTAGAACAGTTTCAAGTTTTATGAAGTAGTGACAGGTTCAGGGGGTGAGGTGAAAATTGGAGAGCGGAGGGGGAGGGGACAGGGGTGTGGGGGTGGCGGGGGTGGAGGGGCGCGGGGGTTGTGGTGGTGGCGGCGGCTGGGGGTGGTGGTGGTGGTGGCGGCGGAGGGTGGAGGAGCGCGGGTGGGGCGTGGAGGGGGCGGCGGTGGTGGTGGTGATGGGGGCGGCGGGGGGGGGTGGAGGGGTGCGGGTGGGGCGTGGAGGGGGCGGTGGTGGTGGCGGGGGGGGGAGGAGGGGCGGGGGGGAGGAGGGGCGTGGGTGGGGCGTGGAGGGGGCGGTGGTGGTGGTGGTGGCGGCGGCGGCGGCGGGTGGGGCGTGGAGGGGGCGGCGGTGGTGGCGGCGGGGGTGGTGGCGGCTGGGGTGGTGGCGGGGGGGGGGTGGAGGGGCGCGGGGGTGGTGGCGGTGGTGGTGGTGGCGGGGGGGTGGAGGGGCGCGGGGGTGGTGGTGGTGGTGGTGGCGGGGGGGGGGTGGAGGGGCGCGGGGGTGGTGGTGGTGGCAGGGGGGGTGGGGGGGTGGAGGGGCGCGGGAGTGGTGGTGGTGGTGGCGGCGGTTGTGGTGGCGTGGGGGTGGTGGTGGTGGCGGCGGGGGTGGCGGTGGCGGGGGGGGTGGAGGAGCGCGGGTGGGGCGTGGAGGGGGCGGCGGGGGTGGGGACGGCGGGGGTGGGTGGAGGGGCGCCGGGGAGGGGAGGGGGGGCGCAGAGCGCAGGCCGGCGGCCGCCCGCGAGTCGGGAGGCGGCTCTGGTCCCCTCCGGCCGGCGCTCGCCTGCGCCCGGGTGGGCCCCTCCTTCCCCTGCCTGGGTCTCTGGCCGGGTGGGCGGCCGAGGGGGCGGGTCGGGCTTCCTCTCGGCCCCGGGTCTGTGGCCCGGGCGCTGGGCGTCCCTCCCTCCCAGCGCAGCCCCAGCCGCCGAGCCCTCGCTTCTCCGACGGGGGGCGGCCTGTAGTCCCGAGAGGTGCCGCCAGAGGGCGGAGGCGGCCGGCGGCTTGAGGGGCTGCCCGCGGCGCGGCCTGCGGACGCGGACGGCCCCCGAGCCCAAGGAGGAGCCTTCCGCGCGGCCCCGCGCCCTCCATGTCCCCGCCCGGAAAGTGCTTCTCGTGGGGTTCACGCCGTGTGAATGCAATCTTCCTAGTTTATCAAGTTTTTGAATTGAGATGGTTTTTCTTCATCTCGGATGGGACCTGTGGCCCTCCCACGGGGCTGTGGGCCATTTAATGACGTAGAAGAATTTGAGGAATTTTTATTTAGCTGGCGCGTCATACGGAAAGCTTGTGAGCAGGGGGATGACGTTGGTTAAAAATGCGGGAGGAAAAAAGGGAGAAAAGGGAAAACGCACTTAAAAACATTGCCTATAATCCAATTCCTCGTCAGTAACCACAGTGGGCATTGGTATAAAGCTTTGCAGTCTTTTTGCTTTTCTCACCACAAACACGTACCTGCAAGTATAAACGTACAAAAGTCAGGGGTGCAAGAAATGTCACATTACTTCATTAATTTTTTTTTTTTACTTTAACTCGTGACTGTTGTTTTTGTAAAAGTAGTACATGCTCAACCGAAAAAAATCCAAGCAATTCAGAAAGTTCAAAGAAAATAAGCAATAAATCACCGTAAGTGGCATTTTATATTTCATGAATGTCATTACAGAATTCTTTGCACAGCCTCATCCTAACTCTACAGGATGAATGGGTAGAAGGACAGTATGATTATTAAGAGTGGGATCATAATCCGTGCTGTTTGTTTCTGTGTACAGTGACTTGCTTGCGTGTGTGTGTTTAAAATTAATTAATAGACTTTTCAGGCAACAGTTTTACAAAAAAAATTAGCAGAAAGTGCAGAGAATTCTCATCTATCCCCTCATACACACCCCCACACCCCTATTTCCCTATTATTAAATCTTGCGTTATAATGTAGTATATCTGTTACAATTGATGGGCCAATATTGATAAGTAATTATTAAATAAAATCCATGGGGCTGGCCCCGCGGCCGAGTGGTTAAGTTTGTGCGCTCTGCTTTGATGGCCCAGGGTTTCGCCCGTTCGGATCCTGGGCGCAGACATGGCACCGCTCGTTGGACCATGTTGAGGCAGCGTCCCACATGCCACAACTAGAAGGACCCACAACTAAAAATATGCAACCATGTACTGGGGGGCTTTGGAGAGAAAAAGGAAAAACAAAACCTTTAAAAAAGTAATAAAAATAAATAAATAAAATCCATAGTTTTTATTAGGTTTCACTCTTTGTGCTGTGCACTCCATGGACTTTGAAAAACATATAATGACATGTATCCACCATTATGATATCATTCAGAATATTTTCACTGCCCTAAAACCCACTGTGCTCCACCTGTTCACCCACCCTTCCTCTGGACCTGGGCCAGCTGCTGACCTTTGTGCTGTCTCTATGGTTTTGACTTTTCCAGAATGTCACATAGTTGGAACCGTATGGTCATCTAGGTTTTGTCCTGTGTTATCTTCTAGGAGTTTTATGCTTTTGTGTTTTACATTTACATCCATGATCCACTTTGAGTTACCTTTTGAGGTGTATATCCAGATTCATTTTTTTGCATGTAGATGTCCAGTTGTTCCAGCACCATTTGTTGAAAAGACTGCCTTTTCTCTGTGGAATTATTTTTGCTCCTTTGTCAAAGATCAGTTGACCGTATTTGTGTTTGTGTGTTTCCATTGATCTATTTGTCCATTCTTTTGCCAATACCACACTGTCTTGATTACTGTAGCTTTACAGTAAGTCTTGAAGTTGGGTGATGTCGGTCCTGCAACTGTGTTATTCTCTTTCAGTGTTGTGTTGGCTATTCTGGGTCTTTGCCTCTCTACATAAACTTTAGAATCAATTTTTTTATATCTGCTAAATAACTTGCTAAGATTTTGATTGGGATTGTGTTGAATCTATAAATCAAGTTGGAAAGAACTGACATTTTGACAATATTGTCTTCCTATCCATGAACATGGAATATCTCTTCATTTATTTAGATCTTTCATTTCTGTCATTAGAGTTTTATAGCTTTCCTTATATAGATCTTATACATATTTTGTTAGATTTATATCATAGTATTAATCTTTTTGGGGGCTAACGTAAGTGGTACTATGTTTGTAATTTCAAAGTCTAATTGTTTATTTAAGGTATATAAAAAATTGATTTTTATATGTTAACCTTGTATGCTGCATCTTTGCTCGAATTCCTCATTAGTTCCAAGAGTTTGTTATTGTTATGGTTCTTTGGGATTTTCTATATAGACAATTGTGTCATCTGTGAACAAAGACAATTTTATTTCTTCTTTTACAATCTGTATATCTTTTATTTCCTTTTCATGTCTTATTACATTAGCTAGGACTTCTGGTATGATGTTGAATAAGAGTGGTCAAAGAGAACATCCTTGCCTTGTTCCTGATCTTAGAAGGAAACCATCTAGTTTCTCACTCTTAAGAATGATGTTAGCTCTAGGTTTTTTGTAAATGTTCTTTATGTAGTTGAGGAAGTTCTCCTTTAATCTTAGTTTTCTAGGAGACTTTTGGTCATGAATAGGTGTTGGATTTTGTTAAATGCTTTTTCTACATCTATTGATATGATCATATGATTTTTCTTCTTTAACTGCTTGATATGATGAATTACACTAATTAATTTTCAAATGTTGAACCAGTCTTGCATACCTGGGATAAATCCCACTTGGGTATGGTGTATAATTCTATACATTGTTGGATTCAATTTGCTAACATTTTGTCAATGATTCTTGCATCTATATTCATGAGAGATATTGGTCCCTAGTTTTCTTGTAATGTCTTTATCTGGTTTGGGGATGAGGGTAATGCTGGCTTAATAGAATAAGTTGGGAAATATTCCCTCTGCTTCTATCTTCTGGAAGATATTGTAAAAAACTGGTATAATTTCCTCCTTAAATGTTCAGTAGAATTCACCAGTGAACCCATCTGGGCCTGGTGCTTTCTGTTTTAGAAGGCTGTTAATTATTGATTCAATTTCTTTAACAGATATGGGCCTATTCAGATTGTCTGTTTCTTCTCATGTGGGCTTTGGCAGATTGCGTCTTTCAAGGAATTGGTCGACTTCATCTAGGTTGTCTAATTTGTGGGCATAGAGTTGTTCATATTATTCCTTTATTACCCTTTTAATGTCTATAGGATCAGTAGTCATGGCTGCTCTTTCATTTCTGATATCAGTAATTTGTATCTTCTTTTTTTCTTGGATAACCTGAATAAAGGTTTATCAATTTTGTTCATTTTTTCAAATAACCAGATTTTGGTTTTGTTGATTTTCTCTATTGATTTCCTATTTTAAATTTTATTGATTTCTGCTCTCATTTTTATTATTTCTTTTCTTCTGCTTACTTGGGATTTAAATTGCTCTTCTTTTTCTAGTTTCCTAAGGTGTGTAGCTTAGATTATTGATTTTAGATTTTTCTTCTTTTCTAATATATACATTCAGTGCTATAAATTTCCCTCTAAGTACAGCTTTTGCTGCATCCCACAAGTTTTGTTTTTTTTTTTTTTTTGAGGAAGCTTAGCCCTGAGGTAACATCTGCCACCAATTCTCCTCTTTTTGCTGAGGAAGACTGGCCCTGAGCTAACATCCGTGCCCATCGTCCTCTACTTTATCTGTGGGATGCCTGCCACAGCATGGCTTGACAAGCGGTGCATAGGTCTGTACTCAGGATCTGAACTAGCAAACCCTGGGCGGCCGAAGCAGACCATGTGAACTTAACTGCTGCGCCACTGGGCCAGCTCCCATCCCACAAGTTTTTATGAGTTGTATTTTTTATTTTCATTTAGTTTACAGTATTTTAGAATTTCTTTTGAGATTTCCTTTTTGACTTCTGTTTTATTTAGAAGTGTGTTGTTTAATCTCCAAGTATTTTAGGAGTTTTCCAGCTATTTTTTGTTATGAATTTCTAGTTTAAATTCCACCACGGTCCGAGAGCATACTATATGTGAATTCTATTCTTTTAAATTTGTCACGGTGTGTTTTATGGTCCAGAATGTGGTCTATCTTGGTGAATATTCCATGTGAGCTTGAGAGAAATGTGTATTCTGTTGTTGCTGTATGAAGTATTCTATAAATGTCAGTTAGATCTAGTTGATTGATGGTGTTATTCAGTTCAACCATGTCCTTTCTGACTTTCTGCCTGTTGAATACACGAATTACTCATAGAGGGGTACTGAACTCTCCAATGTAATGCTGCATTCATCTATTTCTCCTTGAACTTCTACCAGTTTTTGCCTCATGTATTTTGATGCTCTGTTAGGTGCATACACATTAAGGAATGTTATGTCTTATTAGAGAATTGACCCCTTTATCACTATATAATCTCCTTCTTTATCCCAAATAATTTTTCTTGTCCTGAAGTCTGCTCTGTCTGACATTAATGTAGCTACTCCAGCTTTATTTTAATAGCATTAGCGTGGTATATCTTTCTCTATCCTTTTACTCTTGATTTCTCTGTGTCTTTATATTTAAAGTGCGTTTCTTGTAGACAACATATGTTTGGGTCTGTTTTTATCCACTCTGAGAGCTTCTGTCTTTTAATTGGTGTATTTAGACCATCGATGATTTAAGTGATTACTGATACACGATTCATGTCTACCATATTTGTTACTTTTTTCTATTTGTTACCCTTGTTCTTTGTTCCTTTTCTGTCTTCCAATTAAGCATTTTATATGATTCCATTTTTTCTCCTCTCTTAGTGTATCAATTATACTTCTTTTTAAAACTTATTTTAGTGGTTGCAATATACATTTACAACGAATCCAAGTTTTCTTTCAAATAACACTATATTACTTCATGGGTAGTGCGAGTAACTTATAACAGAATATTCTCAATTCCTCCATCCCATCCCTTATAATATTGCTGCCACTCATTTCACTAATCCATAAGCTATAACCACCAAGTACATTGTTACTATTATTGTTAATTAAGAATAAGCAAAAAAAGATTTTATTTTACTTTCACTGGTTCCTTATCTAATGCTCTTCCTTTCTTTATGTTGATTCAAGTTTCTGGTCTATATAATTTTTTGTCTTTCTGAAGAATTTCTTTTAACATTTCTTGTAAGGAAGATTTACTGGTGAGGAAATTCCTCTATTTTTGTTTATCCGAAAAAGTCTTTATATCTCCTTCACTCTTGAAGGATAATTTTGCTGGGTAGAGAATTCTAGGTTGATGAGTTTTTTTTTTCTTTGACCACTTTGAATATTTCACTCCGCTTTCCTCTTGCTTGCATGGCTTCTGAAGAGAAGTCCAATGTATCTTTGTTCCTCTATAGGTAAGATGGGGCTTTTTTCCTCCCCTCTCTTCTGGCTTCTTTCAAGATTTTTTCCTTTGTCTTTGATTTTGGTGCCATTTGAATATACAGCTAGATGTGGATTTTTTGGTATTTATCCTGCTTGGTGTTTATGAGCTTCCTGGATCTGTTGTTTGGTGTCTGACATTAATTTTAGGTAGTTCTTAGTCATTATTGCTTTGAAGATTTCTTCTCTTTCTTTCTCTCCTCCTCCCTCTGGTATTCCCGTTATGTGTATGTTACACCTTTTGTAATTTTCCCGTAGCCCTTGGTTATTCTGTTCTGTCTTTTTTCATTCTTTTTTCTCTTTGCATTTCAGTTTTGGAAGTTTCTATCGACATTTCTTCAAGCACACTGATTCTTTCCTCAGCTGTGTCCTGTCTATTGACAAGCCCGTCAAAGACATGCCTCCTTTCTAATAGTGCTCTTGATTTCTAGCACTTCCATTTGATTCTTTCTTCGAATGTCCATCTCACTTACATTCCTCATCCATTTTTGCATGTTGTCCACTTTCTTCATTAGAGCCCTTGGCATATTAGTCATAGTTGTTTTAAATTCCCAGTTAGGTAATTCCGACATCTGAGTCTGGCTCTTGTGCCTGCTCTGTCTCTTCAAACTGTGTTCTTGTCTTTTAGTATGCCTTGAAATTTTTTGTTGGAAGCTGGACATGATGTATTTGGTAAAAAGGAACAGAGGTAAATAGGCTTTGAGTGTGAGGCTTCATGTGTGTCTGTTAGGGGTCAGGCTGTGTTTCCTGTTTGCTGTAGCTATAGGCATCAGAGGCTAAAATTTCTTTGTTGTTGTTGTTTTTTGTCTTCTCTGTTGTATTTGCGGTTCCCTAGAGACTTCTTCAATAAAGTCTGAAATGTAGTGTTCTTTCAGCTGTATTCCCGCATTATTAGATAGGAACCCTATTGATAAGTGATAAGGCTTTGTTAAGATAGCAAGTCACAGGCCTTGTGAAGAAGAGCGGAACATGCTGGCATATTTCAAAATGGCTGCCTTGGCTCTCTTCCTGCCAGAGGCATGAGGAGACTTTTCTCCAGTGTTCACTGTGAGAACCTGTTCAAGATCCTGGAGGTAAAACTCACAAAAATGTGGAGGCCCCTTCATCACCAGGCCCTCCTGGAGTTTTAAACTCTCAAACTTATCCAATGGGCTCCCAGCAACTCATCAGTTGCAGTTCAGACTTCCCTACCCTGGGAATGGGTCCCCTGAGGCTTCTGCTCTCAGGGTTCTGCTCCAGTAAGTTGTGGTGCTCTGGATCTGCCTGTCTTTCTCTCTAGTCTTGGGGAGTCATGGTTTGTCCTACAACCTCAATCCTCCAATGGATCTGAGAAGAGTTGTTAATTTTAAGTTTGTTCATTTTTCTTCTTGTTATGAGATCAGGTGTGACAGTGACAACTTCCAAGCTCCTTAAATGCCCAGCCACAAACCAGAATTCAGTCTATGCTGTTCTTAAAATAAAAGCTTTAAAATTAATTCTATTGGAATTCAGAAGATGAAGTAGAAAGGTGAAACTAAACGTATCTTGGATTTGAGATAGCCTTTTTTTAACCATAAGAAATGTGAGTTACTTAAAAAGAATTCCTCTATGATTAAGAAAGAGTTCATGAAAGTCAGTAACAAGTTGGCTGATGGCTTTTTTCTTAACCATATGTTTAAAATTTAGATGATATGAATGGCTCTCTGCAATAAGGTGACTGGATTTTTTATACTTGCTAATTTGGTTGCTTTTAACTTTGTTAACGTTTATAACATATTCACATTCTGTTCTGTAACCATACTCCTCCCAGTTTAGTTTTGTTCTGTGTTGAAATGGATTCAGTGCACACCTCCAGTCCTCGTAGCATAGCTTTGCTTTTTTTAAGGATTGGCACCTGGGCTAATGACTGATGCCAATCTTTTTTTTTTTTTTTTTCTGCTTTATCTCCCCAAACCTCCCCTGTTCACAGTCGTATATCTTAGTTGCAGGTCCTTCTAGTTGTGGGATGTGGGACGCTGCCTCAACATAGCCTGACGAGCGGTGCCATGTCTGCACCCAGGATCTGAACCCTGGGCCGCCGCAGCGCAGCGCGCGAACTTAACCACTCAGCCACGGAGCTGGCCCCAGCATAGCTTTTCTGTTTCTGAGTTCTTTCTTTTGATTTATCCATAGGTTGACCAGATGTTATTATTGAATAGTTTTTTCAAGAAAGTCTGAAGGATGCAGTATTTACTGAGCGTAGCAGTCTGGGTCTAATCAGGAGATTAGACACCACAGATTAAACAGGAGAAGTTTACTACAGTGAATTACTAACCGTGATAAAAAGTAACCATCAGGAAACTCTGTATGGTGCCCTAGTGCTGAGGGACAGAGCTCAAGGATGGACAAACGTGGAAGGGGTTCAGCTCTCACTGGGGAAGGTATAGTTCAGCCACTGGGGAGCAGAAGAGTTCTCTGGTTCAGCCATACTGCAGCTGGTCTGGAGCTGCTGGGCTAACAAGAGGGCAGTCGCTGCTGCAGGTGGGGGACCAGGAGACCATCAAGTGCTAGTGGAGGGCAGGAGATCTTCACAGCATGTGGTCCTCCTGGGGCATGCAGTAGGTGTGACCCCTTGGTGTGTGACCCACTGCCTATAGGCAGCTATGTGTGGGCTGCAACATGGCCCTGGTTTCCATTTTCAAGAGGGCCGTGGAAAGGTTATCACCAGGCTGAGGCTGCAATAAGGTCGCAGACGGATCACACTCTGGGTCCAAGGCTGGGGCTGCCTCCATCCAATGTCCTCACACCCACACCACTGACCCTGTCCTGCCCCACACCAGAAGCTGCAAGAAGCTTCTCCCTCCTGCTGTGTCCCACCAGCTATCTCCAGAAGGCCGCCACTGCGTTCATTAGAAGAGAAATGCTGAAAGGAATCCCTTTGTTTGTCATAGAGCATATATTGAAGGGTGCATTTGGAGCTGCAAGTCAATAAATTGATAACTAACACACCGAGATCCTTCACGTTTGGGAACCTGTGCCTGCCGCTTCCACCCCAGACTGGTGTTTGGGCTGGTTATAATCAAGGAGTCAGGCTCCTGGTTAAAGGTCTTTGTGCGACTTTTCGGCGACCACAGGCCATTACAAACGCTTTCCCTGGTGGCCTCGCGGGGAGGGGCGGGGAAGCTCCCTCCCCCCAGCAGCCCGGTCGGGGCGGCGGGCACTGCGGGCTCTGAGGGAGCTGCAGGCAAGGACTCTGCCCCTGGCCGGCCTTCTCCTTGCCCATTTACATTCCTAGCGGGGTGCCTCCATTCCTAGGTCACTTGATCTGCGACCTCAGGCAGGGCTCTTCTCCAGGTGCCTCTGTGAGGCCTCTTTAGGTGGGGATGAGGGGGGACCACCAAGATACTGCCCCCCTGACTCAGGGCCCAGTGCTCCTCCACTCCCAGCTGTCCTCCTCCACACCCACCCCCTCCTCCTCCCTGCGGGGTCCCCTCAACACGTGCCCTGCTCCACCTGATCCTCCACAGGTGCGCCACTCATGGGGGAAGACGGAACCGGGGCGTCGGTGCCTTCTCGCTTCTGTCACCACAGTAAGTGATTAAAGCTTCGCTCTTTCGTCTTTGGCTTGTTGCTTTAACCAGCTGCTCCAGCACTGACAGCCCAGCTCCGTCTCCCAGCCCACCTGAGCTCCTGGCAACGATTTTCTGGGGGCACGCTGGCTCTTAGCATCTTGTGGCTTCGCTGTGGGTCTTCTGGCATGAAATGTTGCTGTGGAGAAGGCTGAGGGCAGCCCGATGTTTTTCCCTTTGCATGACTTGAATTTTCAGTTTGGGGAGGTGAAGAATTTGTTCCTTTGGTCTTGAAACTTTGCCATGATATGTTCCTATTGTTATGGACAAATTTTCTTTATTAAATTTTTCTCGTATGTGATATGCTCTTAATATCAATGGTTCGGTTCTTTATTTCACGGAATTTTCTTGCTATGTATGTCAAAATAGTTTTTCGTATCCACTTGGCGTGTCTTCCTCAGCGACACCCATCAGCCTTATTTTGGATCTTCCTGTCTTTGTTCCTTGCTTGTCACTTCTTGCTTCTTGCAGTGATCTCTTTGTCTCTTGCCTCCGCTTTCACTCTGATTTTCTCCAGCCTTTCCTCCATGTCACTGATTTGATTTTCGTTCCGTGTCTATTCAGTTCGTGGGGTTTCTAGTTCATGTATTTGGTGTGTGGTGGTGGTGTTTGGACCACAGTTGATTTCCTCGTCTTCCGTCTCCCTTTCCATCCTTTCTGTCATGGGATCACCTTGTCCATATTTTTATTAAGTTCTTTTCTAGTCAAGACACTCATGGGGAGTCTTCTGCTTTTCACTGTGTTATGCTTTCTTTCAGACTGACTAGGTTTTGTGTTGGTCGCTTTTGTTCTAACTTTGGGGTGGGCAGTAATAACGCAGCCTGCCTGGGTGTGTAGCCGTGCCATTTTCCTTCATCTTGCTCACAGGTGCTCTGGGCTTCATGCCCAGACTTTCCGTCTGGCCTCCTCTGAGGGCCTCCCGCCACATCCCCTCTCCCTCCACTGTGAGGTGGGGAGAGATCCTTGCGCCGCCGTCTTGAGCCCTGAGATGGGCAGCTGGAAGTCCCCACTCCTAGTGAGACCCCGGCCCTCCGCCCCTTCCCTGGGCGTAGGAAGCCTTCCTCTCTCCCACATTCACTTCTGCTGCTTGTACCCAAAAAGGCGCTGACCTCTTCGCCCTCCCTCCAGATCCCTATCCTAAGCTCCTGTGCCGACTCCGTGTCAGGAGGAGAGCCCACCGTCTAGCTTTGAGCCTCGGAAACT
The DNA here is from genome assembly GCF_041296235.1 of Equus asinus. Classification (NCBI taxonomy): domain Eukaryota; kingdom Metazoa; phylum Chordata; class Mammalia; order Perissodactyla; family Equidae; genus Equus; species Equus asinus. Next base: position 2,937,009 of record NC_091802.1, on the reverse strand, counting down.
GCCCTGAGGGAATTGAAGGGCGGGTTTCCTTCTTGGAAGGAAGGCGACTGGCGGTGCTGAGAACAAAACACAACCAAGTCACATGCAATTAGTGAGGTTTCAGGCCTGGTGACCGCTTGATGCAGGGATGGGGGAGCCGCAGGGGGTCCAGGACCCTACTTGAGCAACTAGGTGGGCGAGGGGCCTTCAAGGCTAGAGAACCTGGGGGAGGGAGGGACGGAGGAAGGGAAAGTCATGAGTTCTAGCTGGCCAAGGGCTCGCTGAGGAACGTCCAGGGGTGGCGTCCAGGAGGCGGGTGGAGCTCAGGGGAAGAGCAGGGTGACCTGTGGGGACGTGGGAGTCTCGCACAGCAGTAAGAGCGGCTCCTGCGCTGTGACCCCTCCCCACTGCCCCCAACACACCCTCAGAAGAGCAAGACGTGACAGGTGAGAGTGGCCTCACCTGTTCTTCCTCAGAGATTCACCTGGGCAGAACCCAGGGCTTCCTTTCCAAAGTGAGTGTCAGGCCAGGGGCCAACGGGGTGGGGTCTCTGGGCCGTGGAAGGCTCTGATTCACCATGTTAATGAGTCCTTTCATTCCAGTAACTCCCAGGTGTTCAAGGGCAAGTGAGGACCCAGCAATGAGTTAGAGCTATTCTCTCCCTGGAGGAGCTCAAGCACTAGGACGAGGAAGCAGCAGACAGGGGCCAGAGGGGCCCGAGTCATCATACAGGATGGACTCCACACCTGCCCACTACTTCCCCCACCTCATCTCCTCCCAGTCTCCTCCTTGCTCACTCTGCTCAAGCCACACTGGCCTCCTCACTGTTCCTCACACACACCAGACACATTCCTGCCTCAGGGCCTTTGCACTGGCTATTTCCTCTGACATCTGCGTGCTTCACTCCTTCACCTCCAGCAGGCCTTTGCTCAGATGTCACCTTCTCAGAGAGGCCTCCCCTCAGGACCCACTATTTTATAAATGAAAGACCTCCAGACTTCCCATCCTGTTCCCTGCTTTGGTTTTTTTTTTTTTCCGTAAAAATAATATATTTCTAACTTCTAACATACTGTATATATATGTATATTTTTTTTTTTGAGGAAGATTAGCCCTGAGCTAACTGCTGCCAATCCTCCTCTTTTTGCTGAGGAAGACTGGCCCTGAGCTGACATCCATGCCCATCTTCCTCTACTTTATATGTGGGATGCCTACCACAGCATGGCGTGCAAGCAGTGCCGTGTCCACACCCAGGATCCGCACCAGTGAACCCCGGGCCCGAAGCAGCAGGTGTGCGCTTAACTGCTGCACCACTGGGCCGGCCCCATATACTGTATATTTTTAGAGGTAAAACTCACACAACAGAAAATTAACCATTCTTAAGTGTGCAGTTCAGTGGGATTTAATACATTCACCATGTTGTGCAACCATCACCTCTCTCTAGTTCCAGGATATTTCACTCACCCGAAAAGGAAACCCCATCATCATTAAGCAGTCACTCCTCATTCTCCACTCCCCCAGCCCCTGGCCACTGCCAGTCTACCTTTTGTCTCTATGGATTTGCCTATTTTAAATATTTTGTACAAATGGAATCATACAGCAAGTGTCCTTTTGTGTTTGTCGTCTTTTACTTTGTATAATGTTTTCTAGGGACGTCCACACTGCAGCACGGAGCAGTACTTCATTACTTTTCAGGTTTGGGTAACATTTCATTGTACGGATTGGCCACATTTTGTTTATGTGTTCATCCGTTGTTGGACATTTGGGTTGTATCCGCCTTTTGGCTACTGTATGCCGTGCTGCCATGAACATCATCTTCCGTTTTTTGTGTGAACGCACGTCTTCAGCTCTAGTGGGCATATTACCGAGGAGTGGCGTTGCTGGATCCTATGGGAATTCTATGTTTAACTTTTTGAGGAACTGCCAAACTGCTTTCCATTTTACATTCTCAACAGCTGTGTATGAAGGTTTCAAGTCCTCCACATCCTCACTAATATTTATTACTTAAAAAAAGGTTTTTTTTAACTAAAAAATCTTTTTAAAGTTATAAACATTCTAGTTGATGTGAAGGGTGTGTCATTGTGGTTTGACTGGCATTTCTCTAATGATTAGTGAAGATGAGCATCTTTCATAGGCTGGTTAGCTAGTCCTCTATCTTCTTTGGAGAATATTCTCTTTAGATCCTTTGCCCATTTTTAAATTGAGTTGTTTATGGGTTTTTTTTTAATTAATTTTTTTTTTTGCTGAGGAAGATTCACCCTGAGCTAACATCTGTGCCAATCTTCCTTTATCTTGTATGTGGGTCACCGCCACAGTGTGGACACCGATGAGTGGAATGGGTCCTCGTCCAGGAACTGAACGCAGGCCACCAAAGCAGGGCTCACTGAACTTAACTGCTGGGATGCGGGGCTGGCCCCCTGTGACTTTGTTGTTTTCCTGTAAGAGTTCTTCTATATTGTGGATTCTAGATCCTTATCAGATATATGATTTGCAATTATTTTCTCCCATCTGTAGGTAGTGTTTTACTTTCATGATAGTGTCCTTTGATGTACAAAAGTTTTAATTTTGATGAAATCAAACATATTTATCTTTTCCTTTTGGTGCTTATGCTCTTGGTGTCATATGTAAGAATCCATTGCCAAATCCAAGGTTATGGACTTTTACCCCATGTTTTATTTTAAGAGTTTTATGCTTTAGCTCTTATATTTAGGTCTTTGATTCATTTTGAGCTAATTTTTGTGTATAGTGTGAGGTAAGGTTCCCAATTCATTCTTTTGCATGTGCATATCCAGTGCCCCAGCATCATTTGTTGAAAAGACTATTCTTTATCCATTGATCCAAAAATCAGTTGACCAAAGATGTATGAGTTTATTTCTCAACTCCCAATTCTATTTTATTGACCTATATGTGTATCTTTATGCCAGTACCCATGGTTTTGATGATTGAGGTTTTTGTTTGTTGTTTTTGTTTGTGAGGAAGATTGGCCCTGAGCTAACATCTGTTGCCAATCTTCCTCTATTTCATGCGGGCTGCCGCCACAGTGTGGCTTAATGAGCGGTGCAGGTCCATGCCCAGGATGTGAACCTGTGAACCCCAGGCTGCTGAGGCGGAGCGCCTCAACTTAACCACTATGCCACCTGGCTGGCCTCTTGATGATTGCAGTTTTGTAGTAAGTTTTGAAATCAGGAAGAATGAATCCCCCTAAACTATGCTTCTTTTTCAGTATTGTTTTGGCTGTTCTGGGTCATTTGCAGTTCAATAGGGTTTTAGAATCAGCTCATCAATTTCCATGAAGAGATCAACTGGGATGGCAATAGCCATCTTAACAACGTTGTCTTCCAAGCCATGATTCCATGGGATGTTTTCTAATTATTTGAATCTTTAGTTTCTTTCAGCAACATTTTATAGTTTTTAGGGTAGAAGTTTGTACTTTATTTGGCAAATTTATTCGTAAGTATTTACTTCTTGTTACTATAAATGGACCTATTTTCTTAACTTCACTTTCAGATTGCTCACTGTGAGTATATAGAAGTAAAATCGATTTTTTAATATGTTTATCTTGTATCCTGCAACTTTGCTGAGCTCATTTATTAGTTCTAATATTTTTTAGTGGATTCCTTAGGATTTTCTATATATAAGGTCATGTCATCTGTGAATAGAGATAGTTTTACTCTTTCCTTTCCAATGTTGATGCCTTTTATTTCTTTTTCTTGCCCAATTATCATGGCTAGAACCTACAGTACAATGTTGAACAGCAATGGTGAGCGTGAACATTCTTGTTCCTGATCTTAAGGGGAAAGCATCCAGTCTTTTGCCATTAAGTATGATATTAGCCATGGGTTTTTCATAGATATCCTTTATAATGTTGAGGAAGTTCCTTTCTATTCCTAGTTTATGGGAATTTTTTTTATCATAGAAAAGTGTTGGATTTTGTCAGATGTTTTTTCCGAGTCTGTTGAGGTGGCATGTGATTTCTGTTTTTTCCTCTATTGCTATGATATATCACATTAATTGATATTTAGATGTTAAACCAACCTTGTGTTCCCGTGATAAATTCCACTTGGTCATAGTGTCTAATTCTTTTTATATGTTGCTGGATTTAGTTTGCTAGTATTTTGTTTAGGATTTTTGCATCCATATTCATAAGACATACTGGTCTGTAGTTTTTTTTTCTTTCATGTCTTTAGTTGGTTTTGGCATCAGGTTAATACTGGCCTCACAGGACGTGTTCCTTCCTCCTCTACTTTTTGGAAAAGTTTGTGAAGAATTGGTATTAATTCTTCAAATATTTGATAGAACTCAGTGATGAAACTGTCTGGGTCTAGGCTTTTCTTTGTGGCTAGTTTTTTGTTTTGTTTTTTTTGTTTTTTTACTCCTTCAAACACTTCTTTTTTATTGATCTCTCAGATTGTCTGTTTGTCCTTGATTCAGTTTTGGTGGTTCATGCCTTTTCGGGAATTTTTCCACTTCAACTAAGTTATCTAGTTTGTTGGTGTACAATTGTTTGTAGTATTCTTTCATAATCCTTTTTTATTTCTGTAGGGTAAGTAGTTGTGTCCCCCCTTTCATTTCTGATTCTAGCAATTTGAGTCCTCTCTTTTTTTCTTTGTCAAACTAGCTAAAGGTTTATCAATTTTGTTGATCTTTTCAAAGAATCAGCCTTTTGTTTCAATTATTTTCTCTAGTTTTTCTATTCTACTTTAATTTCTGCCCAGTCTTTACTATTTGCTTCTTCTGCTTACTTTACGTTTAGTTTGCCCTTCTTCTCTTCTTCTTCAAGTGTCTTAGGGTTAATGGATGGATTATTGATTTGAGATCTTTCTTTTCTTTTTTTTTTTTTTATTTTTTTTTTCCTTTTTTCTCCCCAAACCCCCCCAGTACATAGTTGTATATTCTTCGTTGTGGGTCCTTCTAGTTGTGGCATGCGGGACGCTGCCTCAGCGTGGTTTGATGAGCAGTGCCATGTCCGTGCCCAGGATTCGAACCAATGAAACACTGGGCCGCCTGCAGCGGAGTGCACGAACTTAACCACTCAGCCACGGGGCCAGCCCCGATTTGAGATCTTTCTTAATAGAGGCATTTACAGCTATAAATTTCCTTTGAAGCACTGTTTTGATTGTAAATTTTGGCATCTTGTATCTCCTCTGATTAATTTTCATTTATCTCAAAGTATTTTATGATTTCTCTTTTAATTTTTTCTATGATCCAATGATTATTTAGGAGTATGTTGTTAAATTTCCTCATATTTGTAAGTTTCCTGATTTTATTTTCTGCTATTGATTTCTTGTTTAAATCCACTGTGGTTGGAAAACGTACTTTGTATTATTTCTATCCTTTTAAACTTGTTAAGGTTTGTTTTATGGCCTAGCGTATGGTTTGTCTTGGAGAATGTTCCACGTGCACTGGAGAAGAATGTATATTCTCTTGTTGTGTTCCGCAGATGTCTGTTAGATCTGGTTCAAGTCTCCTACTCCCGGTTGATCTTGGGTCTACTTGTTCTATCCATTTTGAAAGTGGGTTATTGAAGCCTCCAGCTACTTTTTTTTAATTGTCTATTTCTCCCTTCATTTCTGTCAGTTTTTTCTTCATGTATTTCGGTGCTCTGCTATTTGGTGGATACTGATTTAAAACTATTGTATATTCCCAATGGATTGACTCTTTTATCATTATAAAAATCTCCCTCTTTGTCTAGTAACATTTTTTTTTTTTTGCATCAGTGATTTTAACATGGATTCTTAGTGGTTATCAACAACTTGTCAGATAATTTTCTTTTGACACACTGCTGTCTGGATTCTGACCTGGTGTGTTCTTGGCTCAGCCCTCCTCCTCCATTTCTTTCTTGATCCAGTCCATAGTTGAGTAACTTGTTGTAGAAGCCATACCCCCCCCCCCCCCCCGCAGTACGTGATGCCCCAAGGTTTGACGCCTGTGGCTATCCAGTGACCACTCTTCTCATCCCTCCCCTGCAAAGACCCCTCCGCTAGCCCCCAACAGGCATCCTGCTTTAGTGTCGGGTCCAGCACAGAACATGTTCTGAGAAAACACATAGTTCCTATTTTTTCCCTGGAGCCAGCTCTCACATGCCTCTAAGCAAGCGATGCACAGACAGACAAACCTGACATCCTAAGAAAGCCAGCCTCTCCTTCATTGCTCCGAAGCCACTGACATAGCCCATGAGGTTCCCCATCATAGAATTTCTCCTTGTCAGGGAGGCAGATGGGGAGAAGGTTGGGGGCCAGGGTGACACTATTTTCTAGCTCTGCAGGGCAATGTCCCCCTCAAAATCGTGGGACTCGTCCTGGCAGTAGTCTGGGTGGGTGCTGACCCTGCAGTCAGGGTGTTTTGCCAGTTTTGTGATCTCTCCCACACTTACATGGCCCGGGAACACATCCATGGTGGCACTGCTTTGTGCATTGTGTTCCTTGGGATAACGGGCGTGGGCAGCCGTGAGGATCCAGTGGCCGCCCAGCAGGGCTCCACCCCTCGCCCATGGATGCTGGTGGAGGCCTGCCAGGGGAAGTTTCCCCGTTTGGCTTTTTGCCCTCTGATGATGTTCTGTTTCTGTTTCACAGGGTTGACAACTTTCCCACACATCCACCATGACACTGACATCACTCTCCAACATTTTTTGTTTTAAAGTCTATTTTGTCTGATATCACTCTAGCCACTGCAGTTTCTTGTAGTTGTTGTTTCCATGATATAGCTTTAAAAAATTTTTTTTTACTTTTAATCTATTTGTATCTTTGAATTAAAAGTGTGTCTACTGTAGACAGCATATAGTTTGATCTTGCTTTTTAATCCAGTATGACAGTCTTTGCCTTTTGAAGGTATTACTTAATCCATTCACATTTAATGTTATTATTGATAGAGTTGGATTTATGTCTGCCATTTTATTTATTGTTTTCTATATGTTGCATGTTTTTTTTGTTTTTTATCTTCCTCCTTTATGCCTTTCTTTTGCATTAAGCGAATATTTTCTAATGTTGCATTTTTATTTCTTTAATAATTTTTCACTTTTTTAGAAGTTTTGTAGTAGTTGCTCTAGGATTTACCATATACATCTTAACTTATCTGAATCAGTTTCTCATTTGTATTGGCTTAATATCAGTGATATATAGAAACGATACTCCTAAATAGCTCTATTCCCTTCCCCCCTTTTTGTGGTATTATTGTGTATATTGTTATATTGCATCTATTAATGTTACAAACCCAACAATACATTGTTACAATTATTACTTTACCATCTGTAGTCATTTCCTTAGCCCAACACATTGATGTGCCCAATGGTGTCCCATATTTCTCTGAGGCTCTTTTCATTTTTGTTCATTATTTTTTTTCTCCATTCTTCATTTTGCATAATCTCTGTCAATGTATTTTCAAGGGCCCTTATTCTTTCTTCTGCCGGTTCAAATCTACTGTCAAGCCCTTCTAGTGAATTTTTAATTTTGATTATTATAATTTTCAACTTCCTAACTTCCATTTGGTTCTTTTTCATAATTTCTATCTCTTTATTGATATTCTCTATCTGATGAGACACGTCTCAGAGCTTCCTTTACTTCTTTAATCATGGTTTCCTTTAGTTCTGTGAACATGTCTAAATTGACTATTTTAAGTCTTTTTCTGATAAATCTGACATCTAGTCTCTCACAGGCAGTTTCTGTTGCTTGTTTTTTGTCTTGGAGCACGGGTCATGGTTTCCTGTTTTTTTTGCATGCCTCATATTTTTTTCTGGTCAGAAATTGGACATTTCAGATAATAGATTACAGCAAATCTGGGTATAGATTTCCCCACTCTGGGGCTGCGATTGTTATTTTCTTGTTTATTTGTTTAGAGACAGTTGGGTTGTTTTAGTGAAATCTCTTTCCTCCTGTCGACGAAAATAATCCATAACCAATCTGTAAATGAAAATTTGGGTGAGTTTATTCTGAGCTGAAATCTGAGGACCATGGCCTGGGGCCTTTCTTCCCAAAGGAAGAAAGGGCACCAAAGAAATGAGGTGTACAGAGTGGTTATATACCCCCAAAGAGGGTGCTTTACATATGATTGAAATGTCCCTCCCACAGTAGTCACACGATTGCCCTGTCGGCACAGCGCTTGATGGACACAGCAGGTAGTGGGTCTGCTATCTTGGTGGGCGTAGCAGGAGGCAAGTCTAGTGTCTGGAGCTGGGCGGTCACAGGTGAGCGCAGCAATCAGTTTCTAGCCTAAGGAAAGATGCTTAATCCTTAAGGAGGCCAAAGTTGGGAGGGGGAGGGAAGTTGCACCTTTACCTCAAGGGCCTTTTGCTCTTGCCATAGGGAATCTCTAAAGCAGATATACAATGCATGCTCAACGGCCTCAGTCAGGCCCTTTTGGAAAGACAAGGTCAGGCTGAATTAGGTTTATACCAAATGGCTTCCTCATATTCTCCAATATATCCTATTGCTTGCCGTTTTTATTTGTCTCTCCCTATAATGTTCAGCCTCTGACATTGCTTTCCACGGAGGCATAGCCTTGGGATGCCCACAGTCACCTTGGGATCAAAGTGGTTTTGGTAAGACTTTCTCTCTTTCTCTGACCACACCCAGCTATTAAGCTCCACTAATTTCCGACTGATTTCTCTATTGCTTTCAACAATGCCCTGGGCCGTAAATTGTTCTACAAACGAATCCAATCAATTTCTGGCTCCTTCAAAGGACTAGCCTGTGGTCCATATTTGATTATTCTGACCCCAGAGGAGGCAGAAGGGCTCCTCCTACCTATATTATTTCCTGATTTTGTCCTGAAAACTCACCAGCCTACAGTTCAGCCTATATCTTGAAGCTCCTCCCAATTGCCTTCCCTCAGAGCCTCCAGTGTTCTTGAGAGCACTGATACCAAACCTCTTAATCTCAAATTCGCGTGCTCTGTGCAGTTAACCAATCACTGAGACATCCTGCTTGGAAATGGAGAAAGGTTCATTTGAATTGGGGAAAATGAGAAGGTGAGAGCATAGGTTCTCTCAAATCTGTCTTCACAAGAGAAGAAAGCAGGGGATTTTATAGTGCAGGAGGAGTTTTGGAGAAACAATGGGAGAATCCTTTTTTTTTTTTTTTTTCCACTCTGGATAGGCCCTTGGGCAATTTGACTTCTGGGCATCAATGGCAGCTGGGGGCTGGGTTATCTGGTGATGGTAACTTGAAGGCATTCTTTTTCTTCTGTAAAATAAGCTCATAAATCCTTGTGACCCTTGAGTCACCCCTCAGGTTAAATGAGAAAACAGCAAACTGCTAAGATTAACTTGTTTTCATCTATGTCTGTGTTGAGAACAAGTTCAAAAAGTAATCTTATTGAATAGTTACAGTAACCCTCAGGTACCCAGTTTCAGCACCTTTAGGCTTGAACCTCTTCACCCTCTGTAGCAAAAGAGGTCAGTTGCTTTGGGAAGAGAGTAGGAGCCATCTGTTTGATGGCGGATTTCTATCCCTAGGCAAAACCTCTGAGCCAGGATTCTGGAGCTGGGGCTGGAGACAAGGGCGACCCTCTTTCTGAGTAATGCCCCTGCTATAGGATCAGAGCACTGTGTGGGAGGAGGGGAGGCAGCAGGCTGCGGTCTGCATGGCTTGCCTCTCCGGATGTGGAACCACCACCTCACAAGCCAGGGCAGGAGAGATCAGGCCACACGATACTCAACACACTGCACACAAGGTACAGCCTCTGTTCCTTGAGCAGGGGCTGGGCAGAAGGGAGCCCCCATCCCTGGACCACACTCACCCAGACATAGAATGAGCAACAGGTAGCTGGGGCAGCATGAGAAAGGCTGACATTGTGCTCCTCCCAGGAGGAAAGCTCTTGTCCTTGGAGCTGAGGGAGAGGGGCCCTGCACTGGTGGTCTGGGGGAGAGGGGCCCTGTGTTCTTGGTCTGAGGAGAGGGGCCCAGTGTTCTTGGTCTGAGGGAGAGGGGCCCTGTGTTCTTGGTCTGGGGGCGAGGGGCTCTGTTTTCTTGGTCTGAGGGAGAGGGCCGCAATTTTCTTGGTCTGAGGGAGAGGGGCGCAGTGTTCTTGGTCTGAGGGTGAGGGCCCTGTGTTCTTGCTCTGAGGAAGAGGGGCGCAGTGTTCTTGGTCTGAGGAAGAGGGGTCCAGTGTTCTTGGTCTGGGGAGAGGGCCCTGTGTTCTTGCTCTGAGGGAGAGGGGCCTTGTGTTCTTGCTCTGAGGAAGAGGGGTCCAGTGTTCTTGGTCTGGGGAGAGGGCCCTGTGTTCTTGGTCTGAGGGAGAGGGGCCCTGTGTTCTTGGTCTGGGGGCGAGGGGCTCTGTTTTCTTGGTCTGAGGGAGAGGGCCGCAATTTTCTTGGTCTGGGGAGAGGGGCCTGTGTTCTTGGTCTTGGGGAGAGGGGCCCTGTGTTCTTGGTCTGGGGGAGAGGGGCCGTGTGTTCTTGGTCTTGGGGAGAAGGGCCGTGTGTTCTTGGTCTTGGGGAGAAGGGCCGTGTGTTCTTGGTCTGGGGAGAGGGGCCCAGTGTTCTTGGTCTGGGGGAGAGGGGCCTCTGTCCCCAGCTGCAGCTGTCTGGAGTGGATTATTTCTCACTGAGCTGGGATGAGGGTCCACGGAAGCACCGGTTTGGTTCACACACCATGGACTCCTACCTTTTTCCCGAATTTTCGGAAATCTTTTGAATAGATGTTTCTTCATTTTCTCTTCACTCCTTGCACCATTTGCAGAAGTCATAAATATTTTTACAATTTCTTTACTAGTTTTCACCAGCTTCCTGGAAGACTAGGCTTGCGGAGCCTCTCATGCTGGTCATGCTAGATGTTGATCTCTGACGGCCGAGGTTTTGGTCTGTTTTTTCTTCTGTCTGTTATACACAGCAAACCTTACAGAGCTGGGCACCGAATAGAGGCTCAAGAAATATTTCCAAATGAGTGAGCAGCAGAAAACAGCTTGATTCTTCCCCTCCACGCTCTTGTTCAACTTCCCCCCTGCCCAGGACGAAAGGTCGGGGCTTTCCCTCCGATGTTTCGGTGGGTCCGTATCTGACAATAACCCCTCCCCGCCCAGCCTCTTTGGGGTGTCGGAGGCCCTAACCCGGTCTAACAATCACAGAACTCCAACTTCCGTTGACCCTGTGGGTCCCTCGACCCCCTGACCCTTGCCCAGCTCCAGAGTGGACGGTGGGTGGTGGCCAGTCTCTTTTCTCGTCCTGCTCTCCTGGTCTCAGGCTGCTATTCCTGACTCACCCCCTCAGGGCCAGCCAGAGGGAGGGCTGTCTGTGTCCTGCGGCTGCTGTAACAAGCCACCACAAGCTTTAGTGACTTTAACAACACGCAGTGACTCTCTACACTTCGGGAGGCCAGATAGTCCAAAGTCAGGCTCGCCGGGCTGAAGTTGAGGCGTCGGCAGGGCCGGCTCCTTCTGGAGCCTCCTGGGAGAGCCGGCCTTTGCCTCTTCCATCTTCCAGAGCCACATTCCTCGCATCCCTTGGCTCGTGGCCTCTTTCTCCAGCTTCACAGCCAGCAGCGTAGCATCACGCTTCAGTCACATTTCCTGCCTCTTCCGTGCCGAATCTCCCTCCCTCTCGTAGGACACTTCAGATCAGGTTTAGGGCCCAGAATCCAGGATCGTCTCCCATCTCAAGATCCTTAAGTTAACCACATCTGCCAAATCCCTTTGGCATATGAGGGAATGCTCACGGGTTCCCAAGATTAGGATCCAGATGTCTTTAGGCCATTAATCAGCCTGCCACCAGGGGGTTATGGTCTAAGGCCTGAGCAGTCTTATGTGGCTGGTTCTGCCATGGCCTGGCATGGCCAGTGGCCACTGCTGATTTTTCCTCCTGTGTGCAGCTTTGCAGGGACCTCCCATGGGGACCCCAGCTGCAGCTCCCAGGATGAGACTTGATGCTCTCCCAGCTGCCAGCTCTGATGCCCCCTTGTTCTAGGCCCCAGCATCCATCCCCACTTGGGGCACCTGGAACCCCCAAGGAGGCCTCTCAGTCCAGCCCCGTTTGTGGGGTCCTATTTGTCACTGGGTGCTGGGTGCATTTACCCTCCTACGAAGATTTGCTGCTCATCCCCACACGGCTCTCGACTCACTGTGTGATGGGCAGCCCGGGCTCTGGGCTGAGACCTTGTGGCACAGGGCTGTGGATAGGCCTGAGCTCAGGTCTGCCACTTACTAGCCGCAGGGCCTTGGGAGAGCTGCTTGCCTTTTCCTGAGTGACTTGGCACAGAATGAGAACTTTGAAAAACAAAGTAAACCAGCCGCAAGGTCCACAAGCCCCAGGGGACACGTGCTCAGCTTACTAAGGGAGCTCCCCCAACTCTTGCCTCCAGGCACCTCAGATTTGGGGTGGGAGTGGATCCCAACCCCCGCCCCCTCGGAGTGCACCATTCTGAAGCTTTGAAACCCCAGCTGAAACAGGGCCGGAAAGAGGCGCCTTATAACATCCTGTCACCCTGGGGTCTGGGGCAGGCGGAAAACAGCGGGGGCCGAGAGGAGGGATGGTGAGGGGGCTCCTGGATGGGGCCAAGCCGAGCCCTGGGCAGCGCCACCCGCCTGCTCCTCTTGGGGCTCCCGGGCGGGTGACGGCTTCTGCCATCTTCCTGTTCTTTCCCCTCAGCTTTTTTTTTTTTTTAAACTAAACCTTTTGTTTAGAGATAACTATAGATTCACATATATTTTATCAACTTTTTACATAGGAAAATTTCAAACCTTCAGAAAAACTGTCAGAATGGCATAGTGACACCCATATATCCCCCACCTGCATTCACCAATTCATATCTGATTGAGTTCATGGTTTTTAATCTATTATCCATAACTATGTAGACACACATAGAAATATGGACACTGTCCACTAGGAAATACTTTTCTAAAAACTCATTACATATATAATGTAAATATATACTCACATTTTTTTCCGTAGCTCTGTCTGCAGAGAGGGTCTAGAAGCCATGACACCTCCATAGTAACAAGCACAACTAACACCAGCTCAATTCTGGTTTCTAAATACCATCCTCCACCTCCCGGAGATGCCAGTTCCCGCGTCGGGGCAGCAAAAGTCCTAAGGAGCCTGGAAGCTATCCGAAAGTTAGGAAGTCCTCAGAGAGCTCTGGGGACTTGTCAAAAGGACACAGAGGCAGCTTGAATGGAGTCCCACTGGCCAAATCTGGGGCAATTTGAGCATAAAAAATAAATAATGTGGGGCTGGCCCCATGGTCAAGTGGTTAAGTCTGCGCACTCTGCTTCTGCGACCCAGGGTTCAGATCCCGGGCACGGACATAGTGATGAGGATTTTTAGGCTGCTTAATTTTAAAACAGTTTATGATGAGGATTTTTAGGCTGGTTACTTTTAAAACTACAGATAAGAAGCAGGCTCCAAGGAGTGGAATTTGTTTGCCCTTTGATCAGAGGCAATTGCATTTGTAAAGGAAATCTTCATGCCTCCCTCTCTGGAATTTGTTTGCCCCTTGTTGGGAAAACATTTACATTTCTAAGGGAAACCTCTATCTGTGAAGATGCCTCCCTCTCTGAGCCAGGAGGAAGGGGGGATGGCCTTATCTTTGAAGACTGTTTGGCAACCTCATGTAACTGACCCCCCACCCCAAAATCCTCCTTTGTCTTTAGCCGAGGATAATATTTGAGCGGTGACTTCTGCCATTTACTCAATCCGGTTTGATTCTTATCTAAAAGTTGTGGGACCACCAAATGGCCAGACCAAACGGGCACTAATAAAGAGATAACTCACACACCTATGCCTTAAATATTGGCCCTAACCCTCAGTTCGGGGCAGCAGCAGCAGCAGCAGGAGCTCTGACTGCCCGTGGGTCCTGTCCCCACGCACCAGCTCTGCCTGCCCATGGATCCTGTCCCCATGCCAGCGGGGGCAGCAGCAGCGGCTCTGCCTGCCCATGGGCTCTGTCCCCATGCCAGCGGGGGCAGCAGCAGCGGCAGCAGCAGAAGCTCCGACTGCCCATGGGTCCTGTCCCCATGCTATTCCACACTATTCTCTAAATAAAAGAGCACTACTGCCAGATCTTGAGAGTCTAAGAAATCTTTCTTTCGACTCCTCGGCTCACCGACCCCGCATCAATAGCACCGCTGAGAAGGACACGTTGAGGTGGCGTCCCACATGCCACAACTAGAAGGACCCACAACTAAAATATACAACTGTGTACTGGGGGAATTTGGGGAGAAAAAAGCAGAAAAAAAGAACATTGGCAACAGTTGTTAGCTCAGATGCCAATCTTTAAAAAAAAAATAAATAAATAAATAATGATAGTAATGGATTGTAATCCATTTACTAAAATATGAAAGCATGGTATATAACCATATTGATATAAATGAAGGAGGAAAAACTCACTTTTACAGGAAGAAACCCATCTGACTTCACGCTCTCCGTGCATTCCCACCCCCCACAGGGTTCTCCCTTGCCCGCCCTCCCCAAGTTTGTGGCTCCTTTCTTTCCTGGAGCAAACCGCAGTTCCAAACAACGTGGCTGTGTTTCCCCACTGATGTGCTTTCTCACGGTGCGCAGACAGCCATTTCAGACCTGCCACCCTGATGCCATTGTCCATAGCAACTTACTAAGGAAAGGTCAAAATCTATTTGCAGTTCCTTTTAACATTAGGACCCACATCCCACTGAAGGTGCCCAGGGTTGAAACTGGAAGAGGCACTTTCTGAGCTGGGCTGTGGTGGGTGAGCAGGAGTCCTCTGGGAAGGAGAGGGGAGGAGAGCACTGGCAGAGGGATGCGGGGGAGCGAATGGAAAGTGTGGTGTGTCCCCCCTGCCATGGCTGGAGGCCAGCGTCTGTTTAGAGAGAAGAGGAGTGACAAAGGCTGAGTCTGGAGAGGTGCGTGCTGGGGGGTGGGGGGCACTTTGAATGCCAGGCAAGGAGCGCGGGGCTGACGTAGCAGACACTGCGGGCTCATGCCAGGCATCGGAGCTTGGCGAACATGGAGGGCAGATCGGCAAATTGGTGGGGGTGGCTGGGACCACGGGATACAATGCCTGAGCTGGCAGGATGGCTTTGAGCTCTCCTCCTCTGGAAAGCTCAGTTTTATCATCTATAACCTGGGTGCAAAGGGGGACCCACTCCCAGGGCTGCCCAGGGACTCCCCCAAGGCGGTACCTGGGCCTGGGGCCTGAGGTAGGGGCTGGGCCGCCCCGTCCTGTGACATGTCTCTGCTTCCTCTTCCTCCTCGCGTCAGCTGCAGTTTCACTCTCAGCTTCCAAAGAACAAACAGACTCTCAGAGCAGAGGAAGCAGGAAGCGCGGCTGCTCTGAGCCCAGCTGCCAGGGTGCTGGGACGGCAGGATGGAGTCCGTGGCCCTATACAGCTTCCAGGCCACAGAGAGCGATGAGCTGGCCTTCAACAAGGGGGACACACTCAAGGTAGGGTGGCCAGAGGGAGCTGAGTTGGCCCCACATGGGCTGGGGGAGGGTTAAGAACCAGGGGCCCGGGACAGCCCCCCAAACAGAGTCCAGTCGCTGGAGCAGGACAGGCCCAGCGTCTCCAGTTATTGGCTATGTGATTCTGGACAAGCCACCTCTTCCCTTCAAGCCTCAGTCTCCCCATCTAGGAAATGGGGAGATGGTTAATGATCCCTCCTTTGGGACTGCCGTGAGGACTCAAGGAGACATGAGCATAGTGCCTGGCAGGAGTTGGTTCGACACCGAGTCTTCTAGGGAAGAATTTGAAAACACAGTTGGGGAGACAGAAAGAGAAAGGAAGACAGGGAGGACGGGAGGGAGACAAAAGGTCTTAGGAAAGAATTAAGTATATACACTAACCTACTGGGGCTAAAATAATTGTGATTTAAGTGGGAAGAATGAGCTTCCCAGCAGTGTGGAGAAAATGGAAAGTAGTCACGCTGTAGCTCATTTCTTCTTGTCTGGGCCCTTTTGATGGGCATCAAGCCTTCCAAGGCAGTCCAGGCAGAGGAGTTTGTGGTTTCTCTCTCTGGAAATGTTCTTGCTTACAAGTTTGTATAGGAAAGCAGAGCTCGGGGCCAGATTCAGGAGTGACCACGCCAAGACTTAGGCATTGGAGCCGCCACTAACTCCTGCGAAGGAAGCCACTGCCCCCTCAGGCCTCAGTCTCCGCGCCAGAGCAGTGGGCCTCAGACTGGCTGTCCCTCCACTCTGAGCCCTGAGCCCTGCGCTTGGCCCCGAGCTTCAAGCACAGGAAGGGACAGAAGCTCCCGTTTGCTGACACCCTGATTCAGCCAGGGCCCGAGCTCAGCAATGCACCAACATCCCATTGAAGCTGCCAAGATGGGGAGGACGAGTGCCCTCATTTCACAGGTGACTAAACTGAGGCACAGGGAGGTGACAGACTTGCTTGGTACAAGAACAAATTTGAACCTAAGTCCTTTGACTCTGGAACCTGCGTTCTGTCCCCCATGGGGCTGAACAGGCTGGGCTGGGGAGGGGAGGGTTGGCGTTCCCCGAGAGGAACCACGGCCAGTGAGGAGCTCCCCACTTCTCCATGCCAGGCTGCTAGCACCTGGGTCCCCTGGAGCTGCCGGCTGGGCCCCAGGGACATGTGGCAGCTGGGGACGGGGCAGGCTCAGCACCAGCTCTGTCTAGCCAGGGCGTGATCCTCTCTGTGGGACCCAGGTCTGCTTTAGAGGCCTTGTTTACCAATCTGAGAGCAGTTTGGGGTCCCTAGACCCAGATTTGAGGCATGGGAGGGAGGGGGACAGTGTGGAACTAGGAATGGGTGGGCAGTGGGCTCTAGCTGAGGCTCAGAGGGGTCGGCCAGGAGAAGACAGGGTGAGTCAGTGGGGGCCCCAAGGCAACCGTCGTGAAGACCATGACATCCCACTTCCCCCCCAGACCTCTGTGCACACCTGCCCCCGAGATTAGTCAAGTTTCCCACTAACCTCTGCTAAAGCCTTGGCCGACTCCTGGGGTGTTTCTTCAAACGGAGGTGCGGGCTGCTAAGGAAGGAGTGAGCTCACACGGGCCTCATCCTCAGGGCTGAGGACACAGCAGTGAACAAACAGCCCTGCCCTCCTGGAGCTCACGTTCCAGAGATAAGTGACCTCAGGAGGTGATAAACGGACTGAAGAAATCAACACAGGGAGATGGATGCAGAGCGATGGCAGAGGGAGGACGCAGTGGAACAGCTTTGGGTGGGGTCAGGGGTCTCTCAAAAGAGGTGACAGCTGAGCTGAGACTGAAGGATGAGTGGGAACCAGCCATGCAAAGAGCCGGGGGAAGAGAACACCAGACTGGGGAAACAGCTGCTGCAGAGGTCCTGGGACAAGACCATATTAGTATGTTCAAAGAGTTGAAAGAGAGGCCTGTGGCTGAAGAGCCGTGAGCGAGAAGAAGGGGGTAAGGATGAAGCTGGGAGGTAGGCGAGAGTCAGGACCTGTGATGGATTTCATTCTAGATGTGAGTTGTGTTCACGGAAGGGTTTCCAGCAGGGAGAGGATTTGATCAGATTTGTTTTGAAAAGATAACAGAGGGAAGAGGAATGGAAGCAGAGAGGGGCTATTGCTATCTACTAGGTAGAAAGAATGTGGCTTAAACTAAGAAAAAATACACAAGAAAAATGACAAAATATTAATGTCCTTGATATGTAAAGAGCTCTTATAAATCAACAAGAAAATCACAAACAGCATAATAAAAAAATAGGCAAAGGATTTGAACAGGAAAATTGCCAAAGAAGCAATGCAAGCAAGTGCCCAATTTCACCAATAACAAAAGATTTGCAACTTGAAGCAACTAACTATTTTCCATTTGCCAGATCAGCAAAATTTTATTGTAAAAAGAATCTCCTAAATTGTTGAGGGTGTGGGAAAATATGCACTTTTACAGGTGTGTGGTGGACAGGTAAAGTGACATAGTCGTTTTGAAGGGCTTTAAAAATATCCATGCCCTCTGACCCAGAAATTCATCCTCTGGGAAACTGAGATGTAATCAGAGATGTTTGTGCGTTCCTCCGTGAAGGGCCCAGGGAGCATGCAGTGTGTCCGGGTCCTGGTCTAGGCACTGGCGACTCAGCAGGGAGAAAACAGACTCAGTCTCTGCTCATGAGCTGCTATGCTAGTGGCAGATACGGGCCACAAACCAGATGAATAAGTAAAATACAGGGCTTGTCAAGTGGAGACAGCGCAGCATGGAGAAGAATGAAGCAGGCGAGGGGTGGGTTGTGAGAGATGGCTGGGGAGGGGCTGCAATGCTGTAGAGTCGACCTAGACTACCAGAGCAGTGATGGTACAAAATACCATAGCGCTCTAAAAATGCTATTTGGGGAGGGTATTTAATGACACAAAAATGCTCATGATGCAATGTTAAGTGGCAAAAAAGCAGACTACAAACATATGTACAGTCAACTCCACACAGATGATCAAAGATTAATTGTGTGAAGGGAAAACTGACATTCATGCACTGGATTTGTGCCTAGAAAACAGACTAGGGGGCTGGCCCGATGGCGCAGTGGTTGAGTTCGTGTGCTCTGTGTAGGTGGTTTGGGGTTCACGGGTTAGGATCCCAGGTGTGGACCTACACACCGCTCATCAAGCCATGCTGTGGCGGCGTCCCACATATAAAATGGAGCAAGAGGGGCACAGATGTGAGTTCAGGGACAAAGTTCCTCACCAAAAACCCACAAGAAAACAGACTAGGAAGAATGTCCTGAGAAGCTAGCAGCTGTTGGTTCTGGGCGGCAGCCCCTGAGCGATTGGTTTTCTTCTTACTCTTGCCACACTTCCTCGATGTTCTCCAACCAGCAAGTGCTCCTTGCAGGACTGGACTCACGGCGGGGCCCTTACTCTCACAGTTGTGCAGGTGCAGGGTCAAAGCTTGCCTTTATTTCAGATTTTCATGGATTTTTTTGCATTAATTTTTATTTTTATTTATTTATTTACTTTTGCTGAGGAAGATTGGCCCTGAGCTAACATCTGTGCCAATCTTCCTCTATTTTGTATATGGGACGCCGCCACAGCATGGCTGACGAGAGGTGTAAGTCTGCGCTGGAGATCCGAATCCGTGAACCTGGGCCACTGAAGCAGAGCACACCAAACTTAACCACGATGCCATGGGGCCGGCCCCTGCGTTAATTTTTAAATAGACTTTATTTCTTAGAACAGTTTAAATTTACAGAAAAATCCAGAAGATGGTGCAGAGGGGTTCTCATCTGCCTGCACACAGCTCTCCCTGTGGTAACATGTTACATCATTAGCATGGTGCGTTTGTTACATTAATGGATCAATACTGATACATTATTATTAAGTAATGACCATATCCAGAGTTTTTGCATTAATTTTGATTTTTTAACACACTGCCTGAAAATACTATTTACCTTGATTCCCGAGTTCTTTGCAGCTCCCTTAAATTTTGTGCCTGAGGTGCCTCACCCGCCTCATGCTAGCCTGGGACCCACTTTCTATAACCGTAAAAACGCGGCTGTGGTCCCCTCGTCCTCTCCCAGCCAGGTCTGCAGTGCGTGGGGCTGGTGGCCAGCTCTTTCTGGCAGGGCTGGGTGGGGCCGAGCCCCATGGCCTGTGCACTCACTCGTCCCACGAGCGTTTCCTGAGCACCCTCTGTGCACCAGACCTGGGCCCAGCAGTGCCCCCAGCCAGACAGATCCCGGCCGCAGGGAGGAGCAGACCACAGGGAGCAAAGCTCAGCTCTTGGCTTAGATGACAGCTCGGCGGCCCCGGGACCCACTCTGGACAAACGATCTCAAATGTCACTTCCCTGGAACAGAGCCCCTGTCCCTAACAGGCCAGGCATTTTTGGGTGCACAGTATCCCACAGCTCCCAGCTGGAGGAGGGATGTGGGGGGTGGCTTCACCCCATCTCTCCATGGACAGCTTGGCCCCCAAGACCCAGACTCGGGGAGCTCACGGCCTCCATGGAATCTGCACGGGGAGGCTGACGGCACCTCAGACCCAACACAGCCACCCTTGAACTCACCTTACCTGCTCCCCAAAGCCATTCCCTTGGCAGCTGATGGCTACCAGCCCGCCAGCACTCAGGCCCAAACCCTGCGTCTGAGTTTTCTCGGCTGCTCCCCATCTGTCTCCCGTGCAGCCTGTCGCTGAATGCTGTCAGTGACTCTGCCAAAACCTACCCTGAATCCGATAGCTTCTCGGCGCTCCCCAGCCCAGGCCTCGATCATCATTCATCTGGGCTGGTGCAGCAGCTTCTCCCTTGGCCACCCCCCACCCCGCTCCCGCTCCTAGCCCAGGCCCCACACAGCAGCCGTAACTCAGAGCCTGACCCCCTCCCAATGACCTTGCAATGGCTTGTCTTGGTTTTTAAAATAAAATCTGAACTGCTTCCTACCCTGGTGTACAAGGCCTACGTGCTCTTGCCCACCCACCTCTCCCCGCTCTTCTCTCAACGCTGCCCCTCCCACCTCAGCTCCAGACACACTGGCCTCCTTTCTGTTCCAGGGACAGAGCTTGCTCCCACCTCAGGACCTTTGCACTGGCTGTTCCTTCTGCCTTGGACACTGTTCCCCACATCCTCTTACATCTGGTTCCTTCCTGTAATTCAGGCCTCAACTTACATGTCACCTCAGCAAGGCCTTTCTTGACCATCCCATCTGCCCTCTGTTAATCCCTCTGCCTCCAACCAGACATCCTCCATCCATGTCTTCCTGAAGTACATTTTTTAGAGCATTTACCACTACGTTAAATTACCCGATTTACTTGATTCCTTCTGTGTCGCTTGCCTGCCTCTGCCCATGGAATGTAAGCTCCTCATCCCTGCTGTCTTGCAGGGCTCAGCATGTGCCTCACAAGCAGGGGATCAGGAATAGCCGCTGAGCAAGTGCCCCAGCCAGGGGACAGCGGGCAGGACGGCGGCCTGGGGAGGGCAGGGCAGGGGCGGGCGAGTGGCGAGCCCCACAGGGAGGAGCAGGTCTCCCTTCTCTGTGGGGTTGCTGTGTCTCAGAGGGCCTGCAGCTTGTGGGCAATGCTCACAGGCAGAATTCAGCTAATGTCACCATGGAGAACACTTCTGGGTCCTCAGAGTGGAAAGGACAGGAGCACAAACCAAACCAGAATGAAACAAAAGAGGGATTTGATCCAATATCTTACATCCACGCGTGCACACAGGACTTAGTTCACAAGACTCTGCCACATCCAGTGCGGGCTGTCACACAGACGAGGGAGGTGAGGCCAAGACTGCAGAGAGTCAGAGGCAGACAGTGTCCAGA
The DNA here is from genome assembly GCF_041296235.1 of Equus asinus. NCBI lineage: Eukaryota > Metazoa > Chordata > Mammalia > Perissodactyla > Equidae > Equus > Equus asinus. Next base: position 2,915,899 of record NC_091802.1, on the reverse strand, counting down.
GCCCAGGCCCCAGGCGTCGTCCCCGACTCGCGGCATGGCCGGCGGCCCACAGGCCCCCACTGTCTCACTCAGTCGGGGGACTTGTTTTGTTTTGTTTTCGGCAAAAGTTTTCCTGAGTCAGCCACCTGCTTCCGTCTGTCCCTGGGCTGCTGACCTTGCCTGGGCGACAGGGGCAGGAAGGAAGGGGCTCAGCGGGGCCTGGCGGACAGCCGGGGGTGCCCGCCTGCGAGTGCGGGGCCTGGCCTGGGCCTTGGGTGCGCGCCCAGCTCCTCCTGGCCAAGTTGGGCTGGCCGTGCTGCCACCCTTGCGCTGGCCTGCCCAGCCCTGCTCCTCAGCCCAGCCTGGGCTGCTGCTCCGCGCCCACCATTTTCTCTCAACAGATGTCCCCACTAGGATCGACTGATGATGAGAGCTGCTCAGGACTGACGGAGAGATGCCCCCTGGGCCTGGGTCCAGAAGCAAAGTGGGAGGTGGGGTGGGGTGAAAACTGATGGGCAGGCTCCCCCTGGACCAGCTGAGCCAAGACCCCAGGCCCCAGAGTCCCAGCTCACTGCATGGCTCCACCCCACCCCTGCTGTGTGGCCGTGTTCCCTTCCCCTTGCTGGGCCTCAGTTTCCTCATCCGTGAAACAGCCTCTGGTGATGTGGACCTCGAGGGTTGTCTGAGAACCGGGTGACACACAGAAAGCGTGCCCAGGGAAAGGAGGAGGGAGCCCCAAGCTTCGTGCTGTACCTGCTCCCCAGGCCTGGCCGGCCCCTCCTGCCGCTTGGGTGCTCACCCGCAGCACCCCCGCCGCCACCCCCACCCCCGCTCTGGCTGTTTCAGTTCCTCTCGGCCCGCCCACCTGTGGGCTGCAGGGTCCACGCCACGGACAGGGAGCCGTGTGACCTCAGCAGGCTAGGCCTTGGCCTCATCTCCCTTACTTGCTCCTGGCGCCTGAACCCTCCCCCACTGAATTGTCACCCGAGCTCAGACTATAAGGGCAATTTAAGTGCAAGTGGCCCTGGTGACCGCCACTAGGCACTGAGCTCAGGCTGGGGCTCCCTGACCTTCCTGGGGACCTCAGACCTTCACCCATGGCTCAGGGCATGGCACGCAAATGCTGTGGGTCCCCCACACTCCAGGGCAAGGCTCAGGAACCGAGGCCCCCCAGATCTGTCCCCCAAACCCCATGGTCTGCTGGGGTCTGAAGCTCAACCCACCACCAAAACCTCCTCTGGTTCCCCGACTGTCCCATCTGGGGAGGCTGTGACCCTCCTGGGGACAGGCGACCCTGGGGCCAGGGAATGAGCAGGCCCATGGAATCAGACACAACTCCTGCGACCTTGGACAGGTCCCCAGCCCGCTTCTGTGAAATGGGCCCCAGGGCTGCAACGGGCGGAACCCGCCCAGGGCCTTCAAGCAGCAGGCCCTCAGCAGGTGACAACTGCCCCTCCTTGGTGACTGAGTGGCCATGTCTCTTCTGCCCACAGATCCTGAACATGGAAGACGACCAGAACTGGTACAAGGCTGAGCTCCGGGGCGCAGAGGGCTTCATCCCCAAGAACTACATCCGTGTCAAGCCCCACCCGTGAGTGGCTGCCACCCCAGCCCTGCGTCCTCAAGGCATCCCCTCCCCAGCCTCCATCTGTCTGGGGCCCCCAGTCTCTTCCCCAAGGGGGAGCAGGTGACAGAGATGTGAGGACATGTCCAAAGTGGTGGCAGAACCAGGGCCAGCCCAGGCCACAACACTGAGGACCTGGAACACCAGAGAACATCCAGGAGAGCCCGGGGGGGACAGGCCCTGAGCTCTTAGCTGGCTGGGCCATGGGCTACTGTGCGGCCTCAGGCAGGTCCCTGTTCTCCCTGTTCCTCAGTTTCCCTATTTGTAATACAAGGAGGGCGGAGGCTCCAATCTGTGGAGGGTTCTAGAACTTTCTCTAAGAGGCTGGCTCAGCCCTCTGCAAGGGTGGGAAGTGAGGGGGCGATGGAGGGGTGGAGGGGTGGGCAGGAAGCAGACCCTGTGGGCCCTGTCTTTGGAGAACGGGAGAGAGCTGGACATTGGCCAAGCAGAGTCTGGGGCCAGGGCAGAGCAGGAGTTGTGTGTGGGCCCCGGGTACCCTGTGGAGCCCCGGTAAGGCTCGCAGCAGGTGGTGTCCGATGCTGCTGCCTGGCAGTGGCCAGGGCAGGGCCCAGCCCCGGAATAGGCCTCAGAGGCCAAGAAGCTCTGAAAAACCAACTGGATATTCTTGAGATGATGGCTGAGGCAGGCCCAGAATATAGCTGCTTACTCAGTCATTCACAAACTCTAGTCACAACCCCTGGGGGCCCAGCCTGGGTGAGGCTGGAGACATATGAGGAGATATTGGGGTTAGAGTGGCCCCATCCTGTAGGAGAGACAGGACACAAAGTACGACGGGGGCCGGACCAGTGGTGGAGTGGTTAAGTGTGCACATTCCACTTCTCGGAGGCCCAGGGTTTGCAGTTCAGATCCCGGGTGCGGACATGGCACCACTTGGCTAAAAGCCATACTGTGGTAGGTGTCCCACATATAAAGTAGAGGAAGATGGGCACAGATGTTAGCTCAGGGCCAGTCTTCCTCAGCAAAAAGAGGAGGATTGGCAGCAGTTAGCTCAGGGCTAATCTTCCTCAAAATAAAATAAATAAATAAATAAATAAAAGAAAGTACGACACGGGGAGATAGTCAGCACTGAGATAACTAACCAGGGAAGGCTTTTCAGAAGAGGTGGCAATGAGTGAGGTTTTGAAGGATGTGTAGGAGTTAGCTAAACAGAAAAAGAGAAAGGCATTCCTGGGAGAGGAGACAAGGAGAGCAATGAGGGAGAACTCATGGCAGTGGGACTGGCAGGAGGGCCTCAAATGCCAGGCCCAGGGTGGTGGGAGTCATGGAGGTATTTGAGCAGAGGATGTAGACGCAGGTGACAGGGCCAGGCAGACTGGGAGCCGTCACGTGTGTGCGGCTGTGGGGTGGAAGGGGAGGGAGGTTGAGGGCCAGGGTGGGGCCTGGTAGGTATTTCCTCTTTATCTGTCTTCGAGTTATTTCCAATGCTGCCACCGCCTCCGGCTTCCTGTGCTGAGAAAGGCCCCGTCCCACCCAGGTCCCCAGCCACTCTGCCTGGGCTCCGGGTGCCCCTAGCCTCCCCCACAAAGGCTACAGCCCTGGGTTCCAGGCCCCACAGTGTCCCTCCAGCTGTGTGACGTTGGGCAGGTTTTTGCCCCCTCTGGCCTTACAATTATTCTCTTAGTAAAGTGGGGGCATAAGGAGAGAGACAGAGAGAACCCAGCCTAGGGCCATGAGGCAGGGCCGGGTGCCCCAGGCATCTAAAAGCCCACAGAGGACATGGGCAGGAGCGACCACTGTGGGCGCCCGGTTGGGAGGGTCCAGGTGGAGGAAACGGCCTGGTGGGGGCTGGGAGGCCAAGCGGGGTCTCTGTGTGCTCAGCACCAGGCGGCCTGCTGCACCATGCCAGGCCTGAGGCAAGGCCCTGCCAGGGCAGTGGGGACCTAGCGAGGGCTCAAGCCTCCGATGCCCCTGGGTCCCTGGGGTCAGCTCTGCGCAGAGCAGGAGTGGGGGTCAGGCCCCCAACCCCACCGCCTGAGGCCACGCCCAGTGAGCTTTTTGCAAGCCTCAGGCTGCCCACCCTGAGACCTGAGACTGCAGGCACTCCGCTCGGCTGCCCGCTGGCCAGGGTGGGACCGGCACTCAGGCAGGCCAGGGGGTGCTGGCCACGTGGCCCCAGCGGTGAGGGCAGGCTCCTCAGGAGGGCTGGTCGCTGGGCCTGCGAGCTGTGGTGGGGGCTGCGGGGGAGCAGAGGCAGGCCCCAGGGAGCACCATGTGGGAGGCCCTTGGTCCGCCACCTGCAGGCGGCCGCGCCCCTCGCCCAGGGTCTGTGCTCGTCCGGTCCCACGGACGAGGAGAAGAGGCCTGGGGAGGCCGAGTGGCTTGTCCAGCCTCCCCCGCTGCAAGAGGCCGGCGGGGTTTGCAGGGCGCTGAGGGCCTCGGGCTGGGCTCCCGGGAGGGGCGGCTGAGCGTGAGAGCTGGGCAGAGTCCGACCGGACTTGCCCTGCAACCTTGTGGGGATCCCTGTCCCTCCTTGGGCCTCAGTGTCCACATCAGCAGCGTGGGGCCCATGCGAAGTGGCCAGGAGTGAGTGCTGCTGGTGTCGCCGCATGCGGCTGTCTTTTCAGCTCCCTGGGGTGAGCCCTGCCGTCCCCCCCTGGGGGCTGGGCCGGCCTCCCCGGAGGGCGCAGTTGCAGCACCCTTTGAGGGCGACAGCCGCCCACACACTGACGCCTGCTGTGGGGTTTTGTGGGTTCTTTGGAGACACCCGGGCCCTCAGGAAACCCCCGCTCTGGGCCCCTGGGCCCCAGCTCCTGTGGCATAGTACCTGCACCTGTGTCCTGCTGGGCCTTGTGGCTGGAGGAGCTCTCTGCCCCGGGCCCCAGCTCCCAGCCCAGCCTCTGGCCTGGAGCCCTCCCAAAGCCCCCAGAGGGCTGCCGTGAGCCCCCATACGCAGCAGCCCCCTTCACCGCCTCCCCTCCCAGGGAGCCCACCAGTTTGGGGGCAGCAGGGGACTAGAACCTCACTTCTGGGGCGTGGGCCCCTGAGAAGCAGTGCCTGAGACAGGGTACGAGGACGAAGTGGAGCTGGGCAGGGAAGAGCCAGCAAGGGGCGTGGGGTCCACACAGCTACTGCCTGTGGCCGCTGCCTGTGCCCGCTGGAGCTCAGTGGGCCTGGGGAGGCCGGGAGACAGAGCAGGCGCCCAGTGTGCCCACGGGGCGGGGAGCGGGGTGTCTATCCACCTGCTCCCCTCAGTCATCACTCGAGAAGCTTCCAGGGGCTCAGCCCACCCTGCACACAGGCCAAGGATGTCAGTTGCCAGAAAAAAGCATGTTGTTATCTGTGGAGCGAGAGTGGGGATACGGGCAGGACACCACCGGCATCTGCCACTGCACCTGACGCTCTCTGCGCTGGGCCCGGGGGCTCGTCCACATCCTGAGACAACAGGAAAAGTCCCACCTCACTTCCGCCCTCGGCGCCAAGCTCAGACTCAGGAAGCACTCGCGGAGGGAGAGAAGGGGAAAGTTACGGGGGACACAGAGGCTCTGACCCCTCCTCGGAGTGGTGGAGCCAAAGCTGGGCTAAGGCACAGGGCCAGGAAGCCAGTCAGAGAGCACCTGGCCCCTCCGGGGTGGGCGAGGCCCCAAGAGGCCAGGGCTGCCTGGAGCCACGCAGCAAGATGGGCAGGGCTGGGAGAGAAGCTGGGCCCAGCCTTTCACCCCAGGGCCCTGGGGCCAGAGGGCTGGGGGGGATCTTGCAAGACTCGAGGCATCTCCCAGGCACCTTCTGTATGCCCAGTTCTGTTTGGTCAGCAGGAAAAGGACTTGTACCTGTGAGAAAAAGTCTAGGAGTCCTCAGTCTGTGCATCTGTGAAATGGGGACAGGGAGAGTCTTTCTCACCAGATCAAAGCTGCTATTGTTTTTGACATCCATTTTTATATTTTTTGACTTTTAAGAATCTACCACCTAAAACGGCAAAGCTCACCTGAGGCTAGCTGAGTGGAGGTTCACTGGGGTTGATTTTTCTCTTTTGATAAGGGTCTGTGTTTGCCTGGCATGGTGGGAAAGGCTGGGGCTTCAAAATGCTGGGATTGGGTCCCAGCTCCTGCCTGCCATAGCGTGTGACCTTGAGCCTGTGGCTTTGCCTCTCTGTGCCTCAGGCTCTCCATCTCTAAAATGGGCGCAGTCACAATCCTGCGTCCTGGGACTGCTGTGAGGAGCCGCGCTGCTGAGTGCCTGGCGCCTGGTGGGGTGGCCCAGCCTCCCCCTGTCTTCACCAGCCCTCTCTCTGCAGGTGGTACTCGGGCAGGATTTCCCGGCAGCTGGCTGAAGAGATTCTGATGAAGCGGAACCACCTGGGAGCCTTCCTGATCCGGGAGAGCGAGAGTTCCCCAGGGGAGTTCTCCGTGTCCGTGAAGTGAGTTCTGACCCATGAGGGTGTGCAGAGGAGGGCGGGAAGGGAGGCAGTGGCTGAGCTGGGCCTGGGAGCGCAGGACAGGGGGGCAGAGGGGGCTGCAGGGAACGGCATCCTTGGAGGAGGGGCAGCTGGAGCCAATGCCTGGAAGCAGATGACCTGCTGGGGGTCGGTGAGTGACATGCACCCCAGGGTGTGGCCCAGAGCAGGGGTTGTGCCTGGAAAGCAGGCTCAGGACAACTGCAAGGCCTGGAGTGCCAGGCTGAGGGGTCTGGATGTTATTCCATGAGCAGTAAGGGGCCACCCAAGATTTGTCATGAGGAGGAAGGATGCCAGCAGCTGGTGCGGTGGGACAGACAGTGGGGCAGGAAAGCACCGGGGCCCAGGGCACATGTCCAGGGTGTGCTCCGGACAGGGTCCCACTATCTGGTGACACAGTTGCAAGCATGGACCTGGGGCCAGCTGCTTAGGTTTAGATTCTGGCTCTGCCACCTCCCGGCTGTGTGACCTTGGGCAAGTCACTGTGGCTGTTTGTTCACACGTAAAATGAGCTGCTGCAGGGCATAAAGGAGTCGATGACCCAGAGCGACTAGAACAGGGCCCGGCGCTGGAGTGGGTGGCTGTGATGGGAGTGCCAGCTTTGTCATGGGGCCACTCTGCAGGTGTGGCGTGGCAGCCTCCGGGCCGTGCCGAACCCAATCCCAAAGGCCACCCCCGGGGCAACTGAGGAATCTGGATGGAAGGTTGGGGCAGGAACGGGGTGGGGATGGGGGGAGGACAAAGTGGTCAGGGCCTGGCTGGTCTCTGTCCTTCCTGCTCCCGGGGCCAAAACAGAGGGATCCGGACGCATGAATTCAAGGATGTTCATTGAGCTACATGCCACTTGCCCAGCTATTCTGGGGATTTGGGAAAGGACAGGGGAAAAGTGGCTGCCCTGGTGGCTTTATGTCTTCATGGGGGAGACAGACAGCAAACAAGGCCACAAATACAGCAGGAGCCGAGGTGTCAGGGATGGCCTTCTGAGGAGGTGGCGTCTGAGCTAAGATCTGAGCCCGGAAGTGGAGGCCACCTGGGGCCCCGGGAATGAGGACCTGCCAGGAGAGACTTCCAGGCAGAGGGACTGGTGAATGCAGAGGCCCCGAGGTGGGAACGTGCCTGGGTGTGTCAGAGCCCACAGGGCGGCACATTGCTGGGGTAGAGTGAGCAAGGCCGGGGCGGTGGGGGGGTGGGTACAGTCAAAGAGACAGGGGCCAGATCACAGGGTCTGACAGACCCTGACAAGGAGGCTGGGTTTTCTCTCGGTGATAGGGAGCCACGGAAGGTCTCGGGTGGGGGAAATGTGATTGGCTTCCAGGTTTCAGCTGATCGCTCTGGCTGCTGTGAGGAGGAGGGACAGAGGGATAAGCAGGAGCCCTGGGAGGTGAGAGAGGAGCCAGGCAGGAGGTGGTGGCATCTGGGACTGTGGTGGGGGCCGAGGGGACAAGTGGCCATGTCCGGGAGGTGGCGTGGATCTGTGAGGTGGGGACCACTGGCAATGCCAACTCTCAGGGTTGCTGTGGGCGCTGGGCACGTAGCCTGCACAGAGGAGGCACTCACTGCACCAGCTCTCGCTGTCACTAAGACAGTCCTGGGGGACAGCTGCCCGTGGAGGGAGGAGCGGGAGGTGGCAAGGCACGGGCAGCGGGGCTTCTGGGAGGCAGTGGCCGCTCTGCGTGTGCCTCTGTGTGACGCCCTTTTTCCTGCCACTGGGTTGATTCACAGGCAGTGGTCCGACAATTCCCCGAAGGACGAACAAACACGAGACGCTGCTGCTGCTTGGCACTGGGGCTGGGTGTGAGGAGGCGCAGTGGGCGGGGCGCCGGGGTCAGGGGATCCCAAAGAAGCAGAGGGTGGCTCAGTGTCCTCGCGCGGCTCCAAGCAGGCTGGGCCACGGTGGTCCGCGGGAGGGCCCCCTGCAGAGATGTACCTGGGGTTGACACCTTCCAGGTGGCCTCAGGCCTGCGGTGGCTGTGAGCCCTGTGATGCAGGCATTGCTTGTGGGTCCGTATCTAAAGAGCTCTTGGTTGAGTATGATCAGCACGGGCATTGGAGCCCTGCGAGGTGGTGATCTCCCCGTCTGGGCCCGGAGGCATCCACGCAGGGAGGACCTGCACAGTCAGGAAGGCTACTGGGGGTTAAAATGATCCATCGTGAGGGGTCTCAGCACTCATCTTGACCCCCCTAAGCTGTGTCACCAGCCATCGCTTTTTTCACTTCCCTTTTCCCCTGAGAACAGCTGGCTACCCCAAGGGCAGGAATGGCTCTTGCCCTCTCTGAGCTTATTTCCCTATCTTAAAAACGGGAAGGCTGTCAGTGTGTGTGTGGGTGGGGGGCCGGGGGGAAGTGTACTGTGTCTTGGCCCTGACACCCCTAGGATGGTGGTGGGCACCTGGAGCCGCCTCCCCTTGCTCACCTCCCCACCCCCAAGGCCCTGCCCCCACTTCCCACCGGGCTCCCTGAAAAGCAGGAAATGGCAGTTTTCCAAGCGCTGGCTTCCAGGGACCTGGTCACCTCCTGGGAGTGACGCCTCCAGAGTGGCTTCTGGAACCAGCCCCAAAGCCCGAGTCACCCAGCAAAGCAGGGGCTCAGGGGACTCCCTGAGGCCACTTCTGGAGCCTGAGCTGAGCGGGAGGCGGTGGCTCCCCCCGGAAGCCCCCTCTCCCAGGGGCTCGCCGGCCGAGCCTCCACCAGCGCCTGGTGCACTGCCCTCTCCTGGCGGCTTCTGTAAGCGCAGCCCGCCGCTCGTGCGCAGGCGCAGACCTGAACGCCTCAGCCTGCCGCGGCAGGACAGACAGGGCTCAAACCCAGGACGAGGTGGGGAAGTAGACACGGCGGGCCCGGGGGGCCTTCACGGTGGATGAATGAATGAATAAGGGAGATTCAGTGATAGCAGGCACATTCCACATGGTGAAGGAGGTGACATCTGAGCTGGGCCCTGAAGCAGGAGTTGGAGTTTGGTGCACAAAGAACAAAGAGGCTCTACCAGGCACAGCGAGGAGCACGTGCAAAGAGCTGGGGTGCGTTTGGACAGCAACAAGTTGTCTGACCAGGTGGGGAGATGGGCAGTACCAGGAGCAGTTCTTGAGCAGGGGGCCCAGCACCGATATTGACCTGGGAGGAGTCTGGGAGGGTCCCTCAGAGAAATCCTGGCGAGTGCCGCCAGCGCCACCCCTAAGGCGTCCTGGCCGAGTCCCCCAGGCTGGAATGGGCGGGAGCTCCGTGGCTCCGCTGGCTGTGGTTTGTGCACGCACCACCAGGTGGCGACCTTTGCCGTCGGGTTCGTCCAGCTGGGCCGGGGCTCTGGGGTCCTGCTCCCGCTCTGGGGTCCCTGTCTCCCATGGGGACCTTTCAGTGGCCCTTGGAGGACCACCGGGCAGGGATCAGAATAGAAACTGAGACGTAGAGGGCGTGTGTGGCTAGGAGTGTGGGTTTTTGACCAAGAATCTCAGCTCTGATGCCTACTAGCTGTGTGACCCTGGGCAAGTTACCTTCTGAGCCTCAGTTTCCCCATCTGTAAAATGAACACCTATGTAAAGTGCTTAGTGTGATGCCCAGCACATAGTAAGTGCTCAAAAATGCCAGTTATAGTAATTATCATTATATTAACCCTCCAGGGGCCACAGAGTGCTTCCTGGCCCTGCCCCTGGCATGCAGGGCTATTGGAGAAGGGGCAGGGGCCTGGGGAGGCGGGGACCCAGTTCCTGTCCTGGCTTTTCTCTGGACCTGCTGTTTTACATCAGGCAGATCCTGGGTCTCTTCTGGCATAATGTCCTCATCTACGACGTGGAGATAGTCACCCCAGACCTTAGGAAGCCCAGTGACCTGATGACCACCCAGAAAAGTGACAGCTGAGTCAATTCGTGTGTGAGAGCTTCTGCCCTCGCTGGCTTGGCTCTTGGGGACTCTGACCCCACTATGCGGGGCATCTCCCGTACGCACACGCCAAGCCCCATAAAGCTGTCAGAGGTGGGGTTAATGGGCTTGTGGGGCCTCATGGAGTGATAGTGGCCACGGCCGACTGCCCTTTACAAGTTTACAAAGGGCTGTCTGCCTCCACCTCCAGGAGTACGTCTGAGCTGGCGGCCAGCAGGCCAGGGGCCACGGCCGGGGCGCCATGCCTGGGCTGTGTAACTTTTGCCCCACACTCCAATTCAGGCTGCTGTGGATTCCTCTGTCATAAGTGACGGTTTGTTCCCAAGTGAGCTGTTTCACTTCCTTCCAACCCAGAGGTGCCCTGGGGGTCAATGCACATCTGTTTGCTGTGCCTCTCTGTTCATTGAGCGCCTTCTGTGTGCCAGGCCCTGTTCCAGGTGCTTGGCAATCAGCCATGAACAAAATAGGGCAAGGTTCCCTGTCGTTTAGGTACTCATGTTCTACTGGGGTGACAGACAATAAGTGATTAGTAAATTATATAAAATCTTGGAAGATGATAAAGGTTCTTGGGAAAATAAAGCAGGAAAGAAGATTTATGCATGCAAAGACAGGGAGGAAGTGATCCCCAGAAACCCAGTCTGCAGGTAAGGAAACTGAAGCTCAGAGAGGTGCAGTAACTTGCAAGGAACAGCAAAGCTGGGGCCCACTGGCCCTCTGTGTCCTGACAGACCCCGTCTACCTTTCCACCCACCCTCCCTGAGACCCAAAGACCCAGCAGGAGTCTGTCTCCACTGGCCCCTCCTGAGGTCAGTTTGATTTGATGTCTTGTCTCCTGTGGTACAGGTGTCGCACCCCACCCCCCTTAACAGATGGGGACACGAAGGCTAGAGAAGGGCCATGTGTAGTGGAGACCACCCAGTGGGCAGTTAGCACCCAGGCCTCTGCCCAGGGGGTCCGCAGGCCCTGTCTGGGGCAGTCCTGGGCTTCTGAACTCACCCCAGCCTTGTTTATCCTCCCTGGGCTGCCACTGTCACCTGTGCTGCTGCCGTTGCCAAGCCAGAAGAACCTGCCAGGCAAGACCGGCTGCTGCCCGGTCAGGCCCACTTGGTCCTCGGGCTTTCCCGACAGTCCCGGGCCGGCTGGCCCCTCAGCTCCCTGGTAGGTGGGTGTGGGGGTCACACACAGAGACAGACACAGCCACAGCTGCTGAGAGAGGGACACACACATACAGACACTCCCACAGAGCAGGGAGAGTGATACACACACACACCCAGACACGATGGAGACAGACACCTGACACACACAGGCCAGGACACATGCGCACAAGCCCCGGACACTGCCCACTGTCATGGACCAGCTCCAGGTGCCCCCTCTTCCGGTGGTGCCCAGGCTCCGACCCCTCCGGGCTGCCCTTCCCTCCTCCGGCTCAGGAGGGCTCACCAGCAGGGCTGTCGGCACTTAAGTCGTCCCTCCCAGGTCAGGGGTCATCGGGACTCAGACTCGGTTCCCCCTATGTGCCCTGCAGCTCCTCTGGGCCTGGGGGTGGGGGTCGAGGTCTGGAGACCATGGAGGGCAACCTCTGGTCTAAGGGGTCCTTGGACACCTCAGGGTGCACCCAGGCCTTGAAGGTTGGCTAAGGCCAAGACAAGGGCCCGGGGAGGCTGGAGACAGGCTGGCCTGAGGACAGAGACCCTGCCCCAGATGCCGAGGCCTTGGGCCGTCAGAAGGAGAGGGCCCTGCCTGGCTTCAGGCAGCTGCGGTCACAGGTCAGGCCAGGGGCTGGTGCAGCGGGAGGCGCCTCGCCGGGCCTCGGGGGCAGCAGCGGCTTTGCCAGCCCCTCTCCTCTTTGGGCCCCACTCTCCGACCAGGTGGGAGAGGGGACAAGACCTGCCATTTACTGAGCACCTACTGTGTGCCACGCACAGGCTAGGGCTGGAACATACGAGCTTCCCAGGTTTGAGAATTCTCAAATTCTTGGGTTGGAAGGTTCTAGAATTCCTGGGTCCTTGTCTCTTTGCCACATCTCATCTCTCACCTGTGGTTCCCCACTCCCTGACCCTCCTATACGATCAGGAAATGCTTTGTTCTAGATGACTTTCCAGGTCACTGAAGATAAGCTTCAGACACCAAGATGTTCAAAGTTGTGGTCATTTGGGGTTGAAATCTTTTCCGACCCACCACACCCGTGTGTGCCCCTGACCCAGAGGAGAGGGGACGCCTGAGCCCCAGACTCCTCCTTGGGGCCAGCACCGAGGCAGGGCGTTTGCCTCTGCTCTGAGTGGCCCAGATGTGGCATCGTTGGGGTCCCTGACCCCTGGCTTCTCTCCTGCCCAGTCATTGGTCACCTCACTCTGCTGCCTGGGTGCCACAGCCAAGTCCAGGGGCTGCGGAAGCCCCCAGCTCACTGGGATGGGGCCCCAGGGAGTCACTGGGCTCAGAGGCTGCCTCGAGGGAAGTGCGCAGCCTCGGGAGCCTGCAGCAGACAGGGTGGAGGTGCCGTCTGCCCGCCTGCCCTCCTTCCGCCCCGGGAACACAGACACGCATGTCCCCTGGACGACGGCATGAACGGCTTAGTCACCTGGGAACACGCCTGCTGACGGCCCATGGGTGGCTTTGCCTCGGGTTCAGGGATCACTGCTCCCGTTGGTCGCAGGGCCTCGGGCGTTTCTGTCCTCTGTACTCGTGAGGAGCCGGCTCCCTTTGAGCGAGCTGCCTAGAGCTGGGGGCACCCTAGAGAGGACACGGGCTTGTTTCAGGGGCAGGACCCCTGGAGGGCTGGCCTCGCAGCTCAGAGCTGACTGGAGAGGTTTCAGAAATCAGGCACCTGCCAAGCACTTAAGCCTTGGGCTGTCACGCTCAATTCCCCGAGTCCAGCCTCTCCCACTGGGCTACGCCCTCTGGGCCACTCCTGCCTCCCTTCCTTTCAGGGTCTAGCATGGGAGCCATTATGAGTAGCAGGTTACAAGAAGGCTGTGCAAGGGGCTGAGGTACCCAAGGAGATGCCTGACTTTGACTGAGCGGGTCTGAGGCAGCTCTCAGAGTTCGGGCCATTTTATCTGGGCCTTGAAGCATGAGTAGGAGTTTGACTTGAGAAGAATTTGGAGGAAATAGTGTATGCAAAAGCCTGGAGGTGTGTTTGAAGGTGGAGAGAGAAGCTCTGGTGGTTCAGAGCCCTTGACTCAGGGAGGGTCCGGGGGTCCCACTGTGCCTCCCCCAAACGCACACACAGACCGGAGGGTGTTTATCTTGGACAGCTCTTTATCTGAAACGTTCAACAAAGCAGCATGCCGGCCCCAGGGCTGACAGGTGGAGGGAGTGAGCCCCAGGCAGGGACAGGCACTGCCTCCTGTTCGGGCCCTGGAAGAACTTGGACTGTGAGTCTGCAGGAGCTCAGGAAGCGGGTGTACCCGGCTTGTGAACGCACTGCGTCCAGAATCGTGTAAAGAGATTTAAATTTAGGACCAGGAGGTGTTTTTCCTTTATGCTATCAAGTCTCCAGACCGGTGTGTGGTTCCCATTTAGTCCCAAACCAAATGAGAATACAGCCTGTGCTCAGGAGGCTGAGGAGGCCTCTCCCTCCCAGTGGCCATCCTGTGCCCCCAGCGCCCACGCCTGGCCACGCCCACAAGTCCGCAGGGTTTCCTGGATCTCAGCTCGGCCGGCCGGGTTCCTAAACTGGCTTGTTCCTGACGGGGAGCTGGAGCTGTTCTGTGTCGGGCCACCAGCCCAGCGAGGCCTCCCTCACCTCACCCATGGGGAGAGCAACAGTGTCCCTCCGACCTCAGCCCCGGGCAGGTGAGGACACTGAGGCCCCAAGAGGGGAGCCGGGGTGTAAGTCCAGGTGGGCTGACTGTGGAGCTGGGAACGGTGGCTGCGATGTGGCCAGGCAGGGAGGAGGAGGGACGGAGGGCCTCCGGGGGGTCTCAGCCCGGGGACAACACGGTGGAGTGGGACTGCACAGGGATGACAGGATCTGGGACACTGTCAGTGTCACAGTTGGAATCATTATTGCTATTTTCATACAATGATCACCAATCGGGAAGCACGTCAGAGTGACACCTGACATGGAGGAGCGCAGACGTGGCCCCAGCTCCAGCCTGTATTGCTGTGTGACTCTGGGCAGGTCATGGCTGCACTTGGGGCCTCAGTTTCCTCATTCTACAAAGGGCCCTGAGCCAGGGAGGGGAATCACGATGGTTTGCGCTGCCCGTTGTCCTGGCCCATGCCCGTTCCACCTCCAGCCCCAGTCCTGCATGGCCTGTCCCAGTTTGGGACATGCCGCGTGTGGGAAGGCGCCACGCAAGTCACTCTGCTCAGTCCCAGCCAGAACAGGCCCTGCCCCGTTGGCCTGTTTTGGAGAGGCAGGCTATCTCCTCAGCGGGGCTAGAAGGCATGCGGGAGGATTTGGTGGTAGTGGGTCGGAAGGCTGGGCAAAGGCTGGGAGATGGGAAGGAACGGGGCTCGTTGACTGCATCAGAGAGCACATGAAGGCAATGAGGCTGGACATGTAATCAGAGCCAGATCTTGAGTCTGAGGTGTTAAGATTTTATCCTGAGGGGAATGGGAAGCCATAGAAGGTTCTTGAGGTGGGGGCAGGTGTGGATGGGGAGGATGTGAAGCATCCAACATGCCTGAGCTCCTCTCACAGTGGCAGGCTTTGGCCTGAGTCAGGATGCTCTTAGGACTCACTCCTCAAAGGCCTGCAAGGGCCAGGAGGGGCCAGGGAAGGGAGAAGAATGTCAAGGCTGAGGGGGGTGTTGAAGAGCGCAGAAGCTGTCTGATTGCCTCTCTCAGAGGAACCCATTTAACATTGCCGATAAACCATAGTCAGCATTTCCTGAGCATTTACCCAGAAGGAAGCTGTTATTACAAGGAAACTGAGGTTCAGAGAAGTTAAATGATTTGCCTAAGGTCACACAGCCAGAAAGTGGCTTGGTCCAGGGCCTACACCCTGCACTCCATACTCCACTCCCAGGCTGGCCTCACCAGGTCTTATGTGGAGCGGGGTCAGTGGACCTGGGGACTGTCCTCCGCCACCTGCACCTTCTCCTGACTCCAGGTCTCACCAGGGGAGAGAAAGGCCTGGTTCCAGGGGGCGAGCAGGGAGGCCCGGGGCTGTGCCGGGCAGGGCCCGGCCGCTGGGGCCGTCTGAGGTGGCCGTGGTCCTCTCCCCTAGCTACGGGGACCAGGTGCAGCACTTCAAGGTGCTGCGCGAGGCCTCGGGGAAGTACTTCCTGTGGGAGGAGAAGTTCAACTCCCTGAACGAGCTGGTGGACTTCTACCGCACCACCACCATCGCCAAGAAGCGGCAGGTCTTCCTGCGGGACGAGGAGCCCCTGCTCAAGGTAGGTGGCCGGGAGGCGGGAGGCGGGGCAGGCCGGCCGCATCAGCCTCTGAGCCGCCTCTGTCTTCAGGGGCCAGGACACCCGGTGGGGCCGGGTCCCCCACCCTCCGCCAGCAGCCCCGTGTCGCAGGAGGAGGGGTCCGGCCCACGTGCAAAGTTCTATTCTGGTGGCGCTGCAGTGAGGCCACCAGGGTAGGAAAGGAGAAGAGGGAAAGGAAAGGAAGGAACAGAGTGGAAGTTCCACAGGGCAAACCGTGTCTGGCTTGTCCCCAGCTCCTAGAGCAGTGCACAGCACACAGTAGGTGCTTAATAAGTGTCTGTTGAATGAAAGAAGGTGCTGACACCTGCTGAGCCTACTGAATGCCCTGCACTGAGCTGGAGCCTTGTCGTCCCCATTGTACAGGTGAGGAGACAGGCTCAGAGGGCGGTGACGTGACTCAGCCAGGACCACCCATGAGAGGCTGGCCTTGGGTGGAGTGTGGGGCAGCGTGAGTGTTCGTGGGTGAGGGCCTGGCCGGGCGCAGGGTGTGTGGGGGTCCGGCCGGCCCTCATCCTCACAATAACAGCAATTTGCCAGCCAGCCCTTTCATCAAGGGGCCCCGAGGACAGCTCTCACTCTCATTAGGCTGACGACACCAACCAACGGGGTTATTAGCCCCAACATGCTGTTTGCCTCAGGTCGGCAAGGCCTGGGGCTGGAGGTCAGGACCCTGGGAGAGCCCAGTCGAACTTGGGCTCTGCAGAGGGTGTGGGGGGCACCGCCATGGCCAAGGCCAGGGTGGGGGCTGAGGGACTGCTGCAAAGAAGCTCCAGCCTGCCCTGTTCCTAGACCCCGCCCCCTCACCATGCACGACGTTAGGGCCAGTTCACCCTTCAGCTGGGCCTCAGTTTCCCCTGTGTCCAATAGGATGAGCCTTGGGATCTGACGTGCCAAGAGAGTCAGACAGTGCCTCGGGAAACTCCACTGGTGCACCCTCTGTCCCCCAGGACACTCCACCTCCTCAGCCCGACCCTGGGGGCCAGGTCAGCTGTGAGCTCTCAGTCTTAGGGACTCTCCCCGCCTGGGCCTCCATCTCCCAGACCTCTATCCCGTCCCCTCACTGCCTGGGCCGGCTCTGCCCTTGGAGAGCGTGAGGGAGCCAGGATGGAGCTGGGGGGCCACCTGAAGGCCCCCGTACCCACCGCCTCGCCCTGGCTTGGGCCCTGGGGTTGCCCACCCTGTGGGCAACTCCAAAGCTGCCTCAGTCCCCTGGGACCCATGCCGCCTCCTCCTTCCTGAGCCGAGAACCGCTAATTATAGCCTGCCCGATCCTATCGCCGTCCTGGATAAGATTCCACAGGCTCAGAGCAGAGATCCTGGTGGGACAGGCAGGGCCAGGGCGCTGGGCGTAACCGTCACGGCGCCGGGCTGATGTGCCTGCAGAGAGCTCTGGTCCAGCTGCCTTTCACAGGTGGGGAAACTGAGTCCCACGAAGGGCAGGGACTTACCCAAGGTCATCTTGGGGCATAGACAGGACTGGAACCTAGGCCTGAGAGCTGGGAGCAGCTCAAAGTGACAATCTCTCCCTCAAAGCTGGGCCAAGGGCAACAGCAGTAAACTCTGCTCTTAGCTACACCTCACTTTACAGTTTATAAGGCCCCTTCCTGTGGTTCCAGGGCCTGGAGTCAAAAGTTACCACAGCTGCTAGAGCCAGGGAAATGAGACCCCAAAAGGGGCAAGGACCTAACCAAAGTCCTGCACTGAGGACCAGGATGCAGGTCCCCTGACCTGCCAGGCCTGTGGTCCCAGCGGCTGCCAGGACAGTCGTGTTGCTCTGTGTAGATGCAGTGTCCGTGCGCAGACCCGCAGGGGGCGGGCGCAGGAGGGCCGTGTGTGTGTGTGTGGGGGGGGGGGGGGGTGGCCGTCTGTCCAAACTTGGAGGCAAAGGCACTTCAGCCCCAGTTCAGCCCGGAGGACTCTGCCCTCCCCACCTGCGGGACCCCTCCTCTGTGGGCCCTCCGGGTGAGCGGGTGCGGGGCTCCTGGGGCCCGCACTGACCGCTCCCTCCCCTGCAGCCGCCCCGGGCCAGCTTTGCCCAGGCCCAGTTTGACTTCTCGGCCCAGGACCCTTCACAGCTCAGCTTCCGCCGCGGCGACATCATCGAGGTCCTGGAGGGCCTGGACCCGCACTGGTGGCGAGGCCGGTTCTGCGGGCGTGTGGGCTTCTTCCCGCGGAGCTACGTCCAGCCGGTGCACCTGTGACCAAGCGGGGCCGTGGGGCAGAGCCGGCAGACCCTCCATCCCCCCGACACTGAGGTCGAGAGAGAGGATGTGGACACCCCCTCCCCGGGTCCCACAGGGTCAGCCGAGGGCCTTGGACTGGAACGTGGGCCTCCTAACTGCCACCTCCCGCCACTTCACCAATTGGGACAGACTGCAGCGCCTAGCATCACCCGGTCACCCACGGGCACCGGGAGCTCCCAGGACTTCCTGCCGGCCTCTTCCCATTGGCCACCTGCTGTGTGACGTCCTAGGGCGGGCCCCAGAGCCCCGCCCACTCCCGCCATGATGGACCCATCCTCAGGGAGGGTTGAGGACTCCTAGGTCCACCCATTGCAGGCCCAACCTAAGGAACCCTGGGCTTGGTGGGTGGGTTCACCTGGGGCAGACCATCCCCTGGGCCTGCCTGCCCCTCCTGTAAAAGGCCCCTCAGGTATTGGGGAGGTGGCTTAGTCGTAAGGTCAGGCAAGGGCACTGCCCCCCTGTTGACCTGGACTGGCCAGACAGACTCCAGGTGGAGATTGCACAGTGACTTGGCCTCCACCTGGGCATCCAGCACCCCCACCCCAGTGCAGACATTTGGGCGGGGGCTAGAGGCCCCGAGGACGGGCAGTGGCGAAAGGAAGGGAGGCAGCTGCTGCTCTCCCGGCAGCCGGAGCAATGCACAGGCTCTGAGGGGCAGTCCCTGGACGCAGCCCCCTGGAGACTCCACTCTTGTTCCACCAGCTCTTGTTCCACCCAGACCAGGGCCCAGGGGAGCTTGGGGGAACTCCAGGCCAGCTAGGAAGTTGGGGCCAGAGCTGGACTTTGAGGTCCAGTGGCATCCAGAATGGGGCGAGCAGTCTAGCGGGGCCCCAGCTTGAGGAGGGGCAGGGCGTCCCCATGGGATGTGCGGCCAGCGGGGGATACTGAGCAGCACCTGCCCGGAGCCTGGGTACCTTTGGGAGCAGGAGGAGTAAGGGCTTTGAATGCCAGGCTGATGGCGGAGGGGGTGGGGGGCAGGGAGGGAGGGGAGGGGCTCCTGTGGCATCTGGCAGCAGGTGGGACAGGGATCCCAGCGAGGAGGCGGCTGCAGGGCCCCATCGTGGGCACAGGAGGCTCTCCCTCTGCCCGGGCTGGCCCGAGACCCTTCGAGCCCTGAGCTCTGGCAGGTTGTCCGCCCCTGACCTGGGCCTGAGTACTCAAAATAAAAACGGTAAAACGACTATAAGGATGTTCATCAGAAATCTAATTTTCTTTCCAATTACAACTCTTTTTGAAGTATCAAACTCTTTTCTCCCGTTTCCTCCCTAATTTTTCACGGGTGCTGCTTTGCTGGCTCAGCCAGTCCCTGGGCCCTGACCCGCCATGGAGCCGTGAGGGGCCTCGGTGTCCTCATTAGGGAAGGGGTGCACCCCACGGCTCCGAGGGCTCCGGCCTTCCTGCCCGGGGACAGCATCAGGCAAAGTAGGCATAGAAGAAGATGTTGACGCATACGAGGAGGATGGCATTGAAGCCACAGACACGGGCCCAGAAAGCATATTTCTGGGCTGTTCGGCTATCACCTGGAGGGGGTGGGAGAAGGAGAGGTCCAGCTGAGGGCCACAGGGCCATACCCGGCACCCACGCCCGCAGCCCCCTCCTCAGGGTGGGGCAAGATGGAGTGCCTAGGGCCACACACGTACTTGTTTTGGCTCCTGGAGGCAGGGCCCGAGCCAGGGTCCACCAGGTAAGGTTCTCAATCTGCAGGGAATAGGGAGGGAGGGGGGTGTGGCAGGACAGAGGAGGACAGCGGTCAGTGACGGAAAGAAGGCAGCTGAGTTCAAAAAGGGCCGGGGCCAGAGACAGTTAGGGGCCAAGAGCTAGCTAGAATCTTGAGTCAGAGAGGGTCAGGGGTCAGAATGGGACCAGACTCAGAAGTTGTTAAGGGCCAGGGGTCAGGGATAAGCCTCGGAGGGTTAGGAGTCAGAGGCCAGCGCAGCTCACCTGAACACTTTCAGGGGGTGGCGTCAGCAGGCTCCCAGCCACCACCACAGCTCCACTGAGCACAAAGAGGGCGATGGCAAAGTGCAGGTAGTGCATGCTGCCGAGGACGGCAGGCCGCGTGTCCGGGGCGCCGCAGGGCGGGGCTGGGTGAAGGAATTCCAGGACCAGCCTCGTGGCGCCCACCGCCAGCCCCACCATCAGGCCCCAGAAGGCCCCCTGAGGAGGAGGAGGCAGGACAGCTGGGGCCGTGGGAGGAAGGCACAGGCGCAGGGCAAGATGCAAGCAGGCTGCAGCTCACCCACAGGGGAGGACAGAGCCCCACCCCACCTGCCCAGGCGCCCCTCACCAGCCGCCCACCTGCTCATTGGCACGCTGCCAGAAGATGCCGAGGACGAAGACCGCTGTCACTGGGGGTGCCAGGGAACTGGTCACCGACTGCATGTAGATGAAGAGCTGCCCGCTGTTGGAGCCCTGCAGGACGGGGATCCAGGCCACGCTCACACCGATTAGCACCACGATGACCAGCCTGCGGGCAGGCAGTGGGCACGCTCACCCGAGGCCCTTCCCCAGCCTTCCCCCACGTCCCCCTGGTCACTAGGACTTGCTCTCCATCTGCCCCTGCTGCCCCGGCTCCAGCCTCCTCCCTGGCCCCTGGTCCACCCCTCGGGGGTCGTGGCCAGTCCTGCCTCACTCCGGACTCTCCTCTGGCTCCCTGCGCCTGCAGAAGCCAACTCAGCCTGTCTGCTCCTTCTGGTCCCTGGGGGCTCTGCTGAGTCAGCCCTCAGAGAGGCCCCCAGTGGCCCCCCAGGATCTCCCGCGGGTCTTCAAGACACCCAACCTCTCCATGGACGTCTATCTGGGCATTCACTTGCCTACTGTCTGTCTCCCCTCCTGGCTGGAGGCACCAGGAGGGCAGGAGCCTCATCTCTGGAGTTGACTGCTGCATCTCCTAGCACATAGTAGGTGCCCAATAAACACTGGGTGACTGCGTGAAACACGTGCTGCCCTCACATTTGGGCCAGACTGGCCTCTTTTAACACTGGCGGCCTCTGCAGGAGCTGTGACCTCTGTCTGGCACATCCATACCCCCACAGCCCTTGGCTGCTGACTCATATTCATCACAGCTCGACCCCGTCATAAGAGTCCAAGGTTGGGAGCCAGGCGGCCTGGGCTTGGGTTAGGACCTGGACTTGGCTGTGAAGCTGGAGCCCTCTGACCAGCTCGTGTGAGCCCTTCCCCTCCCCACCCTGCGTGGGCTCCTCTTATCGGCTCCTGTCTGCCTCCCCACGGGGCGCAGGCCCCTCCACAGCAGGGACATGCTTCATTTGTTCATTCGACAAACCACTCACGAGGAGCCCTCCTGACTGTAGGGCTCTGTGCTGCTGAGTAGACCTGGTGATGAGTGGGCCCAAGTCCCTGCCCAGCATCCAGGGTCAAGTAAGGGAACAGATGAGCCTGTCACCCTGTGCTCAGGGCTGGGCTGAGGGGGCCCAGAGGAAGTATCAATCCGGGAGGTCTTCCAGGAGGAGGGGACCCTGGAGCCTTGAAGGTGTGTGGGATCCAGCTAAGGAGACAGAGCTGGGGTGAGGTGTCCCATCTGCTCCTTCCTGGCTGAGTGCCCCTCGCCCCTGTGTCCTGGGTCAGTTGGGAGCCCCTCACCCCCGAGGTGGGTGGTGGGGGAGACGCCTGGAAGGCTGCACAGGACGGCAGGGGCAACAGAGGCCGTGTGTGCAGCTGGGGTGTGTCCCCCTTGCTGCATGCCCACCCTCCTGCCTCCCTGTCTTCCCTTCCAGGCCCGAGGGAGAGGGTGGAGGAAGGAGGTGCCACCCTGATTAAGGCTAATTAACCCTCAGCCTGGCGGGCGGGCGGGTGCTGCTCTCTTCAAAGGCACAGGAGGGCTCCATTGACACCATCCCACCCCGCCCTCCCCGCGCGGGCTCCCGCAGCCCGAGACCAGACTCAGCATCTCTGCTGCGGGGCCTGGGCTTCCCAGCCGGCCTGGAGGGGCCCTGGCCTTCCCACTGCCTCTGCGGTTTCCTCTTCTGACTCAGCCGCCTCCAGGCTGCCAGAGGGACCCCAAACCTAGAGGCCGTCCCTTCTGCCTGGAACGGCTTCTCCAACGCCTCCCCGGGCAAACCTCCCCCATCCTCCAAGGCCCAGCTCAAGGCCCTCCTCCAGGGAGCCCTCCTGACCAGCTCCTGCACACACACTGCCGGCGGCACGGCTGGCCCCACCAGCTCCATCGCTCTGAGATCTCTCTGGATCCCCTGTGTTGCCCAGCTTGACACAGGGTACCCGGGAAGGCTCAGGCACTATTTGTGGACTGAATAATAGACAAGGTAGACAGAAGGGGGTAGCAGGGGAGGGAAACGAAGGAGCAGAAGGACGGAGGAGTGGGCCTGGGGCTGGCAAAGACCAGGGCCCCAGACGCGAGGTCATCACTGGCCCCAGGCCTGTGCTGGCTGCTCTGGCACCCCCCACCTGATGAGACTGTCAGGTCACCAGCACACCCCTGCCTGCCCCTGCCCCACGATGGCCTCCTCCCCAGGCTTCTGGGTTCGCCCTGCTGCCCTCTCTCTGTAAGTCCCATCCGTCCTTGGATCAAGGCTTCAGAGATCCAAGACCCCACACGGTCTAGGAAACGCAGCTTGAACAGTGTTGTTTTAGGCAGGAGGAGGCTGGAGGTATGGGGGAGGTGTCCTGGCACTTCAAGAAGGAGGGATGGTAAAGCTGAACCCTGGTCCCACACAATGTTGGGCCCTTTACACTCTACTGAACTGGCAGCTGGGACCCAGAGAGGGCAAGCCACCTGCCCTGCATCACACAGCCTTTCACCCACAGGGAGGCTGGCAGGGCCCAGCTGGGGCGGAGTGGGGCTTGACTGGGTGGAAGAGGTGGGAAGGAGGGCCAAGGGCACTGTGGCTGGGGGCCCAGGCACGTGCTGAGCAGCAGGATGGCAGCCAGGTCCCCGCTCCCGGGATGCTGGAGCATGGAGGGGCTCAGGAAGGGGTCTGCGAGGCAGGGCGGGCTCCCCTGGCAGGGAGAGGCGGTCGGCCGGGCGTGCTGGTGCAGAAGCGTCCTGCAGGCGCGGAGAGGCTCCTTGTTTGGAGGCCGTGAGCCTGCAGATGAGCTCATGCTCGCTCGCCCGCTGCCTGGCGTGTCCCAACAGGGCCCTTCCGACAGAAGCCCGGCTTCTCCGCCTCACTGGGACAACCGCCCGCAGCTCGGGGGAGACCCCACCCTGAGGACGGGGGCCACGGGCTCCTTGCCGGAGGGCACATTGTTGGCCAAGCTAAGCACCCAAGGGCCAGGCCCCTGGACCAGCAGAGTGGGGGGCCACATGGCTCGGAGGGAGACGGAGGGGTGGGACCCAGGAGAGGGCCCAGGCAGAGGGACACGTGCACACACTCGGAGATGCCAACCCCTCATCATCCACTGCTGAGTCCAGCCCTAAAGGACTCCCAGGTACTGGCAGAGCACGGGGCTGGAGGGCTGGGCCAGGTCAGCCCCTGCCCACCCCCATGGGGCGGGGCATCAGGGAGACAACTTGGATCTATGGGAGCCGTGTGTGCTGCGGGGGGGAACCTGGCAATAGTCCCCTGTGGGCAGCTTAGAGAGAAAGAGAGGGGTTCATTCCTTGGTCAGGGGTATCAGGGAGGGCTGCATGGAGGAGGGGACACAGGCAGAGTCTAGAAAGAGCAGAGTGAGTCCTCGAGGTAATAAGGAGGGGACAGGCAGGGCTAGGAGGAAATGGACAGAAGCTCAGCGGGGCTAGGTGCACAAGGGCTGGAGAGACAGCTGTGGCCTGAGTGTGGCCACTCCTGAGCACGGGCTCTAGGCCCTCTCTGGGGCAGCCGGGAACCACCAGGGGCCTAGGGGCCCAGATATGGGGAAGACAGACAGATCTCTGGCATGGTTGGGGGAAGGGGTTCTCCCTGGCAGAGACTCCCTCAAGAGTTCAGCTCAGGGTAAGAGACGTCCCCGAGATGAGGGCTGTGACCGTGACGGCGTGGCCAGGAGAGTGATGAGGGAGCTGGGATGGACAGGATGTTCTCGCCTCTTCTCTCCTCTCCTCCCTGGCATCCTCCTTTCTCCAAATGGCAACCTCCTACTTACCCCTCAAAGCCCACCTGTGGTGGGGCCTCACCGGCTGTTCTCGGGCTGGGGAAGCCTACCGCCCAGCCCCTCCCCAGGGGCCTCGCACCGCCACCATACCGTCCCACCAGCAGCAGCTCCCGCTCGCCGGCACGGGGCCGCAGCCGCCTCCAGATGTCCATGGTGAAGAGCGTGCTGCTGCTGTTGAAGATGGAAGTCAGCGACGACATGAGCGCGGCCATCATCACTGCGATCATCAGCCCCCGCAGACCTGGGGCAGGGACAGGGGCTGCTGAGACCCTGCTGGCCCTCGCCCTGCCGCGGGAGCCCCTCCCGCCTGGGTCTCACTTCTGAGGCTCCCTCAGCATCAGCTATTCATTCACAAGCCCCTGTGAGCAGAGCGCCAGCCGGGAGGGGGCTGGGGGCGTGGGAGGTGGCGGAGAGAGACCCCAACATGGGAGGAGAGGCTGAGGACAAGGGGGCCACCTGTGAGTCTGCTGCTGGGGCCAGGCTGCTGGCAACATGGTCGGGGCTCTTCTCGGCCCCCCGTCCGGGCAGAGCCGCGCGCTGACGCAGCGCTTTCGCAGCCATGACTTCACTGGACGAGGGTTCCTAACCCTTTGACGGGTGAGGACGTGGACACGCAGAGAGGGGAGGAGCGTTGTAGAGGGGCCCGCAGCAGGCCAGAGGCGGAACTCTGGGGTGGGCTGGGGGAGCCCTCGGGGGGACCCTCAGCTCGGAGGTCCCACCCTGGACAGGGCAGCGGCCCAGGGTCCGCGGTCCCCCTCACTTCCTGTGTGGGGCAGCCCCCAGCAGGCACAGGCAGTCCTCTCCCTCCTTGGCTCTGTGGAAGAGGAGATGCAGTGCCCCGGGGCGAGAGAAAAAGCCACCCGTGACTGGCTGAAAATGAGTGAGGGGTCGCCATAGAGGTGGGCGAGGCAGTGCTGTGCAAAGCCTTCTGGGGAGCTGTGGGCTGGAGAGGGACTGAGGTGAGGGAGGACCCAGTGCTGTGTGGCTTCAGGCTAGTCTCCCGCCTCTCTGGGCTTCAGCCTGTGTCTCCAAGGCCTCTTGTGTTTTTCCGTCAAGAGTCTAAGCACCTCCTTCAACTCTGCAGATTCCCCGTCTGTCTGTTCTCCACTCCCTGCCCTAGAATAAGCCTGACCCAGACCCCGCTCCCCTGAGGGCTCAGCTTTACAGGTGCCATTTGTTGCCTGGCTGGGTTGCCTGGCCCTGGTTCTGCATCTGACCCGCTGTGTGACCTCCAGGCATCCCACGCCCTCTCTGTTCACTTGTCAGGCTAACTGGGATGGGGCCCAAAGGAAAGTGAGTTCAATCATGGTTTTCTCCAAAACATTTCTCCACTCTCCTCCCTGCTCAAGAGAGGTGGATTAACTTGGGGCTTATTCTCCACCCACTTTGCAGACAGGAAGCTCAAGGCCTAGAGAGGGGTTGCGGCCCAACAATGGCTGGGTGTCATCCCTGGGGAGCTTAGTGAGCACCCCCAGAACAGAAGAGGAAGGTGAGGCCCAGAGGTGGGACCCACAGTGCAGCCAAGCCTTGCGCCA
Source organism: Equus asinus (assembly GCF_041296235.1). Classification (NCBI taxonomy): domain Eukaryota; kingdom Metazoa; phylum Chordata; class Mammalia; order Perissodactyla; family Equidae; genus Equus; species Equus asinus. The sequence goes on along the minus strand of NC_091802.1, from coordinate 2,890,784 downwards.
GGCAGTTTCCCTACCTTATTAGGTTTAATCCCAGCAACAAGGCAGATGGGTGGGTAGGCGTCATTATCCCAATCTACAAATGAGGACACTGGAGCGCTGAGCAGGGGAGCGACATGCCCCAAATCTCTCTGCCAGCAAGTGGCAGAGCTGAGACCTAATCCCAGGTCTGTGTACTCACGGCCCTTGGGCCTCGGTTCCCGGGGAAGGGAGGAGCACAGTGGGGCCAGGAAGCTTCCAGTGGGGAGACCAGAGGGAGGGCAGCGGACACCCAAGGGTCTGAGAATCAGAGGGGAAACCCTCGAACTGCAAAGGGCCTCAGAAAGCTGTCTCCTTGCTTAGGTGGGACCTCCCATAGCCCTTGCGGTATAGCCTATGCTTGCATACCTCCCGTGACTGGGAACTCACCACGCAGTATCCGACTGGCTGGGCTGCTGCTGCTGCCATGAGAAAACCTGCCCCTTAGTTCTACCTGTTGGCCGTGGTCTCTTGGGGAGGCGGAAGGTCCTGGCTCCTGTGGGGGCTTGAGCCCCTGGTCCCGCAGAGTAAGTAATGGGCTTGTGGCCCGACAGCCTGGGGTTTGTGTCTCAGCCACTCTGTAGCCCTGGACAACTCACTTTCCCCTCCCTGTGCCTCAGTTTCCCCATCTGTAAAATGGGGCTGATAACGACAGCCTCAGGTTTTGAGAGGAGGACGCACGTTAATCACACGTGGAGCCCTTGGAACAGTGGCTGGCACACGGTGCGTGCTGTGGGGGTTCTCTGTTATTATTATTTCCCTCTCTTCCCCGTGAGCAGAACATCCCACCTAGAGGTCACACAGTGTCACTCTGGGTCCAGACCTGCCTCCAGAGCCCCCCCCCCCCTCCCGCCCTCCTTAGGCCGAGCTGAGGTTCCGCCCCCACACCCCGCCCTGACCCACCCAGGCGGCCTCACCGATAGGCATCAGCTCCATGACCAGCTTGGGGTAGGCGATGTTGGAGCAGCCAATCTCAGCCCCGCAGGCCCGCAGGCATTCAGAGGGCGCCACGCAGGCCACATCATCTGTGCGAGAGGGGTGTCCAGAGTCCTGCACCGCCCACGAACTGCCCCCCCTCCAGAGATGTGAGCACCTGGGTGGGCAGGACCCTGCTGAGGGCAGGAGCCTGGCCTGGACCTGCTTTGTCACCGCCTCTGGCCAGCGGCTGCTTGGCCCTGGGCCTCAGTTTCCCAGGCTGGGTCACGAGGAACAGGCTGGCCTCTGAGACCTGTTCTGGCCCCTAACCAGAATTGTTAACTCCCAGTCTGACTGTTGTCCTCTGTCACAATGTCTGCTCCCTGTCCCCACACCTTCTGCCGGGCTAAGCAGGCTGCCCTACAGCCCCTCTGGGCAGGAGTCTCCCTTACCCGCCTCCTGCCCTCAGGCCCAAAGGGGCAGAGGGTGGCTAGAGAGGGGCCCTTCTCCCACCCCTGGGACCAGAGCTTCAGGCCAGGGCCATTTCCCCCACCCCCTCACCCCCTCACCCCCCAGCTGTCTCCAACAGCTTCCGAGACTCCAACCATGAGGGGAGCCAGAGGAGCCCCGGCCCGGGATCGCTCAGCTGTCCACAAGACCCTCCAGCACCCAGGCTCAGCTCCTGGGGCCTGTCTCATCCCTGCTCCCCTCCCACGACCTCCAGGAGCAGCCGCGCCAGGCCTTCCTGCCCTGCCCCCACGCTGGCCCCCTCCCACCTGAGGCCCGTCTGCCTCCCGCTCTCCCACTCTCCCAGGAGCACGGGCTCAGAAGTCGCCTCCTCCATCTGAAAGAAACCCCACCCCACTCCCCGGGCCGTCTCCTCCCCCACCTCACTTTTCCTCCCTTGGGACCACCTGAAGCCCCCTCCTGGTGCCTCGCCCCTGGCTCTTGTGTGCTTGGGGCGGGGGGGGCGGTTCTCTCCAGCCTGCCTCACCCATCCCCCCATGCAGGAAGCCGGGGGGCCACCCCTGCCTGGCTCACCAGCACAGTGTAGACAATGGATAGAGTCAACCCCATGTTCACTTATTCCTCCATGAAATACTTTCTAAACACCTTTGACCCCTGACCCCTGGGATTTTCAGCAGGGCCCGCAGAGCGTGGCATCATGGCGATTAAGGGGAAAGTTCAGAAACAGCAGCTGCCCACTGGCTCAGAGGGGACTGGAACAGAGCCCCTCGGTACAGGGGCCGCTGGGTGGTAGAGTTTCCACATGGGCATTGATGTTTCCAGGACTCGGTCCTCCCTGTGCAGACCGGGCACTCCTGGGTGAAGAACTGTCCCCTCCATATGCTCCTTCTGAGAGACCCTCCTTAGATGCCCAGCCAGCTGGGGGGTCTCTGATCCCTTCCTCTAGCCGGTGGAGCTGGAGCAGCGTGCCCCTCGGCCCCAGCCCAGTCCCCAGTCCAGCCTCTCTTGAGCTCCAGGCTGCCAGGACACCCGCTCCCTGCGGTCCCCCAGGCACCTCCAACCAGATGCATCCCCTCCCCCGCTGGTCCCAGTGATGCCTCCACCCTTCTCCCCCACCGCCCGCCAACCCCCCAGCCCCGTGGCTTCTCCTCACCCGCCTCCCTCAGCTGCCCCTACATGTTGGGCACCGGCTCCTCTCTGCCTCCCTTCCATCCTCTCCATCCTTTCACAGTCACAACTTTCTCATACCAGTTACCTCTCAGGAACCCCTCCCCACCCGCCCCAGGAGCCCCTGGCTTCCTGGGAAAGAATCCTTTCCACACGGCACTTAAGGCCTTGACAACTGGCCACAGGACCTCCCAGCCGGCACCCATGCACCAGCCACCTGGACCTGCTTGCGTGTCTGCACACACCCAGCACTTGGGCGCCTCCATGCCTTTGCAGACGCGGCCCTCCTCCTGGCGCTCCGTTCCTCCCCTTGTTTACCTCCTGCTTCATGGCCCAGCACAAAGGGCTTGTCCTCTGAGGCCTTCCCTGACCCTCCCCCACCCCAACCAGGGCAAAGCAGCTTCCTCCCAAGGGTTCCTATGGTCGCAAGCTGAGTCGCAATTGTTTGTTGTTATCTACTTTACCGCCCCCACCAGACTGGGAGCTCCCTAAAGGCAGACACAGGGCTTGAATCATCTCCCGGTCCCAGGTATCACTCAGGTCAGGGCTGGGCCCAGAGACCTTCTGTGAACAGTTGTGAATGAATGAGTGAGTAAGCAAGTGAGTGGTTGGGAGGAAGGAGGAAAGACACAGGAGGAGAGGAGGAAAGGGAGAAAAGGTCCCAGAAAGAGCCATGAAGGAGTTCAGGCACTGTTTGATCTAGCTGCCCTGCCCTATCATCTCCACCTCCACCGTTGTACAGATGAGAGAACTCAGGACCAGAAAGGACATAACTTGCCTGAGACACACAGTCAAACCCAGGACAGAGCCTGGGGCCCCATGGCAGGACTCTGGGGCCACTGGGGGTCCAGCATTCAGAGGGTAGGTGATGGGCCCCTTCTGACAGGCTCTGGGCCTGGACCAGCCAGCTCTGGCACTGGGAGGACCCAGCCCTCCTGGGAGGGACAGGTAAGGAGTCACAGCCACATAATGGCTCAGAAAGCCCGAGTCAGGAGATTCCGCCCAAGTTTATTCAGCCCATTCCAGCCCATTCAAGGCTCTGGGCATGGAGCACTGCCTCTGGCACCGCTGGCTCGCCTGGGTTTGTGCTGAACAGCAAAAAAAGAACCACCTCTCCTTTATGACAGCAGCAGAGGTGTCACCACTTAAACAAAGTCCCCTGAATGTGCCAACTCAGGAGTGGGTGGCCCCAGGCCAGCGAGGGCCAGGGAACAGGGGCGGCGGGGGGGGGACTTCTGGGTTTGCTGCAGCACCAGCTTCTGTGGGCCTGGGAGCCCCCTACTGGGCTCCCCTTCTGCATCAGCACCCCCATCCAGGCAGGGACCTCGCCAGAAGCCTGGAGTTGCCCTCCCTGAGGCCAAGGTGAAGTCCACTGGGCCTAGTGATGGGCGATTACCCACCCCTCGCTGCCCCACCCTGCCCCCTCTAAGCCACCCTCCTTGCAGGCAGCAGAGGGGACTCCTAAACCCAGCACTCTGCCCACGGTGCTCCCCGTTCCTCCCTCCTGTGGCTCTCCATCCCCTGCAGGAGGAAGCACGAAACTCTAAGTGTGCCACTCAGGGCTCCCCACCCGTTTGGCCACCCTCACCCCTGCCGATTTCACCTAAACCTCTGGGCCTCCGTGTTTGCTGTTCCCTCCCCCGGGAATACCCTTCCCTTCTTTACAAACCCAGGGAGCTCATATTCACTGCTTTCAACTCTGCGGGTGTCCAGGCTCCCGAGGCTTTGGGGCAACATCCTCCATAGCACCAATGACTCTGTGACTGGTGACAGTCCTGCCTCCCCACAGACTACGACCATGGGGACCCAGGGAGGAGCCCGGCCCCAGCGGTGCCCAACACAAGTCAATGCATGACAGGCTCTGCTGGCGTTTGCTGACTGACTGAATGACCCTTTCCCAAGCTGGCCCCTGGACACACCACCCTGAGGAATAATCAAGGGGCTCCCCACTCCCCAACCAGGCCTGGCTCATCCCTAGGATCCGGTCCAGAGGTCAATGTCGTAGTGGTGAGCAGGCAAAAAGCACTCTGCCGGGGGTCGAGTCCAGCTGACTGTGGATGCTGGCTGATTATTCTCTGAGGCTATTTCCTCCTCTGTACAACCCCTCTGGGGCCATCCAGCACCCAAAAACTCAACTTCAACCTCAACTTCAAGCCTTACACAAAAATTAACTCAAAATATATCACAGAGTTAAATGTAAAACTATCAAACTTTTAGGGAAAAAAATAGGAGAAAATCTTTGGGGCCAGGGCAAGGCGGAAAGTCTTTAGACTTGACATCAAAAGCATGATCCATTAAAGGAAAAACTGACACACTGGACCTCATCAAAATCCAAAGTGCTTGCTTTGTGTAAGACATCTGTGAAAAGGATAAAAAGGAAAGGTACAGAAACAAATTCAGTAAAGTTGCAGAATACAAAATCTACATACAAAAATCAGTTGAGTCTCTATACGTGACAACGAACTATGAGAAAAAGAAATTAAGAAAACAATCTCTGGGGCCGGCGCGGGGTGCAGCGGTTAAATGCGCACATTCCGCTTTGGCGGCCCGGGGTTCGCCGGTTCGGATCCCGGGTGTGGACATGGCATCACTTGGCAAGCCACGCTGTGGCAGGCGTCGCACATATAAAGTGGAGGAAGATGGGCACGGATGTGAGCTCAGGGCCAGTCTTCCTCAGCAAAAATAAATAAATAAAATAAAAATAAGGGAAAAAAAATAAAACAATCCTATTTACAATTCCATCAAAAAGAATAAGATACCTAGGAATAAATTTAACCGAGGAGGTGAAAGACCTGGACACTGAAAACTATAAAACAAGGATGAAAGAAAGTGAAGACACAAATAAATGGAAAGATACTCCGTGCTCGTGGATTGGAATAATTCACATTGTTAAAATGTCAATACTACCCAAAGCAATCTACAGATTCAACACAATCCATACTAAAATTCCAATGATATTTCTCACAGAAATAGAAAAAACAACCCTAAAATATCTGTATGGAATCATAAAAGATCCTGAGTAGCCAAAGCAGTCTTAAGAAAGAAAACCAAAGCCGGAGGCGTCACACTCCCTGATTTCAAACTATGCTACGAAGCTATAATAAGCAAAACAGCATGGTACTGGCACAAAAACAGACACACAGATCGATGGAACAGAATCGAGAGCCCAGAAGTAAACCCACACATAAACGGTCAATTAAATGACGACAAAGGAGCCAAGAATATACAATGGGGAAAGGACGGTCTCTGCAATAAATGGTGCTGGGGAAACTGGACAGCCACACACAAAAGAATGAAACTGGCCCACTGTCTTACACCATACACAGAAATTAACCCAAAATGGATTAAAGACTTGAATGGAAGACCTGAAACCACAAAACTCCTAGAAGAAAACATAGGCGGTAAGCTCCCTGACATCAGTCTTGGCGATGTTGTCTTTGGATTTGACACCAAAAACAAAGGCAATGAAAGCAAAAAAAACCTCAAGTGGGACTATATCGAACTAAAAAGCTTTTGCCTAGCAACGGAAACCATTAACAAGATGAAAAGGCAACCTATGGATTGGGAAAAAAATATTTATAAACCGCATACCTGATAAGGGGTTAATATGTATAAAGAACTCGTACAACTCAATAGCAAAAAACCCCAAACAATCTGATTTAAAAATGGGCAAAGGAACTGAATAGACGTTTTTCCAAAAAAGCAATACAGATGGCCAACAGGCACATGAAAAAGTGCTCAACATCACTAATCATCAGGGAAACGCAAATCAAAACCACAGTGAGCGATCACCTCACACCCGTCAGAATGGCTATCACCAAAAGGATGAGAGAAAACACGTGTTGGCAAGGATGTGGAGAGAAGGGAATACTTGGGTACTGACGGTAGGAATGTAAATTGGTGCAGCCACTATGGAAAATGGTACGGAGGTTCCTCAAAAGATTATAAAGAGAACTACCACGTGCTCCAGCAACCCCACATCTAGGATAGATACCTTAAGGAAATGAAATCACCACCTCAGAGAGCTATGTGCCCCTCTATGTTCATGGGAGCACTATTCACAATAGCCCAGACACGGGGACGACCTAAGCGCCCACCAACAGAGGATTGGATGAAGAAGACGTGAGATAGAGGTACGTAACGGAGTATTACTCAGTCGTGAAAAAGAAAGACATCCTGCCATTCGCAACAACGTGGATGGAACTCGAGGGCATTATGCTAAGTGAAATCAGTCAGACAGAGAAAGACAAATACTATATGATATCACGTATACACAGAAATCTAAAAACGCTGAACTCATAGAAACAGAGACTAGAACAGTGGTTGCCAGGGGCTGGGGGTGGGGGAAATGGAGAGATGCTGGTCAAAGGGTACAAACTCCCAGTTAGAAGATGAATAAATTCCGGGGTCTAATGCAGAGCGTGGTGACTACAGTTCATAACGTTGTATGACACACTGGGAAACAAAGAAAAGCTACAGACCAGGAGAAAATATTTGCAGGCCACTTACCTGACAAAGGCCATATACATATGGAATATACAAAGAGCTCTCCAAACTCAACAGTCAACACCAAGCAGCCCTATTAGAAAATGGGCAAAACACACGAACGGACATTTCTCTGAAGAGTACACACAGACGGCAAGAAGCACATGAAAATGTGTTCAATGTCACAGTCATCAGGAAAAGGCAAACTATCACGCGGCTATCAGCATGGCTAAAAGAAACAGCAGAGGCAACATAACACGCTGGCAGGGCTGTGGAGACGCTGGCTCACTCACACATGTTGGTGGGAATGTACAATATACACACTATAATATGTACACGTGTACCTGTATGAATTAATTTGTGTAATTTGTACACGAATATTCACAGCAGCTTTATTCGTAATAGCCAAAAACGGGAAACAACCCAAATGTCCCTCAAGAGGGGAAACGGTTCAAAGAACTACCGGCCGTCCATACCATGGAACACCAGTCAGCACAGAAAGGAGCAAGCCGCTGATGCACACCACCGCCGGGACAGACTGCCAGAGACGGAGGACAGACAAGCGGCCCAGGGGTCAGGGATGGAGGCGTGGGGACGGCTGGAAAGAGGGAGATCTTGGCGGAGACAGAACAGCGCTGCACTTTGATTGTGATGGTGGTTACACAAATCTACACAAGGGATAAGGGTGCACACATCTACACACGCAGACACACACAGGAGCACCTGTAAACTGGTGAAATCTGTGCAAGCCCCGGCTCGTACCAGGTTCACTTTTCCGGCCCCGGTATAACTGTGTTATAGTTATGCAAGATGACACCGCTGGGGAAACCGGGGGAGGCTGCAGGTGACCCCTCTGTTGGTTTTTTAAACGACTTTCTGTGAATCTGTAATTAAGGGCAGGTAACTGCAGAGGTTGGAGGGCCAGAGGCCTTGCAGCCCTGGAGCCAGCAGTCCCTTCATGAACGCAGGGCCTCCGTGCAGCGGTGAGAGCAAAAGGAGGAGTTGAGGCCCCGAGGCTCCAGGACTCCCAGGGCAGTGCTGGCCCACGCGGCCCCTCTCTCCCCTCCTGGCCCTGTGGGCTGGGGAAGAGGCAGGTATGTGTGCATGTAGCTGGCAGGAGCTAGGGCACTTGTGGGACGGTGCTCAGGGAGGGGCCTGGCCTGGGCTTGGGGACCACTAGGTTCAGACCCAATGTGACACCCTGGGGCAAGGGTGGAGCACAGGCCCTGAGGCTTGAGGAGTCCGTGATGGGGACCGCAGGGGGGCTGTGGCTGGGAGACAGCGGTCACTGCTCAGGGCAGTGGGCTCAGGTGAGAAGGCCTGAGAGGCACACGGATGGGGTTGAGGGTCCTGGGGGAGGGGGGACCACGGGCCCAGGCCTAGAGATGTCACCAGCCAGCCCTCAGTAGCACAGAGCAGGGTCTTCAGGGCCCCAGTCCCAGCCTGAGCACAGAGCAGCCCCATCCAGGGCAAGTGTGGGGGATGGGAGGGAAGGGCTGGGCCAGGTGCCTGGCTGACTGGTTGTGGCACGAGATGGGGTGGGGGCTGTTTGTCCCGCCAGGTTTAATGGGCTTTGCTTTCCCCGCCCCAGCAGCCTGTTTTCAGATGTGGTCCCCACACCCCCCATAACTGGGGTCCCAAGCCCCAGGGACGCGAGGCAGAGAGCCCAGCCTGACCGCAGCCCACAGAAGCCCTCTCTGGCCCTCCTGGCCCCAGGGTTCAGGTGGGACAGGCTCATCATGCAGGACCAGCCCTGGGTAGGAGGAAGGAGCCCTCCCAGCGGGGAGCAGGGCTTGGAACTAAGAACTGGAGAACTGCTCTGTCCACATCAGGCCCTGTGAAGGCTCCTGGGGTTGGGTCAGACCGTGCCTCCTTGGGGGCTCCCAGCCCAGTACCCCAACTCTACTTCCACAACTGGACAGCTGCGAATCTTCAGGGACATCCCGTCCCACCTGGGAAAATGGGCACAGGTAGGGATGGACTAGGGTCACCAGCAGGCAATGTGGGCGGGAGTGGAGCGGTGCCAAGGCTGTTAACTTGCTGTGTGTCCTGAGGAAGAACACTGTCCATCTCTGGGCTGCAATGTTCCAGAAGCTATTGGACTTTGGTCCCCGAGCTTTTCATAATTCGGCCACCCGAGGCTGAGCGCAGCAGAGGAGACAGGCGCACACCCACCGACCGACCGCAGAGTCCGTCGGCCCCGCGGGGCAGGGGGTGGGGGTGGGGGGTGAATCAGCTTCCGGCCCCGCCCCCAGGGCCGCACGTGACCGCAGGTGGCGGCGGCGGCGGCGGGGCGGCACTTAGTCACCTGCCGCAGCCCGTGCCCCCGCTCGCCCGCGCGGCTCCTCTCGCCGGCTCCGCGCCCGCCCGGTAAGCAAGTCCGGCCCGCGCCCCCGGCTCCCGGCCCCCGGCCCCCGCGCCGCCGCCGCCCGCCGCACTCCCCGAGCCTCCTCCGGGCAGGCCCCTCGGGTTGCCGCTCGGGCGCCCGGGATTTGGAGACCCCCCTCCCTTCCCGGAAGCCCTCGGAGTGCGGGGCGCCGCTGAGCCGAGCCGGGGCCGTCCGGGTTCCTCTCCTGCTGCCGCTCTCGGAAACTCCTGGGAAGTTCCCCGCCTGCGCCCGCCCCCCCCCCCCCCCCAGGCGGCCTGGGACCCGGGCGGCTCCAGAAATCCCCTGGGATGTGGCCCCGCGGCCCCACACGAGACACGCCCGGACCCGGGCCGCGTCCCCGCGCCGCCCCCCGCCGGCCCCGCCCCGCCCGGCCCCTGCACTCTGCCCTGACCCTCCTCCCTCCTCCCTCCTGCAGGCGCCTGATGGCAGAGGCGCAGCGGCGGCTGTGAGGCCCAGAGCGAGCTCTGCCCAGCGCGGGATCGGGACCCCGACCCTGCCGAGCGTCCCGTCGCCTGCCAGCCGGCAGAAGCGCCCCGGCAGGTGGCACCATGGCCTTCTCCCAGGTGCAGTGTCTGGACGACAGCCACGTCAACTGGCGTTCCAGCGAGTCCAAGCCCGAGTTCTTCTACAGCGAGGAGCAGCGGCTGGCGCTGGAGGCCCTGGTGGCGCGCGGCCCCGACGCCTTCTACGAGGTGCTGAAGCGGGAGAACATCCGAGACTTCCTCTCGGAGCTGGAGCTCAAGCGCATCCTGGAGACCATTGAGGTGTACGACCCGGGCTCTGAGGACCCTCGGGACACCAGCCGCCCCCAGGAGCCCGAGGACAATGGATTGGGTGATGGCGAGGAAGTCAGCGGGGCGGGTGGCATCCCCACTGAGGCTGAGCCGTTGCCCTCGCTGGAGTACTGGCCCCAGAAGTCAGACCGCTCCATTCCACAGCTGGACCTGGGCTGGCCCGACACCGTCGCCTACCGCGGTGTGACCCGGGCCAGCGTCTACATGCAGCCCCCTATCGACGGGCAGGCCCACATCAAGGAGGTGGTCCGCAAGATGATCAGCCAGGCCCAGAAGGTGAGCCACCCCATGGGCAAGTGTCGGTGGAGAGGAAGCTGGCCGGGTGGCCTGACCCGGCCCCAGCACCTCTGCTGCCCGGTGTCCGCTCGCTCAGCCCACCCAAGTCTCTTGGCTGCCTCCCTGCTGTCTCCCCTCCTGCCTTCATAGGGTTCCTCGGTTTCTTTGCAGAAGGATGGGGTGCCCAGATCCTCTAGCAGGTGACGGTGGGCTGCCCCATCTCAAAGGGCCTTTGTGCATTGTTGGGGGGTGTTTCTGATTTCCCCAGACCTGGCGAGCAGGTTCCCCGGAAGAAAGTGCTGCGATGGGGTGGGGCCGGCAGGGATGGCAGGACTCTCTCACTTACTGTCCCTCGGGATGGCTCTGATTCACCCCTGAGAAGCAACAGGCGCTCGCACACACCCTGAGCTCCCTGGTGTTGCTTTTGGGGGGTGTGGAGACAGGCTGGGGCGGGGGAGTTGGCATGGAGACTACGTAGCCTGAGTGCGGCTGAAGCTGGCCTGGAGACCCGAGTTCACGTGCGCCTGTTTCTTGGCTGTGCTGGGTGACAGGGTGACTTGCTCACTCTCTGAGCTTCTTCGTGAGCTTTGCAATGGCAGGACCTTTCCAGGCTGGGGGATGTGGGGGTGGGGATGGCGCGGCCCTCAGGGGCGGAAGCAGAGTGATTCCAGCTGAGAGTTGTCTGCCTGGGTTGAATTCCGCCACTGTAAGGGACCTCAAGCGTTGTCTGGACCTCCCCTTCCCGACCCCTGCCGAGCTGTGCAGTGTCCCCCACGTGGGTGACCATTCTCCGCTGACACACTGACACACATTCTGAGGAGGGGTGCTCGCCACTTGCAGAGACAGCCGAGGCCTTCACTGGACAGCTGTGACCGCAAGCTGGTGCTTCTTCCTGCAGAGCAAAAGTGCCTTTTCACGGTTTCGGAGCGCGTCCTGACGTGACTGATAAAGCTTGCCCAGTCAGCTGCATTGAGAAGGATTCTGAGGCCCAGTCTGGGCTCCGCAGAGAGCAGTGTGTGATTAGCAATGTCTGTCCTGGCCTTGGGTCGCCGGGCGAGGTATTTCTAGAGGAGTCTGATCCCCTCACTGTTCCAGGCCCAGAACCCGGCAGCAAATTGCACAAGACCCAAACACTGGTTCTGGGGACCATCCTGGCTGACAGACAGGGCCTGGGGGAGCTCTGGGGCAAAGAAACAGAAGTGGGTCAGGAGCTGATGACGTGGCCCCGGCTTAAGTTTGCAGGAAGGTGGAGTCCCGTCCCCCGAGGGGGCGGCGAGTTAGATGGCCTGTGTCAGGGAGCCCGGCTTGGCCCGATCCCATGCAGCTCTGGGGCTTCGGGTCTCTGGTCTGTAAAGCGGAGGTGGGGAGCATAAATCCGCTTCTTTGGCTGTTGTGAAGATGGAGTCGGGTGACAGCCATGAGAAAGAGGTGGAGGAAGAGGCCGTCATAGTTTTCAGGCTGAATAACCCGCCCCACGCCTGCCCCGGAGTAGGAAGGGGCTGTGGACAGAGGTGCCTGACTTCAGGGCGTGAACCCAGTTCCCTGGGAGGGCCTGTTGGGATCCCATTACCCAGCCTCCACTCCCTTTTTAAAAATGGGGAAACTGAGGCCCTGCTGGGGGGCTTGACCCACTGTGTCAGGGTTCCCCCTCCTCCGTGCCTCTCCCCCGCCAGGAGTAGCAGGGAGGCAGGCACCAGGGCCCAGCGTGGCCTGGGGAGAGCTACAGAGCCTCCTCTCCCCAGACAGAAAGACGGGCGGCCTGGCCCGGTGATGGGGCCAGAGAGGGGTACCAGGGGCCAGGCTGGACCCCAGGTCATCCTCCTCACGTCTCCATGGCTAGGACTGAGACCCAACCACCCCATCAATCCCATGGGGCCCCATAACTTCATTTGCTCCCCACAAAAGCCCCACAAGGTCACAGCATCCTCTCTTAAGGGGACATAGCCAGGAAGAAGTCTATCTCAGGTTTGATCCCCGTCTGTGTGGCACCCATTGGTTCCTTCCTGCAGCCCCCCAACAGGCAGGCATTGCCCCCTGCTTTCCTCCCTCTCACTGCCCATGTCGCACAGCGAGAGCCTCCGTCGCAGGCCTGACAGGACAGGTGAGGTCTCAGGCGGTGGAGGCCTTGCCTCCCATCTTACAACGGGGCACTGAGGCATGGGAGGGACAGGGGCTTGTTCGTACCCCACAGCACTGGCAAGCCAAGCCCCTGCTGTCCAGCCTGCGTTCCTGCCATGTCCACCCCAGACCTGTGTCCAAAACAGTGTGCGTGTGGCCGGCTGTGATAACAGTGGCTCCTGTTGACAGTTGCATCATGACATGTCGGTCGCCGGCAGAGTGCTTTAATGACGGTGGTCCCGTAAGACGGGTACCACACAGCCTAGGTGTGGAGTAGCCTACACCACTAGGTTGGTGTAAGTGTGCTCCATGATGTTCGCACAGCGACAGAATCACCTAACAACGCACTTCTCACAACGGGTCCCTGCTGTGAAGCGACGCCTGACTTACTGAGTGCGAGGCACTTTATAATCTCAGGTGGTATTATCTGCCCCATTTTTTGGATGTAGAAACTGAGGCCTGACTGGTTAGTCCCTGCCAAGGTCACCTAGCTAGTTCTTGGGTGGAGGGGTGGGGACCAGGCCCCTGTTGTCCTCAGACTCTAGGACGGGTCCTCTGCCCCTCCTGCCCTGGCCTTGGCAGGACACAGTGACAGGCAGGGCAGGGAGGCACAGCTCATCGGAGCAACCTGCAGTCCTGCCTCTTCCCAGGCTCGCAGGGGCCGGCTGTGACGCTGACAGATGCTGACAGGGCGCCTCGCCTGGCCCGCCCACCTGCCTGCCCTCCTGGAGCGCTTCTTACCTTATCTCTGCCCATGACTCACCCCTTTTCCTTCGGCCTTGCATCCTCCTCTCATCCTCTCGGTACCAAAGCAGGGAGAATGCCCACCCCTGCCCCGGGATGGGGGTCCTGTGGCTTGGCTGCCTGGCCCAAACGCCGGCCCCTTTCCTACTGGGGCACCTGGGCTGGGGCTGCTGGCGCTGAGTCAGGGCGGCCCAGCCCGCCACCTCCTCATCCTGGCTTGTCATCAGCGCGGCAGGTAGACCCTGGGGCAGGGAAATGACACAGCACACACTCAGCCCGCCCCAGCTCTGCCGCCAGGGAGTGGCTGTGTTCCCGTCAAGGCTGCCACCGGATACCCCCTTGCCCTGAAGACTAGAATGGAACTAATGGGCCACAGTACCAGAAGCCAAGAGTGCTGGGGTCAGGCCCTTGCTCCACCTCCACCGCTGTGTGACCCAGCAGAAGCCCAGCTCCTCTCTGAGCCCCGGTCATCCCGTCTGTAAAATGGGTACAGGCACTGAAGACTGTTAAGGGTCCCTTCAGCTCTGCCACCCTGCTGCCCTGTGATTCTAGACTCCTCCGGGACAAGAGACTGGTCCAACTCCACTGGCTGTGTGGCCCTGAGCAAGCAGCTGGTGCTCTCTGAGCTGTCTTCTGGCCCCATGGGCTCCAGCTCTCTGAGCTGGAAGGTCATCTGCCTGCCCCTCGCCCAGCCCCTGGGAGCCAGTGATTTATCTGGGGAGAAACCTGCTGTGGGGTTCCAACTGCATACCAGAGGCTGGGCCTGTAGCATCACGCCTAGGAGGGCCGAGCCCCGGCCTTGCTTGGCTGCAGCCTCTGAGGGAGGGGTGAGGCTGGGCTGGGGAGGGACTGCCTCAGCTGTCTACCTCAGGGGCTCCCGCCGTGCTGATGACAGGCCAGGAAAGAGGATAGATGTTCTAGCAAGATGTTCTTCCAGGAGACGCCCACGCCCCCGCCCCCCAAACACGCACATGACATGGGGCAGGGTCCCTTCCCTGCCCCGATAGCCTGGGAGGCCTGGGGTACGGGGGCGAATCATTACAGGTGAGGAAACTGAGGGAGCGGGAGGGAGAACCAGTGGCGAATGCTGGGCTAGAACCCAGCTCTCATGCCGTCCAGGCCAGGGCTTGGAACAGAGACCCAAGTTAGGTATCTTGCCTGGGGCCACACAGGAAGGGACTGGAAGCAGGTTTCATGATGCCCGATCAGCCCCACGTCTTTTCTCTCAGGCCCCCACCTTCACATGCTGCAGTCCTGGCTCACGGCGTGGCTCTGGGAGAATAAAAGCAGCTTAATGAGGCATTTATTGAATGCCAGCTGCGCCCCAGGTGCTGAGCAGACACTTTACCCACACTGTCATCCTCCCAGCAGCTCCATAAAGAGGGTGTTGTCTCCACTGTGCAGAAGAGGACACTGAGGCTGGGTGGGGCTCAGAGAGGGCGAATAAGTTGCTAAAGGTCACAGAGCTGGTAACCGGAGGAGCTGAGCCCAGAACCCAGGTCTGCAGGCCCTGAGCCTCTTTCCCTGGGCAAGCGGCATCTTGGCTGTTCCCTGGGGAAGCCTGCCTCTCATGGGAGCCTCGAGCCTCCTGCGGGCCCCAGCTGGGCTCAGGACAATCAGAGCATTTTCACAAGGCTCCGTGTCCCCATGAGGGTCCCAAACACTGGGTCCTCCAATAGGAGGCAGAAGTCTGACCACACCAGGACTGCTGAGAGCAGGGCGATGGGGACCCAAGGCACCTGTGGGCCCCTGCAGCCAGGAGGCAGGGCTTTCCCCGTCCCTGAGCTAGGCGGTACCAGGACAGCCTCGACACCTGGAGAGGCTGCAGGAGTTGCCCAGTCGGCTGTCCCAGCTCGTGCACTGGCTCCTGGGAGATGGCTCCTGCCTGTGCCAGCAGTTCCCAGCCCGGCGCCCAGGGCCCTCACCTGCCAGGTGGGGAACCATCTGATAACATAATTCCAGGTGTTGGCTCCCATCTTCTCCTAAGGCTTCCCACCCAACAGCATTGTGTCTTAATTGAGTTTGGGGAGAGTCAGGAGCAGCTCTGCCAGGAAGGAGGGCTGGCACCTCTGGACCAGGTGCACACCCGGCTCCTGGCGCACTCAGACAGGCAGCCTCATACCCGGCGGCACTGCCCTCCCTCCCACGACCCTGCCAAGTAGGTCTCTCCTCATGCTCATGTCACAGATGAGGATACCAAGGCTCAGAGCAGGCCAGGGCCTGCTGAAGGTCACACCAGGGTCTGCAGCCTGTCTGGCCTAGACTGGGCTCCACAGAGCCACAGTTGCCCTGGTTCGGCTGGCTCACCGTGAAGCCAAGCATCCTCCCCCTGGGCCCGCAGAGGGGAGCTCAGAGGCCCCTGGCTCACCTGTCCAGCTCAGCGACCGCCTTGATGCGTGAACTTGGGCCTCAGTTTCTTCATCTGTAAGATGGGGTTTGGGCACTTGTCTCAAGGCAGAAATAGTCATGAGTGTCCACTGGCTGCTCATTGTGGGCAGGGCTGCCCCTCTGCACGGGCACTGCGCCCTGGGTCCTGGTAGGCCCTGGCCGGTGTGGGCTGCACCAGCCTCCTTCATGGGCTCCAAGTGATCCCCAGGCTCAGGGACCTTCCCAGATTAAATGCCACGTGGGGCCGAGGGAAGGTAGTCTTTGGTATCACGTGGACCCAGCCTGAGCCCTGGCTCTCCTGTGGTCTAGCCACGCCACTTGAAGACAGGCGCTTCCTCCTCAGCACCACGTGGTGCCAGCACTTGCCCCAAAGCCATGGCGAGATTTAAATGGGACAAGGGGACGGTGAAAGACTGGCACGGTGCTGGCACTCACTCCGTGCCAGTTCTCTCCCCTCCACCTTCGCCCTCACCCCTCTCCTGACAGCCTCTCTCTGGGATTGGTCTGGATTGAGAAGTGGTGAGCTCCCCAGCCTAGAGGAGTTCAAGCAAGGACTTGGTGGAATGCAGCAGAGAGGACGTGGGCATCAGGCAGCCCATGGGCCTCAGCCCTGCCCTGGCTTGCTGTGTGACCTTGGGCAAATCCTTTCTTCCTGGAGTCTTTCTCCCAAGTCCCAAGTCTTCCTGGAGGATTTGGACGCTGGACGACTCCACCTCATCTGTCACTCTTGGACCCCAGAGAGGCTAACGTTTTAAAGGCGCTTAAATGTATGATTCCGAGCTTTTCCAGTTTGGGAGTCCTTGGCTCGTGCTGTCCACTGATGACTGTGGGGTGGTCTGGCTGGCTGGATCCTGCGCCTGTAGGCCCGGAAGCTTGGAGAACTGAGGTCCCTTGAGGCTGGCGGGGAGAGGGTGGGATTTGTCCTCTTGTCTCATCCACGGCACAGCCTGGGTCCTCTGACAGCGCTGCCCCGTGCTCTGCCGGCCCCTTGTCTTTGCAGTATTGCTGAGCTGTGCTGAGGAGGCCGATGTCTACTAGGAAAGGCTGGAGACTCAAGGCAGGGCCCACGCTGCCACTGGGCTGCGGCCTGCTCAGAGGGCTCCAGATGTGACCAGTATGCGCTCCTTGACCCCATCCTGCTGTGCTTGGTGCTCAGGAGGCCTGAGCCTCCTTTAACTGGCCTTAATGAGGCTTCTGTCTTAGTAGTCCAGAGGGAGGGGAAGGTGCTGTCAGAGCTGAGGAATGCTGGAGGGGGCAGCTCAGGTCATCCAATCCAACCCCCCATGTTGCAGAGAAGAGAAACTGAGGCTTTGAATGGGGAGTGCCCTGCCGTAGGCCACCTGGGGAAGGAGTGGCAGAGCCGGCGGGTCCTGGGGCATTTACCGTCTGGGCAGTGCGGATGGTCAGGGAGTGTTTCAGGGCCCAGGGCAGGCTCTAGGAGGCAGGGGGTGGGGTCACAGCTAGAATTTACACAGGACCCGCTGGGAAAGGAGCCGAGGAACAGGAGGCCTCTGCCACCAGCTGACTGTGTGGCCCTGGGACAGTGACTCCCTCTCTGGAAAATGGGGAGTGGTCATTGCTGCCCCTCCTTGGTCTCTGGAAAGGGGACACCCATACGAGTGTCAGCAAGCTGGTCCTGGCTGGGTCAGCATTTGTTACCATATACACAGACTCCCTCCCCATCTGCCCAGGAGGCAGGACCAGGCTGTTACCTGGGCGACAGGCCTTCCGAGCCAGAGGATGGGCAAACTGGTTTGGAGAGTGCCGGGAGTCAGGGGTGGTGCTGCCCACAGTGGGGCCAGGGGCTCCTAGCAGGCTTTCCCAATGCCCAGAGAACCTTCCAGGCCTTTCAGACTGTGTTTCATTAGTCCTGCCAGCACCAAAGGTGGGGAGGGGAGGAGGGCCATGTCAAGAACATGGGAAACTGAGGCACTGCAGCCAGGTCTGCCCCAGCCTTCCTGCTGGAGGAAGAGGTTGGGGCAGGAGAGCAGCTCTTCCTGTCTCTGTTCCTCACCCCCAGTGTGGGAGGGGGAGCCTGTGCCTCCACCATGGAGGCAGCTGCCATCCCCTGCAGCCCCAGTTTCTGCTGGGTGGCTGTAACTGTAGTGCCGGTCTGCTGGGGATGAATTCTCTCAGCATTTGTATGTCTGAAAAAGTCCTTATTTCGCCTTTGGTTTTGAAAGCTATTTTCACCGGGTATGGAATTCTAGGTTAACAGTTTTTCCATTTAGTACCTTCAAGATGTTGCTCCTGTGTCCTCTGGCTTCCACAGATTCTGAGGAGAAGTCTGCTTATCTTTGTTCCTCAGTGTGTAATGGTCTTTTTTCCTCTGGATGCTTTTAAGATTATCAGTTTATCACTGATTTTAAGTATGTTGATTATGATGTGCCTTGGTGTAGTTTTCTTCCCATTTCTTCCGCTTGGAATTTATTGAACTTCTTGTACTTGGGTTGTGTAGTTTTCACCAAATGTGGAAATGTTATGGCCATTATTTTTTCGAACGTTTTTCTGTCTTCCCTTCCACTCTCC
The DNA here is from genome assembly GCF_041296235.1 of Equus asinus. Taxonomy (NCBI): domain Eukaryota; kingdom Metazoa; phylum Chordata; class Mammalia; order Perissodactyla; family Equidae; genus Equus; species Equus asinus. The sequence goes on along the minus strand of NC_091802.1, from coordinate 2,872,496 downwards.
ACTTCTGCACCTTCTGAGACTCCAAGTACACGTATGTTAGACCTTCAGAATTGACCCACAGTTCTGATGCTCTGACCCTGTTTTTCAGTCTCTTTGTCTCTCTCTGTTACTTTGGATCATTTCTATTGGTATGTCTTCCAGTTCACTAATCCTTTATTCTGTAGTGTCTAATTTGCCATTAATCCCGTCCAGTGTATTTTTCATCTTAAATGTTGAATTGATTTACCCCTTGAGGTTCAACTCGGTGTTTTTTTAAAAAAATATCTTCCATGTCTCTAAGCAGCTTTTTGAACATATAGAATAGTTATAACTACTTTCATGTCTTTATCTGCCAATTCTAACATCTGTATCCATTCTTGCGTCTGTTTTGCTGGTTTTTCTTTTTCTCATGCGGGTCATTATTTTCCTGTTTCTTTGTGTGTCTGGTAATTTTTGATTAGCCACCAGACACGGTGACTTTTGTGTTGTGGGGTGCTGGAGTTCTGTTTTGTTTTTTTCCTTTAAATATTTCGGAGCTTTGTTGTGGGATGCAGTCAAGTTGCTTGGAAACTATTTAATGTTTTTGAGACTTGCTGTTAAGCTTTATTAGGCAGGACCAGAGCAGATTTGTCCAGGGCTGGAGTTGGCAAACTGTGGGCCAAGACTGTCCTGCTGCCTGCTTTTGTAAGTAGTGGAAGACAGATACCTACCTTTGTTTACGTGCTGTCTATGGCTGTTTTCATGCTATGACAGCAGAGTAGAGTAGTTGTGTCACAGACCATACGGCCTGCAAAGCCTGAAGTATTTACTCTCTGGCCCTCTACAGAAGTTTGCCAACCTCTGGTCCAGGGCTTATGCGCCCACTGTTTAGGCAATATCCTCCGGAGGACTCTCCTGCAGGCCCCGTGTGTTAGAGGGGTCTGCAGTCTGGCTGGGGGAATGGAAACGATCCAGTCCCCTGTGAGCACTGGCAGTTGTTCCAGCTGCCCCTTTCCAGCAGTTGCCCCTTGGCCTCGGCCTTTTCCTCTTGTGCACGTGCTGCAAATTCTGGCTGCCATGCTCTGAGCGAACCTTGTCTCCTCGACTCGGGAGACTGCTGGACTCCACTGAGGTGCCCTCCCCATGTTGAGGCCTGGAGGTGGCTGGGGCAATCCTAGGGCTGACCTCGTTTGTTTCTCTTCTCTTAGGGATTACTGCACTGGCTGTGCTACCTGTTGGCCATGGTTTCGTAGATTTTGCCTGGTTTTTTATTGCTAAAGTCGGAGGGTAAGTGCAGGCCTTATTGTTCCATTACGGCTGGAAGTGGAAGTTGAATCCAAGGTCTTGATGGTCATTGTCCCAATCTTTAGGACAGTCTGAAGCATTCCCTGTATTGTTCCTGTGAGCTTCTGCCTTCCAGCAGCCTTCCGGCTGGCACGGAGGGAAGCAGGAGACGGGTGGCGATGATTCCCAGCCTGTCCGCCCCGGGGGTGCTACGGGTCTGCTGGATCAGGCCTTGGGTGGGTGCGATGCAAAGGCAGCAGCTGGCGTCTGCTAAGCATGGGCTCTCAGGTCCTGCGCTGGCTCTGCACCTGCATTCGTTCACTTCACCCTCTAACAGCCATGCAGGTGGCATTTTTGTCACCCCGTGAGGAAACCAAAGCACTTGTCTGACGTCAGGCAGCTTCCCGGGAGGATAGTCTGGAGCCTGTGCTGCCACCCTCTGTGGAGTGTCAGACCCAGAGATGCGAGAGTGTCCCCGTCTCCTGCACTTTCCAGGCGGTGAAAGTGAGGCCACGAGGGATTTGCCTGCTTGTGCACCATGTCTGGAGCGCTTTTGGGCTCCAGGGTAGGTGGGGTATGTCTGTCTGCCCGTAACTGCCTGAGTGATGGGGGGGCTCATGGTGGAGCATCGGGGGCCTGTGCCAGAGACCCATGTCCACCACCCCACTGGCCAGTCCCCTCCCCTCTCTGGGCCACAGTGTCTACATCTCTCATAATGGGGTGTATGTCTGTCCACTCATCCCAAGGATATTTTGGGGATTCTGAAACCGGCAGGAGATTGGCAGGGGGGTGGGGTGGGTGGAGGGGGGAAGGCCAGAGACAGTCTTAGCTGCATGGAGAGAGGCAGGGGATTTGGGACACGGGTAGGAGGCAGGGTGGGGAGGACCTGCAGATCTGTGGGATTGGGGAGGGCATGGCGAGGGAAAGGAGGAGTGGGGAGCTGCTGGAGGAAGAGCACATCCTGGGGGCTTGCACATATGACATACCCCCTGAGAGACATGGGGAGGCATTTAGGTATGAGGCACATTGAGGCCCCGTGCCGATACCAGTCCCTGCGTGTCCCCTTCCAGCCCGGCCTGACCCGCCTCTGCCTTTTGCCCTTGCTGGCCCCCTCCTGGCATGGCCATCCTCTCACCGCCTACTCCCGGGCGTCACGCAGCACCACCCTGCTGCTCCTTGGCGCCGGGAATCAGGATGGTTGCCGTGGGTATTCAGTCCCTCCTGGTTCTGGGCTGCATCTCAGGAGAAGGCTTTCCCCTCAGTAAGACGTGTGGGGACCGGCGGCCTCCCTCCTTCCCTCGGGAACTGGACTGGGGGGCTGGTGCTGCCAGCGATGCCAAGCCTGGAATATGGGACACGCACATGCCTGCCGTCCCCACCCTGGGAACCACTCACATGGACACGGCTGGTTCCTGTGGTCACGAGGAGCCAGCTTTAGACCCAGGCCACCTGCCTTTTGACCAGTGCCATCTCCTAACACACGGCGGGGTGGGAGCGGTCTCCCTGTTCCAGCCTCCTCTCCCTCTTTTCCACGGGTTTGGCCCAGGACCCGCGCGGGACCTGGCTGGGGCTGCTGCAGGCGGCCTCTGCTTCCTCCAGGCAGGGCCAGCAGCTCTGTGCTCAAGCCGCGGATGTGCGAGCTGGGTAGACCATAGGAGTGAGCCTGGCCGACACCCCCATTTGACAGATAGGGAAACCGAGGGTCGGGGAGTCTGTGGCTTGTCTCAGGTGGCCCTCGTTCCCACCATCGCTCTGGGGCCAAGCCATTTGCTCTTGTTCTCAGTTGACAAAAGCACCCCGAGGCCACATTGGGCTTGGACGGGGGCTCTCCCCTTAATGAGCTCCCAGTGTCACTGGCGAGCTGGGCCACCCAAACAGATAATTAGGCAAGGGAGTGAGTCCCTCCATGCCTCAGTTTCCCTCTTTGTGAAATGGGAATAATAACCACTGCCTCACAGCATGTTTGTGAGGCCTGAACGAGGTGCTGTTGTCAGGGCTTGTCATAAAGCGGCACGCAGTGCGAGGGCCAGGACTGGCTCGCACTGTCTGAGCAGGATGTGCTCTGGGTGGGGCGTGTGCGAAATGGGAAGGGCATGCAGGACTCAAGGGCTGCCAAGAAACCTGTGTGGTTCTGACAGTGGACAAGTTGTGGGGGCCTCCCTGGGCAGTGCCAAGCCCTCCTCCCCACCCCCAGCCTCAGGTGGCACCTGTTGCAAGCCCTCCTTTGACCACCCCCAGCACCAAGCCCAATGCCTGGGGAGAGCCAGCACTCAGTCCCGGGACCCCATGGGGATCCACCATCTGGGGCAGGCCCCAACAGATTCCGCCCGACAGCAGACCGTCCCTGGATCAGGCGATGTGGAGATGGACGTACGTGGAGCGGGTGCTGCTGGGACACGCTCCCCAGCCCAGGCCCGGGGCAAGTCCTTGTCTGCCGTGGCGGGCAGGGCCTGGAACCAGACCGGACTGATCCAGTGGTGGGGGCCAGGGGGGCGGTGCTGCACTCTTTCTGCGGTGGCGCTTGCAGCTGTTTGCCTGCAGGAACGGCTTATCCAAGGGGATCCCAGGGCTGTGCGGTCCAGATGAGTAAGTCCCTGCCGCCAGCCCACCCACCTCAGGGTCTTGTAACCCTCGACTGGAGTGACACCCACAGCTGTTGTGAGCCCACCCGGAAGTGACACTGTGTCTCATCCGTCCTCTCAGCCACCCCTTAGCCAAGCAATCTCTGGCCTTTCTTTGAACATCTCCTGGGATGGGGAGCTCACTCCCTCTCAAGACCTCTGCCTAACTTTGGGTCAGAAAGCATTTCCTCTTCTGGTGCTGACCTCCTCCTCGTGGCTTCCCCCTGCTGGTCCCAGCCCCTCATAGACTGGACCTGCTCCCTCTGCCCTGCCTCACACATCCCTTCAGAGATTCAAAGACAGCGAGCTGTTGTGCCCCAGAGGGCAGAGAAGAGCCTGGGCATGAGCCATCAGGGAGCCCTGGCTGGTCCCACAGCTCTGCTGCACCCATTGTACCGATGAGCACGCTGGGCCCAGAGAGCCTGGGTGTCTTGCTCGGGGTCACACAGAGATCGTGTCCATGGCAGGGCAGCCAGGGAAGAGCTCTCAGGGGTATGAGCTTTACTGCTGGATGCACAGCTGGCGTCAGCAGGGGCCTGAGGCCTGGGAGGAGCCCAGATGGGCCTGCAGGGGCCAGTGGGGTGAGCCTGCTGGAGTGTGCAGACACATCCCCAGCAGACCCCAGGCCACCTGCCAGGCTACCCTCATTATTGGGGTGAGAGTGAGTTCAGCTCCCTGGCTGGCCTGGGTCGGTTCTAGCCTGACTAGCCCCAGCCTGCTGTGTGGCCCAGAGCACATCCCCAGCCTCTCTGTGTCAGGCTCCTCCAGGAGGTTCTCAGACCCAGGGTGGAGTGGGGGCGCGTGCCTTGGAAGGTGGGAGGGGCTGGACATCTGTCTGGGTCAGGAGCATTGGGCCCAAGTCTCTCGTGCTCCCCACTGCTACCCAGTGGCGCAGGGAGGGGGATGGGAGAGATGAGGACCAGAGCCTGCCAGTCCCTGAGCCCCCCAGGCCCAAGCGCCCCCTGACCACCCCTGAAGCAGGCCAGCGTGTTCATGGCCCTGTCCTTTCCCTACGCCTCTGCCCTCCTTGTGCCTTGACTCAAGTCACTGCTCACACTGGGCTGGGGGTGGGGCAGTGCACCTTGACCTCTGGGACTCACCCTGAGCCACGTCCGGGAGGCTGGAGGTCGGCTGCTGTGGGGACAGATGTTGTCAGATGACAGGAAGTGCTCATGTGCTGGTTTGGGCTCTCTCCAAACCAGACGGAAGAGGTGACAGTGAGGGAGCCTGCCAAAGTCCACACCAGCCCAGGGACACAGGGGTGACCTCAGCAAGCAGTGTGCCAGCTGCTGGCCCTCCTCCCTAGCTGTTGACACATCTGCGTCATCTCGGCATCCTGGGGTAGTGGATGGAGGGCAGTGGCGTGGCCTGTCCTGACTCAAGAATGCAACCCCAGAATGGACTGAAACAGGACCCCTGGGCTGAGCCCTGACACCCGCACGGAGGGGACTGGCCCGCTCCTCATGACACTGACCCTTCCTGACTCTGCGACCTTTGAGAGCCTGCTCCTCCCAGGCTCCTCGGCAGCTCTCCCCTCCCTGCATTCCTCCCCTGCCAGGTGACTGGGCTTTGTGTTCCAGGGTCTTGTGTTATGGAAGCAGCGGGTGTGTTGAACGTGCTTCTCCTGTGCTCCCTGCTGCCCCAGAGTCCAGTCTGCACCACCAATCGAGGATCTTGTATCCCAAGTGTTGAATCCTAAGCCTAGAACTTTGGGGCCAGAGAGGCCCCAGCCCGTCACTTCCCTGTCCCAGTCCTGAGGCTGTGGGGAGCAGGGCTCGAGTGGGCACCCAGAGAGGGCGGCGGGCGAGGGAGGGCCATGCATCCTGCTGAGGCACCTGTCCCCACTGCCATCTGCCATGCTGCCTGACATCCCTGGTCTCTCTTTCCGCTCGCAGGTGATAGCTGTGGTCATGGACATGTTCACCGATGTGGACATCTTCAAAGACCTGCTGGATGCTGGCTTCAAGAGGAAAGTGGCAGTGTACATCATCGTGGATGAGAGTAATGTCAAGTACTTCCTGCACATGTGTGAGCGGGCCTGCATGCACCTGGGGCACCTCAAGGTGAGCCAGCAGGTCATGAATGGCTGACTGGTCACTCAGTCAGTCAACAAACACTTTGAGCACCTGCCTTCCAGGGATGGAGCCTGTGCTGGGCACACAGAATTCAATGATCCTAGAGCCTTCTGCCAGGTGGTCACCTGGCCTCTGCTTGAATGCCCTGAGGGACAGGACACTACCTGCCTCCAACAGTCAGAGATAAGATAACCTTGAGTAAGGTCCGGCTGACCAGGTGCTGGAGCAGGGCGCTACGTCACATGTTATTTCAAAGCCGCCTATGCCCGTTGGTTACCTGTCTTGGCTTGCACACCTTCAGTGACAGGGTGCTCACTACCTGGGCTCCAGCAGCTCACCTCCAATCGGGAGACCTCTGACTCCCAGGAAGTCCTTTCTTGAGTTTAGGGCAAAATCTGTCTCTGTAGAATGTCTTCCCACCGGCTTTAGTATCTGGCTCGGACAGGGGAAGCTCCCCTGCGCTGAGATTAGAGAAGGCTTCCTTGAGGCCTGCAGAGTTGAAATGGATTTGAGGAGCAGGAGCAGAGTAGAGGGAGGGCCCAGGGAGCAGAGGTGGGCCGTCTGGTGGGCTGGCTCTCAGTACTGTTTTGCTGTGTGTCTTTGAGCATGTCGCCTCCCCTCTCTGGGCTCTAGGATCTCATTGGTCCAACAGAGGGGTGTGTGGGCTCTTCTGCTTGGACACCCTGGCATTCGGTGCCTTGCTTGGGGGTAGAGGGAGCCCTCTTTCCACCCAGCCATCACTTGGCACATACTGTGTGCATGTTTCCCAGAGAGTAGGGATCAGTATGCACAGTGCCAGCCGATCCTGCCACAGTGTCTGCCGGGTCCCAGGCCCGTCCTTGGCACCCCACCTGGCTGACTCATTTACTCCGCACTGCCGGATGGGACACGGCAGTTGTTCCCATTTTCAGATGAGGAGGTAGAGGCGCCCAGGTGTCACTCACCACTGGTACGTGAACGATAGGGGAGCGGGGGCTCAGAACCCCGGCTGGGCCCCACCCCCAACAGGTCAGAATTCCTTGGGCTTCGGGCCTGTGATCCGAACAGAATCCCGGGAGAAGGGTGACGCCAGCTGGGTAACCAGGGGCTGGGCCCTGTGCCTGTGGTCTGTCGGCATCTGTTGAGTGTGCCCCCCACACCAGTGGGTCCTTTCAAGTGGGCGTGAGCTCTCTGGGCGGCGAGTCTCTGACTGTTGGGACATTTTTATGTGGTGTCCCTGGTGAGTTGACCCCAAGCCCCACGCTCACCCTCTGCACTGCTCGCCTTGTAATTAGCACTGAGAATTGACTCCCTGGGGAGACAGCTCATGCCGAAAGGTCCAGGGTGTGGAAAAGGCATCTTTTGAAAAGTGACTGCAGAGGCCTCAGCCCTGTGGGCAGCAGATCAGACAACCTCAGGGCTCCCTGTGCAGCCTTTTCACAGGCTGGGGAAGAGACCCGACGGGCCTCCCCTGCCATGCCCTGCCACATGCCCAGTGGTGCTTCACACACGTCCCATCACTCAGCCCCTGCCATTCCCCCGGTGGACAGGTGACGAGGCAGGGAGTGGGACCCGGACCTGGGGCTGGCTGCTCTGGAGGCCTCGCCCCCTGTCCAGTGCCCTTGGCCTTTTCTCAGTAGGGAAGTCCCAGATGCGGGTCTCCGCAGTGTTCAGCACTCCCAGGGAGTGGGAGGCGGCTGGGTTGGCTGAGAATGTGTCCCAGAGGGCTCACTGCTCCCTGCGAGGTCAGCTCCTGCCCCTCGCCGCCCACCCATCCCACCCTCTGCTCCCAGTGCGACTGGGGGCCTCAGGACCTCCTGCAGCCCCAGAGCTTTGTGGGAGCCTGGAAAGCCCGAGCCAGAAGGGGCCTTGAGGCCATCTAGACTAGGCTCCCACAGGACAGATGGGGAAACTGAGGCCTGAGGGAGGCTGTGACTTGCCCAGATGCATTCCGCCAAGTCAGGGGCTGGACCTAAAAGCCAGTAATGAGAGGTTGGCACAGACAAGGAGGGCGCAGACCCTTGGTGCCCGGTTTCCCCGGCTGAGCCTGCACCTGCCAACAGGGCCAGCCTGGTGCACACACGGGCTTCTTGGCTGCTGCCTGGTGGGACTTGGGCACATGGCCCCACCTCTCTGGGCCTCCAGCGCCTCACGGCCATAATGATGCCTCATAGGCTGTGTGAGGATGAAATAAGAGGAGATGATGGTTGTAAAAGCGCGCTGTGAGCTACGGGGAGTTACTCAGCTGCTGGCAATAACAAGAAATTATAGACCCCAAGCCCTGGGCAGGGGTGGGGGGGATGGGTGCGAGGCCTCCCCCACCCCTTGAGCTTGAAATGAGGCTATAGCCCAGGGTGTGGGAGGGGCAGCAATGGCCCACCTCCCTGCTCTGGGGAAGGTGGCAGGGACTTCAGGGTGACGTGCCCAGGAGCCAGACACCGTGGGAAGGCTGGGTGCTTTCAGGGGAAAGACTATGTTGACCCGGCCTCCTCATTCTCACCCCTGAGCCTGCCCTTTCCACAGCCTGGCGGGTGGCCAGAGGCTCCTGTGGGCCCAGCCCTGGCCAAGTGTCACCCTGTCGAGGGCCTGCCTGCACGGCCCACCTCCCTGCCCGCGGGCCAGCTGGGCCCGGACCTGTCTCCGGAGCACTTCCTTTGCCAGTAATCCCTGGGCCCGCCCTCATGCCCTCAGCCGCTCGCCGTCCCTGCCCAGCTCTGCAGCCACCTGCCCTCAGATCCTCCAGGCCAGGATACAGGTTGCACCTGGTGGGGTCATACCATGGTGGTGACTATGGCGGTGGGATGTTGGCCACCAGTCTGGGGGAACACCAGGAGCCAGGCCTGAGCCCCAGGCCTGCTACCTGCATTGTCACCTTGGGCAGAGACACCAGATCTTTCTGACCCTCAGTCTTCTTATCTGAAAATGGGCACATGATCGTTTATCTGGCGGGGCTGCTGTGAGGAGTGAAGGAGGCGTGGGGCAGGGCATTCAGTAAGGAGCTCCCTTGCTGGCCTGCTTGTGGTTGGAGATGGGCGTGGCCCTCCCATGAGACCCCAGCTCTGGTCTGAGTGCCAAGAGGCTTCCCTTCCCCCTCTGAGCCATGGTCTGACTGGGGACCACCCTCACACCTCCCTCTCCAGGCAGCCCTCCCTGCCTCCTGAGCTTTGAGCTCTATTGCTTGAGAACCCACCCTCCTCCTGGTTTCTAGCTGAGGTGGGAGGACACGTGCCAGCACCTCCCACGGTGTAAGGTCCCCAAGCGCCCCTGCCTGCTGGCTCAGCTGGCCCCTGAGGGCCATCAGGTGGAGAATGTGGGACTGATGGCCCCATATGACAAAGGGGGAACAGGCCTTGAGAAGAGGACTCAGCCCTCTCACTCCACCCAAGCCCAGGGCCAGGCCACGAGTCCGAGCCACATTTGGGGGTGAGGCTGGGTGCCAAGGGATGGCCTGAGCCAGTGGGAGCCGGGCTGGGCCTCGAGGCTCATAGCGTAGGACAGGACGGGAGCTGTGAGATGCCTGGCTCATCTGAAAAGCCAGTCCGGCTTTCTGCAGCCCAACTGGAAAAACCAGCAGCCACTTGGGCGAAGGCTGGACCTACTTCTGATCAACAAAGAAGCGCCAGCCCGGGTCGCTGTGGGAGGGCGCGTGGTGAGGGCGCGTGGACTCGGCCTGCAGCTCAGGCTCCACACGGGACAGGCCAGCCCCCGCCCCTCTGGTGCCCATGGCTTCCTCCTGCCCATCCTGCCTGCCCTGCCCTGGCCTGGGTCGGTACGGGGTTCAGGGTGTGGGCGGTGCTTCTCAATAGAGGGGTCGCCGGCTTGGGACATGGGCAGGGTCTGGAGATGTTTGTAGTGGTCGCGCCTGGCGGCCGGTGGGTGGAGGCCAGGGTGTTGTTAAACGTTCTGTGAGGCACAGGACAGCCCCACCACAGAGACTCAACCCAGCCCAGAGTCTCCACAGTGCCGAGCTGAGTGACCCCGCCTAGGGGAAGAGCCAGGGGCCCCTCAGTCAAGGCCCTTAGCTGAGCTGGCTCAGCCCTGCCCCAGCCCCCGCCCCCAAAATGCTTCCCCTCCCAGCTTCACGACAGCCCCGGGAGGCCGGGGTGAGTGTTGGCTCCCCTCCCCAGCACAGAGGGTGGAACAGCCCCTTTAGAAGAGAGCAGAGACTGTCCAGGCACCCAGCACACGGGCACATGGGCTCTTGCCTCCCACCTGAGGGCTCTGTCCCCTTGGCCTGATCTCGCTGTCACCAGCAGGCCTGGTCAGGATGCATCTCTGGGTCTCCACTCTCTTGCTCTGGCCCAGAGGATGCCAGCAGGCCCCTGCAGAGGGTGGGGAGTGAAGGAGCTGCCACGGTGCGGCTGGAGGCTGTCCTCACCTGTCCTCAGTCCCAGGGGCTGGACCCCGCCCACCGGGAGACCGTGGGCAAGTTGCTCCCCTTCCTGAGCCCACCTGACCGTCACTATGGCTGACAGCCCTGGCCTTCCTGGGCCTGAGTGCATGCCATTCCAGATGTTTCCTGTTCCTCTGTGTTCAGGCCTTCCTGCTCCCCTGGAGGAAAGAGCCCCACTCACGTGGCGCCGCACGTGCTGTCATAGCTCCCTCTGTCGCCTGTGTTTGCAGAGCGCCCACTGAGTGCTGGTGTGCATCATGGCTTCACTCAGCCCTGGCAGCAGCCCTGAGGCAAGGGGGTGGGTCAACCCATTTCACAGATGAGAAAACCGAGGGGTGCGGAGGCCAAGTTGGCGTCCGTTTGGTGCCAGGCCTGGAGCTGGGTTTGGCTGGAGCTCAAGCATGCCTCGGACCCGCCCTGCTTCAGGGGGCCTGGGCTTGTCCCCTATGCTTCCCGCCAGCCCAGGCCTGAGCACTGGGGGCCGTGTGAGCACAGGAGGCCCCAGGGGGAGTGCAGGGCGGGTGCTGTGGGTTTGCCCCAGTCCTAGTGCCCACCCTACCCTGCCCTATACACGCCAGGACACAAGCTGCCCTTGGAGAGGATGAGATGCTGCCCGGCCATCCTCCCATGATGCTCTCAGGGAGCCATCACCGCCTCCTCTTACATATGAGGAAACTGAGGATCTATAGAGGCCAAGGACTTACCCAGGACACCCCAGTGGGCCAGCCTGGGTGTCCCCGCCCTGCCTGCTGCGTGCTCTGCTGGGGGTGTCCAGGGCTCAGAGACAATGCGTCTTTGTGGGTCCTCCACCCCTGTTCCCCCGAGCCTGGCTCCTGAGACGTTACCTCATCCGGACTGGGCCCCATGGGGCGGGGCTCACCAGGAACAAGCAGGCAGGCCACGGGGGGAGGGGCACGCCGCTACAGCTCCACCTGCTGCTGAGCCCTAGGGCCCAAGGGCCTGAGATTTGAGGCCAGCCCCCTAGCGTGCAGACAGGGAGACTAAGGCCCAGAGAGGGCTAGCTTCGAGTCACACGGTGAGTCTGGCACAGCGGGGCCTGCCTCTCACACGGAGTGAGTCACTGAGATGAGGGCGGCGACTTCTGAGCCCATCATTGGGACAAAGTTTAGGGTGTGTGGGGCAGATGCTGGCGAGGGGAGCTGAGGCTGGCGGCCATCCTTCCAGGCCACGAGAGGCTGTGGCCCCAGCATGCGGAGTGCTGGGCCAGGAGCCCACAGAAGCCACGGGGCTGGGCTGCGGTCAGGCACAGGTGACAAGGGAAGGCCTCACACCGCCTCCAGGATCTTTGTTCTGACTTCTGGTCCCGAGCATGCTCTGCGTTGGGTACAAAGTCACAAGCACTAATTGTCCTGGACCCGGGCCAGCTTCCCGCTGAGCTGGCTGTGTGCAGACAGGCAGCCTGGGGGCAGGGGTGGGCTGGCCCTGGGAGCAGAGGCTTATCTGCCTTCTGGGCTGGGCCAACAACAAAAGGATTGTTCACTCCATAGCCAGGTGGGCATCCTTGCGGACTCGCCCCTCAATGTCTGTGGACACTGTCCTGAGGCTACCCCGAGCAGAGAGGGGTCCAGGACCTTCACAGAAAGGAGGGATGCAGGTACTCCTGGGGGTAGTGGGCTGGAGTGCAGGGCAGGCCCCAGCTCCCTCAGACCCACACCCATCTCCCTGAGGTCCACTCCTCACCCACAGCAGCCCCTCTGCGTCCTCCACCTCTGGCTCCCCCTTCATTTCACACATCCTCCCACTGCCAGAACTCTTCTTCAGGTGTAGCTCCAACCACATCACTCCCTGCTCTAAATCCTCTCATGGCTCCCTACTGCCCCCAGGGCCAAGCCAGGCCTTTCAGCAGGTGTAGGGTCTTATGTCAGCATCCAGCTGGGCCCGCTTTGCAGGCTCTGTCACCCACCCGCCTCCTCCAAGTCCTTGCATTTCTTAGATGCACTGCCGCTCTCATTGCTGGGCCTCTGTATTCCCACATCTGGAATGCTGTGCCTGGAATGGTAACCCTCACCCCCTCTTCCTCATCTTTCACATGATATCCAAGAAGTCAGCCTGCCCTGGAGCCTGCCCCACCCTCCCACAGCCTCCCCCTCACCTCCAGTGTGGGATCCTTGGCACAGTCATCTCTGTGTTTGCAGCTGGGGGCCCTGGCGGGGGTCAATGAAGAAGTGGGCAGTTAATAAGCTGGGGCCAGTGAGTGGGTGGGGGGGCGTGGGGGGACAGGTGTGGAAGTCACAGAAGGTGTAACAGCCCAGTGCCAGAAGCTGTGTTAAAAATGTAATTCCCAGCCTGACCCCAGTTCTGAGCCGAATCTCTGGGGCCCCCAGAAGCCTCTGTTTCTAACACACCGCACTGGCAATGGTTGCACCAAATGAGCCCAGCCCGAGGTTCTACTTTGGGGTGCCCTCAGCTGTCCCTTCAACTCCTGGGTCTCAGCCGGGCTTGCCCTGCCCTTCCTGGGGTCTGCCATGCCCTACCACTGGCTTTTCACACCTGCCCCTCCCTCAGAGCAAGAGCCTCCTGCCATTGAGGGGAGCCTGCACCGGAGCCCTGCGGCACCAGGCCCACCGACACCCAGACTCCACGGCAGAGAGGGAGGACCCTCCATGGCCAGCGTCCAGAGAAAGGCAGGGGCGACCTGGCCTTGGACCCGCAGGGGTGGTGGGCCCGGCTCTGTCCGGGATGCCTGGGAGAACCCCCTTCTCTCTGGGTCTTAGCCCTCCCTCCTGTGATTTCTCAGGGCCTTCTGGCTTGCTCCTGAGCCAGGCAGTGCCAGCCCAGTAGGGAGTGGGATCTGACCGTTTACTGAACTGCTCCTGGGTACCAGGCAGTGGCTGGCCCGAGAGGAAGTAGGATGGTTTGCTGTGAGCCCTGCCCTCAGTGAGCAAAGCTTAGTGGGAACGATAAACCACCTGTGTGGAGAAGACCCTGGGAGAGGCCCAGCCGGTCACTCATCCTGGGAAGGCCACAGATTTGCCAGAGGGCAAGACCCAGGTCCCTCAGGGCAGCCCCCCATCCCCACCCCACTGCATAGCCCCCAGCCATCAGCGGGACCTTCCTAAAATGTGTCCACACAACCTTTCTGCTCGAGACCCTGCACCAGCCTCCTACCACCTGCAGCAGCCTTTCCCACCCCGGCCTGGCCAGCCGGCTCTTGTCTTGGTGGGGCTGCTCTGTGGACACCCTTCAGGCCACGCCCAGTCCATCCTGCACTGCGCCATTTGTCACCAGCCCCTACTCTCCTCTCGTTTCATGTCCCACCGCTTCTAGCCTTGGCCCGGACCCTGTGGTCCCACGCACCCCAGCCCTTTCTCCAGGCCTCGCCACCTTGTCCCCCGTGAGAGCTCCCCCAAAGCCCTCCGTGAGCCCCGGGCAGAGGCTGGCGCCCCTGGTGTGGCCGGTGCCACTGTGTAATTCCATCTCTCATCGCCCAACACAGAACCTCAGGGTGCGGAGCAGCGGGGGCACAGAGTTCTTCACGAGGTCGGCCACCAAGTTCAAGGGCGCGCTGGCCCAGAAGTTCATGTTCGTGGATGGAGACAGGGCCATCTGTGGCTCTTACAGGTGACTCTTCTGCTTTCTCGGGGCTGAGGGGAGAGGCGGCTCCGGTTCCCAGTGGGTTTCTGCCTGTAATCCTGCCTTATGACACCCTGGTTATTCCGGTTCATTGGTCCCAAAACTGCTGAGGCGTGAGCGAGGCTGGGGCACGCCCGCACGCCACCCGCCCGCCCCGGAAGCAGGCTGAGGACGGCTTTTGTCTGCCGACTGTTGCTCCAGCCTGGAGGTGGGGTGTGGGCTAGGCCAAGCTGCATCTTCCCGAGCTCACAGGGCAGTCACTCTGGTCATTGGTCAGAGACATCAGTGATAGCACCAGCCACTGTATGCTGGACGACGCCAGGTGCCGGGCTGCCCTGGGCATTTTGCATGCAGCCGTAAGGGGTGCTGTGGCACCCAAGAGCAGCGCAGCACGGTCTGTTTTACATGGCTGAGAGTGGCTCCAGGTAACTGAGTTGCACGAGGTCTGACCCCAAGGCTGGTGCCCCGTCCTCTGGTCTGCTTGCTTCTCGATCCCGTCCCAAGGCCCCACAAGCCACAGGCTGATGAACACAGGCCTGTGGGTGGACAGTGGCTTGCTCAGACGCCCACTGCAGGTGGTCTCAGGGCCCAGGGGAGGAGGCAGGTCCCCACGTGCCTGACCTGGCTGCCCCTCCCCCTGTGTTGTAGCTTCACGTGGTCAGCCGCGAGGACGGACCGGAATGTGATCTCCGTGCTGTCCGGCCAGGTGGTAGAGATGTTCGACCGGCAGTTCCAGGAGCTGTACCTCATGTCGCACAGCGTCAGTCTCAAGGGCATCCCCATGGAGAAGGAACCCGAGCCAGAGCCCATTGTGCTGCCCTCCGTGGTCCCGTTGGTGCCCTCAGGCACCGTGGCCAAGAAGCTTGTCAACCCCAAGTATGCGCTGGTCAAGGCCAAGAGTGCCGACGAGATTGCCAAGAGCTCCTCTGAGAAGCAAGATGTCAAGAGGCCTCCAGGGCCGCAGGGTGCAGCGCTGGCCGAGCGGCCGGGAGACCTCCCCGAGCTGCTCCTGCCCATCCACCCGGGGCTGCTCAACCTGGAGCGGGCCAACATGTTCGAGTACCTGCCCACGTGGGTGGAGCCGGACCCAGAGCCTGGCAGTGACATCCTGGGCTACATCAATATCATCGACCCCAATATCTGGAACCCCCAGCCCAGCCAGATGAACCGCATCAAGATCCGAGACACGTCCCAGGCCAGCGCCCAGTGGAGGCAGAGCCAGGACTGCAGCCCCGCCCCAGCGCCCAGGGCCCCTCAGGACGGGGTCCCAGCTGAGAATGGCCTCCCCCGGGGGGACCCTGAATCACGGCCCCCGGTGCCCAAGCCCCGGACAGTCCCTGTAGCAGACCTGCTTGCCCAGGACAGCAGTGGTGTCGGCTGGGCCCTGGAGACCCCTGCAGAGGGGGTGCCTCAGAATGGGGCAGACCACGGGCTGTCCAGGACGGCCGGCCTGGGCCATGCCCCACTCCAGCGGCAGCTGTCCACGCCTCAGGATGACCCCGATGGCAGGGGGCCAGCCATCCCCAATGGTCTGGATGGGGAAGAGGAGGAAAATGACGACGACTATGTGACCCTCAGTGACCAGGACAGCCTCTCGGGCAGCTCTGGCCTTGGCTCTGGCCCCCGGCGGCTTTCGGTGGCCTCCTCTTCCGTGTCAGACGAGTATTTTGAGGTGAGGGAGCGCTTGGCCCCTCTCCGGAGGCACCATTCAGAGCAGGTGGCCAACGGGCCAGCCCAGTCCCCCCGCCGACAGCTGAGTGCCCCCCACATGACCCACGGGACCTTTGGTGGACCCCAGGCTGTCTCGTCCTGGGCCCAGGATCAGGAGCGAGAGGAGGTGGACACTCCGAGGAGGACGCAGGCCCCGCGCTCCGTGGACAAGAAAGCACAGGTGGGTCAGGGTCCCTGCACACTGGGGTCCCGGGACCACTGCCGTCTGCTGGGCTGCTGCATGCCCGGCTCCCACAGCTTTCCTTGTTACAGATGGGGAAACTGATGACCGGGACGGGGGTGGGGAAGGAAGCACCCAGGGTCACACATGTGGGCAGGTCGTTACCAATTCTGGGGACCTCAGCCCTAGTGTCCCTAAAGGTAACCTAAGCCAACTGCCAGGAGCTGAAAGGAAACGCACCAGAAACACCCAGAGGCTGCAGGTGCCTGGCGTTACAGGAAGTTGACGCTGCCCTTCCACGTGAGTGGTCCACTCCCTAGTTTGCAGATGAGAAAATGGTGGCTACACAGAGATGTTCCTTTACACCCCTAGGTCACACAGCACTAAGTGGTGTCTGGACGTTATGCCAAGCCTCCTCCATGTCAGTCCCTTTGATTGTGGCCCTGGGGACCACTCTCCTCCCTGCTCCCCCAGGCCAGGAGACGGCTCACATCCATCCTTTGCCACCCTTCTGGTGACCTTTGCAGGCCAAGGACCCAGAACCCTGGGTGTCCCGCAGCCCCAGCTCAGCCCCTGGCGCCTGGTCCTACCTGGGAACAGTGCACGGCTGATCATCCCCGGCATGATCATCAGGCCCATGGGCAGCATCTTGAGGTAGCTGGCCAGGATGGAGCCCGCCTTGGCGTGGTTCAGGTCCCGGGCAGACAGTGACCGCTGCACGATGACCTGGGGACACAAGAAATCAGTGAGTCCCAGCCCCCTCAGGGACCCCTGTGGCAGGATTTCTGCCTGATGGGCCTCAGGGCACGGCATGAGACAGATGCTGCCCTGCTAGCCTCAGACCCGCCCGAGACCACCACAGCTCAAGCCTGACAGTTCCACCCAGAGCAGAGCTCACTCCCATTGACCAAGCACCAGGGGCCAAGTTCCAGGGACTCAGTCTCCCCAACTGTCGAGTAGGCTACTCGTGTGGATCCTGCCTGGCCTGCCACTCCGATTGTCAGGGCTGGAAGAGACCCTGGGTCGGATGTATCGGGGACTACCCACCCTCTGATCCCCTGTGCTCTCCCGAGTGCAGCTGGTGTGCTTACACAATGCAGATGTAGACACTGGCACCAGCTGTGTTTGTGTCACTGGCAGAGGTCAGGAGCTTTCCAACCTGGGGTTTTGGAAAGCTTGCAGGTCAGTAGTTGAGGGATGCTGGAAACTGCCTCAGGGCAGCTCCTCACGTAGCCTTAGGAGGATCCTAACTAAACCTCAGTTTCCAGATCTGCAGATTGGGGGGGGGGGGGTGGTAATTGGAACTGATGGCATCTGAGATCTGTCTCAACTCTGACATTATGATTCTACTTTAAAAAAAAATCTAACTTTTTAAAAATACTTTTACTGAGATATAATTCACATACTTTTTAGCCACATGAAGTGTGCAGTTCGGTGGTTTCTAGAGTGTTCACAGAGTTGTGCAATCTATAACTTTTAAACGTAAATATTTTTCCTTATCTGTTCTGCAGTTTAGATCACCACCTGCAATTCAGAAGTAGAAATTACCTGTGGTTTTAACTTATTTTGCAAACATGCTGGTCTAACAGGTCGCTCCCAGCTTTTCCCCCAGCCACGGCTCTCGTGAAGCCTTGATTACAGGGCGCTGGCGCGGCAGCACTGGGTATGCGGGACAAGCTGATTGCAGCCCTGTTTCTCCACCGGCTTCCCATGACTTGGGACAAGTCCTTGCCTCACTTTGGGCCTCAGTTTCCCTGTCTGGACAGTGAGGGGTTACACTCAGTCCTGGACAGACCGTTCTTCTCTGGTGTCCTGTGATGCCAGGAGCCCGGGCAGCGCTCCTCAGAGGAGAGAGCAAGCGTTTCCCTAACCCTGCACATCATGCTCCATTATTCCCACCGTGCTCACAGTGGCCGGCTCGGGGAGGCAGGCGGGACAGCTGCTGTCGCCCCGTTCTACAGGTGCAGAAGCTGAGGCTCGGCGCCCCAGCAGAGCAAGTGGCGGGCAGCAAGGCCGGAACTTCCCCTGCGGGGTGAGCGGGCCCCTGCTTCCCCGTGCCTCTCACACAGGCCCAGCGCGGCCGTGCTGGAGGCCGGCACTCACTGCCATGCTCAGCCTCTAAGCCACAGCTTCACCCCCATGAACTGCTGTGTCGTTGTCTACAAAATGGGAGACTCCCACGGACCCGCAGGGTTGCTGCAAGGACTGAGTGAGGCCGCTCTGTAGACCACCAAGCTGTGCCTGGCTGGTCTCGAGTTCCCCAATTTTAGGCTTCCCTTTGGGTGCAACCTCAGGGCCAGCCATGGCTCGGTGCCAGCCCAGGAGCATTTGGATGCTGGCCCTACCCTTCAGAGAAGTCCTCAGCTGGCCCGGGTGTCCGTCTCCTCAGCTATGAGATGGGGACAGGAGCCTTCCCATGAGTGAAATGAGGTGTGGGTACCACCCAACACTCCTGGCCTGCATCAGGAGCCAGAAGCATTGTGGTCATTGTTATG
Source organism: Equus asinus (assembly GCF_041296235.1). Taxonomy (NCBI): domain Eukaryota; kingdom Metazoa; phylum Chordata; class Mammalia; order Perissodactyla; family Equidae; genus Equus; species Equus asinus. The sequence goes on along the minus strand of NC_091802.1, from coordinate 2,854,206 downwards.
ATTGATGCAGCTGCTGCTGCCTAAAAGGAAGACCCTTCGTCTGAGCTGCAGCAGCAGCAGGCAACAGAAGGTCACTGCCGAGGTGGGCAGGCCCCAGGAGGTCCTTCCTGTCTGTGTGCCTCCCCATTCTATAGACAGGGAAACAGGTCAGGGAAGGGCATGGCAGATCCCAGGCCGGCACTCTCTGCCCTGTAGGCCTTCTATCTCTTGTCTTGTTGGTTTTGTTTGTTTCTGATACGAGAGTGTCACCGACGTATTATGGATGAGCTGGGAGATAGTGAAAAGTCTAACGAAGATGACGGAGAGCACCCGTGGTTCCAGCATGTGGAGCTGCCATCTGGCGCTGACCAGACTGGGCGTCCTGGAGGGCTACCCTGTCCAAGGGACTGAGTGGTCAGCCCTCCAGGCACCCTGCAGAGCCCCTGGGTGCTGGTGAGGGTCACAGCAGAACAGGACCTGGAGGACCAGGCAGGCAGGTGGCCCCAGCCCGCTGGTCCCTGCTTTGTGGGGCTTCTGGACCAAGGCCCTGCTGCCCCCTGGGCAGACCCAGCCTGAGCGGGAGGACAAGGCGGGGTAAGACTGAAGCCAGGCCGTGGCCTTCTGGTGCCAGTGGTACTCTGGACCCCCCTGGGGTCAGTGGTGTCCTGTCTCCATCTCCGTGTGACCGACCCTGTCTTATCCAGGCAACAAGGCCTCCAGCCCTGACCTCGAGGCCAGGCCGTGTGCTGGTTCACTTGGCCTTCATGGGAAAATCTCCTGAATGATGTTCTCCCCAGAGACACCAGGGCCATGCCAGACCCGTGCTGAGTGGGGAGGAAACGAGGTGCCCTGGGGTGAAGGGGCCCAGGCTGGCCCAGCAGGCAGTCCAGGCACCGCCAGCACACCCTCCACAGCCCCTCGCCCACCCATCCCTCCCAGGGGAGCTGGGAAGACACCTGCTCTGGGTCCACGCGTTCCCTGAAGGCCCACACGTGAGGCGCAGCCCTCGTGGGAATCTTGGGCACCACGTGACAGATGGGGAAGTTGAGGCGCAACCTCCCAGGGTTTCTGAAGCCTCCCAGCCTGGATCGCTTCCCACTGTCCCAACCCAGGGAGGCTCTTTGGGGGAACACGCTGAGCATTCCCCTTGTGGGCAGGCAGCCCTGGTCCCAGGAGAAGTCACTCTGCTCTGGGCGCACATCCCAGTTCTGCCCACTGGGCCTCAGAGTTCCAGCCCGTGCACGGGTTGGCCGGGCCTACCGCAGAGGGAGACTGCCCTCATTCACCCCCAGGTCTGGCTGCCCGATTCCCGTGGTGAAGCCCTTGGGGGCACGGGTCCAGAGGGGAGGGCGTTGTCAGGCCTGTGGCCGCTGAGGTCTGCTGCTTCCCAGGCTGTTTCCCACCCTCGGTGCTGCCTGTAGCTGCCCGTGGCTTCTGGAGCAGGCGGGGCGGGGGCAGCAGCTGCTTCTGCCCAGAGAGGGGAATTGGCTATCTGAGGTCACCTGGTGGGTTCACAGCTCGGGCAGGACAGGACCGCACTCACCAGGACCCCGGACCGCATCAAGGCACTGCCTCCGACAATCCCATCCAGCCCCTTTACAGATGGAGGAGTCTGGGCAGGGGCATTGAGCAGCAGTGGAACTTGCCTTATCACAACCACGAAAGGCAGGATTATTCCCATGTGACACGTGGGGAGACTGAGACACCCAGTATTTGAAACAAACTTGGCCAGGACCACCAGCTGGTGAGTGGCAGGGCCAGGAGGAAAACCCAGAAGCTGCCGCTGCAGCCTGCCCGGCAAGGATCCCGAGGGAAGGGATGGAGTGGCTCCTGGGATCTCACTTACCCTGCTCTCTCTCTCCCAGGGCCCAAAGTTCCACTATTATGGAGTCCCTGCCTCGGGGACCAGAGATAAGGATGGCTTCCCACGGCTGTCAAGGACCACAGGACCTGCACGGTGCCGCCCCACTGCTGAAGGCGTCCAGAGCTCTACCAGGAAAGCAGGCCCAACCGTGGCAGGCCCCCATCACTGGCAGGCCAAGGGTGGCCCTGGGCCACGCACGCTGCCAGATCCTGGGAGCCCCCTGGCTGATGGCAGGGCCACCGAGGAGCATCCAAGTCCTTTTGGAATCCCATACTCCAAACTGTCCCAGTCGAAACACCTGAAGGCCAGGACGGGCGGCGGCCAGTGGGCCTCATCCGATTCCAAACGGAGGGCCCAGGCCCCCCGGGACCGCAAGGACCCCTAGCACGCTGTCCCCGGGCCTGAAGCCAGGCCGTCCATGGCCTTGGCCCCAGCCCAGACTCACCGTGCAGGTGTTCGAGGGGCCACGCCGAGGATTGGCAGAGGGGCCACCCCGACCCTCCAGAGCCAACCCCGGACGGCAGGAAGGTGGGGCAGGCAGTGATGCTGACACTCACCTGGTCGGTGCACCAGTACCAGGTGGCCATGATGGTCAGACCGAAGGTCATCCCAGTCCACGGGAGGTCCCCTGTGTAGGGGTCTCGGAACATGTGCATGGCATCTGCGCGCGGCAGGTGGCAAGTGGTGTTGGCGATGATCCTGGTTGGGACGGCCTGGGAATAGGCTGCCGCCAGCTGCTCATACCCGCCAATCTGGTCGAAAGCTGGAGGGGTTGGGGGACAGGGACTGGTTTGTTGCTGGTGGCCCTGACTCCCGGCTTCACTGCCCTCATCTCACAAGTAACTTCCTGTTGCATCAAACTTGACTTTTCCCCACTTTACCTTTCCCAATGTCTGGAAAGGCACGGAGGGTAGAGGGTTTTAAAAAAATAGGTGAGTTCAAATGACTATTTTATTTGTATTTAAAATAACACTATTAAATGAGCATTTTGCACGTGGGCACCCCAGTGTCCTGTTGGCCTCTGGATGTTCGTTGGACTTGGGTACGGGGTTCTCTGCCAGGTTTCAGACTGTCGATTCAAGGAAGCAACAGATTTTTTCTTGGCATTCCGGGCCTTTCCTGAGGAGTCTAAAGTGTTGAAGCCCTGACCGAGGGGCTCGGAAGGACGTGATTTTGGCGGAGCTGAGAATGGCTGGCGGTGATATGGCACTCAGGCAGAAACTGAGGTCCCAGGAGGGCCAAGGGCCCAACCAAGGTCATACAGCCAGCCAGCTGGGGCTCGAGCCAGGGGTCCTTCCTCTTGAGCCCAGACCATATCCGCCTCCTCACTATTCTTGTCTGCCTCAGGGTCAGAGTCCCGTGGGGCCAAGCTCCGGCCCGTCGGTGGCTTTTGCTGTGTCTGCGATCACTCCCGTCCTCTCCAGACTGGGCCTGGCTGCCTGGGTCCCTCTTCGGCAGTGGGTTCTGGGGACATGGGCCCCTGGTCTGAGAGGAGGCAGATACACAGAAGTCTGGACACAGGAAAACCCCTGTCTCAGCCCCAGGCCCACTCCCTGCCTTCGCCAAGCAGGAAGCCTGTTGCTCGGACACTGGGCCTGCAGCATCATTGCCCAGGCTAGGCCGGGGCGGGTGCTCGGAGCAGACAGACGCACACCATACAAGGGTCAGAACTGCCCAGCCCCGGGAGCCTAGAGTCTGAGGCTGGAAGAGACTTTAAAGGCCCCTGTTTGCCCTCTGTGGGATGCTCCTGGCTCTGCTTGCATACCTCTGGGGACGGGGAGTTCACTTCCTTTCGGAGCAGCCCTCTGAGCTTCCTCGCCTCTCCCAGACCGGTATCAGCGATCTGTCTCAACTCCCTTCTCCCCCAGCAGTCATTGCAGCGCTTCCGGGCATCTTGTACATGATTTGAAACACCTGGAGCAGATGCCCGAGAGTCTTGCGGGCCCCTAATTGTGTGTCTGCACATCTGCCTTGGCCCCACCTCACGGTCAAGCCTGGAGCTGAGCCCTGTGTTCCTGAGGCAGCTCTATGCCATACGCGGGCTGGCCCAGAGCTAGTGACCAACATGCAGCTGGGCCCTGGGAACAGGAGGAGAGCAGGCAGCCTCTGTCACCCTCATGGCTTGACCAGGGAACCCACCACATCCCCAGCAGTGATGCCTGGGTCCTGCAGGGCAGCAGCCGGATGGCACAGGGCTTGCTGCCGGGACAGCCCTCACCTTTGATGGTCAGGATGACAGCCCCCACCACCATGATGAGCGTTTGCAGGGCATCTGTGTAGATCACAGCAGCCAGGCCTCCTGCAGAGGAAACAAGGGAGCTGGAGGGGCCTGGCCTCGGGAGGAGGGACAGCTGTTCCACATACGTGTCCCCTGCCTTTCACAGGTGAGTGAGCTGTGGGACGAGGCAGCTGGGCCAGCAGAGCCGGGCTTCAAGTCCCCAGCTCTCTGACCTAAACCAACTGCTTCCCAGAGGTGGCCTTCTGCCTCCAGCTCCCGCCCCCGGGCTCCCACCAGCCTCGGATCCACCGATGCCCAGGCCAGTGGTCAGGCCCCTCTGCGGGAGCCCCATCCGAGCCCTGCGGGGCGCCGTACCTGCAATGGTGTACAGGGCGGTGATGACGAGCATGAGGATGGTGGAGAGGTAGAAGTTCCAGCCCAGGCAGATGTGCACGAAGAGAGCCCCCGCGTACAGGTCGATCTGGGGGGAAAGGCCGAGGTGACCGCAGGACCCACAGTGTGAGCCAGCCCCGACTCCACCATTCGCTCGCCCGCCGTGTGGCCTCAGTGCCCCACAGATGAGCAAAGGGAGACCCCTCGCTGCCGGGGCTGTCGTGGGGGTTGGAGGAGGTCCTAGCTGTGGACGAGCCACGTGCAGAGGATGTGCTGTTGTTAGGAAAGTGCTAAGTGGCTGGTGTCCCCAGGAGCAGCGTTGTTGCCTCTGGCCCTGCCCGGGGAGGCAAAGGCAGAGCGATGTCCCCTCAGTTCCCACGGGTCCTTGACGAGGAGGCCACGAGGGCTCCTGGGGGCCCCGGATTAGTGGGCCTCAGAAAACAGGTCCGTATGCCTTGGCCTCCAGGCCCACGTCCAGCTGGGTGCGCCCCCTGTTCTCTGCGCCCTGTTAGGCAGGGGTCCCCCGGACAAGAGACCGGACTTGTGCCCAGGGTGGGCTGGGGGACAGAGGGCTGGTCTTGCTTATTGCTCCCCTGTGGGGTTGGAACTAAAGCCGGGACCACGTCTCAGGCTGACCCTGGGGCAGCACGTGGGGCAGGAGCTGCAGCCCCAGGCAAGCCTTACGACCTTCTCGCGGGAATGGGCCCACAGACAGCAATCACCTGCAGGGCAGGAGGACAGCGCCCCGTCCTGCGGGACCTCGGGGCTGGGCAGCGGGCTGCACCCCCTCCAGATTTCCAAACCTGCCATTCTGTGCTGGCTCGGCAGAGGGGAGACAACCCGGAATACAGCTTCTGGGGCCGAGAGACTCCTGAGGAGGCTGGGCAAGGCTGTGGGGCAGCTGAGCTTGCCAGTGCGTGGACCAGTCCACACGAGGCTCAGGGGTGCCGGCCCCTTCCGGCTGCCCCTGCGGCTGGCCCAACTGGGAGCCAACCAGCACTGCCCAGAGCCAGGCTCCTGGAGCCCCTGCTCCCGCAGGCCCCGGGCCCGCATGAAGCGGCATCTCCCTCAGAGCCCACGTCCCCTGCATCTCTCCCTGCAGGCTCCTCCTCTGCCCTCTCCTGGAGAGGAGGAGGGGCTCAGAACGGCCTCGCTCACTGGGCCCCTGGCTTTGGCAGTGTGTGGGGGAGTTTGTGTGTGCGCATGAGAGAGTGAGTGTGTGCTGGGGGAGGGAGGGGTCTCCCCCCCAGGCCCAGCAGAGAAGCTCAGAGCTGATGAATGTCGAGGCAGGAAGGACTCTTCAAGCTCCCTGCCCCATGAGACCACAGGAGAAACTGAGGCACAGGGAGGGCAAGGGCTTTCGTAAGGTCAGGCCCAGGCAGATATCAGAGACGAGCTGTCAGGCAAGAGAAGGCCAGGAAGCAGCAGCACCCCCTCCACCTGGTCATCCTCCAGCCACTGCTCAGGACCCCTCCCTGGACCCCAGCCGCCCTTAGAGTGGAGGCCTGGTCTGGGCGCCCGACCTTCACAAGCACAGTTGACGCTGGTCACACCAGCTGCCGCCGGTCCGCACCCAGCACTTCGCGGCTCACCTGGTCCCTCAGTCTGGAACTTTCCACTCTCTGCATCTCATCTTTCAGAACTCAGTCTTCGCAGACGCCCTGCTCCCCTGACCCCTCTGCTCCTCAGGGACAGTTATGGCCAGCCCTCCATGTCTGCAGTCCTGAATCTGCAGGTTCAGCCAACTGTGCATCCACAGGCCTAGGATGGCTGTGTCTGTACTGAACATGTACAGACTTTTTTTTCTTGTCATGACTCTAAGCAATACAGCATAACAACTACACAGCATTTACGTTGTATTAGGTCTTGTAAGAAATCTACAGACGACCAAGTACACAGGAGGGTGAGCGTAGGTTACATGTATGCGAATACTGCGCCATTTTACTTAACGGACTCAGATTGTGTATCCGCAGGGGTCCTGGAACCCATCCCCCACGGATACTGAGGGACAACTGTATCCCTTCCTGCCGTGGCAGTAGGCCCTGAAGAGTGACGAGGTGTGTGACAGGCGGCAGGAACAGCACAAAGGGGCTGTGGTGGGACTTTGCTGTCTTCCCTCCAGGGCTCTACGCAGCGTTTGGTAAACGTGCTGCTGCTGCTGGAGCCACAGCAACCACTGTGCGTTAGCCTGCAGGCTCCAAGGAGTCCCCAGAGGAGGCCCTCTAGACGTCCGCGGTCCCATCTGACCTCTCCTTTTGCAGACCTGGCTCTCTCTCCTGTGGGCCCAGGCAGGCTGCAGCCTGGGAGAAGCTAAGAGCCCTGAACCCAGAGCCACACGGAACTGGGTCAGTGTCCCTGGTCCACTGTGTCCCGGTCACCTGGCTTTGAGCAGGTCACTTCACCTCCTGAGCTTCAGTGGCCCTTATCTGTAAAATGGGGGAGCGGATGTGAAGAGGGGCAGGCACCTGTGCCCGCACGCAGGCAGGGGTGCCCAGCGCCCTCCATCACTGCTGGACCCTTCTGCAGACCCCTGCAGGCTGGGGAGGCTGGGGGAAGGGCAGGCAAGACCTCCAAGGGAGCCGACTCCCCTCTGTGGCTCCCTCCCTGGGCGGCCGGGGAGCAGATGCAGAATTGGATCTAACTCCCCGTGGGCACAGATGGGGAGGCCAAGCCGGAGGAACTTGCCCACAGTGGCAAAACTCTGGCAACAAGATCGAAACAACAACACCAGGGAGCTGAATCTCAAAGGAGGGGCTGCTCTCAAGGGCCTTGTGCCTCCTCCGGCCGCTGCTCCACCCTCACTCAGAAACCTGCCATGGCTCCCCACTGCTGCAGGCCATTGCCCGGGGTCATCTGCTTTCTCCTGTGATCTGACTCCAAACTCATGTGCCACCAACTGCACTCACCACCTCCCGTCCCTTCTTCCCCAAGCATGATGCCCAGGCCGCACCCACACCACACCTTCTACCTGCAGCGGCTGCTCCCCCTCATCTCGTGCCCAGACACCCAGCCACCCTCCGAGGCCTGCTCCCCCGGGAAGTGCTGGCTGGGGCTCGGTAAGCCGTGTGCCGCAAGCTGCCCAAGCACCTTCTTCCCAGCGTCTCCTGCGGCTCTGAGAGGTAGATGTGACGGCCCGCTCCACTCCGTGGATGAGGGCGCGGCACGGAGAAGACCGCACGAAGCCCGTGGTCATGGCCATGAGGCAGGGCCCGAGGCCGCTGGGCCGACCCTGGGGACTGAGAGCTCCTGGTCTGGACAGAGGGGGCCCTCTCCTGCACCGTCTCCTCAGACGTGCAGGGACCTGAGCCCAGGCCACTGGGGGAGCGAGGCTGAGGGGGGGCGCGGGGCTGCCCGCTGAGCTGACTGGAGGCTGGGGCTCATCTGCAGGCCGCCCTCGGGGGGGCCCCTGCCCTGCCCCGCACCGGCCACCCCCACACGGAATCCCTCCTCTCCCCGCTTCAGAGGGTTGCAGAGAAGCTGAGGTGGTTCTCACTGACATTTACCACAAGTTTACTGTGCATTTTCCCCAAAGTCATCCTGACATCCCCTGCCCCCAAAGCTTGCCCATCCCCATTGAGGCCTCCACCCTTGGAAGCCCCGACGCCAGCGCCCACTGGGCTGGTTGGGAGGAAGATCAGGACATCTCTGCCTTTCCCCCGACGCAGAACCAGATCCACCGCCCGCCCGGCCCCAGCCCTGCGCCACCGGCGCCCTCCCGCCCCTGGTCCTCGCCCGGCCATGGCTCCACAAGCTCCGGGCCCACCCGCTTCCTGTAGCTGCCGGCCTGGGATGCTGCTTCAAGGCCAGCATTTTCGTCCCAGGCCGCTCTCCCCAACTCCAGCCTGACGGCTCCCCTGCTCTCTCCCTTCTCGAGTTCAGCCCTGCCTTTGCTGCTTCTGTCACACTTTCACCATTTCATACAATTGTACTGGTCAGTTCATTTATCTCACTGTCTAGAACACAAGCTCCCTGAGAGCGAAAAGCGTGCTCACCATCCTGGGCTCACTCAACGCCTGGCGCACAGTAGGTGCTCACTAAATAGGCACGTTCACCAATAACAGGGCTTGGCGCGCTAGCGCCCACAGAGCGGATCCAGTCGCGCCCAAGGGCATTGTCTTCCGCCCTCCAGCGGCGTAGGCAAATAGTTTGCACATAGTCCACAAAACCAGAAATATTTACTCTCTAGCCCTTCCCAGAAAAAATGAGCTGACTGACCCCTGGCATGTGTCTTCCACTCAGTCATGTGAGGTGTGCCGGGTGCATAGTGGCACTAGGATACATCAGTGAACAGAGGAGAAAATGAAGGAGACAGACGTAAATCATTCGGCCTGCCGGAAGACAGTATGTGTATGAAAAAGGGTGAGCAGGTAAGGATGCATGGACCTGCGGGGGCAGGGGTAGGCCTTGTTGAGGAGGAGGGATCTGAAAGGCTTGAGAGAGGAGGGGGATATGGATGGAATCCCCACGGAGATATCCAGGGTATTCTAGACAGAGGCCACAGCAAGTGCAAAGGCCCTGAGGCAGTATTGTGCCTGGCATGTTCACAGAAGTTCAAGGCCAGTGTGGCTGGAGTGACATGTGCAACAGAAGAGGGAGAGGTGAGGGCAGCAACATAGCAGGGGCCAAACCTTGGAGGGCCTTGTAGGCCACAGTTGGCCTTTACTCTAACTGGCCTGGGGTGTCATGCCAGATTTCTCTATTTTTCAGAGGTTAAATGACTGACCCAGGGCCACACAGTGATAGAGCTCAGTTCCCCCCAGCCCCGTCTGAGGATCAGGGTGGGGATCTCTGCACTCTGCCATCACATGTTGTCTCTGAGACCAGTGTCCCCGCCTGGGGGATGGCAGCAGGCGGGCCCTGTGGTCTCTGTGCAGACAGGCTGCAGCTGAGATGGCTTCCGGATGTGCAAACACATGGGGCATTCCCTGGGCTCAGCCCAGTGAGGTCACAGGCTCTGGGGGCCGGCTGGACACTTCAAACAGCCTTAGCCCAAAGCCATCAGCCAGGACAGCCCCATCCCTCCCAAGCCAAGCCCAGCAGAGGTGCTCCTCTCATTTCCCTCTGCTTCATCCGGACAGACCCGCTTGACGCTGAAGCCCCAGGCTTGACGTCAGCTGCTCCCCATTTTATCGGTGGGTAAACTGAGTCATTCCCCACCACAAAGTGGAGTTTGAAGTGTCACTTCCTGGCTGTGTCAGTGCAGTGGGGCAGCGGTCGGGCCCCTGGGCTGGGGGACTGAGGCTGGTGTTCTAATGCTGATCTCTGCCTGATCCACCTTGACCTTGAGTGGGTGACGGCCTCTCTCTAGGTCTCAGCGGGCTCATCAGTGAATTGGGGCTGCAGGACAAGATGGTCTCTGAGGACCCTCCCACTTACCCCTCCGCCATTTCTGGAAGTCCCACCCAAGCCACCCACTGTAAGCTTGCTCTGAGAGTGAGACAGAAACTCTTTTGCGGAGATATCAAGAGGATGAGACTGGGGGTGAAAGAACCCCTGTGCCCACAGCTCGGCCTCGCCAGACCCCCACCTCGCCGCAGGCCCTCCCGGCCTGTCACCTCTGTCTCCTCCAGTCCATCCTCTGGGAGGCGCCAGAGGGACAAACGGACCTGACCGTGTCACTCCCCTGCTTAAAGGCCTGATGCCCTTTGGCTACTTTGACCCCTTACAATCAGAACCCCCAACCCCATCTCTGCCTGCAGCCCTCGAGGCGGGGGGGTGGGGAACCGGCAGCCTGAGACCAGATGCAGCGCCAGATCTGTGTGCTGTGAACGCTGGAGCACGCTCTCCGGGTCGCCTCGGTCTCCATCGCTCCCGATTACCTCACTCCCAGCTCCTCCTCACAGTTTCCTACCTCGTCCCCGAAAGCGTCTGCCTTAGAGACCCCCAGAGTCTAGACTCCTGACTCGACCACCCCCCAGACACATCCTACAGTGCCCCACTCTCCTTGGCATTTGTCCCCCTGCCCCAGCTGTATCCCTTCCTCCGTCAGAGCCCAGCTCAAAGGCCGCCCCCAGCAGGCTCGCCGCCGCCCCTCCCCGTGGACACACGGGACCCCTCCGCTCCTGCGGGACAGGGCCCGGCTCTCACTTATTTCCGTGTCCCTGGCTTCCGGGCCGGCTGCTCCGCACCCAGGGCCGAGGGGCGGGTCAGCTGCAGGTCAGCCCCCGTCGGGGCCCAGAGAGGGCTCAGGGTGGACCAGGCCCCCGAGGAGCCGTCGCCTCCAAGGGCCTCGTTCCGGGGCGCCCTGCCCGCGGCCCGGCCCACCAGCGACCCTCAGCCCCTCGGCCGCGCTCCCCGCACATCAGCGGCTCGCCCGGGCTGTCCCCGTCCCGCGCCCAGCTGACGGGCCCCGGAGGCGACTTCCCCGCCGAGGAGAGAGCGCTCCAGCCCCACGCCTACGCCCCGGCGCCCCGAGCAGGCGCGGGAACCACGGCGACGTCGCCGGAGGCCTGGGACAAGTTCTGTCCCTTCCCTGGGCCTCGGTTTCCCTATCCGTAAAATCAGGGCCCGGGAAAGCCAAGCCCCAGCGAGTGCCGACTGACAGCCGAGGTGTGCTTTCTGCTCCGGCCCTGCCCGCGGCCCGGGGCCAGGCCCAGGAGAAGGGGCTGGGGGCGCCCACCGGGAGGGCCGCCCGCGGTCGGCAGGTGCGGCCGGCTGGGCTCGGCCGGGATGCTGCCGCCCCAGGCGGAGGCCTCGGCTCCGCGCAGCCTCGGAACCGGCCCGACGCGCGGGCTCTCGGCGCCCCCTGGTGGGCGGTCTCGGCTCCCCTCGGCGCCGGCCCCCGAGAGGACGCCCAGGCCAAGCCCGGACCCCACCAAGCCCTCAGACTGAGAGCACCTGACGTGCCAGCATCTAGAGCCTGGGGCCTCCGCGTTGCCCCCAGCTGTGCAGGCTGCCGAGCCTACACTCCAGGGCCCCTGGACCAGCGTCACAAACTCACTGTGTGACCCTGGGCAAGTCATTGTCCCTCTTTGGGCCTCAGTTTCCCCAACTGTTAAATAAGGCAGAGATGGATGAGAGTATGTCAGGTCTGTTGGATGGGCCCTCAGAGGCTATGCTGGGTGGAAGCTGGGGTGGGGAGCAGCTCACCGATATCTTGGTGAAGACAGACAGGAGCAGGGACAGAACTGACAGGTACATGCGTATCCGCTGGCCTCCGAAGCGCTTTTGAAGGTACTCAGGCATGGTGACGATCTGGGGAGGCACGGGGCATGAGGTAAGCACTGCCCGAGACCACGCCCGGCGTTCAGGGCCAGGGGCTTCTCAGGGCAGGGCCCGGCCTCCCGACTGGCGCCGGGCCCTGAATTGCAGGCTAAGGGTTCTGACCATGTCCTCAGGGTGCTCGGCAGGGGAGTTGCAGGCTGACGTTGGCTCTCCAGGGCTGATAAGAGGAGCGGATTGGAGGGGCTGTGGCTGGGGACAGCGGGACAAGTCTGGAGGCTGTTGTGACACATCCACATGGGCTATAATGGGCTGGATGGGGAAGGTGGCAGTGAGGAGCAGAGTAGGGGGCACACTGAGAGAGATGCAGGAAATGGGATCCACTGGACTTAGTGACTGCCCAGCTGGGGCTAAAGGAGAGGGCAGAGTCGAGTGTTGCCCAGGCGTGCCATCCAGGTGTGTGCCCAGGTGTGCAGCCTGTTTGCCCGGGCAGGTGGAGCATCATCCCCAAGATGCAGCACGCAGGGCCAGTGGAAACCATCAGACAAGGCGCCCGGGCTGAGGTCCTGGGGACCTGCCTTGGTGGGTTGGTAAGAATGTTAGTTGGACTAATTACAAACCCAGCCCTGAGAGATCCCCAACTTGTGAGTGAAGCCAGGGGCTCCTGCCCATCACCACCACCAACTCAGACCAGGGCCCAGACCCAGGAGAGGCTGTCCTGAGGTCCCAGGAGCAGACTCACCTCTGAGGAGATGTAGATAGGCACGAACACCCACGCCAGGGCCAGCAGCACGTATGTGGCCTGAGGGGTACAAAGGCAGGGTGAGGACAACAGGCACAGCTCCCACAAGACATGCTCCAGAGACGCAGTTGGACCAGTGGTCTGGAGGCCTGACCTGCATGACAACCTGGGGTGACTCCTTCCCCTCCCTGTGCCTCTGTAAACAGATGGCCTGGACCAAGGCCAAGAGCTCCCTTTCCACTGGCCTATCCAGTGTGCTGGCATTCGGAAGACCAGACGTCCCCAAGGACACCGCAACACAGAGCCCATCTGGACATTGGCTGACTCGAGCTGCTGGGAGGTGCTCTTGCGCCATTGGGGGTGGACTCCCACGGAGCCCCCCGTCCAAGGCCTTTCGAGGCTGCCACGCCCTCCCGCAGCCTGCATGCCCCTCCAGGAGCTCACATTCCATTCGAAGCCCGCCACAGCCAGGCCTCCAGCCGCGCCCGAGCCTGCAAGTCCGATGAAGAGGCCCGCACCCTCACTGCTGGCGAAGAGGGAGGCTCCGATCTGGAGGGGAGAGAGGGGAGGGAATCAGCTGCAGGCCCACCCAGACCGCAAAGCCTCTGCACTTTACACAACTTCCCACACCCCATCCCTACCTCCCAAGTTCGGGGACCCCCTGCCAGCCTCAGACTAGGCTGCTCAAGCCGGCCTGGGCGGTGACCTTGGGGAGGAAGACACGCAAAGTGGCCGACCCAAGGGCTGTGGATGCTAGCTGACGTAGATGTCAGGTGTGGACGCCCCAAGCGGGGGTGGGAGGAGTCAGGGGCCACTCACCGGCCACCAAGTCATGTCCCGGCCCGCCAGGAAGTAGCCGCTCACTGTGTTCCTGCTGGCCCGACATGAGGACTGCAAGGACAGAGGCAGAAATTGGGACCCTTATGCATTGCTGCAGGGAATGTAAGATGGGGCCACTACTATGGAAAACAGCCTGGCAGTTCCTCAAAGAGTTAAACATGCAATTAGCCTATGACCCAGCAATTCCACTCCTAGGTGTATAACTAAGAGAACTAAAAACAGATACTCAAACAAAACTTGTACTTGAGTATTCATAGCTGCAGTGTTCACAACAGACAAAAGGTGGAAACAATCCAAATGTCCATCAACTAATAAATGGATAAACAAATTGTGGTCTATCCACTCAGTGGAATATTATTCAACCATGAAAACGAATGAAGTGCTGAGGCACGCTACTACACAGTGATCCTGGAAAACATTCTGTTAAGCGAAAGAGGTCAGACGCAAAAGGCCACAGATGTTACGATTCCATTTATATGCATGTCCAGTACAGGTAAATGCATAGAGACAGAAAGTAGCTTAGTGGTGCCAGGGGCTGGGAAGGGGGGGCAGGGGAGAGTGACTGCTAACAGCGTGAAAATAAATAAAGGAAACCTCACTTAAAGAGAAAGGAGGAGAGTGACATCAGCATCATGGCAGAGTGGACTTGCCCAGGAATTTCTCCCCTCTAACATACAATGAAAAGAGGCATCCATCCTCCAACAGAGGACATCCTAACACAACATAAAAACGTAGGCAAGACACGTAGCCACATGACAGAGGGTGGAGAGGCTGGAGGTCTCCTCGGAGGAGCTGGAATGGAGTAGGAGAAATCTTCGCTCCCTCCCCTAAAGACTGTGATCTGCGACCGTGAAAGGATCTGTGAGGGAAGGAACAGGGCATGGGATGTTCGTTCACAGGAACATCAAGGACCACCAAGGCCTGTGCAGCCTAGAGGGAAGACCTCTACTGGGGCGAAAGCTTTCATGGGGGGTGACATTGAGCCAACACCCCAGGAGAGCAAGATAGTGAGATCAGAGCGAGAAAGCCTGGAGTGCATGCAGGAGAAAGCACCTCTCCCCCGACCTGCCCTGCACCCACTCCACTGCCTGGGATCTTGGCTGAAGGCAGAGGGCTCAGAATACATGGCTCTTGACCCCCACCCAGTGGCGATAGGTGGTAACTGTAACTAAACAATAGCAGAATGCTTAAGATCCAACCCACCTCCTCTAGCAATATCAAACACTACATCAAATCTCCAGACCAGAGAGAAAACAAGTACCCAGAATTGAGTCCTGAGGAAATATGACAGAAATATGTAATCTAAACAACAATGAATTCAAAATAGCTATCATCAAAAAACTCAATGAGGTTAAACAGAATGTAGAGAAACAATTCAACGAGTTCAGAAGCTTCTTCACAAAAGAGATGGAAACTATAAATAAGAATCAGTCAGAAGTATTAGAGATGAAAGACACAATTGATGAGATAAAACAAAATACAGATTCCCTGAATGCCTGAGTGGACAGCATAGAGGAACATATCAGCATAATCAAAGACAGACATATTGAAATGCTCCAGATAGAGGAGGAGAGAGAACTAAGACTAAAAAGAAATGAAGAAAGTCTCTGAGAAATATCCATCTCAATTAAGAAATGCAACATAAGAATTATAGGTATTTGAGAAGGAGAATGGAGCAGAAAGCATGTTCAAAGAAATAATAGCAGAGAATTTCCCAAACCTAGGGAAAGAGAGGGAAGTCTGTGTGGAAGAGGCTTCCAGATATCCTAGATTTGCCAATGTAAAAAGACCTGCTGCAAGGCATATAGTAGTAAAACTGGCAAAAATGAATGACAAAGAAAGAATACTAAGGGCAGCAAGGCAGAGGAAAATAAGCTACAAAGGAACCCCTATCACACTTTCAGTGGATTTCTCTGCAGAAACCTTACAAGCTAGGAGAGAATGGAATGACATATTCAGATCTTCCAAACACAAACATTTTCAGCCAAGAATACTCTATCCAGCAAAAATATCCTTTAGCTATGAGGGAGAAATAAAAACTTTCCCAGACAAACAAAAACTAAGGGACTTTGTAGCCATGAGAACCCCACACAAAAGAAATCCTCAAGAAGGGCCTCATACCTGAAAAAAAAAAAACCTGGAGACAGGGGTCACAAAGCACAGAGTAAGGAGATAAATAGGTAGACAGAATAGGAATAGGCTAGCAAATACTCAAGCATAGCATTAAGCTAAAGGGAAGGAAAACACCAAAAACAAAGACAATCCTGTCATTTTAGCCACAGACTCACAACACAAGATGGAATAAGATGTGAGAAAAACAATTTAGGAGGGGAGGAGGAAAGAGTCTGAATCGGTTTAGACTAAGCAAACAAGAGGCCATCAGAATATGGACTATCTTATACACGAGATTCTGAATAGAAACCTCAGGGTAACCACTAAACAAAAAAGCAGAACAGAGACACAAAGAATAAATAAGGAGAAAACAAAGAAACACATCATAAAAAAACTACATAATTCAATGGGTAGACCAAAACAAACAGGATGAGAAACAAAGGAAACGCAGGAAAACTGGAAAATGAGTGATAAAATGGCAGCATTAAGCCCTCATACATCAATAATCACCCTAAATGTAAATGGAATGAATTCTCCAATAAAAAGACACAGAGTGGAGAGATGGATTAAAGAACAAGACCCAGCAGTATGCTGCCTCCAGGAAACACATCTCAGCTCCAATGACAAACACAGGCTCAGAGTGAAGGGGGGGAAGACGATACTCCAAGCTAATGGCAAACAAAAGAAAGCAGATGTCACAACACTTATATCAGACAAAGTAGACTTCAAGATGAGACAGGTAAAGAGAGACAAAGGGGGCAATATATAATGATCAAAGGGACACTCTAGCACGAAGACATAACACTTATAAATATCCATACCCTGAATACAGGAGCACCAAAGTTCATAAAGCAACTATTAACAAACCTAAAAGAAGATATTAATAATAATACAATAAAAGTAGGGGACCTCAACACCCCACTCACATCAATGGACAGATCATCCAGACAGAAAATCAACAAGGAAACAGTGGAATTAAATGAAAAGCTAAACCAGTTGGACTTAATAGACATATACAGAACACTCCATCCAAAAACAGCAGAATACACGTTCTTCTCAAGTGCGCACGGAACATTC
This sequence comes from Equus asinus, assembly GCF_041296235.1. Classification (NCBI taxonomy): domain Eukaryota; kingdom Metazoa; phylum Chordata; class Mammalia; order Perissodactyla; family Equidae; genus Equus; species Equus asinus. Next base: position 2,837,820 of record NC_091802.1, on the reverse strand, counting down.
TCAAGGATAGATCATATGTTGGGAAACAAGGCAAGCCTCTACAAATTTAAAAAAATTGAAATAATAACAAGCATCTTCTCCGACCATGATTCTATAAAGCTAGAAATTAATTACAAGAAAAAAGCTGAGAAAGGCACAAGGATGTGGAGATTAAACAATACGCTACTGAACAAGCAATGGATCATTGAAGAAATTAAAGAAGAAATAAAAAAATATCTGGAGACAAATGAAAATGATAACATGCCATACCAACTCAGTATGGGATACAGCAAAAGCTGCATTAAGAGGGAAATTCATCGCAATTCAGGCACATCTTAACAGACAAGAAAAATCCCAAATCAGCAATCTTAAACTACACCTAACTGAATTAGAGAAAGAAGAACAAACTAAGCCCAAAGTCAGCAGAAGGAGAGAAATAATAAAAATCAGAGCAGAAATAAATGCTATTGAAACAAAAAAGGCAGTAGAAAGGATCAATGAAACAAAGAGCTGGTTCTTTGAGAAGATAAATAAAATTGACAAACCCCTAGCCAGACTTACAAAGAAAAAAAAGAGATAGCTCAGATAAACAAAATCAGAAATGAAAAAGGAGAAATAACAGCAGACTCCACAGAAATACAACAGATTATAAGAGAATACTATGAAAAACTATATGCCAACAAAATGGATAATCTAGAGGAAATGGATAAATTCTTAGATTCTTACAACCTCCCAAAGCTGAATCAAGAAGTAATACAGGGGCCAGCCCCGTGGCTGAGTGGGTAAGTTCACGCACTCTGCTTTGGTGGCCCAGGGTTTTGCTGGTTCAAATCCTGGGCGCGGACATAGCACTGCTCATCAGGCCATGCTGAGGCGGCATCCTACATGCCACAACTGGAGGGACCCACAACTAAAAATACACAACTCTGTACCAGGGGACTTTGGGGAGAAAAAGGAAAAATAAAATCTTAAAAAAAAGAAGAAGAAATAGATAATTTGAACAGACCAATCACAGGTAAAGAGATTGAAACAGTAATCAAAATCATCCCAAAGACTAAAATCCCAAGACCAGACAGCTTTCCTGGGGAATTCTACCAAACTTTCAGAGAGGATTTAATACCTATCCTTCTCAAGCTATTCCAAAAAATTAGGGAAGATGGAACACTTGCTAACACATTCTATGAGGCCAACATCACACTGATACCAAAGTCTGACAAGGACAACACAAAAAACGAAAACTACGGGCCAATATTGCTGATGAACATAGATGCAAAAATTCTCAGCAAAATATTGGCAACCTGAATACAGAAATATATCAAAAGGATCATACACCATGATCAAGTGAGATTCATACCAGGGACACAGGGATGGTTCAACATCCACAAATCAATCATCGTGATACAGCACACCAACAAATTGAGGAATAAAAACCACATGATCATCTCAATAGATGCAGAGAAAGCATTTGACAAGATCCAACAGCCATTTACGATAAAAACTCGTAACAAAATGGGCATAGAAGGCAATTACCTCAACATAATAAAGGCCATATATGACAAACCCACAGCCAACATCATACTCAATGGGCAAAAACTGAGCGCCATCCCTCTGAGAACAGGAACAAGACAAGGATGCCCACTATCACCACTCTTATTCAACACGGTACTGGAGGTTTTGGCCAGAGCAATTAGGCAAGAGGAAGGAATAAAAGGAATCCAAATAGGGAGAGAAGAAATGAAACTCTTGCTGGTTGCAGACGACCTGATCTTATATATAGAAAACCCAAAACAATCCATCGGAAAACTATTAGAAATAATTAATAACTACAGTAAAGTTACAGGGTACAAAATCAACTTACAAAAATCAGTTGCTTTTCTATACTCTAATAACGAACTTACAGAAAGAGAACTCAAGAATACAATTCCATTACAATGGCAACTAAAAGAATAAAGTATCTAGGAATAAATCTAACCAAGAAGTGAAGGACTTATACAACGAAAACTATAAGACATTACTGAAAGTAACTGATAATGACTAAAGAGATGGAAAGAGATTCTATGCACATGGATTGGAAGAATAAACATAGTTAAAATGTCCATACTACCCAAAGCAATCTACAGATTCAATGCAATCCCAATCAGAAGTCCAATGACGTTCTTCACAGAAATAGAGCAAAGAATCCTAAAATTCATATGAGGCAACCAAAGACCCTGAATTGCTAAAGCAATCTTGAGAAAAAAGAACAAAGCTGGAGGTATCACAATCCCTGACTTCAAAACGTTCTACAAAGCCATAGTGATCAAAATGGCATGGTACTGGTACAAAAACAGGCACACAGATTGATGAAACAGAACTGAAAGCCCAGAAATAAAACCACACATCTACAGACAGTTAATCTTCGACAAAGGAGCTGAGAACATACAATGGAGAAAGGAAATTCTCTTCAATAAGTGGTTTTGGGAAAACTGGACAGCCACATGCAAAAGAATGAAGATAGACCATTATCTCATGCTATACACAAAAATAAACCCAAAATGGATCAAAGACTTGAAGATAAAACTCCTGGAAGATAATACAGGTAGTACACTCTTTGACATTGATCTTAAAAGGATCTTGCTGAATACCATGTGTTCTTGGACAAGGGAAACAAAAGAAAAAATAGGCAAGTGGGACCTCATCAGACTAAAGAGCTTCTGCAAGGCAAAAGAAACTACGATCAAAACCAAAAGACAACCCACCAACTGGGAGAAAATATTTGCAAATCATGTATCTGACATGGGGTTAATCTCCATAATATATAAGGAACTCACACAACTGAACAATAAAAAAACAAACAGCCTGATCAAAAAATGGGCAGAGGTTTCATAGGAGTGATGTCAGCAACATGGCCGCGTGAGCTCACCCCGGACTCTCTCCCCTCCAAATTACAACCAACAAGAGCAACTGCTTTCCAACCAAAGAAAAAAATCCTAATAACAGAAATCACTGGAGACCCACAGCAGCCAAACAACAGAGGGCGGAGAGGCTGGAGCCGGCCTTGGAGGAGCTGGAATGGGGTAGGAGAGAACTTTGCTACCTCCCCTAGAGGCTGGGATCGCTGCCGCGGGTGCAGGAAGGAGCGGGGGAAGGGGCTGTGCATCCGGGATTGTCCAGGACTCCTGCCGCCCATGCAGTAGAAACCCTCTAACGGAGAAAGCTTTTGCGTGGGGGAATCCCATCAAGCCAGGGCCCCGGGAGACCAGAGAGCTAGAGCTGATCCGGGTGCAGGTCAGGGCGCAAGAGAAAGTGCCCCTCCTCCCCCAACTGGCACTGCGCACCCCATCAGGGCTGAAGGCACAGGGCTCAGAACATGCGGCTCTCGACCCCCATCTGGTGGTGACAGCCTGTAACTGCAACCGAATAATAGCATCATGCGCAAAAACCGCTCCTCTACCATCCAGCAATTTGTAAAATCTCTGGTCCAAAAGGAAAACAATAAAAATACAAAAGTAGGTCCTGAGGGCTTGGAAATGGGTAAACTAAGTGAAGAGGAGTTCAAAATAGGTATCCTCAAAATATTCAATGAGGTAAAGGGAAATACAGAGAAACAAGTCAATGAGTTCTGGAGTTACTTCACAAAAGAGAGTGAAACTATAAAGAAGAATCAATCAGAAATACTAGAGATGAAAAATACAATGGATCAGATAAAAGAGAATATGGATTCCCTGAATGCCCATGTAGACACCATGGAGGAGAAAATTAGCATAATCGAAGATAGACAGGCTGAATGGCTCCAGACAGAGGAAGAAAGAGAACTAAGAATTTAAAAAACTGAAGAAAGTCTCAGAGAAATAGCTGGCTCAAGGAGAAAATGCAGCTTAAGAATAATCGGAATTTCTGAGGACGTGGAAAAGGAAAATGGAGCAGAAAGTGTGTTCAATGAAATAATAGAAGAGAACTTCCCAAATCTAGGGATTGAGAGAGAAATGTGTGTGAAGGAAGCTTTCAGATCTCCTAGATTTGTCAATGTAAAAAGACCTACTGCAAGGCATATAGAGTAAAACTGGCAAAAATGAATGACAAAGAAAGAATACTCAGGGCAGCCAGGCAGAAGAAAATAACCTACAAAGGACCCCCTATCAGGTTTTCAGCAGATTTCTCTACAGAAACCTTAAAAGCTAGGAGAGATTGGAGTGACGTATTCAAAACTTTAAAGGATAAAAATCTTTAGCCAAGAATACTCTATCTAGTAAAACCGTCCTTCAGATATGAGGGAGAAATTAAATCTTTTCCAGACAAACAAAAGCTAAGGGACTTCGTAGTCACAAGACCTCCACTACAAGAAATCCTCAAGAAGGCTCTCATACCTGAAATAAGAAAAAAAGGGAGAAAAGGGCCACAAAACACAGAGTAGGGAGACAAATAGATAGAATCTGAATAGGATAGCAAACATTCAACTATAGCATTAGGATAAAGGGAAGTAAATCATCAAAGCAAAGACAGTCTTATCACTCTAACCACAAACTCACAACACCAGTTGGAATAAGAGATGGAAATAATAATTTAGGAGGGGAGGAGGAAAGGGACTGAAACAGTCTAGGCTAAGGAAGTAAGAGGCCACCAGAAAATGGACTATGTTATACACGAGATTCTGAATATAAACTTCAGGGTAGCCACTAAACTAAAAAACAGAACAGAGACACAAAACATAAATAAGGAAAAATCTAAGAAACCCAGCATAAGAAATTGCAGAAGTCAATGGGTAGGCTAAAACACACAGGACGAGAAACAAAGGAAACACAGGAAAACCAGAAAACGAGCAACAGAATGACAGCATTAATTCCACATGCATCAATACTTACCCTCAATGTAAACAGATTGAGCTCACCAATAAAAAGACACAGAGTGGCAAAATGGATTAAAGAACAAGATCAAACAATTTGTTGCCTCCAGGAAACACACCTCAGCTCCAAGGACAAACACAGGCTCAGAGTGAAGGGGTAGAGACAATACTGCAAGCTAACAGCAAACAAAAGAAAGCAGGTGTCACAATACTTATATCAGACAAAACAGACTTCAAGATAAGGCAGGTAAAGAGAGACATAGAGGGCCAATATAGAATGATCAAAGGCACACTTCATCAAGAAGAAATAATGCTTATAAATATCTACGCACCCAACACAGGAGCACCAAAGTTCATAAAGCAAATATTAACAAACCTAAAAGAAGATATCCAAAATAACACAATAATACTAGGGGACCTCAACACCCCACTCACATCAATGGACAGATCATCCAGACAGAAAATCAACAAAGAAACAGTGGAGATAAATGCAAAGTTAAAACAGTTGGACTTATTAGACATATATAGATCACTCCATCCAAAACCAGCGGAATACACGTTCTTCTCAAGTGCGCATGGAACATTCTCAAGGGTAGATCATATGTTGGGAAACAAGGCAAGCCTCTACAAATTTAAAAAAATTGAAATAATAACAAGCATCTTCTCCGATCATAATGCTACAAAGCTAGAAATTAATTACAAGAAAAAAGCTGAGAAAGGCACGAGGATGTGGAGATTAAACAATATGCTACTGAACAAGCAATGGATCATTGAAGAAATTAAAGAAGAAATAAAAAAATACCTGGAGACAAATGAAAATGATAACATGCCATACCAACTCGTATGGGATGCAGTAAAAGCTGTATTAAGAGGGAAATTCATCGCAATACAGGTACATCTTAACAGACAAGAAAAACCCCAAATCAGCAATCTTAAACTACACCTAACTGAATTAGAGAAAGAAGAACAAACAAAGCCCAAAGTCAGCAGGAGAGAAATAATAAAATCAGAGCAGAAATAAATGCTATTGAAACAAAAAAGGCAGTAGAAAGGATCAATGAAACAAAGAGCTGGTTCTTTGAGAAGATAAATAAAATTAACAACCCCTAGCCAGAGTTATAAAGAAAAAAAGAGAGAAAGCTAAAATAAACAAAATCAGAAATAACAGCAGACTGCACAGAAATACAACGGATTATAAGAGAATACTACAAAAAACTATATGCCAACAAAATGGATAATCTAGAGGAAATGGATAAATTCTTGGAGACCTACAATCTCCCAAAGCTTAGTCAAGAAGAAGCAGACAATTTGAACAGACCAATCACAAGGAAAGAGATTGAAACAGCCATCAAAAGCATCCCAAAGAATAAAACCCCAGGACCAGGTGGCTTTCCTGGGGAATTCTACCAAACTTTCAGAGAGGATTTAATACCTATCCTTTTCATGCTATTCCAAAAAATTAGGGAGGATGAAACACTTCCTAACACATTCTATGAAGCCAAAATCATGCTGATACCAAAGCCTGACAAGGACACCACGAAAAAAGAGAACTACAGGCCAATATCGCTGATGAACACAGATGCAAAAATTCTAAAGAAAATTTTGGCAATCCGAATTCAGCAATTCCTCAAAAGGATCATATATCATGATCAAGTGGGATTCATACCAGGGACACAGGGATGGTTCAACATCTGCAAATCAATCAATGTGATACACCACATCAACGAACTGAGGAATAAAAACCACATGATCATCTCAATAGATGCAGAGAAAGCATTTGACAAGATCCAACAGCCATTTATGATAAAAACTCTGAACAAAATGGGGATAGAAGGAAACTACCTCAACATAATAAAGGCCATATATGACAAACCCACATACTCAATGGGCAAAAACTGAGCGCCATCCCCCTGAAAACAGGAACGAGACAAGGATGCCTACTATCACCACTCTTATTTAACATAGTACTGGAGGTTTTGGCCAGAGCAATTAGGCAAGAAAAAGGAATAAAAGGGATCCAAATAGGGAGAGAAGAAGTGAAACTCTCACTGTTTGCAGATGACATGATCTTAGATATAGAAAACCCCAAAGAATCCATTGGAAAACTTTTAGAAGTAATCAACAACTACAGCAAAGTTTCAGGGTATAAAATCAATTTACATAAATCAGTAGCATTTCTATACTCTAATAATGAACTAACAGAAAAGTAACTCAAGAACACAATACCATTCACAATCTCAACAAAAAGAATAAAATACCTTGGGGTGAATTTAACTAAGGAAGTGAAAGACCTATACAACGAAAATTACAAGGCTTTTCTGAAAGAAATGGATGACAACATAAAGAGATGGAAAGACATTCCATGCACATGGATTGGAAGAATAAACATAGTTAAAATGTCCATTCTACCTAAAGCAATCTACAGATTCAACGCCATCCCAATCAGAATCCCAATGACATTCTCTACAGAAATAGAACAAAGAATCCTAAAATTCATATGGGGCAACAAAAGACCCCGAGTTGCTGCAGCAATCCTGAGAAAGAAGAACAAAGCTGGAGGCATCACAATCCTTGACTTCAAAACATGCTACAAAACTACAGTAATCAAAACAGCACGGTACTGGTACAAAAACAGGTGCACAGATCAATGGAACAGAATTGAAAGCCCAGAAATAAAACCACACATCTATGGACAGCTAATCTTCAACAAAGGGGCTGAGGGCATACAATGGAGAAAAGAAAGTCTTTTCAACAAATGGTGCTAGGAAAACTGGAAAGCCACATGTAAAAGAATGAAAATTGACCATTCTTTCTCATCATTCACCAAAATAAATTCAAAATGGATCAAAGACCTAAAGCTGAGACCTGAAACCATAAGCCTTCTAGAAGAAAATGTAGGCAGTACACTCTTTGACATCAGTATTAAAAGGATCTTTTCGGACACCATGTCTTCTCAGACAAGGGAAACAATAGAAAGAATAAACAAATGGGACTTCATCAGACTAAAGAGCTTCTTCAAGGCAAGGGAAAACAGGATTGAAACAAAAAAACGACCCACTAACTGGGAAAAAATATTTGCAAGTCATACATCTGACAAAGGTTTAATATCCATAATATATAAAGAACTCACACAACTCAACAACAAAAAATCAAACAACCTGATCAAAAAATGGGCAGGAGACACGAACAGACATTTCTCCAAAGAAGATGTATGGCTAGAAAATAGGCACATGAAAAGATGTTCATCATCGCTGTGTATCAGGGAAATGCAAATCAAAATTACACTAAGATATCACCTTACACCCATTAGAATGGCAAAAATAACTAAAACAAATAGTAACAAATGTTGGAGAGGTTGTGGAGAAAAAGGAACCCTCATACACTGCTGGTGGGAATGCAAACTGGTGCAGCCACTATGGAAAACAGTATGGAGATTCCTCAAAAAACTAAAAATAGAACTACCATACGATCCAGCTATCCCACTACTGGGTATCTACCCAAAGAACCTGAAGTCAGCAATTCCAAAAGTCCCATGCACCTCTATGTTCACTGCAGCATTATCTACAATAGCCAAGACGTGGAAGCAACCTAAGTGCCCATCAACAGATGATTGGATAAAGAAGATGTGGTACATATATACAAGGGAATACTACTCAGCCATAAAAAAGAACAAAATCATTCCATTTGCAATAACATGGATGGACCTTGAGAGAATTGTTAAGTGAAATAAGCCAGATAGAGAAGGACGATCTCTGTATGACTCCACTCATGTGAGGAATTTAAACATGTGGACAAAGAGAACAGATTAGTGGCTACCAGGGGAAAGGGGGGATGGGGGGTGGGCACAAAGGGTGAAGGGGTGCACCCACAACACGACTGACGGACAACAATGTACGACTGAAATTTCACAAGACTGTAATCTATCAGTAACTCAATAAAAAAAAATGGACAGAGGGTAGGAACAGACATTTTTCCGAAGAAGATACACGGATGGCTAGTAAACACATGAAAAGGTGCTCAACATCACTAATCATTAGGGAAATGCAAATCAAAACTACACTAAGATATCACCTTATACCTGTTCAAATGGCTATAATCACTAAGACTAAAAATAACAAATGTTGGAGAGGGTGTGGAGAGAAGGGAACCCTCACACACTGCTGGTGGGAATGCAGACTGGTGCAGACACTATGGAAAACAGTATGGAGATTCCTCAAAAAACTAAAAATAGAGCTACCATATGACCCAGCCATCCCACTACCGGGTATCTATGCAAACAATTTGAAATCAACAACCCAAAGTAACATATGCACCCCCATGTTCACTGCAGCACTATTCACAATAGCGAAGACGTGGAAACAATCCAAGTGCCCGTCAACTGATGATTGGATAAATAAGGTGTGGTCTATATATACAATGGAATAGTACTCAGCCAGAAAAAAAGACAAAAACATCCCATTTCCAACAACGTGGACCTGGAGGGAATTATGCTAAGTGAAATAAGCCAGACTGAGAAACACAAACATCAGATGATTTCACTCCTATGTGGAAGATAAACAAGCACATGGGCAAAGAGAACAGTTCAGTGGTTGCCAGGGGAAGCGGGGGGGGTGGGGAGCACAGGGAGTGAAGGGGAGCACTTATGTGATGACAGTCAAGAAATAACATACAACTGAAACCTCACATTGATGTAAACTATTATGAACTCAGTAAAAAAAACAGTCAGGAAGCCCTGAGAAGGGAGCTCACACAGCACTCGGTGCAGCGGCGTAACCGGCAGGAGGGGAAGCAGAGAATTATTTTGACAAGGGAGGGCATCAGTCACATGGGAATACCATCCCCTGTTTTTAAGAAAAAGAAGGAAGCTTAGTCCCTGCCCCAGCAACGATCCACTAACCATGGCTTGTGGCCAAGGGGAAACCAGCGCAACCTCCAACTCACGCTCTCCAGTGAATTTTCATTCAAAACAACCCTCCCCAATTTCCTCCAAAAACCCAGTAAAACCTGACCTTCCCTCTGTCCCCTGTACCCGCCTGTGTCTCACCATAGCTTTCATGCCCCGAATTGCAGTTGCTCTGTCATTCCTGAATAAACCCCTTTTGCTGGTAAAATAACTGGCTGGGTTTTGTTTGTCTGTGTGTTTGTTTTGCTGAGGAAGGTTGGCCCTGAGCTAACATCTGTGCCGGTATTCCTCTATTTCGTATGTGGGACGCCACCTCACAATAGCTGATGGGTGGTGTAGGTCCACCCCCAGGATCCGAACCCACAAACCAAGGCCTCTGAAGCGGAGTGCACCGAACTTAACCACTAGGCCACAGGGCCAGGCTGGCCCCCAGTTTTATTTTTAAGGTCAACAGTAGGTATGGGTTTTCCTTCTGGGGCGAGGAAAATGTTTTAGAACTAGATAAACGCAATGGTGGCACAACATTGTGAATATCCTAAATGCCACTGAATTGTGTACTTTCAAATGGTTAAAATGGAGAGTTTTGTGTTGTATGAATATGAGTCAATTAAAAAGAAAAAAAACAGAGGCAGGCAGCTTCCCATCCACAGCCCACCACCCCAGGCCCGGGACCCAGCGATCAGCTTCTCCTGGGCTTCGCTCATTTCCAGCTTGTTCTGGACCAGCTTGCTCTGGCCCGAGGTCCCCCGGGAAGAGCTTTTGGCCCAGAGAGGGATGGACACAGACCCAAGAGGGAGCCAGCGACCGTGAAACCACCGACCCCCACCGCTGACTACAGCGCCACACACTGGCGGGGCCAGGCTCCCCCAGCTTCTGGTCGCTGGTCAGAGAAACAGCCTCAGGCGAGTTACTGCGGCCTGAAGGTCAAGCCTCAGCCTTGACCCCTGCAAGACCACCCCGCAGCGAGCAGCTGAGCCAAGGTTCCCTTTCTGCCTGCTGATGAGGACTTTGAGCCAACGAGCCTGAAGCCCTTTGGCCTGGGCTTCTTATATTTCTGATACAATTTAAAAATTATCACTTGAGTATTCCTGCATGCCTCTTTTGGGGGAAGAGACTATAGAATTTGTTCTCCCTGTGTATGGAATGAAAAATCTGAAGTCAGAGTGTCTGAGAGCAAATCCTGCCTCCTCCTGGCCATGCGACCTTGGGCAAGTTACTTAACTGCCGTGCCTCAGTTTCCTTTTCTGTAACATGGGCCAAATAAAAGTTCTTCCCTTGTAGGGTTGTTACGGGGTTGCGTGAGTAACACATGTAACATGCTGACAGCGGTGCCTGGTGTCCAACAAGGGCCAGTGATCAGGTGGGTTTTTCAAGCCCCGTTTAGTGCTATCTGGACAAGAGGCATTGAAAAGAAGTGAAATTGAAAACAGGAGAAACTTGAAAAGAGGGACACAGGAAGTGTATCTAGATACATACTTTGCATTTCTTTTTCACAACACATATATCAATCAATATACGGCCTCTTTCTCCCTGACTTTAGTTGCCCCCCCACCATCCCATATTCAGGGTGATTAAACCAAATTGTCCAGATCTGTCGTTCCAAGCTCACGTTGATGTCGCTCTTGCCTGCCTCTCTCCAGCCCCAGCCCCCTATTGTCTCTCTGTGCACTGTGACCCAGCTGCACGGAATGCAGCACAGTCTGAAGGTTCTCACGGTCTTAGCAAGGATGACCACATCCAGCTGTGCAGGCTGTGCACAGCACAACTCCGGAGTAGCTCAGATCTTAGCCCACCCTTTTTCCTGTGTGTCCTCTCCTCTGTCAAGGAGATGACGGGCATTGCCAATCCCCTCCTTATTTCCCTTTCCCTTGTAAAGGGGCCTTGTCCTTCCCAGCAGTTGGCTTGAGTGCTCTCAACCCGATCTCCAGCTCCAGCGGCCCTGAGACGTCTAAGTCACAGAGCCTCTCACGTTCCTTAGGCATCACACTGGGCTCAGGGACAGTCACTGACTTAAGGGGGTGCAGTCAGAGTGAAGCTGGGATTGCTCCTGGTGTGCTGAGAGGTGGACGAGGGATCTGGGCTCCAGGGCCTGCTGGCAGCCATGTATACCTAGTTAACATCCACTGAGAGCCTCTGTGGCAGAGTTGGTTCCCAGTGCTTTACCTGTATGAGGTGTTGTCTTCACAACAGCCCCATGAAGTAGGTACCCTGATTGTCTCCATACCACCAATGAGGAAACCAAGGCTTTCAGGGGTGAAAGGATATCCGGCTAGTAAGTGGTGGAGTCAGGATTTGAACCCAAGCTCAACCAGTAGGCTGGGCATCTTGCTTCCATGAGGGAAACGGGCTCAAGACAAAGCCACACACGGATGGAGGTGGAGAGAACCACAGTGAACTGCAGCTGTAGCCTTGATGATACTGGGAACCCCTGGGTCACACTGCACCTGAAGCCTTCTCTATTGCTAGCTTTTCAGTATGGATGTCGTTGCATTTCCTTTGGTGTTTGAGCTCATTTGAAATAGGTTTTCTGTCACTTGTTAACAGATAGCCTAATGGATGCAAAGGCTAAGCTCAAGGTCCTTTCCTCCTGCAACATCTTCTTGAAGGCCCTCTTCTGGCCTTCCTAACCCCCATCAGGCTCCTTCAGAGGGCTGCACCTGCACAGCTTGCTCCATCTGCCTCTGGGCCACGAGCACCTGCATCTGGTCCCTGCGGGGTCCGGCCCCAGCACGCTCCTCATCCGCCCCATTCTTTCCTGCACTTGTTCACGGCTCTCTGCCAGCAGCACCCAGCTGGGCGCACAGCCTGCTTGGAGACACGTCAGAGCTCCCGCAGCCCCACCGCCTGCAACAGCAGCCTGCAAACGGGAAGGCGGAGCTGGGCAAGGGGGTCCTGGGCAGCCAGGGCTGCTGGGCCTGAGCCCCCCTTCCAACTGAAGTCCCGCTTGCGCTGCCGGGAAGGCCTGCTCTCGCCTCCCCGTCCCTCTGCAGGTGCTGCTGCCCTCCCGGGCCCAGCTCTCACCTCCCTCACCCGGGGAGCCTCTGTGGCCTGGTCTGCGCCATGCAGCTCCCTGCTATGAATTCCCAGCCAACGACTCTCCCAGGAAAGGGCACGCTTGGTTGTTCATAGGCTTTCCCATCTTATGTCCCCTTGTGCTCCCTGGAACAGCCACCTACGTGGTGTGTTTGAGGAAACTGAGGCCCAAAGAGGTTAAATGACTTGCTCCAAGTACACAGACGGCGCCAGGACAAGAATCTAGCTTTCCTGATGGCCACCCCTGGGCGACTTGCGATTTACTATTTAATCACATGGGAGTTAACTCCTGTTACTGCTGCTGCTGCTGCCACTTCTACAACCACGACTACAGCCACCACTGCCACTACCACCACCACTACCACTACTACCACCGCCAGTACAACTACCCCTATCACTACTACCATTACCACCAGCACTACTGCTACCACCACCACCTCCGCCAGCCCCAGCACACCCGCACCGCTCCCGCCACTGAACCAGCAGCGACAGCAGGGTCCCCGCGCACAGGCGCCTCCGGTAGGAGAGCTCCTCCCACCCCGGCCTGGGACTCGGGAGAGCTGGGTGGTGTGTCCGTCTTATACATCAGGACCCCCAGGCCCGGAAAGCCGAGCAGCCTCCTAGGATGCCAGAGCCGGAGACGAGATGAGTCTTCCACCCTTGGGTTTGGGCTGGGAGCCAGCGAAGATAGGAAGGGGCGTTTATTCTCCCCCAGAAGAGGATGGCTACAGCGTCGCAGGGCTGAGGACCGCTGGCCTGGGGACCTCCGCAGACCCGAAGCTGGCTGGCTCACTGTGGCCACCTCCCTGCCAGGAAGGCCTGCGAGGTCAGCATCACGAATAGACAGGCGCCTCTTCTCCGTGCAGGGGCCTGGGGCTCACCAGGCAAGTCCCAGTCCCTGGGGGCACGAGGGTTCCCCTGCTAAAGGGGCTGGCCTTTTCTCCAGGGCTGTGGGAGGACAGGCCGTCTGTGCGGTGCCCCCACTGGAGTCTGTGAGGGGCTCAGGTCGCTTCTCTTTCCTATCAAGGGCGTGAGGAGCTGGCTTATAAACTGGACTAGGCCGGCAGACACAGAGGCCCCGGGGAACGTGTTAACCCTAAAGATCCCCAGGCCCCGCAGGCCCCTGCCACCTCTGGATTCTGACCCAGCAGGTCTGGGTGCAGCTGGGAACCCTGTGATCCTATTGTTCAGGCGGAGTTCACCCCGCGAGCCCACCCGACATGGAAGCGAGGAGGAACAGCCACGCAGGGGCTCCAGCTGGTCAGCCGCCAGCCCAGGGAGCTGCCCACCGGGCCTGTCCGTCAGAGCGGCCTGCCGCTTCCTCACTTTGTGGGCAGAGAAGCTGGTGCCCAAAGAGAGAAAGGGGCTGGTGGAGGTCTCCCACAAATCTACCCCAGGGCCGGGAGGAGGACCCCAGCAGGCCCTGGGCCTCCGGGGGAGACCCTGTGGATGCCGCAGGGACGTGCCACCCCTGTCCCCAGGCCCCAGCGCCCACCCTGGTTGGCCGCCCACCGTGGTCCTCTCACCCATATGCCTACGGCCACGTTCAGGGCAAAATACACGGTGATGACGATGATGTCCGCCACGCTAAGCTGCGGCCCGGACGCGTGGGAGTGGGCAGTGGAGTTGTTTGCTGTCATCCTGCAGCAGCCACCAGCACAGAGTGGAGGGACCGAGGGCCGGAAAGGGCCTCCTGGCAGGCAATAAATTGATCATTAAACCGAGCAGGCCCGTGGCATCCCCAGCCCACTGTATGGCCGCCTGCTGGGAAACTGCTTCAAAGTGCAGCTCCCTCTCCCCCCACCGCCCCCCCCCGCCCCACCGTGTGGGGAGCAAATCCAGAGGCAGGAGCTGGGGGAGCTGGGGGAGGGGGACAGGAGCCTCCTGGAGCTCAGAGGAGGTTTGGGGAAAATACAAGGAGTTTAGTGGATCCAAAGGCAATCAGGATGGTCCCAGAAAGAAAGGGCTGAGTCACCTAATAGGTGGCCCAATCTACATTTAATCTGTAGGAGCAGCATGGGAGGTTGGGGACAGAGGCCTCACCTCTGGGGACACCACTGTGATGGGCAGCAGAGCCCTCCTGCAGCCCTTGGGCTGTGAGCGGACCAAGAGCCACTTGGGATGGTAAGTCCTGCATTATGTGGTTTATTCCAGCCACGACAGTCCTGGCCCCAGAGAGTGCCCCTGTCGGACAATAAAGGCCTGTCATCAACATTTCTGCCCTTTTTTTCTAGACCAGTGAAACAGGCCTGAGCCCCACCACCTGACCATTCATTTGGGTCCCTGTGGGTCTGCCCAGCACCACAGAGAGACTGATATCTGGCGAGAGCCTGTGAGGGGCCGAGGGATGTGCTTGGTTGTTCTACACGCTATCCAGTGTCATGCTTGGAGCAGTCGCTCTGAGGAGGTGGTGTCACATCACTGTCAAGGGACGGAGGCCGGGAGGCTGAGCCCTCTGTCCTTTGACAGCCACTTCAGGGGTGAGGCTGGCATTTAGCCCCAGATCTGACCCCTGTCCTCCCCGTTCCTGGCAGCGATGGCTCTGTTTCCACCGGATTCCGTGGAGTCCTTCCTGCTGGGGTGCTTGCTCACTAATTAAATCAGCGTGTACAGCCATGCGGGCGTTGCAGCGCTGCGGTCCGTGGAGTTGCAAAGCATTTGAAGTTTAACTGACACACCGCCTTTTCAGAAGTGTTAATGAGTGAGCGCCTGCCACTGAGAACACGCTGGCCTGCAAACCCAACCGTGTCTACTGCTCAGTAACCTGAGACGGAGGGTTTAAAGATTAATCCTCTCACACTCAGGACTAGATAGAGGAGAGGAAAGTTAAGTCACTGCTTGTAGTAAACCCAGGCGAGCTCTGACGGCCCCCCACCCGCCAAATCTCCTCGCCTTCCACCAGTGAGACTCTCAGATGGTGTTAACTCTCCAAGCCACCGTGAGACACGTAGCATAAATCAGAGGCTCACTTTGTACCAGACAGGGGGCCCATTGGATAAGGTCCAAATTTACTAATCCTGTCTCCCAAAGACAAAGTATTGGAGAAAATGGTATTTGGTCCTCTCCCTCTGCCTGGGTCTCAGAAGGAAATAAACCCTTGGAGACACACCCGCCCCTGCTGGTCAGAAGTCCTGGGAAAAGAAGCCGCTAGAGGCCGGCCCTGCCCTGACAGACGGGGACGGGCAGAGGATATGAGGGAGAATGCAATTTGCTTTTGTTTTAATTAATAGATTTTATTTTTTCAGCAGTTTAGGTTTTTGGAAAATTAAGCAAAAAGGACAGAGTTCCTCTATACTCCCTCACACCCCCCAACCTGGTTCCCCACTGTCCCCTCCTGCAGCAGTGGGGCGTTTGTTGCAATGAGGGACCACACGGACGCATCCCTGTCACCGAGAGGCCGAGGTTCATGTCAGGGCTCGCTCTGCGCGTTGTACCTTCTGTGGGTCTGACACACAGCTGTGCCTCGCTTTGCGCATACATGTTTTTTAGGAACTAAAAGTTTGTGGCAACCCCGCATTGAGCAAGTCTATCAGCACCATTTTTCCAGCAGAATTTGCTCACTTGTGTCTGTGTCACATTTTGGTAACTCTTGCAATATTTCAAACTTTTTTCACTATATTCACTATATTCAACTTTTTTCACATATATTTCACTATATATTCACGATATTTGTTACAGCCATTGTGATCTGTGATCTTTGATGTTACTATTGTAACTATTTGGGGAGCCATGAACCACGCCCACATAAGAGGAGGAACTTAATTAATAAATGCTGTGTGTCTTCTGACTGCTTAACCCCCAGCCGTCCCCTCGTCTCCTCCTCCTCGGGCCGCCCTGTTCCAGAGATACAGCGACACCGAAATCAGGCCAGTCAACGACTCTACAATGTCCCCTAAAGGTTCAAGTGAAAAGAAGAACCGCACGTGTCTCACGCCAAATCAACAGCTAGAAATGATTAAGCGTGGGGAGGCGTGGACTCAGTAACAAAATGGAGCGACATGCATCAGGGCTTCTAAAGTGGAGCTGCGAGGCCATCGAGGAAGGGAGGCTTGCGCACGTCCACCACGTCTCTGCCCAGATGGAATGTGACTTTTTGAACTGTGCCTTCCTCTTGTTATCTTGACCTTCCTTTAAGAAGAGAAAAAATCGCTTACTCCTATAGAAAAATGCTTACTCCCATACATAACAACGCTTTTGCCTTGGACAAGGTCTTAGGAACCAATCACGCGTAGCCAGGGGCTAACAGCTGCCCGAGCCAATCACCCATCTTGCAAAACAACCTGAGGGAGTCCTCTCTTTTGTCTTTATTAACCCTTGCCTTCTTTGTCTTCTCCGGAGCACATTTTGGGTTTTTGAATAAAGTGCGATTCTAATTGCCCAGAGAAATATCTGTTGCTTAAATTGCTGTGATTTTTCCTTGGTCGACAGAAGAAAGCATGTCAAAAGCCGAGACAGGCCGAAAGCTGGGCCTCCTGTGCCAAACAGTTGGCCAAGTTGTGAGTGCGAAGGAAAAGTTCTTGAAGGAAATTAAAAGTGCTACTCCAGTGAACACACGAATGACAAGAAAGCGAGGCAGGCTCATTGCTGACGCAGAGACAGTTTTAGTGACGCGTCTGTGTGGGTCTGTCATTGTAACGAATGCCCCACTCTGCTGCAGGAGGTGACAGTGGGGGCTACAGGACCAACCCAGCCACGACCGTCCCTTAAGCCAAAGCCTGATCCAGAACAAGGCCCTAACTCTTCAACTCTGTGAAGGCTGAGAGAGGGGAGGAAGCTGCAGAAGAGAAGTCTGAAGCCAGCAGAGGTTGGTTTGTGAGGTTTAAGGAAGAAACCATCTCCATAACACAAAGTGCCAGGAGGAGCAGCAAGTCCTGATGTAGAAGCTGCAGCCAGTTCTCCAGAAGATCTGGCTGAGATAAACCATGAAAGTGGCTACACTAAACAAAGGTTTTCACTGTAGACGAAATAGCCTTCTATTGGAAGAGGATGCCATCCAGGACTTCCATAGCTAGAGAGGAGAAGTCAAAGCCCGGCTTCAAAGCTTCAAAAGACAGGCTGACTCTCTTGTTAGGGGCTCATGCAGCTGGTGACTTTAAGTTGAAGTCAATGCTCATTTACCATCCGGAAAATTCTAGGGCCCTTAAGATTTGTGCTAAATCTACTCTGCCTGTGCTCTGTAAATGGAACAACAAAGCTTGGATGACTGCACATCTGTTTGCAACTTGCTTTACTGAATATTTTAAGCCCACTGCTGAGACCTGCTGCTCAGAAAAAATGATTCCTTTCAAAATATTACTGCTCGTTGACAATGCACCTGGTCACCCAAGAGCTCTGACAGAGACGCACGATGAGATGGATGTTGTTTTCGTGCTGCTAACACAACATCCACTCTGCAGCCCATGGATCAAAGAGTAATTTCAACTTTCAAGTCTTATTACTTAAGAAATACATTTCGTAAGGCTATAGCTGCCATAGCCATTAATTCCTCTGATGGATCTGGGCAAATAAATCCAAAATCTTCTGGAAAGGATTCACCATTCTAAATGCCCTTAAGAACATTTGTGATTCATGGGAAGAGGTCAAAATATCAACCTTAACAGGAGTTTGGAAGAAGTTGACTCAACCCCTCGTGGATGACTTTGAGGGTTCAAGCCTTCAGAGGAGGAAGTAACTGCAGATGTGGTGGAAACAGCAAGAGAACTAGAATTAGAAGTGGAGCCTGAAGACGTGACTGGATTGCTGCGATCTCACGATAAAACTATAATGGATGAGAAGCTGCTTCTTATGGATGAGCAAAGAAAGTGGTTTCCTGAGATGGCATCTACTCCTGGTGAAGATGCTGTGAAGATAGTTGAGATGACAACAAAGGATTTAGAATACGATATAAACTTCGTTGATGAAGCAGGGGCAGGGTTTGAGAGGACTGACTCGATTTTGAAAGAAGTTCTACTGTGGGTGAAATGCTATCAAACAGCATCACATGCTACAGAGAAATCGTTCATGAAAGGAGAAGTCAATCGGTGTGGCAGACTTCATTGTTGTCTATTTTAGGAAATTTCCACAGCCACCCCAGCCTTCAGCAGCCACCACCCTGATCAGTCAGCAGCCATCAATATCAAGGCAAGATCCTCCACCAGCAAAAAGATTACGGCTCGCTGAAGGCTAGGATGATGGTTAGTATTTTCTAGCAATAAAGTATTTTTAAATTAAGGTATGTACATTGTTCTTTTAGACACAATTCTATTGCACACTCAATAGACTACAGTATAGTATAAACATAACTTACACTCACTGGGAAATCAAAAAATGTGTGTGACTTGCTTTATCGCTATATTTGCTCTAGTGCCGTGGTCTGGAACCAAATTTGCAATATCTCCAAGACATGCCTGTGTTTTTTCTTCCCCTTCTCTCTCTTCATTTTCTGGGACTCCTGTCATGCATGTTGGTAAACTTGATGTTATTCTACAGGTCTCTTTAGCTGTCTTCATATTTCTTCATTCTTTTATCCCCCATTTTTTTTATTGTAAAATACACATAATTTTTTTACCGTCTTTATTTTTAAGTGTACAGTATAGTGGTATTAATGATGTTAATAATAGGGGCCGGCCCCGTGGCCGAGTGGTTAAGTCTGCACGCTCCACGTTGGTGGCCCACGTTTCGCTGGTTCGGATCCTGGGCGCAGACCTAGCACCACTCATCCAGCCACGCGGAGGCGGCGTCCCACACAGAACCAGAACGACCTACAGCGAGAATATGCAACTATGTACTGGGGGCTTTGGGGAGGAAAACAAATTAATGTTAGTAATAATAATAATAATAATAACGTTATGCAGCCATCTATCCAACTCCATATGTCTTCTCATCTTGTAAAACAAACTCTGTGCACATTAAACAATAACTCCCTCTTCTCCCCTCTCACCAACCTTTGGCAACTACCGTTACTTTCTATCTATGATTTTGATTAGTCTAAGCACTTCATTTACGTAGAATCAGATGGTATTTCTCTTTTGGAGATTGGCTTATTTCACTTAGCATAATGTCCTCAAGCTTCATCCATGCTGTAGCATATGACAGAATTTCCTTCCTTTATAAGTTGAATAATACCCCATTGTGTATGAACGCCACATTTTGCTTATGCATTGATGGCCACCAGGGTTGCTTCCACATTTTAGCTGTGACGAATAATGCTGCTATGAACATATTTGTACGAATATCTGCTTGATACACTGCTTTCAGTTCTTTTTGGTATATACTCAGAAGTGGAATTGCTGGGTCATATGGTAATCCTGTTTTTAATTTTTTGAGGAATGTCCACACTATTTTCCACAGCAGCTGTGCCATTTTACATTCCAACCAACGGTGCTCAAGGGGTCCGGTCTCTCCACATGCTTACCAAGACTTGTTATTTTCTGGGCATTTAAAAAAATTTTTTTTTATGGCAGCCATTCTAATGGGTGTGAAGTGGTAGCTCATTGTAGTTTTGATTTACATTTTCCTAATGATTAGTGGTATTGAGCATCTTTTTATGTGCTTATTGGCCGTTTGTATAACTTCTTTGGATAAATGCCTCTTCAAGTCCTTTGCCCATTTCTGAATTGGGTTGTTTGAATTTTTTGTTGTTGAGTTTTCTATATGTTCTGGATATTATCCCTTTATATTTATTTGAAGATATATAATATAATGGATATATATTATATCCACAATATATATATGATTTGCAAATATTTTCTCTCATTCTGTGGGTTGCCTTTTACTCTTGTTGATATTGCCTTTTGATGTGCAGAATTTTTAATTTTCAGTAAGTCCAATTTATCTATTTTTTTGTTGTTGTTACCTGTGCCTTTGGTGTCATATGTAAGAAATCATTGCCATTGTGAAGATTTTGCCCTGTTTTCCTCTAAAACTTTACTAGTTACTATAATTTCTTCTGAAAGTTTTAGGTCTTTCATTCAGGATTTTGATCCATTTTGAGTTGATTTTTGTATATGGCGTTAGGTAAGAATCCACCTTTATTCTTTCACATGTGCGTCTCCAGTTTTCCCAGCACCATTTGTTAAAAAGACTGTTTTCCCTACTGAATGGTCTCGGCACCCTTGCCAAAAATCATTTGACCATGTATACAAGGTCTATTTCTCGGTTCTCTATTCTATTTTTGTGTGTGTGTGAGGAAGATTGGCCGTGAGCTAACATTTCTTGCCAATCTTCCTCTTTTTTTTTCTCCCTGAAGTCCCATTACATAGTTGTATATCCTAGCTGTAAGTCATTCTAGTTCTTCTATGTGGGATGCCACCACAGCATGGCTTGATGAGTGGTGTGTAGGTCTGTGCCCAGGATCTGAACCAGCAAACCCCAGGCCACCAAAGCAGAGTGCGTGAACTTAACCACTTAGTCATGGGGCTGGCCCCTCTCTATCCTGCTAAATTGATCGATGTCTGTGTTTACGCCAGTACCACACTGTCACTGGAGCTTTGTAGTAAGTTTTGAAATTAGGAGGTGTGTCTTTCAGCTTTGTTCTTTTTCAAGATTGTTTTGTCTAATCAGGGTCCCTTGAGATTCTATATGAATTTTAGGATGGGTTTTCCTATTTCTGCAAAAAATCTCCTTGGGATTTTGGTGGAGATTGCATTGAATCTGTAGATCTCTTTGAGTAGTATTGATACTTTAACAATATTAATTCTTCCAATCCATGAACAAGGGATGTGTTCTCATTTATTCATGTCTTCTCTATTTTCTTTCAGTAACGTTTTGTAGTTTTCATCGTACGTCTTTCACCTCCTGAGTTAAAGTTAATTCCTAAGTATTTTATTATTTTTCATGCTATTGTAAATGGAATGTTTTTCCTAATTTCCTTTTCAGATTGTTTATTGTTAGTGTATAGAAATGCAGCTGATTTTTGTGTGTTGACTTTGTATCCTATTTTCCTAAATTCGTTTAATAGTTCTAAAGTTTTTTTTAATCTTTAGGGTTTTCTACATAGAATATCATATCACCTGCAAACAGAGAGACTTTTACTTCTTTCCTTTTCAGTGTGGGTGCCTTTTCTTTCCTTCCTTCCTTTCCCTCCCTCTCTCTCTCTCTCTTTTTTTTCTTAACCTAACTTCTCTGGCTAGTTCTCCCAGTACTGTTTTTTTTGTGTTTTTTTTCTGTTGAGGTAACATTGGTTTACAATATTATATAAATTTCAGGTGTACGTTATTATATTTCAGTTTCTGTGTA
This sequence comes from Equus asinus, assembly GCF_041296235.1. NCBI lineage: Eukaryota > Metazoa > Chordata > Mammalia > Perissodactyla > Equidae > Equus > Equus asinus. Next base: position 2,815,867 of record NC_091802.1, on the reverse strand, counting down.
GATTATACAATTTTCACCACCCTAAGACTAATGACCACCCACCACCACACACATGTGCATAATCCCCCCTTCGCCCTCCTCCCTCCCCCCCTCCCCTCGGGTAACCACCAATCCTATCTCTGTCTCTGTGTGTTTGTTTGTCATTGTTTTTATCTTCTATTTATGAGTGAGACCATACGGTGTTTGACTTTCTCCCTCTGATTTATTTCGCTTAGCATAATACCCTCAAGGTCTATCCATGTTGTCACAATGGCCAGATTTCGTCATTTCTTATGGCTGAGTAGTATTCCATTGTATATAAATACCACATCTTCTTTACCCCTTGATGGGCACCTAGGTTGCTTCCAAGTCTTGGATATTGTGAATAATGCTGCAGTGAACATAGGGGTGCATATATCTTTATGCATTCGTGTTTTCATGTTCTTTGGATAAATACCCAGCAGTGGAATAGCTGGATCATATGGTGTTCTATTTTTAATTTCTTGAGGAATCTCCATACTGTTTTCCATAGTGGCTGCATCAGTTTGCACTCCCACCAGCAGTGTATGAGGGTTCCCTTCTCTCCACATCTTCTCAAACACTTCTTATTTCTTGTCTTATTAATTATAGCCATTCTGACGGGCATGAGGTGATATCTCATTGTAGTTTTGATTTGCATTTCCCTAATAGTTAGTGATGTTGAACATTTTTTCATGTACCTGTTGGCCATCTGTATATCTTCTTTGGAAAAACATCTGTTCAGATCTTTTGCCCTTTTTTTTTTATTTTGTAGCTTTCCTTTATTAAACTGTTTAAAATTGAGGTCATAATAGTTTATAACATTGTGAAATTTCAGTTGTACGTTATTATTTGTCAGACACCATATAGATGTGCCCCTTTACCCCTTATGCCCACCCCCCAAACCCCTTCCCATCTGGTAACCACTAATCTGTTCTCTTTGTCCATGTGTTTATCTTCCACATATGAATGAAATCACGTCGTGTTTGTCTTTCTCTGTCTGGCTTATTTTGCTTAACATGATACTCTCGAGGTCCATCCATGTTGTTGCAAATGGAATGATTTCATCTTTTTTATGGCTGAGTAGTATTCCATTGTATGTATATACTACATCTTCTTTATCCAATCATCAGTCAATGGGCACTTGGGTTGCGTCCAAGTCTTGGCTATTGCGACTCATGCTGCAGTGAACATAGGGGTCCCTAAGTCTCTTTGAATTGTTGATTTCAAGTTCTTTGGATACATACCCAGTAGTGGGATAGCTGGGTCATTTGGTATTTCTATTTTCAGTTTTTTGAGAAATCTCCATACTGTTTTCATAGTGGCTGCACCAGTTTGCATTCCCACCAGCAGTGTATGAGGGTTCCATTTTCTCCACATCCTCCCCAAAATTTGTTATTTTTTGTCTTGGTAATTATAGCCATTCTAACAAGTGTAAGGTGATATCTCATTGTAGTTTTGATTTGCATTTCCCTGATGATTAGTGATATTGAACATCTTTTCATGTACCTGTTGGCCATCTGTATATCTTCTTTGGAAAAATGTCTGTTCATATCCTCTGCCCATTTTTTGATCGGGTTGCTTGTTTTTTTTGTTGTTGAGTTATATGAGTTCTTTATATATTTTGGTGATTAACTCCTTGTTGGATATATGATTTGCAAATATTTTCTCCCAGCTGGAGTATTGTCTTTCGGTTTTGTTCCTGGTTTCCTTTGCCTTGCAGAAGCTCTTTAGTTTAATGAAGTCCCATTTATTTTTTCTTTTGTTTCCCTTGTCCAAGTAGACATAGTATTTGAAAAGATGCTTCTAAGACCAGTGTCAAAGAGTGGATAGCCTATATTTTCTTCCAGGAGTTTTATGATTTCACATCTTACCTTCAAGTCTTTAATTCATTTTGAGTTAATTTTTGTGTATGGTGGAAGATAACGGTCTACTTTCATTCTTTTGCATGTGGCTGTCCAGTTTTCCCAACACCATTTATTGAAGAGACTTTCCTTTCTCCATTGTATGTTCTTGGCTCCTTTGTTGAAGATTAGCTGTCCATAGATGTATGGTTTAATTTCCGGGCTTTCAATTCTGTTCCAGCAATCTGTGTGTCTGTTTTTCTACCAGTACCATGCTGTTTTGATTACTACAGCTTTCTGGTATATTTTGAAGTCAAGGACAGGAGTGCCTCCAGCTTTGTTCTTTTCTCTCAGGATTGCTTTAGCTGTTTGGGGTCTTTGGTTGCCCCACATGAATTTTAGGATTCTTTGTTGTATTTCCATGGAGAATGTCATGGGGATTCTGATTGAGATTGCACTGAATCTGTAGATTGCTTTAGGTAGTATGGACATTTTAACTACTATTTTCCAATCCATGTGCACAGAATATCTTTACATCATCGTCAATTTCTTTCAATAATGTCTTATAGTTTTCATTGTATGTGGTTGTATGAGTCTTTCGCCTTCTTGGTTTAATTTATTCCTAGATATTTTATTCTTTTTGTTATGATTGTAAATGGGACTGTATTCTTGAGTTCTCTTTCTGTTAGTTTGTTGTTAGAGTATAGAAATGCAACTGATTTTTGTAAGTCGATTTTGTACTCTGCAGCTTGTGGTTGTTGACTATTTCTAAAAGTTTTCCAATGGATTCTTTAGGGTTTTCTATATATGGAATCATGTCATCTGTAAACAGCGAGAGTTTCACCTCTCCCCTGCCAATTTAGATACCTTTTATTTCTTTTTTTTTTTGCCTAATTGCTCTGGCCAAAACCTCCAGTACTATTGAATAGGAGTGGCAAGAGTGGGCACCCTTGTCTTTCTCCTGTTCTCAGAGTGATGACCAGTTTTTCCCCCTTAAGTATGATGTTGGCTGTGGGTTTGCCATATATGGCCTTTACTATGTTGAAGTACTTTCCTTCTATACCCATTTTATTGAGAGTTTTTATCATAAATCGCTGTTGGATCTTGTCAAATGCTTTCTCTGCATCTATTGAGATGATCATGTGATTTTTATTCCTCATTTTGTTAATGTGGTGTATCACATTGATTGATTTGTGGATGTTGAACCATCACTGTGTCCCTGGTATAAATCCCACTTGATCATGGTGTATGATCCTTTTAATGCATTACTGTATTTGGTTTGCCAATATTTTGTTGAGTATTTTTGCGTCTATGTTCATCAGTGATATTGGTCTGTAATTTTCCTTCTTTGTATTGTCCTTATCTGGTTTTGGTATCAAGGTGATACTGGCCTCATAGAATGAGTTAGGAAGTGCTCCGTCTTCTTCAATTTTTTGGAATAGCTTGAAAGGATAGGTATTAAATCTTCTTTCAATGTTTGGTTGAATTCTCCAGAGAAGCTGTCTTGTCCTGACGTGTTTTTTTGGGAAGTTTTTGATTACTGTTTCAATCTCTTTACTTGTGATTGGTCTTTTCAGATTCTCCATTTCTTCTTGATTCAGTTATGGGAGGTTGTATGAGTCTAAGAATTTATCCATTTCTTGTGGATTGTCCAATTTGTTGGCATATAGTTTTTCATAGTATTCTCTTATAATCCTTTGTATTTTTGTGATATCCATTGCAATTTCTCCTCTTTCATTTCCAGTTTTATTTATTTGAGCCTTGTCTCTTTTTTTGTTAGTGAGTCTGGCTAAGAGTTTGTCAGTTTTGTTTATCTTTCAAAGAAATAGCTCTTAGTTTCATTAATCTTTTCTACTGTTTTTTCTTTGTTTCTATTTCATTTATTTCTGCTCTAATTTTTATTATTTCCCTCCATCTGCTGACTTTGTGCTTGTTTGTTCTTCTCTTTCTAGTTCTGTAAGGTGTAACTTAAGATTATTTATTCGAGATTTTATTGTTTGTTGAGGTGGGCCTGTATTGCTATGAATTTCCCTCTTAGGACTGCTTTTGCTGCATCCCATATGAGTTGGTATGGTGTATTTTCATTTTCATTTTTCTCCAAATATTTTTTAATTTCTCCTTTGATTTCTTCATTGATCCATTGATTGTTCAGTAGCATGTTGTTTAGTCTCCACATATTTGTCACTTTCCAAGCTGTTTTTGTGTGGTTCATTTCTAGTTTCATAGCATTATGGTTGGAAAAAGATGCTTGATATGATTTCAATCTTCTTACATTTATTAAGGCTTGCCTTGTTTCCAAACATATGGTCTATCCTTGAGAATGTTCCATGTGCACTTGAGAAGAACATGTATTCTGCTGTTTTTGGATGGAGTGTTCTATATATATCTACTAAGTCCATCTCATCTAGTTTTTCACTTATTTCCACTATTTCCTTGTTGACTTTCTGTTTGGATGATCTATCCATTGATGTTAGTGGGGTGTTGAGGTCCCCTACTATTATCGTGTTGCTGTTAATTTCTCCTTTTAGGCCTGTTAATAGTTGCTTTATGTACTTTGGTGCTCCTGTGTTAGGTGCATATATATTTATAAGTGTTATGTCCTCTTTGTGGAGTGTCCCTTTTATCATTATATACTGCCCCTCTATGTCTCTCATTGCCTTTTTTATCTTGAATTCTTCTTTGATATAAATATGATATAAGTATGGCAACATTTGCTTTCTTTTGTTTGCCACTAGCCTGGAGTATTGTCTTCCATCCTTTCACTCTGAGCCTGTGTTTGTCTTTAGAGCTGAGATGTGCTTCCTTGAGGCAGCATACTTTTGTGTCTTGTTTTTAATTCATCTTGTCACTCTTTGTGTTTTGATGGGACAATCCATTTACATTTAGAGTGATTATTGATATATGAGGACTTACTACTGTCACTTTATCACTTGTTTTCCAGTTGTTCTGTATTTCCCTTGTTTCTTGTCCCATGTATTTCCAACTGCCAATTCAGTTTGGTGATTATGATGGTTTTCTCATTATTTATCATTTGTGTTTCTGTTCTGATTTTTTGTTTATTGGTTACTGTAAGGTTTGTATAAAAGATCTCATAGATTAAATAGTCCATTTTCTGATAGCCTCTTTTTTTCTAAAATTTTATTTTTCCTTTTTCTCCCCAGAGACCCCCCGGGACATAGTTGTATTTTAGTTGTAGGTGCTTCTAGTTGTGGTATGCAGGATGCTGCCTCAGCATGGCTTGATGAGCAGTGCCATGTCCATGCCCACTATCTGAACCGGTGAAACCCCAGGCTGTTGAAGTGGAGCACGTGAACCTAACCACTTGGCCACGGGGTCGGCCCCTCTGATAGCCTGTTATTTCCTTAGTCTAAGAAGGTTCTGTCCCCTTCCTCTTCCCCATCTAAGTTATTGTTGTCACAACTTATTCCATTTTGTTGTGAGCTTCTGATTAAAATGAATTGATTATAGTTATTTTTGATGTTTTCCTTCCCTTTATCTTTAATATTTTAATTGTTTGCTAGCCTGTTCTAATAGCTGAAATTTTCTGATTTTGTCTACTTATCTCCTTGCTCAAGGCTTTTGAAACCCTTTTATTTTTTCTCAGGTGTGAGGGCCTTCTTGATCATTTCTTGTGTGTGTCTGGTGCGGGATGGTGGTGATGAACTTCCTCAGCTTTTGTTTATCTGGGAAAGGTTTTATTTCTCCACGGTATCTGAAGGATAGTTTCACTGGGTAGAGTATTCTTGGCTGAAAGTTTTTGTCTTTCAGTATTTTGAATATATCATGTCAGTCTCTCCTAGTCTATAAGGTTTCTGCTGAGAAGTCCACTAAAAGCCTGATTGGCGTTCCTTTGTAGGTTATTTTCTTCTGCCTTGCTGCCCTTAATATTTTTCGTGTGTCATTGACTTTTGCCAGTTTTACCAATATATGCCTTGGAGAAGGTCTCTTTGCACTGACGTAATTAGGAGTTCTGTTAGCTTCATATACTTGTAATTCCAGCTCCATCCTCAGGCTTGGGAAGTTTTCAGCTATTATTTCTTTGAAGAAGCTCTCTGTTCCTTTCTCCCTCTCTTCCACCGCTGGAATATCTATAATCCTGATATTGCATTTCCTAATTGAGCTGGATATTTCTTGGAGGATTTCTTCATTTCTTTTTAATCTTAATTCTCTCTCCTCCATCTGCAGCATGTCTACATTTCTGTCCTCTAAATTACCGATCATGTCTTCCATAATATCAGCTCTGTTTTTTAAGGACTCCCGATTTTTCTTTATTTCATTCATTGTGTTTTTCATCTCCAACATTTCTGATTGGTGTTTTCTTATAGTTTCAATCTCTTTTATGAAGAATTCCCTCTGTTCACTAATTTTATTCCTGAGATCACTGAACCGTCTTTCTGAGTTTTCTTGTAACTCATTGAGTTTTTTAAGATAACTATTTAGAATTCTCTGTCATTTAGATTGCAAATTTCTGTCACTTCAGAATTGATTTCTGGGTCCTTGTCATTTTCCTTCTGGTCTGGAGCATTAATATACCTCTTCATGCTACATGAAGTATGTAGCATACTTTCATGTAGTAAAGGGGTGGACTTTTGCTCTCACATAGTGGTAGAATCTTGTCGCAAATTCCACCTGCCAAGATGGGGGGGTGGGCAGGAGCTGTGTTTTCTGAGCCTGCTGTGACCCCTGGCATCTGTGCCTGTCCATTGAAAGTTGTGCTGATAGGGCCTGTCTGCGTTTGCCCTCTAGCCACTGCTGCTTCATGCACATAGGCACAGATTCTTGGGCAGGGATCCCCTGCTCTGGCCAACTGGCCAAACTGGTGCACCAGGCGGGAGGGTGGAGAGGGGTGCTTTCTTTCATGTGTGCAATCCCATGCACTCCCACTCTGCATTCCCTGTCTGCCCACCTGGGCTGCTCAACTTGTCTTGGATGTCCCTGAGATTGCTTAGCCACCTCAGTGTGGAGCGTGAGGAGCATACCCACAGGCTGGGAGGCAACACCAAGAGTGCAAGCATTCCTGCAGAGGGCTGCCTTTCCTACTTCTACTCTCAGAGTTGAGTGCCGGCCGCCATGTGAGGTCCCACGCCCTAGATCACTGCCACTTAGGGAGGGAGAGGAGATCCCCTTACCTCCTTCTACTGCCTTCTGGGGGGTCCAGCACCCCCACCTTCAGACGTATGGCTGTGTGGATCTCTCAGACATCTATTGTGTTGTGTGAATGTCCTCTGTTGGTTTATGAATGTCCTTTTTGTTGTATTTTATGGGGGAGAGACTAAGGGAAAAGCTCCCTCTGCCATGATGCTGACGTCACTCTCCCCTTTTGCCTATTTTTTAATAGAGTGGTTAGTTTTATTGCTGTTGAGATGTATGAGTTCTTTATATATTGTGGATATCAACACCTGATCAGATATACGGTTTGCAAATATCTTCTTCCAATTGTTAGGTTGTCACTTTGTTTTGTTGATGCTTTCCTTTGCTGTGCAGAAGTTTTTTAGATTGATGTAGTCCCATTTATTTTTCTGTTGTTTTGCCTGTCTGGTCAGACATGGTACTTGAAAGTATGCTGCTAAGACTGATGTTGAAGAGCATACTGCCTATGTGTCCTTCCAAAAGTTTTATGGTTTCAGGTCTTACATTCAAGTCTTTAATTCATTTTGAGTTAATTTTTGTGTATGGTGTAAGATAATGGTCTACTTTCATTCTTTTGCCTGTGGCTGTCCAGTTTTCCCAACATCATTATTGAAGAGACTTTCCTTTCTGCATTGTATGTTCTTGGCTCCCTTATCAAAAACTAGCTGTCCATAGATGTGTGGGTTTATTTCCGGGCTCTTGATTCTGTTCCATTGATCTGTGTGTCTGTTTTTTATGCCAGTACTATGCTGTTTTGGTTACTATGGTTTTGTAGTATATTTTGAAATCGGGGAGTGTGATACCTCCAGCTTTGTTCCTTTTTCTCAGGATTCCTTTGGCTATTCAGGGCCTTTTTTGTTCCATATAAATTTTGGGATTCTTTGTTCTATTTTTGTGAAAAAATGTCATTGGAACTTGGATAGAGATTGCATTGAATCTGTAGATTGCTTTAGGAAGTATGGACATTTTAACTATGTTAATTCTTCCAATCTAAGAGCACAGAATATCTTTCCATTTCTTTGTGTCTTCTTCAATGTCTTTCAACAATATTTTAAGTTTTCAGGGTACATCTTTTTGGTTAAATTTATTCCTAGGTATTTTATTCATTTTGTTGCAATTGTAAATGGGATTGTATTCTTAACTTCTCTTTCTGCTACTTCATTGTTAGTGTATAGAAATGAAACTGACTTCTGTATGTTGATTTTTTATCTTGCATCATATTCATTTATTATTCCAAAAGTTTTTTTGTGGATTCTCTAGGGTTTTCCATACATAGAGTCATGTCATCTGCAAATAGTGACAGTTTCACTTCTTCTTTTCCAATTTGGATCCCTTTTACTTCTTTTTCCTGCCTGATTGCTCTGGCTAGGACTTCCGATACTATGCTAAATGAGTGGTGAAAGTGGGCATCCTTGTCTGATTCTTGTTCTTAGAGGGATAGCTTTCAGTTTTTCTCCATTGAGTATGATATTAGCTGTGGGTTTGTCATATATGGCCTTTATTATGTTAAGGTACTTTCCTTCCACACCCATTTTATGCAGAATTTTTATCATAAGTGGATGTTGTATCTTGTCAAATGCTTTCTCTGCATCTATTGAGAAGATCATGTGGTTTTTATTCTTCACTTTGTTAATGTGGTGTATCATGATGATAGATTTGTAGATGTTGAACCATATGTGGTCCCTGTTATAAATCTTGCCTGATCACAGTGTATGATGTTTTTAATGTATGTTGTATTTGATATGCTAGTATTTAGTTGAGGAATTTTGCATTGATGTTAATCAATGATATTGGCTTGTAATTTTCTTTTTCTGTCTTATCCTTATCTGGTTTTGCATCAGGGTGATGGTGGCCTTGTAGAACAAGTTAGGAAGCCTCCCCTCCTCTTCAGTTTTTTGGAAGAGTTTGAGAAGGATAGATATTAAGTCTTCTTTGGATATTTGGTAGAATTCATCAGGGAAGCTGTCTGGTCCTGGACTTTATTTTTTGGGAGGTTTTTGATTCCTGTTTCAATCTCCTTACTGATTTGGTAAGGTGATTCGTTCCAGTACTATGTTGAATAGAAGTGGTGAAAGTGGACATTCTGGCCTCATCCCTAATCTTAGAGGAAAAGCTTTCAGTCTTGCACCATTGAGTATGATGTTTCATAAATGGTTTTATTATGTTCAGCTAGTTTCCTTCTATTCCTAGTTTTCTGAGTGTTTTTATTATGAAAGGGCTTTGGATTTGTCTAACACTTTTTCTGCATCAATTGAGATGATAATGTGGTTTTTCTTTCATTCTGTTGATAGGATGTACTACATTGGTCAGTTTTTAACTGATCATGGTGAACCGTCTTGCATTCCTGGCATAAATCTCACTTGATTATAGTGTATAATCCTTTTAATATGCTACTGAATTCGGTTTTCTAGTGTTTTGTTGATGATTTTTGCATCAATATTCACACGGGATATTGATCTGTAGTTTTCTTTTCTTATAGTGTCTTTGTCCGGCTTTGGTATCAGGGTAATAACTGGCCTCACAGAATGAGTTTGGAGTGTTCCTTCCTCTTCCTTTTTTTTTGAGAAATTTGAGAAGGCGTGGTGTTAGTTCTTCTTTAAATGTTTGGTAGAATTTGCCAGTGAAGCTAATCAGGTCCAATTCACCAGTGAGCCATCAGGTCCTGGGCTTTTCTTTGTCAGGAGATTTTTGATTATTGATTAAATCTCCTTACTAGTTATAGGTCAGCTCAGATTTTCTATTTCTTCATGATTTACTCGTGGTAGGTTTTGTGTTTCTAGGAATTTGTCCCTTTCATCTAGGTTACCCAATTTGTTGGCATACAATTATTCATAGTACTCTCTTATAATTCTTTTTATTTACTTAGAATCAGTAGTAATGTCCCCACTTTCTTTTATGAGTTTTCTAATTTGAGTCTTCTCTCTTTTTCCCTTAGTCCATTAGCTAAAGTTTTGTCAATTTTGTTGATCTTTTCAAGAACCAACTTTTGGCTTCATTGATTTTCTCTATTGTTTTTCTCTATTTCTGCTCTAATCATTATTTCCTTTCTTCTGCTAGCTTTGGGGTTATTTTGTTCTTCTTTTTCTAGTTCTTTAGGCTGTAAAGTTAAGTGATTGAGTTGAGATTTTTTTTTCCTTGTAAGAGTTTATAGCTATAAATTCCCCATTAGCACTGGTTTCCCTGCGTCCCATAAGTTTTGTTATGTTGTGTTTTCATTTTTTATTCATCTCTAAGTATTGTCCTATTTCCCGTGTGATGTTTTCTTTGATTAATTGGTTAAGAGTGTGTTGGTTAATTTCCACAAGTAGGGTGTTGAAGTCTCCAATTGTTATGGTAGAACTATTTCTCCCTTTAATTCTGTCTGGTTTTACTTCATATATTTTAATGGTCTATTACTAGACATGTAAATGTTCATAATTGTTATGTCTTCTTGTTGTATTGAACTTTTTAACACATAATGTTCTTCACTGTCTCTTACAGCAATTTCTGGGTGTTTTTTTTTTTTTTTTTGGTGAGGAAGACTTGCCCTGAGCTAACATCTATGCCAATCTTCCTCTACTTTTTAGTATGTAGGCCGCCAGTACAGCATGGCTGCTAACAGAGCAGTGTAGGTCTGCACCTGGAAACTGAACCCAGGCCACTGAAGGGGAGCGTGCTGAGCTAACTACTAGGCCACCAGGGCCGACCTGCAATTTTTGTCTTAAAGCCTATTTTGCCTGATAGTACTTTAGACACCCTGCTCTCTTTTGGTTACTATTTGCATGGAATGTCTTCTTCCATCTTTTCATTGTCAATCTATTTGTGTCTTTGGATCTAAAGTGAGTCTTCTGTAGATGGTGTATAGTTGAATTGTTTTTTTAAAAAATCCATTCTGCCAATCTTTGTCTTGTAATTGGAAAGTTGAATTCATTTATATTTAAAGTAATTATTGATAAGGAAGGACTTTTGTCATTTCGTTGTTTTCTATATGCCTTATAGCTTTTTTGTCCTCATTTCCTGGATTACTGTCTTCTTTTGTGCTTAGTTGATTTTTCACAGTGAAACCTTTCAATTCATTTCCTACTTCCTTTGGTATATATTCTATAGCTATTTTTCTTTGTAGTTACCACTGGGCTTATATTTATCATCCTAAGGCTATAACACTCTAATTTGAATTTATGCCAGCTTAACTTCCATGACATACAGAAATTCTGCTTCTTTAACAGCACTGTCTCCACCCCTTTCAGCTGTTGATATCACAAAATTAAACATTTATACATTGTGTTCCCCAACACATAAACTACTAATTCTTTTAAATCCATTAGGCTCTTAAATTATGCAGAGAACAAAAATGTGGAGTTACAAACCAATGTTACAACAATACTAGCTTTTAGATTAATAACTGTTTCTTAAAATATGTTAGTCTCTTAAATCAAGTAGAAGACAAAAAGTGGTGTTAGAATGCATTGTTACGGTAATAATAGCTTTTATAATTACCAATGTATTTACCTTTATTGAGATCTTTATTTCTTCAGACAGCTTTGAGTTATTATCTAGTATCCCTTGATTTCATCCTGCAAAACCACCCCAAGCATTTCTTCCAGGGTAGGGCTAGTGGGAATGAACTCCCTCAGCTTTTGTTTATATGGGAATGTCTTAATTTCTCCCCAACCTTTGAAGGACAGTGTTGCCAGATATAGGATTCCTGGTTGACATTTTTTTCTTTTACCACTTTGTCTCAGCCCACTGCCTTCTGGCCTCAAAGTTTCTGATGAGAAATCTACTGATAATCTTACTGAGGATCCCTCATATGTGACAAGTCACTTTTCTCTGACAGCTTTCAAGATTCTTTGTCTGGCTTTTGACAGTTTGATTATAATGTGTCTTGGTGTGGGTCTCCTTGAGTTCATCTTCCTTTGAGTTCACTGAGCTTCTTGGATATTTATATTCATGTCTTTCATCAAATTTGTGACGTTTTCAGCCATTATTTATTTCAGATTCTGTCTCTCTCTCTTCTCCTTCTAGAACAACTAATGTTGTTTTCACAGGAGTCAGCCAACCTGAAACTGTCAGGCACAAATGTTACCACCCACAGACTAGGCAGGCAGGCTGGCCACTCAACAGTGTTCAGATTCAGATCCAGGCTCACAAATGGGCCAAGCCAAGGCCTTCACAGAGTGCTAGACCTGCTCCCGGCTCTGCCACACACTCCAGGTCACAGAGGGGGAGCCTTTAGTCAGAACATGCAGGAAATGATTGGAAGAAGGAAGCTGCATTCTGAATCCTAGCTTGAAGGGTCACCTTGTTTAGTCATCACTTCAAGGTGGAGCCTTGAAGGTAACACAGAAATTATGAGAACCAAATTAGCAGCATTCTGGCACACAGCAAGGGCTGAACTGGTGTTTGTTTATGCTTGCATTCATTCATGCTCCTTGTACTATCATCCTGTGTTCTTGATGCCCTGAGAGCACTGTTCCAACCCATATTTGTCTGTCCAGAGTGATAACGTCACAATAACCAAAACTGTTAACTATTAGCCTTTTTTCTGTTACAGAATTTCTAGGTTCAACTCCTTATATTTTTGGCTTAGTGGAAACAGTAGTTTGGAAGGTCAACAAGACTTCTCTGGCTGAGGAAAAGCCTACAATACACAAAAATCTCGTAACCATGGTTTTCTCTGGAAGAGGAAGTGGGTGGTGAGGGTCTTGGGTGGAAGGGAGACTTCCGTTTCTGTGCTCTTTGGCCCTCAGAACCCCACTGTGCTCCCCACCACATGGCAGAGCCCAACCTCCTCCATTTGCCCCTCAAGGGTCTCTATCCTGAGCCCCACCTCTGTCTTCCCTCCTCCTGCTCCAGCCACATCAGGCTACGATGTGACAGCCCACACACCGGCATCGCCACACCTCACAGCCTTCACTTGTGCTATTCCTTCTCCTTATTCTCTGCCTCCTCTCCTTCCTGATCCTCATATAGCTGCCCCTTCTCCATGCCCCTCAACTCTGCTAACATTTGTGACCAGAGGGTGCCTGGGTCTCAACCCCCAGCAGCTGGTGGATTCTCTCAGGTGTCCATCGTCACCTCCGTCCAGCTAGCGCAGTGACCACAGGCCTCTGTGGGTCTGAAGAGTCCTAGCTTTGCCATACGTTCATCAGCCAGAGGAAAACACTCCTGTTACACTTTTTTTTCACTTACTGCTCTTCTGTAAATTTGGCTTTTCTTCATGAAGGATGACACATTAAGAAAAACCACGCAGGCAAACTTCAGTGAACACAGCCACCAAGAGGAAACTTTCTCCTGAATGAGCTCAGTGATAAGATAGTATCAAAAGGGGCAAAAGATGGGGAAAAACTCACACACAGCAGAGTCCTGAGATGTGAGCCTCGCTCAGATGTTTCTTCAGCCCATTTCGGAGCATTAATGTGCGAGTCCCGAGGGACAAAGCCCGGCTCCCCTCAGGTGACACCTGTCCCCCAGGCTCTTCTTCTAAACGTGGCGACCGTCAGAGGATGGCAACCTGCAGCTGACCAGAGCGGGACTGGCCAAGGCAGCTGTCAGCGCAGTATTTCCTAAGCCCGTTGAGGAAGACCGTACATTCCCATCTCTAGGAACAGGTTTGCAATAAGCAAGGACACGTTTCCAAGTGGACAGAGCTGTCATTAACGGGATTAGAAAACCTGGTCGGGGGCACTTTTCTCCCAAACTCGGTCCCCTCATTAGTAAAACGAGGCGGGGTCTGGCAGGGGGCTGGGCACTGCCGGTGCAAGGAGTGCAGAGGGGACATCCAGGAGGCCACTAGCACCCGGGGCAGCCACTGGAGTGGGGCCCTCAGTGCTTCTGCACACACAGGGACCCAGCTGCACCAGGCACAGCTCCCGAGCTGCTCTCTGGGGGGAGCCAACAAACCCTGACACGGCAAACAGCAGGTGATTGATCTTAATTTTGTGCTAAGTCAACAGCTATTTTATTCCAGATTCTTATATACACAGGCAAAAAGTGAAAGTTTAAGGTTTTTGGAAGAAAAGGTAATCTTTTTCTTTCTGAGAAAGTCTTCATTTTATCCTCCATGAATTGGATGGGACTGCCACCACGTGACCTGAGTGGAAGGACATGCTGGCATAACTCACGGGATCCCACTGTTCCACAGACATAAAGTCTAAGGTGCAAGGTTGGAGTTCTGAACTCTAAACTCTAAGACTATACTTAGATGCCTGACATCGACAAGGGTGACATCACTTGACCTTCGTGACGCCCCTCCAGCATCTCCTCCCCCAGAGCATGCAGTGGTGCATTTGTTTCAGGAATGGCTGAGCTGTTGAACAGGGAGCAGAACAAAACCGTGCCCAGATGCGGACGGCAGCTCACGCCAGCTCGATGACCTGCCCCCGGCGGCCCACGGCCTGGGACTCAAGGCCTCTCCATGTCAGTCAAATGACACATCAGGAAGGTGCAGAGAACTGGACAAACAGAACAGGGACCATCACATCCTGAAGAGGCTATCGCACCCTCCCGACAAGCGGCAGAGGAGAAAACAAGCTGATGAACATTTCAATATCCACAGCACACATATTCAGCTTTCACTTTACTTTAGTTACAAAACAAATGCCTGAACACAAGTTCAGAAAAAGCACACCAGCACAGTAAGTTTTTATTCCTTCTTCTGTTACAGAAAATAAATAATGGTCACGTACTCCACATGCTCGTCTAGAAAAGCTTTTCTAAACGTCCCTGACTGGATCCCCCGGGAGACTCTCGCTGTTCCACGGCAGCTTTCACACAGACTGTTGGACTCTATTAATTTTTTAAGCACTTGGGCTCCAGCAACTTTGGAAAAAGGCTGTTTGTGAGCTTAAAAATCTTATTCTAAGTTATATTTTAAATAGTTAAACTAAAAACAACCAGGTCTTAACTTATTTTAAGAGGAGAATATAGTTTTTCTTTTATAAAAATTGCCCAAAAAACTCATAAACACCCAAACCGACAGAAAAAGTTGGTCTATCTCCATAGGAATTAACAAGAAAAAAGGAACAGAACACACGCAGCCCCTGTAAACAGACCCGCTCAGGCAGGACCCCGCCCCGCACTCATTCCTCATTCTTCCCTTTCCAGTTTGGCCCTCGGGAGTCTTCCGAAAGGGCAGCCGCTCAGTCGTCTAAGCCGATGTTCCTGAAGAGGTAGGACATGGACTCCCCGTTGTGAATCCGACGGATGGCTTCCGAGAGGATCATGCTGATATCCACGGTTTTAATTTTGGGGCACTGCAGCTTCTGGATTTCATGTGGAATTGTATTGGTAACCACCACCTGCAAACCAAGAGAAAAAAACCAAAAGCATCATAAAACCACGGAGCTTCCTGGCTTGATTTGAAAGTCTGATATACTCTCAAATCTCTGAGGGCAGGGGTGTACCGCACGTGCAACAATGTTCTCAGTCAACATGAACGCTTGCCGTGTTTCTCAGGTCAAAATTGGATAACCCTACACCCATTAGCACAGCTACAGGCAAAAAGACAGGGAACAGTAAGTGTTGGCAAGGATGAGGAGAAAGCGGACCCTCGTACACTGCAGGTGGGGTGTAAAATGGTTCGCCTGCTTTGCAAAACAGTCTGGAGGTTTCTCAAAAGTTTAAACATAGAGTTACCATAAAACCCAGTAATTCTACTCCTAGGATCACACCCAAGAGAACTGAACACATATGTCCAGACCAAAGCTGGTGCACGAATGTTCATAACAGCACCATCACAACAGTCACAAGGCAGAACAATCCAGACCTCCATCAATTTAGGAATGGAGAGACGAAACGCGCCATATCCATACAATGACACATTCAGAATAAAAGGAATGAAGTGGGCCGGCCCCATGGCTGAGTGGTCAAGTTGGCCACTGCACTTTGGTGGCCCAGGGTTTCACTGGTTTGGATCCTGGGCACGGACACGGCACCACTCATCAAGCCATGCTGAGGCAGCGTCCCACATGCCACAACTAGAAGGACCCACAAATAAAAATGTGCAGCTATGTACTGGGGGCTTTGGGGAGAAGGAAAAAAAAAGAAGATTGGTAACAGATGTTAGCTCAGGTGCCAATCTTTAAAAAAGAAAAGGAGTGAAGTACTGAGACGTGCCATAAGATGGAGGAACACTGAAAACCTTATGCTAAGTGAAAGAGGCCAGACCTGAAAGACCGCTGCTGTCTGATCCCACTGACGTGAGATGCCCAGATTGGGTAAATCTGCAGAGACAGAGGCGGATGGTGGGGCTGGGGGCTGCGTGGATTGAGAGGGAACAGGCATGACTGCTAAGGGGCATGAGGTTTTTTTTGGGGTGATGAAAATGCAATAAGAGTGATTGTGGTAATGGCTGCACAGCTCTGTGAATATACTAGAAACCACTGAACTATGTATTTTAAACGGGTGAATTGTACAGTATGTGAATTATATCTCAACAAAGCTGTTACTTTAAAAAGTTATTTGATAAAAATCAAAAAAGGAGAAGCACTTTTCAACAGTTACAAATGGGAAAAAATAAAAATTCTCAGCCTTCTTAAAAAAACGAGGAATGGGAGTAATTTTTTATTCTTACTTATAATATATACCCCCTATTTCCAAAATAAGCCTCAAGACAGCTGATAATAAAGAGGCGCACACAATGAGAGGCTGAGAGAGACGATGAGGAATCATCAGAACCAGCACCAGGGATGCGAACACCCAGCCTCAGGTGATTACTGGGACTCCCCGTCCGTATTCGATCTTCCTGGTAACACTACAGTAAATGGAGACATGAAGGGCACACAGGTCTCATGACCCGCAGAGGACAGTTCCCAGAGGAAGAGCGCCTTCCTGCTGGCATCACACAGGCTTTCTGCGTCAGCGCAGTCAGTGCGAGGGCCGACAGGCAGGCCGCAGCGCTCCGTGCACAGCGCGCCGTGGGGGCATCACTGGGGGCGTCACAGCGGCCCCGGGGTCAGTTTTCCTCACTAAAAAACCGCTCTCACTGAGGAATGACTTTTCCAAATTTATTCTAACCACTTTTTAAAAATAACAGCTTTACTGACATACAATTCACATACCACACAACTCTCCTCAAGTGTACAATTCGGTGGTTTTTAGAACATCAGAGCTGTGTCCAATATCTTCCAGAAAAGAAACCCCATACCCACCAGCTGTGGCTCCTTATGCCTCATGCCCCAAAGCCCCGGGGACCAAGAATTCCTGTCTCTATGGCGCCTGTTCCGGACATTTCACTCAACTAGCTTTAGCTTAAAAAGAAACCAAGGAAAACTCTCCAACCCTGGATTTCCCAACCCCAAGCGCTCTGGACTGGCCCCTGCTCTGACGGGGAACCGGCCTCTCCACTTCTCCCCCGCCAGCTCCTCACACGTGGACTCTGCCAGGACTCGTGCATCGATCGTACCTTTATCATCTGTTGGGCGACCACACTTGCCTGTAAGTTCCTAGGGAAATCCTTAGCTTCTTAACCAGAGTGAACACAGGACCCCTGTTTAGCCCTTAGTTACTAACCCGACTCCCCACGAAGAGTATCAGTGACAGGGCTCCCAGGGGCGCAAAGCACCGACGCGGCAGCCTCCCCAGGGAAGAGCTCCGTTGCCAGACCGCGCGGGCCCTGCTGGTTCCGCGCCCCCCATCTGAGCCCGCTCCGCTCTCGGGGGCCTGGCTCCAGCAGCGCCGTCCACCTTCCTCTGGTTCGCTCGTGCTGATCCACCCACACAGCACCCGTGAGAAGCCCGCCTAGTGCCACATGGACAGACCCGAGAGCCGCGCTGGGCCTGAAGTCTTCTGGCTTTACTTAGTATACGCGTTCTGTATGGCTGATTTCGCCTCCTTGAACGCTTTTAACGTCATTCCTGCTTCTCAGTACGTTTTGACCAACTCAGCGAGGAGGCTGCGCTGACGTGAGCACGCAGGTCCAGCCTTCTGTCTGCGCTAAGGCATCTGGAACCCATCAAAGCTGATAAACACAGGGCCCGGCTTAGGGATGTCTACCGTTGAAAAGTAAAAACCCAGGACTCGCAGAAGTAAAAGGAGTTGGACTAATTCAAGATTCAATACCCAGGAATATGCAGAGGACAGCACTTCTGTTTTTTAAGAGATAATAAAAATGTGATTTATACAGTCAAACCTCCTAGCTGGGCTCCGCCATCTGGGGCTGGAAAAGCACGGTGAATAACGCTGGACAGCCTCGCTCAGCCGCACCTTAGGAAACTGCCCTGTTTGCCTTCCTTTGCCAGTTTCATTCCAGGGGCATCTGTACCAGGGAGAAGGCTGGGCTTTGGCGTCAAGCAAACTAAGGTCTGAACCCAAACACTGAGCCCAGGAGCTGTCTGATCTTAAGAAGTCACTCAACTTCCCTGATGCCCGATCTCTCATCTCTCTAGAAGAAGCGCTGACGCGGACCCCGTGGGCTGTGATGGAGCACTGGGCAGTGCCGGCGTAGACAGTGTGCTCCGTTTATCAGAGTTACTAAAGCTACTATTACCAGGGGCTTATAGAGACAGAGGCTTATAGTGAATGAAACACAAACATAACCCATGTTTGCAAACCATTGTTCAGTGCAAAATAGCTCATCCTTCTACCTATCCTCTGTAACTGCAGATGAGGCGGTGCCCGAGCGGCAGAGCGGCAGCCCGCACTGGGCCTGGCTCCGGTACCTCGTCTATGGCAGATTCTTCGATCAGTCGGGGAGCATCTGAAGACAACAAGCCATGAGTCGCCATCACGAAGATCTTATATGCGCCTCTTTCCTTCAGGGTCTCTGCCGCAGCCAGAAAGCTGTCAACATCATCGATAATGTCATCCTGTCAAATTACAGATGGAGCAAAAGGTACATGAACACCTTCACAAAGGTGGGTTTAGATGACTAGGAAAAAGAAAGGGTCGGACTAATTCTACTATGACAAATTTGCTGTTCCATTTTAATGTGTCCAGACAGCTGGTCACACGGGCTTGTCACTGTGCTCCCTCTGCATTCCCTCCAGGCCTCTCACAGGGAGCTCCTCCTGCACGGCACTGCCTTCCACAGCTGTCTCTCCACCCCATGGCTCCCTGGGGTCTGCGTCTCCTTAGCCCTGCTGTCCAGAACCGTGCCCCACCGTGCAGGCGCTCCACAGAGGCTCGCCAAATGCTTTCTTCTAATTCGCAGTAAAACTGGTGGAAGATGCTTTTGATTCTGGGTGGTTCTTTCCTCTTTTCTTGCTACTTTTCCTTATTTTCCAAATTTTCTCTACTGGACATATGGGAAATATGCTTTTTACATACATATTCATAACGGGAAAACAGTAACATTATTTTTAACAAAATACCCAGCCCAATGGTTTCTAATCTATGGACACAGATTCCCAGTGTGAGATAAAACAAAAATACATATGTTGGTCTCTGCCCCCCGCTCCTGGCACCAAGCTCCTAACCCTTGTAAATTCCTAAGTGATAAGAGCACCAGGAGCATCTTTTGTTCTAACGAGGCGACTCTGGGGCGACTCCTGGATGGCTCCTGCATGGGGGTGGTCCCCAGAAAGACCAAGCCATGATGAGCTGAGAACTGTCAGCCCCCACCCCTTCTCCAGAGAGGGGAGAGCGCTGGAAATGCAGTTAATGGTCGACCGTGCCCGTGTGAGGAAGCCTCCAGAAACCCCAATAGTAGGGGGTTTGGAGAGCTTCCAGGTGGGCGAACACAGCCACACCGGGAGGGTGGCGCACCCCAGCTCCATGGGGACAGAAGCTCCTGCACTCGGGACCCTCCCAGACCTCCTCCTGTGTGTCTCTTCACCTGCCTGTTCCTCTGTGTCCTTTATAGGAAACTGGTAATAGTAAGTAAAGGGTCTCCCTGAGTTCTGTGAGCCACTCTAGCAAACTGATGGAGCCCGCGGAGGGGGTCAGAGAACCCCTGACTTGTATCCAAATTGTACAGAAGCTGTGGGGACCTGGGGACCTGCTACTTGCAATTGGCACCTGAAGTGGGGGTGGTCTTGTGGGACTGAGCCCTTAACCTGTGGGGTATGACGCTCTCTCCAAGTAGAGTGTCAGAATTGGCTTAAATTGTAGGACACCAGCTGGTGTCACAGAGAATTGCTTGGTGTGCCAGCTTCCCCCCACATCTGGTGTCAGAAGTAAGGTGTTCTAAGTGAGCAGTAAGGGAGACACACAGGAGGTGAGAAACTGAGTCCTTCCTACCACACCCAGCCCACCAAGGTCATTTTAAGCCCATGAGGGCATCGAGCATTGTCTAGAGCTAAATACGTATTCATGTATTTATTTTATAAACATACACGACTCTTTTCAAATGGATACTGACGTTACTATAATCAAAGAAAAACATATACATGTTACTTTAAAAGTGCTACTGGTAAAATGGTACGGCCACTCTGAAAAACAGTTTGACAGGTTCTCACAAAACTAAACTTGCAATTACCATGCAATCCAACAAATGCACTTTTGGTTATTTATCCCAGAAAAATCAAAACTCTGTTCACGCAAAAACCCATACAGAAATGGGCATATAGCAATTTTATTTCTAATAGCAGAAAACTGGGAACAACCCAGATGTCCTTCACCAGGTGAGAGGTCAAACAAAACCGCGGCGCCTGAGCACATGGAGCAGTGTCCACAATAAACGGGGAGGCGGAGGCCACAGCGCAAGCCAGAGGGCTCTCCAGGGAACTGTGCTAAGTGGAAAGCCAATCTCAAAGGCCACATACTATACTTTCCATTTGCACGACTTTCTTGAAATCACGATGACAGAGACGGGACAGATTGGTGATTGCCACAGTGAGGGACTGGGCGGTGTGGCTACAAAGGGGCAGCGAGGGAGCTTCGTGGTGATGCGCTAGTTCTGTATCTTGACTGCAGTGGTGGCGACACAAAGCCACACATGAGAAAGACTGCACACACCCACACACACCCGTCACACTGCTGCTGTTTGAAGCAGCTCGTGGATCGTAGTGACGTGAAATTCCGGATTGTGTAACCGCACTACAGTCAAGCAGGGAGGAAGGAAGGTAAAGAGCACACAAGACCTCCTCATACTTTTTAATTTCTTTTGGCTATTTCCTACAAATCTATAATCACTTCAAAATAAAAAGTTTTTTCTTTAAATGCAGATGCAGTAGAAAGGGAATAAAGTGCTACCTAGCATCTTGTCACTACAGAACTTGCTAATTAAGGAACAAATTAATGGACAGCTATTACCCTGTAGGGTGGCATCAGAAATTTCCCAACTCAAAAAAGGTGCAAGCAAAATTATAAGCACTGGGGAGTTCGTGGGGCTCCCACCACGGAGGCTAGAAAACCACTGCAGCTGCTGTGGGAACAATTTGGCGCCACCTAGTAAAGCTGAAAATAGGCATACCTTCAGACCCACAACTCCACTCCCAGGCACCTAGAAAGTCTTGCATGGATGTACCAGAAAACAGGTGCAAGAATGTTCCAAGCAGTATTATTTGGAAATGAAAAAACTCTGTATGATCAATGCCTGGAGAACAGATATATATAAGCTGTGTAATAGTTAAACATGGAACATCATACAGCAGTGAAAAAGAATAACGCACAACTGCACGTTACCACACGGAGAAACCTGAAAACAGTGTTGAACAAAAAGTCAGAAAGTACACAAAGACTTCATTACATAAACATCAAAAACATGTAAAACAAACAACACAGTGTTTAGGGACACACTCACTCACAGCAGACTGTGAAGACGAGCAAGCGCATGAAGGATGACGTTCAGGCTAGCGACAACCTCTGAGGGGAAGAGGAGAGAGAGACCAGGGAGAAGCCCAGAGGCAGCTTCAAGGGGACTTGACAATGTTCTGTTTCCAACTTGAGTAGTGAGTACCCACATGTTCACTTTACTCTTCTGTAAACTATCCAGGTACTAAATGTACTCCTTCTGTGCAGTGGTTTTGTGAAGTGTGAGAGGATGTGTGTTTTAAACAGTTACGATCAACTTTCAAAGTATCCTACTTTGATCACAAACAAGTTCCCATGTTATGACAAAGAGTTACACAATATTTAGTTAACTGAGTAGTTAGCAATTTATTAAACTAACAATAACAATTTTCAATTTTTGGACCAAAGTAAAGATTTAGCAGAAGGCACCAACTTAAATGAGACTTACCTGGCCATACCACTATCCCCACATAATTAACAAATAAGTCAACAGAATAACATGGTAAATACAGCTGATAATAATAAAAGAGATCTACATACCACAATGATGGCGATCCTTCCTCCCACATCGCCAACAACCGTGATTGGGGGCTTTTCTTTAGGAATCAGCACTGGTCGAATAAAACACACACACACAAGTTTCTATATTAAAAAGTAAACCAAAGCCATTAAAAAGCTAACCTCTCATGGGGCCAGCCCGGTGGCACAGTGGTTACATTTGCACACTCTGCTTTGGCAGCCTGGGGTTCGCAGGTTCAGGTCCCTACACACCGCTCATCAAGCCATGCTCAAGCCATGCTATGGAGGTGACCCACATACCAAATAGAGGATGAGTGGCACAGATGTTAGCTCAGGGACAATCTTCATCACCAAAAAAAAAAAAAGTTAACATCTCATGATAAAGACCCAAGAAACCAGGAAGAGAAGGGAACTTCCTCAACCTAATAAAGGGCAACTAGGAAAAACCCACAGCTAACATCATACTTAACAAAAGACTGAAAACTTCCCCTAAGATCAGGAAGCAGACAAGGATGCTCGTTTTCACCACTGCTATTCAATATTGTACTGGATGTGCTAGCCAGGACAAGTAGGCCCAAAAAAGAAAGAAAACACATCCAGAATGGATAGGAATAAGTAAAACTATCTCTATTAGCAAATGACATGATCCTACATATGGAAAATACTAAAGAATCCACAAAGAAACTACTAAAGTTAACGTACAAATTCACCAAAGCTACAAGATCAACACACGAAAATCAGCTGTGCTTCTACACATCAGTAATGAACAATCTGAAGAAGAAATTAAGAAAACAACTCCATTTATGAAAGCATCAAAATGAATAAAATACCTAGGAGTAAATTTAACGAAGAAGGTGAAAGACTTGTACACCAAAAACTACAACACTGCTAAAAGAAACTAAAGAAAACATAAATAAACGGAAAGACATCCCATGTTCATGGATTGGAAGACTTCTACCCAAAGGGATCTCCAGATTCAATGCAATCTCCATCAGAATCCCAACTGCTTTTTTTGCAGAAATGAACTGATCCTAAAATTCATATGGAAATACAAGGGAGCCCAAATAGCCAAAACAATCTTGAAAGAGAAGAAAGTTGGAAAGGCTCACATTTCCCTATTTCTAAACTTATCACAAAGCTATACTAATCAAAACAGTGTGGGATTGGCATAAAGACAGAGATACAGATCAATGGATTAGAACTGAGATTCCAGAAATAAACCCAAACATTTATGGTCAATTGATTTTTTCCCTTAGCTTTATTGAGATAGAACTGACAGACAACATTGTGTAAGTCTAAGATGTACAATGTGATGACTTGACACACGTATATACTGCAAAATGATTACCACAGTAAGATGAGGTGGAACACCCATCACCTCACAGGATTAGAGTCTTCTTGTGTGGCGAGAACATTTAAGATCTCCTCTCTTAGCAACTCTCCAGTACGTAATCCAGCGCTGTTAATTACAGTCACCATGCTGTGCATGAGGTGGAACACCCATCACCTCACAGGATTAGAGTTTTCTTGTGTGGCGAGAACATTTAAGATCTCCTCTCTTAGCAACTCTCCAGTACGTAACACAGCACTGTTAATTACAGTCACCATGCTGTGCATTAGATCCCCAAGGCCACTCTTCCTCTAACTCAAAGTTCATCCCTTTGACCAACATCTCCCCATTTCTCCACCTCCCCAGCCCCTGGCAACCACCATTCCATTCTCTGTTTCTATGAGTTTGGCTTTTTCTTTTTCTTTTAAGATTCTACATGTAAGTGAGATCATAAGTGCTTGTCTTTCTCTGACTTATCTCACTTAGCATAATGCCCTCAAGGTCCATCCATGTTGTCATAAAAGGCAGGATTTCCTTCTTTTTTATAGCTGAATAACATTCCATTGTATATGTGTATAAAATTGTTTTGTTTTATACATTTTCTTTATTTACTCTTCCATCGATGGACACTTATAATTGATTTTTTACAAGAATGAGCAGTTATTCCATTAAAGTCTTTTTAACAAATCGTGCTGGGAAAACTGATATCCATAGGCAAAAGAATGAAGTCGGACTCCTACCTCAAACCATATACAAAAATTAACTCAAAATTAACCAAAGATCTAAAAATAAGAGCTAAAACTATAAAAGTCTTAAGCAGAAAACACAGGAGGTAAATTTTCATGACCTTGGATTTGGCAAAGCCTTCTTAGACATGACACCAAAAGACAAGCAACAAACAAAAAAACAGATAAATTGGACTTCATCAAAATTAAAACTTTTGTGCATCCAAGGACACTACCAAGGAAGTGAAAAGAAAACCTACAGAATGGGAGAAAATATCTGCATACTATACATCTGATGAGAGTCTAGTGTTCATAATATATAAACAACTTTTACAACTCAACAATAAAACGACAAACAACCTAATTTAAAAATGAACAAAGAATTTGAATAGACGTTTCTCCAAAGAAGACATACAAATGGACAACACACACGTGAAAAGATGCTCAACATCATCAGCCATCAGGGAAACGCAATCAAAACTACAACGAACTACTCCTTGATACCCAACTAGGACAACTACAACCAAAAAGTGAGAGAATAAATGCTAAGGGTGTGGAAAAATTGGAACCTTCGTACATTACTAGTAGAAATGTAAAACGGCGCTGTGGAAAACAGTCTGGTGGTTCCTCAAAAAGTTAAAATTACCATATGATTCAGCAATTCTAATCCTAGGTACAGACCCTGGAGAAACGAAATCATATGCCCCCAAGAAACTTCTACACGAACGCAGAGCATTATAGCCAAAAGGAAGAAATAACTCAAGTGTCCCTCAACGGATGAATGGATAAACAAATTATGGCATATACATACAGCAGAGTATCATTCAGCCATCAAAAAGAATTAAGTACTGGGGCCGGCTCGGTGGCACAGCAGTTAAGTTCGTGCACTCTGCTTTGGCGGCCCGGGGTTCACTGGTTCAGATTCTGGGCCCAGACCCACATGCTGCTTATCAAGCCACGCTGTGACAGGCGTCCCACATATAAAGTGGAGGAAGATGGGCACAGATGTTAGCTCAGGGCCAGTCTTCCTCAGCAAAAAGAGGAGAATTGGCAGTAGATGTTAGCTCAGGGCTAATCTTCCTCAAAAAAAAAAACACAAAAAAAGAATGAAAGAAGTACTAGTACTTGCAACAACTTGGATGAACTTCAAAGACATTATGCTAAGTGAAAGAAACCAGACACAAAAGATCACGTATTGTATGATTCCATCTATACGAATTGTCCAGCACAAGCAAATTCAAAGGGACATAAAGCAAATTAGTGGTGCCAGGGGCTGGGGGAAGGGATGGGGAGTGACTGCTTAACGGGTAGGGGCGTTCTTCTGAGATGAAAAGTGTGAAACTAGAAAGAAATGGTCGTTGTGTAACATGGTGAGTGTACTAAATGCCAGTGAACTGTGACTTCAAAATGGTTAATCCTATGTTACACAACTGTCACTTCAAATTATTTAAAAAGGTCAATGTCACACAAAGGAAAAAAACAGAAGAAGTGCTCTAGATGAGGGATTCTCAAGCTTGGCATAGTGCCATCTGGGGAGAGCATCCCTTGCTTGGGGCTGTGCTGTGTGCTGCAGGATGTTTAGCAGCATCCTTGGCCTCTACTCACTAGAGGCCAGCAGTGCCCCTCAACAGGAACAATCGAAAAAAGTCTCCAGACATTTCCAAAGGTCCTCCAAGGGACAACCCCTCCCCCCCCCACACCTAGTTGAGAACCACTGCTTCAGATTAAAAGAGACTAAAGACGGATGACAATCAAATGCCAAATGGGAACCTAGGTTGGTGTGGGGGAGGGAACAGAAAAGTAAAACCAAACAAAACAAGACAATGCCAGAACTGAAGAAATTTTTTACATTTGCAACACTCCTTTTCCCAGGCACTTAACCCCCACGCCAATGAGAGTATGATGGCATAGCCCTTTAGGAAATCAATTTGACAAAGAGCCATATAAATAGTCATATCTTTTGACCCACTAATCTCACTTTCAAAAACTTATAACGAAATAAGCCAAAGTATGGAAAGAGTTTTTTACCCACATATGTGCACTGCAACATTATATTGGCAAAGAGCAGGAGAAAACATAAACACCCGGTTAGACCCCAGCTGGGTGGTCTACGCCACATCCATTAAGATGGGATGCTATACGGCCATGCAAAATGCTATTTACAAGTTTTTAATGACTTGGGAAAAGATATATTATAAGGCTGGGCCAAGACAGCAATATGCACAATTACATAATCAGCGTGGATCACAGCTCTATGAAAATCAGAAACGACAATGAAAGGAAGCCCACTGACAAAAGTGGTGTGTATGGCTCTCAACAGTGGAATTAAGCACTGATTCTTATTTTCTTCTAAATTTTACACATCATAATGTTCTAAATAATTGTACAATATGTTTATATTCTGAAAAAGTATTTTTATTATTTTCTTTTTTAGGTGGCGTATTTTTCATCTATAGGAAACCAGAAGATACAAATTAAAAATAATTTTTTAAGTCTAATGCTAAATATCAAAATCTTTTTGATATAACCAAAACCTCAAAATACATATTTGAGATGCAATAGGATGAATGCTTTCTTTTCCCTTCATATATCTATTTGCTATTAAGCATTATACATAGGTTGTCAAACCATCAAATGTGCAAAAATGTTTAATATTCAGGATCTGTGAAACTAAAATTCTGGTATACTCCCCCAAAAGTCCTCTAGTAAACACCACTTGAGTGAAAATATAAACACAGAAACATTCTAATTAAAAGTGAAACCGTGAGTGACACAGGATGAACCTGAGGCCGAGAAGGGAAGGCGGGCGAGCGCTGGGCAGCCGCGCAGCCCCTCCGCGTCCACGGGAAGGCGGCTCCTCCGCGCCGCAGGCCGCGAGGCTGCGGGGCCACCGGGACGCGCCCAAGTTAGGAAGGCGCCGGTGCACCTCCAGCTGGCTGCGCGGTCCCGAGCGAGCACAGCCCACGTGCCTGCAAACCTCTGAGTGGGGACGCGTCTCCTCCGCACTCAGGGAACCAGCTCAACCCCGAGGCTGCCAGAGGCCCCGCCAGAAGGCCCTCAGGGCGCGGCACAGGCTGGAAGGGCAGGGCTGCCAGACGGTGAGCGCCCAGCAGCCTGGCGCACAGGCAGGGAAAGGTCCGCACCGGCACAGGCTCGCAGCTGAGCGGACGCTAAAGTGTCCCCGGCTCCTGCCCGGCTCCCTCGCCTCTTTAAACCCCCATCACCGGGCAGCGCCAAGAAGGGCATGGGGAGACCACGGGCTTTTGAGCTGCACAAGCCCACCGCCACCCGCAAGAGCAGTGGTGTACACTGAGTCACGAATGTAAGTCACATGCTAACTTCTGATTTTCTAGTAGCCATGGTACAAAAGCACAAACAGGTGAACTTAATTTTAATTATATAGTTTGTTTAATCCAATCTATCAAAACGTCATTTTAACATGTAATCAATAAACAATTGATCAACGAGATCTTCCACATTACGGTTTTCACATCAAGACTGCCTGTCCTTCACACTGCCTGCATGCCTCAACTCCTGTCACCTCATTCCAGTGGGCAGGAGCCACACGCCACTGCGGCCACTTGGTTGGGCCTCGCAGCCCAAGATGAAAGCCCCCACACTGTGCACTTGCTCAGCTTCACCAGCCTGCCACATCTGGCCTTGTTTCTCGCCTCTCTTCCCTGCAGTCTGTCCCAACGCTGACCGAGGCCTGGACTTCTGATGACACCCGCCCCTCCCTAACTGCCCCCAGCTCGAGAGCATTTGACAAGCTTATTAAGGCAAGCTTATTAAGTAGCATTCAAGATCCCCCCAGTTAATATTCCAGCAGAATATTGCTTCCTTATCCCTATCTCGTCCCTCCAAGGACCTTCTGGAAGTCAGGGTGGTGGTGTTCCCGCCGCCAGACACAAACGCCAGCCCTTGCCTCCAGAGCCTGCCCTCCCGCCCTCCAGGCCATCCCGGCAGCCCGCCTCCCCTGCCTGGATGCCTGCCATCCCCACCTCAGCCCAGTGAGACCCACAGGCCCAGCGACAATCTCAGCTCTGTCACGGCCACCTCCCACTCCCCTGAGCTTTCCTCTGTCCATAAAGGAGCCAACTCCTAGGCGAAGCCAGAGCCTGAAAGGGTCCAGAATACGCCACAGTGGCATAAAAATCATTTTGAGCCAAAGGGAGCTGAGTTCCTGAAATCCTTTATTTGCCTAAAAGCAGAGCCTCCGAGAAGAATTCCATCGCCATAAATCCCACCCTAGGAAGCACCAGGGAAGATGGGCTCTCCTCATCCAGACTAGAAGTCAGCACTGCCTCTAAACAGACATTGTCACAAAACTGTCACATCTCCCCCCCATTCTCCTAGGGGCCCCGTTTATCTTTCCTAAGTCATTTGTTTTCCCACAAGCGCCCTTTCCCTCTTCCCCCCTTCCTCCAGTAAGACGTCTTCTGTTTTCTCTAAGTTCCCTTCTCCCCAGGCCCTTCTCCTAGTAAGACGGTACAGAAGCCCCAAATTCGAAACTCCTAAAATCTGTCTTTCTCTTGCTAATCTGTCTTTCGTCACTTTCATTTGCAGGCCCCCAAGCAAGGAACCTAAAGAGGGTAGAGGAAAAGTTTTTCCTCTCCAACAGACTCAAAGGTGGTATTTGTTTTACTGAAAAGATGTTACTAAAGGACAAGGGAAGTTTCTAAAAACAAAAATCAATGCACACATAACTCTTGCCACCTCATCACGACTATTTTCATCCTTCCTATTTCCTCCCGGTCCTTGCACAAAGGTCTACACTCTCGTATTCCGCCTATTCAGATACATTCACAGATTTTCTCGTTTCCAAATAGTCTTAATTGTTTCAAAGGGCTGAATAATTAGTTGGACTGATGCAGCATAATTTATCAAGCTCTACCCTCTGGTAAACCATTTAGACCTTTCCAATATTTTGCATTAAAAATAACACTACAGTGAATAATCTTGTGCATAAAAAGCTTTTTTGCGTCTGTTAAACTATAGGCTATACTATTGAGGGAATGAATGCAGCTCCCTGAGGTGCCACAGGCTGAACAGTCTGCACATTTTCACAGGTCTTGCTATGATCAGACAGACTGTGTCTAAGAGCTCTGCGATCCACAGGGCCACCAGAAGGGCATGTTGCAGCCAGGCCAGGGAAGGTATTAATCAGTTTGCCAACTTAAAAACAGAGAGAAGAGGTAATTCACATTTGAAAAAAAAATTAACCCAGCCTTAAAATCAAAGATGAAACGACAAAGGGGGGCCAGCACACTTACTGGGGATCTCCAGGCTGGGGTGGATGGCAGCCACGTTCCTGACCATGGGCGGGGAATGCCGGCCATCCACCAAGTCAGACTCGGCGTCCTGCGCCTCTCCGTGAATCACCGCAATTCCCAGCCGCAGGCGCTCAGCGAACGACTGTGCCCTGAGGGAGAGCATGAGACAGTTCACACACCGCGCAGCACCTGTTTCCTGTTAACAGCTATAGGAGAAACATTAGGAGAACACAAATAAAACGTGGCTTCCCAAAGGAATAGTGGAAAAAGAGAAGGAGATAACCTCAGTCTTAGAATCCAGGACAACGCATGGAGACCTCCCGTCCCTCTGGCAGCGACAGTGGCCCTGGTCTGCACTAGTCAGCAGGGTGGGCAGGAGTAAGCTAGTTAACCTCCTCTAAGCCTGTTTCCTCACATGTAACTGCTCATGCTACCCACTTACCTACTTCAAAGTGAGAACAAGCCACAGGAGACAAAGTGCAGTAAATACTCCCGAAACATTAAGCATCAATTTTCTAATAGCTTTATTGAGATAGTTACACAGTGGTGTAACAGAGACAGAATAAACCGTACACAGGTAACCTGTACGAGTTCATAAGCTCCGATGTATGTATACACCTGTATAACCACTGGCACAACCAAGACAATGAAAATATCTATCACTGCCAATGTTTCCTTGTGCCCCTTTGTAATTTCTCCTTCCAGCATGGGGCAACCACTGATCTGCTTTCTGTCACTATAGTTTCCCTTCTCTAGAATTTCATAAGTGGAATCAGAATATGTAGTCTCTTTTGGCCTGACTTCTTTTTGGAGTTTCATCCACATTATACCGTACATCAAAAAACAGGTCATCCCTTTACATTGCTGAGTACTATTCCATTTCATGGGTCTATCACAGTTTATCCATTTACTTGTTGATGAACTTTTGGGTTGTTTCCAGTTTTACGCTATTACAAAACTGGCCATGAATATTTACGTACAGATCTCTGTACGAACACGTTTCTTTTCTCTGGGTAAATACCTAGGAGTAGAATGGCTAGGTCACATGGTAGGCATACATTTAACTCCTTAAAAAAATCACAGAACTGTTTCTCAAAGTGGTTACACCTTTTTTACATTTGCATGAGAGTTCTAGTTTCTCCACGTTTTCACCAAAATTTGGTATGGTCAGTCATTTCAGTGTTATCAATTCTAAAAGTGTGTAATGATACTTCAGTGTGGTTTCAACTTGACTTTCCCTCATGACAAACGGTGTTGAACATTTTTTCATGTGCTTATTTGCCACCTATATATATTCTTTGGTAAAGAGTCTGTTTATCTTTTGTCAATTTTTTACGGGTTGTTAGATCACAAGTTTCGAGAACTCTTTTTACATATTCTATAAGTCCTTTATCAGATATATGCTTTACAAATATTTTCCCCTAATATGTGCCTTCTGTCATTCTCTTAATAGTGTCTTCTGAAGAGCACTTTTTAATTTTGATGAAGTCCAACTTCACATTTTTTCCTTATGAATTGTGCTTCTGGTGTCATACTTAAGAAATCTTTGCCTATACCAAGGTCACAAAGATTTTCAACTGTTTTTCCTTTGAAATTTTATAATTTGAGGTTTTACATTTAGGTATATGATTCATTTTTAGTTGATTCTCACATATGATATGAGATAGGACTCAAAATTCATTATTATTTGTACATGAACATCCAATTACTCCAAAACCATGTGTTGAAAAGCCTATCCTTTCTCCACTGAATTGCCTTTACACCTTTGTTGGAAATCAGTATTCCAGATATATGTGGGTCTACTTTTTGACTCTATTCTGTTCCACGGATCTGTTTTTCTATCTTTATCCCAATACCACATCATCAAGAGGGCTTTAGCTTTATAATAAGCCTTGAACTCGCGTAGTGTTAGATCGCCCACTTCATTGTTTGTCAAAGTTATTTTGGCTATTGTAGGTTCTCTACATTTCAATATGAATTTGAGAATCAGCTTGTCAATTTCTGCACAAAAGCCTGCTCGCACTTTGATTGGGACGGTGGCAATTCTACAGACCAATTTGGGAAGAACTGGTACCTT
Organism: Equus asinus; assembly: GCF_041296235.1. NCBI lineage: Eukaryota > Metazoa > Chordata > Mammalia > Perissodactyla > Equidae > Equus > Equus asinus. Next base: position 2,784,320 of record NC_091802.1, on the reverse strand, counting down.
AACAATATTGAGTCTTTTGACCTGAACACAGTACCTTTCTTCATTCATTTGGGTCTTCTTCAATTTTTCTCAGCAGTGTTTTATATTTTTCAGAGTAAAAGTCTTGAACATCTTAGATTTATCCCTAAGTTTTCACCTAATTTGACACTATTTGGTTTTATTTTTCAGTTTCCAATTGCTCATTGCTAGAATACAAATACAAGTGATTTTTTTTTTTTTTTTAAAGATTTTATTTTTTCCTTTTTCTCCCCAAAGCCCCCCGGTACATAGTTGTGTATTCTTCGTTGTGGGTTCCTTTAGTTGTGGCATGTGGGACGCTGCCTCAGCGTGGTCTGACGAGCAGTGCCATGTCCGCGCCCAGGATTCGAACCGACGAAACACTGGGCCGCCTGCAGCGGAGTGCGCGAACGTAACCACTCGGCCACGGGGCCAGCCCCCAAATACAAGTGATTTTTGTATACTGATCTCGTATCCTGCAACCTTGCTAAACTGTCTATTAGTCCTAATAGGATTCTTGTGGATTCCATCAGTTTTAACATAATCACGCCACTTGCAAATTAGGATTGCTTTCCTTCTTCCTTTCCATATTGCATCCCTCTTCCGTCTTTTTTTTAACTGCGCTATTCAGAACCCCCAGGACAATGCTGAACAGAAGCAGGGAGAGCAGACATCTCGTCGCGTTCCTGATCTTAGGGAATCAGTCTTTCACCATTAAGTGTGATGTTAGCCATGGTTTTTCATCGATATCCTTTATCAGATAAGGAAGCTCTCGTCTTTTCCTAGTTTGCTTAAAGTTTTATCAGGAATAGAAATTGAATCTTGTCAAATGCTTTTTGAGTCTACTGAGATAATCATATGGTTTTTCCTTTTGATTTTATTCCAAAATGGTCACGGTACATTATCCTTTTCATGTATTGTTGGATTCAATTTGCTAAACTGTTGCTTAGAATTTTTCATCTATGTTCATGAGGAATATTGGTCTGTGTTGTTTGTCTTGTAATATCCGTGTCTGGCTTTGCTATCAGGGTAATGACAGCCTCATAAAATGAGCTGGGAAGTACTGTTCTTCTTCAATTTTCTGGAAGAGTTTATGTACAATCAGTATTATTTCTCCCTTGCATGTCTGACAGAATCCACCACTGAAGCCATCTGGGATAAACTCTTTCTTCCATCTTCAGCACCGAACGCACAGTAAATGTTCAAGCGCTTAAGGATCCAGTGGGTTCTCCCAATCCTGGTTTTCAAACATCCAAAATTCAAAATAAGTTCACGAGAACAGCTGTAAACACTGGGCTGAGGCCATAACTTAGGGATTAAACGGGATCCCATGTGTACGATCTATACTGACACAGCCAAGGCATTTAATGCCATGAGAAGAGGAAGGCACTTGCAAACGCCAGGCACTGTCCCCTGGTTGAAGAGAAGCCTCGCCCCTGTCCTGGTGTCCTGCAGCTGCTGCACAACTGAGGGAAGCTTTGTGTAATGTTAGTAACTATTTCAAAAAATTTCAATTCATGCTGCAGTCTTCCTATTTCAAGATACTTTCTTATAAACTTACGTTTTGCCCCGCTCAGGAGAAAGTGCTATCATCACATAGCACACAGTTAAGGCTTCTGCGATATTAAAAAAATCTCAAATGCACATAAGGAAACATCTATTGACTTGGCCCTATCCATGATGAATCTAATTCATATTTCCAAGGAAAAGACACTAAGACCATAGGAGCAGAACTATACTGCATAATCTGATACAGAAAAGTGTGTGTGTGTGTTTATGTGTCTGGGTGTGAATATTTTTACTTTGGGAAAAGAGGGAGCGTTATCAAGAGGGAGAATATTTTAATTGCTAAATACCAGGGCCAGCCTGGTAGCATAGTGGTTAAGTTCATGCACTCCACTTCGGTGGCCTGGGGTTCACCAGTTCGGATCCTGGGCACAGACCTACGCACCGCTCATCAAGCCATGCTGTGGCGGCATCCCACATAGAGGAACTAGAATAATCTAACCAGTAAAGAACACACAGCTGCACCACCCCGGATAAGTCTCTTCATCTCCTTGGGTGTGCTTCCTCGACTGTGAGGGATAATAAACGCGGACATTCTAGGTGGAGAAGATCAAATGAGATCATGTGGACATCTTAGTCAGCTCTGGTTGCTGTAACGGAGGACCACAGATGGGGTGGTTTAAACAAGAGAAATGTATTTCTCACAGTTCTGGAGGTCAGAGGTCCAAGATCAAAGCATCAGCAGATCTGGCACCTGGTGAGAGCCAGCTTTCTGGTTGGCCTACGGACATCTCGTTTTATCTTCACACGGGGAAAGGGCAAGTGCCTGTGTCTCTGCTCACAGATGCGCTAATCCCACACCTGAGGGCTCCGCCTTCATGACCTAATTACCTCCCAAAAGCCCCACCTCCCAATATCATCACACTGGGGAAGAGGATTTCACCATAGGAATTTGCCGGGGTGGGGGGGGGACACAAACATTCAGTCCAAAACAGTAGATAAAACTCCTGACACTAAAACAAGCCCCTTGAAGGCATCTTCCTGGCCTCACCAGACCTAGCAGGACAGCCTCTCAAAAACATCTGAATGGACAAATGACAAACGTCACCATAGTATCAACAATGCCAAAGAGCTGAGCAGAGGGCTACACAGTGATAAGTCTACCACTCATCCACCACCTCATCAACACGTGATGTTAGCTACAGGCTGAGGATTAAAGAAGTTACCAGAAGCCTACCCAGATGGGCAAGCCTTCATCAGACAGATGAGAAAATTCACCATATTCTGGTATTTAGTGGGAAAAAAATTATCAAAATACACTGCTGCCGCTTCTGCTTCTGCTCAGAGAAAGCACTCCTCCCACTAAGTGCAACCCAAAGCCACAACCCAAAGCCTGGATGTCACAGCGACACAAACACAAGCAGCTCGACAGGTGGAGAGAGAACAGACTGGCCGCGGACCTCGGGGCCGCAGGAAGGACATGCTAGGGAATCCTCGGGGCTTTCTTGTTGCCTCATTATCCCACACTCGCAGCTGGAGAAGCAGGCAACCCAAAAATGCCAAGAGCATGGACGAAAAAGCCCAAACAAAAGCCTGATCTCTCTAGCCAAAGGTCCAGGAAAGGGACTGCCTCGCAAGCCAGAAAACTTAAAGACAATAACTTTTCTCCTCCAGCCAAACACCACAGAAACTGTGGCTGCACCCGTCCCCGACATGAGCAAAGGCCAAGTAAAGGGTCTACACTTCATCCCGTGCCAGGTATAATGATGTGTCCCAAAGCCCTGGGTGCAGTGGTTTAAGCTGAGCCTAAGTAGGGAGCTGGGACTTTTATCCCCACTTGGAGGTAATGAGCCCCCACCCACCAGTGTCAGCAGAGTGTGTCACCCGGACTTGCACCCCAATCCAGCAGTAAAGAGGTGCCTTTCCCCCTCCCCACCGAGGTGGTGTCAGAGGCCTGGTGGAGTCAGGACTTTCACCAACACCCAGTGGTAACAAGGTCACTCCTCCCTGGTGTCAGGGGAGGACAAGTAGGGAGCTAGCACCGCCCCCTCTTTCACCCACTTCTGATTGTTCAGATCTGTTACCACAAAGCTACAGTAACCAACACAGTGTGGTACTGACATATAGACAACAGAATAGAACTGACAGTCCAGAAATAAACCCAAACACCCATGGCCAATTGATTTTTGACAAGGGTGCCAAAGTCATTCAATGGGGAAAGAAAGACCAGACAACTGGAAAAGCACATGGAAGAGAAAAAAGCTGGACTCCTACCTCACTCCATATACAAAAATTAATTCAAAATGGATCAACAACCTAAATATAAGAGCTCAAACTAAGCTATTATGAGAAAGCAAAGGGGTAAAACTCAATGACCTTGGAGTCAGCAATGGATTCTTAGATATGACACCAGAAGCATAAGCAACAAGAAAGCTAAAGTGGACTTCATAAATATTAAAAAATTTTGTGCACATGGGGGCTGGCCCCGTGGCCGAGTGGTTAAGTTCGCGCGCTCCGCTGCAGGCGGCCAGTGTTTCGTTGGTTCGAATCCTGGGCGCGGACATGGCACTGCTCATCAAACCACGCTGAGGCAGCATCCCACATGCCACAACTAGAAGGATCCACAACTAAAATATACAACTATGTACCGGGGGGCTTTGGGGAAAAAAAGGAAAAAATAAAATCTTAAAAAAAAAAAAAAAAAAAAAAATTTTGTGCACAAAAGGGCATTATCAAGAAAAGGAAAAGATAACCTACAGAATGGGTTAAAATATTTACAAGTCATATATCTGATAAGGGTCTAGTATCCAGAACATATAAATAACACTTAGAACTCAACAACAAAGAGACAAGAACCCAATTAAACAATGGGCAGAGGACTTTAGTAGACATTTCTCCAAAAATATACCAATGGCCAACAAGCACAAGAAAAGATGCTCAACATCATTAATTATTAGGGAAATGCAAATCAAAACCACAATAAAATACCACTTCATACCCACTAGGATGGCAATATTCAAAGACCAGAAAATAAATGTTGGTAAGAATGTGGAGAAATTGGAACCCCTCTACACTGCTGGTGAGAATGCAAAGTGGTGTAGCTGCTGGAAAACAGGTTGGTGGTCCCTCAAAAATGTAAACACAGAATTATCATATGAGCCAGAATTTCAACCCTAGGTAGACATCCACAAGAAATACAAATACGTCCACACAGAAACTTGTTCACAAATGTTCACAGCAGTGCTGTTCATTTTAGCCAAAAGGTAGAAACAACCCAAACGTCCATCAATGGATACACAAATGATAGTACATCCATACAATGGAGTATTTTTCAGCCATCAAAAGGAATGAATTGCTGAGACATACCATAACGTAGATGCACCTTGAAAACATTATGCTAAGGGAAAGAAACTAGACGTGAAAGGCCCCATGTTGTATGATTCCATTTATATGAAACACCAAGAATAGGCAAATCCACAGAGGCAGAAAGCAGATTAGCGGCTGCCAAGAGATGAGGGGAGAAGGCAATTACTTAATGAGTACAAGGCGTTCTCCTGGGATGATGGAAAAGTTTCAAAGTTGCAGACAGGTGGTGGTTGCACAACATTGTAAGTGCACTAAACGCCAGCGAATTGTACACTTTAAAATGGTTAATCATGCGTCATATGATTGTCACCTTAACAAAAAAAGTGTATCAGAGAAAAATTAATTATTAAATTAAAATTAACTCAGCCTTTGCACAAATGTTTGGAAAAGTTGTTTGAAATGTTTATATTCCAAAACGAGTCATGGTTTACTACGACTTAATCAAACGGACAATATGAGACCCCAAGGACAGAGCTTCCTGAAGGAAGCGTGGGTGGGCACAGTCTGCCCTGCACGGGAGGCTGGCTCTAAGAACACGGCAACTTCATGGTTTTATCATAAATGCCAACTCTATTTATTCAATATAGTAAATATTGTTATTTTATAATAGAAAGCTACTTATATGTAAGATCTTTTAAATCAACGGCAAGTCCCCCCCATCCTTCAATAGTAACAGACTGTGGCTCAGGATGGAGGTCCCCACGCTTGCTTTCACTCCACAGAACTCAACAACGGTCCAGTGAGCAGAGGCATTCAGTTGTGGGAAATAATTTTAAAAGATCTTTTTTAGGAAAAAGCCTTTATTCCTATGTTGGATTTTGTCCTTTCCCTGTCTAATGGAGAGTGGCTTTTCTTTTTCGTTTTCCTCCTTCTCCCCAAAGCCCCCCAGTACATAGTTGTATATTTTAGTTGTGAGTCCTTCTAGCTGTGCCATGTGGGCAGCCACCTCAGCGTGGCTCAGTGAGTGGTGCTAGGGTCCGCACCCAGGATCCAAACTGGTGAGACCCTGGGCCGCTGAAGCAGAGCGCGTGAACTTAACCACTCAGCCATGGGGCTGGCCCCTGGAGTGGCTTCTATATGAAACACCCTCAACACAAACACAATTTTAAGTACCATATTACTGACTCATCAGTTACTCCAGGTCACAAGTAACTCTCAACACTGCCCCAACTGTACGCCTCAGGGTGTTTGAGTTTTGTAAAACGTCACTTTCTAACACATGCCAATAAGGGGCCTCTCAGCTGGATACAATTCTGTTAATAAATTACTGAGTGTTTTTGAATAAAAGGCAGTAAACAACTACAAAGTATATTCGGTGGTATTTTAAATGCCAGATGTGAAGATCAATGACAGGTGTCTGCCCATCTGGGCATGAGGGAAGCACTAGGTCAGGACCCCAGACTCAGATGGCTTTGGTCAAGAAATGCAACTGGCAGTCAGACTGGGGTTGGAAAAAAAGAGGAAAGCAAATTACTTAACCGATGGAGCGGGCAATCTTTTAGACTATCAGTCCACAGAATAAAAACAAGGGACACCAGTGGGAACCGCTGAGGAGAATCCAGGACGCCCCGGATCTGTGGGGACGTGATCCTCGGCGGCAGATCCAAGCAGCAGTCGGGGGCTCCCACCTACCTCTTGGCCGAGGCTGGGGATTTGGCCACAATCACCGCATTCCTGTAATCCGGGATCTGTGACAGACAAGAGGGGCGTTACTGCCACGTCTCCACAGGGCTCTTCACACCAACAGGCAACAATCAATAAAAAGGAACATTCTAATGGACTCCAAAATGCCATCTGGTCACTTCAAAGTTTTTCCAAAAACAGAGAGTTCAAAGTCAAGTTCTCCTTTGGAAAAATGAAGAAATGTCTGCCTAAGAAAAACATATTATTAAGGTCCGACCCTCACAGACTCTTCTAAGGAAAAAGCAGGGCTAATGAGTGACTGGCTCAGATCTCCCTGCCAGCCCACACTGATAACATGGGGGAAGGATGCTTTCATAAAGTCAGCAGGAAGGCCTCTCACGGATCCCAGTTACACACAATCGCCATCCAACCTGAATCGGGGGTAACCGTCAAATTCCAAATCAGTGCGCTCCAAACCCATGATTCAGCGCATCTCAGTCAGGGCACACTGAAGTAACCAACTGTCAAAGGCCGGTCGGCAAGGACTCGTCTGCAAAGCTGTTAAGAGCCCTTGAGAAAGTAAGCGAAACATCAGCCTGCTTTGCAGTCTTAGAGTTGAACATTTGAAGTGACCTGTGCTGGCGACGATTTCAACTGAACATAGACCCATCACCAACCTCTGAGAGTTTAGAAGACAGAACTAGTTTAAAGCCGAGCGGTGGTTCGTTGTTTCTGACTTCAGCTCAGCAATATTTTCAAATTGTGTTCTTGAAATTCAATCAATTCAAGTAAAGTGTATTATTTCATTCAAATATATCCCCATTGCTTTTGTCCTCACAATTACGCAGATCAATGAATTTAACATAAGTACTTAATAACATCCAGCACCTTGTACAATGCCTAGCACACAGGAAGCATTAAATAATAAATAGCTAGTAAACGAAGCAAAAACTGATTGATATATCCAGCATAAGCACATGGATCAGATGTCTCTCCAGGAAAGCTGAATTTATCCCACGCTATCAGAGAATAAGACAGCAGAAACTATTTTCATTTACACACTTTTCCTTATTTTTGCTGCAAGTCCTTCTAAACTGTTTTATGTTCTTCCTTGCCACATCAAACATCATCCAAACATCACCAAATCTGGCCAAGAGACTAAATAAAAACCAAGGAAACAGTTAATAAAGCAAATAAAAGGAGACTTTAAAAGAAAGGACTCTTCAATAAAAACAGGTCTACTGTCTCGTCAGGGGTTAAAACAGGAAGTCATATGCATAAAGAGAGAGCAAGCTGTTATGAAAAGAACCAAAAAGAAATCTAGAAGGTGGAAGTTATGATGGTCCAAAGAAGGAACTCAGTAGCTGGCTGCCTGATGGCAGAAGGGACACAGCTGGGCAATCAGGCCAAGGGATTTTCCCCGCAATGCAGTATATGAGAACACGAAACTTGAAAAGGAAAACCAAAAAAGTTAAATAATATAGAGACTAGATGCAAAATTTTCAACATCTAACAGTTCCCAAAGGAAAGAATGAAAAAAAAGAAGGGATGAAATAAACTTTAGGACAAAAGCTCCCAGAGAAGGAAAGTGGCCCACTGAGTACCTACAAAATGAATGGAAAGTCCCGCCCAGACACAGCATGCTGAAGCTTCAAAACCACAGTAAAAAGAGAAAACGCTATTTTAGATGGGGGAAATTCCGCCCCACCCCAAAAACTACACGCTAAGATGCTCAATCACACTAGGAATCAGGGAACAAAAAAATTCAAATAATACAGTATAGTTTTGCCCATTAAACTAGCAAAATTAAGGGCATGGGCAAACATGTACTATCACATGCTCTGCTAGTGGGGTGTAAATCAATGCAGCCCCTTCAGACAACTGCAATTTTCACGGTATCTATTAAAATACCAAATTTTCAGAAAATTGCAATACTATTAAAATATTAAAAATGTAGATACTTTTCAATTAAGCAATTCCACTTCCTAATATATCTCAGGAAAACACTCATCTAAGTACTCAAAAAGGTTAAGTACAAGAATTTTCAATGCAGCATTACTTAAATATTTTTTGAAAATAAAATATTTCACTTAAAAGAGTGAAAATTAAAACAATTTAATATCCAATCACAAGAGGGAAATAGTTGAAAAAACTGTGGTTCATTGAAATTTGTGCTTTAAACATGCAGCTATTTAAATTCACATTAAACTTAAGTAAAATGAAAGGTTAAGTTCTTCAGTCACACTAGACACATTTCAAGGACTCAATAGCCACATGTGCCTAGTGGCTACCATACCAGACAGCAGACAGAACATCGTCACGATCACAGAAAGTTCCACTGGAGATCGCTGATCTAAACTAGGGAACATTACGTAGCAATTCTAAAGAGGTAAACCTACACATCTTAGCAGGAAAGACCTCCAGACACCAGCAGAGAAAGCAAAGGACAAGCTGCAGAACAAGGTAAACAATATGTCGATGTGGTTTTTAAAAAGCAGCCACAAACCAAAATCTCTAACTGTGCACATAGATAAGGAGGTAAACACAAAGAGAAAGACCTGAGAAGATACAGGACACAAGGCAGGCTGGGAACAAAGGTCACCCTGCAGAGGGGCCCAGGACAGGGGCGGGGTCCAGGGCCGGTGCTTTCTCAGTACCGTCAGCATGACTAAACACAAACACGCATGTCCCTACACTGCCATCATAAAGATAAACATTCATTTTTCACTTTTTAGAAAAAGATTACTCTTATTATCAAGTGGAGGGGGAAACACACTACATGTCATATAAGTCCGACTTCTAGACTCTGCTGTAATTTTCCCCTGAAGCTTTAAGGGAAAACATCCTCAGGGCTCGTGTGGAACCACAAAGAATCAACCTGGCCCTACACCCCACACTGCTCTGCCATACCCCACCCTCTGGCCCTGGGCTTCCATCTCCTGCCGTATTTCATTTCTGTGATCATGAGAGTGGCTTGATATAAACAGAGTAAGAAGAACATGGGGAAATGCAAAAGCAACTCAAGAATCAGAAACAGGATAGCTCTAAAAGTTCCTATGTAAAAAACTGACGAGATGGGATGGGATCTCTACATACAGCATAAAACTACACTTGTAGCCCTCCTCTTCATAATTTCCTTAAAAAATCCTGATGCAGACCAATGACTACCAGAACTATCACTACAATATTTAGTCATTTTTAAAAAACATGCACTATATTTAACCAACACCCAAACCATATTTTGGGTCATACACTAATGTGTCTACAATTTGGATCTCTCAAACTCGGTAGTGTCTTACAGCCACCACGGGCCCAACAGCTGCGACGTGCTTTTTTACCCCTTCACACGCACGGAGGAGGCCAAGGCATTCCTAAGGTCCTCGCTTCACATGAGTCACAGGCACTGTTGGTTCTATATGGGCTGGGTTTAACTGCCATTTACAATGTCTCCAGAAAGAGTTCACCGTGATTCCACATTAAATGAAAAGTTACTGTGCAAGTAGATATACACAGGAAGAGGGCAGCACGGAGTAATTTCATATTCATGAATCAAATGGTCACCGCTGGAAGAATGACCACAATTCCACTTTTTCTTGCAAGGCAACAATCAAGTGCTTTACGAGACCTAACGAGGAGGACTCAACACCAGAAGGCGAAGCTGTGAAAGGACTGAATCTCAAAAGGATGCCTAACACACACAGGGCAACACAAGAGAAGGCAGGAGAAACCGCCAAACCCTCAGACTAGATGACAAAGTTTCAAGCCAAAGAGCATCCAATTACGACTCTCACAGAAAGTGCTTAAATTCCAGTGACAGCTCAAGAGAAACAGAGTGTGAGCTGTCACACAGGGAAGTGTCAGCATCAAAACTTGCAGAAGAGGATCACTAAGTGACACAACGGCGTTGCGTCATAGTATAATTGGCAGTGTTTTCTTCTTTCTTGATGACACACATAACATAAACCTTAATTGATGACATCTTAGATTCAGTAAAATATGGTCTGTCTACCCCGCTTGAGACGCTCTAATACATGAAAACAAGTACACTACAGAAAAGAGAACAAAATTCCTTTTCAACAGTGAGCTCCCTATGGTATTTCATTTTTCATGGTCTGTTTTAATTTACTTTTTAAGAAGGATTTTGAAACTAAAATGTTTGGAGTTATCACTCTTAGCTCACCATCAAAAACACAGAACCGTTTCCCTAGTTTGCTGAACCACAAACAGCATAAGAGAGTTCCACCCTGACTTCTTTTCCACAATAAAACCTAAACTGGGATTTTCCAAGTGGCAGGCAGCCTCACCCTGAGAGCGAAGGGACCTCAGAGGCGCTGGAGGAGCCGCACACCCGACCTCACGAGGGTGCTCAGCCTTGATCACAGACTCAAGGGCGCCTCTCAAGAGGCACTAGGCCACGGATGCCTCGAGATGCCAGCACACAACACGCCTGGTACCTTGAGTGGAAACCTCCCCCAAAGCACCAGATAGAAACATTAGCCTATGAAAGTCTACAGCACCCTCTGTTCCTTCCAAAACTACAGGTTTCTTTATCTAGATGATCCTTAACTGCACCATGTTCTCCTGCGCACTCAAGTCTCAGCCCTCACTCCTCTCTGCCTGGACCCCTTTTCCTCCCCCATCAAGACACTGGCCGTTGCTTGCTCACCCTTTCTCTTCCTCTGACCTGAGAATCATATTCAGGTAAACTATATTTTCAGTATAATTTATAATTTACAAACAATATTCTATATTGTTTTCTGAATTTATTAGCATTTGTAGGTTCCTTGTAGATTAACTTTAAAGAAAACAAGCAGAATGTTGTATATTTTCCTCTTTCAAAAATACTTAAATTCATTTTCACTAACGAGCGTCTATGTTAATGGCTGGAGGACGGGGAAGGCCTGCACTCTTGACAGAAAGAAGCTGCTCAGAAATCTATACGTTGCCATCTTTTAAATATGTAAAAAGTTCCCTGGAAAAGTTATTAAAGAGAGAAATAATTCATGTGAGGAAAACAGTTCCTAAAAGAGCAAAATAGCTAAGTGCATTATAAGTTAACATTTTAAAAGGCTTCTTAAATAATAAGTCACACAAGTGCTATCATATCAAAGAATAACAAATATAACTATATTAAAATTGTATACAATGTCTGATTTGTCCCAGGAATGCAAGAGTGGTTCAAAATGAGAGAAATCAATCACTATAATACACTACATTAATAGAATGAAGGAAAAAATCCACATGATCATCTCAATTGATGCAGAAAAAGCATCTGACAAATCCCATACCCTTTCTTGATAAAAACACTCAGAAAACTAAGAACAGAAGGAAACTCCTCAACATGATAAAAGGCATTTATGAAAATCCTACAGCTAACACATCAGACTCGATGGTGAAAGACAGAAAGCCCTCCCCCTGGGGTCAGGAACCGACACGGACGCCCACTCTCACCGCTGCTGTTCAACAGTGGACTGGAAGTGATCTAACAGCCAGAGCTGTCAGACAGTAAAAGATAAAAGGTACCCAAGCTGGAAAGGAAGAGGTCAAACTGCCTCCATTCACAGATGATATGATCTTATACACAGAAAACTCTAAAGAATCCACACACAACACAAAAAACTATCAAAGCTAATCAATGAATTCAGCAAAGTCACAGGGTACAAGATCAACACACACAGGTCAATCTCATTTCTACGCACCAGCAATGAACAATCCAAAAGGAAATTAAGAAAACAATTCCATTTACAATAGCATCGAAGAATAAAATACCTAGTAATAAATTTAACCAACCAAGTGAAAGACTTGTACACTGAAAACTACAAAGCAGTACTAAAAGAAACTAAAGAAACCTGAATACACAGAAAGACAACTCATAGTCATGGTTGGAAGACCTGATATGAAGATGGCAAACTACCCAAAGTGGTCTGTAGATTCAATGCAATCCCTACCAAAATTCCAATGCCCTTTTTTTTGCAGAAACAGAAAAGCCAATCCTTAACTTCATATGTAACTGAAAGCCAATTTCAGAACTTACTATAAGGCTATATAGTAATCAAAATTGAGTGTGGTGCTGGCATAAGGATAAACACATAGCCCAATGGAATAGAACTGAGAGTCCAGAAATAAGCCCTTCAATGCGGAAAAAACAGTCTTTTCAAGAAATGCTGCTGGAACAACTAGACAGAACATACAAAAGAATGAGGTGAGATGCCTACCTCACACCACATACAAAAATGAACTCAAAATGGATCAAACTAAACATAAGAGCCAGAACTATAAAACTCAGAAGAAAATGTAGAGGTAAATCTTGATGACCTTGGATTTGACAATGTTTTCCTAGAATTAAAAGCAAAAGCATGAGTAACAAAAGAAAAAGATAAATTGGACTTCACCAAAGGTAAAACCTTTTGTGCAACAAAGGACACTATCAAAAAAGCAAAAAGACAAACTACAGAATGGGGGGAGATGTTTGCAAATCATATATCTGATAAGAGTTTAGAGTCCAGTATATATAAAGAACCCCTACAACTCAATAAAAAGGCAAACAATCCAATAAAAAATGGGCAAAGGATTTGAACATTCATCCAAAGAAGATATACAAATGGCCAATAAACACACAAAAAGATGCTTAACATCATTCATCATTAGTGAAATACAGATCAATCAAAACCACAATGAGATATCACTTCACAACCACTAGAATGGCTATAATCAAAAGACCAGAAAATAAATGTTGGTAAGGATATGAAGAAACCGGAAATCTTATACACTGCTGGTCAGAGTGTAAAACGGCGCGCCCACTCTGGAGAACAGTTTGATGGCTTCTCAAAAAGTTAAACACAGAATTACCAAGTGACCAAGTAATTCCAAACCTAAGTATACATCCAAGAAATGAAAGATATGTCCACAACGAAAACATATGTCCACTTAGAAACGTGTAAACAAATGTTCACAGCAGCAATATTTACAACAGCCAAAAGGTGGAAACAACCCAAATGTCTATCAACGACTAACAAATAGTGATATCTACATACAATGGAACGTAATTCAGCCATGAAAAAGAATGAAGCCTTTACAGGCTACAACAGTGATGAATCTCAAAAGCATTAAGCTTAGTGAATGAAGCCAAACACACAAGGTCACATATTGTACGATTCTGTTTATATGAAATGTCCAGAACAGGCAAATCCACAGAGACAGAAAGCAGATTAGTGGTTGCCAGCAAATGGTGGGGAGGGAAGGACAAGGCGTGATTACTTAAAGAGCACAGGGTGTCCTTCCGGAGCAATGAAAAAGCTGTGGAGCTAGAGAGAGGGGACAGTTGCACAACACTGTGAATGCACTAAATACCACTAAATTGTGTTAAAACGGCTGATTTTGTTATGTGAATTTCATCTCAATGAAAAAAAAGTCTGAATATGTCTGCTTATCAAGACTCCAAAAAGAAAACAAAAAGACAAGTTACAAACTGAGAGACACACGTAAAAAAATTCTAACTGGCCAGAATCAAGAATTAAAAAATGGGGCTGGCCCCGTGGCCTAGTGGTTAAGCTTGGCACGCTCTGTTTCGGCGGCCTTGCTTCAGTCCTCAGCACAGACCACATATAAAACAGAGGAAGACTGGCACAGATGTTAACTCAGGGCAAATCTTCCTAAGGAAAAAAAAAAGGATGCCTACAGCTTAGAAAGAAATACACAAAACAAACCATTAGGTAAAAGGCATTAAGCACTTTTTCACAGAATAGGAAACAGATGAAGATGTTCAACTCCCTAAGTCATCAGAGATATACCCACCAAATGACAAGATACCATACCATAGCCTTTCAACTGGCAAAAAGTTTAAATTCTGATAATATAAGTATTCTTTTATTTTTCACTTATTTTTAGTAACATTTCTCATGCTTTTATTTTTTTAAAAACTGGCACCTGAGCTGACATCTGTTGCCAACCTCCTTTTCCCCCCCCATCTTTTTCTCTCCAAAGCCCCCCAGTACATAGTTGTACATTCTAGCTGTGAGTGCATCTGGTTGTGCTATGTGGGACGCCACCTCAGCATGGCCTGACAAGCGGTGCCATGGCCACACTCAGGATCCAAACCAGTGAAACCCTGGACTGCTAAAGTGGACCATGCGAATCCAACCACTTGGCCACGGGGCCAGCCCTTCTCATGCCTTTTTTTGTGAGGAAGATTGGCCCTGAGCTAACATCTGTTGCCAACCTTCCTCTTTTTTTTTTCCTTCCCAAAGCCCCGTACATAGTTGTATATCTAAGTCCTTCCAGTTCTTCTAAGTGGGAATGCTGCCACAGCACAGCTTGGTAAGCAGTGTGTAGGTCCACACCCAGGACCCAAACTGGAGAACCCTGAACCACCTAAGCAGCACGCACAAATTTAAACACTATGCCACCAGGCCGGCCCCCTGATAATATAAGTATTGAAGCAAGGACGGATCCACAGGATATCTAACTCATTGCTGGCTGGAAAACAAATGGGTATAACTGCCTGGGAAAAATTAAACATTCACACACCATACAACCTAGCAATCCCACCCTTGGTATATAACCAAGATACACTTTCACTTATGAACCACGGAGACACACACAAGGATGCTCACAGGAGCACTATCACAACAGCCAAAACCTCATGAATCAACTGTGATAACAGCTGCATAGTGGGTGTTTTTCAGCAGTCAAAATGGACGAACTGTGACACAGAACAACATGGATGAAGCTTACTAATGTAATACCAAGTGCAAAATTCCCAAAAATTACACAATTTGATTTTTTAATAAAGTTAAAGAATATATATATTTTGTTTTTGTCTTTATACATATTAAAAACATATATTTAAATACGAATATATACGAGATAAAACTATATAGAAAGGAACTTTTTTATGGTTTATAGTTTTATAAACTATATAAAAACTATACATAAAACTATATAAAAAGGAAATTAAGAGAAGATAAAACAAGATTCAGGATGATGGTTCCCTCGGGTGGGAGGAAGCAGGGGATGGGACAAAGAAGGACCACATGAGCTTACGACAATGATTCTGGTTTTCTTTTTGGGTCGTAGGGTCATGGATGCTGACTACTACAGATGGACGGACAGAGAGACAGGCAAACAGACGGATACATAAAAGAGGGCCAGGACCACACCTGGACCAAATGATGAGAGCGAGCTATTTGTCATGATCATAACTAGTCCAATTCTAGGTACCTGAGTTCTAAAAGAAGAAAAAGCAATTTTAAGAACTTAGCAAAAGAAATAAACTGCAGATCAAGAATTTTAAAATAGACTGAATTACATTTATAAAGTAAGGTAGTACTTTAAGCAGGAAACATTGAGTTTTAGTCCTTTATGGGCAGCCCAAGGAAATGGAAATGTATCTTTCAACCTTTAAACAAAATGTTAAAATAAAAAAGTTTGAGCTAGCTCACCTCTTCTTGAATATACTGTAATAAGAAGGGAGATGCTCTTAAATTATCGACAGGAATATTGAAGAAGCCCTGAATCTCCTTCTGGTGTAAATCCATAGTAATAAGATGAGTTAGACCTTTGAAATAAAGAAGATACAAACATATAAATGGTTTAATAACAAGTTTGAAATAAGTACTATATAAAATACTATATGAAATAAGTACTATATGAAATACTATATATAATAAATTACTATTAAAAATTGCTCTCTCATCAAAAAAACTGAGCATCTTTATTTCTCAGATTTTCTAGTGCCATAAGATTGTGAGACAACAGAAAACATATATACTGGTCTCTGCCCCCGGTTCCTGGCAGGCTCCTAAAACCCTGGTCACATCCTAAGTGACCAGAGCACTAGGAGTGTCTTTCGTTCTCTTGAGGTGACTTTGGGGGGACTCCTGGATGGCTCCTAGATGGCGGGTGGTTACCAGAAAGATCAAGACATGATCAGAAGCTTGGAACTGTCAGCCCCACCCCTCATCCTTGAGAGAGGGTAGGGGGCAGAAACGGAGTAATGATCGATCGTGCCCACGTGAGGAAGCCTCCTTACATTCCCAACAGCAGAGGTCTTGGGGAGCTTCCAGGCTGGTGAAGAGGTGGAGGTTCAGGGAGACGGGTGCACCCTGAGAGGGCACGGCAGCTCCACGCCCCTCCCCACACAGCCTGCCCTACGTATCTCTTCCATCTGCATGTTCACCTGTATCCTTAATCATATCCTTCAAAAAAAACTGGTAAACTGTGAGTAAACAGTTCCCCTGAGTTCTGTGAGCTGCTCTAGCAAATTAACTGAACCCAAGGAAGGGGTTGTGGGAACCTCAGATTTACAGCCGATCCGTCAGAGGCACAGGTGACAACCTGGAATTGCGACTGGCATCCGCAGATCGAGGGTAGGCGTAGTCTTATGGGACCGAGCCCTTAACCTGTGGGGTCTGACGCTGTCTCCAGGTGGACAGTGTCAGAATTGGGTTAAATTGTAGGACACCAGCTGGTGTCACAGAGAATTGCTAGGTGTAGGGAACAACTCCACACATTTGGCGTCAGAGCGAAGAGTTCTGTGTGAGTAGTAAAGGAGACACACGGGTGGGAACTGGGCTCTCCCCACTCAGAAGGGAAAGGCTGGGTGGTTTTTCTTACACAGAGATGCATGATTTTCACATAAAATAGCAAAGATAAAACTAACAAAGAAATGTCTCTGATAATCCTATTAGAGCAAATCACATTTCCTTGAAGTTTCCTTAACAGGCGTGGCAAAGCCACATTAAAACAAACATTGTCTTAAGATATGAAGACAAACTGCACAGGCCAGTAACTGGAGAAGATGAAGAACCTTTGCCCCCACTGGCTCCTTAAAGGATATTTGAAATGATCACCAGAAAAGTATAAGGAAAATTGAATTGGAAAAATTTTTTAAAGCAAAACTTGCCCCAAAGAGCAGGAAAGTGAGCCTGGTGGCCCACCCAGGAGCAAGGCTAGAAGAAAAGGGCAGACAGTTCTGGAAGGCTCAGTGAGCCAGCCTGCTCCCTTCAGCCAGCTACCTGTCACAGGGTCCTCCAGAGAAGCCAGCAGACAGGCCCGTGTCCCAGCAGGGGAGAGGCAGGCCGGGGCTTCCCAGACTGGGGCGCAGCCTTGCTGCAGGGACACTCCCGTGCTCCGGGTTTTCAATAGCATATACTGTTGAGGTTGCTGGGTTTCTGCTTGTATCAAATTTTGCTTTGTTTCTGCCTTCTTCAGAATGTTACAGTAGAAAATTTATTCTACAGTAAGTGTCTGTGTTAAAATGCAGTGAAAAGGGACTTTTATTCTTTGCTGTCTGTGCAAATGCTCCGCGATATGTGCATAACATTTCGGTCAACAATGGAATGCATGTGTGACGGTGGTCCCATAAGACTAGTCCCACATAGCCTAGCTGGGGAGTGGGCTACACCATCCAGGTTTGTGTAAGTGCACTCTCGGATGTTTGCACAACGACGAAATCGCCTAACGACAAATTTTTCAGAATGTGTCCCCGTCATTAAGTGACATGATTGTACACACACGCACATGTGCACGCACGCACACACAATATCAACTCTGAAGATTATTTAGAAACAAGGGGGGACACAGGATGTTACCTGAAAATGCACAACACAAAATAATACATATGGTTTGCAAAATACACCAACCTGTCCTGGGAAAGGAAAGAGGCTGAAATAAAAACAGTTGCTGCGTGAGAGTAGTCGGTTCCAAATGCCTTTCTCCCCTTTAAAAATGACCTACTTGTGACTGTAACTTGTCATCTCAATGTAATTTTTATTTTCTTATTACCCTTGTGTTTTAGGGGGTTGGGAACAGGAGAATTCTCTGCACTGTTTTCTCATTCTAAATTAGTCGTCTCTAAAAGCCATATCACTGTTTTCACTCTGTTCAGCATTCTAGTTTAGTTAAGACAAGGCTCTACAATTTCTAAGGTAAAAATAAAACTCCCAGGCCCCCAACAAATCATCAATACCTGCCACTCTTACCAGCTTTGCACATCATGGAAGCCAGCAGCTTAGAGACGATGGAGCCTCTTTTCCTCATCTTACACTGTTTGCTGTAAGGAAAGTAGGGGATCACGCCGATGATGCTTTTGGCACAAGAGGTCTTACATGCGTACACCATAATCAGGAGCTCCATGACAGTGGTGTTCACATCCCTGCGACCCAAGAGACAGAAAATCCCAGAAGTGTAAGATGCTTGATAACATATCCCTGGGTCCAACAAAGTGTCAGCATATACAACTCATGCCTCTACCAAGACTTAAGGCTCAAGACACAAGAAAGAAACCAACAAACTTCCCTGTCCCAGGGCCTCCATCAGTTCTCCCGACATTCCCTCTCAGCCGATGGCCCCACTTCCTTCTTTACTGACAAAACTACTCAGTCAGAAGAGAGCTTCCACGGGCCCCCACTACCACATGCATCTGTACCCTACAAGTCTGCTGCCCTCAGCCATCAGAGACGAACTTCCACACCAAAGTTACTCTAAAACTAGCCCTCCAAAGCACACACTAATCCCCAGCCCCTCTTGCTCGCTGAAGATACTGCTCCAGAAGTGCTCCCTCTCACTCTGTCATCAACTTGTTACACTCCCCTGGCTGACACCCATCAGCCCATAAACATTCTGTCATTTCCTCCACTAAAAACAACTCGTGACCGCTTTCCCCACTGCCCATGTCTTTGCTCTCCCGTGCAGTACATCTCAAGAGAGTTGTCTACACTGGCCCACTCCACTTCACCTACTCTCATTCTCTCCCAAACACGTTCCAATCCAGGTCATCAGTGACCTCCAGGGGCTAAATCCTGGTCACCTCTCAGTCCTTCTCTCACCTGCGCATCAGCAGCGTCACACGGTTGCTCCCCTTGCTCCCCGACACACTCGATTCACTTGGCTTCCAGGACTCCCCTCACTGTTCTCCTGCTCTACTTTGTTTCTTTTGCTGGCTCCTCTTCTCCCCAACTTCCTGTCCTAACACTCATTCATTTGTCCTCTTCTATCTCCCCCATCCTTTGGGCTTCTCATTCCAATTTCACAGCTTTATAAATGATGGAGACTCTCCAACTTAGAGCTCCAGCCAAGCTTCTCTTCTTAGCTCTAGTCTAACAATCTCACCTGCCACTTGACAATTCCACCTGAACGTCTGTTAAGACATCTCAAAACTTAACACATCCCAAACAGAACTGCTCTTTGCCCCCAAAAGCCGGCTTCACCATGAAACTTTCGCCATCTCAGTTGATGAGAATGCTGTTCCCCCAGTTTACTCAAGACAGAAAACTCAGAGGCATCCTTAACTGCTCTCCTATCCAGAAAGTTCCAGCATCTCAGCACTCTGCCGCTGCCCTGGGGCCAAGCCACTCTCCCTCCTCAATGAGGGGACCGTGAGAGCCTGCTCCCACAGGGCTCCCTGCCCCTCCAGCAGTCCCTCTGCAGTCCATTCTCCATACAGCATCCGGTTAGATCTTAAACAGAAAGTCAGACCCTGCACTCCTCTGCTCAGGACCCAGAAATACTTCCCGTTTTGCCCATGGCAAAGGCCCAAGGCACTTCATGACCTGCCCCTCGCCCCACCTCCCTGCCCTCCACATCTGCTCCACGCTCCTCTCTCAGTTCGGCCACACTTGACACCCTGTCAGTCCTCACTCCCACCTGAGGGCCTCTGCTCTTGGTGCTCCCACCACCTGGAATGCTCTCCTCCCCAGGTGGCCACTGGCCTACTTCCTCACCCTCTTCCAGTTTTCGTCAAATGTCACCTCAATGAAGCCTACCCTGGCTGCCCTCTCTCTCACCACCATCACTCCCTATTCCTTGCCACAATGTTTCGTTTTGTTTTTCTATAGCACTCATCACCTTCTGACAAACTAGATTATCTACTTAGCTATTACGTTATCTGCATGTCTTAGAATACAGACTCCATGAGGACAAGGATCTTCATCTGTTCCACTCATGAATGCATCTCACACGCCTGTAACAGTGACAAGCATATAGCCGACATTCAGTAAATATGTGTAAATGAGTGAAAGAGCGAATGGAAACACTGAACATTTGGGTGAACAGGCCCTCCCTTAACGAAGCCTGACATGTGAGGAGCGAAAGCAGACTTTCAGAAAGCATTCTGTGTGAGAGGGCGAGAGCAGACAAACCAGCAGCAAGGGGGAAGTTACACCGGGTGCACCGTTCTTCTGTGAGCTGGTAAAAGGCTTTCCATCACTAAACTCAAATAATGAACTTGTTTGAATTACAGGAAAAGTTAAGTTAACGGAAAGAATTTTCTTAGTTTAAAATTTTTCTTACACTCCTAGTGCCTACCACTAGCCCATACTAACATGAAGTATAAGATGTACCTGACAACACCAAACCTCAACGTCCACCGTTTCATAAAGACCACAATGTCCAGGCTTTCTGCAACCTGGACAAGGCTAGCACAAGCCTACAGCACAGTTCAGAACAGAACTGCAAAATGAGACATGCAGAGAAAATTGAGGGGATGGTTTTGGCTAAGAGATAAGAAACTGACAAAAGGCAGGGGCAGAACGGTAATAAGAGTGTTGAAATAAACAAAAAGAAAGAAAGAAATAGAAGGACTTGGAAACAGGAAGGATTACAAGAGTCCGCCACGTGAAGGCCTGATTTCCAAGTCCAGGCTACCCTTCAAGGCCTACCTCTCCCCTCAGGGAACACGCACAACCCCTGTGCATCTCCCCAAACGGAATCACGCTCATCTCTGAGGCGATCCAAGTCCTGCAAACACCCAGGAGCCAGAAGCAACATGAATTGTTCTGTGCTCTGCACTCTCCCCGCCCCGATGCTGGAGGGTGGAAGGTAAGGTGTGGGCACACAGGGTCCTCCCCCAGCACCCTGGCCCTGCAGCAGGGGCAGCGCCAACTTGATGCCCGCAGCCCGGCTCTGCTGAGGGTCCTAAGCGGCACGGAGCAATGAAACAAGGGCACCATGGCAAAGGCAAGCCAGCCCTCCTCTCTTCACATTACACGTGCTCTCTGGGACAATGGGACGCAATGACAGGTCCCCTCAACTCCTCTTACCAGAAGAGTCAGGTGGCTTCAAGATTTCATCCCGATGAACAAAGACCAGGATAGACATGTTCAAAATCTAGGTGAAGATACGTGTGTTCCAAGTCTAAATTCCTGAAATTTGGCTCTTCTTCCCCTTTTTTGCTATTTATTATCATACATATAAACATGAATTTAGCAGGCAGCAATTTCTGGAACCTCTAAGCTCAGAAACAGTGCACTACACAAACTGATTTCTAGACATTATTGAAAATCACTGAGTGAAGAACTTTCATACACGGAGGCATTCAGGGACAACTGTGGACAAGGTGGCATTTGACCAAAAAGTGGCAGAGACAACCTCGCGGCACTGAATCTTCCGTACCAGCTTACAAATTTCTGACCTCAACAACTTCCAGAACACACATATGTCAAATGTCATACCAGACAGGAATACACATTCCTTCAATATATTCTTTTATCTTATCAGCTTATTTAATTTATGCAAATAAGTAGAGATCGTTTTTAAATGATCTGCAATAAAGGCTTTAAGAACCCCAAGGAAGCAAACTCCTCTCCTCCTGCCTTTTTTTTGGAACTACAAGAGCTTCTCTGCAAGTTTTATAAAATTCTGGCTACTGAAAGGAAATTTAATGGGTTCTATTAAGGTTATTTCCACCCTTTAAGAATACTGAAAGGGGGCCGGCCTGGTGGCATAGTGGTTAAGTTTGCATGTTGCACCTTGGCGGCCCAGGGTTCACAGGTTTGGACCCTGGATGCAGACCTAGCACCACTTGTCAAGCCATGCTGTGGTGGCGTCCCACATAAAACAGAGGAAGACTGGCACAGACGTTAGCTCAGCAACAATCTTCCTCAACAAAAAAAGAAGAAGAAGAAGAAGAACACTGAAAGAACACACAAACGTCAGCAGTTATGTCAGAAAAAATAGCAGAGTAAGATATACGAATTTTAAAACTATCTTAATTCTTCCTGTCTGGCCAACTCTTTATTGTTCTCAACACTCATGCCCAAACAGAAACACAGAAAGCAACAACACTTTTATTGGAAAAGTACTCACTTTGAAACAGTTTGGATGATGAAAACATCTTTTCCCCTCACGGATTCTTGAATTTGTACTCTTGTTTCTGGCAGGAAAAGGAAAAAAGAAGGGCGGGGTGAAGAAGGTATATAATTTACATTTTTAAAAAATCTGCATAATTTCCCAATGTTATAAAATATGGAAACTGGAACTATTACAAACTCCTGAGGCTGTAGATGCAATAAAGGATGATGAACACACTGCCATTAATCACATTTTTTAAAACATGTGAAGTTACATGACATGCTTAAGACGGAATTACATTTCTGACCTGAAACAAGTAAATCTACGCCTTTCACTTCTCACAAATAAGCACTAAGTGCTGTAAAACTCTGAGCAGAGTATCTTCAAAGGAAATTATATACTCATTCATTCAACCAGCAACAATTAAGAACTTATTAGGCACAAAATGTTATAATGATGCTGTCAGAGTAAAGACAAATAAGGTCCGATATCCCTACTCTGGAAAGACTCGTGATCAGCCACCAGGAAACAATTAAACAAATCCAGAATGGAACAGTGTACAAGTCAAAACCTTCAAAAAGTCAATATCATGGGAACAAAAGAGAAAAGACGAAGGGACTGCTCTAGATTAGAAGACACTGAAGAGAGAAAAACCACATCACTTGAACCAAGAATCTTGATTTGAAAAAAAAATAACTATAAAAGGCTCTTTAGGACGATCAGGAAAATTTGAATATAGAGTAGATATTAGATGATGAGAGAATTATCCTTAATTTCTATAAATGTGACAACGGTAGAATATTTATGTAGGAGAAAGTCCTCATTCTTAGCAGATGCATCAAGCATTCAGGGGCTAAGGGTCTGGATGTCTGCGACTTACTTTCAAATGGCTCCACACATACATATTCATACAGCAAAATGTTAACTTGCTAGGTGATAGACATACATATGGGTATTTGCTGTACTATTCTTTCAACTTTTTTATAGGTTTGAATATTTTCATTAAAAATGGTGGAAAAAATACAATATGGGTTTACAAAGGAATGTGGTCCCATGGAAAGAAAACGAACTCTGGAGCTGGGGAGATGTGGATTCAGTCCTGACTTGGCTCCTTCCGGGAGCTCGTACCTAACATCATCCCTGACTCAGTTCTCCCGTATCTGGTAACAGGAAGGAATTCACGATGTTAGCTCCCTCGTTCCTTCCCCACAGACACCACACACTTTCTCCCTCATTCGTGAACCTGAAGGGTGGACCAACCTCCTCCTGAGTCTTCCCCCAGTAGCCCTCCTTTAGCCCTCCCTTCCAGACTAGACAAAGGGCATCATCCAATTCCCTTCCCCAAACTCTTCCTGCATATTTTCTTTAATCACACTTTTTTCCTACTGAAGCCATATGGGGGATATTGGGAAATAGGAAAAAGAGGCAGTAATGGAGAAATAAATAGAGGAGGAGCAAACTCTTTTTGCCTTTTCATCAAAGTCTCTTGTAAGTTCTCTAAGATTTAAGAACTTGACAAAATCCTGCAGTGCAAAAGGAGAGGGAAGCAGTATTTAGTGAGCACCTACTTACTATGTGCCAGGAACTCTGTTAGGCACACAATTACCCCATTCAATCCTCAAGACAGCCTACCTACCTGCAGTCTAGAAAGGTTAAATGACTCGCCAAGGATAAGCTGTCTGACTCTCCAGCCCGTGCAAACTGTCCATCGCTCCTGCTAGAATAATTGCAGATATCCACCATTTCTACAGAAATTACAAAGATTAAGTAATGGGTTTTTTACAACTTGAGATTTTTATGTAATGACGTAAATCAATTGGCAAAAAGCATTTCCTAACAAGATTTCATGAAGTCTAACCCATGGCAGCTTATGCAGAGGTAAAGAATAACAACCAACTAATGTTGTGGCCACACAGGATTTACTCATCCTGCCTAAGGTGACATCCATTCAACCACCTACAGGCTGACATTTGCATTCAGTTGGCCAGCAGGTTCATGCGTCTCTGCAGTCTTTGTTGGATAAGGTCTAAGTGTGGAGTTCAAGCCCCGCCACAACCCAGAGCAGGCGGGAGCTAAACCGCCATCACCCACCTGCCTGCCTGACTTCCCGCTAACAGAACTCACTCCACACCGAGCCCAGCGGTTTCAACAGTGGAAGATGAAGGACTGAGCCAGCACATCACACTCCACAAAAACATCAACGTTACGCACGTCCAAGATAGCTCACCTCTGTTAGGTTCCTGGTAAACCTGCACTTTGCCCATCTCCACCCCCAGCCGCCTGGAGAAGAGAAAGGGGGAAAAAGCTGAAAAGGTAACAGAATAGACTCAACTTCTTTACTATTTAAGGATGACTCATAAGTTGATAAAGATAAAATAAAATAGAGGTACTCTTACTATAAAATTTAAAGTAGATATTAAATTGTTCTGTCACTCCATTCCCTAACCCCTCACCCCCACCTCATGCCCACCCAAGACGGCCTACACAGTCCTGCCTGCCTGCCTCACCAACCATGTCCGTGTGCTCTCTGTCCTCCAGCCATGTTGCCGAGACACACCAACACCTCCCTCAACACTGCAGGGCCTTTGAACCTGCTGTCCCCTCTGCCTGGAGGGCTCCACCCCAGACCCTCACTCGGTGGCTCACTCAGGTTTCTCAATCCACACACCATCTCCTCGGCTTACAGGCACCTGAGTAGCCAAGCTGAAGCAGAGCAACTGGCCATCACTCCTTTCACACTGTTTTCTTCATAGCACTGATCCCCATCTGAAATTATCTTGTTTGCTTTGCTGACCTGCTTCTTGTCTGGCTCCCTTCTAAATTTAAGAAGAAAGGATCTCGACCGGCTTATTCACTGTTAATCCCCAATATCTAGGCCAAGGCCTAGTACACAGTAGGAGTTCAACGTTTATTTAATAAATAACGAAAATTACACTGAACTAGAATCTATAGACTATTTTTATATAGTATACATGTCACGGTTCTTTATACTCATCTAATTCTACAGATATGTAGCACCAAACACAATCTATGGCACTCATGAGGCACTCAATAAATGTCTGCTGAATAGATGTGCAGGAGTTATGACAGTTTACAAAAAGGTAAGCCCTTAATATATACGCAACATGCAGATTAACTATAAAAGTTCTGCTTCCAAGTGTAACAATCAGTGCTAATCCAATTATCAAATTTAAAACATCACATAAAAAATACAGATTTAATGGTATGATTATAACTCACTCAGCAATCTTCTTGGAAAGCTCCATACACGATGAATTAGAATTTGCTGAAAACAACACCAGACCTCCTTTGGTTATATTCATCTTAGTTTCTAATTCAGGCGGCGCCACACAAAACATGAAAACCTTCTTGGTTTTCCAATTCTCAGAGCCTAGAGGGATGTAAAATATATTAAGAACTGCCATATGATATTAAATACACCTGAATGGATCTTTTTAATAGCAAACGACTTCAGTTGAAGGAAATCAGTTTTTACCATAATGGGGTGTTTTATATTAAATACATATATGGACAAATATAAAGTTCATTTGGATTTTAAGGTTCCAAATTCACAGAAATACGTTATCGTAAGATTTAATTAGTTTTCACGACCACTGGGAACAAATGATAAACTTACAAGAAAGGCGGAGCTGAAAGCTCAGTGTTTTCCTCTTTGCTGCTTCAAGTCAATTATGGACAAACTCCTTTTATGCTCTGACAACAAAATTCCTCCTGGATTGACACACAGAAAAATGGCAGCGCCATTAGCAAGGACATGGACTGACTGATCCTTCAACAATGACTCAACAGCCCCTCTCTGCCCAGCTTCCCCTGTAACGTACTCCCAGAAAGCTCCCCGGCCTTGCAGCTGCCTCTGTGATGCCCTGAGTCGCGGCTAAAACTGACCTTGTCATCTGCGTTCTTCTCGACTGGAACAAAGGCTGATCAGATAATAACATTACAGGAAAGTGAAGGAGCACCCGACTGACAGGCAGCAGGGCACAAACAGAGAAGAGCCTGGCCCCTGAGTGCTGAGGGTTGAGGTTCTCTCCGAGGCCGTCAGCGTGCTCATCTGCCCTCCACTCTCTGGGCTGACCACGGAAGGTGCAGGACCCAATGCAGGAGCAACAACCTAGCGGGCTGCGGGAGACAGGCGCTCCCCGGCAAGCCCACGGCATCTCCCCAGTGGTATGTTTACTCGGGATGGCTCTGGGAAGGCTGGTGGAGGTTATGAAAGGGCTGAAGGCGAGCAGATCTTTTCTGTTATTCTTAAATTTTAATTACACAAGTAATTCACACTTTCATACTTTCTCCTTGCAAAACATTGAAACATGATAGTTTAGGCTAAAGTCACCAGCCCCGATCCCAGGCTCTTCCTCCCCACCTTCCTGGAAGGGGCAGTTCTTACTAGTTTGATACGGACACCATCAGGCCTATACACACTCACACGTGACCCCCATAAAAAACATGTATAAAAATACACTTGTAACATAAAAAAGATCATCATACAAATCTATCTATAATCTGCTTTCTGTTAAATGATATATTTTGACAACGCAGGGTAGAAAGTATAGACCTATCGTGTCCCTTTTAACCGCTGCCAGTATTCCATGGTGCAGAGAAGCCGCATTTAGCAGGTCACCATTCTAAACAGGCCTCCTGTGCAGACGTGCGTGTCTCTGCAGGAGCTGCAGGAAGGGAACCACTAGGTCATAGGGTGGTGCAATTCCTGGTCCCACCAGCGGGCCAGGAGAGTGCATTTCCCCGCAGAGCGCCTCTTCAGGGGCGTTCCACAATGGGAGACGTGGAGCGCTACAATGGAATGTACCTAAGGTCTGTGAAGTACAAATGGAAACGGAGGCAGAACTGGCCAAAGCCCAAGGAGACCAAAGAGGACCACTAGAGTCCACCGTGGAAAGCGGCTTTGGAGCGAGGGCCATGCAAACTACAGCCCACGGGCCAATTCAGGTCCTTCCAAAGGCTATTTCTGTAAATAAAGTTACACTGGAACACAGCCACACTCACTGTTTACAGATTGACTACAATACAACGGCAGAGTTGAGTACAGGCTGCAAAGCCTAAAACATTATCTGGCCCTCTCCACAAAGTCTGCTGACCTCTGCTTTACAGCACAGCAGGGGGCAGAGTGGCTGGTGTGCAGGAAAGAAGTAACGTACTTAATCAACACTCAGAGTTGGAAGAGATCTTAAGTGTCTTCTAACACCTTCTCTCAACCAATATGCGTCTTTATTTAGGAACAGAGAACACAGATTGGAAAAGGAATCAACAACAAAAACAAAACCTTCTCCTGAGTTATAAACACAGGCTTTGGAGTCAAACTCACGCTTGCCCCTTGGCTCGTACCTCTCCTTGACTCACTGCGAGGCCTCGCATCCACTAACCTCCCTCAGCCTCTCTTCCCTCATCCATCCAACCGTGAATACTGACCTCACAGGGCTCCCATCAAATTAATTTCTGTACTTAACACAGTGCCCCACGTCTGGGATATGCTTAGTAAATGGAAGCCACGTACAAATCGACTTGAGTATTTTGTTTATCTACCAAACAAGTACAGTAACAGGCACGGAGCAGCCATCGTTTTACATCCCCCACCCTTCAAATAAGAAGCTTCTTAAAGTACAACGGAGTCCTTGAGAAGACTCGGAACACTGGGAATGAAAGCATCCGAGGAGTAGGAGGAGACCCTGAACATCACTTGGCCCATCTACAGGACTCCTGCCAAAGAGCCACTCCCGACGCCTGCGCAGCCCGAGCTTGAGGCCCACATCCTGAGCGCCACGCATTGCAAACTCCTCCTCAGGACACTCTAGGATTCCTCTCCCTGCAGCCTCCAGCCCCTGGGCCTTGCCCTTTCCTAGAAGACTCACGGGAAACCCCACATTTCTCTTCCACAGGACCGTCCTCAACCTCTCTCAAGACGGCTCTCTTGCCTCTGTCTTCTCTGCTCCAGGATATTTCCTGGAGCCTTTCCTAATTGTCGTGGTCCAAATGCCCTTCATCACCGACTGTGGTCTGAAGCTCCAGTCTTCAGCCATCAGTTTTCTACAACCAAACCGAATCTGAGACCACCCTCCAAACGGCGCGGCGGGGGAGTCCATCAGGAAACGGTTGTCCACACAGTCAGGCTCGGTGACGGTTCATTTCACAAGCTGTTCAAACACAAAGGCTGTTGCTAGACTAGTTCTTCTTTTCCCTATGGGAAATCCAAGTGGTGCTCTTCACCACGCTTCAGGAAGCATTTTAAAGATTATCCTCAAAAACATGACGACGGCCATAACGGGGCTGGCAGAAGGCTCACTAGCGTATGCCTTTAGTGTGAAATGGACAATAAAGAGAACACTCCCATTTTTCCCCAGGAAGCAGAGCTGCTTTTACATTCTTCTAAATGTACTCTAGAATGCGTGAGAATTATTTGTAACGTGTGAAAACACACCCTTTACAGAGAACCTCAGCACCTTTCAAAAAGCAAATCACGCTCCTCTTTGAATGGGCGCTGACATTCTGTTCAGTCTCACAGAGGAAACCACACTGAAAGGCCACTAGCCCCGGATGTGCTGGTGGTCATTCAAACTGCACATCCACATTTCAGAGGAGGAAGGCTCACAGTCTGGTCTGCCAATTTCCCTCGAAAGTCTGCCGTGTAAACACCTCCCATCCACAGCCAGCCGGAGTGGGAGCGCAAAGACTTGGGTTCGCCTTCCACGTGACCAGCCACCAGGCCTTGGGCAGGTCACTCGCCCTATCCCCTCCCGACAACAGAGATAACCCTTGGTAAAAACAGCTTCCCCCACCAGGATCTAAGGTCCAGGACAGCAGAGATTCTGTTCACTATGATATTGTCTGCTGTACACCCAGTGCCTAGGACAACACCTGGCAAGCGGTAGAGGCCTAGAGGCTGCAACAGATGTTTGTCAAGTAACAACTGTTGGGTGAACCAAGCCTGACCTCACTGAGTTGCAATCACTTAACAAATGGAATTGAAAGTAGTTTGCAAACTAAACGACATCATAATGTATAAAGAATTATTATTTTTATTAGTGACCTCCCTTACTCAAAGAAAATCTGCTTTCTTTTTAATACCAGTATCAAAGAGAACTTAAGGGCAGACCTAAATTGAAGGAATGTTCCACGCCTCTGTGATCCCAGGCACTTTGCTCCTGCCTCTGTCAGAGTATTTTTTTATGGCTGACACCATTTTCTGAGTGCTCTGAACTCTTACAACCACTCAATCAAGCAGGTACTAGAAGCAGACCCATTTTAGACACGGGGGAAGTGAAGCCTGGAGAGGAAACTTACTCGAGGCTGCATGGCCTCGAAGCGGCGGTTACCTCGGTTTCAGTCTGACTTGTAGCACAGACAGTTATACACCACAGCAGGCTGCACAGACTGTCCCGAGACCACGCAAAATGTCCGGATACCTAGCTGAATCCGTATCACAGTGAGCAGAATCAGACAAATATCCAGATTTTGAAAACCATCTATAGTAAACACACCTTGTTTGGAAAAGAATTCATATGGAGTGCCAAAGAAAGAACACATAACTTTGATGCACTATTTCCCCTTTCGGGAATTTATTCCAAGGAAAGAAAGAGCTATCTGCTCAATGATGGTCACTGCAAGATTTTTTTAAGAGGAAAAAAACAGGGGACATATGGAAAGGTTTCATAACGGGGTAATTAAGTAAAACTCTAAACATACATTCAATATAATAAAAACGGTAAATATCTGAGACTACGCAAAAGTGCTTATGTTAAGTGACTGAGAGGACAACTGCGTCTACTCTAATCAAAACTGGGTAATAAGGGTACAGACCAGGTCAGACTAGGAAGACGGACGAGAAGAAGGGTATGTTTTAGGGGGGTTCAATAATAATGTGGGTGAATTATTTTTATTTGTGCATTTAAATTTTTTAAACATTAGAAATTACACTTGCTCACGCCCAAATCCCCATTCCGCATTTCCTTATTCCTAACAAAAGCTAAACGCCCCAACTGCGCCAATATTAAACTAAGGGAAAAGTGCTTATCGTCAACGGCGCATCCTGAGGGCAGACACTGTAAAGCAGAACGAGATGGAACAACCGCATCCCGGTGCTCCGTGCCCTCCGCCGGGCGAGCGCTGAGCGGCCTGGAGCCCGTCCCCGGCGGCCAGCGACACGCGCGCAACCAGCAGGCCCGAGCGAGGCGAGCAGCGCTTCTCTCCGAGCCGCCCCGCCGCAGGCCTCGAGCCGGGGCCGCCGCCTCCGCCGGGAGGGCGGGGAGGGGCGGGGGGGGCGGCGGGCCCGGGGTCTCCCGGAGCCCCCGCCACCGTCCGCGACCGCGACCAGCACGCCGGGGCTCCCCGCCCCTCGCACCTGCGCCGCAAGTCGGAGCCCGCCGGGCCGCGCCGCCACTCGCCGCCGGCTCCCGCCCGCCTACCTGGCCCCGACCCCAGCCCCGGCCCCGCCGCAGCCTCTGCTGCCGAAGGAAGAAAGCGCCGGGCCTCCAGGCGGCGTCTCTAGCAGCAAGATGGCGGCTCCTTGCGCAAGAACGGCGGCCGCGGCTGGGGCCGGGGGCGGGGCCGGGGCGGGGCCGTGGAGGTGCCAGGCGGGGAGGGGGGAGGAGGGCGGGGGCGTGGCCCACCCGAGGGGGCGGAGCGGGGCCTTCCTCCAGGATAGGGAGGCGGAGGCGGGGCCGGGGCGGTAGGAGGCGGGGCCTGGGCGGGCGGGGGCGTGGCCTGGGCGGGCGAGGGCGTGGCCTGGGCGGGCGGGGGCGGGGGCGGGGGCGGGGGCGGGGGCGGGGCCTCTGCCGGGCCCAGGATGCTGCTCACCCCCGGCCCGCTGTGAAAGTGAGAGGCAGGTCACCAGGCAACTGAGAGCGGCCCGAGCATGAGGTTTGGAATTACAGATGTCTGGGTTCCAGTCTTTACTGGCCTGCAACCTTGGGCAAAGTGACTTCACCTCTCTGAGCCTCAATTTTCTCATCTGAAAAATGGAGATCATAGTAGCGCTCGTCTGACAATGTTGTGAGGATTAAGTGCGAGAACACTGCAGAGCTTTCAGCACCGTTCCTGCCATATAGTAAACGCACAGTTGTTACTATTATTATTATTTGCTTTGTTGCCCCTTCTTTTATTATAAAGGAATTGTGCTTTTGCTCTCCATTGCCTGAATTCTTTATAATTTAAGTATGCTTTCCCTTTATCATATATGTGACAATAATAAACACGTATGTAGCACTTACCATGTGTCAGGCAAGGTGCTCTTAAGTGTTTACCATATGTTACTGTAACTTATTTAATCTTCACAAGAGTATTAGGTAGATATTAGTATCTCCATTTTAATAGTTGTGGGAACTGAGACATTGACATTGAATATCTTGCCAAAGTAGGTAAGAATTTCCACCCAGGCAGCCTGGTACCAACGTCTGCACTAAACCAACCCAACCCCACACCGGCTCTCCAATTCTGCTTTTATTTATCACAAGAGTGAGGCATGCAATGCTTCATCCGAGGCTGCACAGCTGGCTAGAAGCAGCCAGCCCTCATAGTGCAACCTCTCAGTTTACGGTCGGGGCCTACAAGCATCTCCATTTGTAAATTAAGACAGTGAGAGAAGAGAGAGAGAGGAATATAGATGGGCCGGTTGAGTTTAAGCTGAATCTAAAGTCCGTAGGTCCCTGGACTTTTCAATTATGGGGCCAATAAATTCCTCCCCTCCCGCCTCTGAAGCAGTGTGGGTTGGGTTTCTACCATTCGCAGGTGCCTGTGTGTTCTTCCCCTCTGTTTACTTCTCTTTGTTCTTTCTCACCAGCCTGGTCCTCCAGCACTAAACTATTGGGCCTTTGCACATGCTGTTCCCGCTCTAGGAATGCACTTCCTCCTGCAGGCCTCACCCCCTTAACTCCTACTTAAACTACATCTCAGCTCAATTGTCATTTTCAAGCCTTTCCTAAACCACTCCTCCCCGAAAAAAACCTATGTCATGTACTTTTCCTTCACTAAGCTTATGATGATTGCTAATTCTTGCTAATTATGTATATTTATTCGGATGATTATTTTATAAATATCCCCACCCCAGGCGCCTGAGTCAGTAAGCTCCCTGCGGGCAGGCTCTTCGTCTCTTTTGCTGATCGCTGTTTTCCAGTCCCCAGCACAGTGCCTGAAACAAGTATGATCCTCAAGAAATGTCTGTAAAATGGGTGGCCTCAGAATTACCCCCCTTGGTGGAAAGGAGGTGGGCAGCAGCACAGAACCGTGTAGCGTTTGCACCACACGGAGACAATTGTCCTGAAATTTTAAAAGTTGGCTCTCCTGAGCCGTGATGAGCTGGCTCCTCCGTATCGCCACTTCCACAGTTTTGCAGCGAAATGACTGCTTTCCCATCAGTTTCCTCTCACTGCAGGCACTAGCTTACAGTTTCCTTTGCTCTGTTATATCAAATACCACTTCTCCATCCGCCTTCCATTCCCCATAGACTCCTTGAAATCCCTTGTAGGCTCATGTCTCGTCTCCCATTCTCTTTATCCTTGGGGTTTGGCCAGCGGAGTGAGCCGTGGTGGACATCCAGCCAAGATGACCCACCGGTGACTGCAGCCCCGGCCACCATCTGACTGAAACTGAATGAAAGACCCCAATTGAGGACCCCTCCAGCTAAGCCCAGGCAAACCACAGGAAGTAGAGAGAGAGAATGAATTTTTGTGTTAAGGCCCTGAGTTTGGAGGGCCAGACCCAGAATTTAAAGCCTGTGGTCCATTCTAACGCAGTTTTTGGTTAGTCTAGCACTAAACTTGGTGATCCCTTGCCCACCTGGAGGTCCGCAGAGTCTTTGCATGCTATGGAAGTGCTCAGCTTACTGCCCATGTCGCTGACCACATCCGAGGGCCAAACTGCTGCACAGAGAATATGCATCACAACGCCCAGCCTAAGACATTGCCTTTCCACATTTTCTTAAAAGGAAAGAAAAGAATATTTGCTATAGTTTGATGGAAGTTTTTCAGCAGGATGGTAGAACAGAAAGCATGGACTTTCTTCAAATGATCGTTGAAATGAAAACGAGGGGACCTGACCGTCAGTCACTGAGACGCGGGTCTGCTTCCTGCTGCCTCGTTGCAGGAATGACCTCGGACAGAGCAGTGAAGGCACCTCTCTGAGCTTCTGTTTCCTCACCGGAAAAATGGATGTATGGGGATTTGGGGTGGGAGATGACCTTTCCGAGGGGTCCATGAGTAAGAGGCCCCCAGACAAAGCTGTTGTGCAGCCTCCCAGCCCTCACATCTCTGGCCATCAGAGATGAATAAACTGAGGCTGGCCTGGTGATGCAGCGGTTAAGTTTGCACGCTCCGCTTCAGCAGCCTGGGGTTCGCCAGTTCAGATCCCGGGAGCAGACATACAGACTGCTAATCAAGTCATGCTGTGGCAGGTGTCCCACATATAAAGTAGAGGAAGATGGGCACGGATATTAGCTCAAGGCCAATCTTCCTCAGCAAAAAAAAAAAAAAAAAAGTAGAAGGATTGGGGGTGGATGTTAGCTCAGGGCTAATCTTCCTTCAAAAAAAAAAGGAAAAAAAAGAATGAATAAACAAGGCTTTGGTTTTTCCCCCAGTGGAGGAGGATGGCTGCTTGTCTGGCCATGGGAAGCTGCAGAGACTAGGGGCCTGGTCACAAGTCATGGGGACCTTGGAGGTTTCCATCATTGAGTCCTTTTCCTTATCCTTCAGATTTTCTCCTTTTTCTATTCCCCCCAGAATGAAAAGAGCTTATTGTCTTTCGTAATTATTAATATTTACATGTTGTAAAAAACATTCAAACAAAGAGAAAAAATAAAGAGATATTTGCCATTATCTCACCATGGAGAGATAATGACTCGACATTTTTTTAACCTCCCTTTTGCACTTAACAATTTATTGCAGACATAGTTCATATTGATGAACTCAGGTCAACATTGTCGCCATGTTTGCCGTGGACTAAAGACCACAGACCAGGAAACCAGATGGCCTGCGTCCAAACGCCTCCTCTACTCCCCAGCTCTGCGCCCTCCTTTACCTCTCCACACCTGCTCCCTCACCTGGATCACAGCGCCTACCTCGTAGAGTGGTCACAATGACCAAATGAGCTACCCCTGGCACACAGTTGCCCACCACTTGCCGTTAGCCACACTTACTATAAACTGTTGTGACGTGGATGGACCATGACATTTTTAACCAAACTCTAATTCCGGGCACTTTTTACTGATATACACAACCTGTCCTTGTATCTTTGCACGAGTATTTTCTAACATTAAATTTCTAGAGGTAAACTTGTTTGGTCAAAGGATATGCCTTTTTAAAATTTTGTCCCCCAGGAGTTTTATACCAATTTACGTTCTCACCAGAAAGGTGAACAGCACCCTTTTCCCCTCGTTCCCACCAATGCCAGTACTTGGCTGAGTGGATGGTCCATGTTTCCTGGGCTTTCAAAATTACTTGTTTATGTCAAGCTGCCTGTAGTTACCTTGGCCACCTTGCAAGCTGACTTCCTCTCCAGTCACTCACTCAGGAAGTATTGATGGAGCACTCACCACGTGCCAGGCGCTGTTGGAGAGCTGGGCTACGCAGAGAATGACAAAGCCCCCGCCCCATGAGATGAGGAAGGGGCAGCTGGGCCACCGCCTGCTGAGTGGTCAGCGAAGTGCCTGCTCCAGTCCCCAATAAACGATGCTGCGTACGTGACAGCTTTATAGAGAACACAGAGCATGCGTTTGGTAAATATGCAGGTGCTGTCGTTACCCCTCTATGTGACATTCGTTAACACTACAACATGATGACGATACCGCATGTGATCATCATCATTTTTAGCCATGGAGCCTTAGAAGTCACTTCTCATCAGCTGTCAGTTTTCTCCTCTGTCGATGGGCTAACGCTGCCCACCTCCTGACACTGTCAAGGTGGAGATGTACTGGGCCTGGCTAACGGAAGCCCCGGGGGGCGGAGACAGCCCACACCCAGGCCTGCTGCAGCCTCCTCCTGCTGATAGAGCCCAGCCAGGATCTGGGACGTGCGTGAGCCTTTTGCTGACGTTCCACTCTCTGCAGCTGTTCCCCTCGGCACTGCTGGCTGCGGCCGGGCTGAGTCACAGCAGCACCCCATCTGCCAGGACCTTTTTTTTCCTCATTTCCATCATTGGAAAGTATGGAGTTGAGGGCTGCTGATCCTCCCATAAGCCACTGCCCTACTCACCTCTGCTGGGTCCCTTCCAGCCAGAGACAGCCTGGAGTCACAGCAAATCTCCCCAGACCACGTATCTCTGGCTTCGCCATCCAAATCCCTCCCTCCAGCTCAAGGGTGCGGCATCCTGAACTGAAGGCTTCGGGACCCACTGAACCCTTTCCCCACCTGCACTGCCACGGCCCCAGCTGGAGAGCCCGTTTTCCCACGATCTGGCCAACACCTGCCCCTCCCCCTTCACTGGGAGCTCTGCCACGGGCAGGGGAGGGAGGGAGAGGGGCGCCCCAGCTGCCTTGGTGGCCTCACCTTCTGCTGCCTCCAGAGGGTAAGGCTGGCCCCCTCCTTCGCTTCCTTCTGGGGCTCTCGCCACTCAGTCATATTTTGTGTTTGGTTGAGATGGCAGCAAACAGAAAGAAGCCTTTTCCCCATTCCCATTCTACCGTAAGTGTTTATATCAGTCAGGACTCTTGCAACAAAAACCAATTCAAACCAGAGGAAGCAGGGAGGAGGGAGAGAGGGTTGGTCTAATCAACTAAAAAGCACAGGACAGAGCGTCGGGCACGACTGGATCCCGTGCTCAGCTATCCCCAGGGTGTCCTCTGTCTCCATCTCGGAGTTCTCGCTGCTTTCCTCTCCCTCGGTGGTGTTATGCTCAGGCGAGCTCCACCCACGTCATCCTTCATGCCTGTGAGCAGTGGACTTGGTGAGAAAGAGGTCCTGGGGTCCCGGGCCCTCTTCGATCTCTGATGAGAGACTCTGATGTCACACGTACACACAGACATCACACATGTCCTCAGATCTCACACGTACATGCAACATCACACAAACTCACATGTCCCCCAAGTAGACGGCACACACATTCATGCAAGACACATGCAATCATACATCACACTCTTAGCTTACACAGATGTGACAATATTCCCACGGGTGTCTCACACACACTCGGATCTTCCCCACTTAGATATTGTAGTCATGCAAATGCCCACCCGCAGATGGCCAGCTCATTCAGATTCTATCTATATACCACTGTTTTGAGAAACACACTTACCTCTTTCATAAAGCAGGGCGCTCTAAGTCTGG
Organism: Equus asinus; assembly: GCF_041296235.1. NCBI lineage: Eukaryota > Metazoa > Chordata > Mammalia > Perissodactyla > Equidae > Equus > Equus asinus. The sequence continues at coordinate 2,747,478 of NC_091802.1, read as the reverse complement.
TGTGTAACAGAATGAAGTCATCTCCTTCTCCTGAAAGAGTGCAGAGTCTTTGTAAGGATTAAATACATTAAATTTCTTTTTAACTGCCTATCATCAAAAGACACAGCCTGGGAACAAATATTCACAATATGTATATCTGACGAATGAATTACGTCCAGAATGTACAAAGCAGTCTTAAAAATTGATAGTAAGCTTCACTTCACACTCACGAGGTTGACCATATTAAAAGTAATTTGAAAAAAACAGAAAATGAATGTTGGTGAGCACGTGGAGAAATTGGAAGTCTCACACATTGCTGGTGGGAATGTAAAATGGTGCAGCCACTCTGAAAAACAGTTTGGCGGTTCCTCTGAAAGTCAAGCATAGAGTTGCCATATGACTCGTCACTTCACTCCTAGGTATCTATCCAAAGAACTCAAAACAGATGTTCAAACAACACGTGCACATGTTCATAGCGGCACTATTCACAGTCACCTAAGGTGGACACAGCCCAAACATCCATCAACACACGAATGGATAAACAAAACGTGGTATACACACACCCGGAGTATTATTCATCCATGCATACTATGACACGTGCTGCAACACGGATGGACCTCAGAAACATCATGCTCAGTGAGAGAAGCCAGACACAAAAGGCCGCTTCTTGTAAGATTCCATTTACATTACACATACAGGAGAGTCAACCCGTAGAGACGGGAAGCAGAGGGGTGGTTGCTAGGAGCTGGGAAGGGGGACAGGGAACAAGTGCATAACATTGATGCAGTTTCATTTTGGGGTGGGGAAAATATCCTGAAACTTGACGGAGGTGCTTGGTGCACAATATTGTGAAAATACTCAATGCTACTGAATTGTACACTTTAAACTGGGTAATGACTAAATATACATTATTTGAATTTCACCTAAAAAAATCAATAGTAAGAAGGCAAATAATCCAATTTTCAAAATAGACAAGTGATTTCAACAGATGCTTGAATAAAAAGATACATGAGTGGCAAAAAAAGCACATGAAAAGACACTCAATATTGTTAGTCTTCGGAGAAAGGTAAATGAAAGCCACAACGATATGCCACTAAACGTGCACAAAAATAGCTAAAATGAAGACTGACCATGGCAGATGTTGATGAGGATGTGGAGGAGCTAGAACATTCTCACACTGCTGGTGGGATCCTAAATCGTGCAACCGCTCTGGAAAACAGCGTGGCTGTTTCATAGAAAGTTGAGCGTACAATCCCACCCCCAGGCTTTTACCCAAGAGAAGTGAAAACAGATGTCCGTCAAAAAGCTTTTCACATGCATATTCATCACAGCTTTATAGTCTCCAAAAACTGGAAACAACCCATCTGTCCTCCGCTGGGGAATGGGTAAAATGGAATTCTGTTCACGGATGAATCTGAAAACATGACGTGAGTGAAAGCGGACAGACAGACACAGTATGATTCCCTTTATATGAGATGCTGGGAAAGATGAAACTAATCTGCAGCGACAGGAAATAGATCAGTGGTCGCCGAGGCCTGCAAGAAACAAGAAGGAACTTTCCACAATAGCGGGAAAGCTGCATCATGTCCTAGAGTGGGATAGTGGTACATGTAAAAGGATTACATTGTATTTTACGTAAATTACGCTTCTGTGAAGCTTAGTTTTAGAAACCCGCCTGGTCCTGAGGGCAGATCCCGCTCACTGCTCCCTGTGCACAAGTCTGTGCTCATCGCCCGCCTGCTTCCCACACTCCCTCCCCGCAGCGGGCGTGTGCACGCCTCCGTGGATTTGCCTATGGTGTTCTTGCTGCCTGGCACGCTCTTCCCTCCTTTCTCTGCTTGCAGAGATCCTGCGCCCCTGAGGCCCAGCTCCGCGCTTCCCCATCCCACCCACTTCCCCGGGATGTGACTTTCACTTCTCTTTTTGGCACTTAGAGGCAGAACCTGCTGGCCAGGCCACCCACGGTGAGGCAGCGAATGACGGCAGGAGAGGGAGGCCTGGGGAAAACAATTCAAATGAAGTTGGCCTCAGCTGAGGAGAACGTGACGGGGGCACAGAGGCACAGTGCATTATGGCCTCCGCAGCCCACTTCCAGCAGGAGGGCGAGGCAGAGTTTTGAGCTTGGGAGGAGAGCAAGGGAATAAGCATGGCCCCAGGAGGAGAGTGAGGAGGCAGGCACAGTCCAGACTTCAGAGCTGAGAACAGCCAGAACAGGGCTCCTGTTGATTCAGAGAAGGCAGAGAAGGCAACTTCTCTGAGCTAGAGAAGGAACTGGGATGGTATATCAGTTAGGATACAGTTGCGTATAACGGAAAAGAAAATAACAGTGGCTTATGTAAAACATAAGATTATTTCTCTCTCAGAAATGGCAGCTTTACAAAATCTCAGGGATTCAGGCTGTTATTAGCTCACCACTCCACCATCTCTAAAGATTAGGCCTCATCCTTGTGATTCAAAACGGCTGCCAGAGGTCCAGCCATTACAACTGTATTCTGGGCCAGCTGCTGGAGGACAAGTCCGAAGAAGGACTTCTTCCTTTTAAGGAGACTTCCTGGAAGTCCCAAAGCTTCTACTTACATGTTGTCAAAATTTAGCCCCATGGCCACACCTAGCAGCAGAGGAGTTTAGGAAATGATGTCCTTTGCTGAGTTCATTGCTGCCCCTGGAGAGTATTGACAGTGGTTCTTACACTTGAGTGGCTATCATAATCAACAGGAGAGATGGATAAAACACAGAGTGCAGGGCCCAACCCCAGAGTTTCTGACTCAGTAAGGCTGTGGCGGATTCTGAGAATCTATATTTCTAACAATTAGCCACGGGATGCCAATGCTGCTGTCCAGTGGTCACACTTTGAGATCCACTGTGTAGGAGCTCTGTTTCTGAGGATGAAGGAGAGAGGGGATGATGGGGAGCCACCAGCCGCCTCCGTCACTGATGGGGAGGGGCCAAGCCATGTCCCCCGGAGAACAGCTAACAGCATCGAGACCTCCTCTCAAGGCTCGGCCTTGGGACCCTCGTCCCACACCCGCTATGCAACACATTGCAACGTACCCGTGGAGCACAGGAAATAGAACTCTTTGTTGTAAAACAAAGTTTCAAAGGATTTTTATGATTTTGCTTCTGAAATCGTTTGGCCACAAATGATTCACTCAACTTGTGATTGCCCATGGTTTCTAAGCAATCATTTTCACCTTACTTAATGGGGAATTCTTGCAAAGCAAGAAAATCTAAGCCATATGCTTTTCACTGTCCCCCAAATTTTATGAACATTAGACTTAAGAATGAAGAAATCAAGTATAATGTTATATTTTATGAGCATTTAATTAACCATTTATTAATATTGGTTTTGCAGGGTTTTAAAAAATTTTGGATGTAATAAAAAAATTTTAGGTTTCAAATATAAACGAAGGCCATTGAAACAGTCACAAGTCCCAGGCTTGGTACCAAAGAGCTTGCCAACAAGCGGGGGCTCTTCCTGGAAGCCGTGGGAGCAGACTCTGCAGAGGGGCCTCCACCCATGAGTCATTCCTGCCCCACGGGTGGGAGAGCCGGGCCTGCTCCTCTTTGGGGCCGGAGCTGGGGCCAAGGCAGGGGCTGCAGGGAAACGGGTCTCATCTCAGCCTCAGGAAGCTGGTCAGAGCTGCTGGCAGAAGGCCTGTCTCGTGTGGGGAGCCACCACCTTGGACGGCAGTAAAGATTAATCTATCGGTCAGGATAGGCCGGGCTCTGCTGCAGTAACAGATGCGCCTCAACTCACTGTTGGCTTACACTGACAAAGAATTCTTCCTCATGCTGTATCTCCACTGTGGGTCCTCTGGGAGCGCCAGTCCTTGTCACCCACACTCAATGCCCTGGCCTGAAGGAGCAGGCCCCATGTGGGACACCGTCTGTCTCACGGCAGACAGATCAAAGAGAACTCTTGCAAGTCTCGATGCTGTTAGCTGTTCTCCGGGGGACATGGCTTGGCCCCTCCCCATCAGTGACGGAGGCGGCTGGTGGCTCCCCATCATCCCCTCTCTCCTTCATCCTCAGAAACAGAGCTCCTACACAGTGGATCTCAAAGTGTGACCACTGGACAGCAGCATTGGCATCCCGTGGCTAATTGTTAGAAATATAGATTCTCAGAATCCGCCACAGCCTTACTGAGTCATGCCTCAACTCTTAAAGCTTGTGCTGGGAAGGAACCTGTGCCACGTTTCCTTGTTGTATTCAGAGCCGAGCCCAACCTCTCTTCCCCACTGCGAGACCCCGTTGCAGTGGCCCCTGCACTTGTCTCGACAGCCCCTCTTGAATAAAGCCTGCCTCACCATTCTTTAACAAGTGTCAGAAAGAATAACGTTTTCTTTAACACGTCCATTGGCCGGAGGACACATGGCCAGGCCTGCTGTTAATGGAGCAGGGGCGGAGAATTCTCCAGAAAGTGGCAGAGCATGCTTGTGAATAATAAGGCAGTCCTCCACCATTGTCCTCTGCGAAGGAAACCAGAAAGCAACCGTCTGCAGAGCAGACCCCACCCGAGACAGCTGTCTCGTCTGTCAAGTCTCACACAACCACATATTGGAGAGCGGGGAGGGGAAGTCACTCGCCTGACGTCACGGAGCCAGGAAGTGGCAGAATCAATAGTCCTGTCTCCCTCTCCCACCTCTAATCTCTTCCTCCGTTGGTTCCTGGCGGGAAGCGATCATTTCCGCCTTACATATCTGCTCCTCAAGCCAGTGTGAGGGCCACCTGACTCCGCTGGGGGTGCCACACGGGGTTGGGCCACAAAATCTCTCTGTTGGGGCAGCCTGTTTGTATGTGACGAAGGTAAGCTGCCTCAGATTCCAAAGTCATTTTATGCATGAATCTTGATTAGTTCCTTTTTAAAAAAATCATTTTTACCATGTCATTTATCTGCCAAGGAATCTGCAATGGCTTCCAACTTCCAACCTAAGAGACCTAGTCTGAACTCGTTGTCCCCTCTTCCAGCTGTACTGAAAGGCAGCGTCAACTTCCCCTGGGACACAAATACCAGGATGACGTAGGAGAGGACAGTGGGTACTAGGGAAGTGACTAGCAACAGCCATTAATGTTTGCCACTACGATATGCTCTTCCCGCAGTGACACAACGCCTGGTTCAATAATCTGTGTCCCCGTGGACACGCAGATAGATGACATCGCCCAGTTTCCTGCAGTGGGGCTGAGAGAGTGGCAAGGCAAGGTGAGCAGACGTGAGTTACCCTGCTTTGAGACTTGGCCCATAAAGGTCTCCCAATCTCACACGTCGAAGAAAAACCAGAGCCTTTCAGTAGGTAAAGTGGGAAAAACAGGTTTTACTCAGGAGCTGTTGCAAGAGAGGAAAAGAAACCTCAGTGTAGTACTAGGCTCAATTCCGACTATAACGAGGGGATATGGGAATTTATAGCTGAGGAGCAGGCTGGGAGTCAGTGGATGGAAACTTATTAAGCAGAAACATTAGGGGTGAGGAGGAGTCTGGCTGAAGGAGAGCTTTGCTGGAGACAGGCCAAGGCGATCAGACATCGTTGGGGCAGGGGAGTGGGGAGCTTGGTCAGCTATCTCGGGCGATCAGACATCAAGGGTGGGGGATTCTGGCTAAACTGACTTCGCAGGATTCCTGCTCAAACTGGGCTCTTGGAGGACACGTCCAAGCCCAGGGCCAAGTTGGGCTTAGAGGAGCCTGACTCAAATTTGGTCAAGGAGAGAATCTTTGCCAACAATCCTCCATTGGATCCTTATTTTTAAACATCAGCTATAAAGAATATTTTGGGGACAGTTGAGGAAACTTGAAAATGGACTGGATGTTGGACGATATAATAGAATTTTAAATTTTCCTGCATGTGGTAATGTCTTTTCGGTGATGTAGGATAACCTCTCTTTTAGGAGATGCGTGCTTAAGTATTTAGAGGTGAAAGTTACTGCAAGACCACAGGCGTGGGTTTCAGGCTTGGGCCGACAACCAAATTCACAATACTCAAGGCTCAACCAGTACCTAATCTGCTCAGAAAGGATATGGAATAGAAAGCGCAACAGCAGCTTCACGGAGAACTGGGACCCTCACGTGCCCCTTTCCATGACCTTAAGCACTGCATATGGCCCATGTTCTAGTTGCAGGCAACTTCAGCAAACACAAGCCACCGGCTCTGGGGTCCCTGCTGGTCAAGCAGCTCTGTAAAGGTCAGTGGTTATTTCCCACTCTTCAGCAGAGCTACGGTCCACAAACCACGTTATACCAGAAACAACACTGACAGCCGCGCACAGCAGGCCGAGGGGTATTTTTGGGTCAGGTCCTGCAGGAGCCTCATCTAAATTCAGACCAGGGCCAGTCTCGTGGCCTAGGGGTTAAGTTCGGCAGCCAGGGTTCGGTTCCTGGGTGTGGACTTGCACCACAAATTGGCAGCTGTGCTGTGGTGGCACCCCACACACAAAATAGAGGAAGACCGGCAGAGATGTTAGCTCAGGGCCGAGCTTCCCCAGCAAATAAATAGATGCAGACCAAACATCAAACCTTGAGCCTGGAGGAGGGACTCCCAGGTCAGCCGTGGGAGCTTTCCCTGTAGGCATCATGTCTGCAACTTCATTTGAAGTGGTTTAACAAAAAAGTTAAAATAAGATAAAACGCTAACAACTGTTGAATCTAGGAAATGAGAAGTAAATGTTTGTCAAACTATTTTCCCAAAGTTTCAGTGGGTGAAAATTTTCATTGCATGAAATTAAAAAGAAAAATCTAAAATGGAGGAACCCACCTCTCGATTTAATTCGTGTACTTTTCTGGTCAATTTTGCCTGTTTAAACCTCCCTGCTCTCAAGTCATAGCAGGACGCCGGCCTGTTTCATGCCACCCCCTTGATCTCCTGACTGTGGGGTCCACCTCTCCCTCCAGGCCACGTGCTAACTCTTCTGGAAGCACATGCCATCAGACTCTCTCTGTTGGCTTCCTTCGATTGCAGGGCACAGAAAAAAAAACCAACACAAATTGCTTTAAACCAAAGAACGAAAGAAAGAAAAAGAAAACTTTTCCCGTATAACCAAATAGTCCTAGATTCCATTTCAGGCCAGTTTTGGCCCAGAGATCAAAGAACGAGGCCAGGCCCCCATTTCTGTCTCTCGACCACTCAGCTGTTGTCTTCCGCGTTGCTTGCAGTTGTAGACAGGTCCGTAGGCGGTGGTCAACAGTTTCCGGAGCTTTCTCCTTCCAGAAAGATACTCAGCAGCCTATGTCCTAGCATTCTTAGCAAAAGTCCCAAGCCTCGCTCTGATTGGCCAGGCATAGTCACTTGCCCACCCTTGAACCAATCGGTCAAGCCAGGGAATGTCAGCACTGATTGGCCCGCCCTGTGTCACATGGTCCACATAGGGTGGACAGCGTGGACAGAGACCCGGAACAAAGGACTGGGAGTAGGCTGGCTGGACTCTCGAGGGTGAGCTTGGTGGCAGCCCTGAGACATGAGAGCAGAGAGGGAGGCGACTTGGCTGGTGACCTGGTCCTAACACTTCAGAGGACATTAAGTTCCGAGGGCTTTTTCGTCCCTAAGTCCCCACAGTTAGTTATTTATTCATTTATTTTTATTCTTTGGACCCTGAAAGGACTTTTCTCCGGAAAGCGTTCCTTCGCCTGCTTCCCTCTCCGCCCAGCCCCCGCCAGGAGCCCGCGGGGCAGGATGTTGTAGTTCACAGAGTGACCACGAGGTGGCGATGGAGACGCGAGAAACCAGTCGCCATCCTTTGTTTTTATTCCGAACTTTTTAGGAAAGTGTAATATATGTATATATGGAAAAGCGCGTCTTAAGTGTTCGGTTTAATGAATTTTCACAAACTGAACAAATCTGTATGACCAGCATGCATCTCAAGAGACAGAACATGATCAACACCTTGGGAGAGCCCCCGAGGCCCTTTCCCAGCGGCTCCCGGCTCCCCCGCACCCCTCCCCGCGCAGCCGCTCTCCTGACTTTCAGCACCATAGGCGCCTCTCTCTCCTTTCGTCCTTCACATCCATGGACTCATACAGGGTGTGCTCCTTTGGGTCCGGCTTTGTCACTCAACATGCTTCATCCGTGAGCTCCATCCGTGCTGCCTTGCGCAGCTGTGTGTTTAAGAGCACAAGGTTCCTTCCCACGTCTGCAGTTGCCACACTCATTTGTCCATCCTGCCGTTGATGGGCATTTGGGTAATTTCCGGCTTCGGGCCATTGTGAATAGCGCTTCTATGCGCCTGTTATGTGTCTGTCGGTGGACGTATACATGTGCATTTTTGTTGGATGTGCATCCAGGAGTGGAACTGTGGGCCACGGTTGTGTCCACTTGTTTAACATTAGCGGGTCCTGCCGAGCCCTTTCCAGCACAGCGGGGCCGATTCACACTCTAGACGGCGGCCAGCAGCGGACCAGGGGCACCAGGCGGTGTCTGTCTTTTCCATTTTAGCCATTCGAGTAGGGTAGACTTACACAGCTTTATTGAGATATAGTTTACATACTGTAAAACTCACCTGATTTTGTGTGCACAATTCAATGATTGTTATTATATTTACAGAGTTGTGCAACCACCACCGTGAACTAATTTTAGAACATTTCCATCACTCCAAAAGATCTCTTGTGCCCATTTTAGCTTTGTTTTTAACCTCATTTTTTCCAACACTCTTTAGGCACTTGTTTCTCTGCCAGCCACTTTGCTAAGCAGTATGAGGGAGCAAAACAATAGTAAGACCTGGTCCTTGCAGCCTAAAGGCGGCAGACAGTCACCCAGTCCCTGGGACTCAGGAGAGACACAGAGCGGCGTGGCCTGTGTGGCAGCCCAGAAAGAGCTGAGGGTTTCTGAAGCTTTAACTGTGTGGGGGGGGGGATGACAGGGAAGGAGCCTCCGCTTGGCCATCACCGGGAAAAAACGTCCCTCCACAGAAGAGCTCACCTTTCCCGGCCTCACCTGGGCATCTCCTCCCCTAGGAGAACTTTCCTGACCACGGGCTGGGGTGGGGGGTCTCTGCCCTTTACCCTCAGAACCTCCTGGACCTGGGTACAGGCCCGCCTCCCCCGCTGGACTGACACTTCTCAGGCCAAGGGTCTTGGCTCTCTTTTTCACCACCACAGTCTCCAGGGCTTGGTGTGGTGTCTAACACCTAGTGCGTAGGTGCTTTTATTAGCTTCCTGGGCTGCTGTGTGGAGTGCCACGACCGGATGTCTGAGAGCAGCAGCAATTTCTCCTCTCGCAGTTCTGGAGGCTCGAGATCAGCGGTCAAGGTGTGGGCAGGGTGCTCCCAGGGAACAGCCTTCCTTGCTCTTCTGGCGTCTGGGGGCGGCTGGCAGTCCTGGGGCTCCCCTGGCTTGTAGCTGCATCACTGCGGTCTCTGCCTTGTCGTCACGGGCACTTTTGTGCTTGTGTCTCTGTGTCTCTCCTCCTCTTCTTTCACGGACGCTAATCGTACTGGATGTGGATACTGGATGTTAGCTAAACATACATGCGAGGACACCATTTCCAAGTAAAGTCACTGTCTGAGGTTCCAGGTGGACGTGAACGGAGCTGGGGCACTACTCAATCCAGTACAGCGCTCGACAAGCGTTTGCTGGGAGCGCCTGCCGTCCCCCACGCTCTGAGCTGGGAGCCTCCTCTGGCTTTGGTGTGATGGCCACTTTGACGAGGGGAGGAGGTTCCAGGAAGTCTGTTTGATCCTGTCTGCTGCTCACAATGGCCTTCTAGGTGTTCAGTCTGAGTTGTCTCCTAGAATGAGCTCCCTGTGGGTGCTTCCAGACCAGGTCCCCAGGGAGGGCCAGGCCCTGGACACAGTAAGTTACTAACGTCCCACCTTCCCGCTCCTTTTCATTTCAAACATTTTTGAAAACACACAAATAATGCATGGTGATTTTTATAAACTTTTTGAAAAACATTTTGTTGTTTTCCTTTTGATTCAAACATTTTATTATGCATTCACAAATAATACATGGTGACATTTTTAAAACACTTTTTTTGCTGAGGAAGACTCGCCCTGAGCTAACAGCTGTGCCAGTCTTCCTCTATTTTGTATGTGGGAGGCCACCACAGCATGGCTCATGACTGGTGTAGGTCTGTGCCCAGGATCTGAACCCAGGCTGCCAAAACAGAGCACACCAAACTTAACCATTAGGCCGTGAGGCCAGCCCCTTAAAATCCTTTTTTGAGGGTTTCCCTTTTCATTTCAAACATTTAAAAAATATACAAATAATGCATGGTGATTTTTTTTAAAACATATTTTTAACTTATAAAATGAAGACAAGCACAATGAAATGGCACCAAGGGATAGCTTGTTGCCGGCGCCAATATCCCCCAACTTAGACCCTCTGATTCCCAGCTGGTCAAGTGGTCACCTGGAATAGAGGCTACATTTCTCCTTCCAGCTTCCCGGTGACCAGAGTGGCCGTGTGACCAAGTGCTGGCCAGTGAGATGAAACACAAGTGTTACATGGCAGTTTCTAGGAAGTTTTCTCAAAAGACAGCTACGGGTGGCCTTTGTCCTTTCCTCCCCGTTGCTTAGAAATGGGATGTGGGGCATGAGGACCTACTTAGAGCAGGAGGACAGGGACGCTCCCCAAGGCTGGGAGAGCAGAAGGCTGACCAGCCTGAGTCGTTGTTGTCTGTGGAGACAGCAGAGCATCCCTGGGCTGTCAGCACTCGGACTTTTATGTACAAAGGTATTGCCTTCTATCTTGTTCCAGCCGCTGGTGTTAGTTCCCTGTGGCACTGGAACAAATAACCACGACTGGGTGGCTTCAAGCAATGGGCATTTATTGTCTCACAGCGCTGGAGGCCAGACGGCTGAAATCAGTGTTGCCGGGTCACGCTGCCTCCGGAAGTTTTAAAGGAGAACCTGCTCCTTGCCTCTGCCAGCTGCTGGTGGCCGCCAGCCTTCCTGGGATTGTGGCTGCATCGCTCCAATCTACCTCCATCTTCACAACACCTTCTCCTCCTGTGTGTGTCAGGTCTCCCTCTGCCTCCTGCTTGCAAAGATGTGTGCGATTGCATTTAGGGTCCACGCAGATAACCCGGGATAATCTCCTCATCTCCAGATCCTTAGTCACCTCTGTGAAGACCATTCTCCAAATAAGGTCATATTTACAGGTTTCAGGGGTTAGGACTTGATATTTGGGGGCCTGTTGTCCAGCCTACCACACCACTGTGGTTCACGTCCTTATTAACCAGTGCTACAACACTAATCCTAGTGAATAGGGAAGGAGACACGTAAAGGAGTGCTCTAGGCAGCATTACTTGTTGTAGCAAAAAAGATGGAAAGGACCTCAATGACCGGTTGGTGTAGGAGAATGGACTAATAAATTACGGTGTGATATCACGGGCTCTTATACAGCAATGAAAATGGATGAGCTATTGCTATGCTTATCAACACGGGTGAATCAATTTCAGAAGCCTAACCGAGCCCTGTGCTGAGGTTGAGGGTCAAGAGATGAATTGGATCCACATCTGTAGGAGCCTCGTCCAGGCCAGTGATGGACACAGACCAAGAACTAATCATAACCGCACAGTGTGTGCAAAACAGCAGGTGACCTGGGACCTCTGATGGTGCTGAGGAAGAAAGAGTCAACCCCACCTGGGAGGTCAGGGAAAGCGTCCCTGAGAAGGATATTGAAGGGTAACTAGGGTCTCACCACATGGGCGTGGGGGAGAAAGGCACTCAAAGTGGAGGGAAGGCCAAGTGCAAAGACTTGGAGGTGTGAGAAGGGTAGGGAGAAGGAGTTACAGTCAGAGTATGTCGGGCTCAGGCAACAGAAATCCTAACAGTAGAGGGGATTTACTGGCTTGAGTGAAATGAGTTTCAGGAATGGTTTGATCAGGCTCTGCTGTTCCCTCAGCTCTGCCCCTCTCCATGTGTCAGCTTCTTCTATAGACTGGTTTCCTCCCTGACCAACAGCAGGCAAGGCAACAACCTTTCTCACTCAATGTGGGGTGGAAAACATGTTTCCCACAACCGTGGACAACAGTCCTGAGCTTAGCACCACGTGGACCACCTCCGAATCACCCCTGTGTGCAGCTATTCTCTGTCAGCCGTTCGTCCCTCCCGACCCAGTCATTCTCCACCCTTCTCTGCATCACTCAGCATCTTGGTAACTACATCGGTAAGTACAGAAGCCAGCATTATCGCATTTTTGGCTTGCAATTCCTCTTCTTTTTCCTATCTTATTTAAAAGACAACTACTTAAAGTGTTGGTTATAAATCTATGTGGATAGATGAGCACACAATGTATAAAGACGTAATTTGTGACAATGACAGCATAAAGGAGGTGAAGAATGGAGCTATAGAGCCGCAAACTTTTGGTAAACTTTTGAAATGAACATCAATCTAACTGAAAAAAGACAGACACAAAAGGCAACGTATTTTGTGATTTCATTTATGTGAAATGTCCAGAATGGGCAAATCCATAGAGACAGAAGTAAATTAGTGGTTGCCAGAGGCTGGGGGAAGGTGGTCTGGGGGAGAGAGAAATGTGGGGTGACCACTAACTCCTTTGGGAGTGATGAAAATGTTGTGAAATTGGACAGTGGTGAGGGTTGCATGACCTTATGAATATACTAAAACCACTGAGCTGCACACTTTAAAATAAGGAGTTTTATGTTCTGTGAATTACATCTCAATTTAAAAAAACAACCACCATCTTCTGTGCAGCAATAGGAATGTACTCAGGTGCACATAACAGAATAAAAACCCGACCACCCAGAGCGGCTTCGCGCAGAGGGGCGGCAGAGCTGCGCAGAGCGATGTGGAAACGACTTGACGACCAAGCCGTGGTCCAGAGTCTGATTCTGAGACTCTAGCCTGGAGAATCTGAATTTCTAACAACCTCCCATGTGATGCTGATGCTGAGGCCCTAGGAGCACACTTCCTATAGCAAGGTCGTTCTGGTTCTCTATCGCTACATAAGAAGCCTTCACAGATGGTAGAGGCATAAAACAACCATTTTGTTTTATTTTATTATTTTCTATTGTGGTAACACTGGTTTATAACATTATATCATTTTCGGGTGTACATCATTATACTTTGATTCCAGGGTAGATTACATCATGCTCACCACCCGAAGGCTAATTACAATCCACCACCACACACGTGTGCCTAATCACCTCTTTTGCCCTCTGATAACCACCAATCCAATCTCTGTCTCTATGCGTTTGTTTGTCATTGTTTTTATCTTCTACTTATGAGTGAGATCATACGGTATTGGGCTTTCTCCCTCTGACTTATTTCATTTAGCATAATACCCTCCTGATCCATCCCTGTTGTCACAAATGGCTGGATTTCGTCATTTCTTATGGCTGAGTAGTATTCCCTTGTGTAAATATACCACATCTTCTTTATCCATTCATCCCTTGTTGGGCACTTGGGTTGCTTCCAAGTCTTGGCTATAGTGAATAATGCTGCAGTGAATATAGGGGTGCATGTATCTTTACACATTTGCGTTTTCATGTTCTTTGGATAAATACCCATCATTGGAATAGCTGGATCATATGGTAGTTCTAATCTTAATTTTTTGAGGAACCTCCATACTGCTTTCCATAGTGGCTGTACCAGTTCGCACTCCCACCAGCAGTGTATGAGGATTCCCTTCTCTCCCCATCCTCTGCAACACTTACTGTTTCCTGTCTTGTTAATTATAGCCATTCTGATATGTGAGGTCATATATCATTGTAGTTTTGGTTTGCATATCCATGATAGTTAATGATGTTGAGCACGCTTCCATGTGCCTATTGGCCATCTGTAGATCTTTGGAGAAATGTCTGTTCATGTCTTTTGTCCATTTTTTTAATTAGGTCGTTAGTTTTTTTGTTGTTGAGATGTATGAGTTCTTTATATATTGTGGATATTAACCCCTTATCAGATACATGCTTTGCAAATATCTTCTCCCAATTGTTAGGTTGTCTTTTCATTTTGTTGATGGTTTCCTTTGCTGTGCAGAAGCTTTTTAGTTTGATGTAGTCCCATTTGTTCATTTTTTTCTATTCTTTCCCTTGCCCGGTCAGACATGGTATTTGAAAATATGCTGGTAAGACAGATGTCAAAGAGCGTACTGCCTCTGTTTTCTTGTAGAAGTTTCATGATTTCAGGTCTTACATTCAAGTCTTTAATCCATTTTGAGTTGATTTCTGCATGTGGTCTACTTTCATTCTTTTGCATGTGATTGTCCAGTTTTCCCAACGTGATTTATTGAAGAGACTCTCCTTTCTCCATTGTATGTTCTCTGCTCCCTTGTCGAAAATTAGTTGTCCATAGATGTGTGGGTTTATTTTTGGGCTCTCGCTTCTTCCATTGATCTGTGTGTCTGTTTTCTGCCAGTACCATGCTGTTTTGGTTACTATAACTTTGTAGTATATTTTGAAATTAGAGAGTGTGATGCCTCCAGCTTTGTTCTTTCTTCTCAGGAAAAACAACCATTTTGTACTATGTGTCCTGGTTCTGTGAACTGGCTGAGTCGGCTCAGCTGGGCGGCTCTCCTGCAGAGTCTTTCTGGCTGTAGCAGTCAGATGGTGGTCGGAGCTGGGATTGTCCAAAGGCTACTCACCTTGGTTCACCTGTCTGACACCTGGGCTGGGGTGGCTGGTCCAGGGGCTGGTCAGGCCTTGACCTCTCTCCATGCAGTCTTCCCATGTGTCTAGCTTAGATTTCCTTAGAGTAGTCTGGCTTCTGACACTGGCTGCTAGCTTTCCCCAGAATGAGTGTTCTAAGAGACAGGAAGTGGAAGCTGCAAGGTTCTTAAGGCCTGAGTTCTTAAGGCACATTGTCACTTCCCTGGTATTCTAATGGTCAAAGCAGTCCCAGGGCCCGCTCAGATTCAAGGGAAGATAACATCAGCCCTCAGTGGAGAGATGTGAAAAAGATGTGGGGCCATCTTTAATCCTCCAAAGAGGTTCTGATGTAGATTCCTCAGGAAAAACTCATAAATACACTGTTCCCTGAGGTCTCACACCTTGACGACAGTTGAGTCTTTGCCACCTGCTCTTGTTGTGGGTCTGGTCTATGGGATTCAGAGATGCTCTCCTGGTTGCATTGTTTTTGTGTAGGAATTTGAAGATACTGGAATACTATACCACCACTGCCACCGTCATCCAAGACTCTTCCCTCTGGGTTTTAATTTGGACCTTTATAAATTTTTTACTTATTTTATTTATATATATTTTTAAGATTTTTTATTTTTCCTTTTTCTCCCCAAAGCCCCCTGGTACATAGTTGTACGTTTTTAGTTGTGGGTCCTTCTAGTTGTGGCATGTGGGACGCCACCTCAGCATGGCTTGATGAGCAGTGCCATGTCCGCACCCAGGATTTGAACTGGCGAAACCCTGGGCTGCTGCAGTGGAATGCACGAACTTAACCACTCGGCCATGGGCCAGCCCCTAAATTTTTTATTTTTGAGATGATGCAGGTCATCACTTAGTGTAGGAGCCACACGGCTCATAGAAATGGTAAGAATGTTCTGGCCAGGAGCCTTTGCCTGCCTTTTGGCTGTGTGACCTCAAGTGACTTGAACTTTCTGAGTTTCTTCATTTGTAAATCAAAACACTCCCTTTGAGGAGATGCATTAAGAAATAGCAGATAGGGCCCACCTGGTGGTGCAGCAGTTAAGCGTACATGTTCCACTTCAGCGGCCCGGGGTTTGCCAGTTCAGATCCTGGGTGTGGACATGGCACCGCTTGGCAAGCCATGCTGTGGCAGGCATCCCACATATGAAGTACCAGAAAATTGGCATGGATGTGAGCTCAGGGCCAGTCTTCCTCAGCAAAAAGAGGAGGATTGGCAGCAGATGCTAGCTCAGGGCTAATCATTCTCAAAAAAGAAAAAAAGCAGATAAAGTCACTTGGCACATATTAGACACTCAATAAGGAGTAGGTATGAGAAAAATTAAAAATAAAACCATTGCCAACAGAGTGAAGAGGAAAACAGAGATTGGAGGTGTGGGTAGGATGATAAGTCAAGACAATCTTTCTAGAGGGATTGGCAATCTTTAACAAGAGCTGTACAACTGTTCCTTTCCTTTGGCCTGGAGTTTCCCTATCTTGGAATAAATTCTAAAGAAATCATTCCCAAGGGGAAAATATGCAATTTCTCTGCAGATGTTTTTAATAGTACTAATCGTAATAGGAAGTAATTGGAAACAAAACAACTGACTAATAAAAAGGAAAAGCTTGAAAAAGCAGAGGAAGAGAGCAAGATAGTGACAGAAAATGGAGGTGTATGAAGCTCAAAGGGTCAGTCCCTCCATTGAAGCAACCATTAAGCTGGCAAAAACTGACAGAAGCCACTCAGGGACTCTGGAATCCAGTCAAGAGCCTACAGCAACCAGGGGGCTGCTTAGTGAAGAAGAAAACTATCAAATTTCAATAAGAAAGAATTGTGGTGTTTTTCCTTCCCACCTACCATCCCCCATTTCCCAGCGCAGTGATGGCTGTGGGGTGGCAGCCCACTTTCCTGGTGTGACTTGCTGGTGCCACAGGTCAATATGGGCTTTATTCTAAACTGTGCCTGGATGCTTTGAGTGAAGTGGCAGTTACCTGGGACACTGGTGCAGACGTTTGTCCTGGTTTTGCCCCGCCTCAGGCTGCATCAGCTTTCCAGACAGTGACTGTCAAAAGCATTTAAAGACATAGAATACCCATCTCCATCTGGGACAGGTGACAGCGGACAGGGATAGCAGCAGATGGACCAAAAGGCCCAGGAAGAAGGAGGCTGAGGAGGAAGACACCGGGTGGAATAAGAACTTTGAAGGACTGCAGCATACACCTGGGTATTAGGACTGCAAACAGCACACCAAGGGCCAGATGCATACACAGAAAAGATCTCAGAGGACCCTAGGCTTGCAAGTCTAGCTGATCCTTGGGCTTTGCCCAGGCAGGAGGTGAAGGCTAAGGTAGAGCGCTATGTGGTCTGGCTAAGAGTTGTAGGAGTGCCCCAGTTCAGCTCCAATCTGCAAAGGCTAAGATAGGGGCTTTTCCTTCTCTTTGGCTCCAGGCATTTATGAAAATCTCTGTCTGCTGAGACAATAGAACAGAGAATTCAGTGATGACACGTGACAAGGAATACAGTCTTTGCCAAAATAGTTTGGAAATCACCAAGAAAACAGAAAACTTCAGCCCTCAACAATCAACACCACCAAACCCTGGGGAGAGAGGAGAATCTGATCTTTACCACATTATAATTTACCACATTATAATATTTAAAATATCCAGTTTTCAACAAAAAAAAAGACAAGGAATGCAAAGAAACAAAAAAGTATGGCCCATTTACGGGAAAAAAAAGAAAATAACAGAAACTGTCCCTGACAAAGCCCAGATGTTCAACTTACTAGACAATCACTTTAAATCAATTGTCTTAAATATGCTCAAAGGGCTAAAGAAATCCAGGACAATGATGTATGAACAGACAGGGAATATTAATAAAAAGATAGAAATTATGAAAAGGAACCATAAAGAAATACTGGAACTGAAAAGTACAATAGTTGAAATTAAACAATTCATTAGAGGGTCTTCAACAACAGATTTGAGTGGGCAGAAGAACAAATCAGAAAACTTAAAGATAGGGCACCTGAAATTATCCAGTCTGAGGAGCAGAGAGAAAAAAATGAGAAAAATGAACAGAACCTAAAAAGTTTGTTGGACATCAATGAAGGTATCAATATATGCATTATGGGAACCCCAGGAGGAAGAGAAAGGAGGGGGAAAAAGAATATTTGAAGAAATTAAGGCCAAACACTTCCCAAATTTGATGAGATCAAAATCTACCATTTCAAAAAGCTCAAAGAATTGTAAGTATAACAAATCCACAGAGATCCCTAACAAGACACATCACAATCAAATTGTCAAAAGACAGACACGAGGAAGAGCATTTTGGAAAGATGGTGGAATAGCAAGCACCAGAAATCTGTCTCCCACCCAGACAAGATCCACACAGGCAGAATCGGTCTCATGTAACCAATTTGGAACTCTGGAGTCTGCTGAAGGCTTGTAACTTCCAGGAGAAGGCATGGACCGAAAAAGGGGGTTAGTCTCAGTCAATTTTACCTCTCAGCAGAGTAGTAGTACCCATCCCCCTCCCCTCAGTGCCATGACAGGCAGCCACACACAAGTTCCTGGAACGGTTTGTACACAGATTGCAGGAGCCAGGGTGGGCAATAAGGACCATGTCCTTCAAAAATTGGGGATCGGTGCTCTAATCACTGATTGCTGCTTCTGATTAGAGAGGTGCACAGAGGCAGTGGCTGTTGTCATTGCTTCTCCACCTGTTGTTGCAAGCCACTCCTCCTCCCACTGAAGTGACTTCTAGGGGATTTAAAGAACCAGGCATTTTTTTTCTTTCATTTTCCTCTTTTCCCCATTTTGGGAGCCAGATATTGATGAATAGGACATTCAAAAGCAACTGCAATACAGAGGAAATTATGAAGACACTACGCACACCCAATGGAAGATGCAGACTCAAAAAACGCCAAAGAAGACCATAAGTTCACACCTCAGCCTGATCCTCAGCAAAGAGACAGCTACAGCAATTAAAAAATCAAAAACAAAAAACAGCAGCCCCTACTTCCTAACAAAGAAACAGCAAACTTTGGGAAAGTGAGACAAACAGATTTCCAGAGTTATGACATTATTAGATTCAAATGTCCAGTTTTCAACAAAAAATCACAAAGCATAAAAAAGGAGAGTATGACCCATTTAAAGGAAAAAAACAAATCAAGAGAAACACTTCCTGAAAAAGACCTGATGGCAGATTTACTAGACAAAGACTTTAAGACAACTGTCTTAAAGATGCTCAGAGAAATAAAGGAAGATGAGAAAGTCAAGAAAACAATGTGTGAACAAAATGGAAATATCCATAAAGATGTAGAAAATCTAAAAAGAAATTAAAATACATTCTGAGGCTGAAAATATAATAGCTGAAATGAAAATTCACTAGAGGGATTCAAAGGCAGATTTGAGCAGGCAAAAGAAAGGATAGGCAAATTTGAAGAAATAAAAATAAAAAGTATCATGTCTGAGGAATAGAAAGAAAAAAGATTGAACAAAAGGGAACACAACCTAAGGGACCAATGGAACATCATCAAGTGGATCAACATACACGTTGTGGAAGTCCCAAAATGAGAAGAGGGAGAGAAAGGGGCAGACAGAACATTTGAATAAATAATGGCAGGATTCAAATTTGGTGAAAAACATAAATATAAACATCCAAGAAGCTCAAAGAGCTCCAGTAGGATGAACTCAAAGAGACCCCCCACTGAGACACATTATAATCAAGCTGTTCAAAGACAAAGACAAAGAGAATTTTGAAAGCAGCAAGAGAGAAGCAAATTGTCACATACAAGGGGTATTCAGTAAAATTATGAGCAGTTTTCTCATCAGAAATTTTGGAGGCCAGAAGGCAGTGGGGTGATATACTCAAGGTACTAAAAGAAAAAAACTGTCAACCAAGAATCCAATATCAAGCAAAAATGTCCTTCAAAAGTGAGGGAGAAATTAAGACATTCTCAGATATACAAGACTGAGGGAGTGACTTACCTGTGCACCTGCCCTGTGAGAAACGCTCAAGAGAATCCTGCAGGTTGAAATTGTAGGGGAGGAAGACATTTCCTCTACCCATTGTGGGTTCTTCTGGCCGGAGAACGAATTAAATTCACATGAGACAGAATAGCAGGAGAAAATTAAACAAAGCTTTATAATATGTATACATGGGAGAGGCTCAGGCAAACTGAGCAACTCGCCAAAATGGCTGAAGCCCCCACCTTAAATATCATCTTCAGTTAACGACAAAGGAGGATGTTGGGGGTGGCGGGGGTGTAGATCATGGGAGATTGCCACACAAGTGCAGTAAACCAGATGCAGGTTTAAGTCCTTGCCTTTGGCATTGATTGAGAGTTTCTAGAGATAAGGTCATCCCCCCTTCTTCCTGGCACAGAGAAGGAGACACCTTTACAGATGGAGATTTGCTTTACAATGTAAATGTCTCTTAACAAAGGGTAAGTAAATTCTACTTTTTAGAGTTGCTTTCCTGTCTGCAGTTTATTAAAAGTAACCAGCCCCAAATAATCCTCATGCCAAAGAGACATATCTTGAGGTGGCCAATTCCAGGACCCCACAAAATGAAAGGACACCAGACAGTGACTCAAAACTGTATGAAAAAATAGCAATTTCAGTAAAGGTAAAACTGGGAAATTATAAAGTTAGTATGATTGTTACAATAGTGTGTAAGTCTACTTTTTATTTTCCACACAATTTAAGGGACAAATACATTTAAAAAAATTATTAGTATAAAAGCTAGTATTGTTATAACTTTGGTTTGTAATGCCACATTTTCTTTTCTATGTGATTTAAGAGAGTAATGCATTAAAAATTATTATTTTATGTTTTTGGACACCCAATGTATAAAGATGTAATTTTGTGATATCAACAACTGAAAGAGATAGGGATGGAGCTGCTAAAGGAGTCACTTTTGTATGTTATTGAGGTTAAGCTGGTAAAAATTCAAATTAAAGTTTGTAACTTTAGGATTTTAAATGTAACTCCCATAAATAGCTGAAGAATATAGCAAAAAGGAAAGGAGCTGAAGAATATACAACAAGGAAATGAGAAAGAAATTTAAACATTTCACTACCAAAAAATCCACAAAGACACAAGAAGAAAGTAAGGCAGGACATGAGGAGCAAAAAGCTACGAGGCATACAGAAACAACAAAATACAGCAGGAAGCCCCTCCTTGTCGGTAATTACTTTAAATGTAAATGGATTAAACTGTCCAACCGAAAGAGAGAGATTAGCAGAGTGGGTAAAAAACACGCTCTACTGAGACGTGCGGTTTCTCCATTTGAGATGGTGTTTTGGTCCAGGAGGCCTGTCGACGTGGTGGGAGGCCGTGGGGGAAGGAGAGATGCTCTCTGGTTCTACGGTTAGATCTGTCTGTAGATGATGTGTGTCCTTGGGATTTGACCTTTACAAGTGCTTCTCAGATTTTTTCCCTGTCAGGTGAGAGAATGCCAGAGGGAGCTGCACTTGGGTAGTTCCCTTCCCGACATGGAGAGCCAGAGGTCACTAGGTATGGGTATTCCCTTTCCCCAGGCCGGTTACGCTCTGATAGAAGCCAAGGCGGCTGCTCTGGTGAAAGTTTCCCTCTACTGAAGGCTTTCTTAGGGACAACAGACTGAGCTGGGTGTGTCTCAAGTGGCTGCTTTGCTGCTCTCCCTGCCAGAAGCGTGAACAAGTTCTCTTTGATCCTTACCCTGAGAATGTGACCGGGCTCCTGGATGTAAAACTCAGGCAAGTGTGGAGGCCCCATAAGACGGGGCTCCCCTGGGTGTTTAACTCTCAAGCTCGTCCACACTGAGCCTCCAGAAATTCATCAGTGACAGTTTGCTTTGCTACTCAGACCCTGGCTTCAGCAGAGGCCCCGGTTCCATTAAGCCGCAACACTCTGTATTCACCTGTCTCCAATTTTCGTGCTGATAGTTTGCTCTGTGACCTCAATTCTCTGACAGACTTAAGAATTGTTGATTTTCACTTCGTTGAGTTTTCCTTTTGTTGTGATGACTGGAGTGCTGATCTCTAAGCTCCATGTGTATTTGATCACAAACCGCAAGTCTTTTCATCTTTTACAATTAAAATGGACTAATTTTAGCTTGTTTCCTCTGCCAATAGTTCTCTTTCATCCCTATTTTTGGAAAAGAGAAGAGACGTATTCAGGGAGACCTTCTGCTTTTTTAAAGCAATGTCACAAATTGCTTCAGGATATGTCGTATCTTAGAATGAAAGCTTTCCTTGTTTGCCCAGGCCCAGAAGCTTGGAAGCCAGGCCCATACTCTCCAGGTGAGATCTGTGTGTAGGCAAATCTGTGTGATTTGCCTAGGACTTTAAAAGCAAAAAAATCCAAAAAGAAACTGCTCCATAGAAAAGACTAAATGTGGAGAGTGTGGACTCCTGGTGTAGGCTAGGGATGATCCAGCCACTCCAGGTCAGAGAGTTCTGCAGTTCTAACCTCAAGAATGAATCTCCCGGTCTATCTCTCTCTGGGCCCATTTTATCCTGGGCTGTATCGTTTCAACTCAAAACATACCTTTAATATTTGTCAGTCCTTGTAGCCATCAAATTGTGCTCCTCTCCACACCCCATTAGCTGGGCTGCAGGAACCTTTAAAGAGTTAGGTCTGGCCTCCCGTGTCACCACACACACAAGCCAGTGCTTTTCCACACTTCATCTCCAGAGCACAGACACAGGAGAATTATGCAGAGGAGCAAGAACAAGACTTTATTATAAGACACAAGGCTTCTGGGAGGAAGACGGGGAGAGGGGAATGGTCAACGTTAGGCAGCAGAGGGCATCGCCCGTGCTCCAGGACTGGAGGGAAGCTGGCCACACACCTCTGTCTGCTGTCCTGAGGACTCTGGCCAGCAGGATGGACGACAGCCTCAAACCACCAACTTTGGGGAGAACTGCAGGGCAGAGGGTGGGACTAGAATGCTGTGTCTCTGGCACCCAGTTTTCTCCAGGGTCACAGAAGTCAGGGCTCCCCTTGAGTTTCAGATCTAAATGAGGCCACACACGTGGTCCACTCTGGGAAGAGGTGGACACGGGCTAATTCTCATGAAAGCAGTTCACTCAGGCCATTTTCCCCTCTTAGACTCCAAGGGAGTGGATCCTGATCTAGAGGAAAATGACTTGGTTGATGGCCCAATGGTTTTCTGTCCAACCAAGCCCTGGACAGGTGATGAGGGGGCCAAGATGGCACGCCAGCTCCTCGCCAAGTCCACCACAGAGGCAGGGCTGCTGGAAGCAGAAGTCGGGATGGTATTCAGTCCTCTGAAGGCAGCCTTCTCAGCAGTGATCCTGGGCCCTCGGCTGGAAGTGAGGGGGCTCTGCCTGGGCTGGCCCCTGGGGACGTGACTTAAGGCAGGGTCAGCAGCGCCTCCAAACCCAGGGTTCTCCTTAGTGCTGGGTCATGTGGTCACCATGGGGGTGCTCCGGAGAGGGGAGCTCCAGGCATTCAGTGATGCTTGGGGCCCCACTTGTCTGTGCTGTAACGCTGATTGCCCCCAAAAGAACAGATTAGATCGGAGACAGCTCCTCTGCTCCCAAAGCCCTTGGGTGCTGCCAAAACCCCTGACTTGAAGGGGTTGGAGCAGAGGCTGGGGCCTGGGCTGGGGCTGGAGCTGCCAGTTTTCCATGCTGGAGAGAGCAGTGAAATGTGGTGACTCTGTGCTGCTGCACCTCAGGGGCCCCAAATATGGGCTGGGCAGTGGCTCCAGGGTTAACAGGAAGTTTCAGAGTTGGGGTGAGGCCACAGAACCTGAGTGCAGGTAGGCTAGTGGTGACTGTGGCTGAGGCTGTGCTGTCACCGGGGGGCTTCTGAAGCACCTGGGCAGATGGGAAGAAGTTCCCACTGGAGCCAGGGCGAGACCCCAAGAGGAGAAGCTGGGGAGCTGGCTTGGTGTCCATGGGGATGAGCTCAGTGTCAGAAGCTGGCTGGGGAGCCAGGCCTGCAGATGTGCTGGTGGAGGGGCTGGAACAGAGAGCAGGAGTGATTGGCAGGTTGGTGGAGGGAGGGGCACTGGGATCAGTGATGGGAGGGGGCTCTGTGAGGGGGAAACAGGAGAGTGTATGCACCTGGGTGCGGGGGACTCCATTCTGGAGGTGCTGGGAGCTGCAGGGGAGGCAGAACTGGCATCTGCTGCAGCTGTGACTGAGGCCTTGGGTTGCACATGGCCTCCTCCCCCGATTCAGAGGGCCCCCGGGTGGACTTCAGCATGAAGGGGAGGGGACGCTGCAGCAGCAGCCGCAGGGCCAGGCCCCGGAGAAGTCGGGCTTCTGATCGGCAGACTCCACGCCTCGTGCAGGGATGGGAGCAGGGAGGGAGGTGTTCGGGAGCCTAGCAGACAGGTCAGCCCTGCCTGATCCTGGGGAGGCAGCAGGGGTCAGCAAGTGCAGGGGGCTGAGGCAGTGAGTGTGAAGAGGCACCTGGAAGGGTCTCTGGGGGACAAGAGGAGCCTGGTGAACTGTGCCTCCTCCAATTCAAGGATGCACAGAAGCGGCCACTCCGGGAGCCCAGGACGGCCACAGGGCCCGGGGAGTCCTGGATCTTCCAGCGTTTCTCCAGCTGTGGGTCATGCTCAGGGCTGGAGGACGGCTAGTGGAGGAGCAGCCCCTGCAGCAGGCAGGGGGACAGCACAGGACAGGGCGCCGCGGTCCCAGATGGCCTCATTCTCACCCCACAATGCGCTGTTGATGCGCCGGAGCGCTGCTTCCTTCTCTGAGTCTAGGTCTTCAGCGGCGAGTGGAAAACTCATCTTAGGTGGTGGTGGCAGCCTCAGAGGGTCCCCTCGCCTGCGTGGCACCAGAGGAATCTTGCATTTTCGGGTGTCAGATGTGGATGAGCAGTTCCCCCAGGTTTGTGTCTGCCCTGTCATGGCCTCCGCATCCTTTCTATGCTGAGTCTTCCTGTGGGAAAGCCCCGAGGCTGCAGAGGGAGACCAGAGCCCTCCTGGATCACTTCCTTGGAGGCCCTCTGGGGAAGCCGGGTGTGGGATGTGACTGGGCCCCTCCTCCTCTGCACCGGCGGGAACCCTCGGGTGGAGCTGTATGAGCTACTGATGGCATTTCATTTGGGTCAGGAGCTCATACACGAAGTCTGGGATTTCTGGATGGATCTGTCTTCTGAGCTTGTAGCATGGAGGTTTCTCTGCAGAGGCCTGGGCCTGGGGACAAAGGAACAGAGGTCTCCATGGACCCCTAGGGGCCTGAGAGCAGACTGCATCCCCAGTGTCGTCAGGGCCCCTTCCGTGATCATCCTGCCTCTCTATGACTGTGGGGTCTTCCTCCTGCTTGGCCATTTCTTTCCTGCTCGGCCATCTCTTTCCTGCTCTCTCTCAGCGCCCCTAACATGATTTTCTCTCTGCAGGAGTCTTGGGCACACCTGGGTGTTGTGGGTGGCATCGGGGTGACTCCCTGCTCCTGGACCTCACAGAGAGTGACTTTACCCATGGCAGATGTTGAGCTGCAGGACATCTTGAAGGTGTAAGAAGACAGTGCGGCCTTCCTCTGATGGCCAGGCCTGCAGATGGAGGTCAGGATCCCCAGAAAGGAGCGCAGAGTCTGCAGGATCACAGAAGGTCCTTCTGGAGATGCTATGAGAAAGCATGGATCCAAAGTCACTGGATACCTGTAGGATGGCCTGGGTGTTGACCCAAGCGCATGGACAGTTTGGTGACTCCGGCCAGCTGAGGGAAGTTGGCAGGCTCAGTGAGTGGGCTGGAGGTGGCTGTGCCCTCCTGGCAGGGGCTGGCCCCTTAGTGCCGGGGTGGGGACAAGGGGCAAAGCCTACCGAGGTGACCACCCATAGAACACTTGGGTAAGGTGCGCGTCAATAGAGTGCTAGGCTCCGAGTTCTCTCCTTCAGCTGCCAACTGGGCCAGAGGCAAAGTGTGCACTGTTTGGCCTGTTGCTAGGATGCAGCTTTGGAATGTGTGAGGAAAGAACAGATTCACGCGAAGATGCTGGAGGGAAGAGCGCGTGCGCAGAGGATGCATGAGGCCCTGGGGCGGGACATACGTGACATATGACCCAACAAATCCACTCCGAGGCAATTAACCAAGAGAAATCAAAACTTCTGTTCTCACAAAAACCTCTTTTCATTGCCTTATTCAAATTTTCTCATATAGGACCATTGAGCTTTTCCAATTTTTCTTGAATGAGTGTGTAATTATTTTTTGGTTGTCCTGGGAATAACACTATGGGTACAAATTTTTTCACAGTTTAATTAGACTTAACATTTTACCAGTTAAATAAAATGTAGAAGATTGACAGCCATGTAGAGTCTTTACCTTCCACTGTGTTACGGTTTTCATATATGTCACCTTTCTGTGACTTGAACACCACCCTCTGGGACTGTGGTGTGCTGTTTTCATTCAAAAGTCATACATAGATGAAATAATTTAAGAGGAGAAAAGCAGGCCATCACCTTTATCCAGAGAGAACCATTTCTGTTGCTCTTCCCTTGTTCCTGAGATTCTGAGCTTCTCTCCTGTGTCGTTCCACCTCAGCCTGAAGAAGCTCCTTCCACATGGCATTTTATAGCCAGCTGTCTGGTGACGAATTCGCCCACTTTTCTCTCGTCTCCATCAGCCTTTGTTTTCGTTTTGGTTTTGTTTGACTTTCAATCTTCAAGGACATCTTTGCTCCCTCTCATGCCCTGGGTTGATCTTTTCTTTCAACACCTTAAAGATGTGGTTCCATTCTCTTCTGGCTTTTATATTTTCTGGTGAGTAATCTCAGCCCTTCAAATTCATATTCTCTTATATGTAACATGTCATTTCCCTGACTTCTCTCAAGAGTTTTCTTTGCTTTTTTATGAGATTGACTTTGTGTCAGGATGAGGCTTTCTGAGCTTAGATCTGTGTTTCATAAATTTGCGAAGTTTTCAACCATTCTTTTTCTCCTGTATTTTCTTCTGCCTCATCTCTTTCACCTTTCCTTCAGACACTCCTTTGGCTCACAAGTTAAAAACTTCCGACATCGTTTCACACATCTCTGAGAGTCTCTTAATTTTTGTTCAATCTTGTTTTCTCTTTGTTCTTCAGATTTGCCATTTCTATTGGTCTATAAGTTTTCTGACTCTTTCCTCTGTTTTCTCCTGTCTGTTATCGAGCCCATCTAGTGAATTTTTGATTTGAGATATTGTAATGTTAAGTGCTAAAATTTTCATTTGCTTCTTTTTTATAATTTTTGTTTCTCTGCTGAGAACGTGTTTCTTTCCATTGCTTCCCGAGTCTTTCTCGTCCCCTCGCTGAGCGTGGCTGTAATGGCGGTTTGTCTGAGCGCTCCTCTATGTGGGTTATTCAGGGCTGGGTCTGCTGATTCCTTTTCCTTTGAGAGTTTGTCAGATTTTCCTAGTTCTTTGTATGTTTTGTTGTGTGGTTTGGGGATGGTGTCCTGGACAGTTTGTTTATTATGTTAGGCTCTTGTTCCTATTGAAATCCTGTGGATGTGGTTCATTGTTTTTTTCTGTTGTCTGATGAAGCCATCAACACAGTGAAGGGCAGGCTTCATGTGCATCGTGCCTTCTGTGGGCAGTTGTTCCCGTCTCAGTGCAGTTTTCACGGCATCGCTGTGCCGTTTGTGTCCACACGGTGACGTCCCCCTGGGGTTAGTCTGGGACTTGGATGGTGGTTTATGCTGCGGGTGCACTCTCCAAGCCTTTGCTCTGCCCTTTTGGGTCTGTTCTGTGCACGTGGCTCAGGGTGAGCCCAGGACTTCTGTTGGCTCACACACAGAATTGAATAGTTCTCTTCTCTTGCTCTCTCCCCTTCAGGACTCTCCACATTCCCGTGCTTCAACGGCTCCTCCTACATGTTCCTCGTGATGTCATGCAGTTCCACATAACTTGGTTGACCTTTCAGGTGAAACAGCAAGAGAAGAGAAAGAAGAAAATAACAAGGATCCCCCATAATTTTCAGACAGCAGGCGTCTCTTTACTTGCTGCTTTGTCCAGACACAGGTCATTTCTCAGGGCTTTGGGTTCCTCTGCCATCACTGAGGCTGCAGAGGAGACTCTGTAACCAGGGAGAGA
The DNA here is from genome assembly GCF_041296235.1 of Equus asinus. NCBI lineage: Eukaryota > Metazoa > Chordata > Mammalia > Perissodactyla > Equidae > Equus > Equus asinus. The sequence continues at coordinate 2,719,945 of NC_091802.1, read as the reverse complement.
AGCAAAACAAATGGGGACGACCCCCTGATTCCTGGACATGCAAGGCCCCTCTTTCCCACTAGACTGATTAGAAATAAGGAGTTAGTCCCAGAGTTTTCACTGTCGGCGGCTGCTGGACTTCACCTTCCCTGGGTAAGCTGGGAGACAGGAGGGTGTACACCCAAAGTGAGACTGTTAGATCATGCCAGCTGAAGTAAGCCGGTCACAGAAGGACCAGTATTGCCTGATTCCACTTATACGAGGTACCTAAAATAGTTAAACTCATTACAGTTGATAAAACCGCACTGTACAATTGAAATTTGCTAAGAGAGTAGATTTTTTAAGACAGCAGAGTTTAAATGTTCTCACCCTGCCAAAAAAAGTAAACGGTAAATATATGAGGTGATGGATGTGTTAATAACTTGATGGGGGGAATGCTTTCACAATGTATCAAATCATCACACTGTAAATAGCTAACAGTTTTGTCAATTATACCCCAATAAAGCTGGAAAAAAAGGACTCCCCCCAAAAAGAAAGAAGAAGAAGAAAAAATGTCAAACTCAAAGAAACAGAGAGCAGAATGGTGATTACCAGGAGCCGGATGGGGGAGGATGGGGAGTGCTGTTCATTAGACGTAAAATTTCAGTTGTGCAAGATGGATAAGTTCTAGCGGCCAGCCTGGTGGCACAGCAGTTAAGTTCGCGTGCTCCACGTCAGTGGCCCAGTGTTCACCAGTTCGGATCCCAGGTCCAGACATGGCACAGCTTATCAAGCCATGCTGTGGTAGGCTTTTTTATATGGTAGTCCCACATATAAAGTAGAGGAAGATGGGCACAGATGTTAGCTCAGGGCCAATCTTCCTCAAAAAAAAAAAAGATGAATAAGTTCTAGAAAGCTGCTGTCCAACACTGTACTTGAGTTACCAACACTGTATTGTGCACTTAAAAATTTGTTAAGAGGGCAGATCACGTGTTTTCTTACAATAAAAGAAAGTAAGCAATTTCTCATGATCACAAAGTGCTAGAGTATACAACTGAAGGAATAGTACATTAAATATCAAACTGTATAATCAGGTAATTTCTAAGAAATAAAAACTAGAATTATTTGACAATGAAAAAAAAACACCCCATGGTCTAACTATATGCTGTCTCCAAGAGACTCACATTAGATTCAAAGACACAAATAGGTTGAAAGATAAAAGAACAGAAAAGGATCTTCCATACAAATAGTAACTAAAAGAGAGCAGGGTTGGCTATACTATCAGAAAAAAATAGACTTTAAATAAAAAAGTTTTCAAGATACAAACAAGGACATTATATGTTAATAAAATGTTCAATACCATAAGAAAATATAACAAATATAAATGTTCATAAACCTAATAATGGACCATCAAAATATATGAAGCAAAAATTGACAGAATTGAAGTATGAAATAGACAATTCTACGAAAACAGTTGGACACTTTGATACCGTGCCCCAAATAGTATACAGAGCAACCAGACTCAAGAAAGGAAACAGGGACTTGACCAGCACATAAGCCAACGAGATGTAACACTCCCAAACAAACACTCAACCCAACAACAACAGAGTACACATTCTTCTTAAGTGCACATGGGACGTTTTCCAGGATAGACCATATGAAAAATACTTAGAGATAAATGAAAATGAAAACACAACATACCAAAACTAATGGGAAACAGTAAAGGCAGCGCTGAGGGAGAAAGTTATAGCTGTAAACATTAATGTTAGAAAACAAGAATGATATCAAATCAACAACATAACTTTACAATTTAAGGAAATAGAAAACGAAGAACAAACCAAACTCACAGTTAAAGGAGGAAGAAAATAATAAAGATTAGAGTGGATATACATGAAATAGAGAATAGAAATGTAATAGAGAAAAGCAAAATGTGGTTCTTTGAAAAGATCAACAAAATTGACAAAGCTTTATCTAGATGAACTAGAAAAAAAGAGAGAGAGAAAAAACCAAATTACTAAAATCAGAAATGAAAGTGAGGACATAACTACAGATTCCACAGAAACAAAAAGGATTATGAAAGAGTACTATGAGAAGTTGTACATTAAACAATTGGATCAATATAGATGAAATGAACAAATTCCTAGAAACACAAAACCTACCTACACTAAACCATGAAGAAATAGGAAATTCAAATAGATCTATAAGTAGTAGGAAGATTGAATGAGTAATCAAAAACCTCCTGACAAAGAAAATCTCCGGACCTAATGACTTCACTGGTGAATTCTATCAAACATTTAAAGAAGAACTAATACCAGTATTTCTCAAACATTTCCAAAAAACTGAAGAAGAGAGAACACTCCCTAACACATTCTACGAGGCCACAATTACCCTGGTACCAAAGCCAGACAACGACACTACAAGAAAAGAAAGCTACAGACAAATATCCCTCATGAATATTGAGGTAAATATTCTCAAGAAAATACTAGGAAACTGAATTCAGCAATAAGTTAAAAAGATTACACACCATGACTAACAGCGACTGATTCTTGGAATGCAAAGAGGTCGACATATGAAAATCGATCTATGTAACATACCACACTAGCAGAATAAAGGAAAAAATGCACATGGTCGTCTCAGTTGATGCAGAAAAGCATTTGACAAAATTCAACACCTTTTCGTGATTAAAAAAAAAAAACCTCAGAAAATTAGGAATAGAAGGAAACTACTCCAAAATAATAAAAGCCAAATGAAAATCCACAACAAACATACTCAATGGTGAAAGACTGAAAGCTCTAAGGTCAGGAGCAAGGCAAGCACGCCTGCTCTCACCACTTCTATTCAACATGGCACTAGAAGTCCTAGCCAGAGCAATTAGGCAAGAAGAAGAAATAAAAGGCATCCAAACTAGCAAGAAAGAAGTAAGATTACCTCTGTTCCCGGATGATATGATCTTATATGTACAAAACCCTAAAGATACCCCCAAAAAGCTATTAGAACTAATAAATGAACTCAGCAAAGTAGCAGGAAACAAAGTCAACTCACAAATACCAGCTGCGTTTCTTACATTAACGATTAACCGTTCACAAAGGAAATTAAAAACACAATTCCATTGACTGAGACTAAAATAAAAAAAATATTTAGAATAAAGTAAGTTAGTAATTAAGTTAATCAAGAGGTGAAAGACTTGTACAATAAAAACTGCAAGACGTTTCTGAAAGAAATTAAAGAAGACAAATAAATGGAAAGACGTCCCATATTCATAGACTGGATGGCTTAGTGTTGTTAAGATAGCAATACTACTCAAGGCAATCTACAGTTTCAGTACAATACCTATCAGAATCTCACTGATATTTTTTGCAGAAATAGAAAAAAATCCTAAAATTCATATGGAATCTCAATGGACCTCAAATATCCAAAACAATTCTAAAAAGGAAGAGCAAAGCTCAAGGACTCGTACTTCCTGATTTCAAAAGTTACTACGGTAAGTAATTAAAAAGCTACAGTAATTAAAATAGTGTGATACCAACATAAAGACAGACATATAGACCAATGGAATAGAATAGAAAATCCAGAAATCAACCCATACATGGTTAAATAATTTTGTATAAGGATGCTAAGTCCATTCAGTGGAGGAAAAGAAAGTCTTTTCAACAAATGGTGCTGAGTAAACTGTATATCCATTTGCAAAAGAATGAAGTTGGACCCTTACCAAAAACCATATACATAAAAAGGAGGGGCTGGACCCATGACCAAGTGGTTAAGTTCACATGCTCCACTTGGGTGGCCCAGCATTCAGCCAGTTTGGATCCTGGGAATGGACATGGCACTGCTCATCAGGCCATGCTGAGGCGGCATCCCACATGCCACAACTAGAAGGACCCACAACTAAAATACACAACTATGTACTAGGGGGCTTTGGGGAGAGAAGGAAAAACGAAAAATTTTAAAATTTTTAAAAAACAGATCCATGACCTAAATGTAAAACCTAAAACTATAAAACTCTGAGAAGGAAACATGGAAAAAAGCTTCATGGCATTGGATTTGGCAATGATTTCTTAAACATGACACTATTGCTCAGCCATCAAAAGAAAAAATAGACAAATTAGACTTCATGAAAATTTAAAAATTTGTATATTAAAGGCACTGTCAATAGAGTAAAAAGGCAACCCAAAGAATGGGGGAAAATATTTGCAAATCATATACCAGATATGAGATTAATATGTAGAATATATAGAGAACTCTTAAAACTCAGCAACAAAAAATAAAAAACCTGATTCAAAAATGGGCCAAGGACTTAAATAGGCATTTCTCCAGAGAAGATACGCAAACGGCCAATAAGCACATGAAAAGTTGCTCAAGATACTTCCTCCCCCCATTAGGATGGTAATTATTTTAACAAATAGAAAGTGACATGTGTTGGCAAGAATGTGGAGAAATTGGAAACCTGTGCACTTTGGTGAGAATGTAAAATGGTACAGCTACTGTGAAAAATAGCATAGTGGTTACTCAAAAAACTACAAATAGAATTACTATATAATACAGTAATTCCACTTCTGGGTATATACCCGACAGAATTGGAAGCAGAGTCTCAAACAGATATCTGTTCACCCGTGTTCATAGCAGCATTATTTCCAGAGCTCAAATATCGAAACAATCCAAGTGTTCATCGACAAATGAATGGATAAGCAAAACGCGGTCCACAGGGAACGTTACTCAGCCCTAGAAAGGAAGGCAATTCTTACAGATGCTACAACAGGATGAAATTTGTGGACATCATGCTAAGTGAGATAAGCCAGTCACAAAAAAACTAATACTGTGTGATTCCACTTATATGAGATACTTAGTCAAAATCAGAGAGAGAAAGTAGAGTGGGGGCTGCCAGGGGCTGGGGGAGGGGGAATGGGTTGTTAGTGTGTAATGGCTACAGTTGCAGTTTTGCAAGATGAAAAGAGTTTGGAGATGGATGGTGGTGATGGTTGCACAACAATGTGAATGTACTTAATGCCACTGAAGTGGGCACTTAAAAATGGTTAATATAATACATTTTATATTATGTTTATTTTGCCAGAATAAAAAAAAATTTTTTAAGTCAAACACAAAAAAAGAATCGTGAAAGATCAAGAGAAAACGGATTCATTCTATACAAGCGATCCTTGACAACATAACAGCTAACTTCTCCTCAAAATCAGGAAGGCCAGAAGGTAATGGGACAGCATATTTAAAGGACTGAAAGAAAAAAATAACCTTCAACTAAGAAATCTGCAGCTGGCAGAATTATCCTTCAACAATGAAGGAGAAGGGCTGGCCTGGTGGCATAGTGTTTTAGTTTGCGCACTTTGCTTTGGTGGCCCAGGGTTCACAGGTTTGGATCCTGGGTATGGACCTACACACTGCTTGTCAAGCCATGCTGTGGTGGCATCCCATATACAAAATAGAGGAAGATTGGCACAGATGTTACTCAGGGACAATCTTCCTCAGCAAAAAAAAAAGGAGACATTATGACATTCCCAGAGAAACAAAATACAGAGCCCTGATAAAGATAACTATATAGGTAAATATAAAAACAAGTATTATCATATTTTTGATTTGTATTTCTTCTTTGTGTGTCTCATATCATTCAAAAGACAAATGCCTAAAAAAATTATAAGTTGATGTTAATAGGCATAAATGTATAAAGATGCAAATTTTTTGCTGATTTTATTTATTTGAGTTCATAATAGTTTACAACATTGTGAGATTTCACTTGTACATTATTACTTGTCTGTCACCATATAAGTGCTCCCATACACCCCCCGTACCTACTCCCAGTCCCCTTCCCCTGGTAACCACTGAACTGTTCTCTTTGTCCATGTGTTTGTTTATCTTCCACATATGAGTGAGATCATCTCGTGTTTGTCTTTCTCAGTTTCTCTTATTTCGCTTAGCATAACTCCCTCCAGGTCCATCCATGTTGTTGCAAATGGGATGATTTTATCTTTTTTTATGGCTGAGTAGTATTCCATTGTATGTATATACCACATCTTCTTTATTCAATCATCAGTCAATGGGCACTTGAGTTGCTTCCATGTCTCGGCTATTGTGAATAATGCTGCAATGAACATAGGGCTGCAAAACTCTCTTTGAATTGCTGATTTCAAGTTCCTCAGATAAATACCCAGTAGTGAGATAGCTGGGTCATATGGTATTTCTATTTTTTTTTTTTGAGAAATCTCCATACTGTTTTCCATAGTGGCTGCACCAGTTTGCATTCCCACCAGCAGTGAAGGAGGGTTCCCTTTTCTCCACACGCTCTCCAACATTTGTTATTTTTTGTCTTAGTGATTATAGCCATTTTATCTAAACTAGTTTTGATGTGCATTTCTCTGGTGCTTAGTGATGTTGAACATCTTTTCATGTGCCTGTTGGCCATCTGTACATCTTCTTTGGAGAAATGTCCTGTTCATATTCTCTGCCCATTTTTTGATCAGGTTGTTTGTTTTTTTGTTGTTGAGCTGTATGTGTTCTTTATATATTACAGAGGTTAACCCCTTGTCACATATACGATTTGCAAATATTTTCTCCCAGTCAGTGGGTTGTCTCTTTGTTTTGATCCTGGTTCCCTTCGCCTTGCAGAAGCTCTTTAATCTGATGAAGTCCCACTTGTTTATTTTTTCTTTTGTTTCCCTTGTCTGAAAAGACATGATATTTGAAAATATCCTTTTAACATCAATGTCAAAGAGTGCACTACCTATATTTTCTTCCAGAAGTTTTATGGTTTCAGGTCTTACCTACAAGTCTTTGATCCATTTTGAGTTTATTTTTGTGTATGGCATAAGATAGTGGTCTACTTTCATTCTTTTGCATGTGGCTGTCCAGTTTTCCCAACACCGTTTACTGAAGAGACTTTCCTTTCTCCACAGTATGTTCTTAGCTCCTTTGTCAAAGACTAGCTGTCTGTATATGTGTGGGTTTATTTCTGGGCTTTCAGTTCTGTTCCATTGATCTGTGTGCCTGTTTTTGTACCAGTACCATGCTGCTTTGATTACTATAGCTTTGTAATATATTTTGAAGTCAAGGATTGTGATGCCTCCAACTTTGTTCTTTTTTCTCAGGATAGCTTGAGCTATTTGGGGTCTTTGGTTGCCCCATATGAATTTTAGAATTCTTTATTCTATTTCCGTGAAGAATGTCACTGGGATTCTGATTGGGATAGCGTTGAATCTGTAGATTGCTTTGGGTAGTATGGACATTTTAACTATGTTTATTCTTCTGATCCATGTGCATGGAATATCTTTCCATTTCTTTGTGTTGTCATTGATTTCTTGCAATAACATCTTATAGTTTTCATTATATAGGTCTTCCACCTCCCTGGTTAAATTTATTCCTAGATACTTTATTCTTTTTGTTGTGATTGTAAATGGGATAGTATTCTTGAGTTCTCTTTCTGTTAGTTCATTATGAGAGTATAGAAATGCAACTGATTTTTGTAAGTTGATTTTGTACCCTGCAACTTTATTGCAGTTGTTAATGATTTCCTAGTAGTTTTCTGATGGATTCTTTAAGGTTTTCTATATATAAGATCATGTCATCTGCAAACAGCAAGAGTTTCACTTCTTCATTTCCTGTTTGGATTCCTTTTATTCCTTTTTCTTGCCTAATTGCTCTGGCCAAAATCTCCAGTATAATGTTGAGTAAGAGTGGTGAGAGTGGGCATCCTTGTCTTGTTCCTGTTCTCAGAGGGATGGTGTTCAGTTTTTCCCCATTGAGTATGATGTTGGCTGTGGGTTAAAGTTGCAATTTTTGACAGTAACGACATAAAGGGACTGAAGGGCTATATAGAATAAAAGCTGGGGTTTTGTATGTTATTGATGCCAAGTTAGTATCAATTCTATCTAGTTGATATAAATTTAGGATGTTATGGTAATACTCGGGGTCCCCACTAAGAAGAATAACTAAAAATATATACTGAAAAGAAAATGAAGAGGGAATCGAAATAGTACACTAGGAAAAAATACGTCAAATGCAAAAGAAGACAATATTGAGGATTTGAGACAGAAAATAAGATAGAAACAAACTGAAAATAGCACAATGGCAAAAATAAGTGCTTCTTTAACAGTAATCACTTTAAATGTAAATGGATTAAACAGAGCAATTAAAAGACAGAGTCTGAAAGAATGAATTTAAAAAACATAATTCAACTATATGCTGCCTATCAGAGACTCATTTTAGACCCAAAGACATAAATAGGGTGAAAGTGAAAGGATGGAAAAAGACATCCCATACAAATAGTAACTAAAAGAGAGCTGAAGTGGCTATACACATATTAGACAAACAAACTTTAAGACAAAACATTGCTACAAGCGATAACAAAGGATATTGTAATAATAAAAAGGTTAATTCACCACGAAGATATAACAATTATAAATATATATGAACCAATCATCTGAGCTCCAGAATATATGAACCAAACATTGAGAGAATCAAAGAGAGAAATAGACAGCTCTGCAATACTAGTTGGATATTTCATCACCCAACTTCCAATAATGACAGAACAAGACAGAAGATCATCAAGGAAATAGACAACTTGAACAGCTATAAATGAATTGGCTCTAACAGACATATACAGAATACTCCATCCAACAAAAGCAGAATATACATTTCTCTGAAGTGCACGTGGTACATTTTCCAGGAGAGACCATATGTTAAGCCACAACTTAAGTCTCAAAAGATTTAAAAAGATTGCAATCATACAAAATATCTTCTCCAACCACAAAAATGGAGTTAGAACTCAACAAGAGAAGAAAAACTTGAAAATGCACAAGTACATGGAAATTAAACAACATACTCTTAAACAAGCAATGGATCAAAGGAAAAGGCACAAGGAAAATTAAAAATGAAAGAGATGAATGAAGATGAAAACACAACATAGCAAAACTTATAGCTTGCAGTAAAAGCAGTGCTTAGAAGGAAATTTACATTTGTAAAAGTCTACATTAAAAAAAAGGAAGTGCTCAAATCAACAATCTAACGTTACGCCTTCACCTTCAGGAACCAGGAAAAGAAGAGCAAACCACACTCAAATCTCACAGAAGGGAGGAAATAAACGTTAGAGAGGACGTAAGTGAAATGGAAAATAGAAAAACAATAGAATCAATGAAAAGTTGGTTCTTTGAAAAGATCAGCAAAATTGACCAAACTTTAGAAAGATTGACCAAGAAAAAAGAGAAGATGCAAATAACTAAAAATCAGAAATGAAAATGGGGACATTACAAACATCTTTCCATAAATAAAAATGTCTATAAGAGAATACTATGAATACTGTTGCATGCTAACAAACTAGACAGCCTAGATGAGAAAGAAAAATTCCTAGAAACACACACATTAACAAAACTGACTTTAAAAAATTGAAAATCTGAACAGACTTATAACAAGTAAAGAGATTGAATCAGTAATCAAAAACCTCCCAACAAAGAAAAGTCAGGAAAGTCTAAGACCAGATGGCTTCACTGGTGAATTCTAGCAGGCATTTAAAGTAGGATTAACACAAGAACTTCTTAAACATTTCCAAAATACAGAAGAGGAGGAAGCACTTCCTAACTCATTCTATGAGGCCAGTATTTCCCTGAGATCAAATCCAGTCAGATACACCAAAAGAAAAGAAAACTACAGACCAATATCCCTATGAATATAGATGAAAAATTGTCACCAAAATACTAGCAGACTGAATCTAACATCATATTAAAAGGATTACACTGAATGAACTTGAAGAATTATTTCCAGGAATGACATGGTGGGTCAACACAAGAAAATCAATCCATGTAATACAACACATTAGTAGAAGAAAGGGGGAAAAACCTACCTGATCATCTAAATCGACACAGAAAAAGCATTTGACAAAAATCCCACACCATTTTATGATAAAAAATATAGAGAAAACTCAGAATAGATGGGAATTTCTTCAACATGATAAAGGGTATTTATGATAAACCCACAGCTAACATCATATTTAATGGTGAAAGACTGAAAACTTTCCCCCCAAAATCAGGAAGGAGACAAGGATGCCTGCTTTCACCACTGCTATTCAACATTGTATGGAAGTTCCAGCCAGAGCAACTAGGTAGAAAAAGAAACGAAAGACATCCATTTTGAAAAAGAGGTAAAACTATCACTCTTCCCAGCGGGTCTGATACTGCATATAGAAACCCCCAAAGAACCCACAAAAAAATTACCAGAGCTAATTTAAAAATTTAGCAAAGTTGCAGGGTACAAGATCAACTCACAAAAATCAATTTGTTTCTATATACCAGCAATGAACAATTTAAAAATGAAATTAAGAAAGCAATTCCATTATAGAAGACAAAATTGTATCAAAAACATTAAACTTGGGGCTGGCCCCATGGCCGAGTGGTTAAGTTCGCGCGCTCCGCTGCAGGCGGCCCAGGGTTTCGTTGGTTCGAATCCTGGGCGTGGACATGGCCCTGCTCATCAAACCACGCTGAGGCAGCATCCCACATGCCACAACTAGAAGGACCCACAACGAAGAATATACAACTATGTACCGGGGGGCTTTGGGGAGAAAAAGGAAAAAAATAAAATCTTTAAAAAAACAAAAACAAACAAAAAAACCCATTAAACTTGCTGAGAGACTAGAGCTTAATTGTTCCCACCCCTAGAAGAAATGGTAAATGTGTGATGTGACAGAGGTATTAGCTAATGCTACAATGGCAATCATATTGTAACATAAATATATCAAATCAATATCTTGTACCCCTTATATGTTATATATCAGTTATATCTCAACTAAGAAAAATTCCTTTGACATAAGATTGTTGGAAATAAACTCTCTCCCAGTTTGAAAAAAAGAAAGATAACAATTCTGTTTATAATAGCATCCAAAATAATAAAATATCTCAGAATAAATTTACACAAAAAAGATGAAACTTGTATACTGAAAACTCTAAAACTCTGCTGAAAAAATTTAAAGACCTAAATAAATGGAAAAATACTTCATGTTCATGGATTGGAAGACTTCATGTTGTTAAGATGATAATAATACACAAGACAACCTACAGATTCAAGGCTATGTCTATGAAAATCCAAGGGCCTTTCTTGCACAAACAGAGAAATCAATCTTCAAATTCATATGGAATTGCAGCCCCAAATAGGCAAAACTATCTCAAAACAGAACAACAAATCACACTTAATGATTTAAAAACTTAATACAAGTCGATCATGATCAAAATAGTGTGGTACTGGCGTAAGGATAGACGTATAGATCAATGGAGTAAAACTGAGAGTCCAAAAATAGATCCAGACATCAATGGTCAATTGACTTTGCCGAGCGTCAAGATCACGCAGTCGGGAAACTAACAGTCTCTTCCACAAACAGAGCTGGAACAACTAGATGTCCACACATAAGAGAATGAAGTTGGGCTCCTCCTCATAGCGACTCAACACGCATCCATGATCTAAACAAAAGAGCCCAAACTATCAAACTCTTGAAAGAAAACATACGAGTAAATCCTCATGACCTTGAATTTGGCAATTGATTCATAGATATGACACCAAAAGCACAAGCATCAAAAGTGAAAATAAACTCAATTCCACCAAAATTAAAAATTTTGTCTATCAAAGGACATTATCAAGAAACTGAAAAGACAATTCAGAGAATGGGAGAAAATATTTGCAAATCATTTATCTATAAAGATCTAGTATCCAGAATATTTAAAGAATTCTTACAACTTGATGATAAAAAGACAAACAACTCAATTAAAATATGAGCAAAGGACTTTAAATTTTATTTCTGCAAAGAAGGTACACAAATGGCAAAAAAACACATGAAAAGATGCTCAACGTGGTTAGTCATTAGGGGAATGCAAATCGAAAGAATAATGAAATACCACTTCACACCTATTAGGAGGCTAATTTCAAATAAAAGGAAAAATTGTTGAGTATTGGGCAAAATGTGGAGAAATTGGAACCCTTGTACACTGCTGGTGGGAATGTAAAATGGTGCAGCCACATGGAAAACACTTTGGCAGTTTCTTCTATTAAACATAGAGTTACCATACGACCCAGCAATTTCACTTCTAGGTATCTAGCCAAAAGAATTAATTCCAGTTGCAGGTATATATCTAAAAGAATTGAAAGCAGGGGCTGGAACAGATATTTGTACACCAATGTTCATAGCAGCATTATTCATAGCAGCCTGAAGGTGGAAACAACCCAAACGTCTACCGACAAAGGAACGGATAAACAAAATATGGCATAAACATACAAGGGAACGTTATTCAGCCTTAAAAAGGACTGAAATTATGATACATACTGCAACGTGGATGAACCTCGAAAACAATATGGTAAGTGGAATAAGCCACGCATAAAAGAACAAATATTGTTTGAATCCACTTATATGAGGTACTTAAAACAGTTAAATTCATAGAGCTGGAAGGTAGAATAGTGGTTATCAGAGTCTGGGGAGATGGCTGAATGAAGAATGTATATTATAATAAAATATATGTATTTGGTCTTTGTCCCCAGTTCCTGACCCCCAGCTCCTAAACCATTGGATTTCCTGGGTGACGGGAGCGGTTTTTGTTTTAATGAGGCCCCTCTCGGTGGGCCCCTAGATGGCTTCAGGATGGGGCTGCTCGTCAGACAGATTAAGGCGTAATTAGAGGGTTAAGAATTTCCGCCCCAACCCCCAACCTCCATGGAGGTGAGGATGCTGGAGATTGAGTTAATCACTAGTGGCCAATGATTTAGTCAATTATGCCTACATAACGACATCTCCATTAAACCCTAAGCAACCAGGTTCTGAGCACTTCCGAGTTGGTGAACACTTCAAGGTGCTGGGATGGTGGTGTGCCCAGGGAGTGTATGGACGCTGCATGGCACCCCCCACACCTTGCCCTCTGCAGCTCTTCCATTTGGCTGTGCCTGAGTTGTATCCTTTACAATAAACTAGTAAGTACAGCTTTCCTGACATCTGTGAGTCATTCTATCAAATTATCAAACCTGAGGCGGGTGTCGTCGGAACCCCCAATTTATACCCAGTTGGTCAGAAGTACAGGTGACAACCTATGACTTGTGACTCATGTCTGAAGTGGGGAGCAGCCTTGTAGGATTGCGCCCTCAACCTGTGAGGTCTGCACTAAATCCAGGTAGTGTCAGAATTGAAATGAATTGTAGGACACCCATTGGCATCCAGAGAGTTGGAGAACTGATTGATGTGGAAAAAATCCCACACGTTTGGCATCAGCAGCGTTGGGAGTAAAAACGCTTCAGAGGGAGTTTGTGTTTAATAGCCACAGAGTTTCAGTTTGGAATGTTGAAAAAGTTCTGGAAATAGATAGCAGGGATGGTTGCACAACAATGTGAATGTACTTGATGCCACTGAACATACATTTAAAAATGGTTAAAAAGGTAAATTTTACCACAAGAAAGAAGTATTAAGGAAATCTATGTATTATTCCTTATGAGCTGAAAACGAAATAAAATAGCGACTGTGCAGGGCAGCAGCAGACAGCATCTTTAATAAGCTATTAGAATTATCGCCAATGAGAGGCAGATGGACATCACGCGCCTCCCGACGCGATGCCTGAGAAGGATTCAGCATCACTGACACGGGGTGTCCTGGCTGAGAACACACAGCCAGAATCTAATAATGAAGAAACATTGGACAAACACAGAAAGAGGAACATTCCATTAAGAAAAGACACATAGAGAATAGAGCGGGACAAGGAGGGAGTTGGGGAAGGAGGGAGTAACTTTACAGCGGACAAACCTACCTCAGCCAGGTGGTCAAGGTCGACATCAAGAGCAACAAGTCATCCTGAGGTCATGTACCCCTTGTAGGACGCAATGAAAACAACCCTTTACCTTTGTGGCCTTCCTCCTGTATAAACCATCGCCCTGAGAAAATCCTCACAAATCCAAACTGAGGGACCTTCTGCAAAATCTCCAACCAGTACTCCTCAAAATTGCCGAGTCATCAGAAACAAGGGAAATCTGAGAAATTGTCACAGATCGCAGCAGCCTAAGGAGACATGATGACCAAATGCAATGTGATAGCCTCAGTGGGTCCTGGACCAGGAAAAGGACATTATGGGGACACGTAAAATCCAAATCAAGCTCAGATTATAGTTAATAGCAATATCTCAGTGTGGTTTCTCAGCTGGCACATAGTAATATAAGATGTCCCACTGGGGAACCTCAGTGAGGGGTGCACAGGGCTTCTCCGGACTACCTTTAATCTTACATTCTTAAGTGTAAAACTATTCTAAAATAAAAAGTTTATTTTTTTAAAAAAGGGCTGGATTGTTAAAAAGTATCAACGTCATAAAAATGTCATTGTCATACATACAAAAGAAGCAATGGAAATGTTCCAGATCAAAGGAGACTAAACAGACAGGACAACAAAACATAATTCCTCACCTAGACTGGATCCAGGACTGGAGGGGCAATAAATGCTGAAAGGACATTTTTTGTGTCATTTTGCAATGTTGAAATATGAATGGTAGATTGGTTTTTAAAATATTGTGTCAATGTAAAATTTACTGAAGTTGATACATGCTATAGTTTGTAAGAGAATTTCTGTATTCTTAAGGAAATGCCCTGAGTATTTAGGGTAAAAGGCTTTATACATGCAACCTGCACTCAAATGATTCAGTAAAAAATTTACATATGTATTAACTATGCATATATGATTTATATATATAAACTAATGGGGCGAAGTGTTAGCAATAGGAGAATATGGGTAAAGGAAATGTTCTTTGTATTATTCTGATTCTTGAAACTTTTCTGTAAATTTGAAATCATTTACAAATAAAATATTTTTTAAAGTCTCCGTTTACACTGACAAAGTTGTAATCATTTATTCACTCCTTCACTCCTACAGCATGTGTTGACCACCTACTATGTGCCAGGCACTGCCTTCAAGGAATGCCATGTCCTCACAGATACTAACAACACATCACACACTCAGGTATCTCAGTGGAGTGATGGTACGCATGTGGCTCTCGGTTTGGTTTTCTTCTCACTATATTTCTCCCACCCCAGCCTCTCAAAGCAAGAGGCTAACCTGTTATCCTCTGCCACTCATGGGTTTTGGACTGCTGGGCTGAAAGCATCTGAAAAGAAAATTTCCTGCCCTTGTAAGCCACATAAGGCAATGAGGGCGACGACGATTAGGGTACAGAGGAGAAGCCAAAGCTTGCTCCAGACAGGTGGAATCCATTATCTAGAAGAGAAAAACTCAAAGTACGAGTAACTGATACAGTAGAAGAGTTTATTTCTCTCTCATGTAACACAGCCTAGGGGTGGGCACTCCAGGACAGGTTCTGACCTTTGACTCTGCTCCTATCCGGAGACAGAATCTGATTCCACACCCTTAAGACCGGGTTGGCCTTAGTGACTGGCTGCTAATGAATAGAACGCAGCAGGGGCTGGCCCCGTGGCCGAGTGGTTAAGTTCCCACGCTCCATTGCAGGCAGCCCAGTGTTTCGTTGGTTCGAATCCTGGGCATGGACATGGCACTGCTCATCAAACCACGCTGAGGCAGCGTCCCACATGCCACAACTAGAAGGACCCACAATGAAGAATATACAACTATGTACCAGGGGGCTTTGCGGAGAAAAAGGAAAAAAAAAATTTAAATCTTGAAAACAAGAACGCAGCAGCAGTGAATTTCAAGGCTAGGTTGTGAAAGTGCCCAGCCCTCTCTCTAGGAAGCTCACTCTTAGAACCCTGCCACCATGCTGTGAGTAAGGCCAGGCCACACACAGAAGCCACATGTTCACGCGCTGGCTGAAAGACCCCATGAGGACTCAGCTCAGCCAACATTGACCATAAGACAGGTGGATGAGGGAGCCTGCAGGCCCAGCCTCCTCCCACTGCACCCACGTGAAAGACCTCAAGAAAGAGCCCTCTCGCTGAGCCCAGTCAACCACCAGGACCATGAGACATGGTAAAGCATTAAGCACAGTTGCTGTTCGACAGCCCTGAGTTTGGGGTGGTTTGTTACGCAGCAATAGGGAATCAGATCAAACATGTTCCACACCGTGTCCCAGAGTTCCTCAGAGGACTAAGGCTGGGTCACCTACAGCCGTAATTGACTTGATAGCGTGCCCTTTGCTGGCTGCTGTCCCTTTGCTACTCCCTCACTGCTGTTTCTTCAGCTCATCTCTCAAACTGCTTGTGTCGAATCCCTAACTCAGGATCCACCTCTGGAGCCCAGGGTATTAGACTTAAGACAGAGTCATAGTTCAGAGCAGGCACTCCGTGGCCAGACTTACCAGGTCCAGGACCCAGCTGGAACATTTACTAGCTATTGACCTTGGTTAAGCTACTTAAAATCTCCCTATTTCAGTCTCCTTGTCTGTAAATCCTGGGTAAGAAATAGATCTGCCTCATAGGGTTCTTACAAGTTTAAATAAGTTAATGTATGTAAAGTGTCTAGAACAGAATCAGACACATAGTCAGCAGCACAAATGTGTTCTTTAAAAAAAACAAAGAAAACGACAGTTTTAAATAATAAAAGGAATTTATTGGCTCAGGTAATGGGAAAACTCCAGTGGCAACAGGATTCAAGAGTGTGCTGATCAGGGCTTCGACTCTGTAACCGGGGGCCATCCAGGACCAGCTCAACTGACCCCATCTTTTATCAACAGAGTGATTAAAAATTGCCTTTCAGAAAACGTGCAAAGTCACGTAGCCAGAGCATGAGCAGCAGAAGAAATCTTAACCTGAAATGACCCTGGAACCAAAGATCCTTCTCCCCATGGAACCAAAGGACCAGGACTAGATCAAAACTTGAAAGTTGGGCTCATCAGAAGCAAGTGGTCCCTCATTCAGGAAGATCTCGTGTGAAAATTCCTTCCCCTTCTCATCATGAATGTTTAGAGCCCTGTCATAAATGTTTAGGACTTCATCATAAATGTTTAGAATCTCATCATAAATGTTTAGAACCTCATCATGAATGTTTAGAACCTTATCATAAATGTTTAGAACCTCATCATGAATGTTTAGAACCTTATAATAAATGTTTAGAACTTTACCATAAATGCTTGAAGCCCACCAGTCAAAACCTGTCCCACCAGTGTTTCCATGTGCCAGTCTGTTTTTTCTAACCTCTTAAATTTTGCCCCAAATCCTGGATCAGGAGACAGATCAGAGGGCACATGCCCCCTGCCTCCCTGCAGATCCATCTCGCAGAATAAATCTGATTTCTCTCCCAAAAGCTGACGCCGTGGTTAATTGGTTGTGGTTAATTGTGGAACAGGCAAGAGAATCCCAATTTTGTGTGGTAACAATTCTATTTCGGCACTCTTCTTTCAACTCTATACCCCTCCATGGACTGGCTTCATTCTCCAGCTGGGTTCTTTCCTGGTAAGAAAAAATAGAAACAGAAGTTTCAGGACTCACATCCACAGACCACACAATGAAAGGGGAGAGAGGGCTTCTACTCTCCCAACAATTTCTCAGAACTCCCGGGGTTCATTCTGACTGGACCAACTTAGCTCACGTGCACATCAGTCAGGTGGACAGGGGCTGGCTTAGACCAGTTAGAGCTCATCCCATGAGCTGCTGGCAGGGTCAGTCTTCTTCAAAACACTGCCTGCTCCATAATGAGGGAGGGGACACACTATATGCTGGACTTCCTTGTCAGAGCAAGGTGGCAATGAAAGAGCTGTAAGCAGAGAAGGGACTCTGCTGGCTGGCGTGTTGAAAACAAGTCCCTCTGCCCTGGAGAACAGATGGGAGCAGGGCCAGAGAGGCAAGAAAGGCCCATCAGGAGACTGTTGTTACTGAGAAAAAGTATCCAAAACTCAGAGAATGACTCTGTGAACTGTCAATGTCACGTAGAGGTTTTCTAACGAGCCTGATTGAAGATAGATGACTTTCTGGAGAGAAAGACAACTAAACTCACCAATGGATTGAAGCCAAGCCATTTTACAATTCTGCAAAACTAAGAAGATGAGGTGCTTTTATTTTCTCTCCAGTATAGAAGATAACCCCAAGTGTCATGAGAGTTTTTGCCCTGTAAAATGTTAACCAATTTTGGGGCTGGCCCCGTGGCCGAGTGGTTAAGTTCGCGCGCTGCGCTGCAGGCGGCCCAGTGTTTCGTTGGTTCAAATCCTGGGTGCGGACATGGCACTGCTCATCAGACCACGCTGAGGCAGTGTCCCACATGCCACAACTAGAAGGACCCACAACGAAGAATATACAACTATGTACCGGGGGGCTTTGGGGAGAAAAAGGAAAAAAATAAAATCTTTAAAAAAAAAAAAAAAGTTAACCAATTTTGTATTGAACACAACATTCCTGTCTTGGCATTCCTTTTTTCCCCACTGACGACAAAAATTTCAGGTTTTTTTTTTAAGGAAGATTATCCCTGAGCTAACTGCTGCCAATCCTCCTCTTTTCCCCAAGGAAGACTGACCCTGAGCTAACATCCGTGCCCATCTTCCTCTACTTTATATGTGGAGCGCCTACCACAGCGTGGCTTGTCAAGCAGTGCCATGTCCACACCCGGGATTCTAACCGGCAAACCCCGGGCCGCCAAAGCGGAACGTGTGCACCTAACCGCTGCGCCACCAGGCCAGCTCCAAAAATCTCGGTTTTTTATATTCTCTGTGGCTTAAGAAAAAGTACTGACCAAGTGTTGATGAGGATGTGGAGCAACTGGAACTCTAATAAATTATGTGTGGGAATCTAAAGTGGTGCAAACACACTGGAAACCAGAAACCGACTCGTCAGCCTCTTATCCTATCGTGGTTTTAAACTGCATTTCTCTGAGGGCTAATGATGCTGCACGTCTTTTTATGTGCTTATTGGTCTTTTGTATATCTTCTTGGAGAAATATCTAGTCAAGTCTTTTGCCTGTTTTCTAATTAGGTTGTTCGTTGTGTTGTTCTTGAGTTGTAAAGATCTTTATATCTTCTGGATGCAAGTCCTTTGTCAGATATATGCATTGAAAATATTTCCTCCCATTCTATAGTTTGCCTTTTCATTTTCTTAAAGGAACCTTTCAAAGACCAGATGGTTTTAATTTTGGTAAAGTCTAAGTTATTATTTTTTTCTTTTGTAGTTCGTGCTGTTTGCGTACTAAGAAATCTTGGCCTATCCAGATTATGAATATGCCTTTGCATATTCTTCTGTCTTTTCCCTAGAACTTGTTATAATTTTAGGCTTTACATGTAGGTCTCTAATCTCTTTAAAGTAAATGTTGTGTATGGTGTGAGGTAAGAGTCGAAGTGTATGTTTTTCCATGTGTATATCCAGTTGTTCCAGCACCACTTCTTGAAAAGAATCTTTTCCTCATTGAATTACGTGGGCCCCTGTGTTGAAAATCAATTGACCGTATCTGTGTGGTTCCATTTCTGGACTATCTCTTCCTTTCCATTTATATGTCTATCCTTACCCCAATACCACACTGACTTGATTTCTTTTTCTTTTTTTAAAGAGGAAATCTGTGGGTTTTACTGACATGCCTTTTGTGTGTGTGTGTGTGGTGAGGAAGATTGGCCCTGAGCTAACATCTGTGCCAGTCTTCCTCTGTTTTATATGTGGGATGCTGCCACAGCATGGCTTCATGAGTGATGCGTAAGTCCATGCCCGGCATCCAAACCCGTGCACCCCAGGCCGCCGAAGTCGAGTGCACAAACTTAACCACTGTGCAACCAGGCCAGCCCCTACATTGACATGATTTCTTTACCTCCATTTTAAGTCTTGAAATCAGGTAATGTAAGTCCTCCAACTCGGTTATTTTCTAAATTAATTTGGCTCTTACGTTTCTGTATACGTTTTAAAATCAGCTTGTAATTTCAACAAAAACAAGAAAAGCCTGCGTGGATTTTGTTGATGGCGTTAAATCGACACATCAATTTGAGAACTGCTGTCATAACAACTCAGGTTCCCCACTATCTGCAAGTTTGCTTTCCATCACTTCACTTTTACAAAAGGCCTGCGTTAGTACTTGTTGTCAATAACTGAAAGAAATCAGAAGGAGATTTTCACTTCGACAAGAAAGATAAACAGCTAAAATAGTGTTCAGCGTTTGTTTTAAAGCAGCGAGCCATTGTGGAGGCTGTTGTATTTCCGGCCTCCACAGCAGCCACAGCAGCCAAGCAGCCCTTCGACGTGGAGGCAGCAGACCTGGAAGAAGTTGGACACGTTAGCAACCTGCCTGCTCTGATGGATCCGGACAACGATGCTAATAGGTAACCGTCCTTCTCTCTCCTACATCCCTGTCTCCTGTAACTCCCACCACCCTCACATCTGACACTCAGCCTAACAGCCCGTCATCGCCACCACCACCCCTTAGCCCTCCAGGGTGTTCCCTGTCTTCCTGGCTCGTGTAAGTGAAACCACACTGTACATATACCATTTCCACTTTGTGCAGTCTGTGTATTTCTCATACTGTTCCTGCTTTTACTATATGTTAGTGTCAGTTAGGTTTCATGGGTTATTTGGTAATGATTTGATAGGTTACTTTTTGGGTCTGGGAACACTCAAAAATTTTTCGCATCTAAATTGATAGTAATTCCTCCTTCACTTTATGCCATTTCGGCTTACAAAAGGCTTCATAGGCACACTCTGCTTTCGGATGGTGGGGTGACCCTGTCTCGAAGCCTCCAGTCCGTGAGCGTGGTCCAATGCTACGTCTCTCCATTTATTTAAGTCCTCTTTAATTTCTTCCAACGATGTCTTCGAGTTTTCATTATGTATTAAATAAACGTATTTTATTAAATTTACCCCTAGGTACTTCATGGGTTTTGACACTATTTTAACGGTGCTGGTTTTATCTCAGTGGTGAGAGTGCCATCTTCACCTTTCTCCCTGTCTTAGGGGAAAGCATTTGGTCCTTTACCATTAAGAGCTCTGTTACCTGGAGGTTTTCATAGACGCCCTTTATCAGGCTAAGGAAGTTTCTTTATACTCCTAATTTGCTGAAATTTTTTTTTATCATAAGTGGGTGTTGATTTTTTTGCTTTTTATTTTGAAATAATTTTAGCCCTCTATAAAGGTTGTAAAAGTATTACAGAGTTCTTTAGGGGTGATGAAAATGTTCTGGAAGTAGACATTGGTGATGATTGCACAACACAGTGAATGTGCTAAATGTTACTGAATTGTACACTTGAAAATGGTCAATTTTATGTTATGTATATTTTACCACAATACACAAAATTACTACAAAGTAATTTTGTACCATTCTCCCGTGTACCATTCTCCCAGCTTCCACTAATGATAACATCTTACATCACTATAGTGCAATTATTAAAACTAAGAAATTAACATTGGTACATTACTATTAACTCAATTACATGCTTTATTCAGATTTCATCAGTTTTTCCACTAAGGCTTATTTTTTGTCTGTTCCAGTTTCTGGTCCCGGATCCCATATTCCATTTAGTTGTCATACCTCCTTAGTCTTCTCCAGTCTGTGACAGTTCCTCACTTCTTTCCTTGTCTTTCACAACCTCGACAATTTTGAACAGTTCTATTCTGATGTTTTGTAGAACCCTTCAATTTGGGTTTGTGTGATTTTTTCTCATGATTCGGTTCAGGCTGTGCGTTTCAAGGCAGAACACCTGAGAGGTGTTGTGGTTTTCTCAGTGTCTCATGAGAAGTCCGTATGTCTCATTGCTGGTGGCATTAACCTGTATCACTTGGTTAAGGTCATGTCTGCCAGGACTGTCCGCTGTACAGTTATTATTTTTCCCCTTGTAATTAATAAATTACATATTTTGAGACTCTACAAATATCCTGTTTTTTTCTCCTAAAGTTCCACCATTTTATGTTAGCATTCATTGGTGGATCTTTCCGGCAACAAGACTTTCTAGTGATGATTTTCTATTTCCTTTACTCCTTCTATATTTATTCATCAGAATTCTTCTGAAAGGAGGAGTTGTCACTTCTCTTATTTATATTTCTATGATTTAGTTATATCAGCATATACTTATGAATATTTATTTTATTCTTTGGGTTATAATCCAACACTACTATTATTTTGTGGCTGAAATTATTCCAACTCTTGTCCTTTTGACATGCCTCCAGCCTTTAAAAAGAATTTTTTTTAGTACTTCCTTATTTTCGGCACCACAAGATGCTCCAAGGTCATCTTGTATCTTGCTTGCTCCAACCTTGGAATCACTCACTTCTTCCAGTCCCGAATTTAAGATCTGGGCACTACATGGCTCATTGCTGCTGGAGCATCGCTCCCCTCAGCGGACAGAGCTGAGAAATGTATCTAGGTGCATTACCCTATGTGTCCACATACACATACATATATTTGTTTCTGTAACTCTCTATCTGTGTGTGTGTTTATTTTTTAAGCCCTACAGGGTTCGTTCTAGCCTTCTCTCTTTCCTTAGTTGTTGCTTTTGTTAAAACGTAAACTGAGGCATATTAAAATTTTTAAGAGTTTATTTGAGTCGAGCAGCGCAAATCAGGAAGTGATTAGGGGTACTCCACCAACGGGAGCTGGGCAAAGACTTTTCTAGGGAAGAGGCAGAAGCAAAGCAACAAAATTCTTTCATTGGCTATAACTTAAGCATTTGCCTTATTTGGAAAAGCCTAGTTGGCTATTTGTGATTGGTTGTCCTTAGGATTTGATTTCTTAACCTTGAGGCATTTACAGGCTTAGGTTCTGGTTTGCTTAGGTAGGCTGCTAAGGCATTAACGCCACCTCAGTCTCAGGACCTCTTTGCTAAATTCATTTAACACTTTCCCTCTCCAACAGTCAGAAATCCGGCTCCCATTATCTACAATAAATTTGCTCAGCCCTAAAGTACATAGAAAGTAGTTTTGAAATTGCTGACCCATGCCCCTGTGGGAAACAAATTGACCATGGCGTATACTGTTTGCGTATAGATCTTTTGGTCTCCAGGGGCAACATTGTTCTGAGTTTAATCAGGCCAGCTCCTTTGTCATCATTCCCCAAGGTGAGAAAGGAGATTCTCACCTATGGCATTCCTGGGTGATGCAGTTACATTTATTTGGCACAGGCTGCATTCTATTTGGGGTTGCCTTTACAGACGGAATAATTTTTTAAAATTTGCATTCATAAAATGTGTTCTTTGTGGTGTACACTTCTATGGGTTTTGATGGACATTGAGAGTCTTGCATTCTGCACCACAGTGCCTTACAGAACAGTTTCAACACTCCCCAAATTTTCTCATGCTGCCCCTTTGGAGTCAACACCTCCTCCTACACCCAGCCCCTGGCAACCACGCATCTGGTTTTGTCCCTATAGTTTTCCCCTTTTCAGTAAGCCATATAAATGGCATTTTTTAAATATAGGATGTTGTGTCTGGCTTCTTTCACGTGGTAAAATGCATTTAAGTTTCATCTGTGCTAAAAAAGCTTCTGCACAGGAAAAGAAATGATCAACAAAATGAAAAGACAACCTACAGAATGGGAAAATATATTTGCAAACCATATATCTGATTAGGGGTTAATATCCAAAACATACAAAGATCACATACATCTCAATAGCAAAAAAAGCAAACAATCTGATTTAAAAATTAGCCAAGAACCTAACAAGACGTTTTTCCAAAGAAGATATATGAATGGCCAACAGGTACGTGAAAAGATGCTCAACATCACTAATTGTTAGGGAAATGCAAATCAAACCTGCAATGAGATGTCACCTCACACAGGTTAAAATGGCCGTCATCAAAAAGACAAGAGATAACAACTGCTGATGAGGATGTGGAGAAAAAGGAACCCTTGTGTGCTGCCTGGATTGTAAATTGGTGCAGCCACTATGGAAAACAGTAGGGAGTTTCTTAAAAAATTAAAAATGAGCCATCATAGGATTCAGCAACTCCACTTCTGGGAAGACATCTGAAGGAAATGAAAACACTGCGTTGAAGATGTGCAGCCCCGTGTTCATAGCCACATTGTTTACACAGCCAAGGCATGGCAACAACCTAAGTGTCCGTCAACAGATGAATGGATGAAGAAGTTGTGGTAGATATATATATATATATACACATACAACGAAATATTATTCAGCCATGAAAAGGAGGAAATCTTGCTGTTTTCAACAACATGAATAGACCTTGAGGGCATGATGCTAAGTGAAATAAGTCAGACAGAGAAAGACAAATGTGTATGACCTCACTTAATATGTGGGAATCTTAAAGAACAAAAAATAATCAAACTTATAGAAAAAGAGATCAGGTTTGTGATTACCAGAGTTGAGGAGTAGGGGAGGGGAAATTAGATGAAGGTGGTCAAAAGGTACAAACTTCTAGTTATAAGATAAATAAGCACCAGGCATGTAACTGTAGTTAGCATTGCGGTATGGTATATATGAAAGTTGTGAAGAGAGTAAATCTTAAGAGTTTTCATTACTGAACCAAAGTGGGTTCACCTCCTGGAGGGTCAAAATCAGCCTCTCCACCAGAAGCAGCTGTCACACAGAGTGGGGTTTATTTGCAGCAGACAGGAGACCACACAAAATCATTCCCAAAGCTGAGGTTCTCCCCCAGCACAGGATGGCAGGGGTCATTGACTTCAGATGGAGAATGAATGTTCAAAAGGAAGAGGTGGGTATTTCCTTGCACAGGCTCAGCTGGAAAAAGTGCTTCCACAGACACCGCAGGGCATGGTAACAAGGCCCAAGCTCCTCCTGGGCAGAGATGTTAGCATTAAAAATGAGGCGCAGGCCACAGGGCAGCTCTTGTGGTGGGACTTGCTAGTTCAGGGTGGCTGGGGATCTCATCTCTTAACAAAAAGGAAAAAACAATTTGGAGAAACAGTTAAATGATTCCAAAGCCTCCCTTTAGTTCCTTGGGGCAATTAGTGGGTGACATTTTCAACACAAGGAATAATATTATTTCCTTTTCCTTTTTTTGGTATTTATATAAGATGATGAATGTAACTAAATTCACTGATCATCGTTTCATGATACATATACAACTCAAATCATTATGCTGTATACCTTAACCTTAATACAGTGCAGTATGGCAATTATATGACAACAAAACTGGAAAAAAATTTCATCTCTGTTAAGTTCTCCTCTGGCATGACAGTATAAATAGCTCTGTAGATCTGCTCCCCAGAGAAACTGGTGAAATTTATTTTTTTTTAAATTAAGTTCTCTGGAAATGGTCCTAAGGGCACACAGCACATGAAGAAACATTTATTCAAGAAAATCTACTAAAAGACAGTAAGTAAAGCAAGAGTCTGATATTTGAACCAATACATGCTGCCTCCCTCCTTCTAGCCCAGAGACAGAAATCCCAGCACACACTGGCACAGCCAGGAGTGCAGGACTTCCTCTCTCTCCAGCTTCCAGTCCCTGGGCTATCCTCCCACGAGGGGCAAGACTGCAGCATTTCTCCTCCTACCTCTCCTTGATATCTAGAAAGTCAATGGTACAAAGATATTTTCCATCGTTACTCCGAAAGAATTAGTGCCAAATACAAAAACTGGTAATGATGAATATCATGGAGGAATATCAATATGATCAAGCAGATTTCTCAACAGTCAAGCACCCTGAATTAACTATGCTACGATGTTATTTTATAAGTCAAACTGTATACGAGACCAAAAGGAAAAAAAGTCTGGTCACTAGCCCTTGGTGAGAACAAAGGTAGTCTTCATTATATCCAATACTGAATAAAGAGGTAAAATGCCAACCCTTCCAGTCACTAGATTTTTGTTATCCTCAAAAACCTGGCTGTGCCAGAGAGGGTGAGGGAAATGGCCATTCTCAGCCACCGTAGATGACAGTGTAAACGCAGAGACTCTTTTCAGAGGGCTATCTGGAAAAAAAGAAAAAGAAAGCTTTTCTTTTGATTTGGAAGTTTTACTTCCAAGAACTTAACCTAAGCAATTCTAGCATAAAGCCTGCAGCGAAGATGTTCTTCCCAGTGTTGTTTATAATGGAGAGAAACGGTTTACAACCTAAATGTTCAATGGGGCATTAGTATAATTTTGCAACATCCAAATAAATACACACTACAGGGTTACAAGTCTGGAACCACATTTGCCAAACCATTAAGGGCAGTGACGAAGGAGTGGGGAATATTTGCTGTTCATCAATTTTAACTGCCTCTTCCAAACGGATTTCACTATAATTTCAGTTGGATCTTTATTCTCTGTGTGAAGTTTTTAAAAGAGCAAACCACAGGCTTTGGAGGCAACCATGAGGTACAACTTTGAGTAAGTTCCAGAAACATATCAGGTGCTGAGGCTAAGTTCTGGATGTGTGCAGACAAGAGGGGGGCTCCCTTTTTCCACCCAGGTCCCATTTGTGACACCCAGGCTCTACCTAGGGTCCCAGTGATCCTTGCACTGGCTTACGAGATTGGGGTTCCAAGCTGGGAGAGGCCAGCCAAGGAGACTGGGGGCTGTGCTCCTCTGCACCAAACCCTAAGCCCTAAAGTGGGTGTGTCATTCAGAGAGAAGCATACCACTGCCCCTGCCCCCAACAGAGCTTCAGCTAAGAGATTTGGCCCTGGGGAAGAGATAGGCTGCAGAAGAGAGAGGTCCTATCTTTCTCCAAAAGAACTGACTTTGTTTGCAGCAACTGTGTGGAGAAACTCAAGCCTAAGAGCGCTCTCAAAAATAGAGGAGGTTGTGGTGAAAGTCAGTTGGCAGGTGATTGCTAGATTCATTGGTGTGCAGGCTAAATTGTAGGCTGGCCAGTTTGTTGACCATAAACGGGGGAGGAGGGGAAAGATACCTGGGAGGAGCCCTGCTGGTGTCAGAATAAATCACAAACACTGACCTCAGGAACTATCCCTGCAAAAAAAGCCCAAACTGGATTGGATCAGTTTATGGAACAACCTATGCCCCAGGGCATTGCTGAAAACCATAGAGCAATCAGCAATTAGGGGAGCTTAACCTCTGGGTGTGGTCAGGGAAAGAGGCAGTCAAAGAGAGCACTACCAAAACCATTGTCCTCACAGGGGGACTGAAGGTGTATCCAAGGTACCCTCCTCCCCTAGGAGCAAACTCATGGGCTTCAGCTTTAGGGGGGAGGATAGAATTTATTAATTCAACCAGTCACCAAACAAACAAGCAACATCAACAAGCTCTGGAAGAGTGTGGGGGAAGAATACCTGGAGTTGTTATAATATATACTCTAAAATGCCCAGTTTCCAACAAAAAATTACCAGACGTGTAAAGAAATAGGAGAGAATAACCTACAAAATAGAAAAAAAATCAGTCAAGAGAAGCTGCTTCAGAGGGACCAGATGTCAAATTTAAAAAAGAGCTCAAAGTCAGCATTATAAATATGTTTAAAGAACTAAAGAAAACCATAAGTAAAGAAGTAAAGGAAGTGTGATAGCAATGTCACATCAAAAAAAGAGACTATTGATAAAGAGATGAAAATTATAAAAAAGAACCAAATGGAAATTCTGGAGTTGAAAAGTACAATAACTGGGATGAAAAATTCACTACTGGTGAACCTGGATACCAGAGGGTTTTTGTAAATATTCAATAAGAAAGGGATTATCTTTTGACCAAGTTCTCAACACAGACATAGAGGAAAAGAAGTTAATCTTGTTAATTTGCTGTTTTCTTGTTTAACCTGAGGGGTGACACAAGGTTTTATGAGCTTGTTTTGCAGAAGAAAAAGAGTGCCTTCAAAGCCACTGTTGACACCCAGAAGTCAGATTGCCCAAGGGCTTATCTGGCATGAAAGAAACATGGATTACATATTTGTTTCTCTGAAACTCCTCCTGCTGAGCCCCTTAGTTCTACAAAACCCTCTGCTTTCTTCTCTTGTCAAGGTGGATTTGAGAGAACCTACCATCTCGCCGTCTTGTTTCAGCCAATTCGAATAAAACTTTTTCCATTTCCCAGAACTGGTGTCTCAGTAATGGGCTTATTGCTCACTGGGCACACGAACTTGAGATTAAGAGGTTTGGTATTCACTGGTGCTCAACAGTAGATTGAACTGGCAGAAGAAAAAAATTACTGAACTGAAGATAGATTGATGCAGATTGTGTAATCCAAAGAACAGAGAAGTGAAAAAGATTAATAAAAATGAATAGAACCTCAGAAAAACTTGTGATACCATTACGTGCACCAACATACATGTAATAGGAGTACAAGAAGGCTAGGAGAGAGAGAAGAGAAGAAAAAAATGTTAAGACACAATGGCTGAAACAAATGTATCTCAATAAATTAGATAATTTAGATGAAATGGACAAATTCGTAGAAACACACAAACTACTGAAACTGACTTAAAAGAAATAGACACTCTGAATAGACCTATAATAAGTAAAGAGGTTGAAATAGTCATTAAAATGACCCCCTAAAGAAAAATCTAGGACCAAATGGCTTCACTGGTGAATTTGACCAAACATTTAGAGAAGAATTAATGACAATTCCTTACAAATTCTTGCTAAAAATAGATGAAGAAGGAAAACTTCTCAACCCATTCTCTGAGGCCAATAATACCCTGATACTAAAACCAGACAAAGACATCAGAAAGGAAAGTATGGATCAATATAGCATATAAATACAGAAACAAAAAACCTCAACAAAGTACTAGCAAATTGAATCCACCAACATATAAAAGAATGATACATCTTGACCAAGTGGGATTTATTCTAGAAATGCAATGTTGGTTGAACATTCACAAATA
This sequence comes from Equus asinus, assembly GCF_041296235.1. Taxonomy (NCBI): domain Eukaryota; kingdom Metazoa; phylum Chordata; class Mammalia; order Perissodactyla; family Equidae; genus Equus; species Equus asinus. The sequence goes on along the minus strand of NC_091802.1, from coordinate 2,691,396 downwards.
AATTAAAGTAGCACACCTATTGGTGTAATAATAATAGTTTTAAAAATCCCTACATAATCATCTCAATAGATGCAGAAAAAGCATTTAACAAAATCCAGCACTCTTTAAAGATAAAAGCACTCAACAGGTTAGGAAGAGGAGGGAAATTCCTCAAACTGATTGTGAGCATTTATGAAAAACCCACAACTAATAACGTAATTAATGATGAAAGAGGAGATGCTTTTTCCCTAAAATTAGGAATAAGACAAGGATGTCTGCTCTCATTACTTCTATTCGACATTGTACTAGTGGTTGTAGTCAGTGTAATTAGGAAAGAAAAAGAAATAAAACGGGCCCGGCCCTGTGGCTGAGTGGTTAAGTTTGCGTGCTCTGCTTCGGCAGCCCAGTGTTTCACTGGTTTGGATCCTGGGCGCGGACATGGCACTGCTTCTCAGGCCACATTGAGGTGGTGTCCCACATGCCACAACTAGAAGGACCCACAACTAAAATATACAACTATGTATTGGGGGGATTTGGGGAGAAAAAGCAGAAAAAAAAGAAGAAGATTGGCAACAGTTGTTAGCTCAGATGCCAATCTTTAAAAAATAAATAAATAAAAAGCATCCAGATTGGAAAGTTAGAAGTAAAACCATTTTATTCATAGATGACATCCTCTTAAATATAAAAAATCCTCAAGTATCCACCAAGAAATATTAGAACTAATAAGTTAGTTCAGCCATGTTGCATGATACAAGCTCGATAGACAAAAATCAGTTATAATTTGATACACTTGAAATGAGCAATCCAAAAGTGAAATTAAGAAAAGAATTCTATTGTGTTAAAAAAAAATAAAATACTTAGGAATAGACTTGACAACAGATTTTCATATCTTGAGGTATACGGGGTAACTATGCTGGTTCAAAACTGATTTGGCTTGAACTAAAGAAGCCTGACTTATGGCCTATGGAATATACATTGTGCATCTGCTTTAACCATTACAGTAAAGAATGCACTCTGTTAAGGTAAGAATGCGGCTTCCCCTCCTACATCAGAGTCGGTAATGCCCGTATTAGCCCCTTCCCCCACATCAGGGTCATGTTGACCTGCTAATTTACAACAGAATATCTTTTTGAAACTTTGATGAATATATTTGATGAATAGTATCCTGGGCATGTTTAATGTACATTCTTTGTTCTAAAAAGGTATAAGACTGTGCTGAAACCCATGCTTCTCTGGACTTTTCTTCCTTCGTGGAAACTGCCTTCCTGGGTTATAATCCTCGCTTCCTTCTCTCTCTCATCTATAGAGTGGTTATTGGCTATTTTGCGTTGCTGTTTCTTGGTGCAGTGCAGCAGGATTTCAGAGAAACCCACTGGAGACCACCTGGAATCCACACTGAACTGGTGCTTGGTCCAGTGTGGGCCCTTGAGCCCCTCCAGCGTCACGGCACTCTGCAGGTGCCCTGGTGAGTTTCTCCTGAAACCCAGACCTCCTTATTTAAGCCATAGGTCCCGACATTTACTTGAGCTGTGTCAAGTCTTACAACTAGGTCTTTTAAGGAGGTGCCAGTAAATTTCCTAGGTAAGAGGAACCTAGGGGGAATTTTCTAGGCCAGGGGAGCCTAGGGGAACTTTGGAGTGATTGGGGCAGGCTGACCTTTTAATTTGGCTTTAAATTGGAAAGAATTGCGTCTATAAAGTCTGAACAAATTGTTTCACAGAAAAATGAGAGACTGAAAACTCATTCAGCTCTGCAGAGAAGGGACACAGCTCCTTCCAGGCATAAGGCATTCTCGGGTGACTGAGAACCTAGTGGGAGTGTGTGAGGTGGAGCTTCCTGACATGCAGTGGTCCCACAGGGAATTCCATGGTGATCATTCACTTTCAGTAATTTAGAGCTCATCTGGGGACACACACATAAAGATTAATTGTCCAGCAGTCACGATAGTTTTAGGCTGCTGGCGGGAGAAACCAAGACATGTAAGAGAGTGTTCACAGCCTTTTGGAAGAGACACTCATGAGCAACACACTTCTGACCCCCTACACTGTCTTTAGAAATTATTCAGACCTTATAGTAACATGAAAACTAAAAGAAAACAGGAAACTGAGCATCGAAAAGCTGCCAGTTCCTGAAAGAGCAGCCCCCCCCAGAAATCTGACTGGCTTCACGTACAATATGTACATGGACTTGATACTTGCAAGTGCTTAACAAAATGGGGTTAACTGTAAATGGTTGGATCTCTGGATCAAAATAACCCAGGACAATTTAAAATTACAGTGGACACTTTGGGGCTCCTTTGAGCTTCCAAAACTTGTCTTTTTGTGTACTAGATTTAAGAGCTATGGAACAGAGATTAAATGTATCTTTAATCTCTAAAGAGTCAAGCATGCCACCTTCCCGCACAATTGCTCCAAAACTGAAGGTTCCAGAAGCTTTAAACCTTTACGAGGCACAGCAAAATCTTACTAAGCTTGTTTTGTATTATGAGGGCTTGGATTGATAATTGTCAGGTTTGGGGCCCCAAAATATGATCAGACAAAAATTCAGTTGCATCCCATTTGCTGTCAGAGATGTGTGTTGCACTTTCTTTGCAATTAGGTTCTACCAAACTGCTGCCAGCCTCGGGGAATTACATTGGCCACCAGAAGATCATTCAAGAAGTGCTCTTAAAAACAAAGGCTTCAAAATTCCAAAATAGTCTTATTGGAAGTTTTGTTGCAAAATGCTAAAAAATTGTTATAATAAGAGGTACCTAAAAGAAGTCTATTAAGTCATGGATTTACAGCCGTTCCTGTACTCTGCCTTCAAAGGAGCACCCAATATGAGCCCCCTCCCTGAGTTAATGAGACTCTGAGAGATTTTCTGGGACACTGCTATGTTAAAGATTAATGAGGTTGTTCAGTACTTCCAGGTATGGCTACTGTTTGTCCTGGCTGAAACTTGACAAGATATTTGAAAAGATGTAGCAACTTATGATCAGAAATTTGGCCAAATTGGAAGCTAGCCCAAACTGGAAGCTGATATTCAGAGTCCAATAGGAATTTTTTTTAGGCTTTCTTCCCTAAATTAAGATAAAACTATGTACCCAGAGGGAAAGAAGAAAAATTAAGGTTCATGTAATTGAATGGGCATGTCAGTCCTTTGATAAGTAACTAACCTCCCCTGTTTATCTCAAAAAACTCGTGACCTCTCTGGAAACTGTTGTCTAGCCCATCACCAATTCCTAAGACTGAAGAAAAAAAGAAAAACAGAAACAGGAAAAAGGAAAGAAAAAACTCTATAGAAGGACGCTTGTCCAAAATCTTGCATCTTAAGGGTCTTCTCCACAAATATTAGGAGAAGTTTAAAATAAAATTTGGATTCAATTATTCTTTCATAACTAGTGATATTTGTATTATTGTACCTGATTCATGGCAGTAATTTTAAATGATAGCTGTGGGTCTCTGTGTATGTGTGTCTCTATATATGTTATATATGTATGTGATTATTTTTTTACCTCCAGATTATAATTTCAGACAGAGTTCTATTTAATTAGCTTAAAGTAAGTGCTTATATAAATGGATGGAAACTAACCCGAATGTCTTTCAAGGTAATACGATATAGAATAATTTTTGGTAAATGAAAGCCTACTTAAGTTTGTTGGGTTGATTGAAATAGCATGTCTTCAGAGTTATCAGCATCGGATATCATGCAGATACATAACTTTCATTCCACCTGGATTTATTAGTCAAATAAGCTCATATTATCCCTGTTACAAAATTTGTCTGAAAAACATAACTTAAAATGATAGCCAGTTTTGTCTAATATTTCATGAAGTTTTGGCAGACATGCTATACATAATTATTGGAAACAAACTGAATAGATGCAAATAAGAGAAAAGCTTTTGGGTGAACATTTTAACAATAATTATGTGTTATGGTATATGTACTTAAAATAACTTCAAAACCTTTTGGTAAATTGAAGCCTTACATTTTTGTTAAATTAAGTTAAATGATAGAAATTTATTGATTATCTAGGTCATTTTCACATAAGGTAAAATATTAGATATAAATTACTAAACATAGATTTATCTACCTTGGGCTTCTTATTACAGAGAAACTACAAAAATATTTGAGTTTATTGATAAACATGTTTTGTGCCTTGCAGAGAAATTTTCTATGAGAAAGCAACATTTCTAGACAGTATTGGTGGATCTGCCAGTTCATAGGATGCCAATGTATAAAAAAAATAAGGAAAGTAAGATGTTCATTTTCCGTAAAGAAAATTTAAGGAATGGAGATATTTTTGTTTGTTTTGTTAAGAAGGATAAATTTATCCTAAAGTACTGGGAGGGAGGGAAGACATGGGACAAATTCTGAATGTAAAAAGAAAGTTATAGAAGGCTTGCGGAAGAGGAACCTTAAGGAAAGAGTTTTGTACACGGTCAGGTTGGCTAAGATTAAAATGAATTTAATTAAGTGAGTAAGTTTTAGTATCAAAAGGAAGCTGATAGAAACATTAGCATTTGATTTTCTTTCTCTTAAAAGAACAATTTCCTTGGACTTTTACTCTGCTTTTGATAAAGAGATTATAAAAGGTTTTTATTTACTTTTGAGTAGTCTACCAGAAGGGTAGGGATTTTATGTTTTATCAAAATAAATTTCCTGTATTGTTTTTATCAGATCTTTAATCATGGGAGCTGAGGTTTTTCTTATAGCTATTTACTTTTCTGCATTTTCCTGAAAATCTTTAATTGTCACCATGGCTAAAGGGATAACTAAGCATTGTTTCACAGTGACCTATGATCCTGTTTGACTAAGTGTTTTAAAATCTTTTGATATTTTTGACAAGCTTCCTCAAAATTCAAATCCTGAAGCCTTTCTTTTGACCTGAAAGTAACTTTGGGATTTTCCAGTGGATCCCTGGGAATTCTCAAAGAATTTGTTCTCTCTTCCTATAGAGAGATATTAAATTAATTAGGTTTATTTGGTATATTAAATTGCAAGGAAGTATCGTCAAGTAAATGATGATGTACTTTCTTAGGTTATATTGAGTAGATAAATATTATTCTCTATCTTAACTGTGCTACCTTGCTTCCAGCACCACAGGAGAAAAATGACTACAACCGCATTTTATTGTCTAATTTTTTTACAGGTGGATCTTCCTTAAAAGACGAGCAGAGACATTACCAGGCTGGATATGCAATCAGCCTTGGGAATGCCCACTGCTCTCTGTTGACCCGCTAACCCAGTGAAAGATTTCCTTCTACAGGCTCAAGAAATTGCCATGGAAGAAGAGAAACAAATATGGCAACAAAAAGGGGGAATTTATTATTATTATTGTTGAGGTCAATGATGGTTTACAGCATCATGAAATTTCAGTTGTACATTATTATTTGTCAGTCACCATATAAGTGCGCCCCTTAACCCTTTGTGCCCATCCACCAACCTCCTTTCCCCTGGTAACCACTAAATGGTTCTCTTTGTCCATGTGTTTATCTTCCACATATGAGTGAAATCATATGGGGTTTGTCTTTGTCTAGCTTATTTCACTTAACATAATACCCTCAAGGTCCATCCATGTTGTTGCGAATTTTGTCTTTTTAAGGCTGAATAGTATTCCATTGTATATATACACACTATGACTTCTTTATCCATTCATCAGTTGATGGGCGCTTGGGTTGCTTCCAGGTCTTGGCTATTGCGAATAATGCTGCAATGAACACAGGGCTGCGTAAGTCTCTTTGAATTGTTGATTTCAAGTTCTTTGGATAAGTACCCAGTAATGGGATAGCTGGGTCGTATGGTATTTCCATTTTTAACTTTTTGATAAATCTCCATACTGTTTTCTGCAGTGGCTGTACCAGCTTGCATTCCCACCAGCAGTGTATGAGGGTTCAAAAAGGGGGAATTTTTGAAACCACTAGGCAGATGTGGTTTGAGCATGATAAAAAAACCATACTACCTATTGGAGCACAGTTGCCACTGCTCCAGCATATGCATCAATTAACCTATTGGTCACCTGGAAAGATGACTTTATGGGGAAAACAATATTTTTGGAAACTTTCTCCCATAGTGGCTCATAAAGCAGATACTATTTGTACTATATAACCTAAAATATAATCCCAGGAAAACACTTCATGGACTGCAAGGTCACTTCCCCCTTCCTAAGGGACCCTTTAGGAATGGCAATTGAACTTTGCTAAGAGCCACCATCTCAAGGATATAATTATGTCTTAGTAATGATCTGTGTGTTGTCACATTGGGTTGAGGCCTTTCTTTGTAGAAGAGCAACAGCTTTAACAGTAGGTAAATTATTACCGGAAAGGATAATTCCTGTTTGGAGAATTCCTACTGGGTTACACAGTGACCGGAGAACTTATTTCACTGGACAAGTAATTAAATCTATCTGCGACATTTGGCCAATACTGCAGCACTTTGACAGTGTTTATCATCCCCAGTCCTCAGAATTAGTGGAAAGAACTAACAGCACTAACAAAACTCAACTGGCAAAACTTTAGAAGCATTTAATCTCTCATGGCCAAAAGCTCTCCCACTAGTACTTCTCAATCTTACACCTTTTGGTAAATGTTGGCTGTCTCCTTCTGAAATAATAACAGGATGGCCTACGCAATTGGATGAAAGGATTTATGAACCAACTTTGCTTAAGGGAGATATATTACATTGCTGTCAGGGCCTCATTACGGGGCTTAAAAGAAATGAAAGTTTGGTGACTGATTCCTTTCACAGAGAGCTCCTGGGAGATGAAGACCTTAAGGATCATGGACTATAACCTGGAGATTTTGTTTATTGGAGGAGGCATCAAATAAAAGACTCCCACAGCCCCAGTGGAAAGAACCATAACAGGTTCTTTTAACCAATCCATATGCTGCAAAATTAAAAGACACAGACTCATTGGTTCACATTTCTCATTTAAAAAGGCCACCCTGTTAAAGTTTGGCACACTCCGCTTCAGCAGCCTAGGTTTGGTTCCCGGGTGCAGAACCACACCACTCATCTGTCAGTAGCCATGCTGTGGCAGCAGCCCACATAGAAGAACTAGAAAGACTTACAACTAGAATATACAGCTACGTACTGGGGCTTTGGAGAGGAAGAAAAAAGAAGGCCCCTTTTCCTGAGTGGATTTCAACTCCTGTTTCTAACATCTGACTTTGACTGACCAAGACAAATACCTCCAAACCAGGATGAGAAGAAGATGGCATCTGTCGTAGACAGCTGTCCCAAGACTCTGGACCAGGCTTGTATTTCCAAGCTTCTATCTCCTCATCGAAACACTTTGTTGTAAGACTGGCATGCAGGCTGGAGTTATGATTATTCAACAATTTTAGAAAGTTGATTGATCTCATAACTCTGGATGAATTTCTTTTCCTGATGAAGACTATGCCTAAAACTCATTCTTTTAAACTAATCATTTCAAGTGTTAAATTTATTATGATCATTATAAACAATGTAATCATAAGAAGTCATGTAAAAGCACATGTACAATGTTTGGGTGATAATCTAAGGATAATTGACAAATTACATAACTATGAAATCCTTCCCCATCAATATACACCTCTATGCTTGTCCACTATATCCAATTATTTCCCCTCAATGTGGATAACTGGGTAAATCGATGAAATAAAAGCCTAGCACCAAGGGACATGATGGACCCAGGGCAGGCAGTAACCACCCTGGCAATGAGGGACAATATCTTGATCATAAATGCTTTCTATCAAAAGATTATTGATTTAAAGGGGGAAAATGACAAGAGATTTTCACATATTGAGGTATGGTGTAACTATCTGGTTCAAAACTGATTCAGCTTGAACTAAAGAAGCCTGACTTATGGCCTACCAAACATATTTTGAAGGCTGGCCCAGTGGCATAGTAGTTAAGTTTGTGTGCTCCACTTTGGTGACCCAGGGTTTGCAGGTTTGGATCCCAAGTGCAGACCTAGCACTGCTCATCAAGCCATATTGTGGTGGCATGGCACATAAAATAGAGGAAGACTGGCACAGATGTTAGCTCAGTGACAATCTTCCTCAAGCAAAAAGAAGATTGGCAACACATGTTAGCTCCGGGCCAATCTTTGACACACACAAAAAAGAAAAAAAAAGGCATTGTACATATGCTTTAACCATTAAAGAATGTACTCTCTTAATATAAAAATGCACTGGAGGCATATAATGGAGAAAAGAAAGTCTCTTCAACAAATGGTGCTGGGAAAACTGGACAGCCACATGTAAAAGAATGAAAATTGACCATTCTTTTTCACCATTCACAAAAATAAACTCAAAATGGATCAAAGACCTAAAGGTAAGACCTGAAACTATAAAGCTTCTAGAAGAAAATATAGGCAGTATACTTTTTGACATCAGTATGAAAAGGATCTTTTTGGACACTATGTCTTCTCAGACAAGAGAAACAATAGAAAGAATAAGCAAATGGGACGTCATCAGACTAAACAGCTTCTTCAAGGCAAAGGAAAACAGGATTGAAACAAAAAAAACAACCCCCCAATTGGGAAAAAATATTTGCAAGTCATATATCTGACAAAGGGTTAATCTTCATACTATATAAAGAACACACACAACTCAACAACAGAAAATCAAACAACCCAATCAACAAATGGGCAGGAGAGATGAACAGACATTTCTCCAAAGAAGGTATAGGGATGGCCAATAGGCACATGAAAAGATGCTCATCATCACTAATCATCAGGGAAATGCAAATCAAAACTACACTAAGATATCACCTTCCACCCATTAGAATGGCAAAAGTAACCAAAACAAAAAGTAACAAATGTTGGAGAAGTTGTGGAGAAAAAGGAACCCTCATACGCTGCTGGTGGGAAAGCAAACTGGTGCAGCCACTATGGAAAACACTATGGAGATTTCTGAAAAAATTAAAAATAGAAATACCTTATGAGCTAGCCATCCCACTACTGAGTATCTATCCAAAGAACTTGAAATCAGCAATTCCAAAAGTCCCATGAACCCCTATGTTCATTGCAGCATTATTTACAATAGCCAAGATGTGGAAGCAACCTAAATGCCCATCAACTGATGACTGGATAAAGAAGATACGGTATATGTATACAATGGAATACTACTCAGCCATAAAAAAGAATAAAGTCGTCCCATGTACAACAAGATGGATGGACCATGAGGGTATTATGTTAAGTGAAATAAGCCAGATAGAGAAAGACAATCTCTGTATGACTCTACTCACATGTGGAAGTTAAACGTGGGGACAAAGAGAACAGATTAGTGGTTACCAGGGGAAAAGGGGGGTCGGGGGTGGGCACAAAGGGTGAAAGGGTGCACCTACAACACGACTGACAGACAATAATGTACAAGTGAAATTTCACAATATTGTAAACTATCATAATCTCAATAAAAAGTTAAGAAAAAAGAGCATACTTCTCCTCCTGTGCCAGGCGTGGTAACGCCCTATTGCCCTAGCGGTAATACCCGTATCAGTCCCTTTCCTGATATTAGGGTCCTGTCCCCACCCTGGCTCAAGTACAACTCACCTTATCACTCATCTATAGAATGGTTACTGGTTATTTTGTATTAACAAACTTAACAAAAGAACTTACACTCTGAAAACTACAAAACATGGTTGAAAGTAATTAAAGAAGATTGAAATAAATGGAAAATACATGAGAACGTCGGTTCACTGACCTCGCTCAGCAGTTTCTGGAACTCCTTGGGTGCACAGGATAGTTGTGCAACTGAGCGACTAGGGAGCTGAGCTTTGGATAATTACACAATACCAAAAAGGGATAGGACGGAAACCTGTGCTCAGATTCTCTGCTCTTGTCTGATTAATCCACACATGCCCAGTCAGTCTCAATGCCTGAGTTTACAGCATGTGGAGCTGTCAGCACAGTGGCAGCCACAAGCAAGTGCTTCATAAGTATTAGCTGAATTGAATGACATTGTGACCGTTTTTTTCTCATGAATTGCCTGTCAGCATTCTCTTTTCCTAAGTAGGACTCCCTCTGCCTTCCTATCTCTGTGAGTGTAAACATGGAGATTTACAAGGGACGATGTAGGGTCTCAAATGAATTGAGGGTGAAATCTAATCATGGCCCAGCATGCTTTATCCAATCTAATTCATAGCAACCTTGCTATCTCTGCTATGAGAATTACACATCTTACAAGCGGATGAGATCTCAGAAGCCTCTGGCACACAGTAGGAACTCAATCAACATTTTTACGTGATTGAGTCAAAGAAGGAATCACAGAAGTGGTCTCAGGGGACAGGGAAAATTTAGACAAGCATATTCCATGGAGCTGATCTGTGGAAATGTGTTTCCTTTTTTACAAAGATGGTAAGCCCAAGGAAACCATAACATCTTTTTGGCTTTTCATCAAGGTAATTGACTAGAACACTTGATTATTATGAATTTGTGTTATTTTAATCCACTAAGTTTTTGGTAATTTGTTAAAGCAACAATAGGAAACTGACACAACGGACAAAAGATTTGAACAGACACTTCACCAAGTGAGATACGCAGATGGCAAATAGGCTCGTGAAAAGATGTTCAATCTTATTAGTTATTAGGGAAATGCAAATTAAAACCACAATGAGATACCACCACACTTCACCAACTAGAACAGATAAGTTTAAAATGACTGACCCCACCAAGTGCTGGAAAGACTGAGGAGGAACTGGAATTCTTGTACACTACTGATGGGAATGGAAATGGTACAACCTCTTCTGAAAACAGTTTGTCAGTTCCTTAAAAAGTTAAACATACATTTACCGTATGATCCAACCATTCCACTCTTCATACTTACCCAAGAGAAAAAAAGCTTATATCCACAAGAAGACATACATTAATTTTTATAGCAGCTTTATTTGTAATAGCCAAAAACAAGAAACAACATGAATGTCCATCAACAAGTGAGTGGACAAATTGTGGCATAGCCACATAATGGAATATTACTTGGCAATGAAAGTAATGAACTATGGACATGTGCTACAACGTGGATGAATCTCACAGCAATTATCTCGAATGAAAGGGGACAGACAAAAAAGAGTACATATTGTATGGTTCCAATTATGTAAAATTGTAGAAAATATAAATTAATCTATAGTGAGGGAATGCAGATCAATGGTTGCTTAGGGATGAGGTATGAGGGAAGGGACCAGAGGGAGGAATTACAAAGGGGCGGGAGGGAACGTTTGCGGATGATGATCATCTTCATTATCTTGATGGAAGTATATGGGGTAACTATTCTGGTTGTGATTGTTCTGATTGTTTTATGGATGATATGTAAGTCAAAATTTATCAAATTACACGCCTTATGGGGCTGGCCTGGTGGTGCAGCGGTTAAGTGTGCACATTCCCTTTCAGTGGCCGGGGGTTCCCTGGTTTAGATCCGGGGTGCGGACATGGCACCGCTTGGCACACCATGCTGTAGCAGGTATCCCACATATAAAGTAGAGGAAGATGGGCATGGATGTTAGCTCAGGGCCAGGCTTCCTCAGCAAAAAAGAGGAGGATTGGCAGTAGATGTTAGCTCAGGGCTGATCTTCCTCAAAAAAAAAAAAAAAATTACACTCCTTAAATGTGTACAGTTTGTTTTTTTAAAGGTTAAAATATCTGAACAGACACATAACTAAAAAAGATATACAGAAGGCAAATAAGCATATGAAAAGATGTTCAACATCATGAGTCAGTAGGAAGAGGGAAATAAAAATCACAGTAACATTCCACTACCCAACCCTATTAGAATGGCTTAAAAAAAACACTGGTGGGGCCGGCCCTGCGGCCAAGCAGTTACGTTCTCACTCTCTGCTTTGGTGGCCTAGGGTTTTGCCGGTTTGGATCCTGGGCGCAGACGTGGCACCGCTCGTCAGGCCACGGTGAGGCGGCGTCCCACATGCCACAGCTAGAAGGACCCACAACTAAAAATATACAACTGTGTAACGGAGGGTTCTGGGGAGAAAAAGGAAAAATGAAACCTTTAAAAAAGAAAAAGAAAAGAAATAAAGACTTTAAAAAAAATAAAACACTGACAAAATCAAATACTGATGAGGATGTGGAGCAACTATAACTCTCATACTTTATTGATGGCAGTGCAAAATTACACAGCCACTATGGAAAACACGTTTGCAGTTTCTTATGAAGTTAAACATATGGTTATCATAAGACCTAGCCATTCCATTCCTAGATATTTACATAGGTGAAACGAAAACTTATGGCCACACAAGAAACCTGTACATATATGTTTATGGAAGTTTTGTTTATAATAGTGAAAAATTTGGTATTGAATTTGACAAATGCTTTTCCTGCATTTATTGTGATGATCATATGTTTTTTTTTTTACAGATTTTATTTTTCCTTTTTCTCCCCAAAACCCCCCAGTACACAGTTGTATATTCTTCGTTGTGGGTCCTTCTAGTTGTGGCATGTGGGACGCTGCCTCAGCATGGTTTGATGAGCAGTGCCATGTCCGCGCCCAGGATTCGAACCAACGAAACACTGGGCCACCTGCAGCGGAGCTTGGGAACTTAACCACTCGGCCACGGGGCCAGCCCCAATGATGATCGTGTTTTTTTAACCTTTATTCTATTAATATGGTGAATTGCATTGATGGATTTTCAAATGTTGAATAAACCTTGCATTTCTCAGATAAACTCCACTTGATCAAATATATTATTATTTTTATATATTGCTGGATTTGATTTCTTAATATTTTGTTAAGGACTTTTTGTCTCTGTTCAGGAGGGATATTTGTCTTTAGTTTTCTTTTCTTCTAATGATTTTGTCTAGTTTTTTTAGTAACACTGGGCTTATAAAGTGTATTGGAAGGTGTTTATTACTTCTCTATTTTTCTGAAAGATTTTGTACAGAACTGCCATTATTTCTTCCTAAAATGTTTGATAGACAGGGAAACTATCTGGGCCTAGAATTTTCTTTATGGAAACTTTCAAAAATAATAATTCAAGTTCTTTACTTGGTATAAGACTGTTCTAATTTCTATCTCTTCTTAAGTCAGTTTTGTTAATTTGTATCTTTCAAGGAATTTGTCCATTTCATTTAAGCCCTCTTATTATTCTTTTAATGCTTTTATGATATATAATGATATCCTCTTTTTCATTCTTGATATTGGTAGTTTGTGTCTTCTCTCTTACTTTCCTGATTAGTCTAGTTCGAGTTTTATCAATTTTGTTGATTTTTCTAAAGACTCTGCTTTTGATTTCATTGATTTCTCTTCTCACTATGTTCATGCAATGGTTGGGAATAATTATAAGGCTGCTTTAATGTTCTTGTCTGCTAGTTTCAGCACCTCGGGCATTTCTGCATCTGTTTCTATTCACTGATTTTTTTCCTAGTTATGGGCCAAATTTTTCTGCTTCTTGGCATGTCTACTAATTCTTGATTGGATGCAGGACATTGTGGGTGTTATTTGTTGAATATCTGGACTTTGTTGTCTTCCTTTAAAGTGTGTTGGAAGTTGTTACTTGTGGATCTGTTTGATCTCTTTGAGACAAATTTTTTAACTTCAAAATTATTACAGATGCATAGGAAATTGCAAAAATAGAACCAAGAGATCCCTGTATCCTTCACCCAGTTTCCATGGCTATGTCTTCCATAACTATCAAAACCAGGATATTTACAATGATAAAATGTGTGTGTATAGTTCTATGCCATTTTATCACACATGTAGATTCATGTAATCACCATTGCAATCAAGATGCAAAACTATTCCACAAAGATGTCTCTCACATTACCCCTTTATTGTCCTGCCCGCTACGCCCATCCCAAACTCCTGGCAATTAGTAATTTGTTTTCCATTTCTATACTTATGCCGTTTCAAGAATGTCATATATATGGAACCATACAGTTGGTAACCTTCTGAGGTTGCCTCTTTTCATGCAGTGTGATGCCCCTGAGATCCATCTAAGTTGTTGTGTGTATCAATGGTTCATTTCTTCATATTGCTGACTAGTATTCCATAGTACGGATGCTTATTCAACCATTTAAACAAACCATAGCAGTTTGTTTAACCATTCACCTGTTGGAGGACATTTGAGTTATTTCCAGCTTTTGGTTATTATAAATAAAGCCGTTATTCACATTTATGTATAGGTTGTGTGGACTTGAGTTTTCATTTCTCTGGGATAAATGCCCAGGAGCATGACTGTTGAGTAATGTTGAAAGCGCATGTTTAGTTTGTTAAGACAGTGACAAACCATTTTCCAGAGTGGCTATACCATTTTACATTCTTACCAGTAATGTATGAGAGACCCAGTTTCTCTGCATTTTTGCCAGTATTTGGTATTGCCACTGTTTTTTAATTTTAGCCATTCGGATTGCTATGCACTGAATTGTATGTTTCCCCCATGCCCTGCCAAATTCATATGTTGGAGGCCTAACCTCCAGTGTGACTGTACTTGGAGATAGGGTCTTTAGGAGGTGATTAAGGTTAAATGAGGTCATAAAGGTGGGGCTTTGATCCAATAGGATTAATATCCTCCTCGGAAGAGGCACCAGAGATCTCTGTCTGCCACACACACCAAGGAAAGGCCATGGGAGGCGACAGTGAGAAGGCAGCCATCTACAGGCCAGGAAGAGAGCCCTCACCAGAAACCAAATGTGCTGGCACCTTGATCTTGGGCTTCCAGCCTCCAGAATGCAAGAAAACAAATTTCTGTCGGTTAAGCCCCCAGTCTGTGCTACTTTGTGGTGGCAGCCCAAGCAGACCAGTACATTGACAGGTGTGCGATGATAGCTCATTGAAATCTTTGTTCGCTTTCCCCTAAAGGCCAGTGATCTTGAATATCTTTTCATGTGTTTATTTGGCATATCTTCTTCAGTGAAATGTCTTTTGCCAAATTTCTAACTGGCTTGTTTGTTTTTTTAATGTCAAATTTTATATATTGTGGCTGCAAGTAATTTTTCTAGATATTTGCAAATATTTTCTCCCAATCTGTAGCTTGCCTTTTCATCCTCTTAACAGAGTCTCTCACAGAGCAAAAGTTTCTAACTGTGAAGAATTGCAATTTATCAAATTTTTTTCTTTTAAGGATCATGCTTTTGATGTCATGTCTAAGAATGCCAAACCTTGGATCCTGGAGATTTTCTCTTATTCTTTGAGACTTTCCCCCTTCTCTAATGCACTTGGTGCTATAAATTTCCCTCTCTGCACGGCTTTAGCTGTGTCCCACAAATTCTTAAATGTTGTACTTTCATTTTCATTCAGTTCAATCTATCTTTTTGTTCTCTTGAAAATATATTTTTTAAATATAGTACTTAGAACTGTGTTGTTTAGTTTCTAAGCATTTGGAGATTTTCTTATCTTCCTGTTAGTTTCTAGTTTGATTGCACTGTGGTCAGAGAACACACTGTATGATTTCAGTTCTTTTAAATTTGTTGCAGTTTGTTTTATGGCCCTGGATATGGTCGATCTTGGTGTTTGTTCACGGTCACAGGATAAGTGTGTGTACTCTGCTGTCGTTGGGCAGAGTTTTGTACAAATGCCAACTAGGTCCAGTTAGCTTAAGGTGATGTTGGTTCTTCAGCGTCCTTGCTGATTTCTGTCTGAGGCTTGTTTTAAAGTTTCTCTGGGTTAGCGATGTAGGTTCACAGATGTAGATTAGCTTTCCCTCCAGGGGTAGTTTAGACTTATTGCCACAGCGCGCCCCCTCAGGGGTTTCCACTGCTTGCCCCGAGTTGTCACTGAGGAATTTACGCTGGCTGCTCAGAGCTTGAACATCTTTCCCTGTGTGGACTCTGGGAACTTTTCAGCTTACAATTCGCTGGTTGTTCTGTCTTTGTGGGGCTGTACTCTACACATGCAGGTCACATACTCGGCAAAAACTCAAAGGAACTCCACACAGATTTCTAGAGCTCTTTTTCTGCACAGCTCCCTCCTTTCCAGAACCACACTCCACAACTTCCAGCTGCCAGACTTCTCCACCTCCGTGTCTCCTGGAGACCACCAGCCTCTCTGCGAGCTCCCCTCTCTGGAACCGTGGTCCACAAATTGCCTCCATGCATCAAGCCAGGGCAGTTCCAGGACTCACCAGTTAGTTTCCCTTTCCTCATGTGTCCTAGCCCTATGCTGCTTGTTGTCCAATGTCTGCAAAGACTTAACTTATGTGTTTTGCCCAGTTTTCTAGTTGTTTATCACCGAGGGTTAAACCCAGTCCTTTCTACTAAGCCATAATTACGAGTGGAGGTCTGTTTTATATTTTTAACATTCTGAGAATAATACTTTTACATGGGAACACGGGGAATCGATGACAGTAGAGTTTTAAGTTCTCTCTCTCTCTCTTTTTTAAGTTGTGCTGAATAGTAAGGAGAAAAGACAATTAAAGAAGCAGCGTGGTGTCAGGGATGAAACAATGGACGAACTCCAATCATGTCTACACGCTCTCCTGCCCGCTTCAGCTCCCTTCCACCTCTTTTTTTCTGGAGAAATCAGACTCGTGATTCAAGGTGCAGCTCACATGATCCTGACTTGGTACAGGTTTCCTCGCCTCCATGGGCAGAGGTGGTTAGTCTCTTCTTTGCCACCCACCCTCTCCCCACCTTCTTGCCTCCACCTCCACCCAGATTTGTCTCTCCCTTTCTTCCAACACTTGTGACACTTCACCAAGGTGGTGGACTCAGCCTGGGGAGCAGATGAGCTTGTCTGGGGAGAATGTATAGAAGGAGAACCAAGGCCACAGATGGAGTCTGGAGAACCCAAAGCCTAGAGGAAGACAAAAGAAGAGCAAGAGGAGGCCAAAGTGGACTAGATAAAGGCTCAGATATGTCAAGCAACTTACTCAAGGCCACACAGCACATACACTTCGCATCCCTCTATATGACTTTGTGATGAAATCAAGGCTGATATTAAGCTAGTTTGCACTGGTTTGGCTATCCTTGTTTCTAGCTGGTGTCCACTCTAACTGGTCTGTGTGGCCTCTTCTAACTGGTTAGCAGCCACTCTATACAGGTGGTTAAATATTTAGATCACTCCCTGGGTAGGATGATATTTTGATCCACTTACTGATATGTGCTCTCCCCACCAGTATGGGCTGCAAATCCTATTCTCCCTCCCACTATAGTCCCAGGATGAGATGATAGAGCAAAAGGCAGAGAGAAAGAAAGGTGCCAATTCTTGATCTCTGAGTCATTTGGGAACCTCCTCACAGAGCAAGTGCTTTGAGAGAAAAGGGTTTGGGGTTGCAAAAGTGGGGGCATTTGGGATTACAAAGGGCTTTGTGTGAGGAGATTTAGGGTAGAGAGAATGTCTGGTGAGTCAGAGATGGTTTCCCATCCCACCCAAGCCTCTCTAATGAGAGAAGTCCCTCCAGCCTGGAGAGAGAAGCAGTCTGGAGGGGAACAGTTGGAGAGGCAGGGGTGCGCTCCTGAGGAGACTCTGCTTCCTGCCAGGCTGCAGGGCTGTGTGGGGGGTGGGTAAACAGAAACCCCAAGTGGGTTTGGACAACCTGTGAGTGGAGAGGACCTGTGCTCAGGGAAAGGGCAGAACCCAGGGTTCTCTGTGTCCAGCCTGTGGAGCAGAAACAGTCAAGTGGCCTGACACAGCCAGTACAGCAGAGGTCTTCTCATCCCCTAGCCTGGCACTCAGGAGGTGGGCACAGAATTCCCCAACACACGTTTCAGGCACAGCGGAGACAGGGGGTGCCACAAGACCAATGAGGCTTGGTGGTGGGAGAGTACACAGCAGTGAATGATGACTGAACACACAGGGACCACGGCCAAGAATGTGGATACTAAAGACTGTGGATACTAATGTGCACAGAAGTCCGCACAGAGGGCCCTCACCACAGTCCATGCCTTGGCATCATGCAACCCTTGGAATTTAGATGCAATACTGAGGACAGTAGGGGAGACTGTGATTGACTGAGAGCAAGCTCAAGATACTTGGCAAAATGAGGGCTTAAAGTTAAATTGGGAATCTAAACAGGACTAAGGCTACATTTCTTGTACACCTGCATTTGTGGTTTGAGATTTGCGCTCACTATACTCCTATCTCTAACATTCAGATTGTTTTTCTTCTGCACCTACTGTGTGTTGTGCCAACCTCTAGGGTGGCTGCATTATTTGCCACAAAGCACCATGGACACAGCCCTGGCTTCAGAAACAGAGACCCAAATTTGAATCAGGTCTCCATCACAGTAGCTATGTGATTGTGGGTTGTCTGAGTCTCAATTTCCTCACATGTAAACGAAGTTAATGATATATCTTGTTGGGGAAATATAACTAAAACCAAAATCTTCTCCCAGCTCACAAATCTCCACAAAGGTCATAGAAAAAGAAAACACTTTTGGGGGCTGGCCTGGTGGCATACTGATTAAGTTCGCATGCTCTGTTTCAGTGACCTGGGGTTCAAAGGCCCAGATCCTGGGCACCGACCTACACACCACTCATCAAGCCATGCTGTGGCAGCGTCCCACATAGGAAGATTGGCACAGATGTTAGCTCAGGGCAAAACTTCCTCGGGAAAGAAAACACTTTTATTATGAATGAGCATTAAACTAGAAGGCAATATGTAATACAATCGGCTAAGAGATTGCATAGACAGAAAGGAATCCCACCCCCTTATATAGCCGGGCAGCACACCCCATTACACACGTGTTCTCAAGATAAACGATAAGTAAGAGGACTTGATAGCACCATTTGTCACACAGAGTTCATCCTGACTTTACCTGGTAATCGGGGATTCTCTCTGTGTTAGCTCCTCGGCTTCATCCAGAGGAGTCACAAACTTCTCCTATCTTTATGACCAGAGGTAGTTTTGCAACTGAGAAGGAGGTACCTCTCAGGCTCCTACCCTCCCACAGAAGCTTGGAGACAGGAGTGTCAGCTCCCTTGATGTTTACATTTCAAAAAGAGGGCTCCCCGTCCTTGAGAATAAAGTTCACAAAAGACCTACCTATCTTCTGAAGGATTTATATACATTTCAAGAGAGAAGAGAAAGTACTTACAAGTTTTCTAAAGTAAATGCTCAAAGAAAACGGAGAGGAGGGAAATCTCTTATTTTAAACTGGGATAATTAAGGCTTTTATTTTCAATTTGTATTTGTCTTTACAATCTACCTCCTGCCGGACACTCTAAATTCCAAAAATCCACGGTGGGGGGGTGGGGGGCTGGGGTGCTAGGGGAAGGAAAGGAGTTACTAGGCAAAAAAGCTATTTGACGAAATCATTCTAAGTTTCTGTATTGTAGTAGGTGACTCTCCTGGAAGTAACAGTGCTTCCTCTCTGGCTTCTTATAGATGACTCTCTCATTGTCTTTCCCTGGACTTTTCTGAATCAGTTTTGAATCTTCTTTTTTTGGTGAGGAAGACTGGCCCAGAGCTAACATCTGTTGCCAATCTTCCCCTTTCAGCTTGAGGAAGATTGGCCCTGAGCTAACACGTGTGCCAATCTTCCTCTATGTTGCATGTGGATCTCCACCACAGCGTGGCTTGATGAGCAGTGTGTATGTCTGTGCCCAGGATCTGAACAGGAGAACCCTGGGCCCAAAGCTGACCATGCGACCTTAATCACTACGTGCCACAGGGCCAACCCTGAATCTATTTGTTAACTTTCACATTAGCCACATTTGTTACAACATTTTGGAAATTGCTTGACACTGTAAGAGGTGAAGTGTGGTAGATACGCTGAGGACTGAAAGATTAGGAGCTGTTAAAGAAAAAATTATTCAAAGACGCAGTAAGGAAGACTATTCAAGGAGGGACTATTTCAATCTGTATAGAAAGCACTGCAGTGGGGGAGGGAGATGGGGTTCAACTCTGAACATGCACAGGAAAGTTGGGATTTACAGCCAAGAGCAGAGTGGGAATTAGTAGATGGAAAATCATTAGGACAAAACGTCAGGGGAGAGGCAGATTCCAGCTAAACTGACCGGCCAGGGTAATCATACATCACCAGGATGGTGGAGGATGAGGAATCCAATCAGATATGGAGTGTGGGGGCTCTGGTTAAACTGACTCAGCAGGATTCTAGCTAAAATTGGACAATGCAGGGACAAACATGACAAGTCCAAAAGTCAGGCTCAGCTGACAAAGTTCAGGAGAGCCTGGGTAAGAATTCAATCAACCAGAGAATCTTCGTCAGCTCTTTCCCCCATATTGTGCAGCCCCTCAGTTTTTATTAATCTTAACAATGGCTAATATTTATTGAGCCCTCATTATGTGTCCGGCACAATGTTAAGTGTTTTAGATACGCTATTAATCCTCCTGACAGCCCTGCCAGGCAGATACAATGATCTCCAATTCAAAAATGAGAAATACGAAGTTCAAAAAGAGAAGTGACTGGTCTAGGATTCCGAATGGACAGAGCAACAGTGGCAGAGTTCGAGCCCACGTTTGTCTTATTTAAATAACCACTGTGCTAAACTCTAAGTAGGACAATGGAAAAGTTAAACATAATCACAAAACTTCACCCTTAATGCCACGGCGCACCCAAGTTAACTAGGGCAGGCCCTCCGCTGTCTTTCCGGAAAGCCCCGCCCCCCCGGCCCGTAGCCCTGCTGGACGGCCGCAGCGCCGCCAGGCCCAGGAGAGCAGGGGCGCCGCGGGACCCGGCCAGGCCGGGGCCAGCCCCGCCCACCGCTCCGCTGCAGCCAATAGCGCTGGCGCGGCGGGGGGGCGTGGCCCTGCCTGGCTGAGCACTCTGATTGGGCGTCTCCGGGCGGGGCTGGGCCCCCGGCGGTGCGCAAGCCGCCGCGCGCCAAGTTCGGGGCTTCAGACTAGCGCGGCGGGTCACGTGGCAGGCGTGCGGCCACGGCAGGTCGGCTGCTTTCGGACTCTGCTCGCGCCGGCAGGAGCGTGTGGCCTCGGTGACTTCAGGCTGGTGCGCGCCCCGTTCCGGTAGGTAGGCGGCTTCAGGTACCAGGCCCTCGGTGTCCCCGGCGCTCGCGGGGGTGCTTTGGGTCCGCGCCTTCCGGCCGAGCTTGCCCCGCGCCTCTGCGAAGCCGGAAGTGTGAGGCGCGCCTGTTAGTGCCTGGGGTGAAGGGTCGGACAGCCGAGCCAGAGCGCCTGGTCCCTGGTCACAGATCGGTGCAGCGCGGGTGGCGGCCTCGGCCTTTGACACGGAGCGAAGGCTTGTTGCTGATACAGGTAGCCGCGCTCTACTGAGTACTTTTCTCGTTGAGCTCTTAAACTTAAGTGCAGCCTTTCACCTCGCGGCAGGATCCTCACAACAGAGCTGCAAGTCCGGCGCTGTCTTGTAGCCCGCTTTACAGAGAGGCTCGGAGAGAAGAGCCGACTTAGGCGCGACCCTGCAGCTAGCAGAATGGCACAGCCGGCAGGCGAAGCGAGGATCTCGGAGCCTGTGCCCTCAACCACTACGTATATGGTCCACCTGTCTTTGGAACGTGCGACCGGGTCCGGGCTGCGCCTGTTGTCTGCAATCTGTCACCTCTTGGTCTAGGAAACAAATGTTGCCCTGCAGGGTTCTTGGCCCGGTGCCCTGTGCTTCAGGTCCTGGAAGTTAAGCGACCCTTGGTCAGCTGAGACCAGCACAAACCTGTGCTTTCCATCAGGCAGTTGCTAGACTGGAAACACCAGCTTAGGTACTTATGGATTCATATCTTTAATCTCTTACTTGAGAGGGCGTGTAGCAGAGGGGGTAATTGCACTTTTGTTTACTGCTGTGTCACGGAAAGGGCTTTGAAACTAGAAGTAAACCAGGGTTCAGATGCTGACTTAATAGTCTATCTTAGACCACTCAGCTCTCTGAGCGCCAGTTTCCTCTTCTGTAGAGATCACAATACCTATGATAGACAGATGGCATCCGACAGTGTAGTTCCCTCAGCAGACTCCTGGCTGGTTCCACGTATATGACAATGGCCCAGGGGAGATTTGGAGGCGTAGGGAGGCTGGTCACCTTGATGAGTGACTTCACTTACTAGGTCTGTTTCCCTGGGGTTGAGGTGAGGATCATGCCACACATGAATGACATTTCCCCAATAGAAATATCTAACACTGTAGTGACAGTGGCAGCCTCAGTGAGCCGTGTGCCCCTGGGGTGCCCAGCAGGGGTTACTGAGTGGCAATGAAGATGGCCCTAAGATGCCCAGGTTTCTCTAGCAACGATAGTAGCAGGTCCTTTTTGAGTAGTACTGACTCTGTGCCTGGCACTGTTCTGAGTGCTCTCTGTCTGATACCTCACTTGATTCTCACAGCCAGCTTCAGAACCCTCATCATCCCTGTGTTGTATTGAGGGGACCAAGACACAGAGGTGTCAGTGCCTGGGTTGCATGTGAGGAAGTGTAGAGCGGGGTTTGAACCCAGCAGTCGGGCTCTGTGGCGAGCCTCAGCACCGTCTGCTCCGGTGTGGCCATCCTTGTTGGAAAGTGGGAGGATCGAGGCGTCCAGCTTGTGAGATGGCCACCTGCTCTTTTACATAAACCTTGATCTTCTCTAGTTGTTAGTTTCAGATTTCACAGATGGATTGAGAAATGGCCCCAAACCAAAGTTTCTAGAAAACAGTTTGAAACTTGTGAAACATGTACTGTCACGGTGACAATCTGTTTTCCCATCTTCCTCTTACCCTTGGGCCTTTGAATCTCTTCCGTGCTGTGCTTTGTTCCCCAGGCTTCAGCTACGCGGGCCTGATTTCTGACCCTTGACAAGGCGAGCTTCTTCCTGTTAGGGCCATTGCACCTGTGTTTGCTCCGCCCGGTGTTTGTTCCCTCTTAGCCCTGATCTCATAAGCTTGGCTCCTTTCCGCTGTTCAGCTCTCAGCTCAGGGGCCTTCCAGGCCCCGTCTAAAGAAGCCCCCCACTCGTTTATTGTCCTGGTAGCAATCACCGCCGCCTGAAGTTATCCTGTGTGCTGCTTTTTTCCTAGCTTATAGTCTGTTTCTCATGAGAGCAGGGCCTGTGTCTCGTTGGCCTTGGCAGTCTTAGTTCCTAGTTGAGTGCCTGGAATATAGGAGTTGCTTAATAGATATTTGCTGAAGAAATGAGTGAATTCCTTGTAGGCTAATGGTAGTGGAGTAGAGCTCTTAAATATCAAAAGTTTATTTTGAATTAAAGATAGAATTACTATATGATCATATTAAACATGGAATTATTCTGTGACCCAGAGATGCCACTTCTGGGTATATTCCCAAAAGAATTGAAAGCAGGGCCTTGATAATGTACCCCCATGTTCATAGCAGCGTTACTAGCAATAGCCAGAAGGTGGAAGCAAACCAAGTGTCCATCGACAGATGAACAGATAAACAACATGGTGTATGCAGACAATGGAACATTATTCCTCTGAAAGGGAAGGAAATTCTGACACATGCTGCAGCATGGGTGAACTTTGAGGACATTTTGCTAAGTGAAATAAGCCAAACACAAAAATATTGTATGAGTTCACTGACACGAGCTACCTGAAATAGTCAAATTCAAGACCAGAAAGTAGAATAGTTGCCGCCACGGGCTGGGGGAGAAGAGGATGGAGAGTCGTTCAATGGGGACAGGGTTTCAGTTTGGGAAGATGAAAAAGTTCTGCAGATGGATGGTGGTGATGGTTGCACAACTGAATTGTGGATTTAAAAATAGTTACAATGGTAAATTTTATGTAATGTGTATTTTTATCACACTTCAAAAAAAATATGAGAGCGAAGTTCAAGGTATATTGTTTTTCAGCCAACCTCCAGACCTTGAGAAAAGATGCTGAGTATGTCTTCCCTGAAGATAGGATTAGCTAAACGTGATAATCTTCTCTCTGCATCTTAAAACGTACAGTCTCAGGATCTTTGTCTTTCTCACTGTCATTCTGAATGCCCCAGGATATAAGATATACTTGATTTAATTGAAACACGACAAAGACTCTTGAGCTCTTTGTTTGAATAAAAAATTCAGACTTTTTCATGGTTAAAAACAGTGTAATTTGGGCTGCAGTTGGGATTTCATGGGGGCATGGATGAAGTCCTCCACTTGGGGGATGACTTGATCTGTATGTAATAGGGTGCAGGGGAGAAAACTCCTTCAGGTGGGCGGGCAGTGAGAGCAGGATGGCCCTGCAGGCCTGAGGGGGCATCACGAGGTAACTGTGACTCAGAATTAGCGTGTTGGGTCAAAAAAGGTTTGCAGTGAGGGCGAAGGGCAGCAGGTGGTTATGCTGGTGTGAAATGAGTGAGACCACAGCTGGAGGTGGAGACTGTGTTTCCCCGGGCAGAGTGGAACTGAATGCCTTTCACGGAATGGTTGCACGTTCAACCGTCCTTAGAGGAGAAGGGTTCCAAGTGGACTTCAGTTATTTGGTGGTTGAGAAATATCTTCTCTGCGTTGCTTGCCGTCATTGAGTCCTTTTTAACCTTGAATAGTCAATATTTAAAAGAAGTTTTTCTCTTTGAGATTCTAGGACCAGAGGGCCTATTTTGGCTCTTGTGCTTTTTTGTGTTTACCACCTGCCGAGGGCACGTGTGTGGCCCATGCAGAGGTCGTTGGGTTGCACTGGCCATTCCCCAGTACAGAGGTCAGCGCAGAGAATCATGGGCATAGCGCCCAAACCATCTACACGCCTCGCTCCACCTCTGACGGGAACGTGGACATGCCAGACACATTCGAGGCTGCCGGCCTTCAGCGAGGTGGCACTGCTGTTGCTGCAGAGGTGTCCACTGCATTTGAGTCCACGTGCTTGCAGTGTGCTTTGCGTTTTGCAGCCGTGGCTGTGTTTCTGATCGTGCTGTGCTTCTGTTCAAAAAATGGCTGCTTTGGAAACCCCCCTTAGGAATTTCCTGGTTAAACAATATTGATAGTTTCTTTTTAGTAGCTCTGCCAGAGATTAAGGAGGATCACTGTGATTTGGGACTCTTAAGCTGTTTTACTTAATGGGTACATTTGTCTAGCAAATGATACCGTATGTGTACTTGTGTAGGAAAACTGCACCCTTCCTGCGGTGTGTGTCCTTTATTCTCACACTACTACCACACTCACAACACTTCTGACTCCAGATGTGGGGGTTTTCCACACATAAGCAATTCTGTCACACCAGCTGGGTATCCTGCCCTTCACTTCTGACACTCACCGGAGTTAGGGCAGACCCCACAGGCTGAGGGCTCAGACCTACAAGACTGCTCCCACTTCAGACGCCAGTCACAAGCACTAGGTCCCCAGGTTACCCACACTTTTGTCCAGCCTGCTACAAATCTGAGGTTCCCACGACCCACCTCCTTGGATTTGATCATTTGCTAGAACAGCTCACGGAACTCAGGGAAACATGATTACCAGTTTATCATATAACAAAGGACGTCATAAAGAGTTCAGATGAACAGCCAGGTGATGAGGTATATAGGGCGAGGTCCGGGAGGGTCTTGAGCGCAGGAGCTTCTGTCCACGTGGAGCTGGGGTGCACCGCCCTCCTGCTACAGGGATGTGTTCACTAAGCTGGAAGCTCCCCAAACTCACACTTCGGGGGTTTTTATGGAGGCTTCATCACATGGGCGTGATCGATCATTAGCTCCATTTCCAGCCCCTCTCTCTTCTGCAGAGAATGGGGGATGGGGCTGGAAATCCCAAGCTTCTAATCATGGCTTGGTCTTTCTGGTGAGCAGCCCCCATCCAGGAGCCCACCTGGAATCACTGCATTAGAGCAAAAGATGCCCTTGGTGCTCTCATCACCTAGGAAACCACAAGGCCTTAGGAGCAGAGACTGTTATTTCCCAGTGCTCTTCCCTCGTGATTGCTCTGTCTCAGGCTAGACGTCCTTTCCTCACGTAGACTACCCCGACCCAGCTGTCCAGTGAGCCTGCCAGTCCAGCACCCAGGGCTTGCCCTCTGTGGCACTCCCCTTGTCTTATCCGTCTGCATTTAGGGCAGCTGTTTCGTTTTCTGCTGTCTTCCCCACAATGGAAGCCCCATGAAGGCAGGGCTCCTGTCAGTTTTGTCCACCATGTGTTCCCAGTACCAACGCCGAGGCTGGACAGGGAAGGCCCTCAATAAATGGTTATCAAATGGATAAACTTTACATGAAAACTTACCAAATTAACGGGAAAGTACTGAACTGTTGATTAAGGGAGATTAGTTCCTGTAAATATTTCACCTTTCGCACTAGTGAAAACAGTGGAAGTTCCACTGATCACAAATTCTTGTTCTTTGTAGAAACATGTTAAGAAACATACATTTTGCAGCCGGCTGTATTTTAATGGGATGCATTTTCTGATGAGAAATGTAGACAGGTGGATCTGACCGGCAATTCTCACAGGAGGGTTTGTGTTGCCAGCGTGTGCTTCCTTCACAGCTCCTGCGGGAACTCAGGCTACTTAGAGCGTGCGTTTTGGAGTTTTGATTCTAATCTTCATGGCCAGCTTGCTGTGCAGTCCAGGGCTAAGACACTTTACTTTTCTGAGCCTCATTTTCCTTACTTGAAAAATGGGAAAAATAATACTTATGTCAGCAGTTCATTTGTTCAGTCATTTGGCAAATATTACTTCAGGTACATCTGTGCTGGGGACTGTGGGAGAATTAAAAAAAAAAAAAGAAACTCTCAGCCATTGCCTTTGAGGATATTAGCTTGGTTAGGAGGATCAGCCATGCCCAGGAAAAGTTCAGTGGAGGGAGGTGGTGCGGCCGGTGGGGCATGGGGTGGGGGCGGTTCTCGTTACTAGCGGGAAAGCAAGCTGACAGCCACAGTTCACAAAGGAACCAGAGGGCCACACCACGGTCTTGCAGTCAAATATCTTCATGTTTATTGAGCAGCTCTGAGGGAAGGGCTAAAAAAATGTGTCAGCACTTTGGCAAGTTTGGAGAACTAACAGGTTGCGATGAGCTTTGACTAAATTTAATGGAAGTTTTTCCATTTTTAGGCAACTTCGAACCAGTGCAATGGCGACTCCAGTCAATGGGGCCCACGAGAATGCTGACCTGTGGTCCTCACATGATAAAATGATGGCACAGCCCCTTAAAGACAGCGACACTGAGGTGAGATTTGTGGGTTTTCATAGATGTTCTTAAATTGGAGGCTCTTGCTTCCATCTCTACTTCTAATCATAAATAAACTTTGTTCAACAGCCTTACAAGTAGTATAAGAGTGTCACATTTAGAGGCAGTGGCTGACAAAGTGGCTAAAAGTCCTTTGAAGGTAAATTGAAATATTTCTGAGTTTCTACAAAGTGCAGAGCAATGTGCTGGGGGCTCTGGACGAAAGGGGGGCAGAGGCAGGGGGTCACTGAGAACTGACCCTTTCCTTACTGTTCAGAGGAGCATATCTAGACACCAAGAAGCATCTTTTATTTATGTATTTTTATAACAGCTTTATATATGAGATATCATTCATTTACCATACAAGTCACCCATTTAAAGGATACGATTCAGTGGTTTTTAGTATATTCACAATCAATTTTAGAACATGTTCATCCCGTCAAAAAGAAACCTTGAACTTGGGCTGGCCCTGTGGTCTAGTGGTTAAGTTTGCATGCTCTGCTTCAGCAGCCCAGGGTTCCTGGGCCCAGATCCCAGTCACGGCCTTACATGCTGCTCATCAAGCCGTGCTGTGGCGCTGCCCCACATACAAAACAGAGGAAGACTGGCACAGGTGTTAGCTCAGCAACAATCTTCCTCAAGCAAAAAGAGGGAGATTGGCAACAGGTGTTAGCTCAGGGCCGATCTTTCTCAAGCAAAAAGAGGAAGATTGGCAATGGATGTTAGATTAGGGAGAATCGTGTGTTGTCCCCCCCCTCCCCCAGCAAAAAAAGAAACCTCGAACCCATTAGCAGTCGCCCCTAGGCCCTGCCTAACTCCCCACCACTAGGCAACCACTAGTCTTCTTTCTGTCTGTATGGATTTACCTAAGCATCTTTTATTTTAAGGAAAAGGAGCAAGGAGTAAGGTTCAGGGAAGGAGAAAGTTGGTAAAATGTAGGGATGAAAATTAACAAGATGGCATAGAATTAAAAATTAGGTGGGATACATATTTTAAAGATCATTTGCAGGGGCTGGCCCCGTGGCCGGGTGGTTAAGTTTGCATGTCCCGCTTCAGCAGCCCAGGGTTTCACCGGTTTGGATCCTGGGCGCGGACATGGCACCGCTCACCAGGCCATGCTGAGGCGGCGTTCCACATGCCACAACCGGAAGGACCCACAACTAGGTACTGAGGGGATTTGGGGAGAAAAAGAAAGGAAAAAAAAAAGATCGTTTTCTCTCCAGTCATTTTGTTTTTCTTAATTCATTGTCTTCTATTAATTCCTTCCTAGATGCTAAAATCTTTGAGGAAGATTTCTCTATCCCTTATGTGCTATGGAAGCCTTCTCAGTTTGGTTATTTTGGGTTATGGTCAGCTTCTGAGGCAAAATATGAATCTATAATAGTGGCTCTTCTCTTTATTAGGTTATTGCTTTGATTACAGCAAAATGTTAAACCAAAATGTCCAAAGGTTTAGCATCTGTTTTCTTCTCCTCAGGTTTATAACATCATTAAGAAGGAGAGTAACCGGCAGAGGGTCGGATTGGAGCTGATCGCGTCCGAGAACTTTGCCAGCCGAGCCGTTTTAGAGGCCCTGGGCTCTTGCTTAAATAACAAGTACTCTGAGGGGTACCCAGGCCAGAGGTACGTGAATGTGGTCAAAGACCTGCTTCTGACATTGTCGTGTGAAGTACTGAGGGAGTATAGAGTCCAGACAATTTGGAAATTTCAGGAAACAACAAAGTTTTCAACTGTGGTGACTTCTTTTCCACTCCTGCTCGCTGACATAACTCAAAAGAGGTTAGGGTCACTTTAGCAGTCCCTTTGGGGGCTTTCTAGAATAATAGGCCAGTCTATAATGAGTGTGGAGCTGCTGGACTGTTGTCAAGCTTCTAGAAAAGGTCAGTACTCTGAGTGATGCCATGGAAGGTTGCTGTTGCCGTGTGGGTAGTCGAATCTGTATCAGGAGTGACCCGGAAGTGGAAACTGAGTCTGTCACACTGAATCTGTTGTGCTGGAAACGGTTTCTGCATTATAAATGTGGGATTTACATATGCAGTGATTTCAGTCAGCTCCTGCACCCCGAGAGCCATGATAAGTATACTCATTTTTGTTCTTTACGGTCATCATAATCAGGCAAAGATGATGATCACAGAATTTAATATTGCACATTTGTACGTTTGTATCCCAAAGGACATGGAAAAAGAAAGGCCACCATGGAGTTGAAGTGGCCTTCTATCCTGAGACACCCCTGAAGCTCTCTGTGGCAGAGCTGAGACCCAAGTTGAGGGTCTTTCCTGCTGTGAATCATCAGCTCTTACACTGTGCCTTGAAGAGCTCATTGGGTGTTTTCACCACTGATATGTTGTGTGACCCTCATGGCAGCCCTATAGGGCAGTGGGTGCTGTGCTCCACATTTTAAAGATGGGGAATCTGAGACTCACCAGAGTTCAGGGACTTGTCAAGTGTGCACACAGGTAGTGGAGCTGGGACTCGACTCCAGATGTTTTCACACTGTGGTGTGATAAAAAATAAATATCCGGACTTTGTCCCTGGTTCCTGGTACTGAGCTCCTAAAACCCTTGGAATTGCTTGGTGATAGGAGTGTCTTCTGTTATTCATAATGAGCCCTTTTTGACCACACCTGAGTTTATGGTAATGCAGTGACTCAGGGTAGGGCCCCTGCATGGCTTCAGGATGGAGGCTCGTCACCGGAAAGATCAGACTTGTGATGTGAAGGTCAGAACTTTCAGCTCCCTACCCCCAACCTCCAGGGATGGGAGGGGAGGCTGGAGCCGGTGCTCGTACAGCTTGAGGTGCTGGAAGGGTGGCACGCCCCCCATGCCTTGCCCTGTGCATCTCTTCCATTGGTTCCAGAGTTGAATCCTTTATAATAGACCAGTGACAAATAAAAATGGCAAGCAATAGGATATATTGGAGACTATGAGGAAGCCATTTGGTATAAACCTAATTCGGCCTGACCTTGTCTTTCTAAAAGGGCCTGACCGAGGCCGTTGAGCATGCATTGTATATCTGCTTAGACATTCCCTATGGCAAGAACAAAGGCCCTTGAGATAAAGGTGCAACTTCCCTTCCCCTCCCAACATTGGCATCTCCTTAAGGATTAAGCATCTTTCCTTAGGCTAGAAACTGATTGCTGCGCTCACCTGTGACCGCCCAGCTCGAGACAATAGACTTGACTCCTGCTACGCCCTCCGAGATAGCAGACCCACTACCTGCTGTGTCCATCAAGCACTGTGCTGACAGGGCAATCTTGTGACTATTGTGGGAGGGACATTTCAATCATATGTGAAACGTCCTGTTTGGGGGTATATAACCACTCTGTATACCTCACTTCTTTGGTGCCCTTTCTTCCTTTGGGAATAAGGGCCCCGGGCCATGGTCCTCAGATTTCAGCTCAGAATAAACTCTCCCAAATTTTCATTTATAGATTGGTTATGGATTATTTTCGTCGACACCAGTAATCGTAAGGAAAGCAGTTTCTTGAGTTTTGTGAGTTGTTCTAGTGAATTATCAAGCCTGAGGGCTGGTTATTGGGACCCCTGAATTGTAGCCAAGTTGGACAGAAATGTGGGTAGCCTGGGGACCTGGCACTTGAGACTGGCATCTGAAGTGGGGGCACCCTTAACCTGTGAGGTCTGAGCCAACTCTGGCTCGTTGGTGTCAGAGTTGAATGGAACTGTTGGACACCCAGTTGGGGGTCTGAGAATTGGTTGTTGGTGTTGGGAAACCACACACACGCTCCAAATCCCAGGCTGGCCCAGAAGTTTCAACATTTGTGGTTGATCTTGTGGAAAATACTCTGATGGCTCCTGGGCTTCCCGTCCCCACCTGGTGAACAGAGGGATTCCCATGTCTGGGGAGTGGAGACAGGTGGTCTCTGGCCCCCATGAGGTGTTAAAGAGTCACTGTGTTTGCTGCTGTGGTTTGAGGGCACCCATTGGTCACTGGTGGCATCTCACTCCTCCGTGAGTTTTGTTGCAAAGGGGAACAGACACAGATGAAGAGTCTTAGTGTTAGGTGAAGTCGGTTTGAAGAGCAAGCTTAGCTGCCAGGCCACATCAGGCTTCTGGATCCCTTGCCGAGAGCTGGGGTCCCCACACAGTTGGAGACAGCAGCAGGGGACTGTTGGCGTTTATTGAGTGCTTGGCTGAGCTTCATCAGCACTCAGCTCTCATTTTTTTACATTTTAATGTCTCTGAAATTGGCATGAATCTGATTGATAGCGAGTCATAATATAATTGAAAATACTTTTCTCATCCTCAGTCATTATTAATAAGGCAATGGTCATCTTGTGGTTGAGCGTCTCAAACTGAGCAAGTACAGCAGTGCGTGTTCTAGGCATTGGGCTGAGTGCAATCCCCTGCGGCCCCCATTCTTCTGTGCTCTGCGGCCAGACTGCAGAGTCAGCACTCTCAGGGTCTTTCAGGATAAGGAATTAGACTTGGGTGGGTGAAATAGGTGCCCCCAGTCCCACGGCTGGTAAAGAGAACTGGGTTCCCACGGGCGCTGTCTGCACAGCACACGCTTTCCGCGGCTCCCTGCCGCGGCTTGTCTGTTGGAGATGAGGCAGGCAGGGGCTCAGGGCCTCGCCATGACCATGAATCGCTGGACTGTGTTTGCTCCCCTGGAAGACGGTTCTTTGCTAAGGCCCCTTCAGCCCTGACATCTCTGATGGTTCCAGGCATGAGCTGCTCTCCTTCAGGCTTGGGGAGACCACACCCTCCCTTGGTCACAGAGCAGAGAATGAGGCTGGAAGGGACCTTCAAAATTACTCAGTGAAGCCCCTTGTGGTTTCAAGACTCATTCTATGATTTTTAATTACATAGGTGAACCAAATGAGACTAATATATATTAGAAAAACTTAAATAGAAGAGAGTTAAATCGTTTATTCGTTTTAAAGGACTCTTTTAAAAGGTGATTATTACCCATTTTCATGATCATGTTTTCTTAATAACATCAGTTTATCTTTTGGGATGTTATTAGTGATCAAAGTTAACGTATGAAAACAATATTGATGTAGCGTTAATGACTTTGCTTGATACAAATCTAAAAACAAAGTTCTGGTTTTTAATTTTTCTATAGCAATTTTATTGAGATATAATGTACATGCCATGCAGTTCACCCAAGTAAAGTGTGCAGTTCAATGGAAACCCCCTATGGTACCATAGAAAGATATTTGGTCTTTTTTTTTTTTTAAAGATTGGCACCTGAGCTAAGAACTGTTGCCAATCTTCTTCTTTATTTTTTTTTTTTTCTGTTTTATCTTCCCAACCCCCCCGTACATAGTTGTATATCTTAGTTGCAGGTCTTTCTAGTTGTGGGATGTGGGACGCTGCCTCAACGTGGCCTGACAAGCAGTGCCATGTCTGCGCCCAGGGCTGCCGCAGCGGAGCACGCGAACTTAACCACTCAGCCACGGAGCCAGCCCCTGGTCTTTGTCCCATTCCTGACACACCTTTCAAATGCCTTGAGCGTCTTTTGTTCATAGTGAGCCCTTTCGAGACAAAACCTGAGTTTATGTGAAGGAAGTGGCTCTTGGTGGCCCTCTAGGTAGCTTTAGGATGGGGGCTGGTAGCCAGAAAGACCAACGCATTAGAGGCTGGAGACGGAGTTAATCACCAATGGCCAATGATTTCATCAATCACACCTCATAATGAAATCTCCACAAAAACCCTAAACGGGGAAGTTTGGAGGGCTTCCTGGGCGGGGTGAACACATTGAGGTGCTGGGAGGGCGTTACTCCTGGAGGGGGCATGGAAGCTCTGAGCCCTTCCCCATGCCTTTCCCTGTGCATCGCTTCCATTTGGCTGCTCCTGAGTTGCAGCCAAGTATAATAATAATAAGTTTATTATAATAACTTATAATAAACCGGTAATAATAAGGAAAGTACTTCCTGAGTTCTGTGTCATTCTATTGGATTATCGAACCTGAGGGGTGTCATGGGAATCCCCAAGTTGTCAGACAGAAATGTGGGTAACTTGGGGACCTGATAATTGCAACTGGCCTCTGAAGTGAGCATCCTGTGGGACTGAGCCCTTAACTGTGGGGTCTCTGGGAACTCCGGGTAGTTAGGTCAGAATTAAAGTGAATTGTATGACCCTAGTTGGTGTCAGAATCAGTTGATGTGAGGGAAAAACCCTACACATTTGGCATCAGAAATCTTGTCAGTTAGAACCTCTCGTTCCCCTTCTTTTCTTTATTGCAGTAAAATGTGCATAACATAAAATTTACCATTTTTAAGTGCACAGTTCAGTGGCATTAAGTACATTGACG
Organism: Equus asinus; assembly: GCF_041296235.1. Taxonomy (NCBI): domain Eukaryota; kingdom Metazoa; phylum Chordata; class Mammalia; order Perissodactyla; family Equidae; genus Equus; species Equus asinus. The sequence goes on along the minus strand of NC_091802.1, from coordinate 2,658,265 downwards.
TTGTTGTGCAACCCTCACCATCACCCATCTCTAGAACTTTCTCCTCTTGCAGAAACAAAGCTCTGTCTCATACAATAACGCCTGGCCAACAAGCACATGGAAAGATGCTGAACCTCTGTAATCATCAGGGGATGCAAACCAAAACCACGATGAGGTGTCACCTCACACCCTTTATAAAGGCTACTATCGGAAAAACAAAATAACAAATGTTGGCAAGGATGTGGAAAAATTGGAGCCTTGTGTACTGCTGGTAGGAATATAAAATGATGTAACCACTGTAGAAAATAGTGTGGGGGTTTCTCAAAAAATTAAATAGAATTACCACATGATCCAGCTATCTACTTCTGGGTATATAGCCAATAGCATTGAAAGCAGAATCTCAAGATATTTGCACGCCCATGTTTATTACAGCATTATTCACAATAGCCAAGAGGTGGGAGCAACCCAAGTGTCCATTTACTGATGCATGCGTAAGCAAAATGTGGTCTATCCATGCAATAGAATGTCCTTCAGTCTTAGAGAAGAAGGAAATCCTGTCACATGCTAAAACACAGATGAAGCTTGAGGACATTATGCTAAATGAAGTAAGCCAATCACAGAAAGACAAATACGGTATGATTCCACTTACGTGAGGTGCGTAGAGTAGTCAAATTCATAGAAACAGAAAGTAGAGTGATGGTTGCTAGGGGCTGAGGGGAGGAACAAATGGGGGGAACAAATGGAGAGTTGTTTGGTGGGTATAGAGTTTCAGGTTTCTGAGATGAGAAAGTTCTAGAGATCTGTTGCACAACAATGTGAATATAGTTAAGTAAACACTACTAAACTGTATGCTTAAAAATGGCTAAGATGGTAAATTTTATGTGTTTTTTAGTCTAATAAAAAAAATGTATATATGTTTCATTTAAAAATTTTAAAGCTGTTTGTGAGCACAAGGCCCAAGTGTTAAAAGTTTCTTCTGAGCCAGCCCTGATGGCATAGGGGTTAAAGTTCCGCACACTCCACTTCAGCAGCCCGGGTTTGGTTCTCGGCTGCAGAACCACACCACTCGTCTGTCAGTAGCCGTGCTGTGGCGGTGGCTCACACAGAAGAACTAGAAGGACTTACAACTGGAATATACGACTATGTACTGGGGCTTTGGGGAGGAAAAAAAAGAGAGAGAGAAAGATTGGCAACAGATGTTACCTTGGGGTGAATCTCTCCCAGCAAAAAGAAAAAATTTCTTCTGGATTGAGTTATTATGATTATTAATAGTATACAGGTAATCAAAAACATAAATACATGGTAAATTTTGATATGTAATTGTCAAACAAAAAGTAAAATTTTATTGGAAATGCAAAAACTACCCCAATAACCACCCCCCGGCACACATACACACCGCTGCCAGCCCCTGGCACCTCCGCTCTGCTTTCTGTCTCTATGGATCTGGCTGCTCTTCATACCTCATGTAGGGGACGCACACAGTAGTAACTGCTTGTTTCTCTTAGCATAATGATAATGCCCTCAAGGTCCATTCATATAGCATGTGTCAGAATTTTCTCTCTTTTTAAAGCTGGAACCCACCCCCTCTTTACAGCTGAGGAGCTACTTGCTCAGAGTCACACAGCTGCCTGGGTCTTCTGACCTCAGCACTGGAGGCACTGATGGAAGATGAGTTGTGTTGGGTTCAGGATACAAGTCCTAACCAGTTTTCCACTTGTGGTGTTCTGTCCTACCCCAAGCTGTGGCCTCTGCACTGAGCACAGAGTTTCGGGGCCAGAGTGGGCCCAAGTCTCTTGCTTTCCCCTCGCAGGTATTACGGCGGGACTGAGTTTATCGATGAACTGGAGCGCCTCTGTCAGAAGCGAGCGCTGCAGCTCTATGATCTGGACCCCCAGTGCTGGGGGGTCAACGTCCAGCCCTACTCAGGTAATTGCCATGTCCGGGCAGGCCTGGGCAGCCCCCTTCCTGCCAGTCTCCCGGGCTGATGTTCACAGCAAGAAGTCCTAAAGAGGACTGCCCGTAAATGAAAGTGAAAAATAAGCTAAGCCCCTCATGGTTTGTGCGTCTTTCTCCATTGCCCTTGGCTCCCAGCTGCACTCGCCCCGCCCAGGCGGTGTCCTGTCTCTGAACGTGCCCCTCCACCTACAATCAAAGGTGTTGTTGTCGGGGAACTTCTAGGGGGCTTGGGGAATGCATAATGGCAGCCAGGCCTGTTCTGGCCATTCCTGGTTGATGGCCTGGTTGCCAAGCTCCAGGCACTTCTTAATGCCTCTGGGAAATAATCCTGCCTCCTCTGGTGTGTGTGTTCCAGGCTCCCCTGCAAACTTCGCAGTGTACACCGCCCTGGTGGAGCCCCATGGGCGCATCATGGGCCTGGACCTGCCCGATGGGGGCCACTTGACCCATGGGTTCATGACAGACAAGAAGAAAATCTCCGCTACATCCATCTTTTTTGAATCTATGCCCTATAAGGTAGGAGGGCATCTCTCTTCATAGCCCGGTGGTCTGTTTCCTCACAAAACCTCCAGCATTTCACTGTGCCTCTAGGAATAAGTAGTTTTGTTCACCTGGCACTACAGAAACCCCCACCTGTCACTGTTTGTCATTCCCTGCTCTGGGGACTCCACAGGCATTCAGGGCTCTTTGGGGTCAGCTGGGATGGAGAGCGGGGGTGCTGAGCTGAAGTGCAGGGAGATGGGTGGGGGAGGTGACTGCCCAGGAGGTTTCAGCTACAGCAGGGGTGCTGGCTGCTTCAGAACTAGAGGCAACGACAGCTGGGGTGACAGCTCCCAGCCCCCAGGGCAGCTACAGCCTGGCGCCTAGTGACAGCCCTGCTCGGAACCCCTGCGGGCCAGCAGCTGCAGCCCTGGCTCCAGCACGGATGCCAGCAGCTGTGTCAGCACCCAGCCCTCCACAGCTCAGTCAGAGCCAGCCCCTGCGGCCGGGAGGCTGGAGCCAGGGCTGCATGCCCACCCTCGCCTACGATGTCGCTGTTAGGGGAACAACTTGCCCCTGCACCCTGCCACCTTCCCGCACAGACTTGCTCTCAGCCAGCCACAGCCAGTACAAGCCATATGCCCAGCATGTATTTAAGTGAGGGTCTTTGTCATTATAAACAATTTGGTCAGAAAATGCATTAAGATTCATGGGCTCGCGCGAGGCATAGTGACTGTCTATAAAGATGATTCGAGTGGTGGGTAGAAAAGAGGTAACTTGCATACTTGTTTATGGTGCCCATGCTGATTCTTCCTCATGTCCAGGGACTGTCCTCTTGTGTTGATTGATGGTTAGTTTCATGTGTCCCACCATGAGCAGTGGTGGCAGTGCATCATTACGCTTGGCAGGATATCAGACACATGATTTTATCCTTTTAAGAAAATCAAGCCCGTGTTCTCTCTTGGCATCCGTGGTCTTTGTTGCATACCCTCGATTGCTCACTCCTTATTAGCCTCTGTCTCAGTTCTAGTAATTGCACATGTGCTTTTTGTGTATAGATGACAGTTCATTTTTCATGGAAAGCCTAGGTGTTTCCAGTCACAGCTATCCTCATTGGCCAGTGCTGCCCTTGAAGAAGGATTTTGAAATGTGACAATAGTGCCAACGCTCTGTCTTTCCACTTAGAACACAAAAGCCAGTTTCTCCAGTTTCTTGTACTGTGGAAAGAATGGTGGCAGAGAGTCATCAATGGTTTGTTTTCGGACCTTCAATGAGGCCTTGGGCAGCCCCATGCGTTTTAGCCCAATGTCCTGTGTCACTGAAGAGTCTCTTCTGGGCATTGGCAAGCTCAGGGCTGCACCCCGGTCCCCCGCAGCCGCCCCTGTTTATGACGCGCACTGCTCAGGCGGCACCCCCGTGGGTGCAGTGGGGGATGCGAAGCAATGGGGCCTGGGACCCTGGCCAGCCTGGGCAGCAGGAGGCACAGCTCACCTGTGGGCACCGGCCTTGGTGGGCAGGGAGGACACAGCCTTACAGGCCTCCAGCAGTAGCCAGCATGGCTCCTCTGCCCACCAAGCTGCCTCCCTGCCCAGCCTTTGCCTGGACCCCTGCCCACTCCCTGAGACTCTCTCCACCCTCCAGGCAGCCGTCCCACACGAGCCAAGCGTTTCATCTCTGGAGAAACAGCAACACGAGCTCCAGCCGTGACTAACGAGCGCCTCCCCGCCGGCCGGAGCAGCTGCGGGGCTGCCCTCCTGCCCGCTGCCCCCGCAGCACTCCAGCTCCTCTGTACTTTGTTACCAAGACCCCTAAATTCTTCCAGGAGTTGTTTTTTGTTGAATTTTCAAGAGTAAAAAAGCAGGAAAACTTTGTGAAAGTCCCACAAGTTTAAAAAGCAAAATGTGAAAGGAGAGCATGGCAATAGATTTTTTTGGTAATTATGTCTTTTAAAAAATTTTTAGAATTATGTCCATTTTTTTACTGTGGGTCAGCTGTTGATTTTTCATTAAGATAACAGTTTCTTTGCCAAGTTCAGGTGACTGAGAAAGATCGGCTCACACTCCCAAAACAAACTCACAAAACCAAACCCCAAATGGTCCTTCGGCCTGCCTTTCCAGATGGTGCCTGGGCTCCTGTCCCCTTACCCACAAGCTTCGTAATTGAATTGAATTGTAAGCGCTCTTTTTATTGGGAGGGGTAACCACCAAACCCGAAACCCTTCCCTCTGGGGGCAGGGGCTTCAGAACGTGAAATTCCTCTCATGACCTCCTCCCCGGAGGGCTCCCATGCCCAGCGCCCCTAAGTTTACCTACAGGAAGCCCCCTTGATCATTTTTACTTCTCTTTGGCACTTTTTTGGTGCTTTAATCTAACTTTAACAAACTGAACTAAGAAATGTGTTGCCAGAAAAGAAGAACTTGTCTTACGTTTCACAGGTAGATGGATCCACAGTCTGTCTGGAGTTGATGTGCGTGTGTGGGGTGAGGCAGCTGTCCAGAGAGCATCGTCTTGTGTGTGCATAAGCAGTTGACCCAGTGCCATTTACTGGAAGACCGCCTTGCCCTGCAGTGCCACCGTTGTCATCCATCGATGACTGTGTCACCAGGGGTTCAGTTCCGCCCGGAAGACTGGCTGCTCTTCTACAGGCACATGCTGCCTTAGTTACTAGAACTATTTTAAGTGTTCTTAAATTTCTCTCAATAGTGTTTTATGTAGAGGCCTTGTACATGTTTCATTAGGTATTTTATGGTTTTTGACACTAATGATACTATTAAAATGTCATTTTCTGGTTTTTGTTGCATACATATATAATTGATTTTTGGTTTTTGACCCTGTATCCAGTGACCTTGCTAAATTTACTTACTAATTCTAATAGCTTGCCTGTGGAGTCTCAGTTTTCCAGATGCAGTGTCTCAGTGTCTTTGTGTAATGTCAGCTTATGTCTTCTCACCCTTATGCTTTTTCTTTCTTTTTCTTGCTCGTTGTACTTGGATTGGAAGTCCTGTTGGCAGGCATTTTATCTCACTCCTGGAGGAAACACTGTTGCGTGGTGCGTGTCTGCCACTCCTATTTCATTCTGCAGCAGCTTTTTGGTTCCTTCTCGTCAAGCGGTAGAGCCCTGCCCCTGGAACCCCTCAGTGCACCCTGTCCCCGTGAGCGATACCTGGTTGTCTATGCCACTTGTGCAGGCCGAATACACTGGCACTCCTCTCGCCCTCAAGCCCTGGTCTGGGGCATCTCCCTGTCTCCATGGCAGCGCAGAGTGAGCAGCTTCGGGCAGGTGCAGGAAGGCCTCTTAGCCTTGACAGCTGGCGGGAGTGCAGGTGGGAGGGAGGCACACCGTGGCTGAGGAAGCAGCCTGAGCCTGCTATCTCTGTGACATTCCACAGGTGAACCCAGAGACTGGCTACATCAACTACGACCAGCTGGAGGAAAATGCTCGCCTCTTCCACCCAAAGCTCATTATCGCAGGTGACGAACCAGGCAGAGAGCAGCTGTAGGGTCAGCAGATCATGGCTTGTGCAGAAGGAAGATGTGAAGATGCCTCCCACTGTCCTTGCTTACTGCACTGCTAGTTTCTGCCTTAGATAGCTGAGCTGCTGGGGTCTAAGTGTATGCTTTTCTTTTTTTTTTTTTTTTTAAAGATTGGCAACAGTTGTTAGCTCAGGTGCCAATCTTTTTGGGTTTTTTTTCTGCTTTATCTCCCCAAACTCCGCCCCCCCCCCCACATAGCTGTATATATCTTAGTTGCAGGTCCTTCTAGTTGTGGCATGCGGGCTGCCGCCTCAGCATGGCCTGATGAGCGGTGTCATGTCTGCACCCAGGATCCGAAACAGCGAAACTCTGGGCCGCCGCAGCAGAGCACGTGAACTTAACCACTCGGCCATGGGGGCCAGCCCCTGTATTCTTTTCTTTCAGGACAAATGTCATGTTTGCCACCATTAGTACTAGGGTGGAGTAAGATCCAAGGCTGTTCTTAGAGAAGCATCTAGAAATGTTAATCCCTGACTGATTGGGGGTGGTAATAATAGTTGGTGGCCATCCCAACCACCATGACATCAAAGAGGCAGTGATCAGAGTGGTTGCCTTTGACACAAAGATGTTTTCCGAGGGCATTCTTCATTTCTGTTCCCAGACATTTTAGAGGGAGAAATCTCCAAGCTTTCAAATAATGCATACCCTGAGGCCACTTTGCAGATTTGCACTGCGGCCAATTGTGAGCTGGCCACGGGCATCTCTGGCTCCATCGTGTCACCTTTACCATCTTAGGAACCAGCTGCTACTCCCGAAACCTGGACTACGCTCGATTGCGGAAGATTGCAGATGACAATGGGGCGTATCTCATGGCCGACATGGCACACATCAGTGGGCTGGTGGCGGCTGGTGTGGTGCCCTCCCCCTTCGAGCACTGCCATGTGGTGTCCACCACCACCCACAAAACCCTGCGAGGCTGCCGGGCTGGCATGATCTTCTACAGGAGAGGTGTGCTCCTGCACGTGGGCTACAGGCGGGGTGCCGGGGTTTGCCTTTTTCCTCTGGAGGCTCACATTTGGTTTAGGAAGCTGGGGAAAGCTCTGACCTGGGAGCCCTTGAATATTTTAGGATCTCTTAAAGAGCTCCTTAGGAGGGGGCAACAGCAGCCTTTATAGAAGCGATCTAGAAGGAGGCCCTGAGCACAGCTGTCCAGGTCCTTGGGGAGGAACAAGGGCATTGTGCTGGGTGCCAGTGTCTTTTAGCTCAGCTAACCCTGCCCGAGAGGCAGACGTCGGAGAGAAAGGAAAGCGTGCGTGGCTGGCGGGGGCCACCGGAAGACCTCACAGCGCAGTGTTACTCTGCTGAGCTCCATGGTAGCAAGCAGGCTCCGTGGTAGTCAAACCATGAGACACTGATGCATAACCCACAGTACCAGTTTAGTCATTTTAGTGAGGAGTTTCTCTTTCCAGTAATGGAATGCTTACAATCCATGTGCAGGTGCTCCCCTTATCTTGGGATTCCCATACCTGAGCCAGCCAGATAGTGATCAGATCATCATTCAGCCCATGGTGAGACCTGTGCAGTAACCTTGCATCAGCCCTCTGGTGCATGGGTTTCTCTTTACCTCCAAGGCAGGGTCTCCTCACCCAGCCCCCGGCCAGGGCTGGACACACTCATGGCTTCTCAGTGCCCTGTTGCCCCCAAGCTACTCTGAGGTCCTTCTTCAGTCACGCTGAGGTTTCTGAGGCAGGCAGCCATTCCCACCTGCCTGGGAGATGTTTGTTTTTCCCACTGTCTGTTGGTGTGATTTGTTTGATCCAGCCAGCCAGATGGTTCTGCCATGTATACACTGTGTGATCTTGGAATAAGTCGTACAGCCTCTCTGTGCCTTATTACCTCACCTCACCGTAGGGTCTGATAATAGTTCCTGTCCCTTCGGACTGCTGTTGCGAGGATTAAATGAATTAATTTAGCTAAAGTACTTAGAGCAGTTCCTGGCTCACAAGCAGCTCTCTATTAGAGGGACAGTAGCAGTTACTATTACTGATGATTAACTCTTTGTCAGAAAGAAAGCTTATTCCCTGTATCTAGCCAAGTGAGTCTCCTCCCCTTCGGAGTATTCATCTTGGAAGGCTGCTCTCTTGGACACTTCTTTGAGGAAATACGCCCAACGCAGTTTCTTTGTTACGATCTCAGTGGGGGAAAATTTTTATCCTCCCGTGTCATCTGTGAAAGGGTGGCCTGCCCCCCTCTCCTCTGCAGCATTGTGGACCAGGTCTAGCCTCCAGGAGCAGAGGCCAGGCTTGTGCTCAGCGCCCCCACAGCCAGTCTGGGTTTGAGTCCAAGCAGGGAGGATACAGAGGGGACAGCCTATCCGGTGTTCCCATTCTGATATTTGTCTTCATTCAGGAGTGCGCAGTGTGGATCCCAAGACTGGCAAAGAGAGCCTGTACAACCTAGAGTCACTCATCAACTCCGCCGTGTTCCCAGGCCTCCAGGGAGGTCCCCACAACCACGCCATCGCTGGTAAAACTTTCCCGCAGCCACCCCAAAGCCCTCAGATGGCCCTTCACCCGACAGTGGCCCTGGCAGTCTGGGGTTCTCTCACTTTTGCTCATCCCGTGAACCCTAATTCCCATTTCACCTGTCCACCCAAAGTGTGTGCCAGGCCTTCCACGCTGGAGTAAAACGAGAGGAACAGCTCTCTCTAGGAGATGCTAACAAGGAAGAAAAGGGAAACAGTGGTGATGGGTGTGGTAGGGACAAGAAGGAATGATGGCCACTCCACATGCATGGCCACCCCTAGGCAAAACTGAGAGCCAGGCCAGGGTCCCTGTGCAGCCCTTGTAAAGAAACAACAGGGAGGGGATGTGACAATAGAAGGCATAGCCAAGGGAGTGTGTGATTAGCAAGGACAAGTTGCTGCTCCCCTAACATCCTGACCTCCAGTGGACGTGGAGGCACTGTGTCTGACTCTCACACTGTTGACCTTAGGGTCACACTGGTAACTCGTGGGTCCAGTTCCACAATCACCCAGCAAGCTGTTTGACTTGTTTCTTCTCTGTTTATACAAGTGGCTTAGCAAATTTGTGATGATTTCAAAGTTATCCCACTATCTCATTTGGAACAAAGCAATTGTTAAAGGAGCCCAGGGGGAAGGTGTAACGTCTCCATCAAGAGAAGCACTAGCTTTTCCAAAGAGCGAAGTAGAGGAAGCCGTGAGTGGGGAATTTGAGGCCCCCAGGGCTGGGGAGGGGCGCGTGTCCACCGGGGTGTTTTCACGTTGCCTCTTTATACCTCCAAGCCCAGCACCTGCAGTTTTCTCAAATCTAGGATGGTGGGATCGCCTGGTCTCCAGCAAGTCCAGGCCATTTCCAGTCATTTCCACAAACATTGGTTGGAGGCTTCTGTGCCAGACTCCGGCACACATATTTTGCATTCTCCTCCATCTTCCGTGCCACTTTACACAGCCCTCGGGACTGAGTACAAGGTACCAGATGAGTCTGGAGGTGCAGGATAAAACAGCCTGCTCCTCCAGCTGGACTCTGAGCTGAAAGATCTGCATAATTTGGCAATAAAGCATCAGCTTTTGGGGCAGCTAAGTAATTGTTTTCACATAGCAAGCTTAAAAAGGACTGGAAAATCCCTCTTGCTTAAGTGCAGCTTTCCTGTGGTAATCTCATTAGCCCGAGACTTCCATGCCTGGGGAAAGGCTGCCTCAAAGGCACTTCCCCAAAGAGAGGAGGTCTAGAGGTCTAGCCAGGTAATTGTAGGGTTAAAAATAGATGTCATTTTGGGGGGAAATGTAACCCAGCCCCTTTGGTGACACTGAGACGCAGGGGAGCCTGAGTGGAAGTGAGGGGTTTTTGACTCACAGTCTGTCTTTTGATCCCGTCCGGCCTTCCTGACCCATGGTCTCTTCCTGCCAGGGGTTGCTGTGGCCCTGAAGCAAGCCATGACTCCGGAATTCAGACTCTATCAGCGCCAGGTGGTGGCCAACTGCAGGGCTCTGGCTGAGAGCTTGATGGCGCTGGGCTACACAGTAGTAACAGGTACCGACGGAAAGTGCTGGCTGGCACCCTGCTCCTCGTGGTTGCACTGAGACTTGCAGCCCGGTTCGTCCAGTCAGGGTGTGGCTGTGGGCCGGTGGCCCTGGGCTCCTCCAGAGGAACCGGCGTGCCCGTTGTGGCCTCCCCCTCCTTGCACTATGCCAGCTGCCTCCTTGGCCACGCCATAAATGATGGTCTTAGTAACTGCTGTTTGTTGCCTGGCGAGTGAAGCCACAAGTCCTCGGAACAACTTTCTACAAGGAGTTCCTGAGGCTCAGCTGAGAGGTCACACAGCTGATGGAGGGCAGGACCCAGGGCCTTCTTGACAGCAGTGCCTCGCACTGTCCCACTGGAGTGTCCCCACTCACCCCCGAGGGTCAGGGCACAACAGGCCCTCCCACGGGAGCTCGGGGGTGGTTGCTATGTCCATGTTGGCTTTCATACAAAAGATAGTGGCGCTGAGTAGCCTGAGTGAGATGGACTTGCCAAGGGAGGGCCCACTCGGTGCTGTCCGCCTGTCCCTGCGGCCGCCACAATCAGGACAGCATTTCTGGCAGACAGCGTGCCATGTTATCCAGAGGAAGGGCAGCTTTCCTCTGCTCACAAGGCTGCCGTGTATGCTAGCAGTGGGGTGGTCCAGGGAGGTGGTTCCTGGCATCCCCTAGGCTCGGGGGCCCACCCTGCCCGCTGCCCTTCACGGGGTCTACAGGCCCCAGTCTGAGGAGTGGGCCCCCACCAAGCCTTGTGTTCGTGAGGGGCAGAGCTAGGTAGGACCCTTCTTTTCTGTGTTACTTCCCTTCCTTTCTTTGCTTTCTCCTTCACCCTCTACATCTTCCAGTAAGAAAGCCCCAGAAATCTCAGTGTGGACTGTGACCTGCAAGGTCCTTTAGGTCACTGTTTCTCACACTTGGATATGCACACAGATCCCCTGGGCACCCTGTAAAAATGCAGGTTCTGACTCCATAGGTCTGAGCTGGGGTCTGCCTTTCTCACCAGCTCCCAGGTGATGCTGGTCCAGGAACCAGGCTTGGCATTGCAAGGATTTAGGCCAAACAGGCGTCACATGGCAGCCTGGCAGCCCTGGCACTGCTCAAAGCCTCCCAGCGAGTCTTCTCCACCTTACTAAGCTCCCAGGCCTGCCCTCAGCCCTCGTTCACTCTGCTCTGAGGACACATGCAGATAGCTGACGCAGACGATGTGACCACAAGAACAGCCCGCATTTGTGGATACCTGCTTTGTGCCTGGTGCTCGCCAAGCACTGTATACACTACCTTTTTTAAACCTCAAAACAGGCTTGTGAATTATTGGTCTTACTTTACAAATAGGCGTCTGAGGTTCTAAAATGTTGAGCTGCCTGACTAGAGCCACATCGCTAATAAGTGGGTGGCTGTGACCTAGTTTACCTGAATCTTTGAAGTCGTTGCTGTTATCCAGCTCAGTGACCTAGGATTAGCAAGAGTTCAAGGTGGAAAGATGCAGGTGCTCGGACTCCTGGGTGGCCTTGGGCCAGTTCCAGAGAGTTCTGATAGCTTCAATATCCTCATCTGCACCATTTTGGTAATACTGTCACCCTCGCAGGATTAGGGATAAAATATATGACAGACTAGCAGTGTCTGGTGCCTACAAGGTGCTCAGTGAATGTAGTGGTCACCCACAGTGACCATAAATTGAACCGCTACCTGCTACTCTGAGGCCACTTAGGGGGAATCTTGAAGATGGATTTCAGAGACACATGAGAAATTCCCAAGTGATTTGTCAGAGAAAACAGAAGTCACGAATGGCACTGAACACACTGTCACTCCCCAGACAAGCTTCCAGGCCCTTCCCCGGCTCCTGGTGTGTTGGGTCATGGCAGGGGGTAGTCTGGGCTGTGGAAACCACCGGTCATTTTCCTCTCAGCCTCACAGGCCCCCTCTGCATCATCAGGTACCCTTTTTAAACTACTCTGTCCTTTCAACTCTTGGGCCCTGGGCATCTTCTTTGGCAGGTGGTTAAAGCCTTCCCGGACACACGATGGGGTGTGCACTTTCCTCACCTCCTCTGCTGTGCCCCCTCCAGCCCTCATCCTCATTTCTTAGAGGAGAGAGATTCCTTCACTTGGCATGGAATTGGCCTTCTGCATTCCTACATGTCCAACTTGGTTTCCAGGTGGTTCTGACAACCATTTGATCCTCGTGGATCTCCGTTCCAAAGGCACAGATGGTGGCAGGGCTGAGAAGGTGCTAGAAGCCTGTTCTATTGCCTGCAACAAGAACACCTGCCCAGGTGAGAATCCTCCTTGGTCTTCTCTTCTCTACCTCTCCTGTCTGCATTTCTTATAGTCAGAGTTATAGCTGATGATAATATGGCTCTGGGGACAGACATCAAATGACTTGGGGGCATAGACATCCCATGCTAGATGGGAACCAAGTCATGGCTCTCCTGCCTGCTCCTTCTGACACAGCTCTAACCCTGCCAGGGACAGAGACGGAGGGACAGGAGGAGTGCTTGGAGGTAGGGAGGCATTACAACGAGGGGAAGGGGCCTTGAAAACAGGCCCAATTTCTCAGTGGGTTGTTAATCAGATGTGACGCATCTCAAACCCAGACAGATGCCAGCCTCACTCGTAGGAGCAAGGGCCACATCACAGAAGGGGACTTTCTTACTATTTAAAACAGGGCGGCCAGAATGTCCCCCTGTCGCCTGTGCCCTTGCTTCTGCCTCTAGTGTTGGAACCAGCTGTGCCCTTCTCGCGGGACTGAGCCAGCATCTGCAAGCCTGTTCCTTTTGCCCAAGTATCCTTTGTAATGCAAGTGGTCACTGGTGAGTGGCGTGGGCCCAGGGACAAAACTTATTTATCTTGAAGGTGACAGAAGTGCACTGCGGCCCAGCGGACTGCGACTGGGGACCCCAGCACTGACCTCCCGCGGGCTTTTGGAAAAAGAGTTCCAAAAAGTAGCCCAGTTTATTCATAGAGGTAAGGATAAAGGTTTGGAGGTTTGCCACGTGGTGGTGTGTGTATGGAGGCTCCGTGACAGAGCAGTTGAGACCTAGCCACTGAAGGACATTTCTGTGTCGAGGCTGAGTGCTGGGGACAGGAGACAGCAAAAATCACCTACTAACCCATCTGCTCTGAGAGGTCTTACCCAGGGAAGAGAGCATGCAAGTATTGTTTCTGGGGTGCACATTAATGCCCACAGTTGTCACGCCCCCAGCTGCCAAGGGCATTGGGGCAGCCGGGCCTCGGGTGTGTCTTGGGCCCGCTGAGCCCCAGCACAGCACTGTGGCCCAGAGGGGACTCGTTTGTCTTTTGCCGCCACAGGGATAGAACTGACTCTGCAGATTCAGAACGATGTGGGCATCAAGGCCACCCTGAAGGAGTTCAAGGAGAAACTGGCAGGGGACGAGAAGCACCAAAGGGCTGTCAGGGCTCTGAGGGAGGAGGTGGAGAGCTTCGCCTCTCTCTTCCCTCTGCCCGGCTTGCCTGACTTCTAGAGGAGCCCACGGTCGCACCTGCCCCCACACCAGAGCACCGGGCCTGCCCAGGAGCCACCTGCTCAAGGACCCAGTGCCCTTCTGAGGAGAAAGAGCTGCCCCACACGGGACCTCACCGACTTCTTTGTGCCTCTTAGATTTCTTTTTGGACTCTCATTACATTATCTTCTTGACAAATCAAAATTTGTTTAAGGACCATTGTTAGTAATTCTGGAAAAAGTTCTTAAGGAATTTAAATTTGAACCTCACTATCCCACAGCTATAAATAGTTATTCTGGAAAAATGAAATACTATCTAGCATTTAGCCTTAATTCATTTAGACAATTGAGTAGGCCAGAGCTATTGGAAAGATTCCAGGAATTTTACTCACCCTTCTCTTAGTTACTGGGCTTCCTCCTGACTCGCTGCAACAAATAAGAAACACTCAAGTTCATGGCTCATAAAAGCTGCCCATTCTTAATATGTTATTACCTGGCAGGATGCCAAAGGAGAACTGAATTGTGATGGTTACAATTGAAGAGAGAAATCCTCCTGAAGTTTCTGCTGTGTGCTTTCAATAAGAATTGTAAGTTAGTCAAGTCCACGCCGGGTGCCACCAGAGTTTGTTGGCAGCTCAGTACACTGTGGAAATGGTCTCCGTCACCTACCCCCCTAGGCAGGTGGGGGAGCCTGGGGCACCTAGTCCCGTCCTGGTGTGAGCACCAGCCCGGGCCCTTCCTGCTCTGCCTGAGACAACCACCTCCCTCATGTAGTCAGGAAACCAAATGTCACCTTCCCAGAGAAACTTTATTTTTCACAAAGCTGAAGTGCAAAACATGGATGACCATTTTTAATAAGCAGAATCAAGTTTTTAACCACAGAATGTCTACAAGAATTATAGCTTTAAAAAATACAACCAGTTTTTATATTTCAAAAATATTACAACTCAAATAAATTAATTTCTTAAAAAGTACACTTCTCATACTATTTGGCATTTACTCTGGTTAAACTCTGGTGCAGCCACACTTAGGAGCTGCTGTCACACACTTGTCTGGCATACTCTTGTCCTCAGCCACCGTGATGATGACTGCAGCTCACGTGGTGGCCGGACTCACATTCACACACACAGACAGAGGAACATGCAGTAATAAAATAGCTTTCCAGAAAATAACAAATACGACTTCCTCAAGACTATGCTTTTCACTATAACCTTAAAGGCGGCATTTATCTCCACCCAACTGTGCAGCCAGCCAGCCAGTGTCAGGCAGTCAGTGGGTGAGGCACCCGGTGGTCCTGTCTGGCAGGCGTCCCTGTGGTGGTATACTCCAGCACGGCTGGGACAGCTGCTGCAGTCTCCATGGGGTGTGGGTGACACACCAGTCCCACATCTCTCCATTCAGTTTGGGAGCCATTATGCTGCCAAAACAGTCTTACATTCAGGGTTTGACTCTTCTCCAACTGAAGACAAAGGGACATCTCCAAGACCTCTTTGTAGCCTTCACTTTGGAGCTGAACAGTCATCCCAGGAAGCCGGAACCTCATAGCAGCAGCTTAATTCACTGCAAAGTGCTTGTTCCATCCCCTCGCCACTCCTGCTTCCTCCTTCCCATGGCCAAAACCCAAGCTTACCAACCAAGGCCAGATTAGGTCATGCTCAAGGGAGAAAGGGCTCAGGAGAGCTTGGTGTGCTCAGACCTCATCATCTGAGACTGGTTTTGTTTCCAGCCAGAAGTAGAAATTTGATGCTTTTTCCTTATTTCAGTCTGTTGATACGCTATCTCTTTCAAAGATTCCAGTTTTATCACTTTCCATCACACTACTGGAGAAAAGCCAGAAAGCTGGCTGGTTTGCTTGAAAGCACGAACCAAGGCACTTCCTTCTGACTGAAGAGATGGGAGGTAAAATCAGATTGCTGGTTTGGGGGATCAGTGCCTCCGAAGGTTGTCCACCTTCCAGTGGATCCCCACCAGCTAGGGAGTGTTACTACCTGTGCAAAGACGACAGGGCAGCAGCACAAGAAGCTGGCCTGCCATGCAACATGCAACAGGTCCGGGGAGGCGTGGGCGTGCGTCTGGCACTGGAAGAAGTGGTGGTCAGTGTGCGTGTGAGATTTTCAAGACTGCGTGCACTTGGCCTCCAGAAACATGTCACTGAACTGCAGCAGCCCTCGCACTTGGGGTGGGATCTCTTGGCCTTCCTAGGATTTTGAAGTGGGATTTGTTGTTTGTTCGCGATTGAAGTCTACTCTACCTTGAATATAGTAACTGATCTGAAACGAAGTTAAAAGCTAGGGAAATTACAGGTGAGCCATCACGGCCCATCTCCACATTCTGGTGCAATGTGTATTAATTTCAGCCATTGCAGTAAATTACAGAAAAGTCACAATTTCTAAAATCAAAAGATTCCACTAAAGGAGCAAGGGCCCTAGGGAAGCTGTGAGGTGCGAGCAGCTCAGGCTGGAGTGTCCCTGGTGCCCCAAGTGCTATAAAAGGCTCCGTCTGGAAACGACTTCTCTAAATTAGAGCATCTGGAAGTCACTACTGTGTAAACGCTCGCCTGATCAGGTTTTCCTTAACCTGGACTGCTTTAAAAAGGGAGGGGCAGGTGATGGATTGGAAATAAGGGTGAAACAAACCTCAAAGTTCGGGTGCCTAGCCTTCAAAGTGATGGGACTGAAGAAGCACTAAGGGGCTCTGATGTCCTGTTTTCTGGGAAGTGTTTTTAAATGTCTTATTAACACTTAATGACCTATTACTAGAGGAAAGCCTCAAGTGAAAATTCTTGAAGAGATTACTCCTACCATGAAGATTTATAGATGCGTCTGAGTCTTCAGTGGGTTCCACTTCTCCCAAGTGGGGGGCACTGGGGAGGGGCAGCTTCATGGCCTCACCTGCCTCTGCCCAGAGGGGCTCAGTCCTAACTCCACTTGATCCCTTTGCAAAGAAACACACTTGGCATCAAGCAATCCTTTGAAAGTGCCACATTGAAGTGTTAGATTTTAACCAAAAATTTCAATCCTTGAGTTCAACCACTAGTCAGTCCATGAAGCCAGCTTTATTTCTTAACAAACAAATAACTCAAGTGAGATGCTCCCCGTTTGCTCTTTCTGTGGCTGGCCCCACAGGACAGTGCGTCCTCTTCACACCCCTCTGGTCTCTTGCCTTCGAGTCCTTGGAGGTTCCGAGCAAACACCCTCCAAAGGGGACTTCTACTTCAGCCCACAGCAGTGCGTGGCTTTTGCTTCTAGAAGGCCAAGTATGACTGACCTTCTGCCTTTAACAGTTTTCCAGTTGAGAACAGCATTAACTGTAGAGTCCACATTGGAGTGAAACACAGGAAAGAAATAGCCATGGTGGTGCCAATGATCACTTTCCATTTTGTCATTTGGACCCCACAGACCTCTCTTCTCTTGGAGATAAATGTCACAAGGTCATGTCCCTGGAGGCCTAAATAGTCAGCAATTGGCCACCCAGTTAGAAAACCAAGCAGCATCGAGAACATGAGGGAGGGGAGGTGGTAACAGATGAGAGGAGCCCATGGAGAGAAACAGGCTTCCCATGTAGCCTTCCCCATGGGCAAACACACGCTTCACATTTAAAAGCTGCCAAGACAGTCCTGGTGACTCCTCTGTGAACATATGCAATGGGCACAGGTATAAAGAAAATGGATGAGATGGAGGCAGCACCGTCTGCCACAAGGAGCACAGCCTCAGAAGCAAACACACACCCTCTGACAGGAACAGGGACCCTGGGCAGAGCCAGTGGCCAGGAGCCAACAACCATATCTTGTGCAGAAGACCTGGGCAAAAAAGGGACTACTGGAGTCATGGGACACAAACCCTCGCTGGTCACCAGGGGTTTCTGCCTCCCCTCTGTGACCTCAACAGTGTGCCACAAGGCTGGAGGGTAGACCACGTCTCAACAGCAGGACCCCAGCTGTAGGGAACATGGCCCCACTAGACGTATACACACATGCTCAGGAGCAACCACTTGTGGCTGGTTCAGGTCTATTTTATCACAATTTTCTGGGAACAAATTAAAAAGCAGTAATACCAAGAGTTCTCCCTAATTAGGGGAAAAAACAGCTTGAAAAGAAAAAAGG
Source organism: Equus asinus (assembly GCF_041296235.1). NCBI lineage: Eukaryota > Metazoa > Chordata > Mammalia > Perissodactyla > Equidae > Equus > Equus asinus. The sequence continues at coordinate 2,640,774 of NC_091802.1, read as the reverse complement.
TACAAAATTTTCAAGGTTGCAAGAAACCATCTACGCACCTGTGGCATTTGTGTACAAAGCCTCAGGGAGGTCTTGGGTGAACCAGGGAGTGGCTCATTCCACAACTTGGGAGACCCGCATGAGGAGAGAGTGAGCTGTGGTGATGTGTGTGTACCTGGGGGACATGCTGGGGTGGGAGTGAGCTGCCGTGAGATGTGCATACTCCGGCCTCTGGGGCCTCCCAGAGGCAAATCAACAAAGACAGCCACACAAGGAGGCTTTCTTCCTTCGTGGAGACAATCCCTGCTATGAGTTATCACCAGCTGGGCTGTCCACCCAAGACCAGCCAGCTGCACAGAACTCTGCTGTCACCTTGCCCACGAGACCCTGTGAGAGGTAGTGAAGTGGTTGCAAAGGTTTGCTATGGGTGAGAGGACTGGGGGGTGACCTCTGCCGAGTTCCAGCATATCTGCAGACCTTGCCCAAAGGAACAGTGCTCACTCACTCTGGCCAGAAAAGCTGGTGGACCGGGCCCGAGAGCCTGCTGGCTCTTCATTGCTTGCACAGTGGTGATGGCCTCATGACACCTTGGCCCTGCCTGTCTCCTGGGCTTTCCTCCTCACAACCAGGGACTAGTGACTGTTTAGTCACTTCTGCTGACCATGGGAGTGATTTCCAAGGCCCACCTACAAGCAGAAGTGAGGATGGGGCCAGGGTGTCTTGGGGTTCAAAAGGCTGTGTGTTTTCCATCACCCAGCTGGGGCCAAGCTTTCTCCCCTCCACTTCACTCATGCAGGGGCCTCCCCTGGGATGATGGGCTCTAGGAGGCCAAGTAAAAGGTCCCAGCTGGGGTCTAAACGAGGCAATGGATGGTCCGCCATCCTGTTTTCCACTAAATCATTCCAGTTAATGGACTGCTTCCCTTGATTTTGCTGCTCCAGTGTTCAGCAGAACTGAATGAGGCCAGCATGCTCCTCCCATCAGGCCTCGCCTTCCTGCCCCTCATCCCACCCCTCAAACCTTTCTTCTGCCCTGGCTACCAGTCCTCAGCAGGGGCCACTCCTCACCAAGGAGCTGAGAGAGCTGTTACTGTCCTTCCAGAAGCCTTCAGAGAGAGCCAGGCTCCCTTCTCTGCCCAAGTCCAACTCACAGATTGCCTGGAGCCAAGGCTCCCACCTTGGTTTCCTTCCCACTGATTACACCAGAAGTCTCAACAGCTCAGAGGACTGCTTGGTCATGCCAATCCCTCCCCTCCCCATACCCTGAGTCACAGGTCTTGGTCACAGTGGCTGGGACTGACCTCAGATTTTGTACAAAAAGCTGGGGACATAGTCAAACCTGAGCGTGGGATGGCTGGTCCCATGAGACTCCTGCATATAGTGCAGCTTCAGCAGCTCAGCCAGGTACTGGACCACCTTGACATCTTCATTCACCAAACCCAGGTTCAACTTCAAGAAGCTTGCCTGGCGGCTGGCAACCAATTCCTCTGTCTCCTTGTCGTGGGCAGGCAGGTGCAGGTGGTGGCAGAAGGTATAGAGGAAGGCCTTGGAGCAGAGCTGGGTGAGCATGCTCTGGACATGCAGGTAGTAGGTGCTGCCCCGCTTGATCTGAGTGCGGTGGTCTGCCAGCCGGGGCACAAGGGTGCCTCTGTAGAGCGGGCAGCGCAGGGTTTTGTTGTCTAGGTCCAGGATGCTTGTGTAGCGGCTGTAGCGGCTCAGAGAGTGCAGGGTGCCAGCACTAGCAGGGGACGCCACTCTGAAACACACAGGCCAAGGTCAAGAGGAAGAGCAAGGACCAGGAAGATGGAGGCAGAATCTTGGGGGTGGGGCTTCCTGTCTCTGGGCCTGCTCCCACCTGGCCAACACTCACTGGCTCTTTCTGGAAGGATCTGATCATCACGATCTTTGAAGGCCTCCTCACTACCCTCATGACTAAGTTTAAGTGCCTTGGTGTGGCCCAAAAGGCCCTGCACAACTGCTGGCCTCGGAGGCCTCTGCTGTTACCTTCCGGATGACTGTCCCTTTCAGCCATGCCAAGCTTTTGGTGGAGCCCCAAAATCACAGGTCTATTTGTTCTGCCTGGAATAACCTTCCCTCCCTTTTGTACCTGGCTTATGCCAATTTAAACCTTATCCGGCCTTCCCTGATCCTTTCTTTTGCTTTCTTGCTATGTGACCTTGGTCAAGTCTCTTAATCTCTCTGAGCCTCATCTATAAATCAGAGATAACATTTCCTACCTCATGGGGTTGTTGCAGAGACAAATGAGTTGTGCTGAGGATAGTGCCTGGCCCTCAGTATCATCAGCCTGGTAGCGACCAGTGTGGTGACTACTGTTTGTCTTTTCATCTTGCCCACTGGACAAGAGCTTCTGCAGATCCAGGACTGTACCTGATTTGGTACTGTGCCCAGCACATCAGAGGCAGGTGGGCAGGTTTGTTCAGGAAGGGAAGGAGGTCAGAGTGGTCAGCCTGAGTAAGCAGCTCCTAAAAACCCTCCTCAGGTGCCAGTTCTCCCTGAGGAGCTGGGATTACCTGCAGTCCTGCAAATGGCTGGCTGAGCAAGACTGACTGATACACAGACTGATACAGCTCTGGAAGTTAGGGCTGTGTCAGACCAAAGGTGACACATAAAAAGGACTCACAGTCACTTGGGACCAAGGTAATCCCATAATTTTTTTTTCCTGGGGGTTACCTTCTTGTATAGTGAACATTCATTCACTGAGCATTGACTGTATTCCAGCCAGTGACCTGGGGGCTGAGCAGGCAATGAAGACCGAGCCTGGTCTGGCTGGGAAGACGCACACACAAGTACACGAGTGAGGGGAGACATGGGCTCAGTCTCCAAACGAGAGGCCTGTGGCCAGGAAGGTCCTAGAGGAGTGGCCTTGGAGCTGGGCCATGAAAGAGAGGTGGGCTCTGGGAACTGTGGAAGGCATTCTAGAACACGGCAAGAGCAAGGTCACAGAGATGGGAAAGCAGAGAGCCACATGGGCCACTTGTTCTGAGAACCAGAAGGAGAGCAGTGGGCTGCAGCCCGCATCCCACGGGTGATGGAAACGCAGCCTGCAGGTGTCACACTGGCTTCTCAGGGAGGCAGGCCTTTTCCCGCATGCCCCCAGGGTGCTCAGTCTGCTCCTGAGGCACCTTTACCTCCCCTAAGGGGGCCAGGCCATGAGCCAAACACCACCTCGAGCTTGGCATGTCCAGCCCACCGAGGCTCTGCGGCAGCAGTATAAGCAGGCCTCACCTCAACTTCCTGCCCCTCCATTTCAGCCACTCATCCCCCTGGCCTCAGGCCCAGCTTCTCCCAAGGCAGCTCTGAGGCCCCCAGCCACACACACACTCCTTTTAGAAGATGCTGCTCCTTCTAACTCTCACTCCATTTCTGTTTCCCTCAAAGTTCCTCATCAGGATGCCAGATTACATGGGAAGAGGTAAGCCCCAGGCCTCTGTCCCTTGGCTGCTTTGCATGGGCGCCTGGGAGCCTGAGACTTCACCTCCCACACCTGTCTAGATTCATGAGGGCTCATCCCAAAGCCAGGGAGGCAACCTCTGTAGAGATGCGGACACTGAGGCCTAGACAGGAGCTGTGCCTTGTCCAGGATCACCCAGCTAGAAAGTGGCTGAGCCAGGACTCAACCCACGGCCTCCGACCCACACTAGCACTGTTTTCCACCAGAACTGAGCTGTTTTTCAAACAGTCCAGGGCTTGTTACTGCTGTTTAATAGGCAATACAATTATCTCTGGTTTTGATTTAAAACAACAGAAGACCAAGTTGATTTCAATACCCACAAATGGCTGATTTGATTGAGAAGCATTTCTAGGCAGAGGGCCTACTTTAGTAGGGGGAAAAAAATCCAGGACCAATGACACTGGCTGTTCTGGGGTGAGAGTCCTTAAAAATAGTTCATGATCTGAACTGGTTTTAGCTGAAGTCAAAGCACCCAAGGGGGAAGAGACACTCGTGGGTCAGCTCTGATTCCAGAGTAGCCCAGCACAGGGGACCAAGCCCCTCTACAGCTGAGCACCCCCATGGACGGGAAGTTCATGACCACAGAAAGGCACCCCTTCTACTCGTACTGTTCAAGGCTGATCCTCAGATGGGCCTATCTGCCTCCCCATCTATCCACAACTCTGAGCACTTCTAAGGGCCAGGCTCTGCACTAGGGCTTTACATACATCCTAGGGTCAACCCTTCCTACAGCTCTGCATGGTGGGTACTGTAAGTCCCATCCACAGACATGTTCAACAGGCTTTGTTGAATGAATGAATGAATGACAGGAGATGACTGGTCCAAATCCACACAGCTAGTAATGGCAGCACCAGGACCTGAACTCAGAACACCTACTGCCTCCCTCTCTAACAGCCACGGACCACAACTCCACGGATTTTCATCTTATACTGCTCACCTCCCAGGACTTCTTTGGGTGAGATGTGGCAAATCCAGTCCCCACTGCATTTCTGGCCCCTCAGCTGACCCTCCAAAGACACATCCCCTAGGGAACAAGTCCTCCAACCCCTGCCTCCCACACCTCATGCCTGAGCAGGACCTTCTGGAGGCAGATGCTCCCAATTCCCAACATTTGTGCATGCTCAGGAGGTTTGAGAAGGAAAGCTTAACGGGAGAGTTAATCACTCCCATTTGGGAGTCTTTGGAAAGATCTCAGCTGTCACTTCCGATGGGCCTCTTGATTTTATGGAGGGATGCTTCAAGGCTCTGAAGTCTGGCCGTGAGGGCCACACTCAGCTCCTGCTGCCCCACCTTCCCTGCAGTCTGTCTGTGCCCCTGCTAGGCTATCAGAAGAGCGCTCACACTGACCAGGCACAGATACGATGCAATGTGCCCTTGGACATCTGCTGTCACGAGGTGGGTCTTGCCAGCTCCATCTGCAGATAGAAGCAGCCTCAGAGAGGTCAAGCTGACAGAATGGTGACAGAGCTGGATCTGGAGTGAGGGCTGCCCATGAAGGTCACGCTCACCTTGCCATGGGATGCACCACGGCTGATTCACCTTATAATTCTGGCACTAGGTACAGCAGCTGGCACTTAACAGCCCTCCATAAATACTTGGCAAATGATCTTTCAGTGACCCAACCCTCTTATTTTCTCAGGAGGCAACAAAGCCTCAAGTGGAGGAGTGACTTGCCCACTACGGATGAACAGTGGTAGGGCCGGCCCTGGACTCAGACCACCTCCTATTCTACTCTAGGGTGCCAAATACACCGCCCACCTGCCAGCTACCCTCTCCTGTACCCACAGAGACATCGTTAATTGATGACAGCAGGCTTTCCAGTGCAGCGCAACCTAGGCCTCAGAATCCTCCTCAACATAGCACTCCAGTCAGGTACCCAGTAGAGTCAAGCTAGCATAAGAGATGAATCTCTTTTGCCATTCTGGCACATTCTAAGGAGGAAAGTTCAGGGAAGGCCTCTGGAAAGGGCAAGGCTGTCCAGAGCTTGGTCCTGGATAAGCCAGCTGATGTCAGTAGACTGATGTGTGTTTTAGATTCTCCACTTTGAGGTAAAAAAAAGTCAAAGACCAGCATTGGGGTGAAAGGACTGAGTTGGACACAGAAGATATGTTTGTAAGGCATACCAACCCATCATTCCACCACAATAGCAAATCCCAGTCCCTGAAAAGCCCTCCCCTTCCTAGGACAGACTGGTTAAACCAGAGAGCACAGAGATGGCACCAGCAGAGGGAGAGGATCTTGGGAGAAGGACGGAGCCTGCAAAGGTCCTTGGGGCAGTCACCTAACCCACTGAGCCTCAGACCCTGCATCTGTAAGCAAGGACTGATGGCTTCCTATGATGCCCAAGGAATGGGCTTGTCCAGCTGTCTCAGGCACATCGCACCAAGTCCCCATGTCATCACTCTTCCACTACACTGGCAACCCACTCTCCCGGTCACTCAAGCCAAAGACTCCAGACCTTCTCCAGGTACCTTCTCCCTCACTTCCTGAAGGTCACTAAATTGCTCCCTTTGTTTTCTTAGAACACAAGCAGCACCCACTGTTATGGCAAGGCTCTGGTCACTTGTCTGTCCTCTCTCCTGGACTAGGAATTCTTCCACAGCAGTGGACTTGCTCAGGTACCTCCAACTGGTACCCCAGCACCTGCCGGTGTGGCCTGGATTAGATTCTCAACAAGCGAGACTGGGGATGGGGGCCTCGTTGATATCAGTGACCCAGTAAACGGAAAGCTGGAAAATTAGAACAAATGGTGGCTGACTACAGTGTGGAAGAAATTCTTTTTGCCTTTCTTTTGTGGCGTGGGAAGCAGACTGTCACCAGGGACTCCGGTGATGACCTAGCTCAGCACCTGTGATTCAGAGAGGAGCGAAGTGGGGTTCAGAGAATGAGGAAGCAGAACACAGTGCATATGCTGAGGGAGAGTCCTTTGCGCCACACAACTTCTCAAGGAGTATTTGGAAAAACAGAAAGAATCTCCTAAAGCTTAAGTTGGGTAACATGAGGAAATGAAATAGAAAGCATTTAAAGAGAGGAAGAAGGAACTGGCTCTTGCATTTCCTTATTAGGACAGCCTTCTAGGGCAACCAGGACAGTGGAGTGAAAGCCACGGGAGCCCTCTGATGTCCCTCTCACCAGTGATGGCTGCCTGCTCCTATTACTACCACAGCCCTTTCTCAGAAGCAGCTCTCTCCTTAGTTACACCATCGTGTGTTCTGGGAATCAGCAAGGACCTGAGATCTAGAAGTTCAGTCCTTCTCAAACCTTGCTATACACCAGATAAATTCCATGTCTTACCCCACACCAACTGAATCAGAATTTCTGGGGGTGGGGCCCAGGAACCCATGATTTAAAATATCCTCCCAGGGCCGGCCCCATGGCCAAGTGGTTAAGTTCACGCGCTCTGCTGTGGCGGCCCAGGGTTTTGCCAGTTCGGATTCTGGGTGTGGACCTGGCACCGCTCGTCAGGCCACGTTGAGGCGGCGTCCCACCTGCCACAACTAGAAGGATCTGCAACTAGGATATGCAACAAGGTACCAGGGGAATTTGGGGAGATAAAGCAGAAGAAAAAAAAATTGGCAACAGTTGTTAGCTCAGCTGCCAATCTATAGGGAAAAATAATAATAATAAAAAATTCTCCCCAATAATTCTGAGCCAGCAGGGTGCAGACCAAGTTTGGCAACTACTTAAGAACTGCGGTCCCCTCATGTGACGGGCAGGGGGACAGGAGGCCAGGCAAGGGGAATGATTTGCCAAAAGAAACATAGTGAATCGCTGCTGGGCTCAGCCTGGTGGCCAGGCCTCCTGATTTGGGGTCCGCCACACCCATTTCTTAACCTCACCCAGAGGGATGGACATCTGAAGCCTCATCTCTAATTGGACAGGGCCCTTCCCCACCACCTGTAACCAATTACCTCTGCAGACCAATAAGCTTCCACTTCTGAAAATCCATAATGTGCAAAGGGGAGGAGACCCAATGCTTCACAGGTTTGACAGAGCGGCTGTAGTTGGGGACAAAGATGGACAATGCTGTCACAAGCTTCCTGACTATGGCCTCGTCCTCCCCCAGGACCACGAGCGTCCTCCCGCTGAGCAGGGAGTAGATGGCTGGGTGGGCAAAGGGGTACTGGCGGATGAATTTTAAGGCGTTCTGGCCAGCCCTCTTTTGATGCCTCTCTGAAGAGGGGCCAGCAGGATGAGCAGAGGAGGGAGTCCTGTCCGAGCTGGTGGAGGCTACACTGCTCACATAGCTGGTGGTGTCTGAGTAGTTGTCCAGGCTGCTCTTACTAACATCCCGGCTAGCCAGCAGGCGGCTTGGGTCAAGTTCATAAGCAGGGAAGCCTTCAGAAGTGTTGTCTTGGGAAGGGTGGGCATTTTCCACTGCCAAGTCCACAGGGAACCCCTGGTCCTTCTGCCTGTAGTGCTGTGGGGGGCTGCTAACTACTCCATCCTCGTCAGAGAGTGTGTGGACTGGAGTGGAGGGTGGCACTCCCAGACTGTCACTCTCCTTCCCAATGCAGCAGGAGGAGTCTGTTTGTGACGGAGTGTTTTCCAAGCTGCCCTCCTCTGCCTCATCCAGCACTGGCGGGCTGATGCTTGCCTGGAAGTGGATGGCTCCCTCACTGTCACCTGCGTATGATTCTTCTTCATTAATGGCACTTGGGTAGCTGGCCTTAAAGTCGTCAGGGATGAGGGCCTCAGAAGGGCAGGTGCTGAGGACTTCAATACTGTCCTCACTGATGGTCCTGTAGCTGACAGCTTTGCTCCGGACCACTTGTGGGCTTAATGGCACCGTGAGGCTGGCCTGGCTGTCAGACTTAGACAGCACAGAGGTGGACTTCTCCGTGCCTAAAACCTCAATGCTTTCACCACTGCTGATACTCCCTTTCATATCCAAATCCAGATAGTCCAAGTTTTCCTGGGCATCAAAACTGCTCAATTCCGTCACTTCCACTTCCTTGTACTCCTGATCTCCCAGTTCCTGCTCCATCTTGATCAGCACAGACTCCACGCTAGACTTGTAAGAGCCAATGCTAATTAACACTTGAGGGATCGGACATTCTTCTAGAGACCTGGAAAGTGGCCTGTCTTGACAGGGCTGAGGGGGTGAACTCTTTTGTTTCTCTACCACCCTGTCACTGACCTCCACCAAGTCTTCAAAAAGGAAGTTTGTTACATGCTGTTGCTTTAGTAGTGCTCTGTCAATCTGGCTGGTCAGGAGGTAGCACAGGTCTCCTCTGAACATGTGCTCAATGTGCCTGAGCTGAGCCAGGGTCTGAGTGAAATACTCAGTGTCACAGAGCTCTTCCAAGGTCTTCAACTTCTTGTCAAAACACTTGGTGGACTTTGCTTTGATGAGTTTGGGGGTGTAGCTGGGCCTGCAGGTAAAAAGGTCTGTGTCAACAGACTCATCAGGGTTAGAGGTAGTGGCTGCCTGGTCCGGCTGATCCTGGATGCGTTCCATCTCCCCAGAACACAGATCGGACCCCTTCAACTTCCGATGAGGGTATGAGCGGATCTGCTTCAGCAGGTCTTGATGTTCAATGATGGACTTCTCTACGCTGGCCAGTTCATTGGCTTTCTCAATTGCCTGAGATGAGTAAAAGCCTTTGTCATTAGCTTTCTTCTGGATCTCTGTTTCTGTGTGCAGCACTGTCCTGGTGTAATCCAAGTCTTTCAGTTTTTTTTCAAGTTCCCCAGCAAATGCCTTCCTGTTGCCTGTCTTCAAGCACTCAGAAGCTTTAGAAAATTCAGTTGAAAGCTCCTGGAACTGCTGCATGATTTTGTGCTGATCTGCTGAGATATAAGCCATGCAAAAGGGCCTCACGAAGCCACGGGCCTCCAGGTCATACAGGGTAAGGTGGTGCACATATGCAAAGGCTCCTTCCTTGGAGTCTCCCAGCACCACCTTGGAGTCCTCCACGAAGTTCAGTTTGGGGTAAGCAGAACCAGGGGGATGGCCCACGAAAGAGGCCTGGTAATCCACAGACATGATCCGCAAAGAGAAGTAATTGAGATCAAAAGTACCAAAAACTTTGGTGTCATTGGGGATGGTCAGCAAGGGTTGGGGTCCCACCTGCTCAGAGAACTCAGAAATAAGGATGAAGTCTCGAGAGAACTTGGCCCCGGACAGTTTGGACCATGGGTTAGTTCCCTGGCTGGCGAAGGGAAAAAGAGGCACCGAGTACTCCTCGGGTAGAGCCGGCTCATTGTAAGGTTCCTCCTCGTACTCGTCTTCTTTAGTGAAGGCCACCACGTCAGGGGCGCTGATCATATTTCCAGATATATGGAGAGCACATTGAGAGGAAGTGGGAGAGGATGCGGGGGTAATCAACGCGGGGAAGCCAGGCCTGTGGAGGAGGAAGCAAAGTCGCTGCGGTCTTCGTCTACCCTCAGGGGTACTAGGCAGCCCCCTCAGAAGTGTAGCTCCTCCAGTGCCCTCGGAGGCCTCATGAACTCCGCAGGTCCAGAAGACCGGGGAAGCCAGTTGACTTTCTCCTCCTCCGGGTATCGCGGCCGGCGCAGGGCACCTGCAGCGAGGTCACCAGCACTTCCCCGAACCCACCGCGACAGAAAAAGCCCCAGCACTGAACGAACGCCTAAGGAAGGGCTACGGGCCGCCGCAGGGACCAGCCAAGCGTTGCGGTCCCCACGGCCCGAGCGCAGAAACCGTCGCAACTCCTTGGACGCCACAACCCGAAGCCAGCTACCGCGGCGACGCCATCTTGGTATCACATGACTCTCAGTGTCCACGTCGCGTGACCCGGAAGCGTCCGCGCAGAGTTCCCGGCAGGAGAGAAAAACATCGTGAGCAAGAGAAGCTTGGGCGGGACTATCGAGAGGCCTCTCCCAAGGACGAATCGACTAGCCAACCACTGACCAGAAGGAAAGGAAGTGAGGCGGAGAATCGGAAACGTGCTGGGACGAGTGGCCCCGTAACGCGGGGCAGTCTGGGAGTTGTAGTTCGCGGTCCTGTGGGACTCGCGCCGGGCGGAAGTGGCCCGAGAAGGCGGGCGGAAGCGGCTGCCGAGGTACAGGATTCGGCGCGAGGCGGTAGTGGTGAGGAGAAGGCGTGGTCGCCGCTGCTCTGAAGCCCGGTGGGCTGGTGGGAGGTGCCTGGGCCGCGGGCGGCGGCGGTGGCGGCTCCCTGACGCTCTAGTTCCCTTAGGGTGGGCACCGGGCGGACCTCACCTCCGGCTCCCCCAGCATGCGCGGGCGCCCGGGGAGCGGCCGTGGCTGCGGGACCTAGGGATGCTCTTCCCGGCTGGCCGCTGCGCGCTCCGGTGGCTGCGGCGGCCCCGAGTCCGGCCTTTGTCCCGCGCCGCCATGGAGGTGGCGTTCCGAGGCGTGCGGAAGATCCTCTGTGTGGCCGAGAAGAACGACGCGGCCAAGGGGATCGCCGACCTGCTGTCCGACGGCCGCGCGAGGCGGGTAAGCAGGCGCGTTGCCACCCGGCCGTGTGCGGGGGGGGCCCGCGCCTGGGTGTCGGCGCGCCCGGCCGGGCGGGGACGCGGCGGCGTGTGCGCAGGTGCGGTTCCGCGGCCGTCGTCCGACGCCCGCCGCGGGCTCCGGGCTCGGGGGCTGCCGGCTGCTCCCCCGGCCGCGGCTCTCCTACTGCCTGGCGCGGGGCGGGGACCGCGGGACGCGCTCGCACGTGTTTTTTGCTTGAATGTTGGCGCTGAGGCGGGGCCGCTTTGCCCGCTGGCGGAAGCAGCCCGTGCGAAGAACGGCCCGACGGCGGGAAACGGCAGCCGGTTCGCGTGAGCAGCTGGGAGGTGGCCTGGAGGGGAGGCCGCTGGAGGCGCATCACGAGGGGCCCGAGCACCCTGTGCTTTATGTGCAAGTGTCAAAGTGCACGTCCACTTAGCATGTTAGTCGTTTTGAGGTGCACAATTCAGTACGTTCAGTACGTTCGCAGTGCTGTGTAACCGTCACGTCTGCCTAGTGTCAGGTTTTTATTACACCAGCAGGAAACCCCGTAGCCTTCAAGCAGTCAGTCCTCGTTCCCCGCTCCTCCCGGCCCCTGGCAAGCCTAGTCTGCTTTCTGTCCCCAAGGATCTGCCTGTTCTGGACAGTTCATATAAGAAGAACCAAGTAGGGTCCGGCCCGTGGCGCAGCGGGTACCTTTGACCGCTCACTTCGGCGGCCTGGGTTCGCAGGTTCGGATCCCAGGCGCGGACCGACATCGCTCGTCAGCCACGCTGTGGGGCGTTTGGCGTACAAAATAGAGGGAGACTGGCACAGACGCTAGCTCAGGGCCAATCTTCCTCAGCAAAAAAAGCCCAAAACAATCATATAACATGTGGCCTTTTGTCAGGTTTCCTTCACTTAGCATGATATATCTGAAATCCATCCATGTTGTAGCTATTAGTATTTTCTTCCTGTTTGTGGCTGAATAATATTCCATTCCAGATCCCATTTTGTTTATCCGTTCGTCAGTTGGTGGACATTTGGGTTGGTTGCACCTTTTGGCTATTGTGAATAGAGCTGCTATTAACATTCATGAACAAGTTTTTTGTTTGAATATCTGTTTTCAGTTCTTTGGGGTAAATTCCTAGGAGTAGAATTGCTGGGTCGTAAGTTAACTCTGTGTTTAGCTTTGTGAGGAACTGCCAAACTGTTTTCCATAGTGGCTGAAATAGTTTACGTTCTCACCAGCCATGTTCCAGTTTCTCCCCAACACTTGTTATTTTTCACTTTTTTGATTATCACCATTCTAGTGGGTGTGAAATATCTCACTCTAGGTTTGATTTGCATTTTCCTGAATGACCAGTGACACTGAGTATCTTCATGTGCTGGTTGGCCGTTGTGTATCTTCTTTGGAGAGATGTCTCTCCATGTCTTTTGCCCATTTTTGAATTGGGTTGTTTGTCTTTTTTGTTGTTGAGTTGTAAGAGTTCTTTATATATTCATGATACTACATCCTTGTTAGATACATGATTTGCAGATATTTTCTCCCATACTATCAGTTGTGTTTTCACTTTCTTGATAGTGACCTTTGATGCACAAAAGTTTTTAATATTGATGGAGGCTCATTTATCTATTTTTTTCTTTTTTTGTTGATTATGCTTTTAGTATTAAATCTAAGAAACCATTGCCAAATCCAAGGTCATGAAGATTTGCCCCAAGTTGTCTTCGAGTGTTAGCTCTTATATTTAGGTCATCGATCCATTGTGAGTTGCTTTTTCTATGTGGTGTAAAGTAAGAATCTAGCTTTATTCTCTTGCATGTGAATTTCCAGTTTTTCTTAGCACCATTTGATGGTCTTTGCACCCTTGTCAAAAATCAATTGACTGTAGATGTTTGGGTTTATTTCGGGACTCTCAGTTCTATTCCATTGTTCTGTCCTTTTGCTAGTACGACATTGTTTTCATTTACTGTAGCTTGGTAGTAAGTGTTGAAATTGGGCTGTGTGAGTCCTCCAACTTTGGTCTTCTCTTTCAAGATTGTTTTGGTAGGGCCAGCCCCGTGGCGCAGTGGTTAAGTTCGCACATTCTGCTTCAGCAGCCTGGGGTTCGCTGGTTGGGATCCTGGGTATGGACAAGGCATCGCTTGGCAAGCCATGCTGTGGTAGCTGTCCCACATATAACGTAGAGGAAGATGGGCATGGATGTTAGCTCAGGGCCAGTCTTCCTCAGGAAAAAGAGGAGGATTGGCAGCCGATGTTAGCTCAGGGCTAATCTTCCTCAAAAAAAAAAGAAAGAAAAGATTGTTTTGGCTATTTGGGGCCCTTTGCAATTCCACGTGAATTTTAGGATCGCCTTTTCCATTTCTTCAAGAAAGACTATTAGAATTTTAATAAGGATTGCATTGAATCTGTAGATCACTTTGGGGAGAATTGCTGTTTCTTATTTTCTTCTTCTCCCCAAAGACCCCCAGTACATAGTTGTATGTTCTAGCTGTGGGTCCTTCTGGGTCTGCTATGTGGGATGCTGCCTCAACATGGCTTGATGAGCGGTGCCATGTCCACATGCAGGATCCAAACCAGCGAAACCCTGGGACGCTGAAGTAGAGAGCACAAACTTAACCACTCAGCCAGAGGGATGGCCCCAGTATCGCCTTCTTAATAGTAAGTCTCCTAGTCTATGCACACGGATTGTCTTCCCATTTATTTAGGTCTTTAATTTCTTTCAGCAGTATGTTGTCGTTTTATTCATGCTTTTGGATGCTATGGTAAGTAGAACTGTTTTTTTAACTTCCTTTTCAGATTGTTCATTGCTACTGGTTTTTGTGTGTAGATCTTGTACCGTGCCACTTTGCTGGATTTATTAGCACTAATAGGTTTGTGTGTGTGTATGGCTTCTTTAGGATTTTTGTCTTTAAGATCATGTTGTCTGTGAATAGAGATAATTCTGCTTCTTCCTTTCCAATTTGGATGTTTTTTATTTGTTCTTCTTGCCTAATAGCTCTGGTTAGAACTTCTAGTAATCTTGTATAGCAGTGGCAAAAGTGAACATCCTTCTCTTGTTCCTGATGTTAGGAAAAAACTTTCAATCTTTCACCATTGAGTGTGATGTTGGTCATGGGTTTTTTGTAAATGCCTTTTGTCGTGAAGGGTGTTGAATTTTTTTTTTTTTTTTTTTTGTATTGAGTTCGTATAGTTTATATCATTGTGAGATTTCAGTTGTACGTTGTTTCTTGTCTGTTACCACGTAAGTGCTCCCCTTCACCCCCTGTGCTCACCACCCACTCCCTTCCCCTGGTAACCACTGAACTGTTTTCTTCGTCCATTAGTGTATTCATATTCCACATATGAGTGAAATCATATGGTGTTTGTCTTTCTCAGTCTGGCTTTTTTCACTTAGCATAATTTCCTCCAGGTCCATCCATGTCGTTGCAAATAGGATAATTTTATCTTTTTTATGGCTGAGTAGTATTCCATTGTGTGTGTGTGTGTGTGTGTGTGTGTGTGTGTATATATATATATGACTTTTTCTTTATCCAATCATCAGTTGATGGGCGCTTGGATTGTTTCCATATCTTGGCTATTGTGAATAGTGCTGCAGTGAACATAGGGGTGCATATGCTACTTTGGATTGTTGATTTCAAGTTGTCTGGGTAGATACCCAGTAGTGGGGTGGCTGGGTTGTATGGTAGTTCTATTTTTAGTTTTTTGAGGAATCTCCATACTGTTTTCCATAGTGACTGCTCCAGTTTGCATTCCCACCAGCAGTGTATGTGGGTTCCCTTTTCTCCACACCCTCTCCAACATTTGTTATTTTTAGTCTTAGTGATTATAGCAATTTTAACAGGCATAAGGTGGTGTCTTACTGTAGTTTTGATTTGCGTTTCCCTGATGATTAGTGGTGTTGAACATTTTTTCATGTGCCTATTGGCCGTCTGTCTATCTTCTTTGGAAAAATGTTCATATCCTCTGCCCATTTTTTGATTGGGCTGTTTGTTTTTTTGTGGTTCACTTGTGTGAGTTCCTTATATTTTATGTAGATTAAGCCCTTGTCAGATATATGATTTGCAAATATTTTCTCCCAGTTGGTGGGTTGTTCTTTGTTTTGATCCTCGTTTCTTTTGCCTTACCGAAGCTCTTTAGTCTGATGAAGTCCCACTTGTTTATTTTTTCTTTTGTTTCTCTTGTCTGAGAAGACATGGTATTCAAAAAGATCCTTTTAAAATCATCAGAGTGTACTACCTGTATTGTCTTCCAGGAGTTTTATGGTTTCAGGACTTACCTTCAAGTCTTTGATCCATTTTGAGTTTATTTTTGTGTATGGCGTGAGATAATGGTCTACTTTCGTTCTTTTGCACGTAGCTGTCTAGTTTTCCCAGCACCATTTATTGAAGGGACTGTCTTTTCTCCATTGTAGATGCTTAGCACCTTTGTTGAAGATTAGCTGTCTGTAGATGTGTGGTTTTATTTCTGGGCTTTTTAAAATTTCTGTTCCATTGATCTGTGTGCCTGTTTTTGTGCCAGTACCATGCCGTTTTGATAACTGTGGCTTTGTAGTACATTTTGAAGGCAGGGATTATGATGCCTCCAGCTTTGTTCTTTTTTCCCGGTGGTGCTGTAGCAGTTCGGGGTCTTTGGTTGCCCCATATGAATTTTAGGATTCCTTGTTCTGTAACCGTGAAGAATGTCATTGGGATTCTGATTGGGATTGCATTGGATCTGTAGATTGCTTTGGGTAGTATGAACATTTTAACTATGTTTATTCTTCCAATACATGTCCGTGGAATCTCTTCCCATCTCTTTATGTCATCATCTATTTCTTTCAATAACGTCTTGTAGTTTTCATTGTATAAGTCCTTCACCTCCTTGGTTAAATTTATTCCTAGATACTTCATTCTTTTTATGGCGATGGTAAATGGAATTCTGTTCTTGAGTTCTCTTTCTGTAAGTTTGTTAGTAGAGAAATGCAACTGATTTTTGTAAGTTGATTTTGTACCCTGCAACTTTACTGTAGTTGTTAATTATTTCTAATAGTTTTCCAATGGATTCTTTAGGGTTTTCTATATATACGATCATGTTGTCTGCAAACAGTGAGAGTTTCACTTCTTCTCTCCCTATTTGGATTCCTTTTTTTTTTTTTTTAAAGATTTTATTTTTTTCCCCTTTTCTCCCCAAAGCCCCCCAGTACATAGTTGTATATTCTTCGTTGTGGGTCCTTCTAGTTGTGGCATGTGGGATGCCACCTCAGCATGGTTTGATGAGCAGTGCCATGTCCGCACCCAGGATTCAAACCAACAAAACACTGGGCCGCCTGCAGCGGAGCACGCAAACTTAACCACTCGGCCACGGGGCCAGCCCCTGGATTCCATTTATTCCTTTCTCTTGCCTAATTGCTCTGGCCAAAACCTCCAGTACGTTAAATAAGAGTGGTGATAGTGGGCATCCTTGTCTTGTTCTTGTTCTTAGAGGGATGGTGCTCAGTTTTTGCCCACTGAGTATGATATTGGCTGTGGGTTTGTCATATATGGCCTTTATTATATTGAGGTAATTGCCTTCTATCCCCATTTTGTTAAGAGTTTTTATCATAAACTGCTGTTGGGTCTTGTCAAATGCTTTCTCTGCATCTATTGAGATGATCGTGTGGTTTTTATTCCACAATTTGTTGATGTGGTGTATCACATTGATTTGCGGATGTTGAACCATCCCTGTGTCCCTGGTATAAATCCCACTTGATCATGGTGTATGATCTTTTTGATGTATTGCCGTATTCAGGTTGCCAATATTTTGTTGAGGATTTTGGCATCTATGTTCATCAGCAGTATTGGTTTGTAGTTTTCCTTTTTTGTGTTGTCCTTGTCAGACTTTGGTATCAGAGTGATGTTGGCCTCATAGAATGTGTCTTCCCTAATTTTTTGGAATAGCTTGGGAAGGATAGATAGTAAATCCTCTCTGAAAGTTTGATAGAATTCCCCAGGGGAGCTGTCTGGTCCTGGGCTTTTATTCTTTGGAATGCTTTTGATTACTGTTTCAATCTCTTCACTTGTGATTGGTCTGTTCAGATTATCTATTTCTTCTTGATTGAGCTTTGTGAGATTGTAAGAGTCTAAGAATTCATCCATTTCCTCTAGATTGCCCATTTTTGTTGGCATATAGCTTTTCGTGGTATTCTCTTATAATCCGTTGTATTTCTGTGGTATCCATTGTTATTTGTCCTTTTTCATTTCTAAGTTTATTTATCTGAGCTTTCTCTCTTTTTTTCTTTGTAAGACTGGCTAGGGGTTTGTCAATTTTGTTTATCTTCTCAAAGAACCAGCTCTTTGTTTCATTGATCCTTTCTACTGCCTTTTTTGTTTCAATAGCATTTATTTCTGGTCTGATTTTTATTATTTCCCTCCTTCTGCTGACTTTGGGCTTTGTTCTTCTTTTTCTAATTCAGTTAGGTGTAGTTTGAGATTGCTTATTTGGGATTTTTCTTGTCTGGTAAGGTGTGCCTGTATTGCGATGAATTTCCTTCTTAGGACTGCTTCTGCTGCGTCTCACGTGAGTTGGTATGGGACGTTTTAATTTTCGTTTGTCTCCAGATATTTTTTGATTCCTCCTTTAATTTCTTCAATGATCCATTGCTTGTTCAATAGCCTGTTGTTTAGTCTCCACATCTTTGTCTCTTTCTCAGCTTTTTTCTTCTAATTAATGTCCAGCTTCATACATTGTGATTGGAAAAGATGCTTGTTATTAGTTCAATCTTCTTAAATTTATTGAGGCTTGTCTTGTTTCCCAACATATGGTCTATCCTTGAGAATGTCCCATGCATGCTCGAGAAGAATGTCTCTTCTGTATTTGGATGGAGTGTTCTGTATATGTCTATTAAGTCCACTTGGTTTAGCTTTTCATTTAATTCCACTGTTTCCTTGCTGATTTTCTGTCTGGATGATCTGTCCATTGATGTATGTGGAGTGTTGAGGTCCCCTACTATTACTGTGTTATTATTAATATCTTTCAGGTTTGTTAATAGTTGCTTTACATACTTTGATGTTCCTGTGGTTGGGTGCATAGATATTTATAAGTGTTATGTCTTCTTGGTGGACTGTCCCTTTTATCATTAAATATTGCCCTTCTTTGTCTCTCTTTCCCTGTCTTATCTTGAAGACTACTTTGTCTGATATAAGTATTGTGACACCTGCTTTCTTTTGTTTGCCATTAGCTTGGAATATCGTCTTCCATCCCCTCACTCTCAGCCTGTGTTTGTCATTGGAGCTGAGATGTGTTTCCTGGAGGCAGCATATTGTTGGGTCTTGTTCTTAATCCATCTCGTCACTCTGTGTCTTTTCATTGGAGAATTCAGTCCATTTACGTTTAGGGTGATTATCAATATATGAGGGCTTAATGCTGCCATTTTATCGCTCGTTTTCTGATTCTCCTGCATTTCCTTTCTTTCTCGTCCCCTGTATTTTGCTCTACCAGTTGAGTTATGTGGTGTTTTTTTGTTTTCTCTTTATTTATTGTTTGTGTCTCTGTTCTGCTTTTTTGTTTAGTGGTTACCATTAGGTTTGTATTCAAAATCTCGTAGATAAGATAGTCCATTTTCTGATAGCCTCTGGTTTCCTTAGACTGAACCAATTCCCTCCCTTTCCTCTCCCCACCCCATCCTAAGTTGTTTTTCTCACATCTTATTCCACCTCGTGTTCTCATTTTGTGGTTAAAGTGACATGATTACGTTTGTTTTCTGTGTTTTCCTTCCCTTTATCTTTAATGCTGTTCTTGAGTATTTGCTAACCTGTTCTGACATATAGCTACAGTTTTCTGATTTTATCTACCTATCTCCTTACTCCATGCTTTGTAACCCCCTTCTGAAGGATGTTGAATTTTTATCAAATGCTTTTTCTGCATCAGTTGAAATGAGCAATAGAGGTTTTAAGTGAGGGAGAACCAGGGTCGTATTTGTGTTTTCTAAAGTCACTTTGGCAGCAGAGGATTTGAAGAGCGAAAGCCTGGAGGTAGAGAGTCAGCTCTTGGAGTCGTCCATGTGAGGGTTCAGAGGCCTCAACTCTGGAGACCCTTGGAATGGTTTGGGTGGGAGCAGAGGGAATGACAGAAGCAATCAGAGTTTAACAGATACAAGTTCACTATGCTTTTACAAATTTTGATCCTTCTTCCTGGAATGATATTTTCCCTTTTTTCTCCTGATGAACTCTTCATCTTTTGAAAGAAAGAATAAAAGACAACCTAAATGTAACCTCTTTTATGAAGTCTTTCCTAAACATCCTGTCCATCCATTTCCTTCTCTGTTTCCAGATGCATTTTTGTCTCCCTTGATGATAGCAATCCTCCTTCATCGGGTTTTCTAGCTGTTGGTCCGTCTCTCTCCCAGGGAGTGTCACCTCCCTAAGAACACTGACAGGTCCTATTCTTTTATTTATCTCTCAAACAGATGAAAATCACATCAAATGACGTTATCCTTACCTTAAATTCTGATAGAGGAGTTAAATTCTGATAGAGGAGCTAAGACGGGCAGGCACACAAAACTCGGAATCAAATGGTAGCCATTGCAGCTTTATAATAGCAAAGAATTGCAATAACAGGAACTAGTAATGAAAACAGAATGGTAAAATAAATTGTATTTCCTTGTGATAGATTATTTGACATGATGGAAAGGACTTTTAAACAAATATATATGTATCTTTGAAAGAAATTCACCAAAACACAACAAGAGAGAGAATGTTTTCTGTTTCTTTTTTAACAGTGGTAATTATTGCACACAGTTCAGAGAATACAGATGTATGTCAAATAAACCATCCCCGCCGCCCACAGTAACCATTGTTGATAACTAAAAGATCTCTGAGGACTTTTCTTTGTGTGTACAATTTTTTTAAGATTTTGTGTTTATATTTAGAAAGATAAACCTTACAAAAGAATCCTACTGTCAATTTAGCGGCAGCATTCTGATCAGTTCCTTGAGCGTGCTTAGAGAAGATGGGACTTGGACTCTTTTTTTTTTTAATAGAGTGGATAGCACTGCACAAGAGGTAAGAGAGATCACAGAAGCTATGTTGTTGGTCTTCTACCAGGTGTTTTTCTTTCTCTAGGCTCCAAAACTCCACTGTATTTTGGAAGCAGCCCATTTCCCAAACACCTCCCCCAAGAGTGGGAAGTGCACGTAATTGTGTACTATCCTCACGTGGGAATTACAGGGAGGCGAGTACATCCTCAAGACTGTCCATGGGTAGAGGAGGCTGCCTGGGAGAGCCCTGGACCTGGGGTCCTACACATGTTCTAGACAAGTCATTTGCCTGGAGAGGATTAGAACAGTAGATTTCAGACTGTGTTCCCAAGAGACCCAAGGGACCATGAATGTGCACCTAGGGAGCCACTTGAGTCTGGACTAGGGAGAGGCTGAGTTAGCAGGACTCGGCTTTGTTGCAGTCAGGGTGCATCAACCTTGTTATATATGAGGCTCTGTAGAAGATTTTGTTTGGGAAAGCTTCGATGCTTTCTTAAGAAGAAGTAGAAACCATTGATTAGGCAATTTCTAGTCTCTGTTCCTGAAAGAGCTTAACTAGCGATTGGAGTTTGTAGAGGGCAGTTTCTTTTCTTGACAACATTAAACCAATGAACTCTTAAGTATCAGATACTCTAATAGATTCCCTCTTTAAATTTGCCGTTATGCCTCAAAGAGAACCTCCTCCACACAGAAAGATTGCCTTTTTGAGGCTGAGGGAGAATCCTCTCGACACTGATTCTTCTTGGTCCTTGAACGTTTCCCTGTTCCCATTTTGCCTTTCTCTTGTCTTCTGGGCAGTGTTGGTGTGAAACTCACGTGCATACCTGCTTTTAACACCTGTGTAGAAGAAGGTGGGATGCCATGTTCATCCACAAGGGCAGCTGAAGAAGAGCTTTGTACACTGCATTCCAGTCCTGACTGGGGCTCATAGTGATACTGGATTTCAGAGCCAGAGAAACCTTATAGATAACTTTGTTCAAGAATAAAGGTTCTTGAAAGAAGTTCAGAAAGGCGAATAACTTGCCCATGGTCACCAGTTTATTGGTGTGATTGTATGACCAGGAAGTAGTAGAAATGTGTGGGGAGGAAGGAGAAAATTGTCAACAGATTTATATCCTAGTACTTTATCTGCCATTAATTTGTCATGTGACCTTGGACAAGTCCGTTCTCATGTATAAAAAGTTCTTATAATAGCTGATCTCAAGGTTACCTTCCAGCATAAAAACTGCATGGACTCTATCAAGTATATGCTTGTAACTGTGTTTTGAGGGACCACTTAGTAAATGGTCTTAGTAATTTAGTCTAGTTTTTATCTATGGGAAATACTGTTGCATTTTTAATATTCTCACTTATCAGGGTTTTGCTTGATCTTTATGCTATGGAGTCATTTTTTTAATGTAATTTATATAAGTTTTTAATTTTCATTTTGTTTTCTAGAGGGAAGGACTTTCTAAATTCAACAAGATCTATGAATTTGATTATCATCTGTATGGCCAGGTAGGTGCTGCAATATTTCTGTCATACAGCTGAAGTGTGCTTTCAGATCTATGTGCCATTTTAGTGTACATTCCTTGGGGTTTTAGTTATGGCTAAAAAGAGCAGCTGTAAATCCTCCCTAAATTGTTTGTGTTTTAAAGTTAGTTATCAAGAAGAATTAGCCTGGCCGTTGTAGAATATGTCACTGTCTTAAGAATAACTATTGTTGTAACCTGAAGATCCCTGATGACAGGTGATCATTTTATAATTTATAAGGAAGTCTCTTTTTAATAAAATATAGTCCCATCTCAGCTCTTTGTAACAAGAAAGAAGCTAATATACAGTAGTTTGAGGAAATTTTAAATGCTACAGAAGGCATCATGGTACTAGAATTAGAATGGTGATTGTGTTACTATGGCTTTTGGCTTTGAAGAACTGTATTTGTATTTGTTTCTTCCCAGTCACCTGCTTTTGGTTTTGTACACTATTTTTTTAGAGAAATTTTAGATTCAAAGTAAAATTGAGAGGAAAGTATAGAGATTTCCCACACACCCCGCCCTACACATACACAGTCTCCCGCATTAATAATGCCGTTCATCAGAGAGCTACATTTGTTGTGATTGATGGACCTTCATTGACACACCATAATTACCAAGAGATTTGTTTACGTTAGGGTTCACTCTTGGTGGTGTATGTTCTGTGCGTTTGGACAAAAGTATAATGACATATGTCCATCATTGTATCAGACAAGGTGTTTTCACTGCTCTGAAAATCCTCTGTGCTCTGCCTCTTCGTTCCCTGTCTACCCAGCAGCCACTTTTTTTTTCTTTAATAGAAGTTCCTCTATTATTTGAATGACTTGGCAAAATGTAATTTCTAAAAGACTAACTCGAATTTTGTTATCATCCAGAATGTTACCATGATAATGACGTCAGTTTCTGGACACTTGCTGGCT
The DNA here is from genome assembly GCF_041296235.1 of Equus asinus. NCBI lineage: Eukaryota > Metazoa > Chordata > Mammalia > Perissodactyla > Equidae > Equus > Equus asinus. The sequence continues at coordinate 2,618,493 of NC_091802.1, read as the reverse complement.
CATGATTTCCAGATGCAGTTTCGCAAATGGTCAGTACAATTCCTGGGGGAAGAACTTTTTGATTATTACAGTAAGGTTTGAAATACCACAGGAATTTTAAGGCATGTTGATCTTACTGTGTAACTTAAACGTAATACAGTTTTACGTCATTTAATGATGGGGACACATTCTGAGAAATGCATCGTTTGGCGATTTCGTCATTGTGCGAACATCATAGAGTATACTTGTACAAGCCTACATGGTATAGCCTACTACACACCTAGGCTATATGGTACTTGTTATATGGGACCACTATTGTATATGCGGTCCATCGTTAACCAAAAACATCATTATGTGGCGCATGGTGACTGAGTCCATTTGAGCTGTTGTAACAAAATGCCATAGACTGAGTGGCTTATAAACAGCGGAAATTTATTTCTCCCAGTTATGGAGGCTGGCAGTATGAGGCCAGAGTGCCGGCATGGTCAAGTGAGGCCTGCCTTCTAGGTTGCAGACTGCTGACCTCTCCTTGTGTCCTCACATGGTGGACGGCTCTAGGGAGCTCTGTGGGGTCCCTTTTATAAGTGCACTAATCTCTTTCATGAGGCTCTACCCTCAGGACCTAATCACCTCCCAGAGGCCCCACCATCTGATACCATCACTTTGGGGTTAGATTCCAACATGTGAATTTTGGGAGAGGACACAAATCGTAGAGACCGTTGCAATGACCTGGGATTAACTGATTCGTTGTGACTTTTTACTGTATGTTTAGAATAAACAGTCACTCTTAGGTGTGTTCTCCCCCAAATAACCAGAGCTTTTTCATGCAGCCATTGGATTACATGTATCCTCTTGCTGCAGATGTGTATGAAAGGATTCCAGAAGTTCTTCGCAGCTCCTGTTAATTGTCGTGGGAAGTGGACAGTGTACAGAGGGTCATAGCCTTGCTTTTAATCCTGGCATCTAATGTGAGACTTTTTTGTTGGGCATCTATCCATGAGTGCACTGGAGCAATTTTTTCTTATTAAAATGGAGGACTTTCCATCATGTGCTGAGGTAGGATTGTTTTGTGTTTTTATTTCTTTTGTAGGCAGAGCTGCAATCCCCTTGTCCTCTTTGAAGCAGAAATTGAAAAGTACTGCCCAGAGAATTTTGTAGACATCAAGGTAGGATCTGTTGGAAGATATATGGCACTGGAGTTGAACAACCCAAAATAATGGAACTGAGTGATTTCTGTAGTCTGAATGCATTAGAATTTAGAAAGAGAGATTTCCACCAAACTAAGTACCATGATTTAAAAAATTATTCCCACCCATTGTATAAATGAGGCCGTTTAAACTAAGTGGCCAGGGAGCTGAAGTAAGCCTTTTTATTAAGGGTAGTTGTTTAAGTAAACACTAGGAATAAGTATTGTTAAATTATTAATTCTAGGGGCCGGCCCAGTGGCGCAGTGGTTAAGTGCGCACATTCAGCTTTGGTGGCCCGGGATTCGCTGGTTCGCATCCCAGGTGCAGACATGGCACAGCTCGTCAAGCCATGCTGTGGCAGGTATCCCACATATAAAGTAGAGGAAGATGGGCACGGATGTTAGCTCAGGGCCAGTCTTCCTCAGCAAAAAGAGGAGGATTGGCAGATGTTAGCTGAGGGCTGAGCTTCCTCAAAAGAAAAAAAAGAAATTATTAATTCTGGCTCCCACCCCACCACTACTTGGAATGAAGAGACTACAAGCTATAAATGGTCATTTGACAGTAAGTTGTGAGTGCTCAAGAATCAGGGCACCTGAAGTTGGTTCAATGCTAACTGGGAACCCTTCTTGGGGTGAAAATTAGAGGTTAACTTGTTTTTGTTGTTGTTGTTTTGAGGAAGATTAGCTCTGAGCTAACATCTGCTGCCAATCCTCCTCTTTTTGCTGAGGAAGACTGGCCCTGAGCTCACATCCGTGCCCATCTTCCTCTACTTTATATGTGGGACGCCTACAACAGCATGGCTTGCCAAGTGGTGCCATGTCTGCTTGGCAAGCCATGATCCAAACCAACAAAACCCAGGCCACTGAAGCGGAACATGCGCACTTAACCGCTGCACCACTGGGCCGGCCGAGGTTAACTTGTTTTAAGCAGAACATAATCAGGACCACTAGAGTTAGAAGTGTGTGTTAGAGCTGCCTTTCAGGTTTCTTCATGCTGTATAGTTGTATTAAACCCTGTGTTCCATAAACTCCTTAATAAGTCTGTGACTCTAAGCTGGAGAATTGTCCGAGGACCTCCCATCCTTAGAACTGGTAAGAACAGTTTCCTCTGGTCTCTTTTTCTCACCGAGTTGGCACACTCAAGAACATCGTTAAGTGTTCAGTCAGATCTGTTTAGTGTAGAGGTGTAAAGTAAGTGCTCTGTTCTCACTGCTCTTTCCCCACTGGGAACTTCAGAAAACTCTGGAACGAGAGACTCGGCAGTGTCAGGCCCTGGTGATCTGGACCGACTGTGATAGAGAAGGTGAAAATATTGGGTTTGAGATTATCCACGTATGCAAGGCTGGTAAGTGATGCCACTTCTGAGTCGCTATACTTTGGGACCTTGTAAATAGATGGTTCTCCTGTATATCTGTGCGAGTGGCTGTGGCTGAGCTCCTCCCCCTGTCCTCTCCCTCCTGGATCCATCTATGAGTCTCACTGGCTGGGTATCCTGGAGCAAGTCACTGAACCCTTGGGAATCTCCACTTCCTCATCTGGAAAGTCAGACTGGTCTGACACAGTTCTTAGGGCTGCATGAGGACTAAATGACTTTACAAGTGGTATAGACCCTGTAGTCCAGGGCTTGTTATGTGTTAGGTCCAAGTAGATTGCCAGCTCCTTGAGAGCAAGAACTTTATATTCTGTTGTTTACAATTGTATGTAGAATATTTACAAAACAATGTATACACCATATGTAAAGTATGAAGAATAATTCTATGTTTATCGAATGTTTGAAGAATACTCTATTTGTTTATCTCCTATATTCTTTGTATAGTGCCTGAGTAGTAATAAACAGTTGTTGAAGTGAATGGAAATGGCTCTGAAGGGTTAGTGATTTTAGGTGCTGTGGAGGAAGGCCGTTCTCAGGCTTCGCAGGCCGGGGTTGCTGCTCCCTGACTGTCTTCGTGTCTGAAGCTGTGTGACTCCTGGGGTTTAAATACATCGACAGTCAGGAGCAGTATCTGTGTCCTGTGTTATTTCCGTAACAGGACACGAAATTCCCCCCAGAGGACCTTTTAATGAACAACATTCTTCTTTTCCCTAAAGGTCTAAGAGAGCAAGTGAGGTTAAAGTGGCAAAAGGCTTACCGGAGAGCTTTAGTTAACAGCTCAGATTTGCTCCACCATTATTTCTGACAACACTCAGTGTAGCAGTTATAGTGAAGTTTCCCTCTTACACGGCATACCGTTAATTTCACCTAATCATGGAAATCGGATGCCTCACAGCTTCTTGAACTGACTCAGCCTCCGTTCGGGTGGTTTAAGGAAAGCAGGCCCTTCATGATGAGCCTGGTGTGATTTGACTCTGACCTCGGTGACTCTGTTCCGCAGTGAAGCCCAGTCTGCAGGTGTTGAGAGCTCGTTTCTCCGAGATCACCCCCCGAGCTGTCAGGACAGCCTGTGAAAACCTGACCGAGCCCGATCAGAGAGTGAGCGATGCTGTGGACGTGAGGCAGGAGTTGGACCTGAGGATTGGTGAGGAGCTGGACCAACTCGTCTGATGACCCACATGGGAGCCCCACATGGGCTATTGGGTGTTGGGTTGTAGAACCAAACGTGAGGTTTGTGTGTAAATATGTGCACCTAGCTTTGACCTTGCAGCCCATCATTTTCTCATTCGTTCGTTCTTTCCATTCTTACTTTCCAGGAGCTGCCTTCACTAGGTTCCAGACCCTGAGGCTTCAGAAGATTTTCCCCGAGGTGTTGGCAGAGCAGCTGATCAGTTATGGCAGCTGCCAGTTCCCAACACTGGGGTTCGTGGTGGAGAGGTTCAAAGCCATTCAGGCTTTTGTCCCAGAAATATTCCACAAAATTAAAGGTAAATCTGGGGGAGTTGTTTATGGTATGGAACCTAAGGGCCTAGGAATAACCAGGGGCACCATGGAGCATCAGTGGCAAATGGCACTAATTAAATGTGTGATGTTTTAGTCTTGCTGCCCTTCACCCTACCCCATTAATGATATTCAGAATCTAGGTAAAGTTTACTGATCTTCTCTATATCATACTCCTTTGACTGTCACTGTAATACACCTTTTCCTATCTGTTATAGCATATGGCTTCTCTGAGTCATGGCCTTCCTGTTTGTCTTTCCCTGTTACAGTAACTCATGACCACAAAGATGGAATTGTAGAATTCGGCTGGAAAAGGCATCGTCTCTTTAACCACACAGCCTGTCTTGTCCTCTATCAGCTGTGTATGGAGGTAAGAAATATTTTGAAATCTTAATGATCCAGGAAAACCATTCTGCGCTTTCCAAAGCCACCCCATGTCTGTTGGCAGAGGGGATCTTGTCCCATTTTCCCAATGAACTGTAGCTGTCAGTTTGCATCTCAAGCCATCACTTTGTGGGGACCAGTGAGACTAGGATCCCGTGAAAAGAGCACTAAAAAAACATGGAAGGAAAGGATCTGTAGAACTTTTAGGTAAAATCAGAAATTTTACGAACTGTATAGCTGAAATCCCTTCCCAATTATACCATCACCAGAGGTGAATAAGGATCAGCTAGACCAGTCTGGATCATAGACCTCTGGAGCTGGAAGGAATTTGGACAGCATCTGGTCCAACTCCCTCTTCCATTCATCGGGTCATCAAATCTAGAGAGGTGAAAGTGACAAACAGGTGAACAAGTCAACTTCACACAGCAACACATGCTTGGAAGTAAAAGTAGGGTAAAGGAGTAGAGAATGGCCTGGGGCAGGGAGGGGGCTATTCCAGGTGTGGCGATCATGAAAGGCATCTCAGTGGTGACATTCAAGTGAGGGCCAGGGTGATTAGCAGGAGACAGCCACGAGAGGACCTGAGGGAAGCTTGTGTCAATAGAGCAGCACATGCAAAGGACCACGACCAGCTCAAGTCAGAGGCCGGTCAGTCACCAAGTTGCAACCCTTAGACTGACTGTCCGTATTGTGATGTTGCTTCTCGTCAGTCAGCACATAATATCCTGTTTTAACCCAGAGGCTGCACCCAGAGATACCTAAATAAAACTCAGCTCTCTGGGTTTGGTGAGTCAGTATGCCTCTTGGCTGTAGCCCACTGGCAGGTTTATTGATTTGCTAAGGAGGAGTCAGAACTGCTGAGCACCTGGTACGTGCCAGACACACTGTATGCTACATGTTAGTTTATTTAAGGGCGCTTGTGAGGGTGATGATGCTCTCCCCATTTTACAGATGAGGACGCTACAGCAAGTTAAGTAACTTGGGCACAGCATAGTGGAGCTAGTAAGGGGCAGAGCACAAACTGGATGCCAGTGTGTCTGACTCTTGAGCTCCTGCAGACCACGCTGCCTCCCAGGAGTCACCCTCTCTATCCAGTACTCCACTCTTTGACCTTGAAGATCATACAACCACCTGGTGTGTCTGTGACACTGCACATTTGTCTGTTCAATTAAAAATACCTGCCCTTTTTCTACTTTACTAGGATATGGTGTAGGAAGACAGAGGGGATATGGCAGAGGGGATACTTTGAGCTTGTTGTCAAGAGCACCTAGTCCTCAGTCTATCTGGAGTGACAAATTTAGATTTTTGTATACAAATATCCTCATTAACAAATCACTTAAACTGAGTTTTTTGTCCATTTTCAGTCTCTCAAAATTATGAAGTTGATCTTAAGATTAGAGTTCTCCAGCTTGTGTTATGTAATTTCTCCTATTTCTAACTCTATATTATCAGAATTAAAAAAAAAAATAGTAACACGATGCATGTGTAGATAGGAACTATACTTAGGAGATGCATAGGCTGTTGTATTTCGTAGGCTCTGGAGGAGGCATCTTAGGCCTTGTGAAATTGCCCCTCAAAGTGTTGGTTTGAGCAGGAAGGTGGTGATGGCGTCCATCACACTGTGTAGTATAAACCAGCATTATGTGGCGCACTCTCACGGGCTGGAGCAGGGGCCTCTGCTGGCAATGAGTGTGATCGGAATGCTGAGTAGGGCTTGTTATAGGAAAATTGGGGAAGATGCATCAGCAGGTTAAAGTGGTCTCTGCTTTTCCTGGCTTTCTAGGATCCCAGGGCGACCGTGGTGGAGGTCAGGTCTAAGGCAAAGAGCAAGTGGAGGCCTCAAGCTTTGGACACTGTGGTATGTTCTAGAGGGACTGGGCCAGCCCCTGAGGAGCTCTGACTTCCTGTTGTTGGGACCAGGGTTCTGCCTCAGACAGTGGCCCAGTGGCAGGAACCATCACCCTTCACAGGGCCGCAGAGGAAAATGCTTGGAAAAAACAGAAACCCCAAAACATGGGCCTCCTTGGCCTCTTAATGCTTTTTTTTTTTAAGTGAAGAAATGCAATATAACTACTTGAAGTGGGGTTTGGAAAACAAAAACAGGAAAATAAATCACCCGTCATCTTGTCATCCTTATGGGATCACTGATATAATCTTGATGTCTTCTCTTCTTATTTTGTTATTTGCTTATTTGTTATAGCATTGTAATTGGAATAGCTCTGCCTGGCAGGCCCAGAACTCTTTCTTCAGCAGTCTTTCTCCCTCTGTGTGACAGCAGTTGGAGTGACGGGGGCCAGACAGTTGTGAAGATGAGTTGTGTGATCGTGTTGTGCCCTCTGACTCACGTACTATACCCTAACGTTCCTGTTGATACTTTAACAGGAGCTTGAAAAGCTGGCTTCTCGAAAGTTGAGAATAAATGCTAAAGAAACCATGAGAATTGCCGAAAAGCTGTACACTCAAGGGTAAGTATTCTACTTTTGGGAATAGAATTTGATGCATCTTTATCAGGGTGAAATATTTTAGAAATAGAGCTTGTAGGGAAACACAGGCTGTCTCGATGGCTAAGCTCTGAAGTAGAATTTTGACATTGCCTTCTCTTTTCTGATACGGAAAAGACATTTCAAATCATTTATTTCCTAAAACGATTAATACTATTTACTATATACTATTATATTACTATATATTATATACTATTTACTATATATTAAATTCAGATCCCACTCTTACTGCTCAGCACCTCCCCTGGGGCCCTGGCAGGTGGCGAGCAGCACCTTCAGGAGTTGTTTGCCTGTTGTAAATGATCCTGCCTCAGGGGTCATGAGCACCCTGGGGCCGTCCAGTGACAGTGTGGTCCACACTGGCCGATGTGGCAGCTGCTTGCCACAGGTGATTATTGAGCACTTGAAATTTGGCTTATCCAAAATGGGATATGCTCTAAGTATAAAATATATACTGGGTTTTAGGGGGAAAAAATGTACGTGATCTCAATAATGTTTAAGGGGCTAATAGAAAATTTGAGATTACATGTAGGGTCCACATTATCCTTTAAGAAAAGTTGTAGAAGCACACAGTGTTGCACCTGTCGGTGCCGTGGGGCACATCGTGGGGTTGCTCTGTCAGACTGGCGCTAGAGAGGGCCAAGGATGTGCCTCAGGCCAGCAGCTGCTGGCAGAGCTGAGCTGTAGTGAGCTTGCCCTACACTGTGCTGCCTCTCTCATTGATCCTTTGGCTTCTTTGAGTGTCCTAGCAAGAGAGCCTACTGCTCCCCAGCACTTTAGGGCATCACATCTCAGAACTTTAATCAGTGTAGGTAACCTGCGTTACCTTCCATTGAGTTGGCTGGATTGGATCGGTTAATGCAGCTGTCACCAGGTGTTTTCAATCTCATTCGTTTGTTTATAGACCAGTTGTAGCAATTTCTCATTCCATTTGTTTGCCTTTGTTTTAGGTACATCAGCTATCCACGAACTGAAACAAACATTTTCCCCAGAGACCTAAACCTGACGGCGCTGGTGGAGCAGCAGACCCCGGATCCACGCTGGGGGGCCTTTGCCCAGAGCATTTTAGAGCGGGGTGGCCCTACCCCACGCAACGGGAACAAATCTGACCAAGCTCACCCTCCTATCCACCCCACCAAATACACCAGCAACCTGCAGGTTGGTTTCCCTGCCTGTGCTGCTTGCTGGAACCCGGAGGGAGGTGAGGGTTCAGTAGTAGGATTTGAATTTCCTCTGTGGGCTCTTATTTTAGGAACTAAGTGATTTTAAGATATCCCTTCCGTTTTGGAAAAGAGATGTCAGTGTTAAAATTCTCCTGTTTCACCATCTTCTGCCTGGCTTTCATGAAAGACCCCCATGGTGGGCTCTGTTCTCTATCCAGCCCCATTTCCGCACTCTGTCAGCTCCCTCTGCTGCTTCGATGATCCCTCCACACACGAACTAGGCAGTTCACGTTTCCTGTACCTCCTCAGCCCCCACACCCACATGGAACTGCTTGGCCTTCTCGATCCTTGTTAACTAGAAGAATCCTGTCTATCCTTCCAAGACCAGATCGGTTTCCATCTGTTCCCGAAACTTTACCATCACCCTCCTGTCATACCCCAGCCACTGCAGGGTTTCTACACTCAGCTGTCCTTGAGCGTGTCATGTTTCAGTCATTTTCTCAGCTGGGGAATGAGCTCCTTGAGGGCCAGAACTAGTCAGGCTTGTTTGGCATCTGCAGGCTTCTCGCAAAGCTAAGTAAATGTCTTTTTTTCTTTCTTTTAATAACATGTATTGTTCTTGCTAACTTTAGAAGTAATGCATGTTCATTTTAGACAATTTAGAAATGTAAAAGATTATAAGGAAGAAATAAATCACCTGGAATCTTACCTCCTACCAAGAACCACCTTTTTTCTATGCATGGGTGTAATACTCTTGCAATAAAATTATAACCTTGAATAGCTTTGTAAGCTGCTTTTTTCTGTTTTATATCATGAGCATTTCCCCATATGCTGAAATATTTTAAAGTATGATATTTAGTGATTGCACAGATGTACCGTGATTTATTTTGCCAAGTCTCTTTTCGAAAGATTGTTTCCAACTTTTTTTTAAATGAGATCATATTGGCTTATAACATTGTGTAAATTTCAGATGTACATTACTATATTTCACTTTCTTATATAGTGCGTTGTGTTCACCACCAATAGTCTAATTTTTATCTGTCACCATACATGTGTGCCCCTTTATGCCTTTTTCCCTCCTCCTGCCCCTCCTCCTTTGGTAACCACTGATCTGTTCGCCATATCTATGTGTTTGTTTATCTTCCACATGTGAGTGAAAATTCATATGGTATTTGTGTTTCTCTGACTTATTTCACTTAACGTAATACCTTCAGGGTCCATCCGTGTTGTCACAAATGGCATGATTTTGTCTTTTTTTATGGCTGGGTAGTATTCTATTGTGTATATATACCACATCTTTATGATGGGCACTTGGGTTGCTAGCATGTCTTGGATATTGTGAATAATGCTGCGAGGAACATAGGGGTGCCTAAATCTCTTTGAATTGTTGATTTCATGTTCTTTGGATAAATACCCAGCAGTGGGATGGCTGGGTCATATAATATTTCTATTTTTAATTTTTTAAGAAATCTCCATACTGTTTTCCATAGTGGCTATACCAGTTTTGCATTCCCGCCAGAAGTGTATGGGGATTCCCTTTTCTCCACACCCTCTCTAACACTTGTTATTTCTTGTCTTGTTAATTATAGCCATTCTGATGGGTGTGAGGTGACATCTGATTGTAGTTTTGATTTGAATTTCACTAATAATTAGATTATTGAACATCTTTTCATGTGCCTGTTGGCCATCTGTGTATTTTCTTTGGAAAAATGTCTATTCGTATCCTCTGCCTGTTTTTTTTTTTCAATTGAGTTAATGATAGGTTACAATATTGTGAAATTTCAGTTGTACATTAATGTTTGTCATTCGTGTTGTAGGTGCACCACTTCACCCTTTGTCCCCACCCCCCACCCCACCTTTCCCCTGGTAGCCACTAAACTGTTCTTAGTCCACATTTTTAAATTCCTCATATGAGTGGAGTCATACACAGATTATCCTTCTCTAGCTGGCTTATTTCACTTAACATAATTCCTTCAAGGTCCATCCATGTTATTGCAAATGGGACGATTTTGTTCTGTTTTACAGCTGAGTAGTATTCCATTGTATATATGTACCACATCTTCTTTATCCATTCATCTGTTGATGGGCACTTAGGTTGCTTCCATGTCTTGGCTATTGTAGATAATGCTGCAATGAACATTGGGGTGCATAGGACTTTTGGGATTGCTGACTTCAAGCTCTTTGGATAAATACCCAGTAGTGGGATGGCTGGATTGTATGGTAGTTCTATTTTTAATTTTTTGAGGAATCTCCATACTGTTTTCCATAGTGGCTGCACCAGTTTGCATTCCCACCAGCAGTGTATGAGGGTTCCTTTTTCTCCACAACCTCTCCAACATTTGTTACTATTAGTTTTAGATATTTTTGTCATTCTAATGGGTATAAGGTGATATCTTAGTGTAGTTTTGATTTGCATTTCCCTGATGATCAGCGATGATGAGCATCTTTTCATGTGCCTATTGGCCATCCGTGTATCTTCTTTGGAGAAATGTCTGTTCATGTCTCCAGCCCATTTTTTGATTGGGTTGCTTGATTTTTTGTTGTTGAGTTGTGAGAGTTCTTTATATATTATGGATATTAAGCCTTTGTCAGATATATGACTTGCAAATATTTTTTCCCAGTTAGTGGGTTGTTTTTTTGTTTCAATCCTGTTTTCATTTGCCTTAAAGAAGCTCTTTAGTCTGATGAAGTCCCATTTGTTTATTCTTTGTATTGTTTCCCTTCTCTGAGAAGGCATGGTGTCCAAAAAGATCCTTTTAATACTGATGTCAAAGAGTGTACTGCCTACGTTTTCTTCTAGAAGCCTTATGGTTTCAGGTCTCACCTTTAGGTCTTTGATCCATTTTGAGTTTATTTTGGTGAATGGTGAAAAAGAATGGTCAATTTTCATTCTTTTACAAGTGGCTTTCCAGTTTTCCCAGTACCACTTGTTGAAGAGACTTTCTTTTCTCCATTGTATGCCCTCAGCTCCTTTGTCAAAGATAAGCTGTCCATAGATGTGTGGTTTTATTTCTTGCCTCTGCCCGTTTTTTGACTGAGTTTTTTTTGTTGTTCGGTCGTATGAGTTCTTTATATGTTTTGGAAATTAACCCCTTGTCAGATAATTTGCAAATATTTTCTCCCAGTTGGTGGATTTTCTTTTCATTTTGTTGATGGTTTCCTTTGCTATGCAGAAGCTTTTTTTTTAAGATTTTATTTTTCCTTTTTTTCCCAAAGTCCCCCGGTACATAGTTGTGTATTTTTAGTTGTGGGTCCCTCTACTTGTGGCATGTGGGATGCAACCTCAGCATGGCTTGATGAGCGATGCCATGTCCGCGCCCATGATCCGAACTGGCGAAACCCTGGGCCGCCAAAGCAGAGCGCAGGAATTTACCGCTCGGCCATGGGGCCGGCCCCTGCAGAAGCTTTTTAATCTGATCTAGTCCTATTTGTTTTTTCTTTTGTTTCCCTTGTCTGAGTAGACGAGGTATTCAAAAAGATAACTGCTTTGAGACCTATGTCAGAAAGTGTATTGCCTATATTTTCTTCTAGGAATTTTATGTTTTCAGGTGTTACATTCAAGTCTTTAATCCATTTTGAATTAATTTTTGTGTGTGGTGTAAGACTGTGGTCTACTTTCATTCTTTTGCATGTGGATGTCCAGTTTTCTCAGTATCACTTATTGAAGAGACTTTCCTTTCTACACTGTGTTCTTGGCTCCTGTGTCTAAGATTTGCTGTCCGTAGATGTATGGTTTTATTTCTTGGGTCTCAGTTCTGTTCCACTGATAAGTGTGTCTGTTTTTCTGCCAGTACCATGCTGTTTTGATTACTATAGCTTTGTAGTATAATTTGAATTCAGGAAGTTTGATATCTCCAACTTTGTTGTAATTGATTGATGTAATTAGGAGTTCTATTGGCTTCATGTACTTGTATGTCCAGTTCCTTCCCCTGGTTTGGGAAGTTCTCAGCTACTGTTTCTTTGAACAAGATCTCTGCTCCTTTCTCCCTCTGAGATACCTATGATCCTCGTTTTACTTTTCCTAATTGAGTTGGGTGTTTCTTGAAGAATTTCTTCATTTTTTTAAAATCTCAGTTCCCTCTTCCCACTTTACGTGAAGCATTACTAGGTTTCTATCTTCAAGCTCACTAATTCTCTCCTCTGTAACGTCTGCTCTGTTTTTTATGTTTTCTATATTAATTTTTATCTCATTGTGTTCTTCATATACAGAATTTGTTTGGTTCTTTTTTTAGAGCTTCAGTTTGTTTGTTGAAGTATTCCTTCTGTTAATTAATTTCCTTCCTGAGCTCATTAAACTTTGTTTTGTTTTGCTTGAGGAAAATTAGCCCTGAGCTCACATCTGTGCCAGTCTTGCTCTATTTTGTATGTGGGTCATTGTGGCAGCATGGCAGACAAGTGGTGTGCGTATGTCCACGCCAGTGATCCAAACCCACAATCCTGGGCCACGAAAGTGGAGCATGCAGAACATTAACCGTTGGGCCAGGAGTCTGCCCTGAACTGTTTGCTGAGTTTTCTTGTTTTCTTTATGACAAATACTTTGAATACTCTGTCACTTAGATTGTAGTCTTCTCTGACTTCAGGTTTGGTTTCTGGGGAATTGTCGTTTTCCTTCTGTTCTATTGTGTCACTGTAGTTCTTCCTGGTATCTGTTGAGTGGACCCTCTGCCAGTGCATTTGTGGTAATAATCACCTTTTCTTATTTGGGTGTGGCTTTGGTTACTTTGCTTCTGGTCATCTATGCCTCATGTTCCTCCACTGACTCTCCGTGGACTCAGACACTGTGCCCCATGCACCGCTTCACTGCTGTTCCTGGGTTGTCTTGGGGTGCTGCTTGCACCCCTGCCAAAAGTGCTGGGTTTACAGGTGTCACTGTCACTGTCGGCAGCTTGGGGACCCAGGGACTTGTATGCAGTCCCTGCTGCTAGTGGAGAGCTGGTGTCAGGCTTGCCACCACTGGGGCCTGGGCCACTGGTTCTGCTATGGTTCTTGATGCTTCTGGTCACAGATTCCACCTGCCACTGCTTCAGATGTGTAACTGCATGGATCTCTCAGGTGTCCTGTTGTAGGGAATCCTCTCTTGGTTCATGGGTGTCCATTTAGTTGTAACAGGGGAGAGACAAAGGGAACAGCTCACCACCATGATGCTGATGTCACGCCTGTTTCCAACTTTTAGATACATGATATACTGTAGTTAACATTTGTATAGATAACTATTTGTGCAGATCTCTCATTATTTCCTTTGAATACATCCTTAGAAGGAGAATTATTGGATATGATTATGAACATCTTATGGGCTTTTGATAGATTGAGCCTCACTAAATCCTTGACTACTGAATTGATAGAAAATCACCACAAACCTTGTGTTCATCACATTGGTCTAAGACTGCCAGGCGCATCTTTATGTGTCTTATATACACGTGGTCTCTTAACTTATTATGCTTTCTCCTTCTTTGCTGCTTCACTTCCCAGTCTTGAGGGCAGATGACTCCCTTTCTTTTTTTTTTTTTTTTTATTTTTTTTTTTTATTTTTTTTATTTTTTTAAAGATTTTATTTTTTCCTTTTTCTCCCCAAAGCCCCCCGGTACATAGTTGTGTATTCTTCGTTGTGGGTTCTTCTAGTTGTGGCATGTGGGACGCTGCCTCAGCGTGGTTTGATGAGCAGTGCCATGTCCGCGCCCAGGATTCGAACTAACGAAACACTGGGCCGCCTGCAGTGGAGCGCGCGAACTTAACCACTCGGCCACGGGGCCAGCCCCAGATGACTCCCTTTCTTATCTTTGCCTGATTATTTGAGGTTTATTAGCCTAAACCCATAAGCACGCAGAACATTTGGCTGGCACTCCACGTTAGTGCGGGGGGCTGCAGGAGTGGTGTGCTCTGTTCTGTGCAGAACTTTAGGCTGAAGGGTGGCATTAACCAGGTTAAACTACCAAGGATGCTGAGATCCTTGAGAGGTAATATTCTGGAGGGAGTTTCAGGCTCTTTTCTTTTCTCTGTAGGGAGACGAACAGCGACTATATGAGTTTATCGTTCGCCATTTCCTAGCTTGCTGCTCCCAGGATGCGCAGGGGCAGGAGACCACTGTGGAGATTGACATCGCTCAGGAGCGCTTTGTGGCCCATGGCCTCGTGATCCTGGCCCGAAACTATCTGGATGTATACCCATATGATCACTGGAGTAACAAGGTGATAAATCATAGGTCCAGTCAGAGGTCAGAATCCGTGTCTCACCCTGTGGGCCTCAGGGAGAGGGAAGGATAGTCATGTTCCAAACCTGGTGCCATCTGATGGAGCAGGGCCTTGTTCTTTGAAATGGATGTTGTCTTCTGCCTGATTGCCACAGCAGGATGGTTTGACTGACGCTTCTCCTGCTTTCTGTAGACCCTCCCTGTCTATGACAGAGGCTTCTGCTTTCAGCCCAGCACTGTGGAGATGGTGGATGGGGAGACCAGTCCACCCCAGCTGCTCACTGAAGCCGACCTCATTGCCCTCATGGAGAAGCATGGCATCGGTCAGTAGTGTGTCGTCATGGTAACCAGCAGCTCTTGAGTGCTGTGCATGTACCAGGCACTATATCTCTTCTGATCTTCATGAGAACTCCAGTGTGGGTGTTATATTCTCCACCCCACTTTATAGCTGAACTGAGGCTTAGAGAAGTTAAGAACTTACCTAAAGTCACAGACTGTGTTATTAAAACCTGAGTTCGAATAACTCTACAGTCAATATTCTTAAGCGCTGCTCTGCACCATCCATATAAGGACATAGACGTTTCCCATAACTCAGAGGTCTCAGCTGGGAGCACCCTTCCCACGTCCTCTTCATAGACTCTATTTTTAGCCTTCACAGGGATTTTTTTGTTGTTTTTGTTTTATTTTTAATAAGGTACCAACATTTAAAACTAGAGAGATTCCTCATAAAAATCTGTATCTTCATCTCTGGAAGTATCAGAAGGTCTGGCAACCTGAGCCTTCACTCCCGCGTGGAAGCGGCCGCTTGGCTCTGCGTGGCAGCCCTCTCCAGATATGCATTCTCAATTGCTAACACTTGGCTTCGCTCACCTACTCGTTACGTGCCAGGCCCCTGAGGAGTCTGAGTTTGCCACCCGGCTGTTAGCCATGGGTCGCTATATGCTTAGCGTTTATTAAAACATGTCCCATAATTGTTTAAGAATCAGAAATCAGGTTTCAAAAAGAGAAAACTGGGCCAGAATTTTTTTCCCACTAAGTCCTGAGGCCCAGGGTTTACAAGTGGGTCCCTGTAGCTGATCTGCTGCCCCCTTGTCAGTTTTCTTCACGGCTCCAAGGATTGTCTCTGGCAAAGGTAGTCCAGAAGGGCCAGCGGCACAATGGAGAGGGAAGTGGATGGAGGGTGAGTGCGACTCCCTGGGGTGTCCAGAGCAAGCCGTTCCCTCTGGGGCACAGCTGCCTCATTAGAAAGTGAGTTTTGTTTGACTTAGGAAGAAGCACTCCCACCTGCAGTCCACTGGCCATCACTGTACTCTCCAGAAAGCCATCGGTTTAGGTAAAATTAGAGCTAGTTTACCCATCATGATTTAGTCATGAAAAATTTAAGGCCCTAAGAGCTAGACCTTGGTCTAAGGCCTGGGGATACAAAGAAGACACAAAGAGGCCTCCCCTTCAGGAGAAACAAACCAAACCAACACACTAAATACAGTGTAATGGGTTCTGCAAGGAGCAGGCGGGGACCTTAGCACCTCATAGGAAGAATTCCTTATGAATGAAGTCAAGCCCAGCATAGGCAGGGCCTGAGGAATGACACAGGAACAGGAAAGCACATGCCACTGTGGCGGGGGCATGAGGTGAAGGGGGGTTGTGTCATAGAAGGTGAGGCAGGGCCTGGTGCACCAGGCTGAGGGGTTCCAATGTTGGCCCCTGGTCAGCAGAGAACCATCTAAGATTTCTAAGGAAAGGAGCAATATAGAGCTACATTTTTAAAGAATGTTAACAGCTTTATTGAGATATAATTCACATACCATCCAATTCATTGATTTGAAATGTACAATTCAGTATTTAGTATATTCACAAAATTGTGGAACCATCACCACAATCAATTTTAGAATATATTTATCGCCTCACAAAGAAACTCCACACCCATTAGTAGTCACTCCCCGTTCCCCCTCGTCTCCAGTCCTCCCCACCCTAGGCAACCACTAATCTTTCTGACTCAATAGATTTGCCTGTTTTAGATATTTCTTATAAATGGAACTGTGCAATACGTGGCCTTTTATAACTGGCTTCTTTCACTGAGCATATTGTCAGGGTTCATCCGTGTTGCAGCATGTCTCAGGACTTCATTCCTTTTCATAAGTGAACACTATCTCATATGGATGGACCGTGTATACGTTGAAGGGATCTGTATGTTGCATAGCCGTTCATCAGTTGGACATTTGGATGGTTTCCATTTTTTGGCTAGTATCAATAATGCTGCTATGAACGTTTGTATACAAGTTCTTGAGTGGACATGTTTTCACTTCTTTTGGGTATATTCCTAGGAATAGAATTGCTGGGTCGTACGATAACTATGTTTAACCTTTTGAGGAACGTCCAGACTGTTTTTCACAGTGGCTTCACCAATTCGTAATTCTCCAGCAATGTAAGAGGGCTGAGTTTCTTCATATCCTCGCCAATATTTGTTATTGTCTTTTTGGTTATATCCCTCCAAGTGGGTATGAAGTGATGTTTCTTTGTGGTTTTGATTTTGTTTTCCCTGATGGCAGAGCTACATTTTAAAAGATCCCTTTGGCCACAGCATGAAGAATGGGGTGGGTGGAGGAAGAGGGCAAAAACGAGGAGACTGAGGGTGTTGTAATGATGCAAATGAGATGCTGTGGGCTCCAGCCATGGCTCTGACACATGGAGTGGAAGGGAAAGACTTACAGGAGTTTCAAAGCTGAAACTGACAGCTTTAGTGAGTAAGCAGATGTGAGAGAGAGGTGAGGTTGCCATTGTGGTTGGAGGCGTCGTACCTAGAATAGGATGTCCAGGCAGAAGAAGGTGCCTGTGGGACACCTGGGGGGGTGTCTGCATTAACCTGAGTAACCAGGGGTGGCTTTCAGGTACTGACGCCACTCATGCGGAGCACATCGAGACAATCAAAGCCCGGATGTATGTTGGGCTAACAGCAGACAAGCGGTTTCTCCCTGGGCACCTGGGCATGGGACTTGTGGAAGGTAAGGAGGAGGGTGCTTGCAATGGGTAGCTGGGGAGGCCATGTCGCTAATGTCCCTGAGGTGTCATTCAGGGCCATTAAACACTGCTCTTTTCCCTGCAGGTTATGACTCCATGGGCTATGAGATGTCCAAGCCTGACCTCCGAGCTGAGCTGGAAGCCGATCTGAAGCTGATCTGTGAGGGGAAGAAGGACAAATTTGTGGTTTTAAGGCAGCAGGTCCAGAAATACAAGCAGGTTTTCATTGAAGCAGTGGCTAAAGCGAAGAAGTGAGTGCCAGAGCCTGCTGTCCTGTGCACGAGGTGGTTCATCTCTGCTGCAGTAGACATCACTTTCCCAAGGAATGGGGAGTCTGGGGGGGCGGATTCAGCAGAAACCAGGTGGTGTGACTCCGCATAGCCCATGCCCTTTGAGTTCCTCAGTCCCTGCCAGGTCAGCTCATCTTCACCAGTGGTCTCGTTACTGTGCAGAGCTGTCCACATAAAGTTCCTCCCACTTCAGGTTTTCCTCCTGAGTTTTGTGTGTTCCTTTCCATAGAGCTTTGTCAGTATAGAAACAATAAGCAGAGACATCTGGTCCGGTTATTCTGGGCTGTTAGCTTTAGAAATGCCATTCTCTTGATTTTCTTTGTGTCTTGAATTAGTAGACAGCACCACCTCAAATATCACTGAACCCAAGTGTGGTGTGTGACCCACTTGTTCTCTGGGGTATTTGGAGGTGGCCAATTGGCAGCAGCATGTGTGCATTTGGATATAAATAACGTGTTTTCTCCTCTGTGCCAATGGTGAAAAGAACTACGTGAGCTAGTTTAAACGGAAACCCACACAGACCCTTCGGCAGTGTGTGTGTGGACTCTGTGCGGTCTTCTTTATTTGATTGGGGCCAGTGTCGAGGTGAAATCTAACCTGTAGCTAGATCACTCCTGGGAGCTACCAGGAGCCAGGAGTCAGAGAAGAGCCACGGCTGCTTGGCCAGCACCGTTCCCCGTCTGCCTCCATTCTCTGCATCAGGCCTGTGGCTGACCAGCCAGCTGGTTCCTAGGTCACACTCATGTTGTGTGCACATAAGAAGGTTGTAAATACTTTGCCGTTTCTTCAGATTGGATGAAGCCTTGTCCCAGTACTTTGGGGAAGGAGCAGAGGTGCCCCAGCAAGAAGCCATCTACCCAACTGTGCCAGAGCCCATCAGGAAGTGTCCACAATGCAACAAGGACATGGTCCTCAAAACCAAGAAGAGTGGCGGGTCAGTGTCCAGCTCATGCCCCGCCCCCTCTGCTTGCCCAGCACCTGCCGGGTTGGCTGGACAGCTCTGTAAAACTGTGTTTCATTTCTGTGTCATTCTTTAAAGGCAGGCCTGCTGTCGCCAGCCCCAGGACTAGGTGTTGGAGATAGAATGGTAGCAGACTCGCACCTGGCCTTGGAAGTGGGAAGCGCTGTGGGAACTTAGAGGAGGAGGTCCTGGGAGATGGCAGGGCTATGTCACCAGTGACTAGGATGTCTCTCACCCAGTGTGTGGAGAATGGTGGAGAAGCATGAGCTTCAGACCCACATGAGTCTGGGCTCAAATCCCACTTCTGCCACATATAAGCTTTGTACCCGAAGCAGCTTACTTAACTACTCTGAGCCCCAGTTTCCTCTTGCATAAACTCAGGGCAATGGCATCTACCTCTCAAAGCTGTGGGAAGGGTGAGGATTCAGTAAAAGGGTCCAGAGTCTAGCACCGAGTGAGACACTCAACCACACTGCTCTCTTCTTCTCTCCTACTTTTGGCTCTGAGTTGGATCTGAGCATCTCAGATGCCTTTCCATTTTCAGTGCAGTAGGTCAGAGTGGGCAGCTTACCCCGTGGTTAGGCTGCCCAGCCTGGCCTAGGGGAAGTTCACAGCAGGAATGGTGAGTGGTGCCGGCAGCCATCATTTAGCGCATGCCATTCCTGTGGCTGACATGAGGCAGGGTGCTCTGCAGTCATCATCTCGTTCTTCACCATAACCACCCTACAGGATAGGCGTTTCTACACCAGTTTTCTGAGAAGTGAAGACCAAGGCTTCGCAGGTTCAAGTGGCTCATCCACAGCTAGGCAGCCCTGGGGAGCAGGGATGGCAGGATTTGAACTTAAGCCTCCACGGCCCTTCACCATTCTGCTGGTCCCCTCATGCTGCTACGTGGGCAGGTGATTTCCCTAGCTCCTCAGCCAGCCGTCACTGGCCTGACTCCCCAGCTTTCAGAAACCAGAGGTCGGTGGGCCTGACCTGGCAGCAGGTGGCAGGGCTTATGTTGCGCACAGACATTATAGAAGCCGGTCCCACTGTAGGCTTAGCCTGTGCCCGATAGTCACGTGTAAGTGCTTAATAAACACTATTGATGGCTTTTTTCTTTGCCACCAGTGGGTAAATGGGTTAGTAATCATTGAAATACAAGGGGAAAGAATACTTGCTTCTGTGTTAGCTGTGAATTCTCCAAGTATTTGAGTCGCTCAGGGAGGTCTGGAGATTGTCTTCTGGAATTTACAACTCCAGTGTTTATCTGATAATTTCCATTTCTCAGTTTGTGGGTTTGCTCTTTCCACAACTGGGGTTTAGAGTTTGCTGGTTTGTTTGCCCTGGACTAGTCATACCCAGGCATGGTCAAAGGACATTGTAAATCACGTGCATGTTGACTAGTCCAGCCCTAAAGTTTCATGACCGGAAGACGTCAGGAAATGTTGGCCAAGAAAGACGTGGTATAGGTGTTCAGAGTAAAGGCTCTTTCCTCAGACAGATGGGGTCTAGTCCTTCAAGACTCACTGCATGTGCATCCTTGGGCAGGTTTCCAGACTGTTCCACGCCTCACTTTGCTCCAGTGTAACATCCATAGGATGTTGGGAGAAGGAAGTTACGGAGGGTGTGAGAACCCTTGGCGCTTGGCCCTGCTCTGGTCCAAGTGTTCGTATGTGGCTTGGTGAAGTAGAAAGCAGAGTCAGCAATAGCTGTTTCTTTTTTTAGGGAGTTGGAAATCAACTGCAGGCCAGTTTTTCTAAGTCATTCATTATCAGTAACTGTGTATCTTATTTAACTGTCCTCCAGAAAAGTGAGTGTCTTCCTTCATTAGCTGAAGAAGTTTCCTTAGCAGGTGGGCGCCAGCCTAGGAGTATTGCCCATCTCTCCCGTGGTCTGGTGGTTCCTTCCTGACCCTGCTCCCATGCTCCCCAGGTTCTACCTCAGCTGCACGGGTTTCCCAGAATGTCGCTCAGCCGTGTGGTTCCCCAGCTCTGTGCTGGAGGCCAGCAGGGATGGGAGCGTGTGTCCAGTTTGTCAGCCACACCCTGTTTACAGGTAAGCTGCGCGCTTGAGTCAGCTGCAAGACAGCCCCGGGGGCCTCTCCGGGGACTTTAATTCTAGGCACCTGGAGTGGGGGGAGGTTCGCCGCACTCAGCAGTGGCCAGGTCAGTGGTCCTAAGTTGTGGTCGTGCCCCATCTCCGCCTCTAGGTGTGGAAGCCCGCGGGGGCGGGGGCTGCCTCAGGAGGAGCCCTCGTGAAGAACCGCAGACACCCTTTCCCTGTCCTGTCCAGCTAGAGGCTGCTTCGAGGGCTTAGGAAAGTGTTCATGTTTTCAGTATCATTTCCAAGCTCCGGTCAAAAGCCCAGGGCCCTGTGGCACTGGTTCTCAAACCTTGTGGTCACAGGACCCCGTACACTCTTAAAAATCGTTGAGGAACCCAAAGAGCTTTCACTGTGGGTTATATTTTGTCAATATTTACCATATTCTAAGTTAAGGTGGAGATAGAATATTTATTAATTTGTTTATAACAAATGCGTTGCATACTAACATAAATAACATGTTTTTAGAATACAATACCTATTTTCCAAAGCAAAAAAATAACAAGGATGCATTGTTTCCGCTTTTTGCAAGTCTAATGTCTGGATTAGTAGAGGTGTGGGTTCTCATGTCTGCTTCCGCCGTCAGTCGGCTGAGTTTATTGCGTGCGTTGTAGCCTCTGGAAAACTCTAGTGCACACACGTGGAAGAAGGAGAGCAAAACAGATGTAACTTCTTAGTGTTGTTACAAAATAGTTTCGAGCTCACCTTGAAAGGGCCCAGGAGCCCCGGAGGCCCTGAACCACGCTTTGAGAACTGCTGGTGCAGGGAAGTGAACCTTTAGAGGCTTCTGTGTCTTGGTGATTCATTGGAGTCTTAGATGTCATCTGCCTTCCCCTTTGTGCTCTTGTGACGACTGGAGGGGGCTGGTGGTTGGCTGCTGCCTTGCTTGGACTTCCTGGGGTGTGGGGATGGTGAGGGGAGGCCTAGGGTGCCCACAGCCCTCTGTGGACCAAGGAGAAGACTCTTGCACCTGCTAACGTTTTTTTCATCTTCTGGCCTCACTAGGTTGAAGTTAAAGTTCAAACGTGGTAGCCTTCCCCCGACCATGCCTCTGGAGTTTGTTGGCTGCATTGGCGGATGTGATGAGACCCTGAGGGAGATCTTGGACCTGAGATTTTCACAGGGCCCCCCGAGAGCTTACCAGCCAGGCAGCCGGCCCTCTGGCTACCTTCAGGCTAGCCAGTCCCTGAACAGAATGGACAGCAGCCAGCACAGCCACCCCCAGCCTCCTGACACCAGGCCCACCAGGCCCTCAAAGGCTCTGGCTCCGGCTCTACCACCACCCACTGCCACTGGTGAAGGCAACGCTGTGACCTGCAACTGTGGCCAGGAGGCCGTGCTGCTCACTGTCCGGAAGGAGGGTCCCAACCAGGGCCGGCAGTTCTATAAGTGCAACAGTGGCAGTTGCAACTTCTTCCTGTGGGCTGATAGCAGCCATCTGGAGGCAGGAGGGCCTCCTTCCTCTGCATTGAGACCCCTGGGTGGCTCACTGGACCGCCCACCCAGCTCAGGGAACCACTCGGGTAGGTTTGGCAGCCTTGGTGATGACAGTGGTGGTGGCACGTCCTGCCTGTGCAGCCAACCTGCCATTACACGGACTGTGCAGAAGGATGGGCCCAACAAGGGGCGCCAGTTCCACACATGCGCCAAGCCAAGAGAGCAGCAGTGCGGCTTTTTTCAGTGGGTGGACGAGAATGCAGCCCCAGGTGAGGAGGACACAGGCCGTCCCCACAGCGGCACTGCAGGGGAGCAGCTCCTGAGCTGGGCTCGGGGGGTGGGGGCATGCAGGTCCCTGCCTGCGGTTTGCATGGTGGTGTCCACCTCAGAGACCAAAGGCAGCAGAGAGAAGGCAGGGGGCCGTGGTGGGACTGGGAGAGGTGTGGGTGGCCTTGCTCCTCCATCTCCTCACCTGATCACTTTCAGCAAGGTAATGAACGGCACAGTCTTCATTCCGGTTTAGAGTGGCTACCATTAATTGAGTAGCTTGCTGTGTGCCCGGCACTGTGCTAAGTGTACTTCACACGCGTCTTTCATCTTCATCAAGTGAGCATGTGATCACAATGTTACACATGAAGAAGGTGGAGCCCTGACAAAGGAAGTGACTTTGCTCAGGATCACACAGCAACACGGCCCAAGATCTGAACGTAGGTCAGCCTGATCCCACAGCCCTCTGACCCTCTAGCCCTTGTCACCCTTGCAAGATTATTATCATTGGCCTCATTTCTTCAGATGAAGAAACTGGCCCTGATATGGCTAGGAACCTGCCCAAGCTTACACAGCTTGGGTCTGGTGCCCCAAAAATGGGGATGGTGAGGACTGGTACCCGGACATTGGCTCAGGGTTGATCAGGTACCTGAAGACTCTTTGAAATGGTCCCTGCTCCCTCCGGTATATAGCAGACGCTTCAGCGTCTGAGAATGACCAAAAGGCCTGGTGGGGGCTTTGTTGCTGGACAGAGCTGGTTCCGAAGCCCAGCCGTACAACCTTGAACAAACGACTCCGCCTCTCAGCCTCAGTTTCCACCATAAGATGGGCACCTGCATACCTTTCTTAGGGTTCCTGTTTTATAAAGGAGTTTAGTTGGTCTCAGACTGTGATTCTAACACATGAGCAGCTCACACATCCAGGAAGAACCAAGAACTCTTGATAAAGGCATAGGGCTAGCCAGGGGGCCCAGAGATGGCCATTGCCGTGACAGACCCCCATTTGAAGTAGTCGGCCTTGCACACACTTCATACATGCAAGAGCCACTGGTGCCCTCGTTGGAAGCAAGTGGTGTCTGAGCTGCAGGCCAGTTGATTAGTTGTCCTGGGTAGCAGCACAGTCAGTACTAAGAGGCCTGCTTAAGGACTGGGAGCGGGGCTGGCCCCGTGGCCGAGTGGTTAAGTTTGTGCGCTCCGCTGCAGGCAGCCCAGTGTTTTGTTCGTTCGAATCCTGGGCGCAGACATGGCACTGCTCATCAAAACACGCTGAGGCAGCGTCCCACAGGCCACAACTAGAAGGACCCACAATGAAGAATATACAATTATGTACTGGGGGGCTTTGGGGAGAAAAAGGAAAAAAATCTTAAAAAAAAAAGGACTGGGACCTCGGGTTTCCTTGCTTAGAAGATGGGGAGCAGGTCGTTGGTCATAGGCCTGCTTGTCTATGCTGCCTCCACACATGACCTCAGACCAGTTGCTTGCTTGGTTACTGCTGTAAAAAGGGCGTAGGGCATGTATGAAGTGACAACAGCGCCCTTACCAGGACAGCGAGAGTGGGCCAAGACCTTTGAGAACTCAGGGTTCTTTAGGGAGACGCATCCGGGTAGTGTAAGGTGGTGACACGTCCTGTGTTGACATGGAGTGAAGGGAGTGCGGGCTTTGGGCTGGACGTCACTGCATGAAGGTTGGGAGGACACCCTCCACCAAACACTGGAACCTGTATTTCCTGTTACGTCAGTGTGTCCATTCTAAATTCAGCCTTCCCCTGACTCTTCCCACAGGGGCTTTTGGAGCCCTACCCTGGCCAGGAGGCAGAGGAAAAACCCAGAGGCCGGAGGCCAGAAGCAAAAGAGCCCGAGCCGGTTCCTCAGACACAGGATCCATGACCAAGAAACCCCGGAAGTGCAGCCTTTGCCATGAGCCTGGACACACCCGTCCCTTCTGTCCTCAGAACAGATGAGGGCAGAGGAGGGGAGAGAGGCCACTTCCTCTGCCTGCCCCTTTGGTCGGAAATAAGTTGTTTTCTGTAGGACCAGGTGGCCCTTCACTGCCCAGGAGGCTTTGAGGAAAGTGGCAACTTTTGGGGTCTGGCCTGCCTGTGTGAAGGAGTCAAGATCCAGACTGCTTTCTCGAGAAGTCCACCTCTGTTGGACAGTGGCCCTTTGCCTGGGGCTCAGGAATGATCGCAGCACTGCTGAGAAGTCATGGAAGCTGCTCCCTGCAACCCCACAGGGATTGTCGCTGTCAGTGTAGCCGAGAGGCTGGTAGCTAGAGCTTTCAGCTGTGGCTCCGGGACTGCCTTGGCCTCCCAAAAGCCTTCTGAGGGAAGGCCGGCACTGCCAGTGCAGGCTCTGGCCTGGAAGGGGCTTCCCTCCCCACACATCCCCATAAAGGAGGGTGTGATGCAAGGAAGTGGCACTGGTGTCTCTACAAGAAGTTTATCCTCCTTTATGTAGATGCTGCTGCCAGGACACGCATGTGCTCACATGCCTTAATAAAGAATTCCCCCCCTTGGTATCTTGTGGTGGGTATCTTGCAGTGTCTGGTGAAGATTGGCAGGAGCTGCGGGGACAAACACCAGCCAGTGCCCAAGGGACCTCTTGCCATCTACTGGCTCTGATGACTTCCCCTCCCAGCCCCGCCCTGCCTCCCTGTCCCCAGGGTAGGCAGTAAGCCTGGCTTCTCCTGGCCGCACAGTTGGTCTTGAGGAGCAGAGAAGATTGCCGCTGTGAATGATGCATAACCGTAGTAGCATAATTTTATGGTTTAGAAGATAAGCAGAGATGAGATGTGAATTAGCTAGAGTCACATTGCTAGTTGGTGAAGAAATGAACCGTTCTCAGGTCTTGGGACTCCTGGCTCCATGTCTTCACTTAGACCAATAGCTTTGTGCCCTGGCTGGGTGTCAGGATGCTTGGAATTGCTCGTGGAGGAGCTGGTCAGCGGGTGTGGGTCATGGCCCTGTGTTTGTGGGGGTTTCCCTTCCCTCCAGCCCTTGGCAGCCACCAGTCTACCTTCTATGGTTTTACCTATTCTGGACACTTCATGTAAGTGGAATCATACTGTATTTGGCCCTCTGTGTCTGGCTTCTTTCACGCAGCGTAGTGTTTGCAAGAGTCATCCATATTGTAGCATGCGTTGGTACCTCAGTCCTTTTTATAACTGAATGGCATTCTGTTGTGTGAATGGACCACATTATGTTTATCCATTAGTCGATGGACTGTTAGGTGGTTTCTACTTTTTGGCTCTTATGAATAATGCTGCTGTAAATATTCATGAATACTTGCTTTCAATTCTTTGGGGCATATACCTAGGAGTGGCGTTGCTGGGTCATATAGTAATCCTGTGTTTAACCACTAAACTATTTTCCACAGCGCCAGTTTACATTCCCACTAGCAGTGCAGGAGGGTTCCTATTTCTCCACATCCTGCCCAACACTTCTTTTCTTTTCTTTTTTTTTTAAATTATGGCCATCCTAGTGGTGTGAAGTGGTATCTCATTGTCTTTTTGATTTGCATTTTTCTCATGACCATTGATGTTGAGCAGCTTTTCATGTGCTTATTGGCCGTTCTGTATATCTTTGAGAAACGTCTATTCACATCTTTTGCTCATTTTTCAGTTGGGTGGTTTGTCTTTTTGTTGTTGAGTTGTAGGAGTTCTTTATAGATTCTGCATACCAGATGCATTTGTGGGTTAATCTTTCCACAGGTAACTCCTGTGTTTGCCAAGACTGAGAACTGCTGGATTGGGCTGTGCCAAGGTCAGACCTGGCTCGGGTCCTGACTACTGACGCGCTCTGCCTCCCCGGGCTTGTGACTTCACCATGAGCCTGCGCAGCCTCCTCTAACGGGGAGCTGTTCAACCCAAGGCCCTTTCTTGGAGGGTTACACTCAGGCCCAGGTGCGGTGAGAACTTCCCAAAGAGAACCTGTGAGGGAATTGTCCATGTCTCTCGGTGGCTCACTCAGGCCAACAGCATTCAGCGCAAGGAGAAACTGATCCTTCCCCAATGACGGTGATTGGAAAGGTTTGAACCCCATCTGCAACTTATGCAATGCAGGACTGAGGGGAAAACAGCCCCCACTTACTGAGCCCTGGCTGCGACTGGGCGCTAGGCCAGGTGGCTCACACACTGTTCCCAGCCCCCAGCCCCGCTGCAAGCCAGCACCTGCTGCCTGTTTGGTGGGAACTGAGCCTCTGACGGACAATTGCTTTCCCCCACAAGCAGCTAAGCTGGAGCAGAAACCAAATCTCTGACGCCGTCTACACCTCAGAGCTCTTGGAGAATCCAGACCATTTTGCATGCCCAGATGAAGAGCCCCCTGCCCCCATGGCAGTGGGACAGCCCCTGCCAGCCCTCGAGAAGAGGAAGCCTGGCCAACTTGCCCTGCGCTCTTCCTCCAGGCGGCCCTGCCTGCCCAGTCTGGCGAACAGCACGAGTGGGCCACCCTGCGCAGCTGCTCGTGCTTGAGGGGGTCTGCCTCTGCTGCGCGCTGGTCTTGGAGCAGCTGGAAGCTAAAAATAAGCGCCGTTTGTGGGCAGCCAGTCACTCTTGGAGCGCCAGGCTCAGTGTGCCCGACAGTGCCGTGCCACATTGAGCACGAGCTCTTGTGACGCTGGGCAGAGACCCCACTGCCCTTTGGGGTGAATTCACAGCCGCCTTTCTTTTCAGGGCCTATAGCAGCCCAGAACTTAAGATGTCAGACTCAGCAATCACGCACACTGTCTGAGTTCCCTCAACTACAAATGTGGCTCAGGTTCAACTCACAGCAGTGCTGCTCACCCCCAATGGCCGTCCCTGTGAGGGACAGATAGATGTGTGTGCCCCACCCCTGCCTTAGACCACCAGTGTTCATGCTGTGAGGCGGTGCTCAGTGTTGGTCTGGAGAGTTGGTTCTGAAATCACGCAAGTGAATGGGCCTGTGGCCCCAACCACCTGAACCATGCTGTCTGAGGAACCCGGCAGGCGCGCGAGGACGCCCCAGAACAGCATCCCCGGAGTAGCTTGTGTTGGCCTTCAGAATCCACTCTGGAGTTTTGTCCATACAGCCTCAGCTTCCTCAGTGAATTCAGTGCAACCAAATTGTAGTGTTAACTAGGATTTTCTTAGAGACTGTATCTTTATTTTTCTGATTACCAAAAAAAAATGTGCTTATGAAAAATGCAAATGTGTCACAGGCACATATGATGTAGCAGGTTGGAGGCCCCTTTTTTAGAGAACAGGACAGAGGTGGAGGAGTGGCCCTGGATTTCTGGCTGTGGGGTGAGCTGTTCCAACCCCTGACCCCGGGCCCAGTGCCCTTCCTGCCCCCAGAGGAGGTGCACATCTGCCCCTGCAAGCTCTGTGTCTGCTCCCGGGGGCTCCGAGGCCTGGCCTCACAGCCAGCTAAGCCCCTGTCTGAAGAGGAAGGGCCCATTTGGGACCACAAGTCAGGAAGTGCTTTCCTTGTGTACCTCGTCCACTAGCTCAGGGGCACTTGTCCTCGAGGTGGCTTCTGGCCTGTTAAGGTCTCCGAACCAGGAGGCTCCTCAGCTGACGCTGAGCTGACTTCATTTTTCCTCAGCCCACACCAGGCAAATGCGGCGAGCCACCCACATGGATGTTGCAGGTGAAGTATGAATTGCACTTCCATTTTCCACTCAAAGTAATAAAATCTGATGAAAGGAGCTTAGGAGAAAGCAGCAAGGTGGTAGTGAAGGCTGGTGGTGGGGGTTGGCATCACGTGCTTCCATCTCCCAAACGCAGCCGCTCTTCCCTTGCTGCCCCAGGCCCAGCGCATGCTCTGGGGCTGGTTTTCTGGCCTGCTGACTGAAGTCCCTTTGGAATGCAGTTTGGCAACATCCTACGGGATCTGAACAATGTTTGAACACTTTCCCCTTCCAGGAATCTCCTGATGACAAAGCTGGTGTGCACAAAGACTTTCTTTAGGGCTCTTTTTAAAAAAAAAAAACAAAGATTAAAACAGCTGGACAGGTCTGCTCGAGGGGATGAAAGGTAACCTCCCTTGGTAGCTGTTCTGCAGCTTAGTATTCCTAAGGAGACATGCTTTCCAGTGAATTCTCAAAAGGAACACATTTTGTACATGGGGAGACTTATTCTTGAGTTAGGGTTGAGGAAATCGGGTGATGTTTTAAATTACTGCATTTCTATTTGCCATTTTTGTGTTATCTTTCAGTCTGCACAGGCAGTCCTTTCATTCTGAGTAGGGAGCATCACTGCTCGGCCACAGTCATCGGAACTCCAGGCCTCGGGTCACTTGGTGAAGTCACACCAAGGACTTGGATGCTAAGTTATGCCACCACGACCTAAGTATGAAGACGTTTAGACCCTGGGCTGAGCCCACACCTGGCTCAGACCGAGTTGGAATCGTCCTTGTGTCAAAGGGGAGTGAGTGAAACAGCAGCGGCTTCCCACGCGGTGGCACAGCCCAGGACTGAGCCGGCCTGCACACGAGCTCCTGCAGAGGCTCTCGGCAAAACGCTGGTTTATGTCCAATTCTCTAGAAACCGAAGCCCCAGACATTAACCTCGGATGGGCGATGTAGCCACAGACACCTCCTTTCTCTCTCTCTTAGTTCATCCTGGTTTTTTTCTTACTGAAATCATGGTGTGAGGGGAAATCCAGAGATAGCTGAAGCAGGAGACTGCCACGGAGACTGCGTGTTGGGGCTTGGTCATCTAAGAAGAGGGGCTCTCGACCCAGCTCGCTTCCTGACCGCTGCCCAGCTGTGCCCACGTCAGCCCCTCACAGAGCCGAGACGCTTCATAACCAGCGGTCCCAAGGGGCACGACCTTGGGCAGATGCAGGCCTGGCAGCGGGAGCTCCTTGCTGTGCTTGGGCTCTGTGACGTTGGTCAGGGAGGCAGTGAGGCCCACAAATCTCTGGTTCGGGGGCGGTTTACCTTGTGCCAGGCACTGGGTTAACACTGCCAAGCCAGCAGTTACTCCTTAGAGCCGCCCTGTGAAGTAGGTATCACCTGGTTCCCCGTCTCACCGAAGTGAATATCAGGGCACACCCTCCACCTCCAGCCTGCAGCCTTGCTGCCACACAGCTGCTTGGTGCTCTCCACACACCGGGAGCATCAGGCCCAGGTGCAGCTCCTGAACCACGTGATCTGAGTGGCCCATGGCTAAGACAATCTCCTGCCCTTTGACCCTCGCCATTGCCTCTCTGTGCCGAGCCATCAAGCCCGTGTGAACATCACCGAGGCAGATCTCTTGTGACCTCCAGAAGCAGCCCATGGTCCTGTAGCCAGCGGTATACACAAGAATCTCAACTGTCCCATGTGACACGGCTCCTTGGACGAAGGAGGACTCCGCTCCTGTCCCCCTCCTTGTCCTGTAGTCAGTTTGAAGGGGTGGGGGGGCGCCTCAGGAAATATGATGGGATGGAGAGAGCAGCAGGATGGGAACAGCACAGCTGTGGTGGCTACACTCCAAGCCCACATGGCCCAAAACCCTTGTCTGTCAAGTGGTGACAGAGGAAGGGAGCCCCAGGTATGCTCCTGCGGGGACGCTGAGATGCACTTGCTTCCCTGTCTATACAAGGGGGGCAGTTTGCCCCCGACGTGGGCCACAAGGAGAGGCAGGAGAGATGGAGAGACCATGTTTCTCTGAAAACTGACAATGCTGGCAGAAGGGCTTTGGGCCTGCCCATCAAGAAAGCACGGGGGGGCTCAGGAATTGAGGCTCTGGGGAAGAAACAAAACCCTAACTAGTTGGCTCCTACTACCAAAGTGAGACATCACACCGGAACCTTGTAATCTTCTCCCTTCCACATAACCTCTTCCAGTTAAACCCTACCACCTCCAGGTTGATCCCAAGCTTCCAGAACTTCAAACAGCTGCATGTGAGAGACCAGCACGAGTCACATGGATGCTTGAAGTTTTCTTTTTATTCTTGTTCACATTCTTTGAGGCATAGCTTTGCTTTAGCAGGAAAGACACCAAAGACGAGAGGGACGCCTGGGAAGGGAGACAAACCCTCCCGCCCCTAGCTCCCGCCTTTGCCAGACTTCAGTGAGAACACAGAAGTCAGCTGAGAGCAGTTCCTGTTGGCACTGCAGAGGCCGGGCCTGCACACCAGGCCTCTCCGGGAGGCCCTGGGCCCTGCTCTTCAGCCAGGCCCTGTAGCAGCTAGTGGGACACCCCTGGCTCTGGGCAAGACGGGCAGCACAAAGAACCTTGGCTCCCCAGGCAGGGAAGGGGGCTCTCCCAGGGGCCTCCACTGCCCAAAGAGAAAACTCACAGGGGCCGGCCCAGTGGCACAGCGGTTAAGTGCACACGTTCTGCTTCGGCGGCCCGGGGTTCACCGGTTTGGATCCTGGGTGCAGACATGGCACTGCTTGACAAACCATGCTGTGGCAGGCATCCCAAATACAAAGTAGAAGATGGGCACGAATGTTAGCTCAGGGCCAGTCTTCCTCAGCAAAAAGAGGATTAGCAGCAGATGTTAGCTCAGGGCTAATCTTCCTCAAAAAAAGAAAAACTCGCCTAGTTGGAGAGAGGAGGGATTTTCCCCGAGATATGAGGTGAGCAGCACGTCAGGCTGAGCCTCCACTCCAGGCTAGAGGAGGGAGCTCGACAAGCAAACTAGGCACACAGTGGACATCAGAAAACACCAGCCTTTACATCAGCCACAGAGCTGTATTCCAGGGGTACCAGGTGACCCTAGCTCTTGGGCGACAAAACACATGGTATTTACCATCCAGCACCAGAAGCCTGGAAATGCCTGGAGCTGGCACCCCAGAGAGCGCTAACGCAGCCTCTCAACAGAAAACAGAGCTGGCCTTATCCCCCGCCGAGAACTGCAGAAGCTGTGTTGTCAACAATTCACTGCTGGTGATGAAGGACTGAGCCCAAGGTCCTGGGGCTGGCCCCGAGGGCGTGAGCAGCGGGCACTCCAGGCTGTGCTCAGGTGACAGCAACCCAAGCTCTCTCGGGGCTCCAGTGACTGTAGCCGACACACAAGCCAACCCCATGAGCTTAGGAAGCTCTCTTCTTTATTCTGGCTAAAAGCAAGAAAAGTGCTTTCCAAATTTAAATTCCTGGAAGGGAGGCATTCACAGCTCACCAGCATCAGAACACACGCCGGCTGCCCTGTCCCCACCCACCTAGAGCAGCCACTCAGGGGCCTGCAGACCGCTGTACAGTGCGTAGCCAATGTCATCAATCTCCTCCTCGCGCAGGCTGCTGAAGAGGTTCACGCCCGGGTTGAAGTGGCAGGGCAGGCTGGCCCGCTCTAGGCCGCTGATGAGCAACTCCAGGGCCTGCAGGAAGCGTTCCCCCAAGGCCGCCTCGGCCCAGTCCACCTCTTCCTCCCCAAGGCGCAGAACCACCTGGGTCAGGTGGCGCCGGCCCAGCCGGCTCAGGGCCGGGTGGCTGTGGCAGACCCCACACAGCAGCAGCAGCAGGCGCCGGCGGGTCCCCGTATCATGGTCATCCAGAGCCCGCAGCCTGGCGGCCTCTGCTGGGTACAAGTCCTGCAGCCAGAGGTTCCCAGCCAGCCCCTCCAGGGGCCAGGCCAGAAGGAGGCGGTCTTCGGCGTCGGTGCCAGTGACCGCCAAGAGCACCGCAACATTGAGCTCCAGGTGCTCGTGCTGCACCTCAAGCAGCAGCTCCTCTGAGGCCACGCTGGGCCGGATCAGGCACCCAAGAAGGCTGCCAATAGCTGGCCAGTTGACAGAGGTGGCCAGGGCCTTGCGGAGCAGCTCCAGCAGGGCACGGGAAGAGAGGTAGCCACCCACCAGGAAGCGGTCCCAGGGGCTGCTCCCTCGGGAGCGGAACTCAAGCTGAGTCCTGTGCACGGCCCAGCAGCGAGGGTCTCTGGCCACAGTGTCCACACCAGGTACCAGGCTCCACAGGCCCGGCTCCAGCACCAGGGGAACCAGGAGACGCACGCGGTCAGCAAGCCCCGCCTGCAGCCCGTCGTAGAGGGGCCCGCTGGGCACAAGCGCCCCGAAAGGCAGTTCTGGGAACTTGTTCCGCAAGTAGGCCTGCAGCTCAAGGGCAATGTCACCGGCCAGCTGTTTGGCCAGAGCCACATGGGCCACTGGGATAGTCACGTGGTCCCGCTCAAATGCCAGCAGCTTCTCCTGGAACGTGAGGCACAATGGTGCTGGGGAACTACAAGGAGGTGACATCTGAGGATGGTCATCTGCAGGCCCCTCTGCAGAGTGAAAGGGCCAGGGGACGTGTCAGAACGCTCCGTGATGAGCCAAGAAAGTACTACCCGATTACTAGCTGTGTGCCGTCCCTCGGCCTCATTTTCTTCACCTGTAAAGTGACCACCTGAGAAAGCACTTAAAGCCCTCACGTATAGTGATGCCTGATGACAAATTCTCATCGCCCCAGCTGCCCAACACCCTGGGGCTAAAACAGCTTTATGTAGAGTGGGAGACAGGCCCTGGACCTCAATTTCCCCACCTCACCGCCTCCCCCCACTGTCATAATGCTGCTGCCTTGCTCCAGTCCCACCCTCCCACTCCACATGTTCTGGTAGCTGAAGCCTCAGCACCACCCAGGGGGTAGGAGGGTGGGGAAACACGCGTCATTAAACACATAGGGAGCCCAGGGTCCTGGAGGAGCAGGCACCTACACCGGTCGCATGGTCTGCCAGTGGTGGAGCCTGGGCTGCACCTCCCAAATGTGACCACCAAAGGGGTACTCACCCAGGTCAGAGGGGAAGGAGTGCTACTCACCTGGGGCGGAGGGGGAGGGGGGCAGGGGTGACAGGGGCTGACTGAGGGCAGCAGGTGGGGGCCGGGGCTGTAGGCATGGTGTGGCCTTGAGCAGGCTCAGTTCCTTCCAGCTATCCTCCAGGCATGTGGTGTCCCCCTTGGCTTCATCCTCGTCCCGTGGGCTGGTGGCCCTGTCAATGAGCTGCAGGCAGAGACACATAAGAGCATCCAAAGCCTGGGCGGCTTTGACAAAGCTTAGGGCAAAGCCAACCAGGTTGCTAGGGTAGAGAAACAGATGCCAGCTTTGGGCAGTCCTGCCCACCTCTTGGGGCCTGGCAGCAGGCCCCAGCCCTGTCGTCCTCTGGGAGCCCCAGGTGTAGCCAGCCCAGCCTGGCCTTACCCGCTTCACAGCGAGGGTGGCAATGCCCAACACGGCAGCTCCGCCCACACCCAGCACCAGACGGGCATTGGCCAGGAGGAAGTCCACAGCACTGCCCAGCACCTCATCGTCACGCCGCTTCCCCCGTTTCTGGGAGAACTCTGCCATGGTCTTCTGTCTGTAAGAGAGCCAAGGTGCAGAGATGGCTTGGTGGGGACGGCCAGGCTGGCAGCAGGGCAGGTGTGGGCACGTGCTCTAGCTGCCGCCATGCTGGGGTCGCTGAATCAAACCCACACGTGAGGTTCCTGAGGATTTCTCAGGAGAAAGGAGCCATTTACTGGGAGGAGATGGGGAGCTGCCTGAACCCCCTCCCCCAAACAACTGACTCACCCCTGCAAAGGGGAGCTTGCACAGGAAGGCCCTGAGGCCTGTGGCAGGTCAGAGAAGGGGGCCCATCTCCCTAATCCCACCCTCGAGGACCCCTAACATCACCAAAGACCGTGAGGTGGGTCTTATCACCAGCATTCACAATTTACAGAGAAACAGCTTGCCAAACCACACAGTGAGTGGTGGGGTCTCAAAGCCTCCAGACTCTCGCCCACCCCCATGGTCCGATCAGGCTCCTGAGGCCTATGGTCAGGTCCTAGAGGCTGTCTCACCCCGGTTCCTAACCAGGGCTGGGCACAGCAGGAGGAAACCAAGGCCCAGAGAGGACCACAACTCAGGGTCCCAGACAGCCTGCCCTGGAGGGCCTCTCAGACCTTCGGCGGGCCCTTGGTGAAGCTCAGGGAGCCACAGCTACCCTCCAAATCTCGACAGGGCCGCCCCCAGAGGCAGAACTACCAAGTCAGAGAACAGGATGAGACAGAACTAGTAAGATGGCCCAGGCTGAGCTTGGGGAGGGGAGGCCAGGAGCTGCCTGTCAACAAGTATGTGTCAGTCAAGGCTGACAGCCCGCTGTGGGGGCAGTGAGCAAGGTACCTCTCAAGACAAGACTCCAAACAGAGGACCAGCACACTATCCTGGATGGCGGTCTCTGTGGGTGTCTCGGGCTTGGGACACTGGGGGGGCAGGGGGGCTGCCCTCAGCTGCTGAGACCAAGCAACAAAGAAGGTAAGCTGAGGGCCTGAAGCCCCAGCTGTCTGCTCACCTGTAGAATGGCACAGGCTGCCACAAGGAAGGGTTACAAGTGCAGAGCCCGGAAGTGTGGGGCTGTGTGAGACTAGACGGGCCAAGCTCTTGGGCAGGGGAAGCAGTCCACCAAGCCCCAGCCTCGGATTCCTCCAGGGGACCCCTGCCCTCAAGCCCTGAGAGCGGAGGGGGTGTGACCAAGGGCCAAGTTTAGGGTAAGGGGACAAGCTCAGTCAGACACCAGGCAGAACTGTCTTGCTGAGGACGCCTTGAGCAGATGACCGTGAGCTCAGAGCCAGCTTGGACACCAAGGACTTCCGCCCTCCCTGCTCGGCTGTGGGTGGCCGGGGCTCAGTTGCCAAGTGAGGAGATGCCTGGAGCAGCTGAAGCCTGAAGCACTGCAGGATTCAGCGCCAACACCCGCCCCCCGAATCGCCCATGCTAAAAATAGAACAAGAGGGCCCAGGGTTGGTCAAAGGCTAGCCGGGTGACCCAGCACAGCCCTGCAACCAGTTTCAGTTTCCTCATCGATGATCAATACTACCACCTGCCTCCAGCGGGACCAGGAGTCCACTTCGCAAACTGCAAAGCGCTTTAAATACCTCCACCTGCCTAACTTGGGACTCAGCCCGCCCCAACCCGCAGCCTGCTCTGGGAAGGGGGAGAGGGCGCGGGGGTTTAAAAATAACCCGGCTCCGCGCAGCCGGGCCCCACAGCGCTCTGGGACGCCTCCTCTCCGCCCCCTCGGCCGCCAAACCCAGGGCCGGGGCGGAGCGGCGGCGCAGCAGCTGCGGGGTGGGCCTCTCAGTTCACGGCGGGGGACACCGCGGCCCCGGGGCGTGATGTACCCAAGACGGGAAGGGGCAGGGTGAAAGCAGAACGCGGGCCTGGGGCCCAAAGCCCCTCGCTCCCTCCCGGGCCGCGACCGCGGGCCCCAGCGGAGGCCACGCCCCCGACCTGCGTCCGGGGCGCGCTCCAGGCCCGCGGCTGATGCCGGGGCCGCCCCGCCGCGCTCCGGCCGTACCTGCGTCGCGGCTTCAGCGGACCGACCAGCAGACGCGGCGGGCCTACTCGGGCCCCGGACCCCGGACCTGCCTGATAATGGAACGTGGAGGACCCGGGAACCGAACTCCGAGGCCCCCGGGGCGGGCGCTGACCCCGAGGCACGCAGACGAGCAGGCTCCAGGCCCAATCGGAGCGCTCGAGGCCCGCACTCACGTTCCAAAATACTACGCGGCTCAGCCAATGGCGGCGGGCCACGCCCCCTGGCCGTCCTGTGCGCTCCCTCGGGGGCGGGGCGCTCCGACGCACTGCGGATTTAAAGGCACAGGCACCCGTTCCGAGGCCGGGTGGTGTGAATGGTGTGACCCAGTGCGGGGTGAGCCAGCCCCCAGCTCCCGCCGTGACGCGCGTGCTGTTGTACCGTGAGCCTCCCGTGTGGAACCAGCTGTCTGGGCCCACGTTCCTTCCGGGGCCCGGGCAGACAGCCGCAGGTCGCCTCTGGGAGAGCGCCTTGGCGGCCCCATTGTTCTTATCTGTTGCTCCGCCAGGCACACGACAGGACTAAGGGTCTACCCTGCCACCTGCTCCATGTGACCTTGTGCGGGCCACCTCTCCGCCTGCGCCTCAGTCTTTTCTCTTGCGAAATGGGGACCCCAGACCCCTCCACCCCTGCGAAGGATGTTGTGCATATAACCTCTGGCTCATCCAGCGTTTGTTTATGGGGCCTACTACGTGCCAGCCGGGGGGCGAGCGCGCAAATAATGAGCGGACGGGGAGGGGGTGTTGACTGTAAGCGGGAACGATAATGCGCCGCTTATTGAGCGCCTGCTGTATGCCGCGAGCCACACATGCGTTTGTTCATTTGTTCCTGACAACAGTCTTGGGAAGCACTTCACAGATGAGGAAACTGAGGCAGGAGCAGACCTGGGGCTTGCCTAGGGCTCTAGGACCCAAGGACTCAGGCGTCCTCCTACCAGTCGTTGCCATGCAGGGCCCAGCAGGCAGAGACAGCCTCCCCGGGTCCCCGCGCCCCGGGACTGGGTGCAGAATCTCCCGGGGCCGCGCCAACTCCAGCCGCTTCAGCAGCGCCGGGGCCAGTGGCGGGACCTGCGGGGCGAGGGGCGCGCAAGCACAGGGGGCGCCCGGCCTCCTCGGGGCCCCTCCAGTCACCCAGCAGAGGGGGGACCGCGGCCGGGGAGGCCCGGAGAGGGGCGCGCGGAGCCCGAGGGCGCGGTCGCCCCGCCTCCCCGCCGGCCGCGCGGGGCGGGCTGAGAGGCGGAGCGGGCGCTGGCTCAGCCCGGGCGCTCCCCGCTGCCCCCGCCCGGCCGGCCGCGCAGCGACAGCGGCGCCATGGAGGCTACCGGGGTGCTGCCGTTCGTGCGCGGCGTGGACCTCAGCGGCAACGACTTCAAGGTGAGCCGGCGGCCGGCGGGCCTCCCTCCAGGCCTCTCTTCCGCTGCGCCCCGCGCGGTCTCCGCCTCCTGCCCCGCGCGCTCGGGGCCTGCGCCGCCCCGGCCTGGGGCGGGCCCCGGTGGCGCTCTCCGGGGCCCAGGCCCCCGCCGGACCGACCCTG
The DNA here is from genome assembly GCF_041296235.1 of Equus asinus. Taxonomy (NCBI): domain Eukaryota; kingdom Metazoa; phylum Chordata; class Mammalia; order Perissodactyla; family Equidae; genus Equus; species Equus asinus. The sequence goes on along the minus strand of NC_091802.1, from coordinate 2,581,402 downwards.
AGGCCCCGCTCGAGGTCTGCGCGGGATGGCCGGGGCCGACGCGGACGCCTGGGCTGGAGTCGCGCTGGGGCGCGCTGCGACCCCCACCCCCTGCCCCTTCCCGGGCTGTGGGCCCCGCCCGGGCCGGAGAGTGGCCCGGCCATCGGGGAGCCTGTACTCCTCCCGGGTCCTGCTTCCCCACCCCTCTGAGGTCACACGCCCAACGCAAGCCCTGACTCACAGCCGAGCCGCTGGGGCGGGTCTGGAGCCGACTCATCACTGTCCTGTCCCCGCCACCCCATCCTGTGTGGTCTTGGGCAAGTCACTTCCCTTCTCGGAGCCTCGGTTTTCTCCTCCGGTGAAGAGGCTTTAAGTCACCCTCTTGGAGGCCTGGTTTAGCTTGTTTGGAGAGCGTCAGTCAGGCGTGTGCGGCCTGGCGGGCAGCTGTCTGAGCAGCTGCTGGACTGAGAGCCCAGGGTCACAGGAACCCGAGCCCAGCCTGCCGGCACTGGGTAGCAGTTCTGGAGTCAGGCATGAGGTGGGAGCCCTGGTGGCCAGAGAGGAGGCAGGGCAGGAGTGGAGCTGAGAGCTGGCCTGGTCCTGGGAGGGGCAGCCCGGCTGCAGTGGGCAGCCCACAGACTCAGGCTGGGTCGTGTAGTGTCAGCCCGGCTCTGGAGGGTCAGGGGCCTAAGCTTTGGCTGGGGTCAGAGGTCCGGCCAGGGCCAAGGAAGCAGGCAGGTTCTTCCTGCATTCACCAGCGTGTGCACACACCTTTGACCCCATGCACGGGCAGCCACACCACTTTCCTCTGCCTCCATTCCTACCATCATCACCTGGGGTCTCCATATGTCCTCTCCAGACTGGGAGAGTCTGAGTCACTGGCCAGGAATGTGGCCACAGGGGGAAGGGGACACCAGCCAAGGGCACTGAAGGCATGTGCTGCCCCAGGCTCCCTGCCATCAGGGCTGGGGTGCTGAGGTGGGCGTTCAGGTATGAGGGATTGATGAGTGAGTGACCCAACATCCAGGCACCCCTGTGCAGGGTGGGGCTCGAGGGGTATGGACCTTACTACAAATGGCCTGTATGCTGATGGCAGGACGGGGGCACAGGCTCAAGGGTACCCTCACCCCAGGTGGCCCAGGCACGGCCTGGAATGCCAGACAAAGGCATTTGAGCTGAGCTAACCACAGCTGGGTTCTGGGGATGTCCCCTGGAGCAAGCCGGTGCCGTCCTGGCCCTCCTGGGGCTCAGAATCTATCAGAAGAGACAGATCTTTGGCCAACAGGCATCCTGATAATTCGTTGGTCCTCACAACACTTTTGTCATGAGGGGCTTTTATTATCCCTATTCATGGTGAGGAAATTGAGGCACAGAGTTACCCAGGGTTGCACAGCTGGTGAGAGCGAGCTCTGCTGCTCCCTAAGAGCTCCCATGGGCAGTGGGGGACGGAGGGCGGGAGAGTGGGGGTGGCCCTCTCCCAGACCAGCCTCACCGTGACCCCCTCCCTAGGGTGGCTACTTCCCTGAGAATGTCAAGGCCATGACCAGTCTGCGATGGCTGAAGCTGAACCGCACCGGCCTCTGCTACCTGCCCGAGGAGTTGGCTGCCCTTCAGAAGCTGGTAAGGGGCTGGGGGCAGGCGCGGAGGGTCCCCGTGGATGGGGCTGTGCAGGAGGCTGATGACATAGAGGAAGACGTTGATGGCCATGAGCAGAGCTGACGGAGAGGAAGTAAGCCCCCTGTCCTTGGAGGTGTGCAAGAGAGGCTGGGTCTGTGAGGGAGGGAGGCTGCAGAGGTAGACTGCGCCTGTGTGGCTGAGGGCCCCCCTGGATGGTGAAGGTTGTGGCAGGACTCTAGACACGCTGCCCACCCTGCTGAGCCTCTGTTCCCTGTCCTGACTCAGGAGCACTTGTCTGTGAGCCACAACAACCTGACCACACTTCACGGGGAGCTGTCCAGCCTGCCGTCACTGCGGGTGAGTGCTGCCAGAGCCCGCTGAGCTTGGGAGGGGGGCTGGAGTCCAGCCAGGGGCATGAGGGCAGGGCCAGACCCCAGGCTGGACCAGCACCTCTGCCATCACTGTCAGGCTCGGGGGTCTGACCATAAGGGGAGAGGATACAGTGATGCCCCGTGTTAAGTCACCCGTGGAGAGAAAGGTTAAAAATCCAAAATCCCACCCATTTTGTACAACTATAACGATGACAGCTGATACCAGCTGAGCAGTGTTCCAACTATTCCATGAGGGTTTTTTCATATAATCCTGACCTCCACCAAATTCACAGATGAGGCCACTTGGCCACAGAGGCGGGTCGCTTGCCCGAGGCCACACGGCCAGGCAGCGGTAGAGCTGGGGTAGGGCGGGGTTTGGCTGGGAGGGGAGGTGGTCGGGGTGGACCACGTACCCCTCTGCTCTCCATGGAGCCGCTGACTTCCCAGAACATCAGGCCCCTGGCCCAGACCCTTTAGGCCTCTGCAAGGGTCATTCCCATGCAAGGGCGGAGCCCTGAGGTGTTGAGGGCACAGCCTCCGGACTCGGGCTGCCCGAGTTCAAATCTGAGCTCCCCCACTTCCTGGCCACAGGGCCTTGGGCGCCCTTCCCTCTCTGGGGAGGGCTCGGGGGCACCTGTGAAGGGCAGAGTGGCACCATGCAGGCAGCAGGGCTGAACGAACGGCCACCGCTGTTAGTTCTGTTGTCGCTTGCAGTCATGGTGGCGACCCTGGCCCCTCTCCGCTCAGCCGTCCTGCGTGTGCTCCCTGCACATCTGTGGCGTGAGGAGGCTTCAGCCCTCAGGGGAGAGAAAATAGACGTGCTCTCAGTCCCCGCTCTGGTGTCTCTTTGGTCCACCTTTCTCCCTCTGTTTAGAAACCCTGACTCAGCTGCACCCCTATCTCGCCCTCTGGAATTGGCAAGAAGAGGGATTGTTAGATCAGAAAAGATTCCCTGAGGACCCTGTGCTGGGCTGTGGGGCACATCTGAGCTGGGCTTTGAGATGCGAATAGGAGCTCCTTGGGAGGATAGAAGGAGCTCGCCAGGTGGAGGGACTACGAGCAAAGGGCAGGGTGGGACAGGCCTCAGGCCTGGCCTCCGGTGGTCTTCCTGAGGAAGTGTCCCTCCCTGAGCTCTCTGCTCCTTCCTGGGGTAGAAGCCAGGAGTCAGGGCCTCTCATGGTTTATCCCCAGGCCATCGTGGCTCGAGCCAACAGCCTGAAGAATTCCGGAGTGCCTGATGACATCTTCAAGCTGGATGACCTCTCAGTCCTGGTCAGCGGTTATGCCCCCACCTGGCTCCTGTGCCGGCCCCACCATTTGGTCCCCGCTCACTACAGTGGTTTCTGGAGCCATTGTTATCCCATTTTACAGATGGGGAAACTGAGGCTTAGAGTGGGCAGTGCCTTGCCCAAGGTTGCTCTTGGAGGCAGATCCCTAATCTAGGCACCCTTCCTTCGAGGGTCCCGCTGTCTCCCTTTGGCCCTGACACTCCCTCGTCCACTCCCCTCTCGGTGCCCTGCCTGATCCCCCGGCCTGGCAGAGAACTGGCGGGGTGGGGCCAGCCCTGACTCCCCGACCCGCCGCATCCCTCCTACCCAGGACTTGAGCCACAACCAGCTGACAGAGTGCCCGAGGGAGCTGGAGAACGCCAAGAACATGCTGGTGCTAAATCTCAGCCATAACAGGTGCCTGGCGGGCGGTGGGGGTGTGGGGGGGTCTGGGCGACATGGCAGGGAGCCAGGCGGGTCTTGAGGGTGGGTGAGTGGCACTGACTCAGCGGCCCCTGCCTGCCTGGCTCCCTCCTTCCCTCTTGCCTGCAGCATCGACACCATCCCCAACCAGCTCTTCATCAACCTCACCGACCTGCTGTACCTGGACCTCAGCGAGAACCGCCTGGAGAGCCTGCCCCCGCAGATGCGCCGTCTGGTGCACCTGCAGACGCTCGTGCTCAATGGGAACCCGCTGCTGCACGCACAGCTCCGGTGGGCGCCTGCTCAGGCCACGCCCCTTCGGAACTCACCCTGGGGCATGTGGCCTGGTCCCTGAACTCCCCAGTAGACCCGGCCCTTCCCGAGTTGGCCTGGCCACACCCTCACCGCTCCCACGTGGGCTGTGCTGCTCGGACCCCATCCTTCCTAAGCATCATGTCCCACCTCAGTCCCCTGTCCCATCCCATGCTGCCCGAAGCTACCCTTGGCCTTGTCCCCTCAGGCCCTCTCAACACCGTGCTCCTGGGCCTGCCCCTGGCCTGACTGCCCACGTCTTCCCGCAGGCAGCTCCCGGCTCTGACGGCCCTGCAGACCCTGCACCTGCGGAACACGCAGCGCACCCCGGGCAACCTCCCCACCAGCCTGGAGGGCCTGAGCAACCTCACAGGTTGGCAGTCCCTGGGTGACCCCCTCAGGCTCTGGTCCCCTCAGGTTCCTCGCTTCCTTATAGAGGAAGGAGTTGAAGCCTGCTTTTCTGACCCCCTTCCAGAGGGAAAAGAATGTGGTTATGTTATGATTATTTGTGTCATTATTGTGATGACTAGTAGTAACACCAAGTTATGAGCACAGACTTTACGTCTAGATCCACCTGGTTTGAGGAGGTTTCTCCAAATGGAGAAACTGAGGTTCAGAGAGCTTAAGTCTCCTGCCTCAGGCCACAGAGCCTGGAGGTGGTGGAGCTGCGGTTCACAGTAGGGCTGGCTACCCCTGGAGCCTGCTCTGTGGGCCCCGGCTGATGCGCGCCAGCCTGTCTCCCAGATGTGGACCTGTCCTGCAATGACCTGCCTCGGGTGCCCGAGTGCCTGTACACCCTCCCCAGCCTGCGCCGCCTCAACCTCAGCAGCAACCAGATCACGGAGCTGTCCCTGTGCATCGACCAGTGGCTGCACGTGGAGACCCTGAACCTGTCCCGCAACCAGCTCACCTCACTGCCCGTGCGTCCGGGCCCGGGAGGGGGAGGAGAAGGCCCCTGGGCCACCCTGGCTGCCACCCTGACTCCCACCCCTGCCTGTGTCCCCTCCAGTCAGCCATTTGCAAGCTGACCAAGCTGAAGAAGCTGTACCTGAACTCCAACAAGCTGGACTTTGACGGGCTGCCCTCGGGCATCGGCAAGCTGGCCAGCCTGGAGGAGTTCATGGCTGCCAACAACAACCTGGAACTGATCCCTGAAAGCCTGTGCAGGTGTGGGGGTGGCGTCAGGGCTCGTGGCATAGACCCCGAATTGTAGCGGGACCCGCCCTGTGGTCCTCGTGCATCGTGCACGATAGATGGGTTGATCTGGCTTTCTGCATAAAGACCACACGGCCCATGCCAGGGATTCCCAGTGTGGGTTCCCCAAGAGCGCCCTTGGAGGACACTGACAGGGACGATGCCAGAGGGGTTCCACTGCCGCCTGAGTTTGGGACACAGTGCCACCTCTGTCCCCTGTGGAGATCACAGTGTCCACTAGCTGGTCTCCCGGCTCTTCAGCAGAGAACAGAGGACCCCCTAGCAGCGTCCAAGCTAGTTTGAGGACCGAACATGTTTTTTGGTGCCCACTTGCTCATATGTGAGGGCCCTTAATTTTGCAGAATGCCATTTTGAAAAATGTTACTCCAAGGAAGTCACAAAAAGAGCTTCCCAGTCACACAGCTTGAGGAGACTCCAGCCCCGCGGCTCCGGCCTGTCCTCCCCGGCGTGTCGGGGCCCACTGGCTGCCTAACTAGCTGGGCTGCTCAGTTCCTCCGGCCCCGTCTGCCTCCCCTCCCCCAGGACTGGGAGGTTCCCTGCCCCTGGTCTGTCGCCTCCCTGAGCCTGGCCCTGTCCTCACAGGTGCACGAAGCTGAGGAAGCTCGTCCTGAACAAGAACCGCCTGGTGACCCTCCCAGAGGCCATCCACTTCCTGACTGAGATCGAGGTTAGAGCAGGGCCCGGCTGGCACCGGAAGGGCGTGGCCTGGGGGGAGGGCAGAGGTGCAGGCAGACCTCAGGACAGACCAAGCGAAGGGGTGTCCTTGGCGTGCGGGAGACCCAGTGAGGCCACGGGAGGGGGGCCAGTGCCGGTGTGCCTTTGGGGACAAGGAGAGCCACGTCCCTATGTCCATATCATGCTTGATAGCATCGTTAAGGCCCACAGCCAGCCAGCAAGGTCACAGTTCACAGAGGGAGACCGGAGCCCATGAGGGGCAGCCACAGAGCTGGGAGGAGAACCCAGGCCCCGGACCCCAGCCCTGGGCCTCTCAGCCCTGGCGGCTGCAAAGAGCAAGAAGCCGATTTTGTGTGGCTGGGAGGTGGGACTGAGGCTCAGTGCCAGCTCTGCTCACCCCCCGAGGCAGGTTCTGGACGTGCGCGAGAACCCCAGCCTGGTCATGCCTCCCAAGCCCGCTGACCGTGCCGCCGAGTGGTACAACATCGACTTCTCGCTGCAGAACCAGCTACGGCTGGCGGGTGCCTCCCCTGCCACAGTGGCAGCGGCAGCAGCTGGTGAGCAGGGGGACGTCTGGCCTGGGAGTGGAGGGAGGGGAGGGCACCTCTCTGGGCCTCAACTTACCCATCTGTAAATTGGGTGGGACCCAGCTCTCTGGACCCTGGGGCAAGGTGGTTGGCTGGATGCCCCAGGGGGCAGGCCCAGCCAGAACTCAGCTGTTTGTCCCTCCACCAGCAGGGAGTGGGCCCAAGGACCCCCTGGCTCGAAAGATGCGGCTACGGAGGCGCAAGGATTCAGCCCAGGATGACCAGGCCAAGCAGGTGTTGAAGGGCATGTCAGATGTGGCCCAGGAAAAGAACAAAAAGCAGGAGGTAAGCCAGGCCAACGGCTCTGGGCTCTGCTCAAGACAGACAATGTGACCAGGCCAAGAGGGAGAGGGTACTCTGGGCAGAGAGAACAGCCTATGCAAAGGCCCTGAGGTGGGTAGCAAGTAGAGAGACCAGCCTGAATGGCTGCACAGAGTCCGTCCATGCATTGTGACTGTGACTCCAGGAGAACACTGATGCCCGAGCCCCCGGGGGCAAGGTGCGGCGCTGGGACCAGGGCCTGGAGAAGCCTCGCCTCGACTACTCCGAGTTCTTCACGGAGGACGTGGGCCAGCTGCCTGGCCTGACCATCTGGCAGATTGAGAACTTTGTGCCTGTGCTGGTGGAGGAAGCCTTCCACGGCAAGTTCTACGAGGCCGACTGCTACATCGTGCTCAAGGTGAGGGCCGGGCACGCTGCTGCAGCTCCCTGACCCCCAGTGACCTCTTCTTAGATGGCTCAGAACCCCCAGCTCCACAGTTGTGCTTATCGAGGCACAGTGGGAGGGAGGACTTTGCAGAGGAGGACAATGGAGGTGGCCCAGGTGGAGGCGTCGCAGTGCCCCTCCGAGCGGCCTCTCTGGGCTGAGCTGGGAAGCCAGGACTTCCTGCTGAAGGCTGACAGCCTGCGGCCTGGCGCCCAGACCTTTCTAGATGACAGCGGCTCTCTGAACTGGGAGATCTACTACTGGATCGGCGGGGAGGCCACACTCGACAAGAAGGCTTGCTCTGCCATCCACGCCGTGAACCTGCGCAACTACCTGGGTGCCGAGTGCCGCACCGTGCGGGAGGAGATGGGCGATGAGAGCGAGGAGTTCCTGCAGGTGCCAACCCACTAGAAGGGCCTTGGGGAGGTGGGGTCGCAGAGGGGCGGGACAGGGGCACGGGGTGGCCAAAGGCAGGCAGGCCGGGCGCTGGGGCAGGGCAGGGAGCTGAGACCACAGGTGGTGAGGTCGAGACCTAAGGCAGACAGCAGGGACAACTAGGGTGAAGTCAAGGGAGGCGAAAGGGCAGGAGCCTGCGTCAGGGGAGGCCAGGAGAGAGATGGGGAGCTGGGACCAATAGCGGCTAAGGGGCCGGGGCCACCAGCTGGACACCAAGGAGGCAGGGCCAAGGGCAGGCCAGAGTCCCAGAGGCCAGGGTTAGGGAGCTGCACTGGCCCAGGGGCAGCTGGTTACCTGTAGACACCCCACACCAGGTTTATCGGGTCACCCAATTGGCCTCTTCTGTGGCCCTGCTTGCCCCTGCGGCCTGCTGCATGCCTGTCTAAACGTGCTGTGTGTCTCTGACCCTGCACCGCAGGGAAGACACTCATTTTTGTACATCCTTACACTCCAACGTGTGTTTACGTGTATAGCCACAGATCTTATGGTTTTTTTTCACTTCCTCATGGGTTGGTGGGACCTGCTGCATGTGCACGCAGTTCCGTACCCGCCGGACGGGTGGTATTTGGTGGGGCCGGGCAGCGCAGTGCTGAAGGAGCGCACCCTCACGCACACAGGTGTTCGACAACGACATCTCCTACATCGAGGGCGGAACAGCCAGTGGCTTCTACACTGTGGAGGACACACACTATGTCACCAGGTGAGGGTGTCTGTGGGTGGGCGGCACTGAGCTGGGCTCAGCTGGGAAGGATTGGGAGGAGGGTGTTAGGGGTCTGTCAGCCCCTTGGTGCCCCCACCTAGCCACTCTTGCTCCGGCCCCAGGATGTACCGGGTGTATGGGAAAAAGAACGTCAAGCTGGAGCCCGTGCCACTCAAGGGGGCCTCCCTGGACCCGAGGTGAGCCCCCATGGTATGAGGTGGGGGTGCATGACCCCGAAACTTCTCCCACCGGTGGGGAGCAGGCTTGGGCTCTGGGAGAAGAGGCCTCCAGCACCCCCTTTAACTCCTGCCCACAGAGCTTGGCAGGATCAGCAAGTGGGCCTACGACTCCATAACGAGGGATTTGGTGGGGGGGGGTTAGGGGGAGGGGGCACTCGTTGCCTGTGCCCATCACAGCTCCACCTGCCCCTCCTGTCCAGGTTTGTTTTCCTGCTGGACCAAGGGCTGGACATCTACGTGTGGCGGGGGGCCCAGGCCACGCTGAGTAGCACTACCAAGGCCAGGTACGAGGACTGCCCCACTCAGACATGGTGGGGTGTTTGTGCAAAGAAAAATGGTGACCTGGAATGGGAATGGGCCTACTAAGGGCTTTGCACCCGCCCTCAGGCTCTTTGCAGAGAAGATTAACAAGAATGAGCGGAAAGGGAAGGCAGAGATCACACTGATGGTGCAGGGCCAGGAGCCCCCAGAGTTCTGGGAGGCACTGGGTGGAGAGCCCTCTGAGATCAAGAAGCACGTGCCTGATGACTTCTGGCCGCCCCAGCCCAAGCTCTATAAGGTGAGCTGGGGTGCGGGGCGGGCCTGACTTCCCCAGCGGTCAGGGTGGAGGAATGGGCCATGCATCGCTGAGGTGGCTGTGGGTTCCACCTGGACTTCTGTGTGGAGAGGGTGCCACCTTCTGGACAGGGAGTAGCCTGAGCAAAGATCTGGAAGTTGGCTCTGAGTGGGGCCAGGAGAAATAGTATTAGGCTGTGTGTTTCCAGGAAGGTGGGGCTGGAGAGCGAGGCTGAGAAGTGCCTAGGTGCCAGGCTTGGGAACCTCACCTTAATTCTGTAGGTGACAGGAAGCCATGGGGTGTCGTGGGCAGGAAGAGGACAAGTTAGGGAATTAGAAACAACAGTAAGGACCTGAAGAGGGCAGGCAAGGAAAGCAGCGTTTCAAAGCCCTTCCACTGATAGCGGAGGAACCACTTTGGGGTGAAAGGAGGAAACTCGTGTCCAGAGAGGAGCAGGCAGTGGACCTGAGAGCACAGCAAGGCAGGGCCAGACTCCAAATCTGGGGCCCGTGTGGGCGGGGCTCATGTCCCAGACCCCGCCCCGCCAGGCTGCCTCTTCCCGCTGCCAGGTGGGCCTGGGCTTGGGCTACCTGGAGCTGCCGCAGATCAACTACAAGCTGTCTGTGGAACATAAGACGCGGCCCAAGGTGGAACTGATGCCCAGGATGCGGCTGGTGAGACGCAAGGGAGGAGGGCGAGGGGCCGGGATCTCCCCCCCAGAGGCCCTGCCCCAGCACTGACCTGCAGCCTCCGGCCCCACAGCTGCAGAGCCTGCTGGACACGCGCTGCGTGTACATCCTGGACTGTTGGTCCGACGTGTTCATCTGGCTCGGCCGCAAGTCCCCGCGCCTGGTGCGTGCTGCCGCTCTCAAGCTGGGCCAGGAGCTGTGCGGGATGCTGCACCGGCCGCGCCACGCCGTGGTCAGCCGCAGCCTCGAGGGCACCGAGGCGCAGGTGCGCGGTGTGGACCCGCCCGCGCGGGCCACGGCCATAGGCCGCCTCCCCAGGAGCCTGCGGACGGTTCAGGCCCTGACCCTCTGTGGGTCCCTTACCACCCTGCAGAGCTGGGCCCAAGCCCCCCTCTTCCCGGAACTGCCGCGTAGGCCCGCCCCTATCCTGCCCCCCAACCCCCTAGGACCCCTTTCCTTGGACAATCCCCCGCCGCCCCCACCTGCCCCTCCCACTTGCCCGGCCCCGCCTCCCGACCTCCCGCGGCGGTAACCTTAACCGTGCCCAGTTCCCCCTCCACACTCCGCCCTCGCAGGTGTTCAAGGCCAAGTTCAAGAACTGGGATGACGTGTTGACGGTGGACTACACGCGCAACGCGGAGGCCGTGCTGCAGGGCCCGGGACTCGCCGGGAAGGTGAAGCGCGACGCCGAAAAGAAAGACCAGATGAAGGCCGACCTCACGGCGCTCTTCCTGCCGCGGCAGCCGCCCATGGCGCTGGCCGAGGTGCGCGGGGCCGCGCTGGGGCTGCGGGACTGGGTTCTACCCCGACGCGGGCGGGCGGCCGTGGGGCCGTCGTTGGGGGCCGCCGTGGGGGTCCCGCCGGCGAGGAGGGCCCGGGCGGCCAACGAGCGGCGCTAACACGCAGGCCGAGCAGCTGATGGAGGAGTGGAACGAGGACCTGGACGGCATGGAGGGCTTCGTGCTCGAGGGCAAGAAGTTCGCGCGGCTGCCCGAGGAGGAGTTCGGCCACTTCCACACGCAGGACTGCTACGTCTTCCTGTGCAGGTGCCGCGCCAGTGCCGTCCTCTGCTGGCCCTGCCCTGCTGCTGGCGGCCCCTTCTGACGGCCCTCTGACGCCACAGGTATTGGGTCCCCGTGGAGTACGAGGAGGAGGAGGAGAAGAAGGAAGAGAAGGCGGCTGGGGCCGAGGGCAGAGAAGACGAGGAGGCGGCGGCCGAGGCGGAGGAGAAGCAGCCGGAGGAGGACTTCCAGTGCGTCGTGTACTTCTGGCAGGGCCGCGAAGCCTCCAACATGGGCTGGCTCACCTTCACCTTCAGCCTGCAGAAGAAGTTCGAGAGCCTCTTCCCCGGCAAGCTGGAGGTGCACGGCCACCCCTGGGCCTCCTGGGGGTGTCTGGGGGTGGCACTCAAGGCAGGCTTGGCCTGCGATGGGCAAAATGGGACTCCAGGGGGCTTCCCCTGACACTTCTACACCCCCAGGTGGTACGCATGACCCAGCAGCAGGAGAACCCCAAGTTCCTGTCCCATTTCAAGAGGAAGTTCATCATCCACCGGGGCAAGAGGAAGGCAGCCCAGGGTGCCCTGCAACCCAGCCTCTACCAGATTCGCACCAACGGCAGTGCCCTCTGCACCCGGTGCCTGGCTGTGGGGACAGTAAAGGGGCGGGCAGGTGGGCGGGGTCACTGAGTCCTTGCTGACACCCAACCCTCCTCCAGGTGCATTCAGATCAACACTGACTCCAGCCTTCTCAACTCCGAGTTCTGCTTCATCCTCAAGGTGGGGTCGTGGGTGACCAGGACTGTGGGTCAGGGTGGTGGGTTGTAGGCTGGACCTGACCTGAACCCCTGCACACTCCCCAGGTTCCCTTTGAGAGCGAGGACAACCAGGGCATCGTGTACGCGTGGGTGGGCCGGGCCTCGGATCCCGACGAGGCCAAGCTGGCCGAGGATATCCTGAACACCATGTTTGACGCCTCCTACAGCAAGCAGGTGACTAGGACGGGCAGGGGACGAGCAGGCAAGCAAGGACAGACAGGGCCTTGGGCTGGGACCAACCCTCTTCCCACAGGTCATCAACGAAGGAGAGGAGCCTGAGAACTTTTTCTGGGTGGGCATCGGGGCACAGAAGCCTTATGACGATGATGCAGAATACATGAAGCACACCCGGCTCTTCCGGTGAGGCCGGGCCCTGACCCCTGCCCAGCTTCCTCCTTAGTCTTGGCACTCTGCTTATGACCCAACGCCTTTCCCTGACCCTTGACCCCCAGGTGCTCCAACGAGAAGGGCTACTTTGCAGTGACTGAGAAATGCTCTGACTTTTGCCAAGATGACCTGGCAGACGATGACATCATGTTGTTAGACAATGGCCAAGAGGTGAGACCCCTGACCATGCCCATTCAAGGAGCCTGCCCACTCGGAGATAAGCATTCTGAGGCCGGGAGAGGAGGGGTGTTCCTGAGTCCCCCACGAGCCCACCTGCCCTGCCGTCCCCACAGGTCTACATGTGGGTGGGGACCCAGACAAGCCAAGTGGAGATCAAACTGAGTCTGAAGGCCTGCCAGGTGAGCGGGTGGAGGGGAGGGGGCGGCGGGGCGGCGGGCTGAGAGGACTGCCCGGGGCTCACGCTTCGTCCCGCTCACCAGGTGTACATCCAGCACATGCGCTCCAAAGAGCACGAGCGTCCCCGCCGCCTGCGCCTGGTCCGCAAGGGCAACGAGCAGCACGCCTTCACCCGCTGCTTCCATGCCTGGGGCGCCTTCCGCCAGGCCCCGGCCTAGGGCAGCGCCCCGCCTGTGGCGCCCCCAGCTCTAGGGGCCTGTCTGTCCATGCAGGTGCCGGCCCCTGCTCCAGCCACCCCCCAGCACCATGGTCCCCAGCAGCACAGCTGAAGTAGCACCAGTGGGGGTAACCCTGACCTGTGCCCTCAGGGGGCTTAGAAATTGGACTCCCTCCAGTGTGAGCTCACGTGTGATACCCCCTCCCCTGCCAGGGAGAAAGCAGATGTGGTTACCCTTTAAGAGATATTAAATGCTTTTATTTTCAGTATTAAAAATCAGTATTTTTAATATTAAAACAGCACTAATTTTAACAAAATGATAGAAAAAAAACCCAAGGTACAATCTACAGGGAAATCCATCCTGACCTCCCACACACACCTGACTGGGCCCCAGTCCTGGTGGAGCTCCCAGTCACTCACATCCATGCTCGCACACACGTGCACTCACGCTCAGGCAGGGGGGCTGGCCCAGGGGCAAGTACCAAAATAGTTTTAGAAATGACTGTCCAGCCAGGAACAGGCGTTAGAAAAATACTCTGCAAAGAGTGGGGGAAGGATGGTGTGTGGAGTGGGAGGTGGCATGGGCTGCTAGCCTCAGCTGTCCTCCCCCCATGGCACCCGGCCTCCAGGGGAGCCAACGGTCTCTGGGAGAGGCCGGTCTGAATCCACCCCAGAGGCTCTGAGCCGAGGCCTGGCTCACACCCTTGGGCTGCCCTGGGCTGGGGTGGGCAGGTCCCGCTGGAGCCCACAGGTTAGCAGACATGGGACTATGGAAGGGCTGGGTGGAGCCAGGCGTCCCGGATCCCAGCTCCCAACAGGGCAGGTGGTGGCTGGGTAGCTCTGGCCTTCCTGGTAGAGGAAGAGAAGGGGGGTCAGCAGAAGGCCAGGGAGGTGACCTTGCCACACAGGTGTCACCACTCAGCCCCCCGCCCAGGGCAGGCAAAAGAACCACCCCAGGCATCTAGGGACAAGGACCCTACAGAGACAGCCTAAGGTGGGTTTGCCGAGTTTCTGAGCACTGACCACATCCAGCCCACAGAGGTCAGGACGTGGCCAGAGAGGGGGCAGTGGTGACCCCAGCAAAAAGCAAAGAGACAGCTGTGTCTTGTACCTGGTGCAGGGCGAGGTTGTGTGGGCAGGGGCACTGGATACCTAATAGGTTGGTCGGACCTATGGGGCCCAGACCTGGGCAGGAGGCCTGAGCCCGGAGCGGGGCCTGGCCGGCCTTGAGTCAGGCCCACTCTTGGGGCTCACCTGGCAGGGCCCGACCTTGTGTGCCTAGGTGATCTCATCTGCTGAAATGAGCTAGCCATCCAGCCCCTGAGCCCCAAGCTGCTGCCACCTCTAAGTTTTGGTCTGGCCTTGTTCCAGAAACCATCCATGACATCCAGGGGCTGACAGGCTGGCCCTGTTTTTGTAACACCAAACCACGAAAATCCTGTCTCTGTGGGCCCCTGAAGTCGCTGCCAGGACACCTCTGGCAGGCAGCCAGGTCTCGAGGAGTCCTGCCACCACAGGGGCCTGCCAGGCTTTCAGTGGGGAGACCAGGGCTGGGGCTCGAGGGTCAAGGCTGAGGGGGAAGGCGCAGGTGGGTCCGGGGTCCCGTACCTGAAGCCCTTCATTTGATCAGGATGGCACAGGCTCGAGCTTCGTCTTCCGCCAGGTTCCTCAGATTCTTCTCCGATTCCTCTGAAGAGCTGGGGAAAGAGGGCAGTGACCACACCGTCTGGGGTCTGGCCCCTCCTTGGCCCTCCACGCCAGCTTGGACCTAAGCCCGGCAGAAGGGAGACTGGGGAGCTGGGGTAGCCCCTCCTGTGGACCCGCCCACCCGCCTCACCCCAGGAAATCCGTCACGTCCTCCACTGTGACGTCTCCTGTTGTGTCCAGCGTGGTATCAGCACTGGTGGCCGAGTCAATAGACATGGGTGAGAGTGTAGCCTCAGGTGGCTGTGGGGTATCTGCAGGGAGGAAGTGATCAAGCCCCTGCCAGGATCCCTGGGCACCCTGTGCACCTGGGGACCCAGTCCCAAACCCAGCCCACAGTGGGATGCAGCACCAACAGACACCCCCACCGGTCTCCTGAGGGCCTGCATGCCCCTCCCCAGCTTCCAGTCTGGCCTCCTGCAGAGACCTGGCTTGATGTCGGAGCCGTGCAGGTACCCCCACCCCCTCATGTCATGCCCAGCCCCCTCACCAGTTCCCATGCTGCGGACAGGACTGGGGCTTCCATCATGGCTCCGTGGGGCCAGGACGATGCCCGGGGTCCCATTAGCCTGGCTCAGCTTGGGCGACTCTCGGAGCCCGTAGCTGCAAAAATGGGGCCATGATGGGGGCCACAGGCAGGCACCTCAAGGTTCCCATTCCCAAGCCCAGGGACCAGAAAGGGGTGACACCAAGGAGAACCACCCTTGCTCTATGTAGAATGTGGGGGTGGGGATGAGACCAGCCTTGGTCACAGGCCTTGGGGGGCAGGGGCTCCCCGCTCCATGTACCTGGCACGGGCAGCATCGCCAGGCCAACTAATGTCCAGAGAGCAGAGTGGCTCTGTGATGTTCCGGGCACTTAGGGAGAAGCGTTCAAACTCCGATGGGGAAATCAGGTAGAAACCTGGGTGTGGGGAGAGGAGGAATGAAGAAGGCAGTTACGAGAGGCAACTCAGTCACAACCCTCAGCTAGACTCCTACCTGGCACCTGCCCCACCTTGGCTGGTGACGTGACCGCCCCCCCCCTCCCCCCCGCCTAGAACGCCCTCTGCTGACACTCCCTGGCAACTCTCCGGGCCCTGCAGGGCCCCTGGCCCAGGAAGCCTTCGCCTCACCCTGGCCGTGGCGCGTGAAGACACACGAGGCAATGCCACTGATGTCCTCCTTCCGGATGCAGGAGTAGTGCACCTGGGGCCGCAGGCCAGGCACCGAGAAGACGTGCACATCACCCAGGTTTGTGAGGCAGGCCAGGCAGGTCTCAGCGTAGTCCTCACAGGCCACGCTGGCAAATGTGGCCAGTGCCACCTTGCGCACACGACAACCCTCGTGGGCCGTCAGCTTGAACTTGGTCTTGGCGCTCACCTTAGGCAGTGTGAATACCTGGCCAGGGGCAGGTGGCTGGTGAGCAGAGACTGGAGTCCATGCCCCCGAGGGCCCATCCTTCCTGGCTGCCAGCACCAGCCCCCACTCCGAGCCCAGGCTGCCAATTAGTCCCACACCCCTGACCACACTACCTCCTCTGCCTGGACAAGACCCTCCCGCCCCAAGTGCCATTCTCAGACTTGACCTCGGCTTCACACTGCTCCCGGAAACCTCCCAGAGCCCCTCTATCTGTGGCAAAACCAGTCACACTTGGTGGTAAGGGTTAGATGGCTGGTATCCCCCCAGACCACGAGTTCCCGCCAAACAGCCCTGGGGACAGTCAAGGGGTCCTGGTGGGACTCAGGTGGAAGGGTCCTGCAGAAATGTGACAGGCTGAGGGGGCACTGGGGCATCTCTGCTTGTTGGGGTAACTTGGGGGTCTCAAGAGGTATGGGGTGTAGGCAGGCCAGGGATTCTAGAGAGTCCAAGGGTGTCTGGGAGGCGGGGACCTGTAGGGTCTCCACGCAGCTCACCTTGAACTGCTCCTCAGATGCGATGAGCACAGCATGGCCACCTTGCATGTCAGGTGCCTGTGCCAGGTCCCGAGAGGCCTCGTACGGCTCGGGTAGTGGGCGGCCCCGCCCGTCCAACACAGCGATGGCCACCACAGGTGCGCGGTGCATCAGCTGCACCTCCTTGCCCAGCACGGCCTCCACTGCCCGCTCGGGCCGCTTCTCGCCACCCGCCACTGCCGTCGGCACCTCCAGTGCGTAGGCAAACACGGAGCCCGAGTTGGTGCCTGCCCACATGGTGGGTCCATGGTGGGCCGCTGCAGGGCGACAGCTGGTGAGGCGGGGTGTCTGCCTGCATGCTGCAGGTTCCTCCCGCCTGAACCCCCAGCACCCAGGACTGGTTCTCTCCTATCCCGTGCCTCCCCAATGACCTCAGCCAGCCTCATGACCTTGGGCACCTTCTTTAGACTGCTGACAATAGTGGGGGCCTTGGGCACAGTCTTCCGCAGAGACAGGAACAGCCTCTCAGTCATCTCCATGGGGACATCAACGGCACCCAAACTGGACCCTGATCTTTCCAACCCCACCCTCCTGCCCCCTCAGCCCCATCTCAGCAAGGCAGCCCCGTCATAAAGCCCTCCCCTCCCCCAACACCCCATCATTAGTCCTATCAATACTCGCAACTGGACCCTCACCCGGAAGGGGCATCAGGGTCCCGGGTGTGCCCCTCTGCTGGCCCCCTGCTTCACCCCCACCCCTCTTGGTGCATTTTCCACGGCAGCCAGACCCGGAAGGTCCCAGGCCCGGGATGAAATGAACTGAGGCCAGCCCTGGGCGTCTAGCCTGCGCACGTGTGTGAGCTGAACCTCTGCGGAAGGTCCTTTAGTGGAGGGTCAGAGGTAAAGACACGGGAGCGAGGTGGACCCAGGCGCCAGCACTGTGTGCCCAGAGGAACTGATGACCTCAGCAACAACCATCAGGGGGAGCCAAACCCCAGCGAACAGCTGGTGAGCAACTCAAAACGCGGCCAGCCAAGACACCCCAACGCCCAGGCTGGCTGGGCGCCTGAACTCCAGCGGCCTTCTCACAGGGATGCTGGAACAGGGTGAAGTCCGCTGGGCCTGCCATGTCCAGACGGTGGGAAAAGTCACTGGGCAAAGGGCTCTCAACAAATAAACGACACCAGAAGGGGGGACGCCCCTCCCACTCAGAGGCCGAAAGACGCATCAGTGAATGCCATGTGTGGACTCCCTGGATGCTGACCCGACACCAGCTATAGAAAGGCATCTCTGAGATGAATGAAGAGAGCTGCCCAGGGACCAGGTATGACAAGACTCCATCAGCATGAGCTCCGTGGTGCGACGCACGCACCGTGGCTGTGCCTCCATCTGTCAGACACACTGAAGAGCTCACGTGAGGGTTTTCACTGAAAATGCTCCAACCAGATAAACGACAGAGTGTGGGGTGGGAACAGCTGCAGCAGCAGCCAGCCCGTGGCACCAGGAGAGGGACGTGGGCGACTGCCCTTGTCACTAATTTTGTGTATGGTTGAAACTGTCCATTATACAAGTTAAAAATCAATCAATGAATCGGTCAATAAACCTGGCCACGCCACTTCTCCATGTAAGACCGTCCCAGGGTTCCCACCACTCAGGGTCTAAGCCAGCTCCTCGGCGAGGTGGCAAGCACCACTGCCTCCCAGAGCCCTGTCCCTCCACTCCAGACACCGCCTGGGCACTCTCCCAAACACATGCCACCTCATGGCCTTGGTACTGGCCGACCCCGCACACTCTCTTCCCCCCCATCTCGGGCTCCCTTCTCTCCATTTGGGTCTCCGAGGCCCCAGTGGCTCACTTAACAGCCCTGCACCATCAGAAGTTCCAGGGGGCTGTCTGGATGGACCCTGTTGCCAACACAGCCTGCACACATCAGGCACTCACAATGCTTTCCGGCCTCTGCAAGGTGTGGTCCCACCCCTTCTGCACGTCCATCTGTTTCCTCGATGGCCAACGGAGGCCCATCTCCCAAGCCCATCCCTCCCCTGGCCTCACCATCTCGAAGGAATGTGTCAGCAAAGTAGAGGCAGCGCACCACACCCGAGAGGGAGTCGTCAGCTGAGCGCGGCTCGATGCGGCGCTGCACAGGCGTCATCTCCACGTCATGCGGGCAGGCCTGTTCCGCCAGCTGTGCGTTAGCCTCCTGCAACTGGAAGGGCGTGGCGCTCCGGAACACCACCTCCCCTGCATCCCATCCACTCCCGTACGGCCTGGCGTCCAATATCCCACCACCCTCCCCAACTCACCCAGGTCAGCCTGGGGTCCCAGGAGGCTCCACTTCCACAGCACAGCCTGCAGAAGCAGCACCTGGGCAGCCTTGCCCCAGCTCACCTTGCTGTTGGCATTAGCAGCCCGCTTCTTGCCCGACACTCGGCTCTTGCGGATGCGCCGGAAAGACTGGCGCAGCGACTTCTTGAGTGACTTCACCCGGGAGAGCGGCCCCTCCATGGCCAAAGAGTCATTGGGGTGAAGGGTGCACCTGAGGGCAGGCAGGCGCCAGTCGTGCTAGAAAGCAGCCTCCTGGAGCAGCCACCGTGCCCCTGCTGGCCCGGGGGCCAGGCATCAGGGGTGCCGGTCTATGCTGCCCCACCAACCCGGCAGCTGGAGGCCTGAGAACTCCACCAGCAGCCCTTCACATAAGGACAGAGCTACCACAGACAACAGAACCACCTTCATCACACCAAGCCTTAGAAGGGGAAACTGAGGCCCAGGCAGGTATGGGGAAGCACCAGAAGTCCCAGAGGAGGCTGGGGCCAGGTAGAGATGCAGACCCCCATCTCACCAGGCTCCAGGCCTGCCCCCCACATACCTGGCCAGAACAGGACACTTGCGCTGATAGTCAAAGAGACCAAAGCCATGACTGGTGCCAAAGGCCACGAGGCTCCACTCGGCATGGAGCGTGACTGCGGTGACGGCAGCTGGCGGCAGGCACTGAACCAGCACGCGGGGCTGGAAGCCAGTGGGCCAAGGCAGAGGCCCAGTGCGTGGGCTCAGCCGCTCGTGGCCCTTCCACGTGAAGCCCTCACGGTCCTGGAGGAGGTCCACACTGGACACACTGACTGCCTGCTCTGATGGCACGTCACTCAGCTCCAGCACCAGCACCTGAGCCCACAGCCAGGGCAAGGGAGGAGCGAGCATGGAGGATGGGGCCACCCGTGCCCCACTGATCCTGTAAAGCCACTGCCAGGGTGGTCCCAGGACTGTCTCCAGTTCATCTGCTGAATAGGCACTTACTGAATGCCTACTGTATACTAGGACCCTGGAACCTAGTGGTGATCAAGACCCACTGGTCCCTGGCCTTCTGGAGCAAAGAAATCCCCCTGCACCAAGCCTGTCTCCCATTTAGCAATAAGCACAAGTAGAGCACCTTCTGTATAGTGTACAAATGCTGGGGGCATGGCAGTGACCAAGACCCAGTGGCCCCTGCCCTCCCAGGGCTTATCTACCACCTGTGCTCCTGCCCCTGGCCCCAACCCTCCATGGGTCCCTACAGCCAGAGCTTGGACTCAAGGCCCCCAACGACAGGCCCCACCTCGCTGGCTGGCCCCACCTGGAGCCCCATTCCCACCTCTGGGCTTCTGCCTGTGTTGGTCTCTCTACCACTCCACTAGACCCTCCAGTTCAGGCCCACTTCCTTCCGAAAGCCCTCTGAGACCCCCAACCCTGAGGAGGCCTCAGGCCTACCTGGCCTGCAGTGCCAGCCACCACCATCTGGGCTGTGTACTTGCAGAGTACCACCTTCTGCACGCCGAGCCGAGGATCATCGCTGTAGGGGTCAAAGCAGCCCACCTGGGGAGCGGGATGGAGCGATGACATGGGGCAGAGCTGGGACCAGGCTCCATGGGGCTGGGGGAGGGGCCCACCTTGCGGAAAGGTGGCCAGTCGTCCTCGGCAGCCTGGGCCAGGCTGTCGGCATGCTCACAGTCCGTCTGGAAGAGGCCAGCTGTGCTCAGCTTGTAGAGCGGCCGCAGAGCCACCCCAGAGGCATCCCAGAACCGCACGGTGCCATCCTCGTGGCTGCAAGGACGGCAACATCAGGCCCATGCCAGGTCCCTGTGCACCCCTCCCTCCACTCATCCACTGGCCACTCACTGAGCACCCACTGCATATGCTAAACACTGAGCAGACTCCTACAGCACACCACAAACAGGAAGAACCTATGTACAGGGCTAACGCATAACTGAGCACCTGCTGCATCCCAGGCCACAAGCACCTGAGCTCTCCAAACAGGGGGAAAGGCGTGGAAAGAACCACCAGTGTGAGGAGCAGGGGAAGGAAGCGGGGTTCCACCCCCATGGGAGCATCCAGAAAGGTGATCAGGAGTTAGCCAGTCACAGAGCAGAGGGATCAGCCGGGGCACGAGGCAGCCATGTAGGCAGAGCAGCAGGAAGACTGGGGAGGTAGGGAGGAAGCAGGGAAGGGACCAGGTGGGGAGGGGCAAACAAATCTGGGGTGCAGCCTTGGGACACAGCTGCAGAGCCCCAGTGGGGAGCCCTTGGGCAGTGGAAGGAGCCCAGAGCCAGGATGTGAGAAGATGTGCGAGCCTGTAGGGCTGGCTGGGACTCCTCCAGTAGCCCTGAAAACCACACGTAAGAGTTCTCAAGCAAGGGAGCGGACGTCAGAGTCAGAGCCCCGAGGGTCCCAGCACAGGCGGGCGGCAAGGGCAGGGCAGGAAGTGGGGGCCTGAGTCACCAAGCACGTCAGCGCCCGCCAGGCGCAGGCCAGGCTCCCCAACACCTGCCCTGGGCAGCTCGGCGTGGGCCGGCCCAGATTTTCCGGTCCCAAGGCAGGCTGGGTGGGTGGAGCTCAGTTCCAGGCCAAAAGGCAGGGCAGGGCAGGGCCTTGAACCAGGGTCTAGGGAGGCTTCATCCCAATCCACCCGGTGGGAGGGGGTGACCTGGTCCCACCAGGGGCCAGGGCCTGAGTCACCAGGCAGGTCGGTACCCGCCAGGCCCAGAATGGGCTCTCCTGCACTTATGTGGGCTGTATCAGGCCCTGCTCACCCACATACACATGCACACACACACGTCACAACTGTGCTTGTCCAGGGGACACACATGTCTGCCCTACCCAGTCAGCAGCAGCCCTCGCTGTGATGGCTCCTGGGCCAGGTTCCGGCCCCCAGTTATAGGCCAGCTCTGAGAGAGGGAGGCAGAGATGTAAGTGGAAGGTCGGGACAAACGTCTTCTCTCTCTCACCCCAGGCAGGGCATCCACGACCCAAACCACTCCCGCGTTCCCCATCTACAGCTGCCACATTAACCACCTCCAGGCCTGTGCCCGCAGTGCCCTCCACTGAGAACACCCTTCCTCCTCCCTCCCCAAGATCTTGCCCCACAGGACACCCCGACACACACCAAGGCAGTGGAGGCAGGCTGCGGGCTCTGCTGCTCGCCAGCGCTCACAATGCGGGCCCAGAGCTTGGCAGGGACGTTGGCGACGTGGGCTGAACAGGTGATAGCAGACGAGTGCAGCGGGGCCAGATACGGAGCAGGCACAGCTGGCCAACCGGGTGTTTGCAGGTCGAGCACCACCAGCTCCTCTTCGAGCAACACAGCCAGGGCCTGGGGCTGGTCAAACTCTGTGGGACAGAGGTAGAGTGAGCACAGATAGGTGGCGCTGGGCACGGCGTGGAGGGGGGCAAGGAACACACCATCCTCGGGCCTCGTGCTGTGCACCGTGAAGAAGTCGATGATGCGGGAGGTGAAGTCCAGCGTCACCAGAGTCTCGGCCTGGAGCACACTCACACAGTGGCGGTCACCATAGCTGGCGCGGGGCATGCCACCACTGAAGATGATAAAGTGGCCCCTGCGCAGGGTAGAGGAGCCACGTGATCCACTTGGGCCCAGAGCACACACTGACCGATCCAGAGAGAGCATCGCGGGACATTCCTATGTTCCAGAACACACCCTCTGCCCCCACAGTCAGACACAGTCCCCAACCCACACATGAGACCCGGCTCCCCACCTACCCAGATTCACAGTTTCGCCACAGAATCTTGTTGATAGCTTTGCAGGGGAAGGGGCCTGGAGGGATGGGACAGTGTCAGGCTCACTCGCTGGCTGGACTCAGAAGAGCCCCAGATTGCACCTTTCACCTCTTCTCCCATTCACATCCTGCCTCTATCACTCCCCGCCTTGCAGCTGCTTTCTGCCTCTCCAACAGGAAGGCCACTGCCCCTCACCATGCCTCCCAGGGTCTCAACTCTGCAGATTTGGCTTGGCACTGCCGCCTTCCACAAGTGTTCCTGGATAGCCCCACCAAGGCCACACAGCTCCCAGTGCCTGAGCTTGGGATTGGCTGTCAACCCGTGCTCAGGCAGTGGGGGCTGCCCTCGGCCTCCCTAGCACTCACCATAGGGTGTGGTGGCTACCATGGGCTGCGTTGTCGGGGAGCTGCCGGTGTCTGCAGACCAGATGGCATAGCTGCCATCGCTGTGTGAGCTGACCAGAGTGCTGCCGCTGCGCTCCCAGCACAAGCTCTCTAGCTGCTGCGGGGCAGGGTGGATGGGCATGAGCAAGGCAGCCGTGAGCAGAGGGCCCCAGCTGCAGGCACCGGCAACACACACATACCTGGTTCCCCAGGAAGATATGGTCTGCACACTGTGCGGCCTGGTTCCAGATGACCAGCAAGCCCCGGCTATAGCCAATGAGGATCTTGGTGGGGTCCCGCAGGTGTCCCTCAAGCGCCTCCACGGGGCCCAGTGCCTTCCCACACCGGTAGTCATCTGGCACACTGCAGAGGGAGCTCAGGTGAGCCAGCAGCAGCTCTGTCTGGGCACCAAGCGGGTGCTGGGAAGTCTGCCTGCCTCTCACCTTCGCAGGACCTCATCAGGACCAAGGGTCTGGCCCTCAAGCAACGTCAAGGTGGGAACATCCAGGAAGAAGACACTGCCACCTTCGGTGCCCAGGGCTGCCATGTCACCAGCAGCTACCAGCAGGACCACTGTGACGCGGGTGAGGCTGGGGGGGCCACTGTGAGAGATAAGGGGAGGCGGGTGAGGGTGCAGGCCCATCCACCAGCTGAGGAGGGTGTAAAGGGGGCTGGGCTGCTACTGTTAGTTCGTTACAGCTCCTCTGTGTTCACTGGGGCCTGATTATCAAGTAGGCTGGTGACCAGGAAGGCGACGGTGGTGGCTGTGGGCATCATAATTAGCTCGCTCAATTATTCATCAGGATGTCGGCAGTGAGAGGGATAAAAATAGGCTCCCCAGGTTCTGGAGACGGGCTCCCAAGCTCCTCCCACCCACCAGGAAGGGAATGCAGGAACCAGGCTACCCCTTGGGCCAGGACCAGGAGCTCCAGGACACACAGCTCTCCTGAGCCCCACCCAGGAACCCCTGCCACCAGCCCTCTGGATGCCTCCCTGACTTTGCAGGGGGACCTAGACCACCCCTGCCTGCAGAGACTGGGAGACCCCAGGACTGCACCCCTAGGTTACAGCTGGATGTGTGGGGGTGTCATCCAGCCCGCAACAGGAGCAGTACAAGCCTCTCACTGAGCTAGAAAAAGGCATCTCGCAGCGTGAAGGACTCGCCCACTCCAGCCATTTCAGTAAGGGCCAGCAGAGCCAGGGACTAAGGCCCCTTTCACTCTCACCAGTGGTCCAGGCCACTCTGTTGGCCTCTGAGGCTTCCTGCTGACACCTCACACAGCACAGCCCAGCAGGACCCTTCTTGCCCCAAAACCTGCTGTTTCACCTGCCTGTCACCCCACCCCCAACTCAAGGGGCCAGGCGACCCTTGCTGATATCACTCAGCTTAGATCTGCCCCATGGCCCCAGACACCTCCATCATTGCAGGGAGCACAGTGCCACGCATCAGGTACCAGGAGTCTGGGACACAACACCCACACTCTCCCATCCCGGGCCTCAAGGCCCTAGCAGTCCTAGGGCCTAGCACGGACCCTACCTGCTCTCCTTGGACTCAGCCAGAACACCCCCCATCTAATACCCACAAAGTCCAGGTAGCACATCTCAGTCAAGAGGGGTCCAAATGCTGCCTTCTGGGACCCAAGCCCAACTCAACGTACCCAGCCACTCTGAACCCCACCCCTGGACAGCTTCCTGTCCCTAACACGCCTTTGCACGGCTGGTTTCCACAGCCCCCGCCCAGCTCCCCTATGACTGGTGGCTGGTCCCTGGCCAAGTCCTCCAGTACCTGGCACCATCAAAGCCCGGCCGACTAGGTGGCTGAAAGCTGAGTGCTTCCTCCAGATGGGCACAGCCATCATGGTGAAGGATCTCCCAAAGATGCAGGCTGCTGTCGTCCAGCAGAGTCAGGAGGCGGCCCTGGAGGGTGAGCAAAGACCAAGACTGGGCTGGCCTGGGGAGGGGGGCCTGGGGGCCATGGGAGCCAGCTGGTGGGGAGAGAGGCTCACCTGGCCAGGCAGGAAGTGCATCTGAGTGACAGTGGTTGTGTCTCGGTGCAGGCCGGTGAACTCCACACCTGGTGCACCGTAGCTGAGGGCAACAGGTCAAGGGCAGATACAAGCAGGCACGGACCCAGAACCAAGAAACCAAGGCACAGGAGATGCCCAAGCCACCTCCTTCCCAGGACCATTCCAATGGTCCCAGCCAGGCCTGCCTATTCAGGAGCCCCCAGAGCCCAGGAGGGGCCCCTCCCTGAGGAAGCACCATCCTGCACCCACAAGGGATCTCCAGGCTCAGAGTGCAGGCTCCACTCAACTCCTGTAAATCGCTGCTGCTGTATGACTTTCACTTCCTCATCTAAAATGGGCTAGTGACTCCCACCTCATAGGGCTGGCACAGGGCAGGTAAGAATAAAAACACATCCAGTATGCTGCCTAGGCCTGGCACACAGCCAAGGCTCCACTCGGTGCCAGCCTTGTGTGTGTCTATGTGCACGAGAGCCCAGCCCTGCAGGTCAGGATCCCACAGGCAGAGATGCCAGGCCAGGCCTGGGCAGGGAAGCCCAGGGCAGAGGAGAGTTCAGGCTGCCCCTTCCCACAGCTCCAGGCCTAACTCCAGCTGTGGACAAGGAAACCAACCTCTCTCCGGGACGGGCAGCCAGTGGCCCCCACCAGGAGGGAGGAGAGGCCACGGCCTGCCCATTTTACAGGCAAGCACACAGAGGCTTGGAGAGGTTGGGTAACTGGTTTCAAGTGCCCAGCCTCAGTGCCAGAGTCCCAGCAACTCCAGGTTTGATGGCAGATGGGCAGGGCCAAGGGGGCCCCAGGAGGGAAGGCTAGGGAGGGGTCAGTAACATCACCCAGCAACAAGGAAGGAGCCGTTGCTTGGAGCTAGAGTTGGGATTCCCTGCAGGAGCCAGGAGAACAGAAGAGGGGACAAAAGAGGGGGCATGAGTGCTGGGCGGGAACCAGGGTCGCCAAGGAGACGGGGCCAGCCTTGAGGGGGAGGGGCAGCTTTTGTGGCCAGGGCCCGTCGTCCTCTCCAGCCTCAGTTTCCCCACCCAGGGCTCTGGGCTGGGGTGGTTTGCGGGGAAAGAGGGAGGGAGGGGAGGGCTCTGGTCTCCTCTGAGGCTATCTCCTTGCCTGCACACCAGGTTCCTTGTAAGCACGAGGAGTCAGTGCACAAGAAAGACCAGGACACCAGCAGGGACACTCGAGAGGCTGACAGAGAGAGACATGGAGCGGGGCACTGTGGGGACACAACACACGTGTGGGGCAGCACAGCACCTGCAAGGGGCGGGAGTAGCAGGCCAGGGAGTAGGTGCCCCCCAGGGCAGGTGGGGGCCTGGGGGCAGGGGGCCAGGGAGGGAGAAGAGGGGCGTTCAGGCCCGGCCACATTCCCTAGAGCAGGCAAGCTCAAACCGCAGGCCCAGGCGCCCACCCCTGCCTGGCCAGTGCCCCCAGCCCCGGGGTGGGGAGACCCCCACCTCCAGCCCACCTCTTTTCAGGCACTGACTCACTTTGTGCCAACTGATGTCCCCAGCGAGGGTACTGAGACCCAGAGGGTCAAACAGGGAGGGGTGGGGGCAGGCACTCCTCACCAAGCAGCGGGCAACCAGACTCTGCACCTCGGTTTCCTGGCCTGAAGGGCTTCACTGCGAGCAGTTGGGGTGGGATTCTCCATGGCAGGCAAGGAGGCATTCAGCTGCCTGCTTGCCCCCACCCCACCCCCACCCTGCGCCTGCAGGGAAA
This sequence comes from Equus asinus, assembly GCF_041296235.1. Classification (NCBI taxonomy): domain Eukaryota; kingdom Metazoa; phylum Chordata; class Mammalia; order Perissodactyla; family Equidae; genus Equus; species Equus asinus. Next base: position 2,555,080 of record NC_091802.1, on the reverse strand, counting down.
ATGCCCGCTTTGTGCAGCTCACACAGCCCATTGTGTGACCGCCAGCATCCAGGTGGGGGCCGAGCTGCGCTCACCATGCCGAGCCTGGCACTGCCACCAGCCCCTCGGCCGAACACATGTGTCTTCGCACACACACGTGCCCAGTCACCAGGGCAAGAGCCAACTATGTGATCCCCGCCCTCCAACCACCCTTGATGGGTACCATGCTCAGCCAGCCCCCCTGGCCCAGCCTCCCCAGTCACAGTTGCTGGGACGATGGCAGGGTCACCTAGGTAACTGGCTGGCTGAAATGCAGTGAGGGACAGCTGTGGCCACTGCAAGCTGACTGACACCTCATCTCTGTGAGGAGATATCCCAGGGTAAAAGCTGCACGGGCTTCCACCAGGATCCCAGCACCTACGTCAGCCTCCTAGGCTGGGCCCCGCCCAAGGAGTCCAGCACACAGGGAGCCACAAGCAGGTGGTCCTCACAGGCCCCCAAGGCCACGGCCTGCAAAGGATACATCTTGACGGCCCCAGACCTTGTGCCGATGGCCATGATGCGAAGCTCCGGGTCGAAGGCCAGGGCGCTGGGCTGGTTGGGGAAGCCATGCTCCACAGTCTACAGGGGTGGGGCGGGGAGGGAGGGTACTCACACAGGCATGGCTGCCCCCGGCCTACCCTGAGACCCACCCCAAGGCAGTCTGCAGGTTCTGCCTCTGCTGCACAGCAGGACTAGCGCTGGGTCCATCTGCACTCTGTGCCTCAGTGTCTCCAACTGTGAAATGGGCAATCACACCTCCAATCACTGCACAAGGGTCTGAGCCCCTGGCCCCACCACACAGACCTTCCTCCAGCCGAGGCCCCGTCCCTCTCAAAACCCCTGTCCTCTTCACTGTGCAGAGGGCTCTGGCAACAAACAGGGAGAACAAAGCTCAACAAGGTGCAGGCTTGGAAGTGGACTCCACCTGCCCCGGGGGGTGGGGCTCCGCACCCGACTCCTAAAAGCACAGACTGAAGCTCGTGGAGGCGTCATGCCGCCTGAGCGCCCACGTGAAGTCCACGGGCTCCCCGACACAGACCCCATGTAGAGGTCAGAGGCCAACACCCACAAGTTAGCTAGGCAGAGGCTCTTCATACCCAGCCCCACCCCCAGACTCAGAGACAGGGAGACTGAGGCCCAGAGAGAGGGAGCTTCCTGCCCAGTCTCTGAAGGTGTCACTCACTTCCAAGACTTGGGTCCCCTACCTGGAAACTGGAGAACAAGATTCCCCTCCCATCTGTGGTGGGGATGGTGTGAAGGGGGCTTGTGCACTGGGGGTGTCGACAGAACTCGCTCCTTGATTCCACTCACTTGTGTTTTCCTCCGTTTGCACACCCCCCCAAGCAGCTCATACTCAGCCCCTGAGGCCTGGAGGTGGGGTGGAGTGTCCCTGGGGAGCCTGCAGCCCTGGGTCCCCATCCCCCTGTCCTCAACACCAATGTGGGGCACCAGATGTGGGCCAGTGGTTCCTCCTGACCACTGCGTCAGCAAGACACATATTTTGTAAGAAACTCTGGTCCCCAGGCCTCTCACCCCAGCCTTCCTCCTGCCTCATCCTATCTAGATAGGCTCAGCCCTGTGGGCAGTTGGCTCAGCCTTAGGCTAGTCTCAGGACTCTCCAGGCCTCAGTTTCCCACCTGGGCACTGGGGGCAGTAAGTCTACCTGAGGACAGTGTCACCCTTGTGGCCAGGGGCAGGGAGGCAGCATCCCTTTCCCACTGGCACTGCCATGCCCATTCTGGACCTGACGGTGTCTGACCAGGCCCCTCCTCTGCTCAGGACCCTCGCGGGCTCCCAGCTCACTCTGGCAAAGCCGAATCCTCACATCTGGCCCCTCTGTCCTCCATTCCCCACTCTCCCCTGGCTCACTTGACTCCAGGCCCAGGGATCTTTTGCTCTCCTCCAATTTCCTAGGCAGGCCCCTCTCCGGGCCTTTGCACCTCCAGTCCCTCTAGTAGGAAGGCACTTTACCCAGAAAGCCTCAGGGTGGGCTCCTTCCCAGCACTCAGGTCTCAGCTCAGGCATCAACTCCTCGAGGCCCGCTAAGGCCCCCTGGCTCTAGCAGCCACTCCTGCCCACAGGGTCCATGCCTGCCCCCCACTCGCTTTATTTAATCCACAGCACTGGCCACCACCCAACCTGCTGCATATTTTACTCTTGATTTGGCTTTTCACTGTCTCCTCCACTTGTACATCAGCCCCTGAGTGAAGAGGTGTTTGTCCCTTCGGGTCACTACGGTATCCCCAGCACCTAGGAGAACTCACACACAGCAGGAGCTCAGCACGTGTTAAAGTGACACAGAATGGACCTCCCACAGGCAACGTGAGGGCAGCGCTGGGACCTGGACCAAGACTGAGTCCCAAGGCAGTGCTCGCCTCTGACCTGGCCCCCAGCTAGAGAACCTGGGGCCTATTTTCAGTGGTGATCCTTCTGGTGACCAAGCTCCTTGCCCAAGACCACACCCCCCACCCCTGCCAGCCACTCAGAATGGTCTCACCCTCCTCAGCTGCAGCCCTACTTCTGACCCAGGGCCAGCCAGGTGGGCCGAGGTCCCCCTCTACACTGCGCCTGGCTGCTGGGGAGGCGACCTCAGCCCAGCGGCCGCACAGGGGCTGGCCCGCCCACCAGCAGCACAGGAAGGGGGCCGGCCCTCGGCCTCAGGCTCTGGGCCACTAAGTCTGAGAGTCCTGGAGGCCCCCACTAGCACCTTGGAAACCCTTCCTGCCCCAAGAGACGTCCGGTGCCTCTGCCCCTCCAGGCCCAGCTGTCCCCGCAAAAGGGGCAGAGTGACCTCCTGGACCACAGTGGCCCCTGAGAAAATCCCTGCCCCTCCGAGCTAAAGTCGAACCCCACCGACAAGGGGACACAAGGACAAAGCGCCCAGCTCACTGTGACTTGGGCAAGTCGTCAGCCCTTCCTGAACCCCGATTTTCTCATCCGTGCGACGGGGATAACGACTCTACCCCAAGGGCAGCGCGGGCTGCGCAGTGAGAGGGCTCTGGAGCAGAACGGAGCCCGGAGCAAGCCCCGGGAGGGGCGCGCGGGCAGGCGGGGCCAGGGCCCTTCCTCCGGGCCCCTCAGCCCTACCCGGGGAGAAGCACGCCGCAGACGCCCACCCGCCCCTCGGCCAGCCGCCCACGCGACATGGGGCGGCAGCCACAGCAGGGGGGAAGCGGGCCCATTTCACGGCAAGGAAAACGGAGGCCCCGCGACCCCAAGTGTGGCTTGGGACACAGCCAGGCGTCAGGGCGCGGGGAAGGCCCGGACAGGGACCTCCCGGCCCCACCCCCCAACATCTGCCTCCACTCCCGCCCGTCCCGCCCAGCCCGGGGGCGAAGCAAAACAAACCCGGGCCTGCCGCCCCCAGGGATGAGCAGGGCGCTGGGGGCCGAGACCAAGAGCCAGAGAGGAGAGAGCGCGAGTTCAAGAGACCTCGGAGACACAGCGGGGGAGAGACACGGAGACGAGAGACGCAGCGACACGGGCCCACGGCCGAGCCCCCTCCCAGGCACAGGCAGAGGCGAGGGGCGCAGGGCCCCGGCAACCGCGGCTGCAGCGCGGCCGGCGAGGCCCGGGACCCGGAGAGGCGGCACGGGAGTCCGCGAGACAGACCCGCGCCGCGCCCCAGCCGGGCGCCCCCTCCCCCGGCCCGACGTGGCTCCGGCCCCCGGCCCCGGCCCGCCCCCTCCCGCGCGACCGGGCCGCCTCCGTCGCCACCGCCGCACCTTGTTGAAGGCGAAGAGCTCCTGCTTGAGCTTCTCGCGCTGCGGGTCGGCGCCCTGCCGCCGGAACCGAAACTTCATCATCTTGCGTCCGGCCGCCGGCGCCGCGCCCGCCGCCGCCGCCCGCAGGATGCGCCGCGCGGCCCCGCCGGTCCTGAGGCGCGGGCGGGGCGCCAGGCGGCCGGGCGCGGGCGCGCGGGGCGGGGCCTGCATAGGGGTGGGCGCCGGGCGCGATTGACGCGCCGCCCGGCCAATGAGCGCGCCCTTGCCCCGCCCGCCCCGCCCCCGCCGGCCAGACAATGGGGAAGACAGGGCCTTCGGGCTCGGCCGGGCTCGCGAAGGGACGCCCGCCGAGCATGCGCTGCGGCGCGCGGCCTGCCGGGACTTGTAGTCCGCGAGCCAAGGCTCCAGTGTGGGCGGCTGGGGACCAGCTCTGGTAGGGGCCAGCGCGTGCTCCTCAACTTGGAGGCTTTTTCCTTCCTCCAACGAGCAAGGGACGTACATGTCCAGGTAGTGAGGGAGTCCTGTCCCGAAAGCCAGGGACTGGAGCAACTCCCTGGCCCCTCAACCTCAGTTTCCCCATCCATGCCATTGGCCCGATGATAGCCAAGTTATATTTTACCAGTTTCGCGGGACACCACTTCGATTGTTCTCCAGTGTGCCAGAACACTTCCCATCGCCATGCTTTTGCCCTGGCTGTGTAGTCAGCCAGGAATGCCCTCCTCAGCCCCCGGGGAACTCCTACACACCCTCCAGGACCCAACGCAAAAGGCTCTGTGTGGCAGCACAGGGGATTCTTAGGAGTGCCATCAGCCAAAGAGAGAGACAGAGACCTAGCAGAGAGAAGAGATCTTTCTTCAGGAGGTGGCATTTGGGACAGTCCTGAGAATGGGTTTGGGCTTTACAGAGATGGGGGAAGGGCCTCCCAGGCGCGGGGGAACAGTGTATAAACAAAGCCGTGCCCCGCCTCCGCCCTCTGAGAGCGACTGGGCCTGTCCCCACCCACCTCCCAGGCCTCTTTTTCTCATCTGGACGGCGGCCTGGAGGCTGAACTGTTCCTTGCAGGCTCAGGATAGGCTGCCCCGGGCTCGGGGCTGGACAGGTGGACCCAGGCCCCAAGGCCAGCGGCTGTGTCGAGAGAGGTGGGCCTGAATTCTGACCCCCACCCACAGGGGCTTGACCACCCTCTTCCACGCCTGCCCCCTCCTCAGTGCCTCCATGCGTGGGGCTGGATCTGGCAGCCGGCTGGGGGCGCTGCGGGAGAAAGGAAGATGCCGATGGCAACAAAGACTGGGAGTGCCTACTGTGTGCGCACCACTCCCCCTCCCTGTCCCGCTGACAGTGCTCTCAGGGGTCCTGTGAGGGGGCGGCAGCAGGATCCAGGTTACTGTGAGGAGGCTGGGACAGATGGGCAGAGGCACGAGGGCCTGTGACCTGAGCCTTCGGCAGAGCTGACTGGACTGAGAAGGTCAGATCCCTCTGGCCACTGCCCACCTCATGCCCAGCACAGGCATCTCCGAGGCCTGGGTTCTGGTCCCTGCTCTGCCACCCACTGGCTGAGTGATGAGGCCTGAGTCCAGGTTGCTTCTTCCATGAAATGAGGGCCTGGCACAGGGACACAGGGAAGTGTTAGGAATTTGTTAATTCACATCCAAACTTCCCCGTTTAGAAGCTGTGCAGCCTGGAGCAAGTTACTTAAGCTCTCTGTGCCTCAGTTTCCTCATCTGTAAAAATGTGGATAGTACTAGTCCCTACCTCAAAGGGTTTTTGTGAAGATGAAATGAATTTGTACTCGTAAAGCCCTTTAGAATGTGCCAGGTAGACAGGAAGAGCCGTGTGAGTGTTCGCTGTTATTAGAGTTCTTGCTAATTGCTATTAGAACTCCTCTATCACCCTGGGTAAGTCCCTGCCCTTCCTCAGTCTCCATTTCTCTGTCTTTGAAATGGGACTTAGTCATCAGGCAGTAAGCGGCCATGCCTCCCCGCCACACACGCCCAGCTCACAGTCTGGCGGGGACAGAGCTGAGTAGAGACCACAACCATCAGGAGTCTGCTGTGCTGTGACGGGGGACACACCGGGGCTGTGGGGGCCCAGAAGAGGCATCTGACCTGGGGCAGGTCCTGGAGGGAGAGGGCACAGTCCAAGCTGTGCTGTAATGGGTGAAGAGTTTAACAGGGAGAGAGAGGGCTGAGGGCAGACAGAGAAGGGTGGCATGGCAGGCAGAGGTTCTCAAAGTGTCACAACTCCCCCACACACCTGTTAACAACACAGATTCCAGGTCCATCAAACGCAAATGCCGGTCGAGTGGGGCTCTAGAGTCTGGATTTTAAACCAGCCAGCTTGGCCCCATGCGATCAGGTTGAAAGGAGTTAAATGGGTACACTGAGGTACAAATGGGTAAACTGAGACCTGGGCAGACAGGCCCAGCCCATCTGCATACCTACGGGACAGGGTTTAGGAATGGCATTGGGGAGGGTACCATCCCTCAGCTGGGAGGGTCTAGGGCATTGATGACTGTCTGTCTCTCCCCTCCCCCGAAGGAGAGAGCCCGCTGCCTAGGATTATCACCAGCAACAGGCAACAGGGCCAGGCTGCTCATTGCTCACAGCAGGAAACTGTGGCTGCGGCTGAGGCTGAGGCTGTGGCTCCGGGGAGCGCAGGCAAGGGTGTGAACGCAGGGTCTTCAGGGATCTCAGGTGCCCTGGCACCTGTCCCAGGAGTTGGGGGAGGCAGGAGGGCACCTGAGTCAGCAGCACTGGAAGGGAAAGCTGGTCCCTCCTCTAGCCTCCCAGCCTCTGGTCAACCCCAGGTCAGGGAGCGGCTGCTGGTTTCTCGGCATTTACTGGGTGGGGTGGCTTCTCTCTCCTCTCTCCTCCTCCTAGGCCACCCCAGGACCCTAGCCCAGCTCTGAGGTGGGACTCAGGTCTGGCTCCAAATTCCAAGACATCCTTTTGCTAGCTGGGTGACCTCAGAGAAGCCCTTTGTCCACCTTGGGCTTCAATTCCTCCTCTGTAAAATTTAGTGAGGACCAAATGAGATGATTCAAAACAGGAGTTGAGCACAGGGCCTGGCAGGGTCTATTACCTAGTGAGCCAGCTGTTTTTAGAACTCTTGCTCCAAGACATGCTGGTTGCCTTACCATTCTTCAAATGTACCAGATGAGCTTCTGCCTCAGGACCCTTGCACTTACTGTTTCCTTGCCTGGAATGCTTTGCCCCCCAAGTTTTCACTTAGGCAAATCCCTCACCTCCTTTTAATCTTGACTTAAGTGACACCTGCTCAAAGAAGCCTCCCTGACCTACTCCCCCCTCCGGATGCCCTCCTCTGACTCCTTCTTCTCACCCACCACCTACTTTAACTTCCTTTTATGTGTATTACTTGTCTTCCCAGCTTGAGCTCCCTTGGGGCTGAGCTTTTAATGCTGTTGTTCACTGCAGTGTCCCTACTGCCTGGCACACAGTAGGTGCTCAACACATTTTTAGAAATATATTTGAATAAAAAAGATCTGAAGCAAATATGACAAAATGTTAATGTGTGTGGGTGGTGGGTACTTCTGTGGCTTCTCTGTTATTCTAAGTATTTTTCAGTGTGTTTGAAATATTTTGTTAAAAAAAATAAAACACAAATAATAATCCAGGAGGCCGGCCTGGTGGCATAGTGGTTAAGTGCACGCACTCTGCTTCGGCAGCCCGGGGTTCGCAGGTTTGGATCCCGGGCACAGACCTACGCACCGCTCATCAAGCCAGGCTGTGGCAATGTCACACATACAAAATAGAGGGAAATTGGCACAGATGTTAGCTCAGGGCCAATCTTCTCACGAAAAAATCCCCCCAAAAAGCAAATAATAATCTACACTGTTTAGGAGTCAAGTCCACAGGAAATGGTGGTTGCTGGGATGTGGGGAGGCAGGTGGAGAGCAGGGGTGTCCCTGAGCCAGGCTGATGTGCATCAAGGGCGTCTTCAGAGGCAGGTGCCCCAGTAAATGCTGTATCTGTGCGTCATCTGCTCAAATCCTTGCAGTGATGCTGGAGGTGGGTACAAAGATGATTCCACCTTACAGACAGTGAATGGAAGGGTAGAGAAGTGACTTGCCCATAGCCGCCTGTGGAGGGAAAGAGGGAGGAAGGGGTGACGGGGAAAGCCCCAGATGGAGACAGAGGAGGGGCAGCAAGGGAGTGGGAGGAAAACCAGGATAGCCTGGCTGAGGGAGGCGGACCCTGCCTTCCAGGAGCTGGCCCAGATCCCAGCTGAGGCCACGACCCTCCTCTGCTGCCCAAACCACACACACAGCTTCTTCCTGGAGGCTCCCCCAGGGGCCTGGCTGGAAGATTCCTGGAGTGGAGTTGGCTGAGGATGGGGGTGGGTGGGACCTGGGGTAGGAGGAGATGAGGGAGAAAGCAAGGTGGGGGTCAGACTGGGAGACCACTGGGGAGCCCAAGCCAGGAAGGAGTGAGCACCTCATCCTGCATGGTGTGCAAAATCGAGCTGGCTCTAAGGGCCTTCTTTAGGGCCAAGATAGGGGAGAGGGCAGTGGATCTGCGGCCCCCAGTCCTCAGAGGGTGAGCAGTGTCCGAGGCCTCAGTGAAAGGCCAGGCAGGTAGGGGGAGTGGTGGGGTAGACCCAGCCTGTCCTCATTTTACAAGGGAGGAAACTGAGGCTCAGAGAGACATGACCTGCCCAGGGTCACAGGGGGGATGATGCACGGGTCTCTGGACCTCCAGCCCAGTGCTCCTTGTCCGGGTGCAGGACTCAGCCCTGACACCGGCCCTGAGCCTGCATGCTGAGCTGGGCCACAGGACCTAGGGATTCAGGGGCGCCAGCCCCTGCTGGGAGTGGATTGTTTGAGACTCCAGGAGCTGGGTAGGTGGACACTGTCACAGGCCTGCTGGAAGGTGGAGTTCTGTGCTTCATTCCTCTCCGTGGCTCCAAGTGCTAATCCTACCTCGGCCACTTCATCTTTCTGGCCCTCAGTCTACTGATCCGCAAAATTAGGGCGAATACTAATTCCTACCACTTATTAACACCGAGTGCTTAGTCTGTGCCAGGCACTACCGTCATTCCTTTAATCCTAGGAAGAAACCAAGGTCAGAGAGGTTAAGTACTGTGCTAGTCACACAGCTAGTATGTGGCAGAGTCAGGATTTGAGCCCAGGCCCCAAGTAAGCTATTAAGAGGTTGTGGAGAGAATTAAATGAGACAATTCGTACAGGGCCTCACTCACAATGAGTCTGGGAGAGGGGAGAAGTTCAGTTCTAGTCTCCCAGCCTGCAGCAGAAGCACGGGACCACACAGTACACTCGGGGCTGTGCTGAGGGAACCCAGGGGTCTGGGCAGCCCAGGGACAGCCCTGAGGAGACTGGCTGGAGGGCAGAGGTGGTGGCTTCCAGCAGGAGCCACCTAAGGCAAAGGGCACTGGCATGGGCAAAGACTCACAGGGGAGAATGCCCTGGTGAATTGGGGCCCCTGTGCACACTCACTAACCCTGAGGGCCTTGGCCGAGCAGGGCAGAAGCAGTGGGGAACCTAAGTCCCTGTGTCTGGGGCCTCAGTTCCCCATCCCAACCAAGAGACAGCAGTACCCTGCCCCACTCTGAGGCACCGCCACTTGGACTGTGCTGCCGCACTGTGGGCACAGGAGGGAACTGCACCACTGAGCACCCTGACACCCAGCTGGGGACCCCAGCCCCCATAACACCCAGTGGCTCCAACCACACCTCGCCTGGGGCCTCAGCCCCTCGATTTGGAGCCCCTGACTCTCTCACCAGTGCACAATCACCTTATTGACTTTGACTGTCCTCAACACAGCAGCCCAAAGGATCCTAAGTCTGATCACGTCCTCCTCTGCTCAAAACCCTCCCATGGGAAGCCACTCACAAGAGCCAACTGTCAGATTTAAAGAATTTTTGTGAGTCAGTTGTTAAACACAGACATTAATAAATCATATAAAATTAAAATTAAATTATATTAAAAACAAAAGTAATGTTCAAAACTAAGCACTTCGTATTTTCCTATATTTTTCTTTAACTACATCTACTGATCTCTACGGCGGAAGCACTGTGTAATGGTGTGCTTCTGGCCATCTCTTCACAACTCCATGTTCAGTGACCGTATGTCGACTGCTTAAAATCAGCCACGATGGGAGCACTTACACCATGGAAACTGGCAAGCACCACATATCAGGCTGGATTTTTTGTTGACTTTCTAGACCAGTGCCATCCAATAGAAATACAATGCAAGCCACACATGTAATTTTAAATTCTCGAGTAGCCAGATTTAAAACAGTAACAGGAAACAGGTGAAATTAATTTAAATAGCATATTTTATTTAACCCAGAATGTCCAAAATATTGTCATTTCAACAAGTAATCAATATAAACTAATGATATATTTTACAATCTTTTTTCATATTAACTCTTCAAATTCTGCTGTGTATTTTATACTTAAAGCATATCTCAATTCAAACTAGCCACATTTCAAGTGCTCAGCAGCCAAATTGTCCAGCAACTGCCATATTGGACAGCACAGGTCTAGATTTAAGAAATCGATGGAGAAGATACTAATGATGCAGATTAAATTTAAAAGTAGTGCTGAGGCTGAGAAATTTCAATCCAATTAACATAATTTGTTCAACGATGAGAAATCAGTAGGTCCTATGTCAGATTTAATGACGATAAATTTATTGGGAGAAGAGCAGCATAGTAGGCTACACAGGGACTCCCAAATACAGCAGGTCCTAATCCCTGGAACTTGAAAAAATTTTGTACATTTTTACATTTTTTTACCTTGCAGATATTATTAAAGATCTTTAGACGGGAGATTATTTTTGATTCTCCAGGGCCCTAAATCCAACAAGTGTCCTAAGGAGTGAGGCAGGAGACACAGACAAGGGGAGGCCACTTGACCACAGAGGCAGAGACGGGAGTTACGTGGCCACAAGTCAAGGAATGTCAACAGCCACCAGAAGCTGTCAGAGGCAAGGACTAGAGCCTCCGGAAGGAACGTGGCCCTGCACACACTGTGACTTCGGCCCAGTGATAGTGATTCTGGACTGTTGACCTCCAGAACTGTGAGAAAATAAATCTCTATGGTTTGAAGCCACCAAGTTTGTGGTCATTTGTTACAGCAGCCTAGGAAACTAACGCAAGCAGACGGGATGCAACTCCATTAGCCATGTTGTGGTTGAATTACAACCACAGTAGGCTACAGATATGAGAACTCAGCAAAAAAAAATCAACAAAGCATTCCGTGAGAAACAAGTGGCTATACAGAATTTATAATAAAGAATATTGAATATTTTATTATTTGCAATTTATGTGCTACACATCTTTTATATCAGTACAATTTATAATAACCTTTCATGTATGTGTGTATGTGACATATACCAGGTCTGTCTTGCATCCTCAGCAGCCAGTACAGAGCTTGGCACACAGTAGGGCATTCAAATATTGAATGAATGAACATGACTTGGGGCCTTAGTTTCCCTCACCACACAACAGAGTTGGAGGAATGGGATGGGTTCCCCAGGTGGGCAGGGCTGGTGCAAATGATGTTAGAGCACCTACTGTGGGCAAGACTGGGCTGGGGTCAGAAACTGATGGTACTCAGCACCTGGCCCAAATAGTTGGTGCCCCAGGAGATGACTGGGAACAGTCAGATTCAGGGAGTCAGGTATGGGACCCCCACATTCTCTTAAGGCCTCCACAGGCTTGGGGACTGCTCAGAGGATTATCACAGTCCCAGAGATGGGTGCCACAGAACCACTGTAAAGGTGCAGAGACTGAAGCCAGTGACACAGCAGGACCTGCTGGGGCTGGAGCTCCTTGCTCTAACTTCTCCTGTCCCTCACTCCTGCAGGGTGAAGGGCCTCTTTTGCCCAGGGGCCTAGGAAAAGCCTAGGTCTGGCTTTGTCACAGCTACAGAAGAGAGTTCCTCCCAGCTCTCCACAAGAGACCCCATCCTACACTCCCAGTGTCAGGGGCCCAGGCATAGGGTGGGGGGTGCCCACCTATGCCATGTACAGTCTGGATGATCTTTGGCAAATCACTTTCCTCTCAGTTCCAATGTGTCCTCTCTGGGGCATCCAGGACCAGTCTGCCCAGCCCAGTGGCTACCCCTGCAGGCTCAACTGGCTACAGACCACATGGAGGCTCTGGCCCCCCTCTTCATATCCTGTCACCAATTTGCAGGACTGAGCCCTGGCTGGTCACTTGCTCTCTCTGGACTCTTTCTTCTCGTCTGTTAAACGGGCAGTTAAGTGGCTTGCCAGGTTTCCACAGTAAGAATTTGGCCAAGCACACTTGTTCTGGTCACTGGAAGCAAATGAAGGAGATTCTCAACCAAAGCCCTTGACCAGAAGCTGGGAGCCAGGTCCAGGATCTAGAGGAACTAAAACCCTCTGGGTCCCGATCGTCTCCACCCCAAAACGTCTGCTTCACGCCTATATCCGCATCCCACACCTCTAGTGCACACATCTTAAAAAGCAGGGACCAGAAGAGTTTGCTCACTATTGGGGCCACAGTGAAGGCTTGGCCAGCTTACAGTAGGAACTCAAGAATTTGTTTAATAAGAAAAACCATTTGCCTATCTTCTACAAAGGCCCTCCCCTACCTTTGCTCATGCTGTCCTTCCACTGGCATGCAGCCTCTCTGATCACTCCCAGAAGAGGGGCTTCCACAACTCAGCAGGGTGTGATCCTGGCCCCTGTGGGCCCATGGTGCCCTGGGCACCCAGAGACTCAGTTTATGAAATCCTTGGAACGGAAGAGATGGCAGTAAGCAAGTCCACCTTTAGCCTTCAACCCTGGATCAGCGACTCCTCTGGGGCTCTGGTGGGCAATGAGCTCTGCTTCCTGCCCCCTGCCCCGTTCAGAGTTTAAGGAGAAAATAAAGGGATGAAGGAAGCACAAAAGGCGAGCCCTCTCTTACAACAGCATCAGACAACTGTTTCAAAATATATTAGATTTGGTTTTTATTGTAGAGCACACATATCAGGGCAAAGTGCTGCACACACAACTACAAATCATTTTTGGGAAAAAAGCTGTAAAAAAAATAAAACTGCAACTGCTTTAGTTATGCAGTCCCGACGTGAGGAGTCCACGCTGGCAAAGGAGTTCTGGCCCCTGAGAGGGGCTCCTTGATGGTGACTGCCCCAGACTTCTGCAGCCTCAGGCCTGGGCCTCTGTAAGACAAGGCCCTCTGGGGTGGTGGCAGCCTGGTGACTGGGAGGGTCTCTACTCTCAGCAGGCTGGGGTCTTGGCCCTGGCTGGCAAGGAGACATTTCTAACAAATCTAGATCAGAAAACCTTGCAGCCTTTGAGAATCTGAGTAGACAGAAACTGCCAAAGACTTTACCTTTTTTTTCCTTTTATTACTATTTTTTAAAAGCCCCTTCCTCAGCTCCCACGCCCCTGAGGCTGAGAAGGCACCAACCCAGTCTACAGGCCTGAGCTCTGGCCTTGGATGCATGCTGCAGGCGTACAGAGGGGGCAGGCGCCTTCCTATGGGGATGACACGGGGAGAAGGCCTAAGCTGGCCAATGTAGGAGAAAGGAAAGGGAAAGGAAAAAGCCAGGAGACCAAAGGAAAAAATAAAACCTCAAAACAAAAGAAAACAAAAACTCTACCATACACCACAACAATTTTCCATACCCCAAATGCTAGACTTGGAAGGACACCAGTCCCTCTAGCTAGAAACAATTCCTACAAGTGCCCCAACATGGCAAGTCTAACTGTTGCATACAATCACACGCATATGCTTGAAAGGAGCAACACAGTAAAGAGGCGTGCTCTTGGCAAGAGAGGTCAGGACCACTGCAGCCAGGCCCTCAGCAGCCCTGGGACTGACCCATGGGCAGAGCAGACCAGTGCGGGGGTGGGGGTGGGGGGGGGGCGCTCAGCCAATAGCTCTGGGGTACAGGGGCTGGCATTATTTAAGCCCCTGCCCAGCCACCCTGAACGACCGCTGCAGGAGGAGGAGGGTGTTTGCATGAGCTGCCGGGGCCTGGAGAAGTGAGAGGTGGGAGGAGAGCAGGCCCCCATGGAGCTGGCAAGGCCCAGAAGACTTCAAGCCAGCACAGACATCGCTGGGGGAGTGGGGACAGGAGACTGAACTTCATTTACAACACTAAGAAGATTTACATTTAAAGTAAAACAAGAATTTTCTTAACCAAAACATTTTGTTGCTTTTAAATAAACCCAGCCTGACAGAGCCCCACTTGAGGACAGCTGCCCCCCACACCTCTACTGGCCACTCCAGCATGAGCTTCTGTCCCCTATAGATGCCAACAGCCTTTCTCGGTGCAGGAGAAAAAGCAAGAACACAATAACCAGGTCCCGACAAACTCTGTTCTTCAGCCTTAACAGGCAACAAACCAAGGGAAAAATATAAAGATAAAAAAACAAACAAAAAAGAAACAGAAACAAAAACCCTCGAAACGAAACAAAAGGAGGGGCAGCTACATGAGGGTTAACCAGAGTTCCCTGGAGGTGCGGCCGCCTCAGTGCCTCCGCATCTTCACCTTTCGGGCGGGGCCGCCTGCCACCTCTGAGCAGTCCTCCCCGGACTCATAGGACTTGCGCCAGTAGTTCTCAGAGCTGAAGCTACCCCTCCGACGGTGTGTGGGCAGCAGCACTGAGCGCCGGTTCTCTTCCTTGTCCATCTCCAGGATCCGAGGCCTGCAAGGAAAGGGGTGGGGAATTACCTGAGAGGCTGGCCAAGGGGCCTGGCCTCCCACCTCTGTGCCAGGGTCTGACCCTCACCTGGCTTACTCAGCTCGATGGTTCTCCACAAGGAGAGATGTTAGCAGACGCACTGGCATGGTACTCTTTGCCCACTAGCGGCACTCCTAGTCTTTGAGACACTTCCCAATTACCCTGAGGGGTCTGCTTGGCTCTGGAGCCCAGGGCCCCATACTGCCAAGGCTGCCACACAGAAAGAGGCCTTCCCTCTCACAGCCTCAAGATCCCGCTGTCTACCTCTATTTCTCAACCATGCCCTCTACTCCCACTTTCTCTCTCTGCCCACCCCACCTCTGCTCACCAACCCTACTAGAGCATGAAACCACCAAGCTCTTCCAGCCTCAGGGTTTCAGCCCATATAGTACCTCCTGTCTAGAATGCCCTTGCCGCACATCTTCCTCATCCTTCTGGTCTCAGCTTAAACAATACTTCCTCAGAAACCTTCCCAACCCTTCTGAAATGGGTCCCTGGTCCGATATCTTCCAAGTCTCAAGCTTATCTCCTAACATTTAACTATAACCCACAAGAGTGTCTGGGTAGACTGAACAAGGGAAGTCATGGACAGAACACAAAGCATTCCCACTTGTCAGAGTCTCAGCCCAACTCCTTCTCTCTGTGGGGGACAGGCAGTCAGTCAGAGGTTAGGTGAGAATGCCACCAATGTCACCAACCCAGGGGAACCAGACGTAAGGCTTTCGAAAGGTGGGCAATGTCAGGTTCCTAACCACCTACCCCAGGCTTCCCCACCCATCTCCCCTGCAGCCAGGCCATGAGGCTACTTTGCTGCCCTTTGTTGAGGGTCCTAAGCTGAGTACCTGTGGGCAGCATCAGGGTCTGCTTTGCGGTGGGACCGCTTGGGTTTCAGAGCGGGGTCCCTGTTGTTTCCTGATAGGCGATCTGAAGCATAGCTGGGTGGTAACACGGAACTGCTCAGGGACTTTGTTTCCAACCGGGGCGCATCTAATCTTGTCCTGCAAAGGGAACACACATGGGGTCGCCAGTGAGCTTCTGGTGAAGGTGTGGGCCCCACAGATCAATTCTCTCTCTGGCCAGGCTGAATGGGGATGCTAGCAGTCTCTGCTCCGTGCCTCAGCCTCCACATG
Source organism: Equus asinus (assembly GCF_041296235.1). Taxonomy (NCBI): domain Eukaryota; kingdom Metazoa; phylum Chordata; class Mammalia; order Perissodactyla; family Equidae; genus Equus; species Equus asinus. Next base: position 2,539,502 of record NC_091802.1, on the reverse strand, counting down.
GTTCAACTAGAGATTGGTCTAGCTGACTTCCAAAGACCCTCTGTCTTAAGTTCAGGCTTAGGAGCAAGGAATAGGAATACTTCTATTCGGACACTTCCTTATGAAACTTCCAATGATAGAGATCTGTTGCTCCAGGGGGAAGATCCCAGGGCTCTCTCCCAGCTGGACGAGGCAGCCCCACCACACCCGACTCAGGTTCTCCAGGGGCATTTACTCCACCTACCAGAGGACTGAGGGCCCCAACATATTCCAATAGATACCTCCATCTTTGCCTGAAATATCAAGACAGGAAGGCTCCCCTGGTCCAGTCTTGTGGAAGGGCTGAGGGGAACAGAGTAAGAGATTCCCTACTCTCACACAGGGAGACTGAGGCTGTGCAGAGCCAAGAGAGCCCAGGACCAACTCCACATTCACACACTTGGCTCTGGTCCCACCACAGCTACCTGGCAGCTTCTGCTCGTTCCAGGATGCTAACCGAGCCAGGGCCAGAGGGCTTTTGAAGGCAAAGTCCTCACCTAGCACTGGGAGTGAGTTTCAAGGAACAGAGCACCTAGTAAAGGGAAAACATGCAAGTACAGAGGGGGATGGAGAAGCTGGGCAGGGAGTAGCCTAGGCAGTGATCAGAGTCCTTTCTGAAGCCAGGCCAGGAGGAAGCTGGCCTGGGAAAGTTCAAAGAAGCCCTGAGGCTTCTTGTATACAGAGTACACAGAAGGCTGGCAAATCAGGCCAGTGGCAGCAAGGGGCAGGAGTGAGGCCTGGGGTGGGGAGCAATGGGGGCACAGCCGGAGAAGTGCTGAAGGCATCTTTCTCATAGGCTGCTGTCTACAAAGTACTAACTCAGTTCTGAGGAATAAGGTGCTGTAGTCAGGGCAGGACTCAAAGGACATCCTCATGAGAATGATGAGGGGAAGAGAGCAGGAGGGAAATCCGAGAGCTGCCTTGGCCACAACTGCATCCAGTCCTCACAGATCCCCCCCACCCCTACTGGCTGGCCTGCTGTAAATACATGGGGAAAACTGGGTCAGAAAGGCGGTAAGTCACGTGTCCTGGAAGTCATGGGAGAAAGGCTGAAGCCCAGGTGAGACTCTAAGCCAGACAGGCAGGAGCCACAGAGGTCTTTATCCTGAGGCTAGCAGAGGGTGCCTTCTGGTTGGAAACCAATGTTTTGATGCCCTCAGGCTCAAACTGGTGGGCAGGCAGGAAGGGTAGCCGGTCCCTGCCCCTTTGCTTTGGCCTCAAAGACAAGGAGGTCAGAGGGGCCCAGCTGTACAGTCTGGCCCACCAGTCTGAGCCTCCACTCTGGGCACTCCAAGTTCAGGGAAGCAGGCCCTAGCAGCAAAGGAGAAGATCCAGCCCTGATGCTGCCACTCAGAATCCAACCTAGTCACCATCCCTCTCGGGACCTCAGTTTCCCCACCTAAGTAAAGGAGGGAGAAATGTGGACTGGCTCTAAAGCCTCTTTCAGTTCTGAGGGTCTAGAAATTGAAGACAAGTCACCTCCTTCAAGGCTACGATTCTTTAGAGGGGCACCAGGAAGAAGTGGTGCTGGGCAACAGCCAACATGAGGGTGGGAATTAGAATCACCTGAGCCCCAAGGACCTCATCTTTACCTGGACAGGCCTCCTAGCCCTGCGCTGAAAGGTCCAGGTGGCAGAAATCACACCAAATGAGACAAAGGCCATTAAGCTTGACACAGAGACTCCAAGGGTCTGAAGCCTCATGGAGGAAAGCCCCCTCTGCAACCACAGAGCTAAGTCCAACACGTTCCCCTCTGGCACTGTGGAGCTAAGTCTGACACTAATACCCCACAGGTGCCAGGGATCACACACTCAGGACAGGAAAGCCCGTTTACCGAAGAAGCTTCAATTAAGCCCTGGAGGGCAAGGCCTACCACCCTGGAATTGTTTCCTCAGGTGACTGACAGATGGCAAGAGAACAATGGAGCCACCAAGAGGAGAGCCTGGCTTACCCACCTCCAAGACTGGAAAACAGGAACATATTCTGCCACACAGGCAAAGCTGGCACATGCCTACCCCTGGTGTGTCCCCACAGCTCGGGGACAGTGGTAGTGGCCCCTCACCATGGGTCTAGGACTGCTCAAGAGGCTGGGGAGACAGGTGGGACAAGTTGAGACTAGACAGACAGGCCAGGGACACGGACTGGCTGTTTCTCTCTAGCTGCCTAAAGGAAGAGAAGGGTGCTGTTCTCTGCCATGGCAGCTTTGCTGTCATCAGGGGGCAGCCCGCAGAAGGGGGATGATCAGAGGAGGCCCTACCAGATACTCAGCCTCCTATACCCACTTTGCAGACAGTATGAGCTCTGGGGCCCAAAGGGCTCCTGACATATCCCCTGGAGCTGTTACAAGAACATCTCGGAACTGCCGGAGAAGTTCCTGCTCTCCCTCCACTTCCCAAAAGCCACTAAGCTGCAGGAGGCCAGACTAAAGCCAGATGCCCAGCCCAGAGCTCACCAGCAGCTTAACTTCAGAGCACGCCCCTCTTAAAAGGCAGCCAACTCCCATGGAGCAGGCCAGGCCCTCAGGGTTCAGCGGACAGGGCCACAAATTTGGAGTAAGGAAGCCCAGTTCCAGCAACAAGGTCTGAGCCTGGGCCTCCTCAGGTAGCAACAGGAACCAAGACCTGTGTTACAGATTTGAATCAACATCCAGGGTCACAGCAAGGCACCGCAGGCATATGAGGTGAGGGTTAATCAGGCAGACCACTATACCCAGAAAGGTCACTCAGGGTGTCAGGACAGCCCCCAGGACAAAGCGGGGACTGGGCCTAGGTACAGGGGAAGCCAGAACAAAGGGAGAACGACCAAATGTTATAAACTATTATGATCTCAACAAAATTACTTGGGGAAAAAAAGGGAGTTGACCCTGTCCCAGATGCTCCCCTCCTATTCCTTCATCATTCATAGAATCCTCGATTGAAGTTGTGAGTAAGATTATTCCCACTGCGGGGGTAGGAAGAAACGCTACTTCAGAGACCAAATCACTGGCCTAAGTCACACAGCTACGACCCCATAACGGCCTCTGAAGCCCAGGTGGGCTCTCTTCACTGCAGCAGAGAGCTGTCAGGCAGACCACCGGACCACCGTTTCTGGGAGACGGTGCACTTCAGGTCCTGCTGGCAACCACTCCCTCAACTTCTGGCTCCACCCTCACCAAGCTCCCTTGTGCTACAAAGCCTGGCTTTCCCGAAGGAGCCAGGAGGCAGGGAGTAGTGCAGGGGGCATGCTGAGCACCCCCTTGTCTACTGAGTGACTTAGGCTCCAGCACTTCTGAGTATCAGACTCCCACAAAGCCCAGAGCTGTGCTGCTGTCTCTCCTGCAATAGTACCTACCCCCTCCTGGCACCGCCCCCCATCAACCTCCCTCCAACATCACCCTCTCCAACTCCTGCCCTGCTCTCCCACAAGGCAGTTCTGAGACAGATGTAGAAGACTGCCATAGTCAGAAGAGCCTATAAGGCACATGATGGGTATCACACAAAGAGAGGGCACCCCAAGCACATGGTCCTGGGCTTCCAGCAGACTTCCACCCATACATACCCTGCAAGATACTCAGGTCCCAAGGGGAGCCTCTCCAAGACACCAAGCTTACCTTCCCTCCACCTGGGTCACTGAATGCCACCTCTGGGTCCCCCTTTCCTCCCACTCTGTGTACCTCTGCTCACACTGTACCTCAACTGGGCACAGCCTTCCTCAACTCCCACCCCTGACCCCTCAAGCTCAGAGGGGAGGTACGGTGAGGAGGGAGCTAGGAGAAGCACACACGGCATTCTTGAGTTTAACCATCCCCAGCACTACAACTGCCCCAATTTACAGGCGAGAACATAGGGATCAGGTAACTGACTGGTATTCAGTGAGGAGGAGGCAGAGCCAGGCCAGGAGCCCAAGCCAGTCACATCCCCTGGTGATTTCATTGCCCCCTTATTCCTTGGGCAGATTGTGCACATATTAGGCTGGTCAGGCTGCCAAATGAGCAGAGTGTATGCATGCTGACACACACATTCACTGGACCAGGGAAGAAAGGTGGGCTAACCTAACCCTTGGCACAGGAGACAAGAATCATGGAGACAGAAGCAATGGCAAGGGTCTCGGTGGGGGCAATGTCTTAGGCCTGGTCAGGGAAACCAAGAGCCAGCCACTCCTCTGCACTCCCCTGAGGGACGAAGCCCAGAGCACACCCTCCATTCTCACCCTCCACTCATCCACACATACAGACTACATTTGGGCTGCTCTGCTTTCAGGGAGGGTCTCCCTCTGACCTCTGGGACCCTTAAGCCTCAATGACCAAATAAGCCATTTAGCTCAACCTCCTACAAACAATCTTTCCCATGCAAATCCCTCACCAGCCTACTGCTCACATGCCTCAATGGCTCCAGTGCCCTCCCGATTTCTCTGGCACAACACAAAGTCTTCTCTGACTAGCTTAGATTGTATCAAGCGCTGCACTCCATCTCTACTCTGTATTCCAGAATGGACTTCCTCAGAGTCCCCAGACTCTGAGTCTCTGTAAAGAGCATCTCTTCTGCCTGACCTGGCTTTGCCCCTGAGCCGTTCCTATGCATGCCTGAGGCCCACACATCCCTGACCACCTTCAGGTGGCACTTCTCTGGAAAGCCTTCCTTGCCCGGTCCCTGGTAAGGTGCTAAACGTCTGCCTTCTCCCCAAGCACAAAGGGAATAAGAGACTAGTATACTAACCATTCCTGGCCCTAGCACAGAGCCTAGCACACACTAGCCTTGGTTAACATTTGGCAAATGAATCTCTAGCTGCTTTTCCTAGCTTCAGCCCACTCTTAGCTGAGCACGACTTGACCAAGAAGTGGGCTATTTACACTGTCTTGAGCCACTTTACTTGGTGAACGGGAGAGGCTAACATGCTGGAATAAAGTCTTGTAGGCAGAACGAGTGCAGCCCTGAGGCCCTCCTGAAGACCAAGGGTTTGGGGGTCCTGGCCACCAACTGGAAGGCCTGAGGGCCCACAAGCCATCCCCTAATGAGCAGGTGTTGATCCAAGGCCTCCTCCCCCAACACCCCTCACTACAGAGGTCCTCTATACTTCCCACCTTCCAGCCTTTGAGCTTACCATTTCTACCTGGCCAGCATCTCTAGCTCAGGAGCCAGATCTACTAAGCCCGTCTTTACCTTAAATTCTGCTCCCGGCTTACACAAGCTGGATGTACTGTTACTTTTGCGGGGCCCCAAGGGACACACCCTGCACTTTTAAGACAGAGCTCACTCTGCTTGTGCTGTACTGGCATGCAAAGTGCCAGCCTATGAAATACCAAGCACCAAGGGAGCGCTAAGTCTCCTGCACACCTGCCTCGGGGGTGCTTTGTGTATGGTAGATGCTTGATACTTCCAAGTCAGGAATCCTTGCTCAAAGATCACTCCAAACTAGCTAGATGACCTGAGGCAGCTCATTTCCTACCTGAGCCTCTTTCCAAACAGAGTTCACACTCTCTACTCTGAGGGTTAACGTGTAGGTAGCACTCTACCCAGTGTCTGGCATCTAGCAGGTGGCTACTTGGCATGGGGCAGCACACAAGGTCCTTCAGAAGGTTGCACATTAGGGAACTCTAGAAAAAAACAGAACATCCCTCACCCTCGCATTGGCCCCAATGAATTGCTACGCCCCAATAATTGGTTAGCCTCTTTGTTCTCTAACCGGCAATTTCAAAATTTAACCACACCTTCAAAAAAGTTAGGTCCACTTTCCCTGCCAGGGGTGCCAATGATTGACAAAGACGCATGTTGGGCAGCTTGCCCTGGGTGGGCTGAGAAACAGTGACATTCAGGGAAGTCGGCAGATGCCGAGGAGCTGACCAACCTGCAGCCGCTGCCTCACTGCACTCTCTGTAGAGTAGCCCCCCTGCCTCTTAAAACACTCACCAATCAGCTCTCTACCTGCACAGCAGAGGCAAGAAAGCTCTTCCATCCGTGAGCTTGTTTCTTAAACTCACGTAATCCACCCCAATGACACACTGGGGCAGGAGCAGGGCTTGGGGTGCTCCACTGTGCAAACCACCAATGGATAACAAGACCCAGCACCAGGAGACCCAGGTTCAAGGCCTCACTCAGCCATTTACTGTTTAACCGACACAGATAATAACACTAAGCTGCAGCCTGAGGATTCCACTCCTGTGGAAGCTCTCAGAAGGCCACTTCCAGCCTCCTAGTCCTCCCTGTGAGAAATGTTAGCACCACGTGTGTGAAGACTCAGCACCACCCACATTCAAAGGAGCCAAATTTTGTTGAACCAGAAAGCACTTGGCAGCCGCCCACCCCTTTCCCACCCTGAGGCCTTTAGAAAGACCATCCCAATTCTGACTGATCAGAGCTGGTCAGAGAGCTCAGCAGCATGTGCAATCCTTATCTGAATTTAAAAGAAGGCAGGACTGGCTCTACGCCCTCTGCCAATGAGGAGCAGGACCAGACTCAATGGCCAAATTCCACCCATCTGGACTCGGCTTCACCAGAAGACACCAAGTCAGCCAGGTATGCACCAACTCCATATCCCCGAGATCTAGGCAGCACCTGGGCCAGGATGCTTATCTTTTCATCTTGTCATCAGCTTGTTCTTTTCCAACACATGCCTCAACACAAGCTACCTACTCTGGAGCTGCTCCTCATCAGCCTGAATTGTCCTCCTCTGTTGCCTCCAAAGCCAGGAGCCCCGTTGGCCAAAGAGCTTCCCGAGGGAGCTTGTTAACCATGTAGACTCCTAGCTCCACCAAAGAGCATCTGATTCAGCCAGCCTGGGCAGCCAAGTATGGGAGCCACCATTCAAGGGGAAGGAAACAGCTGGAAGAGTGACCTGACACTCTGGCTATGGCCACCTCCATTTGCACCTCCAGTGAAGATTTCCCTGGGATAAGCTACCATGAGAGGCTTGGAGGGAACACCTGGGAAGTTGTAGCTCTGGTTCTATATTACCGTGAGAATTCCTCTCCAGGTTCCTAGCTTAGGTGGGCCACCTGTCCCTGGCTGCCGCTGGAGATGCCAGCTATAGCCTGAGAAGAAATGGGAAAAGAGGCCAGAGGGGAGCTACATTCTTGGCTCCATCACTTCCAGGTTCCAGGTTTTTGGCTGTGCTGGAACCAGTGGAAAAGAAAGTGGAAAGGCAGATAAAAACCTTTCTTCTGATGAATTCTTGGCATATTCTTAGGCCAGAGGAGAGAAGCTTCCAACTGCCAAGATGATCCCTGTCTGAAGCTCCCAAATGTGTCCAGTGCTCTGCCTGCACCATGAGATTACCCACACGTCTGCATCACCTCCATTCTACAGATGATAAAATAGACACTCAAAGTTGTGACTTGACAAACTGGCAGAGCCATGCCAGAGACTTCACCACCACATTATTCGAGTTCTGGACCCAAATGGCCAAGACGCCAAAGTTACTGACTGAAATTTAAAAGATGGCAAGCCAGAAGGTAAAGATGTACTTTAAAAAAGAGAGGGCTCTCAATGGCCAAAGTTGGAACAAGTTGAGCATAAAATACATACCAAGTAAATGACTGAATACAGAAATGAGCAAATGGGAGAGAAGAAACAACCTCCTGTGCCGAAGAATTCCAAATAAGCTGTGCAGCTGCTCCCTCCTCGAGGGGCTGGCGCTAACTCCCCACTCCTCAAGCGTGAGCTGCCCACAGCAAATTCCCTCCTAAGAGGACGGGAGGAAAACAGGGGTTTTACAGTGCAGAAACCTGATGAACACGACCTCAGCCCTGCGTTCAAGGTCAACGTCAACAGGGACGAGTCCTGGGCTCTAGATAGGACATGAGGAGAAATGTGCTTTACCTCTGTGGTCTTCCTCCCCCAAACCTCTAACTCCATGAGAAAACCTAATAACCGTGAGAAAAACCTCAGATAAACCCCAATCGAGAAATGTTCTGCAAAACACCAGACTAGTCAATGTTATCACGAATAAGGCTAGTCAGAGAAATTGTCACAGCCAAGAGGAGACCACTGAATGTAATGTGGGATCCTGGAACAAAAACGGTACATTAGGAAAAAACTAAGGAAACCTGAAGAAAATATGGACTTCAGTTTATAATCACAGATCACTATTGGTCCATTAATTGTAATAAATGTACCACACTAGTGTAAGGCATTAGTAAGGGAAATGGGGCGTTGGATACATGGGAACTCTATGTCCTATCATCACAATTTTCTGAAAATCCAAAACTATACTGAGAAATAAAGTTTAATTAAAAAAAAAGATGGCAAGCTACAGGACACCCTGCTCCAGCCTGGGTCTAGGGACTGGTCCTGCTCTACTCACTGACATCTATCTATACAACTCTGGACATCTATCTATACAACCCTGGGCAATCACCTAGCCTCTTGAAACTCCATTGTAAGGCAGGCTTGTCTTGACCCAGTGTCTGCATGGCTCAGTCCACTCACCCCATGGGCAGACAAAAAGCAGCACTGCTAAGGCCGGGTTTGGTGATGTCGGTCAGTATACCCCTGACTCTCTGGCCAGAGAGGAGGGACAGCCACAAGCCATGTGTCTGCAGAACACTGCAGCCTAACCTCCCATCTTCATTTCCTCTTCTTATTCCCTCATCCTTCCAGAAGTGAAAATCCAGGGATTTTTAAAGCAGGCCACTAAGGCACAGTCTAAAAATAATCAGCAAGAGAACATGTGACAAATCAGAACCTAGGAGGTGGGGAAAAGAAGAGGGGCATCTGGAACTGTTCCCCAAATCTTATCTCAAGACTGTGACCATAAACACCGGGAGCATGTGCATTTGCTCAGCCCTAAACTTCCTAAACAGCCATAGAGCTTAATTTTTTGATGAAGGAAAGAAAAAACAACTTTATCCTCACAGAATTCAAATCAAAAAGTAGGAGACCTCTCTCCCAGGCTTCACGCTACTATGCTACTGCTACAGAGAACCCCGACCTCCATCTCCAGACAGGCCTGCAGGTGCTAGACACCAGGGCACTTACTTCCTGAGGATGATGACCGCTCTGCGCTCCTTGATGTCCTGAGGCCGTATGCAGTGAGTGATTTCATCAGCAGCATATCCACTGAAAATAAACACAGGGCAAGTGAGCATGGAGAGTGAACAGACAACCAAAGCTCCTGAGGGGTGAGGAAAAAGAAATACGGTTCAGGTCTGAAGGCTGCCCTCTGCCCCATTATTCGAGATGTTCAAGGATCTACATGGAAGGGAAATAACATGTTAAGCTCCAGAACACTTCTGCCCAGAAACCCCTCAAGGAAAAACCTGGGATGAGGCAAAAGAGGGCCTTTAAGGCAGAAACTGAAGCAGGAATCTCCCTGCTCAGGCCAGGAGCCCTTCTTTTAAAGGGCCCTCAAGAGGGTACACTTTTAGCGGCCTTGGAGAGAAGACAAGAAGCCCATCTCCTCCTCCTTCTTCCCTCCTTTCCCCCACCCTTTGGCACGCAGAGGAAGCCAAGGCAGACGCTGACAGCACTGAGTCACCAGAGAGAACTAAGACTGCAATGTTCAAAAAGAGAATTTGCCTACTTGAAAAAAAAAGCTTTCAAAACCACCATTTGGGGGGATCCAAAATCTTGAAGACAGCTGTGTTTGGAATATTTTAAGAATTTCCATCACACTCAAACATCTATTTATTTTCATCAAGTTACATAATTTTTAAAACTGCTCACAGACCTATGAGCACGGGTAGATGACTGTCCTCTTCACAGCTAATGTCTTCCCGACTGGAAATTCTGGAAGAAAACTCAGCTCCCCTCACATGCCCTCACTGGGAGCATGGCATCGAAGAGGCACCCCATCCCAAGTTCCTCCACTGAGCTGAGGCAGTTTGACACAGCCAGAGACACAGCCACGGCCTAGTGGGAGATGAGTGCCTTCTCCTTCTGTTTCGGATCCCCTTGACTGACCCTGGACCACAAATCTCCCTCTACATGGCTGCGAATCAGCAACTTTCTCAGGGGCAGCTGGAAAGACACAAGCTTAACTGTCAGAAACACTCTAGGCCCAAGAAGGACTCCTCAAAACAGCCAGGCTCCCTCAACTATGGGCAAGAACTGGATGCAAGAATGAATAAAAAATAAAAAGCCCAAGAGGGAAACACCTCTGATTTGGAAACCTGATTTGAGGCCACACTGAGGGCAGAGAAAAGAACCTTTATTTTAGGGATTTCCCCTCAGAGCTGCTCCTAGACTAGAGTTTTTCAGTTTTCTCTGTGAACACCAGTCCCACGAGAAACTGCGGACAAATGTCCACAGTCAAATCAATTTGCAAAATATTGAAGACTTTAAAAAAGGATTATAGGGGCCAGCCCTGTGGCCGAGCGGTTGAGTTCGCACGCTCTGCTTTGGCGGTTTTGCCAGTTCGAACCCTGGGCACGGACACGGCACCGCTCGTCAAGCCATGCTGTGGCAGCGTTCTACATGCCACAACTAGAAGGATCCACAACTAAAAATACACAACTATGTACTGGGGGACTTTGGGAGAAAAAGGAAAAATAAAATCTTAAAAAAGGATTATATGTTAAAGGATCTGACAATTACTATGCAAAAGAATCTGCTGACTTTATTTAACTGAGCACTGACCAAAGAACCTTCTCTCAAATAACCCCTATTAATATCTGTAGGCCCACAGTAAGAAATGCCACCTAGAGTTTGAGGAGTTGAAGAGACCTGGGTTCGAACCCGAGCTTTATTAACTACTAACTTTGCGATCCTGGCTAAGTCATTTGCTGGGCTTAAACCTCAGTTTCTTCATCTGTAATACAGACAACAGCAGGTTCTTGGGTGTTCATTTTGCTATGCTTTATAACTCAGGTATTCTTTTCCGGCCACTAATGAATTAAGATTCTAAAAGGGAGACAGTGCCCCCTCCCTTCCAGACAGGATTACAGAGTTATGTGACTACGTGGTTGGCACCCCTGGAAAGGGGCAGTGGGAGGCCTACCCGTAGGGCTGTTGTGAGAATCAAGCTAGGTAACACAATGTGCCTGGAACCCCACTCCCATTTACAAAGCACTTGCCACAAGCCAGAGGGCCCAGGACCACCCTGGGGCAAATGAGAACCTTGGGTCCAGCACCGTCAAGGCAATGTGATCCAGGGTGCCCCCTGCAGGGATCTGCCAGCAGAGAAGGGACTCCTGGGCCCCTTTCTCAGGGCTAGGTGCTCTAGGTCTCTTCCCATCTCTTGTCCCATTCCACACTGGGGTGAGCGCAGGTCTGGGCGGCAAGGCAGTCCCATATCAACACAGAACTTCCCCAAAGAGCTAAGTCCAATTCCCTGAAAGCACTCCAAGGCACATTTCTAAGGCCTGAATCTGCAGTACTGGCTACAGGTAACCTTCCCTGCTATTAACAAGTATTATCAATCTGTTTGACATGGCAACAGGCACTACTAAGGGTGCTGACTTCCTATCTCCAAAAAGGAACCACTTCTCTTAATGTAATTCTGGAGCAAATCCAGACGGTGGTCAAATCTTAAATGCCCCCCAAAGGGCTCTAGAATAAAGAACAAGCCATGCCAGGTTGCGGCCTCAGAAGAACTAGCACAGAGGCAGACCTGCACAGGTCCACAGAAATGACTGTGGCACTAACTCCACCTGAAGAGCTCATTAACACTGGTCTTCTAGATCCTCCTGGAAGGTGTGACACAGCCTACTGACAACCTCCTCAGAGTATCGGGCTCCTCTGGGAGCAGGAGGCTCAAAGTCCCAACCAAGGAAAGCTCTTCTGGCCAAACTTGAGCAGAAAGTGTCTACCAGAGACCACGGAGGATTATTTACTGCTAAGGAACCTACTTGCTACAAGAAACTGAAAGTCCAGTCTACCAGCTTGAAACTTAATACGCCCTGGGTCCAGCCCTACCCTTGGCATGAAGAAAAGTTCCAGTGCCTCCCACTCTTTTGTTTTCACAAGGAAGGGAGAGGAGGAAATACCTCATGCTGGTCAGCCTGCCCGCTCCCTGCCTGGGCTGAGCCCCCTTGAGACCCCCGACGCTACGCAGCAGTGACTAGTATGCTGCAGTCATCAAGACCAACAGACCCAGCTCTGTCGTCCACCAGCTCTATGCCTGAGAGGGACTCCCGAGAGTTTTTCTCCTCCCATGGGAAGCTTTCCTCAACTCCCGGCACCGCCCACCCATGCCTCTGGACTACCACATCTGGCCTTGAGGAAACTGTGTCTTCCCTACAAGACAAAGGTCCACCAAGGCCTAACTCATCTCTGCACACAGCGGACACTAAATAAAACGTGTGCTGAGCTCAACTGTTCTACTGCTTTGAAGTCTCTGTTTCTACATCTGCAAGACAGAGACTGCACCAAGTCCCTCCTCAGAGGATAAGGTACAGGCTAAATGAGGAACTGGAAAAACTCTCTATGAGGGACTGAGCAGGACTGGACCTCTCTCCCCTAGAGGACAGTCTTGGAGACTGAGTTGTTAAGGCACATTTCTAAGATGGCCACCATTCCCCATCTACTCCGTGCCTTGCCCAGGACAGTACAGAACCAGAAATGGAGAGACTGGCCAAGATATCCGCCTCGTGGCAGCTCCCTCCGGCTGGGGCTACCTGCTCTGGGCAGCCCCCACAAGCCTGCCTCACTACTGAGAAGCCCGCAGCACTGAGCAGCTGAGGCTTTGGGGGGCAGCAGGCAAGCCACCTGGGCACAGGGGTAGAACTGTGAGCTCAGACTCAAGCTAGAACCAGACCCGAAACTCCAAGACAGATTGTCTAATTTTATGAGAAGCCCTGGGGCTTTCTGAATCCAGAGGGAAGAGAGTCAACCTGCTCCAAGTCCCAATTCTATACACATCAAGGTATAAAGAATAGCTGAGGGGCCAGCCCTGTGGCCGAGTGGTTAAGTTCGCACACTCCGCTTCAGCGGCCCAGGGTTTGACCGGTTCGGATCCTGGGCACGGACATGGCACCACTCATCAAGCCATGCTGAGGTGGCATCCCACATGCCACAACTAGAAAGATCCACAACTAAAATATACAACTATGTACTGGGGGGCTTTGGGGAGAAAAAGGAAAAATAAAATCTTAAAAAAAAAAAAAGAGTAGCTGAGCGTGGAAGGCAACTCATTTCCAGAAACGTTTTACCCAAACTTCAAGCATTCAGTAGTGTGAAAGAGATCCAATCTTCTCTAACAACTCTATGGCATCAAGAGCCCCACTCTGCAGAGGAAAACTAAGGCCTGGAGAGGTTAAATAACTTGCCCAAGGTCAAACAGCTAAGTGCTGACAGTGGAACTCCAATCAAACTCTTGGGTTCAGTGTCTATGCTACACTGGTTTTTGTTTTTTGGTGGGAAAGTAGGTATTGAGGGGTAGGAAGAAAAGCCCACCTGTGTTTCCTGGTGACAAGGTCCAATCTGTCCTCGGGATCTTGCTGGCCTCAACAAAGGACACATGCATACTCACCACCCCCATGGAAGAAGTCCGCAAAGATGAACCCATGGCCCCAGAAAGATAGCACCATATCTTAGTGACGGCTGCACACCAACTGCCCAGCCAAAAATGGCCAGCTCGCCCTGAAATTTTTATGGCCTATTTATTTTCTGCTTGCTCTGAGCTTCATGATTAAGCTCATGGCTCGCCTGCTAGCTTCCTTTCCTTTGTTGCCCTCTGCCTTCTTGTCAGGCCTGGCAGAACAGAGGCTAGCCAACCCCCGGCCCAGAGCTCCTCCTGAGAATGCACAGCCCTGACTTCTTCCTGAGGTTCCTCCCCCTCCTCTGGAATCAGAAGATTCTACACAAGAGACGTGGCCTAGGACCTATCTGCCCTACTTTCCCAACTATTTTAAGCCAGAAAGCTAAATTTTGCTTTCAACCAGCTGAACAAGATCAGCCCTTAGCCCAGAACTGACAGGGGTGCCCACTCCACCCAATATCAACTGTTAACTGCAAGTCACAGGCTAAGCTCACCTCTGCGTGTCCCATGGTTGGGTAATACATCATTTCCAGACAGGTGGCTAAAGCCTGGGTCTCTGGGCACGTAGCCACCACAACCTCAGACCATGCAGCAGTGATTAAAAGTCGCAGCAAGTAAGCAATTAGCCTTGAGGTAATTATTCTAATTAATCCAACTGAAATCTGTTTTAATCTGCCCATTCATCCTACAGGGAACAGGAGAAGGAATGTGGGATGAAGTGACATGAAGAGGCAGTAAAAGATATTTATTTCCCTGGAGAACAGCATTAAGAGGAAACCCACCCAGGCCTAACACAGGAAGGTAACAAGAAAACAACTGACAACTGGGTTTGGACAAAGTTTGAAGCACTTCCAGAAGGGTCTGTGAGGGCTTGCTCCAAATGCCCACGTTTGGACACTGCTGAGTCAATGTTTGCCACACACTAACAACTATTAAATATAAAACTGAATTCCTGCCATGTGGCCTTGGACGGCTATAGTCACCACCGCTACCAACAAGTGAAGTCTGAGTCAGATGAGAACTACTAGATCCCCTCCCCATCTGCAGAGAACCACTCTTTTCATCAGCCCTACTTTCCAGTTTGCAACTGTACAGCTCATCACCTCCAGCCGGGGATACACACCAGGAATTAAAAGCAAGCAAGGCCTCTCACCAGCTTGGGGATGAGCCCAAGCAGGATTTTAAGAGAGGCAATACTATCAGACAGATTTTCACCCACCTGCACACCAAGTATGCTGAGAGTGCTAAGGGAGCAGGTGCTAGAAGATTTAAATTAGCAGGGGTATCCAGACTGCTAGGGCAGTGGCTGTCAACTAGGGACGATTTTGCTCCCCAAGGAATATTTGGCAATGTCTGGAGACATTCTGGGTTGTCACAGAAGGTGCTACCAGCATCTAGTGGACAGAGGCCAAGAATGCTGCTAAACATTCTACAAAGCACAGGACAGCCCCCTCACAACAATTAGCCAGCCCCAAAGGTCAAGAGCTTCGCCAAGGCATGCCTCACCGGAACCTCGACTTCAGGTCCAGCTTGGATCTGAGGACTAATACTGAACTCCATCTGCCTCAAGTCAGCATCTACCTGCCCCCACCCCGACATCCCCTACTGCCACGAAAGCTGCTGTGTGCTCCCACCCCACCCCCTTCTTTGCTTGGCTAACTCCTAGTTACCCTTCAAGTTCCAGCTTACTTCCTCTCAAAAACTTCCAACACTCCAGAGCCCGTTAAGATGTCCCCCCTCAATGTACTCCTGCAGTTGCCTTCCTGGGCTGTGAACTCTAGGAAGGGAAAAGCCATGTTTTAGGCTCCACCAAATCCCTAGCCCCATCAGCAGTGAGAGACCACAGGATGATTAAATGGTTGTGTACGAAAGCAAGCACCCATTTAAGGGCCTACCCTGTGCCAGGCCCTAGCCTATGTCAGACACCAAATCACATTTAATTCTAATAAGCTTTAGAAGCTGGCATAGGGGCCGGCCCAGTGGCGCAGCCGTTAAGTTTGCACGTTCCGCTTCTCAGTGGCCAGGGGTTCACTGGTTCGGATCCCGGGTGCGGACACGGCACCGCTTGGCAAACTGTGCTGTGGTAGGCGTCCCACATAGAAAGTAGAAGAAGATGGGCATGCATGTGAGCTCAGGGCCAGTCTTCCTCAGCAAAAAGAGGAGGATTGGCAGTAGTTAGCTCAGGGCTGATGTTCCTCAAAAAAAAAAAAGCTGGCATAGCCCCCACTTTATAGATGGGAAAGCAGCTCAAAGAACACCCACAAGATCCCAAATCAAATGAGAGGAGAGCTGGATTCAAAGCCTGGGGCAGCACTTTTCAGGACATGGCTGAGCCGCCCACACTAACTCCACGGCCAAGTCAGAACCAGGAGGGGTTGGGAGGGACTGGGACAGCTTTAGGGTTTTACTATTCTAAGGAAAAGATGAAGAGAATTTTCCTGATGATGCAATCCCGTTGCTGATCACTAACAGACCTGCATTTTAAGAACTTGGAACTTGTGCTCTTCAATACAGGGGTGTGCATGCATACAGGGGGAGGGAGAGCCTCAAAGTGGCAAAGTGCCTCTTGTGATCTCCATCACACACCCAACCAGTGCTAGACCTCCTGACGACAACCCTGAGGGCCTGTGACCATGTGGAAAACCAGTATCCCATTAAGAGACCAAATGGCCCTTGTGTGAGATCCTTTTAGCACCAAGCGCCCTTCAGTGAAGTCAGACACCAAGCTGTCTCACACAGCAAGCCACTCGGGAGGGTATGCTCTGGAAATCCCATCTTAAAGGGCTCTGCTAAGACATCAATCTGGGAGCACCATGTGCAGACCTGAGAAGCTCAGAAGCCTAAACGACAAAGGGGCATCTGACAGATAAGTGGTCCTCTAAGTTTGAGACACATAAGGAAGCCAAAGTACTGCTTCTGCTACTAGTGACTTCCCAAACTTTCCCATCAGGAGACCCTGGATATTCCAAGGCTCTACCGTCATCCCCAGATACAGAAGCAGCCTCAGCCTCTCAACTCAAATGAGACAGATGACCTGCTCATGGTATTAAGAGGGCTCCAGGGACCCCACTTTTGCCCAAGACCGTGGCCTACGGCACTGACTGCACTTGAGAGATTAAGCTGCTCACAACAAAACCTCCGAGTGTCCTGATCCTGTACAAGAATTCGGTGGTCAACCAAGCCGCTCTGAACAGCTGCAGTCTGGATCTCCTAAGAGGTTGTGGGGATTACTGAAGTACATTGCTAGATATACTTATTTCAGGGCTGGAAGGAGGCGGTTTCCAAATAAATCTTCTGCTTCATATAAACAGCAAAGGTGTTCCAGCAGGCACTCTTCTTTGGGGGCCAGGGCACTGAGCTAATTCTCAGCAGGATCTGGGACCCAAAATAGGCCAAGAACCTAAGTTCTGCTGCTGACATAACCACGGGCCAAATTCCAGGTAAAGAGATGAGTTTTATTTTGTTTCATTTGGTCCTGATAACAGGTAACATGTTCCTACAAAGGACCAAAAGGGATCCTTTGCAGCCAACAAGAGCTAAATTTTAAGAGTGTGCTGCCCTCTATTCCTGGCCCAATCACTGACATGTTCAATTCCAGGGAAGTCACTCTTCCTCTTAGGAACGGAGAACTGTGTATCAATTAAGTACACTCAGGAGCCTTCCTCGGTGAGTATTTTCTCTCTTAATGAATCCATCAACATTTTCTCTGTTAAGGAAACCAAGAATGGCAGAGTTGGAAAGACTCAAATACTAAATTCTACTCATTTCTTTTTAAACACAGATTTAGAAATGGAGGCACAAAAGGGAAAAGCGACTTGCTAAAATCACAAAGAGAAAGAGACTCCTAAAATCTTAGCTTTCTCAAAAGATGCCTTTAGATAATTCACAGTCAAGTCCGTGATCATGCCTTTGGGATACAGAATTCTAGATCGGTTCCGACCCCTCCCCGCTTTCTTACTAGTACACGTTTTAAACGCAGACTCCCTCCCCCTCCCCGCCCCTCCTACAAACAGGAGAATGGGGGATGAACTGTAAAGAGCGCGGACTCCTATTGGCTACTGCCTCCAGAACCAGGGTGGGCAGCCTAAGGCAGCAGGATGCAGGGCGGCCCCCTCCTCCCAGGTGGGTTACCTGAGCACAGTCACGCTCCCCCTGCGCACCGGCAGGGAAAGCACAGGTTCTGACACCCGGATAGGCTTGAACTGGAACTTGCAGCCGAAGCAGAGCGCGGAGTCGCTGAAGAAGGACACAGACACGATGGGGCGCTCGAAGATGTGGATGGGGTCCACGTGAGACACAATGCAGCCGCCGGGCTGGTAGTCGTTGATGACGGCGCTGTTGACGAAGCCCTCGGGGATGACGCGGTGCTCCACCAGCTTCTGGATCACCAGCTGGTGCACCCACTCGGGGATCTCGTCCACGTCGCCCGGCGGGTAGAGGCGCTCCTGGCCGGGCCCGCGCTTCTGCAGCTGGGCGCCGTACGTGTAGCCCTCGCCGAAGAAGTACTTGTTGCGCAGCGGGGCCCGGTCCACCGTGTGCTCGTTGTACAGGCCCTTCTCGGCGCGGGACACCACCTCGTCGATGCGGGCCTCGATCTTGGCGCACTCATCCTGGCTGAAGAGGCGCATCTGGCGGATGCCGCTCTTCACCTTGCGCGCCTCCTCCTCCTTCTGCAGCTGCTGCTCCTCGTAGTCGCTGCGCTCGGGGTCCGAGTCCTCCTGGTACTTGCGCTTGGCCCCGGACACCGGGTACGGTTCGGCGGCGGCGGCAGCGGCGGCGGCGGCGGCCGCTGCCTCCCGACTGCCCGCCTTGTAGTTGTCCCGGGACGTCATGGACTTGAGCTTCTCACGCAGGTCCGTGTAACCGCTGGCGGCCGCCATGGCCCCCGCGACGCTGCTCTAGGGTCCTCCGGGGCGGGCGGGCATGGCTCTCGGGGGACGCCCCGGGGCCCCGGAGGGAGGGAGGTCCTCAGTGCCAGGCCCCCATGCGCGGCCGGAGGACCTGGCGAGGGGCGTCAAGGGGCGGGCGTGGGGTCGGCACTCAGGGGCGGCAGGTCATGCAGCGGTGGTGGCAACGGGGCTTCCTCCTCCTCCACCTTCTCCACGTCCCGAGGGGCAGGGGCGCCGGCAGCGCCTCATGCCTCGGAGGGCTGCCGCGAAGGCTCGGCCTGTCTCCGGGCCAGACCCTCGGACGCCCGGCCCGGCCCGCACTTTAAAGCGCTTCTCACGACGTCACGGGCCGCCCGCCCGACGTCCGCCAGCTCCGCTCCTCAGAGGGCTCTTCAGCGCGCACGCGCAGTGCGGCCAGCCACCGCGGCTCCGCGCGCAGCGAGCATGCGCGCGCGTGCTGGCCGGGTCAGCAGAGGTGCCGGCGCAAGCGCAGACGGGGACCGCTCATCGTCCGCCGCCCCTCCCCCACCCACTGAAGGGCTTCGAGGGAGCACCCTCAAATAGCAATCTGCCTCCACGCCGCGCCACCTCCGCGACCGAAGGGCTCCCTCCACCGGGATGCGCTCACGCTGTCAACGCTGTCGCCATGCTGCGTCACGGCATCGTTCGAATACCTGCAAACGCCTCAGCCCCAGCGCGCAATCACCAAGGAACCGCCACAACCTAGGCTGCCCCGTTACCGCCCCTTCGGCGCTTCCTCGTCTTTCATTGGGCCACCGGCGACGCGCCAGGCGGGCCCAGGTGGGATATTCCTGAAGTTGGTTGGTAATCATGCCTGTCAATCAGGCGGTCGCCTAGGTTACTGCGTCCGTCACTTAATTAGCTGGAGGGAGGGTGGTGAGGACCCCTGAAGGGTGAACGGGTGGCTAAGTAAGTGCCTGAGTGGAGACCCCACAGGAGGAACGCCCTCAGGCGCTTGAGGAAACTTCTGAAACCGGCGGAAACTTCTCAAACTGCCGGACCGAGAACACTGGGTCACAGCTCCCAACCTAGACGATGACGGCTGCAGAAGCTGGACGCATTGTCGGGGCACCTCCCTGTCCCCCCTTCCCCCGCGGCCGCCGCTGCCGCCGCCGGGAGCGGACGTTCCGCGAGTCACGTCCTGGTGGCAGCGGGCGCGTGCGCACCCGCGGGCACGCGCCGGGGCTGGTGTAGCGCTTCCCTGGGGGTGGATGTCGGTGTCGGGGCGCGTCTTCCCGAGCGGCAGAAGGCTCCAGGGGACGAGCAGGCGCACGGATAAGGCAAAAGTGTGGATGATGACTGCAGGCAACTCAGAAGTTCTGGGGCCGGGCTCGGCGGCGCGGGGCGCGGCGGCGGGGCCACAGGCGGGCGCTTCTGATCGAAGAGCTCCCGGGGCTCCCCAGGATGAAGTTCACCTGCTTTGCTTGGCGTTCAAGACCCTTCTGGCTTTGCCTCATCTCCCCTCCGCGGACACTGAGCCCCAGCGTCGTCCTGGCACCGCCAGGTCTGCAAACAACCTGTCACACCTCCTGGACTTTGCCCAAGCTGGGCCTTCCACCTGGAATGCAGTTCCTTTCCACCCATCTCCTGCATTTTGATTTTTGGAGGCTCAGCTCGCGTCTTTCTAGCAGCCTGCCCAGATTTTCCCTGAAATGAAATGCATCTTAGCCCACACGATCTGGCCTCTGGGTCTGCCTTCAGCTTCGCCTCCCTGACCATTTTGCTCCCTGCCCTCACGCCAGCTTGCCAGAGCATAAGTACAGACTCTGGAATCTGACACACAGGGGTTTGAATCTTGACCTCATGACAGGCTGTGTGGCCCTGGGCATGTGACTTCTCTGGACTTCAGTCTTCTGGTCTGTAAAATGGGAGTAAGGTCAAGACCCACCTCAGATGGTTGTAAGGATGAAATACAGTCCTGTATGTTAAGCAGACGGGATTGCTGACCTTGAGACTGGGGCTCAGTGTTCCGCATCTGTCAGCTGAGGGTCCTACCATCTCTGTTGGGAGGTGGGGGTTGTTGTGTAGTGACCGGGCCACCCTCCCTCCCAAGAAGCAGCAGCAGCAGCAGGCACATGGGAAAAAGTGAGGCAGGCATGCAGCCTATAGTAAATTTGGCCCCTGCCCCTTCGCCACAGCCTGGTGGGGTGTGGGTGGTGGCGGGGATGGGAAGGCAGCTGCAGGCAGTGAGAAGGTGGCCAGCGGGCAAGGCGGCCAGGCGGTCCGAGCCTACCATGTGAACACCTGGGCAGGGCCCTTTGCCTGCATAGTGGGCGGTTCAGCTCTGACGGCTCAGGCCCTTCGGAAGCCCAGCGCTCACCTCTGAACTGCCCTCCAACAGGGTGGCCTCAGACTCTGCTCTCACACCTGCTTGACAGGGCGCTCACTACTTCAGTAATCAGAAAGTCCTCCCGCAGACTCCCCATGGAGCCTGGCTCCACTCACCAAGGCAAAAGTTGGAATTCTCTCTGCTCTAGCTCCCGACAGCCCCTGCCATCCCACACATTCCATCAGAAGCTTCCATGGGCTCCTCCCTGACTGTGCTAGGGGCTAGGGCCCTCCCCTCTCTGAGCCTCGGAGAGACAGCATGGACTCTGGAGTCAGCCTGCCTGCATTTGAATCTTCGCTAGGCCACTTAGTGGTTACTTGCTTCACCTCTCTGGGCCTCAGTTTCCCCATATATGAAATGGTGGTCTTAGTACCCATCTCATTGGGGTATTTTGAGGCTTGAGTGGCTAGTGCATGTACAGTGCCTGGTGCATAGTAAAACTTGGTAAGAATTAGCTTTAAAACAAAGTTTCCTGACTCCAAACATCCATTCGTACTCCATGCTAGACATTATAATGACCACTTAGAAAGCACTCGCCCTAAAGCTTCTGTCAATCTTCCAGTTTACAAAGAAGGAAGCAAAAGCTCAGAAAGGGCAAGCAACTTGCAGAAGGCCACACAGCTAATCAACAAACAGATGTGGAATTTGAACACAGGCCTCTCTGGCTCCACAGCCTGGGTCCTCAACTACCAAGCTAAGATTCTCTTAAGAGGCTTGTGGGTCCTGAGCAAGAGGAGGAATCCCTGGGCAGGGGGAGACCAGAGGGGTATGTGGACACTGGAACCTGGCCAAGTCCAGGCCCCATCCCACATGGGGGCAGCAATGAGATCCTTCTGATTACTTTTCAGCACCCAGATATGATGGTCCATCCTGCCACACCCCTCTGAGATCCCAGGGCTTCGGCAGTTGACTGTCTCAAGCCCCGGTGCCACCTAGATATTTGCACGGTTCTCTCCCCGTGCTGGGCTAGGAACCCTGGGGTTTGGTCCCCTCTCCTCTGGATCTCCCCACGTCGACCTGCAGTTCCTGTCTTTCTGGGTCCTGGCCCAGGTAGCGGGGCCCAGTGTGGTACCCCTAGAGTGCCTGGGGGCCATAGCAGGGTCTGACTCTCCTCCCACCCCTGACTCTTGCCGCTCTGCTTCATGAGTGTTGTTACCCCCTCTTAGGAGGGCTTGGCTCTCTGATGACACCCCAGAGTCACCAGAACAGCTGTTAAAACCTTGTGTCTTAAGGCCCAGGTCCTGAAATCCAAAAGCCCTGGTGTTCTGGTCATCCAGTGTTGTGCAACGAACCATCCCAAACCGAGACCTCAGTCACTTATCTGCTCACAGATCGGCCAGGGTTCACCTGGGGCTCCTCTCAGGCCCCAGCGCATCAGCTGGGGCAGCTCACCCTGGAGGACCTCCTTCCAAGCGGCCTCGCTCACACAGCCCTCTTGTGCTCTGAAACCCAAAAAGCGCTCACCTCTCACCTGGGCAGAGCTACTGCAGCAGGGGTAACGATGGTAACACACCCTCTGGATCCTTCTCCACTTCCTTCACCTCCCAAATCAGCTACGGGCACAGTCGGCCCCTGGAGGAAGCCAACCTAAGGCAGCAGTAAAAGTGGGACAGCCCCATGGTGTATGTATAATGGGCTCTTCCTTAACCGTCCCTGTCTCAGGACAGTTCAGTTGATCCCCTAGTCTTGCCTGCAGGACTTCCTAAATCTCTCCCAAGTTGTCAGCTTCTCCCCACCTCTCATCACCACCAGGGTCCACACCACAGTTTCCTGGGGGATGCTCCAGCAGCCTCTCCTCTGGTCTCCTGCTGCCTATATTCACTCTGCTCTGTGGTCAAAATGAACTATGAAAGTACAACCTGCAGATTGCCCCACCCCCACCTCCCACTGAGAAACCTTTGAAGGCTCCTCATGGCTCTTAGGATGAAATCCTAAATCCTTAGTGCAGCCTGCCAAGCCTTCCCCAGCCCATCCTGGCCAGCTTCTTCAGTCTCCAGTCCTGCCACTAGGAATGTCCTATTCAGAGTCCCTGCACATGCTGTTCCTTCTGTCTGGAATGCTGTTCCCTCCTCTCATCACCTAGCGAACTCTCTCTCACAAGTCTTGTCCTGATTTATAGTTATTTAAAAGTGAGCAACTCCCAGTGCCTGGCATGTGCCTAGCACACAGTAGGTGCTTAGTAGGTACTGAATGAGACAATAAATCCTTCCTCTGACACCACGGCTCCAGCCAATTATGCCACCACATACCTATCCAGCCTTCTGCTCGCCTCCCCAACAAGTTCCCCAAAGCACCAGTACTTTCCATCAACATTCATTCATTTATTTATTCTTTCATTCATGTGACGAATATTTCTTAAATGCTTACTTTGTGTTAAACACTGTTCTAGGGAAAAAATATCATTTTCTCTGTTTGGAGAAACATTTCCATCTATTCCTAGCAAACTCCTACTCATCCTTCAAAACCCAACTCCAATGTCCCACTCTCTGGGAAGCTGTTTCCCAGACTTCTCCCTTCCCAGCCCATAACACAAAAATTCTCTTCCTCCACCGTGCCACTCTCGAACCTTGTGTGGCCCAGACAGTGATGGGGGCCTAGGATTGGAGCTACCTAAGGAGTGTGGAGTGGGGGCACAGGAGTATGCAGGGAGAGGTAAGAACAGATGTCTACTGGAAGCTCTGTTCATGGGCAGTGCCCAGGGGTACAACCAGACTTCCAACTCCTGCCTCCTCCCTCCAGCTTGTTTTCCAGCCACTCAGCAACTCCATGGAAGAATGGCTGCCAGCCGCACCTTTTAGCTGCACAGAAATGACCAAGGGTCCCAAATCCAAGCTGAGCAGCACTGCAGGGGCCCCCACGGAGGACACATGAGGGACCAGGATGTGGAGCTGGAGCAGATCTGAGTGTCAGACCCGGATGCACCACAGGCAAATTCCAGCTCGTCCAGGCCCTGGTGTGGGGCTTCCCTGCCACAAGTGGAAGTTAGGGGCAGGGCCCACAGGGGGACATGTCAGGAGGCCCCACTGACCAGGCTTTGGAAGTTCCTCTTGCTATCTGACCCAAGTTTCCAGGCTCCAATTCCATCCCAACTCTGGATCGGTCTTCCTGAGTTCTGGGGACTTGGGTTCTCCTCCTTTCTCCTCTTGGTGTCCGCAGTGTTCTGGCCTGTTACAGGGGTTACTGGCCCAGAGAGGCCCAGTAACTCCCCTGGAGGCATACAGCAAGCCTTCTGGCAGAGGGCAGCCGGAGGGCGGGGGCTGGGTCAGAGCAACGTGATCTCACTGGGGGGCAGCGTGAGCCGCCTCTCCCGGGCATTGAGCAGGCTCTCCACATGCACAGCCACCACACGACACAACTCCAGTCCCTGCAGAGAGACAATGAGCGTCCACACCACCCATCACCTCCCCAACTCGCCTTGGGGCAAGATGTGGATGGGAGAGAGGCGGGGCCAGGACTAGCGAGCCCACCTTTCCTGGCACTGGGAGGACGTGAGAAGCTGAAGGAGGAATGCTGGGCTGCAGGCTGGAAGGGGTGAGCAAGCAGGAGACCAAGCGCATCTGCTGGCTTTGCTACACAAGAACCGTGTGACTCTGGGCCAGTTACTTCACCTCTCTGAGCCTAAGTGGCCTCATTTGTAGGGTCTCAATTTACAAGAGCCTGCCTCACAGAGCTGTGGTGAGGATTCCATAAGATTTTATTACCGTAAATGCTTTAGATTTTAAAAATATTAGTTCAGTCAATAACTGGTAACAGTTTCTAACTACGTGTTGCCATGGTTACCACCTGGCACCCACAACCTAGACTAAGCCGGGTCCCAGCCTCAGGGCTCCCGGTTGTGGTGGGGAATGAATGAATAAATGTGTGCCCCACACATACATGCCAGAGGCAGAGGTGGCAGCATAAAGAGGGCACAGGGCTGCGAGGAAACAGAGGAGCCAAAAAGGCCTCCGTCCATCCGCTTCCTGAGCATCTGCTCCGTGCCGGGCACTGTGCCATGGACACAGCCCTGCTCTCTTGGGGCTGAGACAGACAATAGGCAAACAAACAAATCACTAAGTAGTTTGCAAGCCATAGTGAGGGCTATGGAGGCAGAGAGAGTGGATTATCCGGAGGGGCGTCAGGAAGGCTTCCAGAAGATGATGTTTGTGCTGAAACCTGAAGAAAGGGAGGGAGCCCTGTGATGACCCAGGGGCCAGTGTTCCAGGGAGAGGGGACAATGAGTGCAAAAGGTCTGGGTCAGGCAGGGGAGGGCAAGCTCATCCGAGCTGCCAGCAAGCCAGCAAGAGAAGAGAGGGGTGAGAGCAGACGCCACAGAGACAGTGAGAGGAGGGGAGGGGTGAGAAGGATCCTGCGAGTGAGGTGGAGAGGCCTGCTGGTCTCCAAGGGAGTTGTGAGGGGTCAGGGCAGGAGACAGGAGTCTGGGGGCTGTCAGGGCAGAGACAGTTTTGAAAGCCTCAGGGCCAGAGAGGGTGCTGGGAAGAGGGGAGACAGCAACATTTAGTGGTCACCCAGGGGAGGAGGCCCCAGGAAAGGAGGTGAGAGGGAGCGGGGGACAGGTGCAGGGACAAGGTGGTGTGCTGCAGGGAGAGCTCTGGGAGCAGGGTTCTGGGAGCAGGGCAGGATCAGTGGGGGAGGCCAGGAGCAGGCCTGGGGCACAGTGGGAAGAGGACTGGGAGCCTGGTCTGGAGGTGCAGGTTCTCCCAGGGGCAGAGGGGCAGGAGCTCTGTTCCGGCCCTGTCTCTCAGAGGCAGGGCTGGACCAGTGGAAGCCCCGCTCTCTTGCCCTGGGTAATTAACCTCTTCAAGGCAGGCCCTGGCATAGGGGGTGGTCCTGGGCCCAGATCTTGAGGAGGGATGTGGTGGGCTGGAAAGGGCAGACGTGTGGGCTGCAGCCCCGGTTCTGCCCGTTCTGTGAGCCTCAATCCTCTCTCTCCAATGGGATAAGAACTCTGGTCCTGCCCCACCTGCAGGGGGCCATGACACTGAACAGGAGCCTAGAGCTCACCCACGCCTGTTAAAAGCAGTCACAATTGCTACAAATATGAGAAGGGACAGGGTGGGCCTGCTGTCACAGGGGGACCCCTGCCAACCCTTGATCCCAGCCCCACAACCTGTCTTCTGAGCTTCAGCCCAGGTGAACTTCCTCAGAATTCCCATGCCCTGCCCTCTCACCAACTTTCTATAGCTACCCAGTACCCTCAGGAGAAAGCCCCAAATTCTTAGCTTGACATTCAGGGACCTTCAAGACCTCCCCTGCCCTGGGTGTGTCTCCCCAGTTCCCCATCAAACTCCTCACTATTCTGCAAACAACCAGGGCCTTTTCCCACCAGCCCACCACCAAGATGCTTCACTGGGAGGCCACTGTAATGGTCCACAGTGCTGTGCAGTGTTGGGTTACTTCTGTCCCCTGCACCGGGCTGGATACTCCCTGACGCATGGCCAGGACCTGACCAATCTTGGAGGCAGGCCCGCCCAGAGAAGAGCCTGGTGAGTTCAATGAGGGAGGGAGAGGCTGGTTGACAAGGCCTGGGTGGCAGGTCAGGGCCCACCTGCTCCAGCTGCAGCTGCACGGTGCGCTGGGCTGCCACGTCCCCCAGTGTGATCTCCACATAGGGGTAGCTGGAGCTGGCTGTGGGCCGCTGGGTCCGCGTCGACTGGATCTCCTTCAGGGGGAACTTGACCATCAGCTCCTGGGGGGAAGAGGGCAGACAGGCCTGTGGATGGGACAGTCTCATCTACCCTTACCCCTCCGCTGTAGATCAGATCAGTAGGAGGTAGGACACCCTGGTTCGAGTACCAGTGACCCAGTGACTTGCTGTGTGACCTGGAGCAAGTTGCTTGACTTCTCGGGACCTCAGTTTCCTCACTTGTGAAATTGACTCAACAAATACCGATGCACACATCTACACTGTGCTAGGCACTGTTCTAAATGTTGGGACTGAGGGATGCAGAAGATGCTGGGGGTGCCGATCTTCACATCAAAGCTGCTTAACACCTGCACCTCTTTATTCGGCCCCAGGAGCAAACTCAGAGCACGTGCAGGGAAAGCCAGAGCGATGACAGTTAATGCCTCGATGAATGACAGATGGGGACAGGGCGGAGTGACACTGCAGCTCCCTCGCCCCCAGAACAGAGGGCATCCTCTAAGGGGGTGTTCTATGCTGGCTCCCTGGGCTCCCAGCCGGACTGAGCACCAGCTCCCACAGTGGAAACTTGCTTGCTCACACGCCCTCCCCTAGACGGTGAGGCGTCCCTCCCAGGTCTCGCCTCCTCACTCCAGCGTATCCCAGAATCACTCCAAAGAACCCCTGCCCTGAGTCCTCATCTCGGGCTCCACTTCTGGGGGAACAACTGACAAAAAAGTCCTCTTTTTATGGACTGAATTGTGTCCCCTCCCCTAATCCATCTGCTGAAGCCCTGACCCCAGTGCCTCGGAACGTGACTATAACAGGAGGCAGGGCCTTCACAGAGGGGGTGAAGTGGAGGCGGGGCTGTTGGGACAGGCGCTTATCCAGTCTGACTGGGGTCCTTATGAGAAGACGAGATTTGGACACAACAAAGACACCAGGGACATGCACGCTGAGAAAAGGCCATGTGAGGACAGAGGGAGACGACAGCATCCACAAGCCAAGGAGGGAGGCCTCCGAGGAAACCCACCCTGCCAGCACCCTGATCTTGGACTTCCAGCCTCCAGACTGTGAGAAATAACTTTCTGCTGCTCAAGTCCCCAGCCTGTGGTCTCCTGGCACGGCAGCCCACGCAGACACAGACACGGAGCGCTTGGCGTGTGCGCTACCTCATCTCACCTTCGCACAGCTCCACGGGTTGGCTTCTATTGCTATGCCCATATTCCACATGAGGAAGTGAGGCTCAGAGAGGGCAAGAGACTTGCCGAGGGTCACATAGGTGGTAAGTGTGGAGCTGTGCTTCCACCGTTGCGAACCTTGGCCTCTTGGAGGAGAGGGGGCTAGGGGCCACGCCAGGCTGAGGCCACTCACATGGGTCTCCGTGCTGAGGAAGTTTAGGCCATTCTGGTTGACAGCCAGGATGCAGGGGGCCGGCACAGCAACGCTGCTGCAGCTCTGGACGAAGAAGAAGGAGGAGCCGAACATGGGCAAGGCGCTGAGGAGGCCTGGGGTGGGAAGCAGGTGGTCAGCGTGACAGCACAGCTCAGCAGGGACAGCCACAGGCCTGAAGTGCGTGCCCTCCCTCAGCTGCATCCGGTTCTCCTCCTACTTCTGCAGCCTCCCCGTTTCCTCTTGGCACCTGCCTCCCTCACCGCCAGCTCTCTCCGCCCAGGGCCACCCTAAGCCTAGCTGATTTTAAAAAGGTGTTTTCTCCAGGCTGGTGCTCAGCCTGGCTAGCACTGAAAATGCCTTTGTGCAAAGAAAAAAGTGCCTCCATCCCCGCGCTCCGGGATCCCTCCTGAGCAAAGCCGCCACGGTTCTCTCCCCGAGTAGGACTCTTACCCAGAAACTGGGTGCGGGCCTGGTGGGGGCTGAGTGCCTGCGTCTGCTGCCGGTGCTGGCTGACCAGGTTGAGCCAAGCCGAGCCGGCCGTGGTGCAGTAGAGCTGGGCCGGAATGTACTCCTGGACCTCCCGCCTGCGTGTGCAGGGAAAAGTGGTCCTGAGCCCCGCTGCCGCACGCGCTCTGCACACGCAGTCTCATTCAATCCTCACCATGAGGCAGGTGTTATGCAAAACGGATGTGATCTTTGCATCCCCTTGGAAGACTAAATGCTGGGGCGTGCAGACGGGTTGAAGATGGGTGTAAAGTGCTCACAGGGCCTTGGCGCTCAGTAGCCACTGGCCAGTACCACTAGGCTCCCTGTTTGAAAATGAGGGAATTGAGGCTCTGAGGGGTTCACCAACTAACCTCGGGTCACACAGTGACTGAGTGAGTCGGGGGCTGAGACTTGAACCCAAGGTGGGTTCGTCCTTCGTAGCCCCTGCCTCCAAGGAGAAACCTAGGCGAGAGGGCTGAGAAACACGGATGGGGACCATATCAGGGTGGGCAAAGCAGCCGCCACTGGCTGGTCGGAGGGTGGGGCTGAGGAGCACTGGCCCCCGGCTGGCCCCCAGGGCCATAGGCACCCCCAGCTGCTCCAGTCTCTGTCACACGCTGGCTCCCTCAGGGTAGCCCCTTTGCCTCTCAGGACATCTGAAGAATACCAACAGCAGTCCGGGCCGACGAGCTGCCCTGGGCCACAGACTAGGGAAGGGCTGGGAGAAAGTCAGGGGAACCCCCTTCCCCTAAAAGAGCCCCCAGGCGACAGCTTTCCGTCTCTGCACTGCCGGGATAAGAACCTGGCATCTGGACACAGCCTCCCCAAGTCTGGATCCTGGTTCCCCCACCTATTAGCTGGGTAAACTTTGGTAGGTCATATAACCTCTCTGGGCCTCAGTTTCCTTATCTGTGAAAGGGGAAAACAAAATGCCCTTGGGAAGATTAGCTGAGATAATGTGTGCAGAGCGCACGACAAAAAGTTAAGAACTCGATTATTATTTTTTTTTTTTTTTTGAGGAAGACTAGCCCTGAGCTAACATCTGCTGATCCTCCTCTTTTTGCTGAGGAAGACTGGCCTTGAGCTCACATCTGTGCCCATCTTCCTCTGCTTTATACGTGGGACGCCGACCACAGCATGGCTTGCCAATCAGTGCCATGTCCACACCCGGGATTCGAACCGGAGAACCCCGGGCCACCGAAGCAGAATGTGCGCACTTAACCGCTGCACCACGGGGCCAGCCCCTCGATTATTTTTATAAAGGATGGGGATTATACTTTTGTGTGCTTCTTGTGTTTTTTGCTTAAAATTACAACATAAAAAGAGCTTTACATGTTGAGGCCTTACTGCGCTATGGGCACTGGCACATGCACTGTACACACATCACCTCACTATTATTCACTCCAGGAATTCTCGCGGTACAGGGAGGGTCTGAGAGGTCAAGGGGACACCCATAATGACACTGGGACGCTATCCACCTCTCTGTCTCTCCTCTCACGAGGGCACCGTGGGGCTCGCAGAGGCTGCGCACCACGTGAGACTACAGCACACGGGATGGTCCTGCTGTCTTCTATCAAGCCAGATGGTAAAGAGATGAGCAAGATGTAAAATAGTGCCACTCTTCTGACTGAATTCTTTTGGAAAATACAGTTGTTTTTTCATAAGTTATTTATATTAACATGTAATGTTAATTTATATTATTTGTATTATGATTATTATATATTATTATAATTATAGTTATTATATAGTTATTTATATTAACATGTATTATCCTTATTTTAAATTAATCAACAAGTCAGTACTTTTAAGTTGTTTTCCAGTTTTAATTTTGTTTGTTTGTTTATTTGTTTTGAGGAAGATTAGCCCTGAGCTAACATCCGCTGCCAATCCTCCTCTTTTTGCTGAGGAAGAGTGGCCCTGAGCTAACATCCGTGCCCACCTCCCTCTACTTTATATGTGGGACGCCTACCACACGGCACGATGTGCCAAGTGGTGCCATGTCCGCACCCAGGATCCAAACCAGCGAACCCTGGGCCGCCAAAGAGGAACGTGCTAACTTAACCGCTGTGCCACTGGGCCGGCCCCTCCAGTTTTAATTTTGAATAAGGTAAATATATCAAAAGATAAAACCCACATAAACAAAAGCTCTTTGGCGTCCTATTTTCAAGCCGCTAAAAAGGTCCTGAGACCAAAAGTTGGAGAACAACTGATCACCTCTTTAAGAACATCATTTTAAAGGCTGCCTAGGGGCCGGCCTGGTGGCACAGCTGTTAAGTTCACACGTTCCTCTTCTCAGTGGCCCAGGGTTCGCCGATTCAGATCTGGGTGTGGACATGGCGCTGCTTGGCAAAGGCCGTGCTGTGGTGGGCATCCCACGTATGGGGTAAAGGGGAATGGGCATGGATGTTGGCTCGGGGCCGGTCTTCCTCGGCAAAGGGAGGAGGATTGGCAGTAGTTAGCTCAGGGCTAATCTTCCTCAAAAAAAAAAAAAAATAGTAAAGGCTGCCTAACGCCCCAGAATTTATTTAAGGAATCCCCTGTTGTTGGAGATTGAGGTTGCTGTTGTAGGTGACACTGCAGTGAACGTTTTTGTGGCCAAATCTTTCTGCATGGCCACGTGTATTTCCTAGACCACAGGGACTGTGTGTCCTGAAAGGTTTTTATCATTAAATTGGCTCTGAGCTGTTAATATCAGCCAGAAGCAACCTGTTGTGCAAAGAGGTGGGGTCCCAGCTCGTAGGCGAGTTGGAAACTTCAGCTCCCAGCCAGGACAACTCCTCTCCACACATCCTCCCTGGTGCAAGAGGGGAGCCTGGGAGCCAGGGACGGCCAGTCTGAGGAAGGCGGGGGCCGGGGTGGGGGCTGGCAGTGGGCAGGCGCTCACACGCTGGGCAGGTACAGGTGGCCCTTGGCCCGGTGCTGCAGCGAAGCCAGCTTGGACGCCTGCTGCAGCTGCTGCTCGCTGGGCTGGCTGGCCGGCACGCTGCTGAAGAGGCCTTTCAGGTAGTCGGGCAGGACCTGCGGGCAGCGTTCGGGTGAGGGGCTGCAGGCGGGTGCGCTCAGGCGCACACCTGCAGGCTGGGCAGACACACGGTTTTAGTGGTTCCAGTCCCATGTGCTTCTGGGGCTGGGGTGGCCCGCCACTCTCCTGGGTTTTGGGGAAAGATGAAGGAGGCACACGAAGGTGAGCTGTGAGGGCTGTGGCCTTGAAGCCCACATGGGAACCCCCACAGGGACCTGGGACAGTGCAGGCACCCACACTGTGGCACGCAGGACTGTCTGTTGAGCTGGGGTTTCTGAAAACTGAGCATGCGCCTGAGTCCCTAAAACAGACCGCTGGGCTGCACCCCCGACTCTGAGTCACTAGCTCCAGGCAGGACTTGAGGATCCGCATTTTAACGAGTTCCCAAGGGATGCTGCTGGCCCGCGAGGCACACCATGACGGGCACTGCACTGGAGTGCTCAGGGCAGTTGTCAACAGCAACACCACGTGGCCGCAAAAGCTACGTGACCGTATTTTGTACTCGGAATTGCTGAAGCTTTGGTACCATTTCCACAAAAATCACACGCGATTTGTCCCAGCACTTCCACAAATGCCAGCACAGCAGGGGGGAGCCAGATTTTGTAAATTCCTTGATCCTCACTTAGAGAATCAAGTCTCAAAGAAGAATAACAGAAAGACAAAAGTAACAGTCTAGCCAAAGCGTGCTCAGGCCTTTGAGTGAGGGACAGGCCAAGCACTGAGGAGAAAATCAGGAGGAAAGGGGAAGTCAGAGCGGCTGATAGAGGTGCTGTTGGGGGCAGCCTTGCAGGGGAGGACTTAGATAAGCAGAGACTCAGGAAGGGCAGGCCAGAGAGAGTGGCAGTACGTGCAAAGGCCCAACAATTAGGTAGCGAGGGGGACCTCATTTGACTCCTCCAAGGAGATCAAGCAGGGGAGCAGAGGCATTATGGCTAGAAATGTCAGTGGGGCCCAAATCACGAAGGCCTCAAATGCTAAGGCCATGGAGTCTGAGCTCAAGGGCCTGGGGAAGCCTGGAAGGTTCCAGAGCATCAGAGTGGCCCACGTGTGCTGACCTGGTTATAGTGCATGGTCACGTATAGCTCGTTCTCGAACTTGAGTGGCTGATCCCAGAGCACACGCCGGAACCAGAGCATGTAGCCACCGTCCACGTGCTCCATCTCTGAGGCCACGTCCAGGATGTAGGCACGGCGGCTGAGCGGGCACACGTGCTGGCCTGAAGAAAGCCGGGGACATGCGTGTGCATGTGTGTGCACCTGTGCAGAGCACATGTGAGACCCCAACCTGCCACCAGGCGCAGCACGGCCTCAGGCAAGCCCCCTGCTGCTCTGGGACACGGCCTCCTCCGTAAAGGAGAGCATGCTTATGGAACAGGGTGCCCTGTGTTTGTGGAATGTTGATGGCCACAGGTGGGCATAGCTCCAATTCAAAGCTACAGCCCAGTTAGGTCTAGGAAAGTGCCATGGATTAGGCTCAGAGAAAGCCCAGCCCCTTTCCAGAGGAGGCTGCGGACAAGGAGAAGCATACTAGGCCTCAGATCATGAGACCTAGTGGGTGCCTTTCTGCAGAACTCCTTCAGGAAAGACCCACTACCAAGTTCCTGGAGGGGCGGGTAGGGAAGACTGGGGCCTGGCAGTGAGCTCATAGGAGAAGCTTAAGTTTTTATTTCCTGCACTGACATTTCTGCTCCCCATCCCACACC
Organism: Equus asinus; assembly: GCF_041296235.1. Lineage (NCBI taxonomy): Eukaryota > Metazoa > Chordata > Mammalia > Perissodactyla > Equidae > Equus > Equus asinus. The sequence continues at coordinate 2,506,625 of NC_091802.1, read as the reverse complement.
TTCAGTAAAACTTTACCAAAGAGAGGGGGTATGGCACGATGATAAAGCCCAGACTCTTGAGGCCAGACTGCTTGGGCTCAAATCCCACCTGTGTGACCCTGGGTAAGTCCCTTAACCTCCATGGTGGGCTGAATAATGGCCCCTCCGCAAAGATGTCACACCCTACTCCCCGGAGCCTGTGAATACGTTACCTTCGTGGCAAAGGGGCTTTGCAGACAAGGTTAAGTTAATGAGCTTGCGATGGGAGAGGATCCTGGGCTCCAAGTGAGCCCAATGTAATCCCAAGGGTCCTTATAAGAAGGAGGCGGGAGGGTCAGAGAGAGAAAGAGACAGATTTGAAGATTCTACACTGCTCACTTTGAAGATGGAGAAAGGGGCCACGAGCCAAGGAATACAGGCAGCCTCTGGAAGCTAGAAAAGGCAAAAAACCATTCTCCCCTCAAGCCTCCAGGAGGAGCCTGCCCTGATGACACTCTGACGTCGGGACTTCCGACCTTAAGAACTATAAGATGACAAGCGTGTCTTATTTTAAGCCACTAAGTACATGTGATTTCTTATAGCAGCAACAGGAAACTAATATAGCCTCCCTGGGCCTCAGTCCCCCCATCTGTAAATGGGGATGATAATAGTCTCCATTTCACAGAGTTGTTGTGGGCAATAAAGGAGTTCACAGAATTAAATGCTTTGAACGGTGCCTGGGACACAGTATCTGCTCCATCCACGTCAGTTATTGGGACCGTTTTGTTACCACCTTCTCCTCCTCCCACATCCTGGCTGGACTTGGGGCAAACAGGGCTGAGCACACATGGCTCAGGGAAGAGGCAGCAGCGGGGAGAGCTGGATGGAGCCAACAAGCTGGTGGCAAGAGGCCAGATCATGGTCTTGAGTGGGTGGGTACCAGATGGAAGGGGCTTTGGGCCACATGAGAAGGGCCTGGTGAGACAAAGGGAGGGTGCTCTTATGGCCACTATTAAGGCATAAAAGGCAGGAAAAAATGCTTGTGCTTGTGGGTTCCAGGAATCAGGGCCTATTAAGGGAAACTTTCCTAGGATGGAAGCTCCTTGAGGCCAGGGCCTGGAGCAGAGGGAGGAATCAGGGAGGGCCCTGTCCTCCACAAAACCCAAGTCTGGTGGGCAAGACAAACTTACACAAAATGAAGCAGAGAGGGGCGGACAGACGGCTAGGGGGTGTTCGGTGCTCAGAGAGGTCCTTCCACATGGGGGTTGAAGGACTTCCTGGAGGAAGTGGCATCTGACCCGGGCCTTCCAGGCCAAGTGGTGAGCATGAGTCCGGCATGCACGGTCCTCCTGGTCACTTACCTCGGTTAGTGACAACAAAGATGACATACTCGTCAAAGGCCTCAGGGCGCGTCAGAGCCATCTCAGCACAGATTTCCTCCACCACATCCAGGGCCACCTGGGTGAGCAAAGAGTGAGGCTGTGCTGGCCAGCCAGGCAACCTCCGTCTTCCCAGCCCGCTCAGGCCCCAGGAGGCTGAGCAGAGTTCCTCAGGCCCTCTGCGCAGAGGCGAGGATCCTCCAGGTCTCTGAGAATCAGCCTCATGCAGGGAAGGAACACAGCTTTTGGAGTCTGAGTGACTCCGGCTCAAATTCTGCCTCTGTCCCTTGTCTGCAGTACAACCCTGAGCCTCGGAGGCTGTTTGTTCTTCTAAGAAATAAGTCCTTCCTTACGGGGCTGTGGGAGAGGCGGGGAGGGCTCAGTACCCCTGGGGACTCACTCTGGAGGCCGGGGTATCCCTGCCCCTCCACGCCTGCTGGCTGGAGGCAGCCCTTCACTTACAGTGCATGTCTTGATTTTGAGATGGCGTTCGAGGCCTCCGGGGAGAAGAAAGAGCTGCCTCTTGGAACTGCGGCCCGCCTACAAAAAGGAGAGGTGAGGAGACGAGGAGGCTGGGTCCTGGGATCTGGCCAGCCGTTGTCCCCTGCCATGGGAGTTCCCAAGCTGAGGGGTTCCATGCAGGCAGAGGGCACCTGGACCAGTCTGCACATCTCTGAGCGGTGAGTGCACATGACAGGGTCTCTGGGACAGGGCTCAGGTCTCATCCTGACCCCCACTCCCACCCCACACTCACCAACATGGCCCGAAGCTCCATGCTGCTGGGGAGTTCCAGACGGCCGCCGAAGCGCAAGGTTTTCTGCAGGTTCTGCTCACAGGCCTTGGCGATCCCTGCGAGAGACAGGGAGTCAAGGCCTTGCCCAGGGTAGGTGGTGGGAAAAAGGGGCCCCTCTGGCCACCGGCCAGGAGCCCACTGCATTCTCTCCACACCCCTGGGGTAGGCATTTACTCTCCCACTTGATAGCTGAGGAAAGAGCTCAGAGAGGGGAGTCAACCGCCCAAGGTCAAGAGCTGGAGTACAGCATCTGGGGATGAACCAGCACTCCATGTGGTCCCCTTGGCTCCCTAGGAGCCCTGGAAATACCTGTCCTCTGGAGCTGTTGACTGGATGATGGCCATGGTGATGTGGCTGTGCCCCTGCCAGACGGGCCCTGTGCCAACCGCCCTCCCTCACCCAGTGTCCCAGTGCAGGACCCCACCGCCTGTTTCTCCATTTCTCTGGGTAAAGCAGGGTCCTCACCCTGCTCTAGGGAGGGGTAGGGTCAAGAATTCTAGGGCACACTCTGCTGCCTTCACGGATCGAAGCGCCCTTCCCTGGAGCTGGGTCTATTCACCTCTGAGTCTGGGAATGTTTGTTAACTGAATCAAAGAGGAGGATTCCGAGGTGGAGAGAGTGAGGTCCCCTATCACCTGCATGGCTGCCGTGGTGACCACAGGGGCCCTAGTCTCTTTCTTAGGGGGAACCCACCGGTTGCTATGGAAACGAGGCTGGGGGAGAGGCTGAGGAGTGGCCCCTTTCCTCCCTACCCCAAGGAGGGAAAGGCTGAGACCCTGCCACCAGCTTTAGGCCCACCCCTGCCTGGACCACTCCAGAGCCTTGCTGGTTCCCAAAGACCAGAGAAGCAGGGCCTCAGCCCAGGCCTCCGGGCCCTTGCCACCTCCTTCTCCTCTTCTCCCACAGGCCACACATCTCCACCCCCAGCCTCTGGTCCTGCCACTCAGCCCCCATAGAAATCCCTCCCACGTGCTCACTACCCAGAGCAACACTTCCTCCACTTCCTTCCCTGACACGCAGCCCTCCTCACTGATCAGACAACCTGCCGCGTCAGCCCCTGCAGGACCTTCGCAAGTGTCTGGGGAGTGAATTAATATTAGTAAACATTGCCTGCCACCTGTGAAGGGCCAGGCCCTCTGAGTTTCCCCTCCTGCTCACTGCCCAGCCAGTCCCCATGCAGACAGGCCCTCGGCCCTGGGTCCCCACTTGCTGGCTCCTCACCCTGGAAGGGCAGGCCTGGGGTCCGGCTCACATCTTGGAGGAAGCGAACGAGGTGTGGCTGGAGGACCTCAGAGCAGCTATGGTAGGCGGCCACAATGTATAGCAGCCTCCAGCCTCGCTGGCAACTGTCCCTGCAAGGGCACACACATAGGACCACAGCATAGGCGGCCACAGCAGTGGAGTGCCACTCCAGGAGTCTCCTGGGATTGGGCTGGAGGTCTGCAGCTCTGAGGCAGCCCCTGTCTCATGAGGATGTTCCTTCCTGCCCGGTGAGCACAGGGCAGGGAGGCCCCAAAGCCATGCAGGAGGCATGTTCAGCTTGGGAAGCCAGGGTGGGAGGCAGGAGAGGAAGGGCATGAGGCCCCCGACATGCACAAAGAAACAAGCTTCCCTGGACAGAATCTCTCTGGAGAAGCTTCCAGGTGAAGATCCTTGAAGGAGGATGAGGGGGAGCATGCTGGGGCTGTGCGGAGGTAGGGCAGGTGAGGCCTGGCCTGGAGGGGCAGCAGGACGTGCTGAGCGGGTCTAGAGTCCCCGGGGGATGGAGAGTTAGTGCAGGAGATGGAGCAGAGGGGGATAGGAGGGGGCCCAGTGCTAATAAAAACAGCACACACTTTGGGCGCCTGCTGTGTGCGGGTCCTGTGCAAGACGTGGCAATTCACCGTCACACTGCCCTGGGGCAACAGTTTCACTTGTGGGGAGCTCTGGTGTCTGGGACGGCACTTGGGCCCCCTTTGGGAAACCACCCACCCCTCCCTAGGTCCCTGTGGTTTGGAGATGGGTATGGGAGCCAGGTCCAGCCAATTAGAGTTCAGCCTCCCTTTGGCTATGGTGACTGGTTTGGGGGCAGGAATGTGACCCGGATCTAGCCAACCAGAGCTCTGTATCCTCCAGCCATTGTGGTTGGTTCAGGGATGGGTACATGATGAAGGCAGGCCAGTAAGACTGGATTTGGAATTTTTGCTGCAAATATTGGATTAATCTTGGTTTACCTGGGATTGCTGAGCTGGGAAATGTCCCCCCAGAGCTACCATCTTGCCCGTCTATGGGAGATGTTGCTTGGTAAGAACACGAACACAGAGGAAAGCAGAGCCAGAATATAGAGAAAGCCTGCTTCCTGATGACCCCTGGATCCAGTAAGCCTGAATCCAAATGTTGGATTTAACTTGGGTTCAAATGTTGGAATTATCAAAAGCTGGACTTAACCAGCTTGAGGCAAGCTGGTAAAACCAGCTTAAACCAGCTTGGATTGGGTCTGTCACTTGCGCCAAGAACCTGGACTCACAAGTTGTCATCGCCATTTTACCGATGAGTAAACTGAAGCTCAGAGAGCAGAAATGGCTTGTCCCAGACCAAGCCATTCCAAATACACTTGCCGTATCTATTGAATGAGGAAGAGGATGAGAGAGAAAGAAAGCGAGAGGCGACAGGCCTGGGAGGTGGCAGGCTGCACTGGCCTCTCCTGGAGCACGGACACAGTGCGGGGGGAGGGAAGAGAGGTAAAGATGCGGCACACTCACTGCTTGGTGCTGGTATTGTCTGTGATCTGCTTCACAACTTGGCAGTAACACTCATCCCGCATGACCTCATGGTCTCCGCACAGCTGTGGGAGGGCAGGCCAGGGCCATGTCACAGACCAGGCACATAAGAACAGAGTGGGCACTCGGAGATAGGCCTGGTGTCCCATTCTCAGGCCCCTCCCCACCGGCGGGATGCATTCCTCCTTGGGCCACACAAGAAGCTCCCCACCCCAAAGTCCTGCAACTCTGGTTGACAGATGGGGAAACTGAGCCACAGAACAGGAAAGGGAGTATCTGGCAAAGCTGGCTGGACTGACCTTCAGGAGGGCGCAAAGCACATCCAGTTCACTCTGGCCCTTCGCTGGGGCATCCCCCATGAACCGCATCACAGCTGTAGGAAACACCTGTCCTACTCAGGCCACCAGACCCCCCGGCCACCAGGGACCCCAGAATTGGGCCCCTCCCTGGGAGGCTGTGGCCAGGGGCCAATGAGGGCTTCTTGTCTCTTAAAGGAGCCCCATGTCTGAGTTGGCGGAAGAGGAAGGATCTGAGGACCAGAGGAGTGGTGACAAGCAGGGGTCACACAGCGCTGGACGCCACCCAGTCCAGGGCCCTGGCCACAGTCCCCCCCACACCTAGGAACATGTCTGTGGCCATCTTGTTGAGGCTGCTGTCGCTGAGGTCGATGAGGGACTCCTGCAGTGGGGTCTGTGAGGGAGGGAGAAGCTGTGTCATGATGGAGGAGGAACATGTCAGAACAGAAGAGGCCACATGATTCTTCCTGTCTTACAAAAGGAGGATCACATAACAAAAAGGGAGCCAGGCCACCACTGGGGACAGATGCCACCCCAGGAAAGAATCCAGGCCCTCAGGGTGCTGAGGACTAGGAGGCCCCACTGAAGACAAGGCTGTTAGCCCCAGGGGCCTGGGAGGGGATCTTGTATCACCATTTTACAGAGGGGGAAACTGAGGCCTGGGGATGGACACCTTGGTGAAGCAGAGCATGTCCTCCAAGGTTCTGGACTCCCGTCCCTCCTTGGATTTCAGCCTGAGGCCATCCCTGCAACAGGAAGTGGATGCTACTGACCAGTCTTGCATAGGAGCCTATGGCCCCACCCTTTCCCCACATGGGAATGTTCATGACCTGATGTCAGTCAACCAGGCAGGAAGGCACCCAGGAGCTGAGGCTGCAGGTGGGCCTCCCACCTGGGTGGTTTCTCACCCCCCCTCCACAAGTGGGGCTTCCCTACTTGAACGGCTGCAAGAAGCCCCAAAAGGACCTTCCCCAGGGTGCAGAGGAGGGGTGGGGCCACCACTTACTGGGGTCTCCTCTGAGGGTCTCGGAAGTACTTCTGGGCAAACTCGAGCATTGTGTATGGTGGGAGAGCCAGGCCGTCCTCCCCACGGTCAGTGGAGCCAGCCCTTACTGGGGGACCCTGCAGAAGGGCCAGAGCTAGGAGGGTTTGTCCCGCCACACCCCACCCACCCATGTCACAGCTGACTCAATGCAACTGCAGGCTAACTGTGCCCAGACCCTCTCAGGCTGCCCCTCCCCCAACCCATACCGCCTGCTGCGGTCAGCTGACCTCGCCTTCTTGGCCCAGTCACACCCAGCACATGCCCAGCTGACCCCACCCCGTGCCCTACTTGGCCACACCCCAGCACCAGATCTCCCCCTGCCCGAGTTGGCCACCCCAACTGCCTGGTCTTGGCTGACCTAGCTCCTCACTACCTACTTAGTTTTACCTCACTCCACCCCTCAGTGGCTCCCCGCACTTCACATGCCTGATCCCACCCCACTCGACTGGCCCCGTCCTGTCCCAGGTTGACTTCACCTACTGATGGGCCCAGGCTGGTCCTGCCCCATGGCCTGGTCACAACCCTTCCTCTGACCCTCCCTTACCTATGCCATTTGGCCACACCTCCAACCATCTCTGATCACATCCGACAGGTCACACATCCAGCTGCCCCTACCAGATCTGCCCTATCCCCAGAGTGCTCACGCCCTTGGATGACCTTGCTCCCATCCACCTCCACAGTCAGGTTGACGCCCCTTGCTGTCTCTGCCCCATCGGCCCGGCCACATCAGTCTCACCTCCCTCCTGCGGCCCACCTCCCGTGCAGCAGCGGTGGAGGCCACAGCAGCGGCCACAGCAGCGGCCCGGCCCCGGCCCGGCTCTGTGGGCAGCTGCAGGAAGTCAGGGGCGGCCGCGGGTTGCACCAGCTCAGAGGGAAAGCGGCCCACACGCCCATGGATGGTCCCGAACCTCCAACCTAGGAGCCGGGGAAGGAGTCTGAGGCAAACAGAGGGTCTCGTCTTGGGACTAAGGGGGCCCTCTAGAGAGATGGAGCAGCTTCTTGGCCCCTCCCTAGAGCTCTGGGAGGGAGGCATGCCATGGAGCCTAGTTACAGATGAGGAAACAGGCTCAGGGAAGAGACGGCGTTCCCTCAGTGGAAGTGCAGCAGAAAATAACGCTGCCTTTGTGGAGCCTCAGGCCCACACAGAGACTCAGCCACAAAGATGGAAACATTAATGCCCACCAAGACCCTTCAGCCAGGTATGCAGGCAGGGGGCTGGGCTGGATGGCCACCAGGAGGCACTGAGAGGCCATGGCAGGCACTTAGGAGACCTGGCCAGGCCAGACGCCTGTGGGTCCAGAACCCTCATTGTGCATCCGCAGTGTGAGTGCATGAAATGGGTGAGCTCTGCTTGGAGTTTCCAGCTCTCGGAGCAGTGGAGGCCGGACAGGGGAGGCCATAGCACCCACCGAAGTCGGGGCCTCTGCGCCGCAGCTCCTCCAGGTATACGACCTTCTTGCGGACAACACAGCCAGCACTGTAGCCTGTGGGTCAGCATCTGTCAGCACCTGCTGGGTGGCCCCTTGTGCCCCTCCGGCACCCACCCCACCCCGTGGCGCTGACCCATTCGAGGTGGCTCCATGGGCTGCAGGTGGATGATATCGCCCTTGTGGAAGGCCAGCAGTGCCGGGTCTTCAGGCAGGAAATTCCTCACGGCGACCACGTAGTCTGAGTCCTGGGTCAGCCAGGGGCAGGGTGAGGGGCTGCAGTCCCATGCTCCTCCTCCCACTGCCCCTCACACCCACAGACATCCCTCCTGATTCATCAGGAAGGGACCATTCCTGAGGTCAGAGGGAAAGGCCTTCCAGGTGGAAAGGATGGCCCCCCAAAGGGCTGGAGGCCTGAGCGCTGAACACAGACCCATGTTAGTGCCTGTGCACATGCCCTACCCACTCCATCGCTTGGCAAAGCTTCCCCATCGAGGCCAGGCTGGGCCTGAAGCAGAGAGGACCTGCTCTGGGTGGGGGCTGCCCAGTCTGGGGGGCGGGAAACATTGCCCCCGCAGTGGGCAGTGGCAGACAGTGTGTCACTGTAGCAGGGAAAGGAATGCAAGTGCCGTGGAGCTCATGGAGGGGCTGTGACACCCCTGCCAAGGGCATTAGTAAAGGTTTTTGAAGGAGCACGCAAAAGGCAGAAAGGGGCGTCCCAGGCGGGGATCCCAGGCGCAGGCTATGCAAAGGCCTGAGGACCTACAAAAGTCTACAGACACAGCCACTGACACACACGTGCATCCATACTTCCCAGGCAGGCGTGGCTCATAGATATCTGGGGTGAGAGAGCCCTATCCTTTGGCCCTCAGCCCTGGGGGTAGGGGGATGCATCTCTAGGAGGACCCTGACCTTCTTCAACTCCAGGATGAAGTCGTCCACCAGAGTCTTGACCTGGTGAGCCCGGGCTGAGAAGAGGATGACCTTCTCGCTGGCCAAGTTGAACTCTAGCATGTTCTGGGAGGGGATGGCCACAAACAGGATATCTGCAAAGCTGGAGGATAGGAAGGTGGCATGAGGGGAGGACCCCATGGCCAGAGGGATGCCCTCCACCCCATCTGTCCTGCTCCTCCTGAGACCGGCCTCCCCTACCCGCCCCCCCCCCATGCCCCCAGCTCATTGCCCACCACTCTTTGAACTGGCAACATTCCAGCTCCTCCCTCCCTTTGCCTTTTATTTTTCTTCTTTTGCCTCTTGATCCAGCCTCCCAGATTCTGCCCACACAAATCTCTCTCTTTCACTCACTGACCAAATTCTCTCCATCTTTCAAGGCTAGGAGCTTTCACCCAAGCGGTGAGTGAAGAATAGAGATTCCTGCACTGTTGTTATAAAGGACAAAAGGGGCTGCGGGCAGGGAAGGGTCTGAGGACTCAGTGAGGTCTCACACTGAGCATCCTTTCCCTGCCGGGTTGCACCACAACTTGGTTGTTCACAACACAGTTGTCCCCACCACACAGTGACTCTGTGAGGGCAGGGCTGGGGTGTGGTCCGGGAGGCAGCATGGGGTGGTGAGCTCCTAGCTCATCCACTTCCTGGCTGTGTGACCTGAGACAAGCAACTTCTCTCTCTGAGCTTGTCTCCCCATCTGTAAAATGGGCTCCATCAAAGTGCTCGGCACAGAGCCCAGCACACTGGAGGTGCTCAGTAATTGGCTGTGGGAAGTCATGAGGAAACACTGAAGCCAGTTCATGGCCCAGTGTCCAGCTATCCCATTCTGGCCCGCCTGCCAGTCACCTGTATGTGCGCAGGACCCGCAGCTGCCCACCGGCCTCTCGGCTGCCCTTGACCATCCGCAAGAGTTTGATGCCTGTGTGGGACACAGCTAGCATCTGTACACCAGTGCCCACGCTGCCCTGGAGTGGGGATAATGGACTTGTGAGGGTCTTCCAGCCTCATCCCGAAAGCCCCTGGGTGGGTGGGAGGTGGGAAGGGGGCTCGAACCGTGGCGGGGAAGAGGCGAGAGAAGTAGACCTCCCAGCTGTCGCGTGCGGTGCTGACCACAGCCCGCTTCACGCTCTCTGTCACCAGGGGCCTCTGCGTGTCCAGCTGGTTCTGGGCTAGGGGACACCAGGCCGGGTCAGGACGGCTCCCTGCCCCCTGCCGGGCCACAGTGCAGGGAGGGCCGCTGACGCTCAGCAAGAAGGTATCAGATCATTGTGTTCTCAGTGTCCCTACTAGGAAACTGACATCCAGAGGCAGACAGGATGGCTGAGGCCACACAGCCTGTCAGGCAGAGCCGAACCCAGACCTGTAGCCTAGCCATGGGAGAGACCAGAAGCAAAGCAAGGAGGGGTGTCTGGGAAGCAAACGGGGCTGGGCCCTCAGACCCAATCTCCCTCAGGGAAAGGGCTGCCCCATCAATGTCCCTTCCCTCCCCCCGTGGTACCAAACAGGGCCTTCATCTTGAGCCTCTCGTCCTCGGAGATGCGCAGGCAGGCCTCGGAGAGCGTGTCATGCAGGATCTGTGGGATGAGCCAGGATGCGGCAGCCCCTGGAACTCCCTCCACTGGGAACCCAGGCTGGACTGTTGGTGAGTGAGTGGGAATGTGGGGGTCCCATCTCTGCAGCAGGGGTCATCTGTGTAAATCAGAGCCCACCTCCAAGGACACCCTCCTTCCTCACCATGCCTCCTTCCCAGGCCCCAGCTTCCTAACCTCTACAGCGGGTGTGCATTTGACTTCTGGGTGCTGTCCAGCTCCAATAAACTGTGACTCCGGGGAGATGAACTGTGGGCTCACCAGCCCCACCCATGGGCGAGGGGGATTCAGTAGGACAGCTTCCTGTGCTCACTGTGGTCAGGGACCCCAAATCCAAGAGCACAGAAGCAGAACCTGCAGACGGCTAGTCTACTGCCCATTGCCCTGCTGAGTGCAGTGAGGCAGGGGGCAGGGAGCGCCTCACCTGCCGGAACAGGAGGTCCAGCTGCACAGGGTGGCTGTAGCTGTCCTTGGGGTAGAACACCTGTGGGGGTGGGGCTTCAGTGAGGCCCTTCCAGGCCCTCTCCTGACTCCACGCCCAGCCCCGCCCCTCGATACAGCCTGCTCTAGACCCGCCTGCCAGTTCTGACAGACCCCTAGTTCACCTCTGCCCTGACCCGATGGGGCCCCTCTGTCCCCCTCAACCCCTCCCTCCGCACTGGGCACCTCTTTGCGCAGGAAGATCCGCCACGGGGCGTCGCGGTAGCCATAGACGTGGGGGCTGAGAAGGCGGTGCAGCCGCGTCTGTACGGGTTCCTCCGCAGGCTCCAGCGACCTTGAGGGCAGCACTGGGGGCGCAGCGGGTGGGGCGCGTGAGTGGCAGAGGTGGGGCTGGCGGGGGAGTAGACTGGGGGCCACCTTGCGCCGGGGAAAGGGCTAGGGCAGAGCGGGCCCCCACGCCCTTGGCGCAGACACACCTGCTCCTGTGGGGGCATGTGCACACTCATAAGGCCCAACCCTTCATTCGACACATACAGAGAGCATCTAGCGCATGGGGGCCTGTGCCAAGGGCTGAGGGCGCCAGCAAACAGCATAGACAAGGCGCTGTCTGGAATTTAGTCACCTTGCAGGTGTGGGTGGAACAGACACTGTGGAAACGACAAAGCTCTTAGTGCTGCAAGCTGGGGTGGAAATAGAACTGCATAATTTAGGAAAGAGTCTGGAGGGCTGGTCTGTGAGGGTCTTTCAGTCTGGGTGGTCTGGCAGAACTCTCTGAGGAGGTGACATTTGAGACCCAAATGATAAGAGGCCAGGCATGCAAAGATCTTTTGGGGAAGAGCATTCTAGGCAGCGGGAACAGCAAGTGCAAAGGCCCCGAGGCAGGAGTGGGCTTGGTGTGTTCTAGGAAAAGTGAGGAACAGAGTATGCTAAGAGGAGAGGAGGAGGAGATGAGTTTGGGGAGGTGAGCAGATCGTGCAGGGTCTCACAGGCCACAGTGAGGAGTCTGAAGTTTATCCTAGGAGCCTTTGGATCATTTTTGGCAAGGATATTATATGAGTTGATTTATATCTCTTAAGATCATTGTAACTGCCATGAGGCAGAGGATGTAGAGGTCAGGGCTCCAATCATGATGCCAGGAGGCCTGGGTTTATATCCTTGGTCTGACACTTTTGAGCTGTGTAATCTTGGGCAAGTCACTTAAGCTCTCTGTGCCTCTTTCCCTACCGGTAACATCTGTAGGCACAGATGTAGGCGTTGAAGGATTTTAGTGAGGATTTAGTGAGGCCAGGGTGGGCCTGGCCTGCAATCGCTGTTATTGAGGTGCTGATATAATTACACAAATGCCCATACAGGAGGTCCACACAGGCTCAGGGACACACACGCTCCCCACTGACACACAGACCGAGACTCACCTGTGCTCACAGAGACTCACTTGGACACTTGGACACCTGCCCTTGGCCCCTCCCAGCGCCCTCGTGGCCCCTCACCTGGAGTGGGCCCCATAGATGGCCTCGGTGCACTGGTCACTGGCTTCACCAGGGCCACATCCTCTCTGGGCACCTGTCCCCCCAAAAGAAAGTGCTCAGCCGGCAGGGCGGGCCCCAGGGGCAGCGGCAGGGCCAGCGCTCACAGGGGCAGCTGGCTCCTGAGGCTCCCGGAGGCCCCGCTTTGTCTTCTGTTCTGCCTGGACCCAGCCCGACCGTGCCCCTCACCTGGGTGCCAGGTGCCACCGCCGGGTGGCTCATCTGCCCCTTCAGGATCATCAGGGCCTCCTCATGGGGGTCTGCCTGCTTCACGAACACCCTTCCACCGTCCTTCCTGGTGGGTTGGACACTCAGTCTCCTCCTCCCAGCTACAAATTCCTACAACAGGGAACTCCTTCCTCCGCCCCCCATCATTATAAATGAGAACCCAGAGAGGACCAGGGACAGGCCTGAGGGGGCACAGCACAGCCTACAGAGCAGCATGGGCCTCCTTTTGCTCCCGGGGCTCATCTGGGCCACCTGCATTATGGGACTCACTCCCTAAGGGTTGCTGCGCAGGGCGCTGTTGACCCAGTGGATGGGCACGTGGAGGGCAGGTGCTCAGGGTCGGTGAGGAGGTCCCTCTCTGGAGGGCTGGAGGGCTGGGGTCGAGGCAGGGCTGACCTGCGGGCCCCGGGCTGGCCTCCCCGAGGTGGCTGCTGGTACTGCCTGATGATGCTCTTGATCTGCTGCGTGGGCTGCGGGAAGTGTTCCGAGTTGAGTGGTGAGTGCCGGACCAGCTCTGAGCAGGGCGAAGCTGTGGGCGAGGCGTGAGATGGGGGGACAGGCTGAGACCCCACTCCCGGCCCTGTCCTGGGAGCCCCACCCCAGCAGGGTAGGACACCCACTGGTTTCTAGAGAAGCCCGGTCCAGAGCTAGAATGGGGGCAGCCACGGGCTTGGTGAGGGGCCTGGGGGCCTTGGCCAGAGGGGCTGGGGCCAAAGGCTTTGGAGCAGGGCGCAGGAGCACGGGTTTGGCTGGGGGTCCAGTGCCTACAGACTTCGGCCATGCCTCTGGCGCTGGAGGTTTCTGTGGAAAACAAGGTACGAGACAGGCTTCCTAGGACACACCAGCCTGTTCTCAGGGTCCCCGTGTCTGCCCAGCATGGGCTGTGGGGCTCCTAGCTCAGAGAGGCGCAGTGATGCCCTGGAGCAGCACAGCACTTCCCTGGGTGGGCCAGGCTCACCTCGGGCAGCAAGGGCCTTGGGGTGGGCCCCAGGGGCTGCTGCTGGAGCGCCATGGCCTGCAGGGTCATCTCCCGAGCCTGAGGAGAGGGGGTGGTGGTAACCAGGCAGGCCCATGGCCGGGGCCCCGGGAGCCCCTCCCGCACTCACCAGCAGCACGGCCTGCTTGTGGATGAAGGCTTGCTGAAGAGCCAGCGTGGAAGCGTCCAGGCCTGGGACTGGGGAGCCAAGTTGGAGGGCATGGGTCCCAGGCGTGGGTCCCAGGCGTGGGAGACGGGGGGGAAGCAGAAACTCCCTACGACGCCCCCCCAGAGTCTCACCCTGCCACGCCCATGGCTGCCTCCACTCTAGCACAGGGAGGAGCCCCAGAACCATGCGGGCCCCACCCAGCCTGGAACCCACCCAGGTGCAGGCACTGACTTGGTTTTGGCTTTGGCTCTGGGGGACTCCTGGGGGAGTCTTCGGTGCTGCTACCGCCACCTCTGCCAGGCTGGCCTCCCCCTTTCATGCGGTAGGCAATGGCCGTTGGCTTCTCTAGGTCCTGGAGGAAGCATGTGGCTCAAGTGACCATCTCAATGCCACACACCCAAGTTTCCAAGGCAACGGGTACCTGATACCAGCCATCTTCTCCACCCCGGGGCCTCCTGACGGCCCAGTATCTGCTCTCTGCCCAGCCTCTGTCCATGCGGCATCCCAGCCAGTCCTCCCGCAACCTGTGAGCTCCCAGCCCACCCTCTCTCACAGAGGAGTAAACTGAGGCTCAGAGAGGGGCTGTACCCTGCTCAGGCCGCACATCACGCCATGGAGGGGCTCCTGGGAGTTCCCAGGGTGAGCAAGGGTGCCTGACGGGGGCTGGCGCCCAAAGGAGATGGAGGAGGGGTCCTGGACCTCTCGCTGTGGCTCTTTCTGCCGTCAGCCAGGAGCATCGCTAGCCTCTCTAACCAGGAGGACACCCTCATCCTTTGCCCGGCTCCCAGCAGAGACTTGAGACAGGTCACCCCACAGCTCTGGCTGGGGTGTTACCCTGTGGGCACGTGTGACTTGGTGTATACATACTGTGCCTGCTGACTGCAAACGCCCCACCCGATCCGTACCGCGTCCCCGTGGAACAGCACGGGGTCGAAGAGGCTGTCCAGGTAGCGGTCCAGTCCCCTGTGGGGCACAACAGGTTCTCGAAGGCTGTCCAAGTCTGGTGGGGCAGGAGAGAAACCCCAAAAGTCAAGCTCTTTTCTCCCGCTGATCACCTCCCGCAGCCCCCAGGTTCCCTTCCCCACCAGACACGGTGGCCACTGCTGGTTGACCTTGCTGGGTTGCTGTCCCTCTCTGTGCCTCAGTCTCCCCATTTGTACTGTCCTCGTTGTGGCTGCAGTACCCATCAGAATCAGCCCCTTTGGGCATGTGCCCCTGGGGCTGGGGCCTAGTGGGCGTCTCCTCATCCGAGTCCCAGCTGTTCCCAAACACCCTGTGGGGGAGGGGAACACGGAGCAGCTGACCCCCAGCGGGAGACCCACGGCCCTCCCAGAACCAGCCCTCGATTCTCTTCTGTGCCCTGGAATTGGGTGACTGTCTCCCGCTAAAGGCAGGATCCTTTGGCAAGCCCACCTCCACAAGAAGCTTAATTCAGAACTCAGCCTCTCCCAGCAGCTGGGAGGAGCCTTGGGCTGGCAGAGGCCCTCTGTGTGCAGGCTGGGTAGCCACCTACACTCTGGAGCCTCCCCTGCCGGCCATGGGCCCTTCTGCACCCACGATGAAGTAAGACTTCTGTCGCGGGAAGTCCCTGAGCAGCTCGAGGTCTGACACGAGGTCCAGCACGTAGTCATGGCCTGCCAGCTCTGCCCACTGGACCCCATTCTTCATGGCCACTGTCCAGCCCCGCCAGCCATCTGCCAGTCCCCTGGTGACAGCATGCGGAAGGATGGAAATGAGGGATGGTGCCACCTCGGGAGACCCTGGGATATGAGCCAGACCCCAAGCATGACCAGAGTGGGCCCTATGGGCCCTTTGGGGGATCCGGCCTCCTCCCCCGCCTCTTCCTTCCCAGGTCCACAAGGCTGTGCTAGACAGAGCCTTCCAGGAACTGACCTGTGCCTCAGCATGTCTCCAGCCACCTCTTCCCCTGTGCTCCAGGAGTGCACCGGACAGGAGAACTGGTCACCTGGGGCAGCAGCAGGTGCCGGGCTCAGCCCGGGTACACCTGGGGTCCAGTCCTGCTGCTTCCACACCTGCCTCCTGCTTTGAGGCCTCCCCACTTTCGTCCTGGACCCTGGAACAGCACCCTCACTGCCCCGGCTCCCCTCCCCATTCCAGATCCAGCCCCCACATCCACATGTTCACCTCTTTCCAGGGCCATGTCCAGCAAGCCCCTCCCCAGCTCTAGAAGCTTCCGTGGCTTTCCTGACCCCAGGGCACACTGGGGACTGGTAACTCCAGCTACCTCTCCATGAGGGAGGTGGGAGAAGGCAGCTCACCATTGAAGCAGCCCACATCCAGCGCCATGGCAGCCTTCTCCTGGGTTGCTATCCACTCGAGCTGGGTTGGAGGGAAGGTGCGGGCAGCCCCAGGGCCCTGCTGTTGGGCCCGGCCCATGGCCTGCATGAGGCGATGTTGACACACAGCCTGGAAGCCATTCCGCCCATAATCAGACACAAACCTGATGGGTAGGAGTTGGAGTCAGGACGAAGAGGGGTGAGGCTAGCCTGGGGTGGGGAAAGACTCTGAGGCTAGTCTGAGGGAGGCCCAAGCTAGCCCAGAGCACTAAGGTGAGGCTGAAAAGGCCCCCAGACTAACCCAGAGTCTGAGACTAGGCTAAAAAATATCTCAGGCTAGCCCAGAGGTCCAGCGCTAAGCTGAAAGGATCCCAGGCTAGCCCAGAAGTATCTTAAGCCAGCAGAGGGGTCCAAAGGTACGCCAAAGAGATTCCAGGTTGGCCCACCTAAGCTTGTTGAAGCAAATGTCACTGGTGGGGCGGGGGGGTGGGGGTGGGGGTCTGCAGTAGGGGCTGGGCAAACAAGTGGACTCAGAGGACTCTGCCCTCCATCTGTCAGGCAACTCTGGCTGCTTCTCTGGCCCCTCTGAGCCTTTCTCCAGGTTCTCATCTATACTAGAGATGGCCCTGAGGGTTCAACTTGACCCAGAACCAAGGGGCCTGATCCCTGCCAGCAGCAGGTGCTCCTCATGCCCCTCCCTGGCCCCCTCCCACCTGCCGCTGGGCCCAGCCAGGAGCAGCCGTGGAGCAGCCCTCGTGGCTACAAGAGGGAACCTGGAGCTGTGCCCACAGGAAGCTCCGGACAGGCAGGCAGTGGCCCTCCCCTCCTGCCACAGATTCACAAGCCTGGCCAAGCAAGCTGCCCACGGACTGCACGAGGCCTGGGTGAAGCTCTGTACACTCTGTAGCTCACAGCCAGCCTGCAAGGTAGGTTCTGTTACCATTCCTAAGTTATAGGTAAGGAAAGAGGTTCAGAAAGGGGCAGTGACTTGCCCTAGGTCACATAGCAGGTAAGTGTCGGAGCTGGGATTCGCACCCAGGGCCTGCTGGAGCTCTTTTCCTTGCAAATCAGCCTTCTCACCCAGCAAGGTGATACCATCATTAGTCATTATCAGGATGTTGACGATGGCTATGCTGACATGCCACACGCTCTGGTCTAGTACTTCAAATGTGTTTACACATTTAATCCTCACACAACCTCTGCAACAGGTACTCTCATTATCCCTATTTCATAGATGAGGAAACCGAGGCTCAGAGAGGTTAAGTAATTTGCCCAAGGTCACACCGCTTATACATGGTTGAGCTGGAATTTGAACACACTGTCAGGATCTATACTCCTAACCACCCCACTATACCCCCATGACGTGAAAGGTCAATGTCTCTCTTCCAAATTCCCCATACCCTGGTCTTATCACCCTCTGAGTTCTAGAAGTCCTTTATGAGGTCTCACCTGACTCCCACCCTCCGCAGTGAATATGTGCCCTTCATTCTTGCTCTGATCCCAGCGGAGACGGAGAGCAGTCCCTGGCTTGCCTCCATGCTCCAGCTCCCAAGCACAGAGACCTCACTCCTGTCCTGACTTTTAACATCCCACCCAGGGCCTAATGCCAGTGTCACTGTCCTCACGGCCCGGCCCGACCTGGTTCCACTCACTTGAGCAGGTACTTGCTGAGGCTGGAGGAAGGTGCAAAGCCACTGAGACAGGCAGCCAGCAAGAGCCAGCCCCGCTCGGCATTGTGGGCGCTGGGGTTGTGCCACACCTGGTTGGCCAGCTGTGCCAGGATCTCGTCCCGCAGTTCGGGCACTGCCAGCCCTTTCTGCACAATGTAGTTCCCGAAGATGTTTTCCTGGGCACCGTGCAGGTGGGGGTCGCCCATGAAACGCAGGATCTGGGCCACAAACAGACTCCTTGGGCCTCTCGAAGGTTGTTCCCACAGGATCCCCACCCCCAACACACATCCCTCTCATGTCCTTCTCATGTGTCCCCCCGCCCATATAAAAGTCCTCCCTAACACAATATAATAGCTGTATCCTATGGCAAAACCCAGGCAGTTCACCCCAACTAGGGGAGAAGCCAAGATCTAAAGTACATACTGACTTTCTCTCCTGCTCACAAACCTTCTATCGTTCCCCATACGGCCTCAGCCCCCTCCCCACAGCCGTGGCCTCCAGCAGGCCCCCTCCTCCTGCTCCATCCAGGCCCCAGAGCGTATTTTCTAACGTTCCTATCCGACCACATCCCTCCCATGGAAGCACCTTCCTTGGTTCCCTAGGGCCCTTGGGATGAAATCTGAGCTCTAGGTCTATCAGTCAAGGCCTCGTGACCCCTCTCGTCCTCACTCTCCTGATTCTCTGTTCTGACCACATCAATTTCCTCTTCTCTCTGTGCTTTCTTCATTCGCCCTGGCTGGGACATTCTGACTCCTCCTTCAACTCTAGCTCAAATGCCTCCTCCTCCAGGAAGCCTTCTCTGACCCTGCCCAGGACTTGATTAGGGGCCCCAGTGGGACCCCCTCTGTCCATGCTGGTGGCCAATAGCCGGGTCTGCTCTGCCTTCCCCTTCAGACGAGGAAGTCCGTGAGGAGAGGGCCTGGATGCATTCCCAGGGCCCCCCAGAAGCTCTGGAGAGGCTCCAAGGCAGACTTTTTTGCCAGGAAGATGGCTGGGAAAAGAAAAGCCCTCAATCCCCAGACCCCAGCACAGAGAGGAGGCCGGGTCCCCTCTGCCCCTGCCAGGTGTCTGTCCTCCAAGGAGCAGGCTGGTCTTACAGCCTGGGCTAGTGGAAGCTCCTGGAGAGCCAGAAGAGGGGCCTGCGGCCAGGCCTCAGGGGTAGAGGCTGTGCGTTTGAAGGTGGTCTGGGCAGACCCATACCAGCTTGAAGACGCCCACAGCTTCCGCGTGCAGCTCTACGGGCAGCCGCGTGAGCGGCATCCTCAGGGGTACCGTCAGCATCCCAAAAGCAGGTTCCTAGGGACACAGGGCAGGCACGTGGGGACAGGGCACGGACAGACGGGCACACCTGGATCCACTCCTCTCTGCAGGTGGGGGTATAAGAGTCTGGGAGGCAATGGCTCCTGTCCCCACTGTGCAGATGGGGAAACTGAGGCTGGCAAAGGGACAGCACCGATCTTGGCAAGTTGGTGGTAGTGACAGTCTGAGCCCCTACCTAGGCCCTTTCTGGAGGGCAGTAACTTACGGCAGGAATGACGGGCTGTGGCCCACTGGTTGTTCAGTCTCTGAACTATTTCCAGACTGGGTGGAAACAGCTGCTTCCCGAGCCCCTGAGGGCCCTCCACGGCCGTCTGGGCCCCTGGAGCCCCCAGACTCCTCACGAGCCAGCAACTGAAGGGCTTACACCCAGTCCCACAGGGCACGGCCCGGAGCCTGCCCCAGGCTGAGGACAGTGTCAGTTCTAACTGGTCAGTGCTCACTGGCCAGAGCCACTTGGGCCTAGGCCAGCCCTTACCTTGAAGTGGCACCGGACAAACTTGGCCATGGGGTAATTGTTGATGTCCAGGGGCAGTGTGACACGGGGCTCAGCCTGGAGCCGGGGAGTCCGCACGGGGGCCACCTGGGGCTCCCGGGCCGGCCTGAGGCCTGGGGAGAGAGGAGGGCATGAGGCTCCCTTGCCCACTCACACCCACCCCAACCACACAGTCCAGCGCTGATGTACCTGCCACTGCTCGCAAGAGCCCGGCCAGCTCTGCTGGTACCTCCAGGTGCCCCACAGCGACCACCTCCCGCTTCCTCAGCTCCTGCAGGGACAGTGCATGGTGAGGGGACAGGCCTGCCATAGCCCCCACCTGCCAGCCTCCCTTCCTGGCCCCTGCTGCCACCCAGACCCCCGCACCCACCTCCTGCTCCCGTAGCCGCACCTCCTCCACCCGGAGCCTCTGCTCTGCCCTCAGCTGCAGAAGGGCAGATGGTCAAGGTGGGAAATGGCAGGCAGAGGTGACGGCAGGCCCAGGCCCGCACGCTCAAGGTAGCGGCGTGAGAAGCAAGGGGGTCAGCTGGCCTGTTGTCTGGAGGCGACTGCCCCACCTCACAGACAGGGGGAGGCAGAGGTGTGGCCAGACAAACAGGGAGGGGAAGTGAGAAAGACAGAGCAATGGAGAGACAGGCAGGGGCAGAGGGCAGAGGGCAGAGGGAGTGAGACGCGGCAAAGGGAGCCGCACAGGAGGATTTTGGGGAAGCAGCCAAGAGACGTGTGACAGAAGCCCCTCCCCTGGGGCCCCACAAAGCCTCCAGTGGAAGCCACGCAGTTCTGCAGGGCTTTGGGGAGGTACATGTTTCTTTCCAGTGGCTGGTTTATGCGACAGTGGCCAAGACTGGCATCGAAGTAAGAGCAATCTATGTCAGTGCTGTTCAGTCGCCAAATTCTAATCGTACCCAATCACTGAGGACCCCACCTTGATCCCAGCTCAGGCCACATCCCTCCCGTGCAGCATCTCATTTTACCCTCTCCACAACCGCAAGGGGGGCCACGGTCACACAGCCAGGGAGTGGCAGAGCCGGGAGCCGAACCCAAGAATGTCCAAGACCAACAGTCTCCTCCAGTGCTAAGCGCCTCCTGCCCACCCCTGCTGCTCCCTGGACCCAGATGGGGCAGGCCTGGCTCCTGGTAGAAGGGCGAGGGGCGGGCCCCCACCTTGAGGTAACGCCGGTGGCTCATGTACGTGTGCACCAGGGACCGGAACTTTACCAGCCTCCTTCTCATCTGCTGATATCGTTGCCTGGGGTGGGGAGGAAAGAAGCGTCTTGCATGCCTCCAGGAACAGGGAGCTTCCTACCAGGGCATACCCTCTCCCAAGCCCAGCCCTAGGGCTGCAGGGAGTCCCGCCCTGTCTGGACTGCACCTGGCCAGGTAGCCACGGGCCCGGCTCTGCAGCAGGACGACCTTGCGGCGCAGGGAGCGGAAACGCCGCTGGATGAGGAAGCCACGGAGCCGGCGCTGCAGCGTGAGGGCTGCCAGGTTGAGGACCCGCGCCCGCATGCTCTCCAGCAGCTGGTGCAGGTGCTCCTTGAGGAACAGCTGAGGACGGGAGGCAGGGCTGAGGCCCTAAGGGCCAGGCGGCTGGATGGGCGCCCCCCCACCCCCCAGAAGTCCATGGAGACAGAACAGAGAGGGCGGCCTCCTGGAGCTGGGCGGAGGATGGGCTGGGTTTGGAGAAGTGGAAGAGAGGGTGCTGGTACGTCAGGCAGTGGGAACTGCCGAGCTAAGGTCTGGAGGTGGGGTCAGCACTCCATTTACCAAGCTCAGCCGGGTGGCCTCTGGGACATTTCTGCATCCAGGTGCCAGTTCTGGAGCCCCTGACTCGGGGCCTCTAGGGCTGAGTGTGGCGCAGGACTCACCTTGCTGATGCCGACGCGGTACATGTTCGGTGTGACGGTGCACAGGCGGCTCAGCACTGACACACATGCGTCCCCACTGGCTGGCAGGCTGTGCTTGAGGGCCACTAGACAGCGGTACCTGCAGGGGCCCAAACTTAGCCAGGCTGTGCCACTCACCCTGGCTGCCTGCTAGACCACAGGCTCACCCCAACCCCCGACTCCAGGAGGCCCAAGCCCCAGCAGTAGCTCTACTCAGTGTCTTCTAATCAGAAAAAGGCACTCCATCCTCAAGACTCTACTCCTGGGTGTCAGAAAATCCTTGGTTGGTTTCAGTAGAATAAGACGCTTTACTGCCATCTGCTGGAAGCTTATCATAATAACTGTTAAAATTACTCCTCTTTGGAATCAACATGAAACTACAAAAAAATGCAAAACAATAGATATATTTGCCATATAACAGCTAGCATGCGGTGGTCTTGTGTGGTGTACAACCTGAGCAACTGTGCATGGCAAGCCCTGTCCTGCTTCGGTTGTGTATTCCTGGGGCCCTGGGGGGCTAGTTAGGGGTCCATGGAGATCAGGAACCACTCTGACTGAGGTACCTGTCAATGAACACCTGGAAGGGCAGCCGCACCGGAAAGCCCTCCTTGCGGATCCGCACAGTCTCCAGCACCCCCGAATAGCGTAACTGTGCCATTACCACATCTGGCTCAAAGAGGCCTGGCTCCTGTGGGGAAGGCCCAGACAGGGAGTCTGCACATTCGCCCACCCGTGTGCAAAGGTAACTGTCAATGGTGAATTGTCCCCACAGTGGGCTGGGAAGATGGAGGTCCAGAGAAGCAAAGCCACTTGCCCAAGGTCACACAGCACAGGGAAGAGGATTTAGCTCTCCCTGAGACCTCAGTCATCACGTACCTTCTTGTGGTTGGGCTTCAGGCAACGCACGAACAAGGGGTTACACCTGGGCAGGGGTGGGAGGAGGGCAGTGTGAGGCCCCGGAAAAGAAAGGTGCTTACCCGTGAGGGTCATGGAGTGGGTCAGAGGTGAGGCTGGGTGCCCTCCCGTCTGCCACGCCCACCTCTCCATTTTTTCCACCAGATCCAGGAGCGACTGCTGGAACTTGGCGGCCACTGTGTGTGCCTTGTGTAGCCGGCTGACGGAGCTGCTCTTGCCCAGGCGCTGTGGGGCAGCCTGCGGGGCGTGGCTGGAGAAGAGGTGTGCCACCACCTGCAGAGGTGGCAGCGGTCAAGGCACCGAGGGCCAGGGAGAGGCGGGGGGCAAGAGACAACGGGGAGAGAAACAGGGAGAGAATAAAAGGGGCCAATCTCTGGACCAGAGGGATCAGAAAACTAACCACTGGACCCCTGCCCTCTCCGCAAGGCCACTGCGCTCCCAGCTTGCACACCTCTCAAGTCAGGGTGCTCAGCACCTTCCACAGGACCCATCCCGTGGCTGGGCTGACTTTTTTTTTCAGTCTGGAGACACACAGGACTGGCTGTGTGCCTGGCCCCAAGGTGGCCTGCTACACACATGGTTGTGGACTCTGGCAATGGCCTCCGGAGGACGGTGCCCATTTAACAGAGGGGGAAGCGGAGGTCCAGAGGATGGGTGGGTGGCTCAGGACACCAGCAGCCGAGACCTGCGCAGCGAGGGGATGGGGCAGGGCTGGGTGGGCGTGGTCAGGATGGGCTGGCAGAGAGACAGGGCCATCCAGTGGGGCCAGCCAGGGGTGTGGCCCTTCAGGGGGCAAGGTCAGGACAGAAGGAAGGAGAGAGAACAGTTGGGACGGGGGTCAGGGCGTGGCCGGGGCTGGGGTGAGCGAGAGGCAGGACAAGGGGTGGGGGCTAGGCTACCTCCCCATTTCAGGACTGGGAGAGGAGCCTGACCACAGGCTGGGTGCTCTGGGGCAGGGCCAGGGCAGCAGGAGGCGAGGCTTGCTCACCCGTGTCCGGCTCCGCATGAACAGGTCCAGCACGTCCTGGCGCACCTGGTCGTGGTTCTTGTCCAGGAACTTGTGCACCTGCAAAGGGGCTACAGCTCAGGGGGAAGAGCAGGGGGTGACCCGCCCCAGTGTGTCAGTCTGCCTGCTTCCCTCCTCCTCTCTTCCTCTTTACTGGGGGTCGGGGCTCACTGCCCCCAGGTGACCCCAGCCCTGCCCCCCAGGACTCGGTCTCCCTGTCCCCTTGCTCTGGCCCCCTCCTCACAGTCCCACTACCCTCCCCACTCCTGGGGGAGGAGAGCACCAGCTGCAGCTCCACGTGACTCGTCCAGGTCTCAGCCCTGTCCTCAGTGGAGGACCCTGCCCTGTGCCCACTCCACAGATGACAACAGGGAGGCCCAGACAGGGACAGAGGCTTAGAAGCCTGGTCTGAGACACGTCCAGGGCAGGGACATGCCGGAGACAACAGGGACAACAGCGACCACAGTGACATCACTACTGACAACAGCCACTCTTCATCAAACCCACCCTGGCCCTGGATTTCTCTCGCTCGCCCCATGATGTGGACACTATTGTTGCCCCCGTTTCCCAGATGAGGAAACTGAGGCTCAGAGAGGTAAAGTGCTTTGCCCAAGGTCACACAGACAGGGATCAGCAGGCTGGAACTGGACCAGGTGTGAACGCCTGGGGCCACGTGGCGCTCAGTGTCTCCACTGGCGGGGACACAGCCCTGGCAGCCAGCCGTCTCAGGCCTCACCTGGTAGGTGACCTTGCCCGCGTAGTGCCTGATGGTGAACTCGGGCAGCGGCATCTTGGGTTTAGAGTAGAGGGGGTGGGCGCCGTGGTGGTAATGGCACTTCTGCAGAAATGTGTGGTCTGTGGCCTGAGGGCAAGTGGGGGCCAGTGGGTGGGCAGGAGGCCTGGGCACCGTGTTCCTGGTCTAGTGGCAAATTCTCCAGCCCTGACTGGTCCCCAGCCAGCACGGGGTCACGGTTTCCCCTCACTGCCCACTGCCGGACCCCTGCAGACAGGTGAGTCTGATTAGCTCCCAGCTGCCTCCCCTCCAGCCAAGCTGCCTGTGCACTCTCTTGTCCCACTGCCCAGAGCACTTATCCCACCCTTGTGTCTTCCAGTCAAAATCTGAGGCCCAATCGGTCACCTCTTCCAGGAAGCCTCCTGTGACTTCTCAGGCTGGGGCAGCCTCTCCTCTGCACACGCGTAGCCCTCTGTCCAACCTCAACTACCCCAAGTTGTGAATGGCAGGCTGGGTGTCCTGAGCCCCCATAGCCAGGTCAGAGCAGAGAAGACTGCAGGACTCAGGCCTAATGAGGACATGAGGCTCAGAGACACTGAGCAACCTGGCCAGGCTCACACAGCCACTGCGGCTCACCTGGGGAAAGCAACACTGGTCGTCGAGGATGCGCAGGATGCCGTGGGGCTTCAGTGAGATGAGGTTGATGCAGGGCTGATTGTCGGCAAAGGCGATCTCCTGCCAGTCGATCTGCTCCCGGATGTACTCCTCCTGCGGGCAGCAGGGGCTCAGCCTCCGAGCCCTGCCCACCTCGCCTCCCAGGCCAAATCTGTCTGAATGGGCCTGGCCAGAGGCACCTGCTTGCACACCTCCTAGCACAGGGAGCTCACTTCCTAGCAGGACAACATGAGCCATCTCTGGGCCCTGCTCCTCCCTCCACCTGGGACAGCCCTGCAGAGGGCCAGAGGATCCTTGTTCTCTGGGCTCAGCACCCCAGCACCTTCCCCTCCAGAACACAGGCCTTCACAGGTGCTGGCCCCCAGCTTAGAATGCCTTTCCTGCCATTCGGTTTACTGACAACCACTGATGCGCCCTTAAAGCAGCAGCATGTCCTGTCTACAGCAAGGCCCGCTGGCTGGTCAGGACAGGGACGGGAGGGCTCGCGGGGGCCCTGCACACCTGCTCCTCCTGGAAGACGATCTTGTTGAAAAGGTACTGAAGGTTCTCATTGGCGTAGTTGATGCACAGCTGCTCGAAGCTGTTGAAGCTCAGGTCCTGCTGGGTGGGCAGTGAGGCTGGCCCTGGTCCCCCCGTGGCCAGCAGCCCATCTGTCCCTGCCTAGGGCCCTGTCCGTCCCCCCGCCCCAAGCTCTGGCTCAGTGCCCTCCCTGCCTTTCACGGCCACAGCTTCAGAAAGCTGGAGTCCTGATCACAGACACCCTGCTCAGAACCCTCTATGGCTCCCAGTGCACAGGTGCCCAGGCCAGGTCCCCACAAGAGGCAGCACAGGTAGTGGTTAAAGTCCCAGGCTCTGGAACCTTCTGCCTGGGTTCCAATCCCAGCTCTGCCACTTTCTATGTGACCTTGGGCAAATCCCTCTGTGCCTCAGTTTCCCCATCTGTAAAATGAGGATAACGACAGCACCTATCCTAGGGTGGGTGGAAGGATTTAGTGACTTTAAACAGAAAGTGCTCAGAACAGTACCTGGCACATGACATGGCCAGGTGAGTACCAGCCAGCACTTCCACTGTGACGACCCTGCCATGTCTCTTACCGTTTCGCTCCCTGTGCACTCAACACAGCCCTGTGCCCACACCCCGCCTGCCCCGGCTCCCAGACAGCATGCCCCACCACACCTCTCAGCCTCTGCAGAAGCTGTTTCCTCTGCCTCAGGTGCCTTTACTGGTTCTTAAAGAATTAGCTCGGGGGTGTCTCCTCCCCCTTCAGGAAGACTCCCTGACCCCTGCCCGGCCCAGCTAAGGGTCTTCTCTAGGCTCCCCCACTGCCAGGCTGCCTCTGTTACGGCTCTGACCCGTGTTTGTCGGCGTCTGTCCCCCACCCCAAGCCAGGCCCTCCTGGAAGCTCCCAAGGGCAGGGCCCAGGTCTGGTCCTTCCCGGGGCCCCTGGTGTTGCTCAGCACAGGGCCCGGCAGCCAGGGGCCTCAGGGATGCTTGTGTGGGTGAGTGAAGAGGCCGTAAGAGACAGGAGAGAACAGTGAGGAAGGGGCCTGAACAGACGACGCGTGCCGTGGGCAGACACGCGAGGGGTGAAGCCATCCGCCCTGCCCCTCGCTCCCGTGAAGCCCCACCTCAAAGCCGTAGATGTCCAGGATGGCGATGGACAGCGCGTCCTGCTGTGGGGACACCAGCGCGTTGACCCTGGCGATGAGCCAGCTGAACAGCAGTGCATACAAGACCTTGGCGATGGCGTCCCTGGAGCAGACCCGGTGTTGGGGTGGGCAGCACTGAGGGGGCGCCTCGGGGTCTGGGGGCTCAGGCAGGGAGGGACGGGGCCTCACCTGGCATCCACAGCGCTCTCCACGGTCAGCGGGGTGAATATCTTCTCTTGCATGGTCTCCTGGGGAGGGACATAGCCCCTGAGTGACAGCAGGCTGCCCACCACCTCCAAGAAGTCCCCAGAGGATTGGGGGGGCAGGACGTGTGGGGAACGGAGTCCAAGAGATGGTGTGACTGGTCTCAGGCACACAGCTGGCCAGGGTGTGGAACAGGACACCCTCATCCCTCCTTCTGCCCACCTATGCTGGTGGGTGTGGGGCCGCTGGACTAACGGGGAGGCAGAGGCATTCGCAGACAGAGTGAGCCTAAGAGCATAAGAGCACGAGCAGACACAGGGGGATCTGGGAAGGGAGGAGGGGCCAGCGGTTGTGAGGGGCCAGAGGAGGTACTCACCCAGCCAGGGCTCAGGGATAGCTCCCTGCAGGAGGGGGATACCTGTATTGGGTCTGTGTTTTTTTTTTGTTTTTTTTTTTTGAGGAAGATTAGCCCTGAGCTAACTGTTGCCAATCCTCCTCCTTTTCCTGAGGAAGACTGGCCCTGAGCTAACATCCGTGCCCATCTTCCTCTACTTTATATGTGGGATGCCTACCGCAGCATGGCTTTTGCCAAGCGGTGTCATGTGCACACCCGGGATCCGAACTGGCGAACCCCAGGCCACCAAAGCAGAACATGAGCCGGCCCCTGTATTGGGTCTTGAAGGATGAGTAGGTGTGAGAAAGGGAGGGGCATTCCAGGCGGAAGGAACAGCCTATGCAAAGGCCTGGAGGTTGGTGTCTAATGCCTAATGCCTTTGGGGTCTGAGGTTACCCTACTCTGGGCCCAACCCAGAAGATGGGCAGGACGGGGAGGAGAAGGAAGAGGGAGAGAGGGCCCACAGGATGGGGCACGAAGCAGCTCTGTGCGGGCGCTGGCAGGAGGCTGGGCTAGAACCCTCACAGCGCAGACTCACGGTCACTCTGAAGGTGATGGCCTTCTGCAGGCCCTCAGGGGAGACCTGCAGCAGCTCTGCCACGGCCTGGATCTCCCGGGCGCTCACCACCGAGGCCACCTCCTGTGCATCCGTCTACACAAAGTACCAACAGGAGCATGTTCTAAGGTAGAAAGCTGAGTTTAAAGTTCATATAAAAAACATAAATAAGGGGCCGGCCCAGTGGCAAGCGGTTAAGTTTGCCCATTCCACTTCGGCGGCCTGGGGTTCGTGGGTTCGGATTCCGGGTGTGGACCTAAGGCTGCTTGTTAAGCCAGGCTGTGGCAAGTGTCCCACATATAAAATAGAGGAAGATGGGCACGGATGTTAGCTCAGGGCCAGTCTTCCTCAAAAAAAAAGAAAAACAAAAACCAAAAAACATGAACAAGCTAGAATAGCCGGGACCGTTCTGGAATAGAAGAGGAGTGCAGGGGGCCCTACGAGATGATAAAACACATCATAAAGCTACAACCATTAACAAGTGTGGCTTTAGTGGCCTCTGCGGATAGGCATAGAGGATGTGCATAGGCTAATGAGACACAACAGAAAGCCTGGCGTAGGACACGAATGTCCAGAGGGATTCAGTGCATGATCAATACGCATTTCTCAAGTTGGGGCATTAGTAACTGAGTAGCCATCTGGGAAAAAGAAACTGGATCCTTACCTCACACCTTACTAGGATAAACTCCTGATAAACCAAATATTTACATGTTAAAAAAAAAAATACACACAAAAACCATAAAACGGTCTTGAAAAAAATATGGGAGAAGCCTGTTATAATTTTAGAGAGATAGGTCTCTCTAAAAACGACAAAATGTCTAAAACTTATACAAGAAAAGGTTGATAAATGAAACGCCTAAAAATAATTTTAAAAATCTGCAGGGCCCGAAAAAAATCCCCAAACACCAAGAAAACCTGTAAACAAAGCCAAAATATAAATGATAAACTAGAAAATATATTTTCAATTCATATCAGAGACAAAGGGCTAATTTCCTTAACATATACATATATAAAGTGCTCGCACACATCACTAAGGAAAAGATGAGCCACCCCCAAGTGGAGGCAAGAACAAACGGTGTGTGCCCCATGTAGCCTGACAGGCAAGTACGGATGGTGCCTAAGCCTCTGAAAGGACACCCATGTCCCGAGGGTGCTGGGGCCCTGTGGCAGGCATGGCGTCCTCTCACCTCATACTTCTCAAAGTAGACATTGCCCAGGTGCAGGATGGAGGCCAGGATGCGAAAGATGCTGTCCTGGTCCTCACTGCTGAAGCCCAGGACCTCCATGGCAGCCAGGAGCCGGCGGAAGTCATCTGCGTCGCTCTTCCCCGAGATCTCACAGTTCCCACCCTGGGTGAGGGCAGGGGCCAGCGGTCAGGGACCCAGAGCGGGGGCCGGGAGCCCTCAAGGTCCCTGCTCTGCCCAGACCTGCAGCCTGGCCGAGCTGGTCACCCCGTTCCATTCCCGCGGGCCGGAGGCTCTGAGCAGGTGCTAGTTGCCAGGCCCTGTGCTAAGTGCCTGACATGTGGTTCCTTCTGCTCCTCGATACGTCCCTGAAGAGTGCCTCATCATTTCACAGATGAAGAAACTGAGGCACTGGAGGGGAAGTGCAGTAGCTCCAGGCTGCTTAGTTCTGTTCTGGGCTCCAGGAAAACGAAGAGTCAGGTAAGCCTCCCCGACCCTAGGTTTGGATCCCAAAGACACCTGTCTGCCTCATGAGGAAACACCTTAAATCCAAACTTGCCCTCCCAAGCCCCCATTGCCTTGGCTGGCCACTAGGACAGCACAACGTGACTCCCTAGGCCCAAGTGGGCTGATGGGCGGGGGCACAGGCGGGGGCACAGGCTGGGGCCTCAGGTGCTGCTGGCGCTCACCTGGTTCAGGTAATAGTAGGTCTCAGCCTCCTGCAGGCAGAAGGCCCGCCGGAGCTGGGCAGGCAGCCCGGCCAGCAGCTCATAGAAGATGTGGTAGTTCCTCTCGTTTTTGGCCTGCAGAGTGGGTGGGTGGGTGCAGAGGGGGAAGCCGCCCAACTAGGTGGCCCCCCAGACACACATACAAGCCCAGGTGTGCCCACAAGTATAAATACATGGGCCTGCAGGTGAGACCAGGCACCTCTGTGATGAGCGAGCTCCCGGTCTGTTGCTGGCTGGGGTGGGGGTCTCTGGGCAGGATTTCACTTTGTTTAGAGAAACAAGAGAAAGGTGGCCCTTCTCACGTGCGTACCGGCCATACATGCACATATGCGTGTATCTGTAGACCAGACGTGCACACACGAGGCCTCCTGAGGGTTCCCTCAGCCAGGGCTGAGCACCGACTGTGTGCCGGGCGCTGTTCTGGGGGCACAGTGGGGAACAGGGCAGACAGACACCCCTGACCTCATGGAGCCACCTGCTAGCTGGGGAGACAGATACTCAGCAAACCACCGGTTAAAACACGAAAGCTGGCAGGCAGTGAGAAGTGCTTTGGAGAGAAACAAAGCAGCAAAGGGGGCGGAGAGTTCCAGCAGGATGGAGAGGGGCTGCATTTTTAGAGGGGGTGGCTTCCTGAGCAGGCGACATTTCGGGGAAGACTTGGAGGACGTGAGGGGTTTGGCCATGCTCCAGATAGAAGGAAGAGCACGTAGAAAGGCCCTGAGGCAGCAGAGAGAGCCCAGCGTGCCTTAGGGACAAGGAAGAGCCCATGTGGTTGGAGGGCGTGGGGGAGGGGAGGAGACACGGTCACATGCTTACACACACACACACACACACACACACACTTGGATCTGTTCATTAATTCACCATTCGGCTATCCCGCCAGGGCCAGGCTCTGAGCACCTGCATGTATACACACCTCCGCCCCGACCCCATTCCAACACACAAGGGCCTGGGAGGGCCTGGCCCACCTGAAACACAATCCTGGATTTCTCTAGCAGGTACTGGGAGGTTATGGCACCAGAGATCACGCCCCTAGGGTGGGGGAGCACAGTCAGCTGAAGCACACAGCAGGGGTGGGGAGGGGCGGCTGACGTCGGCTCTGAGGGGCTGTGCCAGGACACAGAGTGAGCTGCAGGCCTTCAGGGGCTCCTCCACTGTCCCACTTACCCTTCCAGAAAGATCTCCACGAACTTCCCAAAGCGGCTGGAGTTGTCATTCCTGACGGTTTTGGCATTACCGAAGGACTCCAAGAGGGGTGTTGCCTCTAGGATCTGGACCCCAAAAGAAGATGTGGGAAGTGCTCTGGAGGCCTAGAGTAGGGAGCATGGCTGGGGCCACTCCTAGGTTTCCCCAGACACAGACCCCTCAAGGATCCCCTTTGTAAGGGGCAACTGGAGGTGGGCTCCCCATAGAACCCCAGGGTCTCCCAGTGTCCCCACCTCATGCTGTCCAATCCCCACATGCAGACCTCAGCTACCCCTCTTCCAGCCCCCTGGCCCTCACCTGGAGGCCCCCTGCCTGGACAGGCCTTCAGACACCTCTTCCCGCCCATCCTGCCTCACACACGAGTATGTGCACACATGCACCCCACACACGCATTTCACAGGGGCACGAGCCTGCACATGCACACAAACACTCCGAGTACCTTTATCTTCAGGAGCAGCCAGGAGGGAGGAGAAGGAGAGAGGAGCAAGAACAGAAGCGGTCACCCATAGGACTGACCACCTCACCCCAGGACACCAGGGGCCTCAGACCATGGAGAGACTAGCCAACCCCTTCGGCCCCTGCGGCAGGCGGGAGACCACCAGGTGAGAGATCCCAGGTGTCTGGGCCTGGGGACTGCAGTGTAACCCAGGGTGTGGGAATCTGTTGGGTCCACCTGCCAAAAGGCTCTGGGGATGTCCTCTTCTCCCCATCCCCACAGCCACAGCACCACGGATCACCTGGGCTCCCGCAGGAGCGTCCTTGCGAACCCGGCCTTGCTCCCTCCAGGGTCCTTGGCAAACCTGCACTGGGTCATGTTCTCCCCACGGCCCACCTCACTCAGGCTCAAAGCCAAGTCCTCGCAGACCTCCACGACCCTGCCCAGCCCAGCCCCGGCTGGCTACGTCTCCGTCTCTCCTCTTCTCCCTCCCTCTGCCCAGCACCACAGCCCTCCTGACTGTGCGCTTCACACCCAGGCACGCTCCTGCCTCTGGGCACCAGAATTCCCTCCCTCTGTAGCCTTCGGCGCCATTGGCAAACTCTCTCATTTCCTTGTATCATCTGTCTCCCCCAACTAGAATGTCGGCCCCACAGGCAGGAATCTGTCGGTCTAAACACCTCTGGGTCCCCAGCGTCTACACAGGATGTGGTGCAGAGGAGGCCCTCAAAACATAGCTGCTAAATGGATGCAAGAAGGAGTATCGTTTTATGAGAGTAGAGCAGCCCAGGTCATAGCTAATCACAGCCCCCACTCATTAAGCACCTACTGTGTGCCAGGCCCTTTGCCTTCGTTACATTGTTGTTAACGGTCCTACGAGGTGGGTGCTCATACCCCCCTTGCTTTACAGATCAGGAAACTCAGACTTGGAGAGGTGAGGCGACACACCCAGGGACTCCTGAGTCTGTAAGAGACCACAGGAGTGCGACGAGCATGTGCACTGTCATGCATACAGTGCTTCTCTGGCTGAGTCACTTCCTCAGGACAAATTCTTAGGGGAGAAGCAGGGGAAGTCCAGTCTCTCCAGAAATAGTAACTGCTACCTTGAGGACGGTGCCAGTTCCCTCCATCTGCTCACTCCCGTGGTCCTGTTTTGTCCAGGAAATACTGTCCCACTGAACAGAAGAGTAGCCTGAGGCCCAGAGAGGCGCAGGGGCTGGCCTGGGGTTGCTCAATGAGTCAGGGTCTGCCTGAGGTTTGGCCTGTGCCATCCATTAGCCTGGGAGCCCCCTGAGGGCACCTGGAGGTGAGTCGGCTGTTTCTCTGTTCCTGGTGTCCAGCACAGGGTGGGTCACACAGCCCAGGGCTGGGGCAAGGAATGGTGGGCCAGGCGGGTGAACACCTGGCCCTGTGGGGACAACCAGCCCGGCCCCCAGGGGGGGTGGTGCCTATGGTTTGGGCTGTGCAGCATTCAGCCACTCCCCATCTGGGAACCCTTGTCACATCCAAGCCTAGAGGCCGAGCCTGTGGCCCAGGCCTCGGCTGGTCAAGGCACAACTGGGTCCCATGAGGACACAGGGCCAAAAACAGCCCAACGAGAGGGAGCCCAGAGACTTTTCCTGGTGTGGGTTGTGGTTCTGTGGCACCATCTTGCTGACCAGTGGGAGACAAGTTGAGAATGACGCCCATACATGGGGGAGGATGGAGCCAAGACAAGGGACATTGTTTAAGACCCTGGGTCCAAACAGGCCTAAAACTGACCACAGATCAGACTGTCTGATTACGCTAGCAGAGCTGGGCAGTGGCTAGAAAATGAGCCCACGGTTGTCCCAGCTGACAAGCACATCTTCACACCTACTATGTGCCCAGCAGAGAAACTCCCAGGCCAGCCACGTGCATGGTTCTGACCGTCCTCCCTGACCCGTCAAGACAGCTCTCTGCTATGAACTTCAGATCCCAGCTCCTCCACTCCCTGACTGTGGGACATTGGGCAAGTCATCCCCCCTCCCAGGCCTCAGTTTCCCCATCTGTAAATGGACACAAATGTACCAGCCCCAACACTGCTATGAGGCTCTGCTGTGATGACATAACTGGAGGCACCCAGCACACAGGAAGGGCTTGATGCACATATCTGCCTGCCTACCTAGTCAGTCCTTCCAGAAGTCTAACCTTAGAGGTTGTGAAAACCCTGCCTAGAGCAAAGGGATGGTCCAGTTGGCTGTATGGAGACCCAAGCTGGAATGGGAGGGGCTGGCAGGCCAAGACAGACATCAGAGAGGGCCTGCCAGGAAGTAACCCCACCTGACCACAGAGCCTGGGTCGACCCACTCCTGCCTGAGGGCGGAGCAGCCCCCACCCAATGCCCCCAGGATCACGTGCCAAGATCACTATTGGCTAGGATACTGTGGCCACTTGCAAACGTTTGAGGGCCCAGGGCAGGGAGTCTGAGAGTCAGGTTCTGGAGTCTGAGCTGGTGAGCCTTCGCCTCCAGCCCCACCTTCCCTGAGCTCCAGGCTCGTGGTACATCCACCGCCTCCCCCCAGTCCCTGCGTGAACACCCAGAAGACAGCTCCAGGGCACTGGTGTCTTCTTTCTGCAGCCCTGCCGGCTCAGCTGATGGCATCTCTGTGCTGCCTGTAGCTCAGGCTGAATGCGTGGGGTTGCCTTTGGACCGTCTCCCTCTCTCAAACCCCTGTCTGGTCCCTCAGCAAGTTGTTTGCTGGCCTTTGAACTGTACCAGGATCCAGACGTGCTCACCAACCCCATTGCCACCTCCCTGGCCCAAGCCACTGTCCTGCCTCATCTGGACTCCACACTGCTGCTCTGCTGTTCCCTGAGCACATCAGACTGCTGGCACCCCAGGATCTCTGCACTTGCTCTTCCCTCTGCCTGTTTGCTCTTCCCCTAGACATCCTCAGGGCCCACTCCCTTGCCTTCTCAGTAGGGCCTACCCTGACAACCACACTTCAGATTACAACCCCTCAACGCTCCCCATCCGCCTCCCTACTTTTTTTCTCCACCACTTACCACCCTGTATATGTAATTTACTTCTGTATTATTTTTCATTCTGATCCTCCACTAGAATGAAATTCCCAGGAGGGTAGGAACATTTGTCAGTCTGTGTTGCTGCTGCCTGCCTCCCCAGAGCCTAGCCTGGGCCTGGCACCCAGGAGGTCCTCAGGAATCCTTTACTGAGGTTCTAACATTCCCAGGTTTGGAGGACTTAGCACTCTTAGCAAACCTCCAATCTTGCAGACGCTGGGCCCCAGCATCTACTGCCGCACCCCCAGGAACCTCCACCACATTCAGGCCTCTTTCATGTCCAGGACCCATAACCAGGAAGGTGAGGCCAGGCGGGAGAAGTGGAGTGACTCCCCTTGCCCATGTGGCCTCCACTCCGGCCGGGCCCAGGGAGCCCCAGTCCCGTGAGCCCTCTGTGCAACCCTGGCTCAGCCTCCCCATCCTCCACCTGGGGCCACGGAGTCTTGTCTCTTGGGGAGCACAAGGGGTGCTCGGCTGAGGGCTCTGGGAAGGGAGACAGATCATGCCACAGACAGACTCACCTGCTGCATGACACCCCGTTTTGGGTTCATGGCGGCCAGGTAGCGCAGAATCAGCTTTGTGGCCTCAGTTTTTCCAGAGCCGCTCTCTCCACTGACCAGGCAAAGGAGCAGAGTGAGCTTCAATCTGTTCACTGCCTCCTCTGGGTTCCCCCAACCCCGCCGTGACTCAGAGGACACTCCACTCCAGAGGTCGAGTGACTTCCCCAGCCTCACTGCAGGTCTGGCCGGAGGCAGACCTGATGCCTGAGACGCCCCCACGCCCCCGCGCACACACAGCGTGGTCTCCGGCCTGCCCGCTGGTCACCTGATGATTATGCACTGGTCCTGTGTGGCATCAAGCATTTTGGCGAAGGCGAGATTTGCAATTGCAAAGAGGTGCCTAGAGAGACAGGCCACAGGCATCACTGGGGCCAGCCCCTGCCTCCATGCTCCCAAACCTCCCATGGGGTGGGGGGGGCATCTCTGTCCAGCCAAGCAGCCAATCCTACACTACCCCCACCCCCTCGGGGAATGCTCCCTGCAACGCTCACCATCCTGGTCTGAGCCATAGTGGCCTCCAACCCAGAAGGAGCCATGGCCAGGCTTGGGGAGAAACTATTGAGCCAAGCAGGTGGGCTGCCCTGAACCACGGCTGAGGGGCAGCCAGGGACTCGCCAAGCTCAGGCAGGGACCCAGGAGACCCCAGGGCAGTCCCCTCCCCCAGCCCCAGAGACACTCACGGGGGATTCTCTCCCAGGGCCCGCCCACTGTACTGCTGCACCTGTTCCGGCCCGTAGATTCCAAACATTCGGTATGGGTTCACTGACACCAGGATGCTGCCGATATATGTCTGCTGGGCAGACAGTGGCCTCAGTGCCTGTGGCTCCTCATGGCCCTCTGTGTCCCTCCCTCCCCTGCTCCTGGGAGCCTGGATTCCATTTCCGGGGACAGATCCCTGGCTGCCTGGCCTTGGTGTTTGTACCTCGGACCCTCTAACAGCTTCCTGTGTCATCTGCTCTGGGAGCCGAATTTCAGGCACTGTACCAGGGTGAGGCTGGGAGGCGTCTGGAGGGAGTAAAGCCCCACAGCCACGACTCTGCAGAGGTGGTCATGTTGGCTGCTGCATACTTCATTTACTCACCATCAGGGCCAGGCTCCTGGAGCCTCTGCTTCACGGTCAAACTGCTTGCTGTGGGGAGGGAGCTGGGAGCCCAGGGGACTCTGAGGTGGCCAGAGCCCTTCGGGGTGGCCCTGCCTCCTGCACTGTGGTTCTGTGCCTCTGTTCTATTACTCTGGGGCCAGTAGCTCCCTTCCACCCCCTAGCCACCTCCATCCTGGGATCCACGTCTATGGATTCTAGACTCTGGAAGTTTTACCATCGGGTCTCCTGTGGGGTCACACATTTCTGGGCTCCCTGTCTCCAGACCTCTGCCCCTGGCATCCACCACTCCAAGATTCTGTGTTTTAGGACTTGAGATCTTAGAACTCCAGGCTCTAATATGTTATGCTCAAACAGAAGCCCCCGAGTTCGAACCAGAGGCCACAAGCCTGGGGTCCAGCAGGAGAGATCTGTGCTTCCCACTGTGGCCCCAGGAGGCAGGAGACGGCTGCCTCCAGACCCAAGCCCAGGGCAGAGCCCGCTCCAGGACGTACGTAGATGAGGTTCCGTTCAAATCTCGTCTTGAGGTTGGACAGCAAGGTTGTCTCTTGGAGGTCTCTGGGAGGACAAGGAGAGGGCAGTCAGGGCCCACTGTCCCCCTCGGTGCAGGGCCTTCGTCAGAAAAGCCTGAACTCAAGCCTTTCTCTGACACCAACCATGAGGCCTTGGGCAAGTGACAATCTCTCCGTGCCTCACTTTCTGCATCTGTGCAACGTGTATGATGATCACTGTTCCTACCTCACAGGCTTGGAGGATGCTCTTAGGTAGCAGACATGAGGGCTGAGTCACCGTGACTGGACAGTGATATTGACCAGCGCAGCCCTCACCGACTACCGTCAGCACAGTCCTGTGCCAGCACCCTCACAACAGCCACGCCACTCCCATATCGTAGATGAGAAACCGAGGCACAGAGAGGCAAAGTGATTCGCCCAAGGTCACCCAGCTGGTAAGTAGTGGGGCTGGGATTTGAACCCAGCCCCGTGTGACTCGCAGTGCTGTGATGTGCACACATTTGGCTTTTGTCACACTGCATGACCCTCACTTTGCAGAGGAGGGAAATGAGGCTCTGAAAACATTTCAGGAGGTGAGGCATCCCTGGTAAAAGCAGGTGCTCTGGCCGGGAGCGTGGCAACCCCGGGGCAACCCCTCACTGACCCCGCAGCCAACCCACTCACTCCAGCTGTGTCATGTCCTCCACGCCATCCTCCCGGTGCTGCTCTCGGAACCTCGAGGACGGCAGGTTGCGGATGGAGTGCATCTGCCAGAGAGAGTCTGTGGTCAGCCCAGTGGGAGGGTGTCCACGCATGGCCCCCTGGCTTGGACAAGACTGGGACCTGTTCCTGTTGTGGAGGAGGGAACCCAAAAGCCAGGCCAGGTGGGTCCTACAGGCCTCCCTGCCTTGGAATGCCATGGCCCATGGAGCCTGCGTGCATTACTCACAGGAGCACCGCCTGCCTGCCTCTGTGCACGCTTTCCCTGTGGCAGGTGCTCCCATGTGTTCCCAAGGGCCCTTTCCCGGGGGACGAGCACATGCACACAGGCACTGCTCCCTCTGTCTTGCTGGAAGCACCCCCAACCTCATGCTCTCCCAGTGCTGACACCCTTCCCCAGGGCGGACCCCAAGTCTTTTCTTATGTGACAACTTGATGAACGTCCGTATCTTATTGCATGGGGCCTCCAGGAGGGCAAAGACTAAAACTGTCCCCTTCAGCACCATACCCCTGTGCCCAGACATGCATACTCACATGCACAGACCTATACACAACAGTACTTGCAACTCATACAACTCCCACACACAGATGCAAGATGTCTGTGGACATGCACGCAGGCCTGCGGTGCCTGGCTGGAGGCACACACATGCAGGCACACACTCTTACCCATTTGACAGCTGGGGCTGTCCCCACACTTGGGCACAAAGTCCCCAGGACTTTCATCTCAAGACGAAAGTCCTGATGCCACTTTTGGGCTGCAGAATTTCCACTGTGCCCGTCTATGTGCATATGTGTGACCCCACAGATGCCGTGTCTGCTCAGACCATGGTGCAGGCGCACACACTTTCCCTGTTTGGCTGTAGCATGCCCACGTCCCAGGCACACAGGCCTGGTGTGACCACATGACTGCATGCACACATGTGCACCCTTTCTGGCCTCTCAGGTCCGACCTGCATCCTTCCCTGAGCAAGCAAGGAAAGGGGACACAGGAGGGAGCCCTGCCTGCTAAGTAGGACATAGCGAGTATCACCCTCGAGGCTCTGGCCTCCTGCCCACCCCTCTGCCCATGTGCGCCAGTGGCTGCAAACCCTAAATAATTCAGCCACTCACGTATTCCAGGGTGAGGAGGGCCCAGGCATCCTTGCCCCTCACCCCTGGGCGCCCTGCGCCCCGCTCCCGCAACGCTGCGGCCCACACCGCACGGGGCACCCGCCGCCGGGGCCAGGGCCCCCCCAGCAGCCAGGCTGCCCCGGTCGCCATTGCCAGGCCGGTTGGCTGCCCGCTCCCAGGGGCACTTCTGCAGAGGCTGAGAAATGCCTGCCGCCCCTGCATGCCCCGCCCACTCCTGGCATCCCGGGGGAGGCTCCGGTGACCACCCCCCTCCGCTGAGGGCCACTCGGCATCAAGCTCGTGTTCCACCACGACTGTGGCAGCCAGGCACAGGTTTGGCACCCCTCAGACAAGCTGCCTGCCCTGCATCCCACAATGGGCCACAGAAAAACTGCTGGCTCAGCCTTGATCCCCTGTGTGACCTCCTGGGCCTCGGTTTCCCCATTGTGCAATGCAGAGGCTGGAAGTTTGGTTTCTGAGCCCCTCACCCTCAGTCCAGAATCCTACAGCCAAGGGGACTGCCCTTAAGCAGGAACCTCAAAGAGAGAGAAGACTCCAATTTGGGGGAGGGTCAGTAGGAGGCAAGAGGAACAGCATGGACATAAATGTGGGGGTGGGACAGGGTGCACAGGCAACTACTGCAGCGTTATACTCAGCCAAAACCTCAGAGGGGCAGCTGGGGATGGACATGCCATCCAGCCTGGAACAGGACAGGGCTGCGCAGAGCCCGGGCTGGGAGAAAAGCCCGTCCTCAAAGTGACGCGGGGGGACTTTCTGGCTTCGCTGTCCTGTGCCTGCCTGTGCTGGGCATCCCCTTGTTCAATCCTCCAGAGGCTCTGGGAGCCTGAGCCTGTCCTCCCCAAGCTACAGATGAGAAGACTGAGGCCCAAGCAGGCAGCAGCTCACTGAGGTCCTGAGGCTGACTTCTGCCCTGCTTCCCAGAACAGAACCCCCAAGCCCTCCCTCTAACCTGTGACTCCATACCTTTTTCCACCAGCTTTTGGGGCCAACCTCTTCCCAGGGGCCCCCATGGGGCAGGTAGGCAGCTCCAGGGCCAGGGGAACAGCAGGACAGGTGGCGGGTGTGTACCCGTGGCCAGGGTTGGTGGGCCTCCACTGGCAGCCAGAGGTGTGACCAGAGCAGACTCCAGGCTCTTGGTTTGGGGCGGGGCTCTGGGTCCTGGGCTGGCTTGCTGGGGGGCTGCATGGTGGCAAGACCAAGTCGCTGGAAAGAGCTCAGCTTTTGAACCTGAGGCATGACCACGGCAAAACGCCCAGGGCCTGCCTGGCACCGCTCACCCACCTTGGGCAGGGGCCCTGAGGCCCCAGTGGACACCAAGGGGGCTGGGATGCTGGGCAGTGTACCCCAGCGGCGCCATGGTGGCCACGTGGCCCTCTTCCTGTCACAAGCGGCCAGTGGGTGGGAGAGACTAAGCCTTAGTGTCTTCTGCTCTGGAGAGGAATCCTTGGAGGGTGTCAAGGTCAAGGGCTCAGTCTCTGCTGGCGGCTGGGAGTCCCGGGGGGTGGCCTCTTCTCCAGGCTTGTTAGGGGGCGGGCCAGCCGATTTGGCCAGCTGTCCAGACCCAGGGTCGCAGTGTCTACCCAGGAAGACACTGGTTGAGTCAGAGGCTGGGCCCTCCAGCTGGGGGGCAAGGGAGGGCTCAGGTCCCACGTGCTGGAGGAAGGGGTTTTTGGGTACAGGGTGTGGGCTGGAAAAGCCGCACCGACTGCCCACCCCTCCTGGCCAGGGCGAGGGTGGGCGCTGGGTGGGAGGCATGTCCACGTCCCAGCTGGGGGCCAGCGGGGGCACCATCCAGGGCGTCTCCGAGTCCTCGGGCTCCCGCGGGCTCTCCCGGAGCTCAGGGGCTGCCGCAGCGGCTGACCAAGACCCTGCGCTGGGAGGCCGGTGGAAGGGCTGGCGCACCCTGGGCTTCACGGCCCCGGTGGGCGGTTCGCTGAGGCGGCGCCACATGTGCGGGAGGCACGAGGGCAGGTGGAGGGAGCGGCGCCGCGGGCTGTAGCCCAGCAGAGGGGGCGGCGAGGGCGGCCGCGGGGCGCCCAGGGCGGGCGAGCGCTGGGGGCCCAGGCGCCCAGAGGCGCGGCGCGGGGACGCGGGCTCCCGCCACGAGCGGAGACGGCGGGGCGGCGGCGAGAAGGGCGGCGGCGAGAAGGGCGGCTGGAAGAGGGCGGCGCGGACGGACGGCTGGGGGGACGCGGGCGCCACGGGCGAGCGGTAGCCCGGGCCGGGCAGGCTCCTGAGCGAGGGCTGGGGCGAGGGCAGGGGCGGCCAGGCCCTCCTCCGCGACGCCCGCGGGGACGGCCCCGGGAAGCCGAAGGCCGCCCCTCGCCCGCGGGAGCCCCTGAAGGAGGGCCGGGGGCCGGGGAAGGGCATTAGGTCGGGGGGGGCCTCGGAGCTGCCCGGAGGGGGCTCCACGAAGGCCCACCAACTTGCCTGGGGGATGTGGGGCACGTGAGCGGGGGCGGCCCAGGGCGGCGGGTGCCGGCGCAGGGAGCCGTAGGGCGAGGCGGGCCGGGGCAGGCCCGAGAGGGCCGGGGCGAAGGCCGGGGCGGGCGGCGGGCCGGGGCTGGGGGGCCGGCGGGGGGCCGGCGGGGAGCCGAGCGCGCCCCAGCGGGAGGGCGGCGCGGGCGCGGGCGCGCGGTGGGAGTTGTTGTTGTTGCGAGCCCGCGCCTGGGCCCGCCGCAGCACGATGGGCGTGCCGGGCCGCTCCGCGTCCATGCCGGCCAGCTTGTAGCCGAAGCGCTTGTAGGCCGCCTCCCTGACCGCTGGGCCTCCCAGCCGGGCCTTCTGGCTGGCCCTGAGCCGCGAGGGGGGCTTCTTCTCCGACAGCGTCTTTTTGAGGAACCGCGCCAGCGAGGTGGCCGGGCGAGGCGGGGGGCGGCCCAGCTCGGGGCTGAAGCCCAGGCCCCGGTGGGCACCGAAGGCCGACAGGGCGCGCTGGAGGTTGCGCTGGCGCGGGGTGAGGAAGCCCCAGAAGGGGTGAGCGTATGGCACCGGGGGCACCTCCTCCTCTTCCTCGTCTTCATCGGCATCCCCCAAAGGCAGAGGGATGTCCAGGGAGGGGGGCAGGGGCACCTCCAACTTCTCCTTCCCAAACAGCTTCACCTGGGGCCGCGGGAAGAGGCGGAACCTGCGGATGAGGGACAGCTTGGACCTGGCAGGCTTGTCCATGCCTTGCTGCTCGAAGAAGGCGGCGCTGGGCAGGCGGAAGGAGGTGCTCGGCCGCTCCCCGCCCGCCTCCTCCGGCTCCTCCAGCTCCGCGATGTCATCCATGGGGTGGGCGTAAGGGTTGTGGGGCGACAGGATGGGCGGCGGCAGCCACGGGTACGCGAAGGCCGACTCCTCCGGGTAAAGATAGGGCTCTGCGGGGGGGTAGATGGCCTGGTCCCCATCACCATAGATGCCTTCGGCGTAGGGGGCGCCATAAGGGGCGCCATAGGGCACCCGGTAGGGATTGAAGTAGGGTCCGTCGTACGGCAGGTCATAGGCGAGGTCATAGGGCGGGTATGGCGCCTCATAAGGTGCGTAAGGATCCAGGTAGTAGCCGTGCGGGTACGTCTGGCTCTCTGAGCTGTCGTAGTAGCTGTAGGGAGATGCGTACCCCGACGGGGGCGCGTAGGGGGGCTCGTAATCGTCGTAGCCGTAGCCATAGGTATATGTGGGGTGGTAGGAGCCCCCATAATAGTCCGGGTGGTAGTAGCCGTAGGTGTCCTCGGGTGGGTACCCGTAGGGGTGGTCTCCGTAGGGCGGCCAGGCCGGGCCGTAGGGGTCATGGCCGGCCAGGTAGGGCCCCTGCTCCTCCGCGTACTGGTAGAGCGACTGCTGGTCGTAGTAGTCGTCGCCCTCGCGGTGGTAGTCATAATACTCGCCCAGGTCTTGGAAGCCCTCGAGCCCGTACAGCGACTTGCGGGAGCCCGAGGGCCGGAACGGGGCCTCGTCCTCAAAGGGCAGGAAGCCCACGGGCTCGCCCGACGCGTAGATGCTGCGGCTGCGGGGGAACCTCCGGAGGCGGCCTCCGTGCCGCAGGATCTCGGCGCCCGACGGGAAGGGCAGCTTGCGGGAGCCCGTGCGGGAGCCGGAGCGGTTCAGCCAGGCGTCCAGCGTGGCCTGCTCGCTGCCGGACTCCTCGGCCTTCTTGATGAGGAACTTCTTGGTGAGCCAGTTGATGGCTGTGGACGCCTTGCTGAGCGACTGGGCGCGCGGCCGTAGGCGGCCGTAGCCGCGCCTCCCGGGGAAGCGGATCACCATGAAGGATGGCTTCTTGCCCTTCATCGCGCGCTTCTTCTTGCCCATGCGCATCTGTGTCATGAGCTTCGACGTCGACTTGAGCACGGTGCGCGCCTTCTTCTTGCGTTTGGTCTTCTGAGGGCCCTTGTGGAGGCCCCAGAAGAAGGCCGACGCGCTGCGGAATTGGCCCTTCTTGGAGATCTTGGGCGTGCGGTCGCGGAAGCCCATGAACAGCCGCGACGTCCCCTTCAAGCTCCGTTTGGGCTTCTCCGGCTCCGGCGCCTTCTTCCCCTTCTTCCCTTTCTTGGCTTTCTTCTCATCTTCTTCCTCCTTTGCCATGGTGGCTGTCTGCTCCCCACTGGGCTGGGGCCGGTGTCACAAGCTCAGGCTCTTGGAGACACGGGGACCTGCCGAGTCTCCTGCCCGTGGCTGGACAGGCAGCCTCCTTCTGCTCAGAGCAGCTGGGACTGGCCTGGGTAGCCTGAGGAGGGACAGTCAAGCTTCTTCTGGCCGGGACCAGGATTCCAAGAGGCCAGATCCATAATTCATCTCCTCCAGACGCCGCCTTGGGTTTCACCCTTGAGCCGTGGTGGAAAGTGTGTGGATGTTGTTACCCAGAGCAGCCGAATCATGGCCGCGGCCTGTGCTGGGGGACCATCTTGGCCTTACAGTCGCCAGGAAGATGACTGTGCTGACATGGGTCAGGCCCTCCCTGTACCTCAGCTAGCTCAGCCCACTGAAGTGAGAGGCTAGGTCATTGCCACCTCACAGAAGAAGACACTGAGCCCCAGAGAGGGGAGCCGGCTGCCCTGAACCACCCAGCATGTCTGCACTGGGTGGAAGGAGCTGCGCCTCCTGAGCCAGGGAGGGAGGTTCCAAACCCACCAAGTTGCCTTGGAGGGGAGACTGGGACCCTCTAGGTCTTGGGCAAGGGAGGATGTGAGTGGGCAGGGCAGGTGCCCAGGGCTGTGGTCAGTGTAACTGGAGCTGGCTTGCTCTCAGGAGCCTGAATAATGCATTGGGGAGAGCCAGGCTGCGGGCTCAGAAGGCGGGGTAAGATGGGGTCGTCTCAGTGGAACTCCAGCAGCGCCCTGTGAGGCTGCATGTGGGGGGGCTAGGGGAGTAGAAACAGAGGGTGGGTCAGGCCTGGCTGTGATCCCCAGCTCTGCCACTGACTGGCTGTGTGGCCTCAGGAAAGCCTTTTGTCCTCTCTGGGCCTGTTTCCTCAGCTGTAGGATGGGAGTGACAAGCCATGCTCTGTCTCCTTAACAAGGAGGAAGCAAGACCTGATGAAGCTGCTGGGTGGCCTCAGTGGCTGGAGATGCCACATGTGGCCCTGGCCCTCCTCCCAGTTTCTGCCCTTGCTGAGAAGGCAGTGGGCATGTGGACCCTGCCCTCTCTGGCTGCAGCTCATTGCTCCCGGGTGAACACTTGACCCAAGGCCATGTGCGCACTGTCTGGCCGGTGGCCAGTCCACTTTTGAGAATCTGCACTGTGAGAGGTAGGGGCTGTGGCTTGTTGGCCGAAGGGGGTAGGGCGCAGCTCTGGGACCTGAGGCCTCGGAACCTTCCCTCCCCTCTTTGCCCCAGCGTCAAGGATCAGGACATACATGGCCCAGGGTGGTTGGAGGCAGGTCTCCAACTGATGTCAGGCTCTTCGCTCACTGAGCTTCTGTTTAGTTTTCAAGTCCTAAAGTGAATTCTTTGGT
The DNA here is from genome assembly GCF_041296235.1 of Equus asinus. Taxonomy (NCBI): domain Eukaryota; kingdom Metazoa; phylum Chordata; class Mammalia; order Perissodactyla; family Equidae; genus Equus; species Equus asinus. The sequence goes on along the minus strand of NC_091802.1, from coordinate 2,462,766 downwards.
CATTGAAGCTTTTGCATGGGAGACCTGCGAGCAGAGAGGCTTCCGTCCTGGTTCTGCCACTTGCCAACTCCACGCCCTCAGGTGGCTTCAGAGCCTCAGCTTCCTCAGCTGGGAAATGGAGACAGTGAGAAGCCCTACTCAGACGAGGGGCGAGGAGCTGAGCGGCAAAGGTGCAGTCTCCTCCCCATCGGCCTCTCTCCCTTTCCTCACCTGCTCTGCCTTTTCTCTTTCCTCCTCTTGTCTCTGACTGAGAGCCAGTCAGGTGACACAGTTCTGGGGGTTTTGTGCCAGGGCCTGGTGGTGCCTGCTGCAGTGACCCCCAGGGAGTGGAAGGGGCGCTTGATGGACACCAGAGCAATCAGGGAGCTTCTGGGGGGCATGCAGGAACTGGGCCTCCTGCAGTGTGGGGTCTTGAGGGCACGTCTACTCTCCCCATTGCCTCCTACACTGCCCACTCTCCCACCTTGTTCTAGGCTGTGGCTGCTGTCCACCTGAGGGAAAACAAAGGGCAGGGGGTTCATTCTTTCTGAGCCCAGAGATGCCGACACCTACTCCTTCCCCTCCTGGAGCCTGTTTCAAATTGAGGCCTCAGCCACTCGTATCTCATGAGATTCACACAACAGGCCTGTGGAGTGAGGACTATCATCCCCGTTCTCCAGATGAGGAAACAAAGTCAGAGACGTGAAGTGACTTGCTCAAAGTCACCCAGCTTGGGAGTGCGGAACCCGGCTCAGCCGCATGCCTGGGTGGGTCCGGAGCCACCTTCCTTCCTAGGCCCTCCTGCCCGCTAGGCTCCTGGTGCTTGGGCTGCCATACTGGAGGAGGGCAGCTCAGGACACTGGGTGCACGTGGGGCCTTAACCAAGCTGACCCCAGAGCCTCAGGCCTTCTGGGAGTCCTGGGGCTGAGGGCCCTGCATGAGCCACTGGGCAAGCCAGACACTCAGCAAGGCCTCCACGGCACTCATCCCTGACATGCCGATGGAGGTGCCCGGGTCGGGTGCCTGCTTGGGACCCCCACCTGGATTCCTCAGTCAGCCTGGGCCCCGCCCCTCAGGGCTCTGTAGCCAGCATGGATTTGCTTGTTCCTTCATTCACTCACTCAGAAGGGTTTGTTGAAAGCCTGCCATGCACCAGGCACTGTCTGAGCACTGAGAACAGAACTGAGGAGGAGCCAGATAAAACCCTGCCCTTGCGGGGCTGACACACAATGCCTCATGGGAGCACTGTCAACAAAAAAAGCAAATAAGTAAAAGATAGAATTGGTCAGATGGTGATAAGCGCTATAGATTGCAATGAAGCAGGGGAGGGGCACTGAGAAGTCGGGTGTGTGCGACGTTTAATGGGGCCTGGGGAAGGCAACACTGGGAAGTGACACTGGGGCTGAGAGCTGCAGGAGGAGAGGGAGGGAGCCTTGGGGGAAGCACGAGGGTCCAGATGTGCTGGAGGAACAGTGAGGCTGGGGTGACCGGAGTGCAGTGAGGGGCGAAGGTGGGAGGTGAAGTCAGAGGTCAGGGGTGACAACTCAGCTTTGACCACGAGTCAGGTCAGAGCCATGAGAGAGTTTTGGGAGAGAAGGGATGGGATTGGTCCTCAGTCTTCACAGGATCCCCCTGGCTGCTTCGGGAAAGACAAACTGCAAGGGGTGAGTCCAAGAGCAGGAGGCTAGTATGGAATCTCCATGGTGGTCTGGTGAGCGGCACCAGTGGAGGTGGAGAGGGATGGTGGAGTGCTGGTATATTTTGCAGGTAGAGCCAACAGGATTTACAGGCAAGTCACGAGCACTTCCCAGTTTTCCTTACTGCACAAGGGGGAGGAGGAGAGGCCGTTAGCTGAGAAGAGGAAGGCTGTGGGCAGAGCCGGTAGCGGAGGAAAGGCCAGGCATCAGCTTTGGACGTGTTGGTTTCAGATGTCCGTTGGGCTTTGCCGGGGAGTTGGGGGGTGGGTACATCGTGGAGATCGGGGCTGACGACATCAGTTAGGGAGGCAGTGGCATGTAGGTGGTGTTGAAGCCACAGTTCTGGAGGATGACATCAGGGAGAGAGTACAGATGGAGGAGACACCCAAGGAATGAGCCCTGGGGCTGCACTGTCTGGGGACAAGGAGGTGGCGAGTGGCTGAGGAGGAGGGCAGGGCAGCTGCAGCAAACAGGCACATGGGTCAGGTTAGTTGAGGACAGAGAGCTGACCACTGGATGCAGCTGCGTAGAGCTACAAGGGTGGTCCCGCTGGAGTGGTGGGTGCAAGGGCAGTTACAGCCTGCTGGGAGAGGGTTCAAGGAAGAAAGGACTGTGGTGGTCACAGGGTATGCATGCCTGTGAACATACCAGGACCTACTGCATTGTACACACGTTAGCAGGTGAACCCTATGGTGTGTGGATTATATCTCAATAAAGCTCTTACAAAAAAGGAAGGAAGAGGGGCCAGCCTGGTGGCGCAGCGGTTAAGTGTGCATGTTCCGCTTTGGCGGCCCGGGGTTCACCGGTTCGGATCCCGGGTGCGGACATGGCACCGCTTGGCAAGCCATGCTGTGGTGGGCGTCCCAGTATAAAATAGAGGAAGATGGGCACAGATGTTAGCTCAGGGCCAACCTTCCTCAGCAAAAAGAGGAGGATTGGCAGCAGCTGTTAGCTCAGGACTAATCTTCCTCAAAAAAAAAAAAAAAAAAAGGGAGGAAGAGAGAGGGAGGAGGGAGGAGCCCACTGCTGGGACTCTATCTTACAGAGCCCCTTGTGCACACGGAAGGGCATAGACACCAAGCTACTCATTGCTATGTACACTATGGTCCATTCCATGATGGAGTACTACACAGCTATAAACAAAGAGCGTGGAAGAGCTCTGTGCCCTGACAGGGACTGATCCCTAGGAGATGCCAATGAGCAGAGCAGGGTGTAGAGCAGTGTTGTCTATAGCATGCGCCCAGGCCATTCCCCTTGTAATAAGGGGGAGGGGGACATAGAATATAACTTCATATTTGCTTTTACGTGTAGAAATACTGGAAAAGATACACAGGAAATTGATGAAAATGGTTATTTCGCTGTAAACCTTTCTATATCAGTTTGCTATCTGAACCATGTGAATGTACTTCTGATTCAAGCAAAAAAAAAGGAACATTTAGAAAGAGAAAATGGGAAAAAAAGGAATTGGAGACAGTGAGCAGAAATACCCCTTTCGAGGAGCTCCCGAAAGAATGTCAGGACCTGAGATGGCAGAGTCCAAACCCTCGCCCCAGGTCCATGTGACATTTGAGGAAACAGGGGCAGGAGGCGGTGGCAGGGAGGGTTTGAGCTCAAAGACACCTCCCAGAGCCACACCCTCTGCCTGCCCCAAGTTGGGGGTCCTTGGTAGGCATCCTTGGGCTCCAAAGCCCCATTGTCCAGATGAAGAGACTGAAGTTCTGACAGGTGAACCCGGCCATAGGAGGGCCCACATGCTCAGAGAAGGAGCCCAGAGGAGCAGGAGCCGAGTGACTCAAAGCTCTGACCCCAGCATGTCATGCAGCTCCTGCACTCGGATCCCCTCAACTATAAGTGTGGGCACTAAGAGCACCTCCTGCTCCTGGCTGACGGAAGCACTAAATGAGACAAATAGAGCCAGGCAGTGCCTGGCCTGGAATAAACTGCTGTTATTATTATCATTGTTATTACAGGTCACTGCTCCGGTCTGCTCTGTGAAGGTCTGGGTGATTGCTGGCAGCAGGGCCTGCTCACATGACCCTTTCTGGGCTCTGGGGCCCAGGCTTTCCCCAGACTGTGGGGACAGTATCTCCAGTCGACCAGGGTTACCCTTTCTCTGGTGGGTTTCGGATCCCCAGTCTCTGCAACAGGCACATAGGGGGTGTCGGGGAACAAGTCTCTCATGTATTCCCTCATTCCTCAATATTGGTTGTGTACCTACTATGTGCCAGGCACTGTGCTGGCTTCTGGAGGGTCACAGAGTCGAGCTGACCAGCATGGTCTCTGCCCTCATGGAGCTAGCTCCCCATGGCATGGGGACACAGACGTTAAGCAAAGGGCCACACTAATGCGGCCATGACAAGAGCTGTGAAGGCCAGGCCACAACCCAGGTGGGTGAACACTGCATTGAAAGTCTAGGAGTTTGCCCTGAGATGGTGACACTGAGCTGCGATCTGAAGAATGAGAGGGAGCTAATCAAATGGAAGAGGGAACAGTGTTCCAGGCAGATGGAACAGCACCTGCCAAGGCCAAATGGTGAGAAGGGCAGAGTGATACGGGGCATATGGAATGAGAAACTGCCAGGATGGCAGGAGGGACCAGCCCCATGAGACTGTAGAGGTTGGGGCAGGATTTTGGTCTCCATCCCTAAGGTAGTGGGGAGCAATGGCAGGGTTTTAAGCTGTCAGAAGTGCTGCGACTAGATGTGCATTTTGAAAATAATAACAATAACCAACATTGCCAAGTTTCACTAAGTGCCAGGCCTGGTCCTGAATGCTTTCCTATAATATCTCACTAGATTCACAATATATAAGGTGGGAGGTGCTCTTCCCATTTTATAGATGAAGGGCTCCGTCAGCAGAGAGCCCACAGCGAAGGAGGGATGAGGCGTGCTGAGAACTACCAGGCCACGCAGGACTCATTCAACCCTCACTACAACCTTGGGAAGTGGGTACTATTATCCTTCCAACTTCACAGATGGGCAAACAGGCCCAGTGAGGTCTATCTCGTACACTGCCTGAGGCCAAACAGCTTGAAACTGGGTGCAAGCTCGAGCATCTGGTGCTCTCAACCACTGCGTCACGTTGCTTCTTGGAAAGTGGTCTGGAGGAAAGCGCTTGGGCCACCGTGTCGAGAAGGATGGGGAGGGGTACACAGTAGAGGCAGGGAGAGTGAGGACAGCAGCTTGGCCCCGGACAGCTGTGATGGAGTGCAGTGGGCACACTGGGTGAGGGGCTGCATGGGGGGCCCTGGGGTTGGCTTGGTGCAGCAGGACAAATGGGGGACTCATTCTCTGAGATGGGGTGAGGTGGGAATCTGACAGGTTTGGTCCGGAGACGGAGGGTTTGGGGTGATTGTGGGACATCAGGTGGAGAGTGAAGGACGCTGTTTAGACACACAGGTCAGGTGAGACAGAGGCAGGGGTGAGCCTGTCTAGGAGAGGGACAGAGCGAGAAGGGGGAGCCTCCGACTCCGGCCCTTAGTGACTGTGCAGGAAGGAGGCGAGGAGGAGCTTTGCAAGGAGGGGCTGCGCCGGCTGCGCGAGCTTGCTGGGCCCGGTGCGCGGTTAGAAGTGGTTGCTGGGTAGCAGTGTTGGCATCAGGCCGTGGCAGGGGCTGTTTTGGCAGCATGTTGGCGAGGGCTGATGGGTGAGGAAGGAGAGGGAATTGACACGGGGGGTGGACTTGGAGAAGCTAAATCATGAAAAGGAAGTGGCCAAGGGAATGAAGCATCCGGGGGCTCGTAGTTTTTTCAATGAGGGAGGCAGCAAGGAGGCTGCAAGCCAAGGAGGCAGGCCTCAGGAGAAACCAGCCCTGCTCGCACTGTGATCTGGGACTGCCAGCCTCCAGACTGTGAGGAAATAAATGTTTGTTGTTTACGCCACTCAGTCTGTGGTACTTTGTTATGGCAGCCTGAGCAAGCTCATACAGATTAGTGGGCTGATCAGTGGGACAGATCCAGGAGAGATGGATGGATGGGTGGATGGATGGATGGATGGATAGAGTGGGGGAGAGAGAGAGGGGTGGATATTGAGAAGCAGGGATGTTGACTCCTCATGGAGTGTGAAGGCCCTGGGGGAGGCGGGCTGGACATGGCCTCTCCACTGCGGAGGGAGCAGGGGTGCAGGTAAGTGTGAGGTGTCTGGAGAAGATGAGGTTTCTAGCCACGGTTCCAGGGAGCAGAGCAGGTTTAGAAGAGCTGCTGAGGAGACAGTGCTGTGGGGAGACGCTTGACCACTGAGGGGCGGGGGGCAAGTCCCCCCTGGGGCCAGGCCAGATAGGATCTTGAGGGGGACAGAGGAGCGTAGAGTTTCTTGCCAAAGGAGGTTTCTGAAATGAGGAACTGAGGAATCTACACTGGAGAGGAAGGGACATGGAGATGAACACACGGACATGGATGAACACTCACACCCGGGACCCTTCTGCACCCAAGTCTTGCAAAGCCGCAGGCTGGGCGCTCTGGGAGTGCAGCCCTGTGGCCCACGGTCTGGGCCTGGCTGAGGATGTATGTGGGTGTTACCCACAAGACAACAGGCTGTCTGAGCAGGAAGGGCCTTTGGGTCACCCTGGCCAGAGGCTCCCTGCACAGAAGACCCACGGAGGGTGAGTGATGGGAACAAGTTGGCCCAACCCTGGAGTTCACCCTGGTGGGGTGGGGCAGGGACCTTTGTGGGTACTTAGGGGGCTTCTCCAGCCCCAAGGACTCCTCCCCCGGCACGAGGCACCGCGAGCAGCCAGTTCACGCTGACCTGGGCCTGCACAGCTGGAGGCTCCTCTGGATCGCATGCAGGCCTAGATAGTGTAACCACGGCAACCACAGATCCAGAGAACCAAGGACTCAACACAGAGACAGACCGGGCCCAGGAAACAAGCCTCCACAGTGAGCAACATGGTGGCTCGGTGGCTGGAACCCGTGATGCTGCCTGCCCCGAGCCTGCACTGCCTGAGGACGCCCAGACCTCCGGCCTCATCTACCACCCTTTCCCAGCCAGCTTGCGGGGCAGAATAGGCCTGGATCTGAAGCCCTGTGAACACAGGGCCCTTTCCTACTATAAGGAAGGAAGTGGCAGTGACCATTCCCCAGGTAGACACCCTCACTTAGGACCTCATGGCTAGGCCTCATGGCAGTGGGGAGGGGGGCTGAGGTAAGCCACTGAGCACATACCTGTCTTGGCATTCCACCATTGCCGAGAGGGCCATTTCATGGGCATCCTCGTGCCCATTTTACAGGTGAAGAAACTGAGGCTGATAAAACAACCTCACAATGAGTTAGGGGCAAAGCCCCAGTTCTGCTACTGCTCTCTCCCCGCTTCCCCCCTGAAACCTAGGGGGCTAGTGACAGACCCCAAAGGCCCAGGGCCCTTACCTGAGTCCCGTGGCCTGCTCCCTTCCTGCATGCTGCCTAATGGGGGTCCTGTGGCTGGCCCCAGGAGTGCGGCTGGCCTAGCAGAGCAGTTCCAGGTGTGGGGACAGGAGGCCCAGCCCACCACGCCAACCGCCTGGGGCCTCATGTATATTTAATGATGTCTATTATTCCTGTTTTGTCTGCAGAAAGGAGCCTGAGCAGCTGACAGAGGAGCCGGGAGCAGCCTGGGAAGCTGCAGTGGGCCTGCTCCATACTCCAGCCCGGCCTGAAGACCCCCAGGGGAGCCCTCTGTCCCTCCCGCTGGCCCAGTGCCTGGCAGCCTCACAAACTCGTTACCATTCACCCCTAAAGGTGCGCCTCCAGCAGGAAGCCCCACCGCTGCCCCGAAGCCTCAGACGATGGTTCAGACCTGGCTCTGCACTTACGAGCTGGGCGGCCCAGGGCAGGCTGCTGCCCTGGAGAACACGCTGCAGCCAGTGGGGCTCAGGGACCCCTGCGCCACCCTCTGGCACCACCCCGAGGCTTCTCCACCCCAGCTTCTGAGGAACAGGAGACATCCCTGGCCGCCCTGCTGCCCCAAGGGTTCCGTGGGCCTTCTAGGGAGGCTGCCCAGCTCGGCAGCCAGGCCTGGCTTCAGGAGGGGCCACGTTTGGGGCCTAGAGCCCCTGGCCAACTCTGCAGGGCAGAGCCCACCCTGGAACACCCCACATTCTCCCTTGCACCCCAGACTTGGGCTTGCTCCCCCAGGGCCCAGGCTCTACCCACTCTCTGATCACCAGGCTCATTGCTGCCCCCGACCCAACCTGACAACCAGGTTCAGTAAATTTATAAAATTGTCCTCAGTCAGAACAGGAGCTGTTTTCATCCTTTATTTCAGAAAGGAGATCTGAGATGTCAGGGGCCTGAGAGAAAACACAGAACCCAAACTCCAAAGTCCCCACCCCAGGTGTCTGTGCAGGGCCCAGCTCCTGGGGTTCTGTGCTGAGCAGGGGCTGCCCTGGGAGGGGGCGGTACTTCAGGATCCCTCAGGCTATGGAGGGCGTGAGCTGGGCCTTTAAAGCCACTGACCTCTCATTTCCACCTTGGGGCAGCTCTGAGTAGGGTAGTGTGAGGGAGTTGTATCCTGGGAGGCCCCCTCCCTGAGTGCCAGAGAAGCTGGCAGGGGCTGAGGGGCCCCAACAGTAACTACTGCCTCCAGGGACGCAGGTAGGCCAGGCCCCCTGCCCAGCACCAAAGCAAGCCATCTGCTTTAGGCCCTGACCGGGGCCAGGTGGACAACTTGCTCCCTTAGTGCCTGAAGGGGCCAGGGGTGGGGCACAGGCCCAGGGTTCCAAACTCAGAACTGAGGGACCAGTCTCATGGGAAATGCCCCCTAGCCAAGTCCCCCAACCTCAGCCATCCCTTTGCCACAGCACATTCTTCATCATCTGCCTACTGAGGAAACTTCTGGAAACAGCAGAGACTTAAGAGACCCCTCCTGAGTTGTATTTGTATTTTTCCTGTTTGGGCTTTGGTGTGTCCCACTGGGTCCGACTCCCCAGGGAGATGGGGTGGGGGTGGGGGAGGCCTGGCAGGAGCCACTACTTCTTGACGATCTGGATGACATCCTCGTGCTCCATGGTGTGGGTCAGGCCCACCCGCTGTGGGCTGTACTTGGTGCTGGTACCCTGGGTGGGGAACAGGGCAGGGGGCCACATCAGCCTTGTACTGACCAAGCCCAAGGTGATGGAGCTATCACGGAGGAAGGCATGTCTGTGCTGGGGTGTGTGAACACCCGGCACTGGCAAACCCCACAGGCCTCAGATAAGAGGACATCCCCAGTGGTCTAACCACCCCTGGATCCCAAGGTGGGAGAGGCCCGAGTCCAGCCTGGGTCAGCAGGCACACCCCACGCAGTGGGACACTGTGCACACAAGCATGAACACCTTGCTCCTGCCTAACCCAGGGGCTATGTTGGGCATGACTCCAGCCACCTTCCACCCAGACTCACCCACACCAGGGCGTACTTGAACTGGCTGGCCAGCGACCGGTGGATGCGGTGGCACTAGAGGATGAGAGAGTCAGACAGCAAGATGAGGCTGTGCCCAACCCCACATCGAGCTCAGCCACACACCCAAGCCCGGGGCACGTGCCAAGTAGTAGCAATTTCCAAGGCAGATGCTCAAATAAGCACTGGCCTTGAGTCAAGGAGCGCCACGTGCTCGATCCACAAGCCGGCTCCTATTCACGGCTGCAGGTTGTTCTGACGCCCCCACTCCCAGGTCTGTCCAAGGGCTGTGGTGCCCGGTTAGGACTGTTCTTCACAGAGCAAGGTCCAGGATCTGGCTGTGGGTGGCCCTCTGCCCGCCTTGCCTGAACAACAGCCCTGACAATGTTCCTTCAGATGGGCAAGAGTGGTTTTCAGGAAACCTCACTTCAGCCTGGAGTCACCACACCTCATCACTGTCTCCTGGCCGCAGCTGTGACCTGGAGCCTCCAGCATGTCACATCATCTCCCCCCCACCCCAGGACAGCCCACATCCTTTCACACTCCCAGGTAGGGCTGAGGTCACGGGAATCCCAGAGCACTGAGGAGGCCGGCAGGAGGAGACCTTGGAAGGGCAGCCAGCGCTTCCCCTGAGAATGTGGACCCCTGGCTGCACAGCAGCAGGCGGGCGCAGGGGAGGCAAAGACGGTGCGGTGGTGCCTCTCCGTGCACGTGTCACAAGCCCTCTAGGCCCTAGTCAGAGGAGCAGGTGCCTCAGCCCAGCTGCTGTGGGGACGCTAGGCCTGCAAGAACATTTCCGCAGTGCATACAGGGAGCCAGCCTGATCTGGGCCTCCTCTGGGTGGCCACGGCAGAGAGGACACTGCTGCCATGCTGCCAGTGACAAGCAGAGACACCCACACAATCAATTCCAACACTTGCTGTTTTCTAGACCAGAGAATGAAATCTGATGGCCCAGTAGTCAGCTCTGGCCTGCAAACATGCATTTTACATTTTATGCAGCTTGTCCAACAATAAAAAGAACTAAGCCCACTGGCAAAGTTTACAATGCAGGATCACACAATCACAAGCATTCTCCTAGGACCCTGAGAGCTTTGGGAGCACTGGGCCGGTGCTCACACCCTTGAGGCAGATGGGCTGTGTACTCTCCAGTTTGCCACAGGCCCCACCATGCTCTAGCGTCTCTGACACTAAGGTCAAGCATTATCAGTAGAAGCCATTTACTACCAAGTTTGCAGGAGAGAAGTATTTCTCTGTACTTGTGTCTCTACCGATGAGGGAGAATGGAAGGTCATCCAAGGTGATCTTTTTCAATATGGGAGACAGCATACTGTTTGGGGATGGGAAGATTATTGCTCCTCAGAGTTCACTGTGCTGCTCACTCTCCTGAGAGCCCTGCACGGTCCTCTCTGCCTCTAAGGCTTATGGCCCATGACCCTTTTGGAGGCAAGGCCTTTGTCGGCTCTCACTAAATATGTACCAGGGGCCTGGGCTGAGTGTAACCCAAAGACCCCAGGTCTGCCTGGCTGCAATGTCTACCTGGTTCATCTACCTTGGGTCCCTGGTGTCAGCATTCAGGTCAGCCTTTACGGATGCTCCACAGCACTTGGGACAGTTGGATGTCCTGGGAGGGAGGCACCTGCGGGGGAGGGCACGCAGGAACCACCGAAGACCAGGCCTCTCTGGGACAAAGTCCAGACTCTGGAGCAAGGCCTCCAAAGCTCCTCCCCTCCTGCCGGCCCCTCCTCACCCTTGGGTCCAGCACCCTGGTGCCAGCTGACAGCAGACAGCCAGCAGTCCTCACACTCACTCCTGCCTCTGGGCCTCAGCACCTGTCATTCCCACTGCCTGCAAGGCCCTTCTCCCGCAATCTCCTGCTTTTCTTCCTGGGCGTGGCTGAAGCCCCACATCTTCTTGGGTAAGTGGCCAAGGGCCTGAGAGGGTTGAAGAAAGTGGCCACAGAAGGTGCAGGGTAACCCCAGGGAGGGCCAGTACTCATGGGCACCAGTGTCAACAGTCTGCTGGGCCCCAGTAGAAGACACTGCAATCATGGGTTCTGAAACAGGCCCAGGGACAGGGACTCCCACATGGAGCTCCTTGTGAGCGACTGAAGGGATCTGGGAGGGATCTCCTTGGCTTCTGCCCAGCATGCTAGTCTTCAAGGCCAAGCCCTGCCATTTGTACCAGCACCTCTAGGCTGGCAGAGGTCTCAGGCTGGCCTTGCCAAATGAATGAATGTATGAGCCAAACTGCAGCCCCAGCAACCAGTGTCCACAGCACAGACCCCGAGAAGAAACGAGCTGGAGGAAAACAAAACGAGGAAAACAAAAGCCCAAGAAGACAAGTGTGTGACCTGGAACATGGGCCCAGGTCCTCAGGCATCACCTGCTCCTGCAGGGCCCGACGATCTTCATAAAAGATGGCGCAGGGTCACAAAGCTCCAGACAGAAATGCAGCCTCCCTCGCTGAGCCTGTGCAGAGCCCCTCCACCTCAGGGCTTTCGTCCACCTGCTCCCCTGCCTGGGGCTCCCCCACCCCCACTCGTCGCCGTCAGGTCCCCTCCTCCAAGGCCTGGCTTCTCTGTGTAGATTCGGCGCCGCCCCTTGCTGCTCCCCATCCCCTTCCTTCACTGCACTCACCTTACGTGCGAGTGCTTAGCTCTGGCACTGGCAGTTTCACATCTGTTGACCCCAAAGGACCCCAATTCTGGCAGGAACTGGGGCTATTTTGTTTACTGTTGGTGCTCAATAAACGTGTTGAGTGCAGAAAGCATTCAAAGCCATTCCCAGGCTAGGGGGCAGGATGTGAGAGTAGGGAGGGGCAGGTCATGCTGGGGGCTGAAGGGGGGACAGGAAGCCAGCAGGGACCAAGGACACACAAGGTGGCAACCTGAGCCCTAGGCCAGCCCTGGGGAAGCACAAGGGGGAGTAACAATACAGAAGTGCCCAGAGCAGCAGCTCTCCTTGACGGAACACCTCAATGGCGTGGCCCTGAGGACCCTGCAGCACAAGGATGTGACAGGGTGAGGACGCTGCCACTTCCTGGACATCTCCCATGCACCAGGCAGCAGGCCGAGTGCCCACAGGCTCAGCCTCGGGCACGGCCCCTCAGGGAGGCAACAGCGCAGCTGCCTCACTGGAAAGGTGCAGAGGCTGGACGTGCAGCTGGCAAGGGGGTCAGGATGCACCCAGGCCTAACTCCAGAGCCCGCCCTAACTCCAGAGCCCACCCTCAGCCGCTCTGCCACTGCAGCGTGCCAGCCAAGGGCCGGGAGAAGCTCAGGCAGAGCCCCTCACACAGGATGCAGGGCTCCCTGACACCCTTGTCTGGACGGGTATTGTCAACTCACCACATGCTCCACGGAGGCCCCTTTCCGGAGGATGATGGCGTCCGTGAAGTCTGGCCTCTCTGCATAGGTGGAGGTTGCAGGGGGCAGTCAGTCACAGTCACGGCCCCATGCTGCTTTGTGATTCCCTACCATATGGGCACAGAGGCCCTTCCGGCCTCCCACCTTGGCTTAACATTCCCCCAACTGTTTGGCACACCCTTGCTATAGATTCCCATGTCCCCATGTAGTCTCCTATGACCTTGACCTCAACACAGAAAATCTAAATAAATCTAAGTCCAGGATTCAAACTGCCTGCAACCCAATCAGCCATGAGAGCCCGACTGAGACGAGCCACGTGAAGCATGTGGAATGAACTGGCAAGACGTGACAGCTGCTGGTAACCAGTCGGGGGCAGCTGCATCTCTTCCCTTGCCAACACGGTCAAGGTCAATGCAAACTCAGCCACTGGCTCCCAGGGTGTGTGAGGTGTGCATACATGGGTGGGTGGGGTCATGGGGAAAGCTCCTGAGTATTCCAGTTGGCTACAGTCCTGATGTGGGGTCTGCCACTGCTAGGGGAGGTTGGGAGGGGATTACTGCTGTAGCCAGTGGGGAACTCCAGGACAGCCTGTATCCCACTGCCCACCCAGCCCACCCGGGCACCCTCGAGACCAGTGGCGCCAGAGCTTGGCATTCTTTGCTATAAGGGCTTGGGCCAAGGTCTCTGTGAGCCTGAGGTAGAGAGCAGTACAGGCTCTGAGATGGGAGAAAGGCTGAGACATGTACAAGACCAGCTGGGCCAGAGCACTGGGCCCTCTGGGTACCACATACAGAGCCTGGCAGCCCTCTAGGGAGAATGAGGCTCAGCCTGTTTCTCAGGCCACATGCCACCCAACTCACGTCCTCTCTTCTTGGTGTAGATGCAGGTCAGGGCCAAGTACTCCCAAAGCATCTCCAGCAAGTAGTCGAGGTTCAGCTTCATGCCACAGCTACCAGGGAGGAAGGCAGCCAGTCAGAGGAGCCCCATGGGCTTAGGGGCTGGGGTCTTTGCTTTCCCACTGCTGCAGAGGACAACCTCCATCTGGCTGGGCATGGGCACCAAGGCCAGTGTGGCCCAGCTGGTGCCAGTGGGGAGCCAAGCCCATAGTTCTGACTGCAGCTTGACACTTCAGCTGCCGATGCTGTCACCAATCCTCTAGTCACCAACCACGATCACGCCAAACAAAGCTCAGCTGTCTCTCCAGGGGCTCAGAGCTGCACTCTGGGGAGGACACATGGCATCTCTAACTGACACAGGGCGCCTCAAGGCTGGGCTTCCCTCCTGGCACCTGCCATTAGAAGACTGGCGAGGGGCTCTGATGGGACTATGGGCAGAGGATGACAATCCAGAGCTCACCCCTTCCCAGAAGCAGGAGGGGCTGCCGAGTCGCACAGGGCAGCCTAGCAGGGATTTCAGTGACGGCATGGCCCTTGGCTCGACAGTCTGCAGTAGTATGACCCTGAGCGGGTCTCCTCTCCTCCTGTGAGCTGCAGTGAGCCTGAGCAGGTAACGGTGTGGTGTCCGGGTGCTCTCACACCCTGAGGACGGCCAGGCCCTCAGGAGGCCCCGGAGGGAGCCTGGGATGCAGCAGCAGGAGAGGAACTGAAGCTGTCCTGTGGGAAGGACACTCACTCTCTGCTGCTCTTTGTGGCAGTTGGCAATGCCCAGGAAATGGTCCTCACACTTGGGTCCAAGACCCTCACTCATCATGTGCACCAGTCACCCCTACTTGGTCCCCGAGCATCTCGCTCCCCATAAGCCAAGCCTCACTGTGAAGCCACAGAGCCCTTGTCTGAGCTAGGAAACTAACAGAGTGGAGCACCCCAGTCAGTCCACCCCAAAAGAGAAGCCTGCAGCAATGGTGGGAAGCGAGCACACAGGTGTCAGCCAGAGCCAGGCGACACCCTCACGACACAGCCTCAAAGAAGGGCAGGGAGACGGCGGCCAAGGACAGCCCTGCCTGCCTGAGGACTTCAGTTCCCTTTTCCCTTCCCACTGTAGTAACAGAAGGCACATCTTCCAGAGCACCAGGAGCAGCTGGCTCACACTCTGGGGCTTTCAGGGGGTCTGCAGTTAACTACTAAGCTTTTTAATAATTCTTACCCATTTACCTTGGTGGACGAAATCCTTCTATTTTCTTAACCAGAGCCCACCCGACATCACCCCCCCTGCCCAGGCCAACTCAGCGTGGGACCAGGCCAAGGTGACAGCAGCCATCAGGACTGTCTTCCCTGGGCTGTGAGTGGAGGCTTTGCCTGGCCGAGACGGTTGGGAGGCCTGACTGCCGGGCTCACATGCACAGAGAGGAGAGCAGGGCAGCAGGAGGCTGGGAGCCTCACCTGATGACCACACTGTTGGGTTTCCGGGCCAGGCGGTCCACTTCTTCCATTGAGATCTGGTCGATTTTGTTATAAACCTGGGATTGAAAAGGTGATAGAGAAGGAAAGGAACAAAGCAGTGTAGGAACAGGGCCCCAGGCAGCCACGGCCTACCCAGGGCTCCTCCCGCTGCATTCCGAGGCACAAGGGGAGGGGGCTGATGCTAAGTGTCTACCATAAGGATGGGGCAAGGCTGAAGGGGCCTGAGGCCACTGGCCCCTAGAAGGAAAGGCTGGGCTAGAACCCCTGTGTCAAGCTAACCACATCTGCAAGACTCAAACAGCCACTGGGGTAGAGGGGAGGTGAGGGGGGAGATGGCTCCAGGCTCTTTCTGCTCCTCTCAGAAGGCTGTCTCCCATCTGGGCCAGCCTGGGACAAGAGCTCCCCGCATGCAGGGACACCCTGGAGGGTTAGCACCACTTACATACAAGCAGGGCATGTACACGCGGTTGCCCACGATGACATCGATGAACTCATCTGGGGAGCAGTCTTCTCGGAAGAGCACTTCTGCATTAAAGATCTCTGAGGAGCTCAGATTAAGGGCAACCTGTGTGCCAGCAGCCCCTCGTGCCCCCATCAGGAAATACGATGCTCAAAGGTACCTTGGAAGTTATCTGCTTTTGAGGTTTCATAAGATTTTAAAGTCTGGGGAGCTCCCTCATTTTTCTTCAAAAGGAACCACAATATGGAAAGGTTTCAATCAATGGTTTAAATCTTCACTGTTAAGTAAGAAAAAAAACCACACTTGCCAGAATCCCCAGAGCAGCTCAGTGGAAGCCCAGGTCCAGTGCTAGGAGCACTGGCGGGAAGCACGGTTCTGACCCAGCTTCCCCACGTGGGAATCTCCTCTGGGGCCATCCTGCATCTGTGCACACACCTAGTGACGAGGGCCTCATCACCTAGCTACACAGCCTGTTCCACCATGAGTTCTGCCTATGCTGAGCTCGACTCTGTCCCTGGGGCCCTGCCCTGGTTTCCAGGGCACTAGGATTCACCCAGCTCCTCGATAATACTTCAGTGGTATGCACACAGGCTTCTCCAGGCCAGGAATCCATGGTCCTCTGGGGCTGTCTCCCTCAGCCCCACCTCACCACCTCATCTTCTTTCCAGATGTGACTGCCTGACACAGTGCCAGGAAGCCACTGTTGAGTGCGTGGCTGCAGCCCTGCCAGCCTGGAGCCTGGTGAGCACAGAGGCACAGAGGACAGGAAGCGCCTGGTGTCAGCCGGCGGCAGCTTTCCTGGAGGCTGCTCAGATGGATATGAGGCGGCTTGGGGTGGTGTGCTGTCACCCTGGGCCACGGGCCTCCTGTCTCAGGCTGCCCCTCCCCTGCCCTGTGGGCTCCAGGCCCTCCGCCACCGCTGCTCCTTAGGGAAGGATACTGTATTCGTGCAGGATCAGTTGCACCAGCTTTTCCGAGCACTGGGTCAGCGTGACTGTCGAATTAAAGGAGACGCCGCCACCTTTCCTGGGCTGCAGGAGGAGAGAGGGAGAGCTGCTGACAAAGGGGCAGCTGCATTCACTCCCACGCCTCAGCGGCCTGCAGAGGCAGTCCCAAACCTGCTTAGTGAGGGGCCTCACCTTGAAGTAGATGTTGGGCTTGTGCTTGTTGAGGCGGATGCCAACCGACTCCAGCTCCTTCTCCAGCAGAGACCTGGGCAGAGCCCCCACAAGCCTTCAGAGATGCCCAGAGGCAGGCTGTGCAGCTTCTGCATTACACAGGAAGCCCCTGCCCACCCAAACACAGACCAACGTCCTCCCCTCCCATCCACCAGGAACCCAGAACATTCCTTCTCAACAAGTCAAGGCTGATGAGACAGAGCCTCTGGACCCTGTGCCTAGTCTAAGGGGGGACTGGCTGGGTCTGTGGCCGATGTGCCAATCAGCCAGCAGGCCAAGGAAGGAACAAGGCTTTGGTTGCTTGAGGCTGGGCTCCTGGCAGGTTATGGGCAGTGACTGGGGCACCCAGGCCTCTGCAGGCAGGGGCCGGAGCCGGCATAGCCTGTGCTGTCAAGGAGCATCCAGGACAGGCTTCAGCTGGCATGGTACGCCACAGTCCCCAGCCTCCAGACACCTCTGAGCTGGACGCAAGCCCCTTGGGAGCATGTTCCAGCTGACTACATTGCGTTTAGCCTGTAGACAGTCCCGCCACTACTCCCACATGAGAGAGGGCCAAGGCCCCTCGGACTGTCCACCACGAGCTCAGAGACATCAGCTGGAGCCAGTGTCCTGCTGCCGCACTGAGGGGCCTCCCCAGACATGCCAGCTTGCCCCTGTCCCACTCTGCGGACCTCTGCACCTCTCCCTTGGTGGCGTCCAGCATCATGATGACAACGTCAGCTGTGCGTGCCACAGCAATCACCTGCCGGCCACGGCCTTTCCCTGGACAGGGGGAAGGGATATGGTTACACAGTGACACAGACAAGACCCACGTGGCGCCTACCCAGCCTCCAGCGCCCCAGACTCCTGCCCTTTACAGACCTGCTATGTGCCATCCCTTAGGCTGTGATTTCTTTGGCATTTTTCTTTAATCCACATGCTGTTTCCCTCATGGAGACTTGTTTTAGAAGGAACTCTGACATCACCAGCTTAGGAGGAGTTCCTTCCTCCCCCTGCCCCTGCTGTGCAGTAGGCCCCTGCTAAGTGCTTCGTGAACACTGCCTCACTTAATCCTCAGAACTATCCTGTATCATCGGTGTTATCATGTCCATCTTACAGATGAGAAAACTGAGGCTTGGCTTAGAGTTAATCAGTCACTTGCCCAAGATCACAAAGCTAGCATGGTACCAGGATCTGAACTTGTCTCCCCTTTCTGGAAAATGGGGTGATAGCACCCACCCACCTGGGGCTACAGAAAGGATCACATGAGACAACACAGGAGGAGGTGCTTTAGGAACTGCCACACAAAGATCAGACCCTGTTATTATCAGGGTAGTCAGGTACCTTGCCAAGGTCACGCAGCAAGTTCTGACTGAGGTCACAACACCAGATCTAAACACTGTGGGTTCCAACCGTGACCTGCCTCCCCTTCTGAGAATCAAGGGGTTGGACCAAGTGATCTCTCTGGGCCAGCTGCCCCTGATTCTCACCAGTGTATTTCCCCAGCAGGGGCCAGACCACCTCCAGGCCCTATGGTGCTGACTGGGACAGCAGGTTCCTGAGGACCATTACCATTCCCCCCATCCCTATTTAAGCAGCAGGACCTCACCCTGATGAGGTAGTGGGGCATGGGAGGGCACAGAAGAGAGATGGCAGAGACTCCTAGGGAGGAGGCCAGCAGGGCAGGGCTGTGGAACCAGAGAGGCAGGCTCCAGCCTCAGCTCTAGCACTTGCAGGTGGATAGTCGTGTGGGGCAGACTATCTTTCTGTCCCCAAGGTCCCTCCTGGCTATGAAAAGGAAATAATGACACTTCCTAAGTCACAGGGCTATCTGAGGAGTAAGCGAGATAACGGTCAGCACCAGCCCGGCACTTACAAGTGCTGGATAACCATCAGCTGGTAACCGTCTCTGCAAATGCTGCAGGCGGCCACCTGCCACCAGAAGCCACAGGCATGTTCCCATCTCAAAGACAAAACAACAAAGGACACGGCTCTAGGACCAGCAGTGTGGTCTGAGCTGGCCAGCTAACAAGTATCCATTCCTCTCAGGGGTCTGCTCAGCGGCATGGTGGAGCACATAGAGCGGATGTGGGAATTCAAACCTGTCTGGTGAGCTGTGTGACCTTTGGCAAGTCATTTCACCTCACTGGGCCTCAGTTTCCTCAGATTCGAGATGGGGCCTCCCAGGAACATAGGAGGCCAGAGTCCCTTAAGCACAGAGCACTGAGCAGTGTGAGGGGCTGTAAGCCTACCCCTACCCAGCAACCCTCCATAGCCACACCCAATTTTAACAGTGAGGCCAGTACGCCCAAGACCCTGTGGAAGAGGGCGCCTGGGCGCTGAGCTCCACCCTGTCTCCCCCACCTGCTCCCGCCTCCCACCTTGTGCTGCGCCTTCAATGATTCCAGGAAGGTCCAGGAGCTGGATGTTGGCTCCTTTGTACTAGGAAGCAGAAGAGAAGGTAGAGTGAGGATGGGTCAGTGCTGGGAAGGGCCTGCCTAAACCCAGAACACCTACAACAGCCTGTGGTTCAGGGGCAGTGGGAAGCCCAGGGTGAGCCTCCAGGGTCAAGCCTAAGCCTTGTCACTGCGCCAGCCCGGCACAGCCTGCGGGCTGAGAGCCACCTGGGGAAGCTCTTGAGCTTTTACAACCCCACACGCGCATCACTGATGGTGACAGCTCTTCGCAGATGAATCACTTCACTGTGAGAGGCTCAAGGCCACAGGACCCCAGCTGCCACAGGCGCCAAAGCCTCACGGGAAAAGGAAGGATCCAGACAACCAGCAATGAATAACCCGAGGTGGGGTGGTGTGGGGCAGAAGTGCATGAAGGGACACCAGGGAGAGCTGCCGTACGCTGGCCTGCCTTGCAGAACCAGTCAGGATTCCAGGACAGCCCAGGCATCCTGGGGTCCCAGCAGCCAGAACCCCGAGAGGTGCCAGTGCTTGAGGGCCAAGCAGCTCAGTTTAGAGCCTTCCCCACAAGGGACACCCAAAGACAACATACACACACACAATCACAGACACCAGCTCACACCCCTCCCCCTGGACCCAGTAAACACCAACTCACTTCAATGACCCCAGGGATACATGTCAGGGTTGTGAACTCATAGGACGCAGCTTCGCTGGCTGTGGAGGTCATCAGACTCAAGAAGGTGGACTAGGAGAAACAGATGGTCGTTGCAGTGAGAAGTCCAGTCCCAGCCCCTTCGGAGGTTCCCCACAGGCTAGGAGCCTACCGGTGCAGGCAGCAGAGAGGTCTCCCCCACTTGGGTTGGTAATTTGGATGGGTGTGAAGAGAATAGCTGGAAAAGGCGCCTCTGGCCACGCCTGGGGGGTTCAGGCAGCAGAAGGCCCCTCTGTTCCTTGGAGGCCTCAAGGCCTGTCTCGGTGGACACAGGAACCTGGTTTCTAAGTGGGTTCCCCAAGTAAATCAGGGGCCCTCCCCTAGCTCCACACACCCTCCAGACCCTCCTGGGCCCCAGAGATAGCCCCATGGCACTGGAAGTTGCTGCTCACCCAGGGAGGGGTAAGGAGATGTGCAAGGAGGTATCGACCTTACAGTCTGAGACGGAGCCAGATGTGGAAGAATGTGCTGCCAAGGAACAGAGAAGTGAGCCAGGAAGGATCTGGATGCGAACACTTGCATCAGAGTTCCCTGTGGGAATGGGGCTGTGACCTGGCCGGAAGTTAGAGAGACCCTGCCTTGGATCCTGCCTCTGCTGGGGCACTGTGGGCAAGAAACTTCATCCTCTGACTTCAGAGTCCTCAGATGTAGACTGGCCATCCACCTGGTCCCTACCTCACAGGGCCGCATGGGGGTTCAAGGAGATGCTACGGGATGCGGTGCGCCACACCTAGAGCACAGCAAGACCACAGCGATGGACACTGGGCCCAGAGGCCAGCAGAGCAGTGGGCAGCGCCAGGAGGGAAAGAAACCCAGCCCTGGCCTCCTACCCCCATCCTAGTCAGCAGGGCACCTGGAACAGGAAGTCTGAGATGCAGTGGCAAGGGGCCAGTGCCATCCGGACCCTGCCCCCTCAGTGGCAAGCAGGAAGGCTGGGGGCACGTCTCACTCACACCCCCTCAGGCCTCTGAAACCCAGAATGGGCATGCGAAGGAGACAGAGGCCTCAAGTCGAGACCCTCTGCCCTGGGGAGCTCCTGGCATCTTGAGGGAGGATGAAACCTGGTGGGGTGGACGCAGGGCCCCCAGGGTAATGGCTGCCAAGACACTGAGCAACAGTTACTAGAAGCCAACCCGGAGGACACCCTGATGCTGTCTGGCCTCTGCAGGACAGAGGCCTGGGCCTTCCCACGGTCGGAGAGCACAGACTCCCAAAAGGGTGGTGGGATCTGGCCACAGGGTCCAGACCCCAGGAGCACAGCCCTTGGTAACTAGAGCAGCTTCTCCCAGCCTGGGCTTTTCACCTGGGGAAAAAAGCCCTTGGCAGGCTGGAAAGTAAAATCAAAAGAAAAGGCCAAAACTAATGAGTTCATAATAACACCGGAAGAGTTAAAGCCTGAAAATACTCACCTGTCACCCGCGGGCAGCTCTGAACCCACCACCTTGCTTGGTCATTTCAGGGCAACACACAAGCATGTGTCCTGCCTTTCCAGATGCAACTCTTTCAGGGTAACCAAACAGCCCACAGTGATGAGAGAAGTGCTACTCGACAGAGGAATGTCAGCTGATAAGTGAGGAAGGAACAAGAGAACTAGAAAATTGACATTTTACAACCACTAATAAGAACCGCCGGCAGGCACGATCACTGGTGTCAAAGTCACTAAAAGGACACTGACAGGGCCTGAGTTCAGTGAGCCACCACAGTAACTCCCTACAGGTGGCTTTCCGGTCGCTAGGGGGTCGGGTAAGGTAACCACACAAAGAGGGTACAGAGTGTTCTTCCCTTCAACCCAGGGGTTCTGGAAATGCAACCAGCTATCAGGGGTTCTGGCATGGTGGAAAATGAGGTATGCACCACCTCCGACATGGAACCCGGCCAACACAGACCTGGCCCTCCATCTGACTTTTGGTTCACAGGAAGTACAACGAACAGACGAACAAGCCAAAGCACCCACCAGGAAGCAAGCAGACGACTCCAGAGCACGGGCCTTCTGTAGGATGACTGCTCTGGTCTCTCAGAGAGCCAGGGTCTTGACAAAGGTCTAGATTAAAACAGACAATACACAGGGGCCATACATGGTCCCAGAATGGACCCTAGTTTGGACAGACCAGCTGCAAAAGTCCTTTTGGGGTAACTGCTGAAATCAGAATACGGCCCAGGCTCTAGATGATGACTGGATTACTGTTCATTTTATTTGGTGTGATATTACAGTTTGCGGCTAAATAGGAAAATGTCCTTATTCTTTGGAGATACATGCTTAAATATTTAGGGGTAAAGGGTGATGAAGCATGATGTCTGCAATTTATTCTCAAATGGTTCAGTCAAAACAAAAACAAACCCCTACACACATACACGCAAATATAAAGAGAGAGTGCAATATGGCAAAATGCCAGTAATCAATGCATCTCGATAGGGGGTGTATCATACTCATTCTTCCACCTCTTCTGCAGGTTTGGAAATTTTTATTATACAAAATTGGGAAAAATGAGAAAGGACCAAAAAGGCAGAGAGGGATCTGGACACCACACCAGGACTGAAGACTGTGAGGGGGTCAGCCAGCAGAGGGCACGCTTGGGGGCAGTCCCAGCCCTCTTCAGCTGAAGGGGCTCCTGCAGTGGGGGTGGCAGCTCCTCCTGAGGGGCTGAAGCAGGAGGCCCGTGAGCCACTCTGTGTCCAGCTTTTGTGGAGTTGGGGAGTCATGAGCACCCCGTGACTAAAGGTGTTTGAGCTCAGGTCAGGAAACCTCAGGTAAAGGGGGTGCTCACGTTCTATGGAAGGGTGAAAGGGACAGGCTGGAGGGACTGCAAGCGGCCTGGAGGAGCAGGAGCTACAGGGGCTCAGTGACAGGTTTCCAGTGTGTTCTGTAACCTTCCTCCACAGCGACTTCCCTTCCTCAGTCCACCTGGCTCAGATGATAACTAAAGTGTCGCAGTATTTCCTGAGCCCACCCCAAGGGAGGACAAGGATGCAGCTTGCAGCTAGGTACTGGGAACAAAATCCAACTGGGGTGAGTGTTTCCGAAGATTAAGAAGCACTTAAATGCCATCAAGAAGGAACCCTGCAGATCTCGAAGCAGAGACTAGTCTGACTGCAGTCTGCGCCTGCCCCAGCACACAGCCCCGCTCTGACACAGCACCACATGGGGGTGCGTGACCAGGCACCAGGAGACGTTCCTAACTATCCCCAAATGGACTCAGCCAGAGCTTCTGTGGAGGGCAACCAGCAGTGCTGATGGCCATTTTTAAAACCCACAAACCAGGGAAATACCATGCTCCCTTCCAGGAGTGCTTCTTCCAGAAACCCCAGCTCCAGGGGACAAAGGTCCCAGCACAGGACAGTCACCGCAGCCCTGAGAGGTCGGACAAAAGTCTGGGGACTACTGAGCTACCATCAGCAGGGGAGGGAAGGAACGGACTGTCGGTAATGACATAGGACCACAGCGTCGGTTTCCAGGCAGCCCTTAGAGACGAGGGAACTCTGACGTGTGAACATGACAGATATCCACGGTGAAATGAAAATGCCAGTGGCAAGTGCAGATATGATCCCAGTTTCACTGTGTGCGTGTGTGTGAAGGGAGTCAGGGAGCAGACCAACCCCATCCCCGTTCCACAGGCAGAGGGGAGAACAAAGGGAAGGAAGCGCGGACGGCACAGAGCATCCTCCCTGCCCGCAGCCAGCACTCCAGAAACGGGGCTGGTGCTGACCTCCCCCACGTGTGGCCCAGAGTAACGGGGCAGACACATTTTTAGCTGAATTGATTTAAAGGCTACTCCTCCGGCACCTGGTCGAAGCCTCTTGGCTGTTGCTCACTCGGCCTCTATCCGAGCAGCCTCTTCACTGGCCTGCTGCCCCCACCCTTGCCTCAGCCTCTCCTCCCACGGCAGCCAGAGGGGCTCTGCGACACAGCCTGTCAGCACCCAGGATCTTGGTCTCTACATACCATTCTCCAATACTAAGAACAGAGCTCCTCGGGGAAACAGCCAATTCCAGGGCTGGGGCAAGGAATATACAAGCTGAGGCTAAAGCATGCAGTATCAGAAAGTAAGGAAGCGCTACAAACACAACAGGAGCATGTCAAAGAAGCCATCTGAAATAGCCCCAGAGCTGAGTAACAAAGGAACACAGCATGCATTTAGAACCCAAAGTACAAAATAAACTCCTGGGAGTCCACACTGACAGAAGTAAATGACTAGAACAAATGGGAGACAAGAGACAAATCCCCCGTGCAGAACACCCTGAATAACGTGTGCGGCTGCTCCCTCCGCGAGGGGCTGGCGTTAACTCCCCACTCCTCAAGCGTGAGCTGCCCAGAGCGACTTTCCTCCTAAGAGGACAGCACGGACGGGAGGAGAACAGGGACTTTACAGTGCAGAAACCTGAGGAACACGACCTCAGCCCTGCGTTCAAGGTCAACGTCAACAGGGACGAGTCCTGTTGAGAGCATGTACCCTTGATAGGTGACAAAAACGTCGCTTCACCTCTGTCTCTTCCTCCCAAAAGCCCACAACCCAGTCTAGCGATGAGAAAAACATCAGACAAATCCCAGTTGGGGGGTGTTCTGCAAAACGCCTACAGGCACTTCTCAAAAGTGTCAAAGTCCTCAAATCAAAGCAAGTCCAAGAAAAGGTCTAGAGGAGCCTAAGGAGACATGACAACTGAAAGTAATGTGGGATCCTGGGTGGGATGCTGGGACTGAAAAATGACATTAGGGGAAGACTAAGGAAATCTGAATAAAGTATGGACTTTAGTTAATGATAACAGGTCTCTATTGACTCATTAGCGGCAACAAGCACATTCTCCCAGTACAAGATGTAACAGTAGAGGAAACCAGACGTGGGTACATGGGAACTCTCTCTACCATCTTTGTAATTTTTCTGTAAATCCAAGACTATTCTAAAATGTAAAGTATATTACAAAAAAAAAGCCAGTCAGTTCAGTCCCTTTGCTGCTCAAAACTCTGCAATGATATTTATCTTAACTCCTCACATAAAAATTAAACATGGATTTTACACTAAATTAAGCTTACAGAAGAAACCTTCTAGAAAACTGTAGTGGCTCCCACTTCATTCTTCACTCAAAGCCAAAGTTGTATGGCAGCCCACAAGGCCACCCACTCTCCCTACCCCATCTCCTACTGCCCTTCCCGCTGCTCAGTCAGACCCACGTGCCCTGGGCCCCCGTGAACACACCAAGTGAGCTCCCACTTATGGGCCTTTGCACTCGCCATTCCCTCTGCCTAGAATGTTCTCTCCTGAGGGCTCTGCAAACTCCCACACTTCCTTCAGGCCTCTGCTCAAATATCTGCTCACCAGAGCAGCCTTCCTGAACCCACGACATAAAATGGCAAGACCACAACCCTCAACCCGCACACCATCCGGAGCAGTCCTCGCCCTGAGACACCTCATCTTTTACTCCACTTGCTTATGTCTCTCCTCCCCCAAGAACGGAGGTTCTGTGTGGGCAGGCTCAGAACTGTCCTGTTCCCTGCTGTGCCTCCAGCAAAGGTGTGTGCCCGAGGGATGAGTCAGAGACCGAGTGGAGCCACTTCTGACGAGAGGAAACGACGTTCGCTAAGTCAGGAAAACAAAGGGGTAGGCCCTGATCCTAGAGAGGCAGGTCTTCTCAGTCCCTGGAGCTAATTCAGAAAGGCAGTGAGAGGAGGCACAGTGTCATGTTTGAGAGGAGACGACCTGCCTTCCTCAAGGCCCACACTGACCATCACTGACCTTACCCACAGAGGGAAATCCAATCAGCGCCACGCGGGCGTCGCCCGACTTCATGACATCGAAGCCCTCCCCTTTGGACGAGGCCGATTTGGACGGTTCCAACAGCTGGGCCCGGTACTTGGCAAGTTTTGCTTTCAGCAGGCCCAGGTGATACTCGGTGGCTAAAGGACATAAAGCAAGACAGAGGGTAAGTGTCCAGGGTACCCAAGCCCCGTGGGTCAGGCAGGCCTCTCCATATAACCAAACGCTGGCGCAGAACACCAGAACCAGACAGCAATCGTTGTCAAGGAGACCAGGAAAGAAAAAACCACTTCCCTGCTTAAAATGCCCGTTTGGCTTCTGACTTCATTTAGAATAAAAGCTAGTCTCCTTACTAAGACCTCATGACCCCAAGTCAGCAGCTCCCAGCAGAGGCAGTGCCGCTCCCCGGGGCTTCAGGGGTGCTTTTTGTTGTCACTGTGATGGCGAAGTCCTCACTGGCACTCACCAAGCAGGGTCCAGGGAAGCCAGCTGCCCTACAAGGCATGAGTCAGCGCGGCTCACGCATCCCAGGTGACTCCTCACATCCCGGACATCCACAGAGGGATGGCCTGGGTTAGGATCACCTGGGCCTAGAGCCCAGCTCTGTTTCACATGTAAACACAGGGCATTTTTTGCAGTGTCAATAAACACTGAAATTTCCAGGAATGCAACTAGCGTGTGTGTGAAGGAAAGACTATAACACGTTTCGTTTGAAACTTTACCTAGACGTGCTTACCATCTTGGGATCCCAGCTGCCAACAGTGACGACTCTTGTAGGGTACCTGAGTCACCAACACAACGCCCCTGTATCAGTCTGCACTGCGGCTGCCACGTGCCCAGGGCCTCTGCCCAGAGCGCAGGCCTCCCACCTCGCACTGCACCTTCGTTACACCTTGGCTGTGCCCCCGCGTTACACACTGGAACACACACTATTTCAATTATAAGTTACTCCCCTTTTTCTCTTCCTTTATATGATCATTAGGGTATTATGCTGATTTTTTTCTGAATTGTGTGTAAAAAGTTACACTGTTGATGGGGAGCTGCATTTCAGGACAGAAAAGGGGGTGTTACAAAACCTTCGCTATAAGCCAATTAGAAACAGCTCTGGTCCCCACTGCTTAACACCCTCCACTAGCTCCCACTGTCCTTAGAACACAACTCAGACTGTTTTCCATGACCTACAAGGCCCTACGTGACTGGCCCTCTCCTTTCCCATCACTGCACTCCAGCCCCGGACCTTCAAATTCCTGAACAAGCCAAGTTTGTTCCTGCCTCAGGGCCTTTGCACCAGCTGTTTCCTCTACCAGGAACAGTTCCACCAGATCCTTGCACAGCTGGTTCCTTCTTCTCATTCTGGTCTCAGCTCAAATGTCCCCATCTCACAGTGGCCTTCTCTGATCACTGTACCTTGGTAGGCCCAGCCCTCACCCCTGATACTCATTCTGGTCTCAGCTCAAATGTCCCCATCTCACAGTGGCCTTCTCTGATCACTGTACCTTGGTAGGCCCAGCCCTCACCCCTGATACTCTTACTATATCACCTTGCTTTGTCTTCACAGCATTTATCACTGGCTGAAATTATCTTGTTTACTTGGTTACTAGTTTACAAACCGTCCACTGGAAGGTCAGTCCATGAGGGCAGGGACGTGCCTGCTGTGTTTGCTGCTTTAACCACAGCGCCTAGCACAAAGTGTGAGCTCAGTGAAGGTTTACAGAATGAATGAAAGGAAGAAGTCCCCCAACTCCTCAGCCTTCAGAACTAGATGGACTCAAGGGAGGACAGACAGTGAGACCAGCCACTTCGAGTTCCTGGCTCCTGCAAGCCTACGGCAGGACTGGCCAGGCACCGGGTCTCATCCACCTTGGCCAAGTGCATCTCCCAGTATTCCTCCTGTCTAGACTGTTCTCACTGTCCCACGAATGCACTATGCTCACCTCGACTCCCCTGCCTTTGCCCCAGCAGCGCCCCTCAGCTGGAATACCCTCCCCTCAACCAGCTCAAGTCCCAGTTCCTCCAGGAAGCCTCCTCTCCTCCAGGCCCTTCTCTGAGCTCCTCTAGCCCTCACCATCTGAAGTCTGGATTCACTGCTTCCTTATGTGCTGTTTACACCGGCGCTTTGCTTTCTGTACTGAGTGCTCACCATGTGCCAAGTTCTTTGCAAACACTACCTAGTTTAACTTAGCTGTGAGCTGAGATGGGACAGGGGATTCTTCTTCTCATTTGCAGATGAGGACACTGAGGCTCCAAGGGGCGAAGTGACTTTCCCAGCTTTCACAGCAGGGAGCGGTGGAGCCAGGGTTCAAAGCCCAGTCCGCCAGCCTCCGGAGTCCCGACTGCCTGCGCGCCACCTGCGGGCTCCGGGCTGCTGGGTGAGGCTGCACCTGGGAGAGGTCTCCCGCCGGACTTCTCAGCACAAAAGGGGAGCGCACCAACGCCCCAGCCCGGCCGCCAGGAGGCCGGGTTCGAAGCCCGACCCTGCCTCGCTGCGGGTCAGACGCTAGCTGTGAGCTGGCCTCTCTACTCGGTCACCTGGCCTGGCCAGATCCCTCAGGGGCCGCCCGCAATCAGACCGGGGCGTGGGGCCCTGGGCCCGTCCGGCGCCCCCTGCCGCGGGCGCGCTGGGCCGCCTGGTCACCGCTCCGGCCCCGCTCCGCGGCTCCCGCTCTACCGCAGAACTGAGCCCCGCCGGGCCGACCCTCACCCTTGTTCTTCTGCGTCCGAGCGATCTCCTTCTCGATCTCAGAGATCTTCTCCAGGATCCCCATGGCGGCGGCCGAACTGGGCGCACCGACAGAGCGCGGCGGCACCGCGAACTCCGGCTTGGCGGCGGCGGAAGCCCACGGAGAACAGCGTCCTCTGGCACTCGGCGCTCCGGGATTCAGAGTCCGGGCGGGCGACGTCGAGCGGAGTGCCAGACACTATTGGTTCCGCACCCTGGGCCGGCGGGCGCGAAGGCCGCCACAACGGGCCGGGCCGGGCCGCCAGGCGCGGAAGACGGAGGGGGTCCCGGGCGTCTCCCGCCGGGACTCCTGCCCTGCGCGCACGAGCACACCTCGGGCAGACCTGGAGAGGGGCGCTTTTACGAGCCGGGTGGCCCGGGCGCCTCATAGTGCTCCCTGGGGGTGTTCCGGGTGAAAAGGGGTGTAACGTGTGGGCCGTGCTGGACGCTGGTCGAAAGCTGGTCGGATTTCCTTGGGGTGACGGTAGCCGGCCCGCGGCGTTCGGGGCTCGTCTCGGGCTGCGCGGCCGCCCCGAAGCAGCGGCGTTCAATTTGCTCCCAGCTCCGGAGGCTGGAGGCCCGGGATGGGGGCGCCGGCGCGGCTGGGTCCCGGAGACCCCGTTACTGCCGGCGGGCGGCGCTGCTTGCTTGGCCTCCGGGCCTTTGCGTGGCGTGTGCCGGCAGGGGGAGCGGGGGAGCTGGGAGCTGGGGGCGGGGGGCCGGGGGAGCTGGGGAGCTAGGAGCGGGGGGCCGGGGCAGCGGGGGAGCTGGGAGCGGGGGGGCCGGGGGCGCGGGGGGCGGGCCAGGGCAGCGGGGGGCTCGGTGGTGTCTCTTCCTGGGAGGGCGCTGATCCCCCTGCGAGAACTGCCCTCTCCGCACCCTGTCTGACCCTGATAACCTCCCACAGGCCCATCTCCAAACACCATCATGTTAGGGGTTAGGGCTTCACCGTAAGGATTGGGGGGTACACAAACGTTCAGTCCCTAACAGGGGTGAAAGGTTATGAGGTCTGCGTCTTACTTTCGAGCAGTTGGAAATGTGTATACCTTTAGAGACAGCATGCTGCAGCAAATGTGGGATGTGTTAACAGCTGTTGGACCTGGGGGATGGTATGTGGGTGGGTACTGAATTGTTCTTTCAACTTTTCTGTATGGTGTTATTTATTTATTTAAAGATTGGCTCCTCAGCCAACATCTGTTGCCAGTCATCGTCTTTTTTTTCTTCTTCTGCCCCCCAAAGCCCCCCAGTACATAGTTGCACCTTCTAGCTGTAGGTCCTTCTGGCTCTGCTATGTGGGACGCCTCCTCACCATGGCCTGATGAGTGGTGCCGGGCTCACATCCAGGAGCCGAACCAGAGAAACCCTGGGCCACTGGAGTGGAGCACACAAATTCAACCACCCGGCCCCTCTGTATGTTTTTAATAAAAAGTTGTGGGTGAGGAGCAGATCCTTTGAAATTACACTATTTGTGTTCAAATCTGAGGTTCATAACTGTGTGCGCTTGGTTAAATTTCTTAACCTTTCTGAACCTGTTTCTACATCCTAAAAATGGGAATAATATGGTCGCTATGAAAATGAAGTCAGTGTTGAGCACCTGGCACATCGTTTGCTTGCTCCGAAGTTCTCCTTCAATACCAGAGCCACCGTTACGTCATTTCTCCTTTGTGGCTCCCTTGGCTTCATTTACCACCACACTTGTGCCCACGGAGGTGTGTTCCCTTCCAGTTTACATTTGGGGAAACAGAAATGTTCTGAAATATGACTCACCTTCCAAGAGTCCTGGCATCTCTGCTGTTGTGTCTGCTCCAGTCGCAATCCCGTGGGCCTCCATTTGTTTGTAAATAACATAAGACTCCTGCCTACTTCAAGGGTCAAAGGAGACAACCCACGCATCAACGCTCTCTAGGCAGTCAGCTCTCCTGCTTGGGAAGTCTGGGTCCTCCAAACCCAGACCCGAGAAACCAACTGTGAACCTTGCTTGTTCATTTTGCCCAAGGATACTTTCAGGTAGAATTTACAAACTTCTGGAGAGGCTGATACTGGAACTGTAAAAATACTTGATTTGTGCATCCAAAGATACTATCTGCAGAGTGAAAACGCAACCCATGGAATGGAGAAAATATTTGCAAATCATATATCTAATAAGGGGTTAATATCCCAAATCTATAAAGAAGTTCCACAAGACGATAACAAGAAAACAAACAACCCAAATTTAAAAATGTATGAAGGACTTGAATAGACATTTCTCCAAAGAAGATGTTACAAGTGGACAACAAGCACATGAAGAGATGCTCCACATCACTAGTCATTATGGAAATGCAAATCAAAACCACAATGAGATACCACATCACACACATTAGGATGGCTATTATAAAAACAAACAAATAACCCAGAAAAGAACAAGCGTTGGTGAGGATGTGGAGAAATTGGAACCTCGTGCACTGCTGATGGGGATGGAAAATGGTGCAGCCACCATGGAAGGGAGTACGGAGGTTCCTCAAAAAATTAAAAATAGAATTACCATATGATGTGGCAATTCCACTTCTGGATAGATATCCAAAGGAACTGAAAGTAGGGTCTTGAAGAGGTATTTGCACACCCGTGTTCATAGCATTATTCACAGTAGCCAAAAGGTGGGAGCAACCCAACTGTCCACAGACAAGTGAGCGGATGAACAACATGGGGTCTATGAACACAGCTGTCCACAGACAGATGAGCGGATGAACAACACGGGGTATTAAGTGAAACTAGCCAGTCACAAAAGGACAAATACTGTATGATTCCACTTATATGAGATACCCAGAATCGTCAAATTCATAGAGACAGAAAGCAGATTAGAGGTTACCAGGGGGTGAGGGGAGGAGTCAGTGTTTAATGAGTACAGAATTTCTGTTTGGGATCATGAAAAAGTTCTGAAGATGGCTAGTGGTGGTGGTGGCACAACATTGTGATGTACCTAATGCCACTGAATTGTACACTTAGTGGTAAATTTTATATTATGTATATTTTACCACAATTAAAAAAAATTACATGTGATCCTATAAAATAGTTTACCCAAAGAAACCCCCAAACCTTTCGACCACTTTCCCTTGCAGTGACTTCCTACTGTATTTGCTGTCCCTGTGCAGCAAAAACTGTAAGCTGCCTGTTCTCACGGCTCTGCTTTCTCTACCCTTCGCTCCTAAGCCCACTCTGATCCCGATTTGCCCCTGCCATTCCATGGAAGCCACTCTCGTCAAGGTCAGAAGTGACCTTCACATAGCTGTACCCCATGGTCAACCCTAAGTGTCATCGACACAGTTGGTCCCTCCTTCTGAAGGCACTGCCATCATGGGGCTTCCAGGACACCAGCTTGCTGGCTTGCCTCTGGCCTCACTGGTTGTTCCTTCTGTCTCCGTTGCTGATTCCTCTTCTTGTCCATGAGCTTTTCACTGGGGAGGGCCCCTCTACCCTCACTCCTTTGGTGATCCATCCCATCTCATGGTTTTAAATAGCCCATCTACATGCCGACAGCTCTCACATTATCTCCAGTCCAGGCCTTTCTCCTGAATCTCAGATCCATATATCCATCACCACTTAGAAGTCCAATGCGTATTTATCTCAGACTTAACATGTCCGAAACTGAGCTCCCGCTCTTCCCATAGACTGGTGCCATCCATGGCTATTGCACCTCGCACTGACCCACTGTTCACCAAATGTGCCTCCCTGTGCTTCTGAGCCCCCAGCTAGGCCACATTTCCCTCTTGCAGTTGGGTGTGGCTATGTGAATGGGCAGAAGCAATGTCACTCCTTCCAGACTTGGCCCACAGAAAACTACCACTTGATCCTTCACCCACTCAGGGCAGTTGTGGAAAACACGGGTTAAAGATGGCGCAGCCTCCGCCAGCTGAGCCCCTCACGACTGGCAGAGCAGAACCCCCAGCCCAGCTTGTGCCAGCGGGACTGGATGTGAACGAGCAATAAACTTGTTAGGTCAAGCCTCTGAGAGTTGAGAGTGGATCTTTCTAGCAGTTGGCGTACATAACTGCTCTGTGCTGTCTTAGATTCTGGATTTGTCTATTAGGCATCCAGTCATCACAGAGCCAATTATATTAACTCTATTTTCTTATTTTCTGTATTCCTGATGCCCTGGCATTTGTGGCTCTCCTGACTGGGGAGACATTGCCCCTCCCAGAGCCAGCCAATTCTTAGAGATAGCAAAGGGCTCCCTACTCTCCAGTATGCCTTTCATATGCAAATAACCAATCAAGAGCCCACACCTTAGCCACCTCCTTATCAAACACACACCAAGCCAACACCTCCCTGCCCTGATCAACCCACAGCAGGGACCAGACAACTGGGGACAGCCTCATGCCCCAAGGCCCAAAGGAATTATTCAAACTAGCCAATCCTAAACTGTTTGCCCTGCCCTACCTGGCCTCCCCCTCAGGAACCCCAGGAAAGACTCTGCTTGGCTTTCCTCTTACTCCTTCTACCTCCTGGCCAAAACCCGGCGCTCCTCCTGTGGCCCTGTATGGCCTGGCATGCACCCTCCTCTTGGGAAATCTACATAATAAAAATCTTTCAATGGCATTGGCCTCTCTGTGTCTTCACTCAGTCACTTCCATAAATTAAAATTCCACAAATGAGACAGTCAGCTTAACTAACACAGTGGCTACACCATCCTTCCAAAAACCTTGGAATTGCTGTGAACTCTCTTGCTGTTACACTTCCTATCTAGTCCATCGGCAAATCCTCTTGGCTCTGTCTTCAAAACACATGCAGACGAGGACTGCTGCTCACTTCTCTGCTGTGCCCATTGCCTCTCTCTGGGTTTGCCGTGGCCTCCTCACTGGCCTGTGCGCACTTGCCCCTTTCAATCTATTCCCCATCCAGCAAGATCCCGTAAAACCAAAATCAGATCATGTCCCTCCTCTGCTCACATCCTCCAATGACTCATGTCTCTCTGAGTAAAAGCCAAAGTCCTCATCATGACCAACAAGGGTCTGACTTTCCTACATACCCCCAATGCTGTCATCAACTACTACTACTCGCCTCCTTGCTGTTCCTTTAGCACAGCTGGCTCACTCCCTCAGGACTTCTGCATGGGCTGTCCCCTCTGCCTAGAATGCTCATCCCCACACATCTGCTTGGCTCACTCCCCCACCTCCAGGTCTTTGCTCAAATGTCACCTGCTTAATGAGGCCCAGCCTGATCATCTTTTTACCAATTGCAACTGGCACCCTGCCCCAGTCTGGCACTCCTCATCTCCCTGGCTCTGCTTCTTTTCCTGTAATGCTTATCACTTAACATGACATCTAACATTATATGAATTCTTTATTATGTCTATTGTTATGATCCCCATACCAGCACCCACCCTACCCAGCCCTGCCGGCAAGAACACAGGCCATTCTCGGGATCTGTTGTGCAAGGATGCATCCCGGGAACACAGAACAGCAATGAGCACACAGTAAGTGCTCAGAGCTATCTGCTGAATGAATGAAAGCCCTGATAAAGAGAAGCACTGACGTGTGAGGGGACACGGCTGTTCTTTCTCCTTATTTTCCAAGGCCTTGAAGTTCTAGAAAGGGTGAAAGTTTCTACTGGCTCTGTCCACACACAAGCCAAGTGTAGCAGGCTGGCATTGCTATTTTGATGTAACACTACAGATGTCACGTAGGAACATTAAGGCTAAAAGTGTTGCTGGAAGCCTTCCTCTCATCTCGCTAGGGAAGGCTCACTTCATCACTCAAACTCTCCTGCATACTGAAGTCACCTGGGAACTTGAAGGCACAGGGAGGTTGTGATAGAACTGGTCTGGGGTGCTCAGACAGAAGAGCTTTAAATAACCCCCCAGGTGATTTGAATGTACAACCAAGTGTGAGAGGCACCGCTCCAAGTCAGTGCCAGCTGGAGAAGGTACATGGGTGCACGGGGCCTCAACTGAACAGTTCTGGAGAGGAATGATGACCAAACGTAGGGAATGATGAGGCCAGCTGAAAAACCAGAAGGAAAAAAGTGACAAAATAACCTTGAATTTTAGCATATGCTTCCCTACAAAGGAAAAACCTTACATGTTTTTCCTGCTATGTACAAATAGGGAATTTCAGTCCTTAGATGTTTTGGAAGAAAAATCTGGAGGGAAAAGCTGCTCAATTGGAATCCAATTTTCAGGCACTTTTTTCTGTGTCAGAGCCAGCCTGCCTGTGTCATTACTGAGCCATTTTAATGCTTTCCTTGGTGCAGTTCACATCAATGGAGACAGCACTGATATTTATAATTTCCCCTTTGTCCTGTCTTGCAGTGGGTTTCACACTTAACATAATCTACACATTTTCTACCATTTCTATGGATGGCTTAAAAGCAAGCTAATGGTAAAAACTGGGGATCTAAGAATTGAGATATGAAAGGGGGGTTTGCTAGCTGTGGGGACCAGAAAATGCCAATTTCCATTCTATCCCAGACTGTTAGTTCCTGCAGGGCCGGGAGCATGGCTTGTTTCTGCATTACTCCCAACACCTAGTATGGCACACTACACATAGTAAATATTTTGTAGTATTGTCAAGCAAGAATAACATTCTGTAGGTGTGGAGGATTTTTCCAGTTAATAAAATGCTTTCAAGCGGAACCCCGTTGAATCCTCAACAACTCTCTGCCCAAGTAGAGGTCGTTCTCTCCACTTTCCAGGTGAGGAAATGGGCTCAGAGAGTTTGGCTGATGCACAGAAGTCATGTTAGGACTTACAGGTGGATCTGGGAGCGAGAACCCAGGCATCCACAGCTCCTTCCCCTCCACAGAACCACCAGTAAATGGTGTCTTCAGTCATAAAAATCCAGCAGTGTGAACGGTCTATTCCTTTGAGATGTGACTGACACCACATCTCGGGAGAACAGAGTTTAGTATCACTGTTCAAATGACGTGAGATCAGATGATAGTTTATACACGGGGCCACTTTGCCCTGTCGTTGATACAAGTTCCCTTAGCATTTCAACTTGCTTAAAATTTCAACCTTTTCAACACTAAAAATATTTCCTCAAAAATTCAAATGGTGTTTCCAGCCCTGTTCCTTGGTGCTGCCTAGGGAGGTGGCATCTGAACTTAGCACTGTAACAAGAGTGCAGGGTGTTCTGGCACACTAGTCAGAGCGGTTGTCAAAAATCAAAATCAAGCGTACCAGGCTGGGTTACGGCCCTTGGCCACAAGGTGCAGAGAAACCAAGGGCCAGAACTTGCCACTGACGTCGCCTTCAGGATGTTGCTGGTGCAGCTGCTCCAGAGCCGAGTCGCTGTGGGGTTCGGGCATTTCCTCCAAGGACCAGTCTCTGTCCGCATCACCTGTGCCGGCACCAGACCACCAAGCAGGCAGTGAACCTATAGCTCCGTTTGCATTTTTTCTGTGTTAAAAAAAGGTATAAATACTGCACACATGCAAAAATATGCTTCCACGTCTGAATACAGAAATTAACAAAATGGAGCTCAAGTATAAGTGTTGAGTGGCTGACAACATCTGGAACAAGGAGGGAGCAAGGACATGGCACTGAATCAGGCCTCGCCCGTTCACAGCCAACAGGGGTCTCAGGGTCTCAGGCGGCCCGGAAACCGCCATAGACACAAGGCCAGAGAGAGGGCTGGTTTCTTCCAATAGAATGGTTTGATTTAGAAATAGGACAAACTCACTGCTTAAATACCTTTATTATTTTTTAAAAATTATTTGGACATTGATAGCTCTGCAAAATACTTCTCCCATCTCGAACCCTCAAACCCTTACCACATGTCCTCCCTAAAGAAACAATATATTCATACTTTGCACCCATTCAAATCTAATTTTTAAAAACAGGTAAGATTCAAAATCAAATATTACTTTCCTTTCCCAGAACTCGTTAGTAATTTTAAACCACAATGCAACATACTTAATGGCATTTCTTTTCAAAAATTAACTTATCAGACTATTTTATGAGGGAAAAAAATCAATTCAAGGCCTTATAGAGAATATAAATTCCCTGTTTCTGAAAGCAAAAGACATTGAGAAGCCCCTTTGCTCCCCTGGAGTTTGTGATTTCCACGTTACCGACAGAACCAGCACACAGATGGACTCTCTACTTCAGATGAGGCATTGCCTAGTTACTTTTGGACTGCAGCTGAAACGCTGTAAAGTTTAAAAGGATGGGTGGGTGGGAAGGGAAAATTCCAGCACAGAAGAGAGACGAGCCTGGGACTGCAGCATGGAAGCTTTGTGAGCAGTGGAGTAAGGAGAGCCCGATCCCTAGGGCCCCTCCTCATGGCAGGTTTGTTTGGGCTGGAGGAAGACAGCAGACGATCTGCAATCTGCACTCATTTCTTAATGATGAGTACAAGTGTCGACCAAAAATATTGCACATAGTACCAGAGGCATGTAAACCCCTGAGAAGGTTCAGGAAAGGATAACCACAGGTGGGATGATCCCCAAAGTTCCTTTGGGAACTAAGAGAAAGCAATGGAGTCGATGTTGATCGTTTGGGAGTTACTAAGAGGTGCAGAAATGATCCCTTCCCTATCCTCAATGGGCAGATTTTTACACGAACATCTTCATCACAAGATGTGTCCAAAAGATCCAGTAAAGGTACCACTTCCTCATCTCCCCCCATACAACCGGTGCACTTCATTACCTAGCTAAAAAAGGAAGGAGGAAATCCCACAAGAGAACCTGGCCCATCTGGCTAGCTGAACACCGGCAACATTTGCAAATGTCCTTCCCTGCCCACTGGACTGACCAACCGACCTCTCAGAGCCACACAAGGACCCGACAAGCTCCTGTGGGTGACTTCACCCCTCAGCGCTCTGAGTGGGGCCCGCATCCTTCAGGGAATTTGCAAAACGCGGATATTTACGAGCAGGCGTGAGAGGAGGACTGAGGTGAAATGAAACGGCATGTGCTGCCTAGAGAGAGCCGGCACGGTGCCACTGAATCCTCTACTCTTAGGTGACGCCCATCAGCTAAAGGGAAGCTCTGGCAAGTGTCATCTCATTACTGTGCGATCAGCTGGGTTTGACCAGAGCCAGCCATTCTGTTGCCTTTCAGAGTTTTAGAATCAAGAAAACATTTCTGCCTCGTCTCAGAATGGAATCATTCCCACTGCAGTCACTAGGGCAACTTCTTAGGGTTCCAGGGCCTTGACCTGACTAGAAGGGTCTAACTAGAGGCTGCACCTCTGCACAAAGCCTCCTGACTACACATCCTGGCTGTCCCAACGCCCACTGACTACTTCCCTAAATCTTTCTCCTTTAAGCCGTCCCCTAACACTCGATCTCAGTAACACACAGTACATGCCATTAAAAGGAAAGTCACTTTTTAAGAATAAAAGATATCCCCACCATCATCTAGACCAGAGTTTTGTTTTCTTACAAGCCCATGGATTGGCAACCTTCAGCTTGTTTTGCTCCTGTGGGTTACAACGCTGTCTTGTTGTTAAAGCTTTCCCTCTTGTATCTGAGTAAATCTCGTAAACCACCAGAAAATGCCACGCGCCCCCCCCCCGAAAACCCTGCCCATATCTGTGGGCTACAACCGATGCCAACCTATTAAGCTTTTTAAACATTTTTAAAAAAACAAAAACAAAACAAAAAACCACACACACACACTTTGGCACGTGAGCCTTGCGTGATCTGAGCGTGTTCATGTTCCCACCGCTCCCCGTCCCAACATTTCCGAGTCGCCATCTCAGGAGAGCGGCCCCTTCTGCCTGATGGAAAAGGTCACCGTGAAGCACTGCTGTTTTGAGTAGCAAAAGGAGGAGGTACAAATGCTAAACTGGCCCCAAAAACAGTTCTCACGTTTAGCACTATAATTTACGCAATGCTGCAAAACTTTTGTACCAGGATGACGAGTTTCAAACTGCTGGTTGATTAAATATACATTTACATATAGATATAGATATAAAAATTACTAAGTCAACATTTGCTGTTTTCAATGTGAAAACGATAAAATGTAATTCTGAATAACTGCATTTGCCATAGGGTCCTTGTTAAAGGAACCATAAAAATAATTTTGTAATAAAAAAACTCTTTTTTTTTTTTTTTAAAGTTTAGTATTGCCCTCAAGTTCAAAAGTTTGGAGCAAACGTGCTGAGTAAGCATGACTGGAATCTGTTCCTGCCAGGGATCTGGAAGCCTTAAATTTAAGGATCCCTGACGGCAGGCCCAGGGAACCTGCCAGCCGCTGACTAGCTTGGCGTGAACATCACAGGGCTAGGCAGCGCCAGCTGACCCTGTGAAGGAATTAGCCTCCGCCTCACGTCTCATTGGCAGGTGCCGCTGCAGCCCGCCAATCCCTGCACAGAGCTCTGCGGGGCACACACGTGCTGGGGCTCTGCCTTCTCTTGAGCTACCAGACTAAGCAGCTGGGGAAGCGAGGGGGCCTGGGGCCTGAGTGGGGACCACTGAGCACCAAGGCTGAGGGTGACCGAGGCTCTGACCTTCTACTCGGCTGGAGGAAGGAAGGGGCATTTCAGTGACGCAAGTTAGCTGTGCAGGACGGAAAAGTGCATTTAAGGTAGCTGAAAAACAGATGAAGCCCGAACTGCCACAGAGAGGGAGGGAGAGCAGAGGCCGCCCCCTTCCCCCGCCCTGCTGGGCGGCCATGCTCCTGGGATTCTGTAGGTTGACATTCATGCTTCTGATGCGAGTCTGCTCATGGAGAAACAGGAACACACGTCCTCCGTTCCGGCAGGTACACAATTTTCTTGGCAAAGTTCTTTTTTGCCAAGTTCAGTTTTATTTGGCTGCTTCTGAACCGCTGTCACCGGAACTCATAGATGGGTGCGCTGTACTCGGGAACATGCGTTAGGTTGAGAGACTGATACCTGCAATGCGGGAGACAGACGGGAGGCAGTCGCCTAAGCAGCCTGGACCCAACGAGGGTGTCAGAAAACTCCCCCCCGCCTCCACCGGCGCTCCCGACACACCACACTCTTAGAGTGGAATGCAAATCCATCTCAGGCTGCCTCAGGTGAACTGAGTTTGGGTTTATTTCTCTTTCTTTGGTTATTCCTCCTGAACTACACAGCAGATGAGCTGCTTTCAGGCCTCTGCTCTCTCCACGAAGCAATCACAGGGCGTCTTCTAGAGCAGAGGCTGCGCAAGCTCTGGAGCAGGACGCAGCTTCCTAAAGCCCTGCCCACCCCGCCCTTCGTCTGCCCACCGTCCAGCATCACAGCTCCTTCTGCAATGTCAGGTTGTGAGAGCCTCAGAGCCCCATGGCCAACACAGCCGGATCCTAATTCTCCCAGCATAACCTGCAAAGCACTATGCCATGTGACAGAAGCCAGACACAAAGGCCTATAGTGTACGACTCCCCTTACACAACATATCCAGAACAGGCAAATCCACACACGGAGAAAGTAGACCTGTGGATGCCTAGGGCTGAGAGGGCATGGGGAGGTGGGGGTGACAGGGTTCCTTTTTGGGGCGATGAAAATGTTCTACAATCGATTGTGGGGATGGCTGCAAAACTCTGTGAATCGACTAAAGCTCACTGACTTGTACACTTTAAATCAGTGACCTTTATGGTATGTGAATTATATCTCAATAAAGTTGTTATTTAAAAAAGGATATGAAAAGTTTAAAAACTCATCTGAGAACAGAACAGCTACTGAAACCTAACAAGTGGCTCTCAAGGAGCCGAGACCACATGGAGGCCCAGGGCATTTGCTTGTGGGTGTCATTTTGCGGCCACTGAACAAGGAATTTGAGCCAGCCCAGAGTAGCATCATTCACAAGTCACCAAAGTGTGAAAATTTGAAAGAAAATCAAGTGTTTCTGCGTTCAGAGAGGAAATCAGGTGTTTTATGATATGGTTTGCGCTTCAGGTAAAGCAAGGTGATCACACAAGCAGCGAGGGGGCAGGAGAATGCCAGAAGGTGACAACAGCTAGCACCTGAGGTGGCACACAGTCCTCCACCTCTGGTGAGACAAAGGGGACAACTGTCAGCTCCCATGAGCCCCTAGGCCAGCAGACTGAAATCAAGTACATGTGGGACCAGCGTCTGAGGAATATGACCCCAAAATTAAAAAGGCTGCTGACAGCAACATTCACTGCCACAGATCTTACATTTTAGTTACTGAATAAATTTGGGAGAAATAAATACAAAACCAGCAAGACTGAGATAAACATCATTGACAGTCTAGCACTGCTTGAAAGCACGTGGCAGTGAGTTCCCTTATCTGGTACTCCATTTTCACCCTGTTTACTCTGCTCTGTGGCTAGGGATGAGTCCCTAGCAGGAAGAACCGAGATCATTTAAAGAAGTCCTCTCCAAATAGAGCAGGAAATCTACGCAGAGACAGGTGGGGAGATTTTCTTTTGGATTTGGTGAGGGAGGGAGAGCCGGGCCAGCCAGCCTCGGCGGCGGCCTCGGGGTCCATACCATTCTGAGCTCCTGTGGTAATAGTAGCCCTCTATGGAGGCTGCCGACCTCTGGAAGCAGATGTAGTAGAACCCGGCAAAGGAAGCACCACTGATGTCTTTGATCGTGTGGTCCGGGACCAGGAACTGCTCCTGCACACAGATGGAGGGGGTCAGTAACAGACGCCTGCCCCAACCACCTCTGGGGCCTCCTAGTTAAGCTTCAGGTGGTTCTAAGGTTCCACTACCACATGGTCCAGCCAGCACTTGCTGGGAGATGGTGAGCCTCTGTGTTTCAACCCGACTTGTGAGTAGCATTCATGTGCCACTCGAGTAGTCTACATACTAACGCAGCAAACTGTGTCTTGAGCTCCTAGGATCAGCAACTGAAAGTACTGTGATCCAAACAGCTCACAGATGAATCAACACCTGCATACCTTTCAGAGCCCACAGTCAGAATGGCCCAGGAAGAACAAGTTTCTGCTCCACTCCTGAAACTGTCACTAGGTTCCTGATCACCTCTAAAACAGTAGGCCACTTCTGTTGGCCTGTGGATTATCCTGAGGGTGGATCAATCATCAGTAGCCCCCGTAATACCCCTCAAAATGCTCTCTACCTCAACAGCGGCAATCTGAATGGTACTAGTCTTTTTTTTTTTTTTAAAGACAGGCACCTGAGCTGACAACTGCTGCCAATCTTTTTTTTCCTGCTTTTTCTCCCCAAATCCCCCCCCAGTACATAGTTGTATATTTTAGTTGTGGGTCCTTCTAGTTGTGGCATGTGGGACGCTGCCTCAACATGGCCCGACGAGCGGTGCCATGTCTGCGCCCAGGATCTGAGCCAGTGACACCCTGGGCCGCCGAAGTGGAATGCACGAACTTAACCACTGAGCCACAGGGCCTGCCCCAGAACGGTACTATTCTTGATCGGGCACCTTATGAGAGGCAAGTTTGTTATCTCCAGCTACAGCCAAGAGTTGTAAAGGCCACATCCTCATACCTACTCTTCCTGAGGACATGAAGGCAGAGGCCCCAGGGCCCTAGGTCTACTAAAAGCCCAAAGGGGTGTCACCTGAGAAATTCTTAGGAGACAAAACCACTCCATCGCTCTTTGATTTTAAGATGCTCTCCCTTCCCTTCCTCAACCTGTGAAGCTGTAATTTCTAAAATGAGAACCTTACGAGATACTTCCTTTAATAGGTTTATTTAGTTGGCATATCTCCCACTAGATGGTCAGCTCGTGAGGCCAGGATTCAGCATTAACTCTCCACACCTAGCAACTGTCTACTTAAAGAGTGATGATGCCCGCCCCCTAAAATTATTAGCTAACCAAAGTAAAGATTGGGAATGACTACCCTAAACGATTCGTCTGTATGAAATCTGGCAAGACTCCAAGATAAACAAGCTTTTTCCCACAGACCGGGGACTACTGCTTGGAAGCGGGTGTGTGTTCAGAGCGATTTAGCAAACTTGCTTCACGATTTGCTGTCTCGTGGCTGTAACACATAACCATCTTGTTATCAAAGCAGGAGGCATAAATGACTCCTCAGCCTGAAGCCAATCCATCCAGATGGAGTGGAAAACCCAAATTCCATTCCTGCTCCCTCATTTCCTGAGCTGTCGGGAACCAGAGGAGCTGAGACTGAGCCCAAGGGCAAGGACGTGGTGGAGGGAACAGTCACTTAAATGGCGTCTCAGCCCCTGGCTGAGAATAGGGGATAAAGGATGATTGAATTCAGAGAGTTTGGCTCCACCCTGAATCCAGAGAACACTTGGGATGGTTCAACCTGGAGGGTCAAAGGGCTTCTTGGGTGGGAGAAAGGAAAGGGAGAAGACACAAACAACAGTGTCGAGGGGGAGCAACCCCCAGGCATGAATTCATCTGCAAACCATCAAACAGGTTAACCAAAGAGAAACCATCCGGGATGCCAGCAGTTAACCCGTGAGCCCTGGAGCTGTGTCTGCTTTTTATGAGTAAGTAAAGACTCTGCCATGAAAATAACCTGTAACAAGCACTGGACACGGGAAGCGGATTCAGGGTGGGGGCGCTGGCATACACTACAGGAGCTGGCGCAGTCAGAAGACGACCTCGGAGCAAGATCTTACCTTCCACCTCATAAAGACATAATCCCCATTCTTCAGCTCTTCGTAATCAAAATCATCTGAATTAAATGATTTTGCATACTGATAAAAAGCCAGAAACTTGCCCTGAAAGCAAAAAAATAAAGTATAAGAATTGATCAACAGAGGGAGAGGCTGGGGTCAGGACACCCTTCCGTGCGCAGGTCAATCGCCTTTTCAAAGGCGCGACAGCTGGTGGACGCGGCACCGGCAAGAGCAGTGAAGGCCAGGATGGAGACGGAGAACTTCGGTCACCCCAGTGAACTCAGACCTGGGCTCCGGCGGAGGCCCCACTGGGCTGCGCCTGCCTAAGGCCCAAGGAGAAGGCTGCAGGATAGAAACGGGGCTTTTACTCAGAACACCCTACCACAAATAGACAAAGCCAAGAAATGAGCGAGAAGATCTCTGTAAGTAAATCAACAGTAGCAAAGAGTCACGCAGAACGGCTCAGAAGCAGCCTGTGGAGCCTCAGGGGAGAGTGGGTTTAGTCAAGTGGGGTCCTCTGACATAATACGGTTTGGGGCCAGCTAGTTAAGTAGAAACTGGAAATGGGTAATATATGGTTAAGATA
This sequence comes from Equus asinus, assembly GCF_041296235.1. Taxonomy (NCBI): domain Eukaryota; kingdom Metazoa; phylum Chordata; class Mammalia; order Perissodactyla; family Equidae; genus Equus; species Equus asinus. Next base: position 2,419,760 of record NC_091802.1, on the reverse strand, counting down.
AAAAAAAAAAAGGAGACCAGAAATAGGTTACAAAACTATATTTTATGATCCCATTTTTGTACCCCCTAAAAATAATATATATCCAAAAGAGATTCAGGAAAAGGTTAACACCTGTGTTAGCATCAGGTGTTTTCATTAAAGATAATTTTTTTTCCTTTTGCTTTTTGGTTTTTCCAAATATTTTAAAATAAGCATGTATTAATTTTATAAGAAAACATCTTAAATAAAAAGATACAAAGATATTAAGTCATAGAATTTGACACATAGCTATTTTTATTCTAAGTAGATAAAACAGATGGAATCTTGACTTTATAGTACCACTCTAATACCAACTTTAAATACCATGCAGGAAAATTTGAGGGTGAAACACAGCATCTCTGATTCCAGTTTACAATGGAAAATGATGCCATCAGTCAAGTTTATTAGACACTGTACATTCCTGACAAACTAAGGCACAATACAGAGCTCCGAGTCCCCTGTGGGGATCTGGGAATCCTAGTAGGTGGGGAAAGTTGTGGAAAGCAGGGAGGACCGCATAGGAAGCCAGAGGTGCGGGGTGAGGAACAGCTGCGCGCCCAGCTCCCTCCTCCCACTTCGCTCAGCGTGCCGTGCTGGCACCAAGGCTGGCCTCCTAGCCCCTCTTTCACTCCCAATATTTCAATCCAGTCTAACAAAGCCTGGAATCCCAGGTGTCTTTCAGGGTTCTAAAGGAAGTCAATGAGAAAATTAAGAGTGCTTTCCTAGTACTTAATTTGCAGCCAAGCTAACCTAAAACAGGGTTTTCACCGGGCCTCAAAGACCTTGGTTTTTGCAGGACCAGTCTGAAATGGAAAACAGGGTTGAATGGGAGACAGGCTGTGGTTCACTACGAGGAAGATTTTTCTCTTTAGGGCTGACCAGGAGAAGAAGGGGCCATCTCAGGAGGTGGCGCCGCGCAGGCAGAGATGGCATCAGGCAGGGTGGGACCAGACGGCACCAAGGAGCCCTCCAACTGTTTTCTGACACTGGCACCATCATGCACCACTCGGCTGTGCTAACCGTCTAGATACTAGGATCTTTTTTTGTTTTAAGATTTTTTTTTCCTTTTCCTCCCCCAAAGCCCCTTGGTACATAGTTGTGCATTCTTAGTTGTGGGTCCCTCCAGTTGTGGCATGTGGGATGCCGCCTCAGCATGGCTTGATGAGCGGTGCTATGTCTGCGTCCAGGATCCAAACCGATGAAACCCTGGGCTGCCAAAGCAGAGCATGTGAAGTTAACCACTCGGCCACGGGGCCGGCCACTGGATACTAGGATCTTGTTCGTTCTCTCATGTTATAGAGACACAAATGACTGTCTAACTCTTAATGTCTATTTGCTGTAACAGTCAAAACATGTAGCTTTCAAAAAATGCTTTAAAAAGCTCAAGTTTAAATTCAATTGAAACAGTATTTGATAGATGCTCCTTTCCTAACTCAAGTAAAAAACATTAATAAACAAAGCAGCTGAGGCCAGCCCCATGGCATTGTGGTTAAGTTCAGCACATTCTGCTTCAGCAGCCTGGGTTCCTGGGTTTGGATCCCAGGTATGGACCTACACCACTTGTTGGCCCTGCTGTGGTGGCAACCCACAGATAAAGTGGAAGAAGACTGGCACAGATGTTAGCTCAGGGCTAATCTTCCTCAAGCAAAAAAAAAAGAAGATTGGCAACAGATGTTAGCTCAGGGCTAATCTTCCTCAGGAGAGGGGGAAAAAAAAAGCAAAGCAGCTAATCTACAGTGACATTAACTCAGACAAGAGTCTGCAGTAGGAATTCTCCCCAAGGACTACTCTGTCAGAATCAGGATAGACCCGTGCCAATGTGAGTGCGAGTGGGAGGAAGGAGGAGTTCCACAATCTTCATTACTAACACAATCATTTCCGGTTGGTTTAGAAGGTGAGCACATTGAACTTCCTTGGTGTTAAAAATTCACAATCAGCCTGGTTAACTAAGCCAAAAGGCTATTATGATAGGCTGAGAAATGGATTTTTGAGACACAAGACTTGAATGAGAACGGATGAAAAGACTTGAGGACAGTAACTCTCAGTAGTCCTGATGTGTTCGTTAGTGGTGATTGAGAACACGCTCCACACTTGACAGTTAAAAGGGGAGGGGCTAGACTTTTCAGTGGCACCCTGACAGTACTTAAGTTAAGAGTGTGTCTCCTCTACCAGGAGCTCGGATGAGAAGAAGCCTCCTGTGGCAGTGCCCACAGGGACAAGCTGACGGGAGGGGCGGGTTCCCAGGGACTGGCCTCTCACCAACCCTAAAGTGAGAGGCCATTACTATATGTTTCCCAGGGTCTCCCTAGGCACAGGTGATTAGAAGGGGACAGTGCACAGGAGATGGACAAATGGTTAGAAAGGAAGGGGATAGTGATTAAGATCCTGAGAGCTAAGTTCCTCAGCTCCCAGCAGCCCCTGCGGGGCCCAGAGCAGATGAAAGACTTTACTCACCCAGTGTTTCCGATCAACGTCTTCATCCGCATCCCACTTTCGAGTTAAGAAAGGGTGTTTTTTGCTGATTATTTCTCCTTCAAAGAAGGTCGTAAGGGTTGGATACTCCTATAGTAAAAACCCAAATATCAAAACAAGATGTTGAATAGGAGTTTAACCTTTCACAAGTGAAGTACCAGCCTTGCTTTAACTTCTTCCCAACACTCTGACGAACACAACCACACTAAGAAACAGCCCAGACCACAGTGCAGTCTAGGGGCGTGCCGAGGGCTGTGGAGGGGCCCACAGGGGGCTCTTGGGCTTCAGGGACTTTGCCAGAAGCAGAGGGCCCTTCTGTGACTTCACTTGTTGTGTGTTGATCTCTAGAAAAGAATTTGGACAATTCCTACAAGTAAATTCTGAATATCCTAGCACACAAAGCAGACGATAACTTAGTAGGTTTTACTTTCTAAGAAAAATACCCCAAGAGTCTCTAAAATCACAGTGTCAGAGCTAAGTCTCCCGCAAGCCGTAACCTGGCCCAGTGCTTCTCCAACTGGCTCAGGGGTTTGTCCCTTTTACACCATGAGGGGCATTAGCTGGTGTGCCCCTTTAAAAACCATGTGTCCTTGAGGCTCCTGTCTGGGCTGTGCGCCAACACTCACAATGATAACAGTCCTGGGCTTGGCCAACCCAGCTGCTTTCTCGTGGGAGAGTTAGCACCAAGACCCTCACGGTCTGAGGGAACATGGAGGCCCTCCAGGGGGGCTCTGGTCCTCGGAATGCAGGTCATTCAGGGATGATCCCCCTTGGCAAGCACACGGCCTTTGTTCCTCTGCCCACTTAAGCCAGCTTCTCTCAGGGGGCAGTAGTGGGTGCACACCGCTGTCCAGCCGGCCACCACTGCACCTTCCCTGTAAGTAACTCCCAATAAAGCCACACGTCTCGTTCGCTGTCTCCGGGTCTTTTCTCTGGAGTCTCAGCAACCGATCCCGCACTGCTCACCCAGATGGGTGTGTGGTAGAACATTTGGTGAGCCAGCCAGAAGCCAGAAAAAAATCGCCTCATCGCCAAGACTATGAGGGATGGGAAGGGGAAATCGGCAGGGTAATCCCGGGTTGGCTAGTGTCCTCCCTGTGGGGGCCAGTCACCACCACCCTTGATGGATGGGGCCCACTGTGTGAGTACGGGGTGGCCCGGAAACGCCAAAGGGCCTAGGGGCAAGTCCTGGGCATGAGAGAAGCCCAGGCCATTGCTACAGCTGTGGAGTAGCCCCTCTCCACTGCAGGAGGCTTGCAATGAAGGCAGGGAAGTTCTGGGCAGGATAAATGACGAGAGAAAGAAATCAGAAGCCCGGGTGGTAGCTGCTGCAGTGGGATGGCCCCTTCTTACTGGTGTTCACTTAGCAACAGAAGCCAAAATGGAAACTAAGGTGAAGGTGAGGCAGCTACAAGAGAAATTAAAATTAGAAAGGGAAGCACGCTGGTTCAGGTCAAACCACCAAGGCTCTGTCCACACGCCTGTGGGAGTCTGAGGAGAGGACAGAGGTCTGAGCAGCCCCGACTGGCAGGGGCGGGTCCTACCACCTGCCTCCGCCTGTTCAGCAGGTGCATTCCCCCAGGAGGGGCTCCACTGCCGCAGAGCTGTGGGACTGCAGAACAAGTAAACTAAATAGATGCGGAAAGGATAAAAATTTAGGGAACTTGTTAACGGTAATTATGTGTTATGGTGTATGTACTTAAACTAACCCAAGATGATGGCTAACTGCTTTAATGTTACTGGAAGTTTTTGTGAGTAATCTAAACATAATTCTTGGGAACAAATGATTTAAATAAAAATGGGTAAGAGTTTTCAGGTACAATAACTACGTTTTATGGTATAAACGCTTGAAAAACAGCTTCCAAAATCTTTTTGGTAACTTGAAACTTTAGAGTTTTGCTAAATTAAGTTAAATGATAAAAATTCATTGAGTATCTAGGTCATCTTCCAAACAAGATAACATATTAAAAGCTGATTACTAAACACAGATTTGTCTGCCTTTGGTTTCTTATCTCAAAGAAACTAAAAAATGATTGGGTTTATTGATAAACATGTTTTGTACATGCTGAGGAATTTTCTATGAGAAAACACATATCTATTACAATCTCTATACAAGGAAAGTAAAATGTATGTTTTCAATAAAGAAGATATAAAGAAGAGCTATTTTTCCTTGTTTTGTTAAAAAAGATAAATTTGTCCTAAAGTACTAGGAAGGAAAAAAAAAAGACATAGGACAAATTCTAAATGTAAAAAATAAGTAACAAAAGGTTTGCGAAAGTAAAACCTGGAGGAGTTTTGTGTATGGTCAAGTTGGCTGAGATTAAAATAAATAAGTTTCAATATCAAAAGTAAGGCAGTCACAAGAATAGCCACTGGCTCCAGTACGTGCAGAGGAGTGAGGACAGGCCAGGAGTGTGTCCAGCCAGGGCAGAAAGTGCCCGCGGGGGCAGGGAGAACATGGTGAATGCCTGGTCTAGCCACCCGCACCAGCACAAACAGCAGGCCGCCTCGACTCCTTGGCCCTCCCTCCACTCCAGCGTGGCCCAACTGAGGCTGAGCGAGCCGCAGAGAGCAGGCTGCACAGCGACGGACCGCTGCAGCCCGGGGAGCAGCAAGCACCCCTTGGGAAAAAGTGAGAAACAACCAAATGCTGTCTGGTGGCTTTAACAGCGCCCCCAGTGACAGCCTGGGAACACCCTAGCCCCCTCAGCTAGGGGGAGGGCCAAAGGACCTTGACCCATACCCGCAGCGCCGCGCAGGTGGCTCAGGTATTGGGGGACCAAACACCACACGTGGAAATAACGTCTTGGTCTACAGGAGCAAAAAGCATTTTGCTGTTGGGGACAGAAATGAGCAAAATGACTTCCATCACTTCCCGCCCCACCCTGCGGCAATGCTTCTACAACACCGTCAATGGACAAAACCCCCCAAGGTTGCCTTGCTTCATTACACAGATGATGTCATATTAACCTCTGAGTCTTCTCCAGACCTTCAAGAAGCCCCCAGCTCGCTCAACGCCCACCTACGCCGACGAGGATGGGTGGTGAACGACAACAAAGTGCAAGGGTCTGGGTTGTCTGTCAAACACTTGGGCGTTAGCTGGTTGGAGAAGACAAAAGTGGTTCCTGCTACTGTCATAGCAACTGGATACAGATAACTGGCCTCTTTAAAAGTTGCTGCCAAAGGGTATGATCTGGGACTGGGGGACCATCCAGCAGGAGGCCTTCACCCAAACCCAAATAACAGTGAAACAAATCCAGTCCTTGGGTGTTTTAACACGATGACAACCACGTGAACTGGATGTTTCCAGTTACCCAGAGGGGTTCGGATGAGGTCTCTGGCAGAGGCACAGCAATAAAGAAGTGCCCCTCGGCTTCTGGCCTCAACTGTGGAAAGGGGCTCCCCCTGCGGATGGCACAATGGGCACAACAAAAGTGGACCATTAATGGTCACCTGTTGTGGGGGACAGAACTCTAGGATGGTATCCGGCAGCAGGTCCGGGGAATGACGATAACAGTGTGCAGTGTGTCTGCACATCAGGCGACAATGCTACCAGGAAGCCAACAGAGGAGTTAGCTCAGACCCATCTCCTGGAAGAAGTGCCAACTGAAAGAGCGGCAGAGTGGCTACACAAGAAGACTGGGCACAAAGGACAAAGGACCTTCTGGGCTTTTGCCAGGGCCTGGGGCCTCCCCCTGTGCTATGCTGGTGTGGTGCAGGTCTGTTGGTGTGCCCTTCTTGTTCCTTGGAGAGACCCTGAGCCATTCCCAAGAACAGAGGCCAAATTGCCAGAGACAACCAGCCCACTCAATGCTGGCAGATGGACTAGATCAGGCTCTTGCCTCTTTCTCAGGGCTGCCAGTATGCTCTCACTTGTGTGGACACGTCTACAGGACTGCTACAGATATACCCCAACAGAGGGCCACTCAGAAGACCACCATGAGAGGCCTGGGACACCTCTGTGCTGTGTACAGTGTTCCCACAGACATTGACAGTGACCAAGGTACACATTTTACTGCTCACCAGGCACAGACATGGACTGATCAGATGGACATACATTGGCATTTTTACCTGCCATACAACCCCACGGCCGCAGGGCTAGTGAAACAAACGAATGGCCCGCTGAAATAATTGAGTACAGAAAACAGGACCCTAGCCCACTGGAGATGCCTGACAACTGCAATATGGCAAGTAAATGAACAGGAGAGGCGAACTCAACCCAGTGCCTATCAGACGCTGACACAAACACTGATATGACAGTAGGTATACAGACAAGGGCTAATCGAGAAGAGAAACTGCAACCATAGAGGGGCACTCACAACAACTTGCTTTTGCCTCTGCTACAGAACTCCCTACTGGGATCCACGTGGTCACTTGGCCCTGGGACTGGCAGGTGGGGCCCCGCTGCTGTGGTCTCTTAGCTCCTTGGGAAACAGGCTTAGAGCAGGCTATCACAGTGACACCTTCATCATGGGGGGGGCCACCCAAAACCTCCAAACTTACTAATCCAGGGCCTCCGATTTCTCAAGTACGTTCATCCTTTCCCTCTGGTGTGTTATATTAACTGGTGTGTTCCTCCTTCATCCTATACCACTGCCCCTGGGGTGCCCACACCAACTGCACAAGCGGTGTGGTATTGGTGGCCTGGCTTGAAACCACAGGCTGGTACCACACTGACTCAAGGTACTGCGACTGCATGCGTCTTGCTGGACGGCCGTGACCTCCCTCTTCTGGTCCCCTCTAAACATCTTACTTTTCGTCCTTAGGACAATGTCTGCCAACCTTTTCGTTTCTTGGACACACCGTTACTGACATACAAAATCACTCCAATGCTGGGTCTGCAGCGAGCTGCCTCTCTCTTCAACCACAGGGTTACCATGGCATCTCCAAGCTGCCAGCGCCTCTGACTGGAGGGCCCTGCGAGAGCGGAAGAGTGCCCCCTACTTTCCTACCCCTACCCACCCCCTCATCAAGCAGCCTGTCCTTGCCTCTTACACTGCCACGCGAAAGTATATCTTCCAGCCTGAGCGTGAGCAAGCTAACGTAACTCCGAGGGTGGGGTGCTGTTTTTGATGCTGTAGGATGGTTCACTGCTGTACAAATAGAATTAAGAGGTTCCTTTCCCTGGTGTGTTGAACGTCACAATAACGCCATATCATTAAATAAAGTATTTCAAAAAATATGGGGTGGACACCTAAAGCAATGTGTAACCAAACAGTTACCATTACTGCTGATATGTGGCTGGGAAAACAAGACACACCATGAAAGGGGCCTATGCCTCTCCTCGGGGTGGCTGTGGGCTTGTGGCACCCACGGCTGGCCCTATCTGCCTTATAATTGGACTGGAAAATGTACCTGGGGGCCCCTACATCCCCACACGCATTCTGTCCTCCCTTCAACAGCTTCCTTGTAACTGGGAGGCAGTCCGTGACCGCCATCGTGTGCGACATACGGCTGGGTGCTTCTACCCCCTCGCCATCTTTTCTCCACAGGCTGCGGTTGTGGATATAGAACGGCAAGTGTCTGCTTTAGCCCAACATATGGCCACAGCCCTCAAGAATAGTGGACATGCAATAACTCTGCTAAATGAAGACACCTCCCAGATGAGACAAGCAGTGTTACAAAACAGAATAGCCTTGGACACGTTTACTGCAGCCCAAGGGGGGACCTGGGCCCTGATCACAGTAGAATGCTGTGTATATATCCCTGATTATGCCCCCAATGTTTCCTGCACAATGGCCTCCTTATTGCTCACGTACGGGCCACTGACAACCTGTCCACAGACCTGGCATCTGCTAGGACACAATCCTTCCCCTCCACCTGGCGACATGTTTTCTTTGGAGTCCTTGCCTTTTCACTGCTTCTTTTATTTTCATGTTGTGCTCTCTACTGCTGTTGTGGACTCTGGCTACAGTGCTCCTCTGTGTCTGGCTCAAGGGAAGCCACGGAAGACTGGCGCGATGAGATTGTAAGAGCCAGGCTGGCCCAGTGGCGCAGCAGTCAAGTTCACACGTTCTCCTTTGGCAGCCCGGGGTTTGCCAGTTCGGGTCCTGGGTGCAGACATGGCACCGCTCATCAAGCCATGCTGTGACAGGCGTCCCACATATAAAGCAGAGGAAGATGGGCATGGATGTTAGCTCAGGGCTAGTCTTCCTCAGAGAAAAGAGGAGGACTGATAGCGGATGTTAGTTCAGGGCTAATCTTCCTCAAAAAAGAAAAGCTTGTAAGGGCCATTCGGACACAGGGCGGGGTGGAGTGTAGGGGCATTAGCTGGTGTGCCCCTTTAAAAACCACGTGTCCTTGAGGCTCCTGTCGGGGCTGTGCACCAACACTCACGATGATAACAGTCCTGGGCTTGGCCAACCCAGCTGCTTTCTCGTGGGAGAGTTAGCACCAAGACCCTCGCGGTCTGAGGGAGCACTGAGGCCCTCCAGGGGGGCTCTGATACTCGGAATGCAGGTCATACAGGGATGATCCCCCTTGGCAAGCACACAGCCTTTGTTCCTCTGCCCACTTCAGTCAGCTTCTCTCAGGGGGCAGTAGTGGGTGCACATTGCTGTCCAGCTGGCCACCACTGCACCTTCCCTGTAAGTAACTCCCAATAAAGCCACATGTCTCATTCGCTGTCTCCGGGTCTTGTCTTTGGTCTTTCAGCAACCGATCCCACACTGCTCACCCAGATGGCCATGTGGCGGAACACAACAATTCTTCAAATTTCCAGGTGTGGATTTTTTTGTAGAATACCTTGATATATGAGGGATACATTTAATTCTATCATATGAACTAAAGACAATTTATACCAGGGAAAATATATGTAGATCAGGTCTGCAGTGCAAAACCACAACCATAAAAAAAAATACTGTTGAAAAACTAAATAAGCTGTCACGCTAATTGGGTGCTCAGAAGACTCCTGTTAATTTTTTTCCAAATCCTTGGTGCCTCCTTATTACCAGTTGAACAAATAGCAAATAAAATTAACGGAAAAAAAGTTAACATTAAAAAAAGCTTACCATTTCTCTGCATTTGTAAAAACCAACGAATGAACCAAATGACCCCTTAGCCCAGCCTGCCAGCTCTGGTGTTTCTTGGGAGCACAGCGATGACGGCCACACCTGACAAACCATGGGTTACAGTCCTAGCGTCCCAGGGCCACAGAGCAACTTGGTTCTTCTTCAGACCCTATGTAAGCCCCTCTTGTTTTCTTTTTTTTTTTTCAAAGATTTTATTTTTTTTCCTTTTTCTCCCCAAAGCCCCCTGGTACACAGCTGTACACTCTTAGCTGTGGGTCCTTCTAGTTGTGGCATGTGGGACACCGCCTCAGCGTGGCTTGATGAGCAGTGCCATGTCCGCGCCCAGGATTCGAACCGATGAAACACTGGGCCGCCTGCAGTGGAGCGCGCGAACTTAACCACTCGGCCACGGGGCCAGCCCCATCTTGTTTTCTATTAAACATCTACATGTTTAAAATAAATCAGTTCTGATAGCTTTGCCAATTCTCCCAGCTGGGTGGGCCATGTTGCTCAGGACCCTCCTGAGAGAGACTGCTACAGCAAAACCCAGGAAATGACATCAATGCACAGCTGTGGTGACTGAGAAAGCCTCATGATGACACTCCGCCAGGGCATTCTATTCTATTACCAGCGGATTCTGAAATATTATACATTTAACACTCCCCCAAACCCATAACCTCCAAACCCCAACATTGTTACTGGATTCCTCATATAGATATTTATATACAAAGCGGGAAGAAATTAAACAGACGACTGGGGCTGGCCCTGTGGCCAAGTGGTTGGGTTTACACGCTCTGCTTCGGCGGCCCAGGGTTTTGCTGGTTCAGATCCTGGGCACAGACATGGCACCGCTCATCAGGCCATGCTGAGACAGCGTCCCACATAGCACAACCAGAGGCAATCACAACTAGAATATATGACTATGCACTGTGGGGCTTTGGGGAGAAGGAAAAAAAAAAGAAGATTGGCAACAGATATTAACTCAGGTGCCAATCTTCAAAAAAAAAAAAAAATTAAAGAGAAGAAAATTTCCTAAATGGAAACTCAATTTTTAAGGTATAAACTAAATTATACTAAGATGCTTTAGGAAGGAGTATTAATGAAAAAAGATCTATATTAAGTTAGCACCTGACTTGAGATTTTAAATTAAAAGCTATTTATATTGATTTTCTGAGTTATGAACTCTAATTTTTTTCAAAACTTCCACAAAGAGAGAGAAGAACAGGGGCCGGCCCAGTGGCATAGTGGATTAAGTTCACATGCTCCGCTTCAGCGGCCCAGGGTTTGCGGGTTTGGATCCCAGGTACAGACCTACACACTGCTCATCAAGCCATGCTGCAGCAGTGTCCCACATACAAAATAGAGGAAGAGTGGCACGAATGTCAGCTCAGGGATAATCTTCCTCACACACACAAAAAATAACGAGAGAGAACAAAATGGTAAGGTGGTCCTATTAAATACAAAGAAAATACTTACAGTTCAAATCACTAGTTTTCCTAATGAATAATTCTGCACTGACTTCTCTCTAAAAAATGTTTTATGCAATATATCACGGTGACTAGAACTCTGAGAATTAAATAAATACCTAAGGAATGAGAGCCAATGTGTGCAGAAGTCACCAAAAAGACAAAATAGGTCTCAGGGCAGGACCAGGAAATTCAAACACTTGACTCTAGCCAAATTGGTGGTAATTTATAAAGTCCAACACAAGCCTCTGTCAGTGAAGGTGGGATGTCAGAGGGGGGAGGCACCACCGGCCCCAGCCGGCAAGCAGGGGAGGGCTTCATGGGGGGGGGTCTGGCTGTCACCAGGCATTTAGGCTGCCCAACCCACTCCCCTCACAGATTCCAGGCCCGCTAAAAACTGTCTGATGATGGGTCCGGCTTTCTAGGTAGACTTGCCTTCTGGGAGATTAACATTCCATTGGCCAGTAAGTCAGAGAGAACCTCCAGAACATGCATGTACTTCGTTTAGTAAGTGAGTAAACAAGCACTCTTGTTTACGTATCAGTCTCTTATGAGTTTGGTTAGTGTGACCTGTCTCCCTGGTTCCAAGCAAGTCTAGCACAACCTCAGCGGGAGCTTCCAAACCGTTCCAAATCTGTCTAGTGAGTGAGTGCAGGGCCTGGCTGTGACTCCCCAAAGGCTGGGCTCCCAGGCCCCATGCCAGCGGCGGGGGCCCTCCCCAGGGATGGTACCTCTCCCTCCTGGTCGCTGGCTCAGAACTGCAAAGAGAATGTCATTTGACACCTATTCTCCATGATTCTGAGATTTCATTTTCAGAAAGCACACAAACTTTAAAGCTGTGCTTACTTGTGAATGTGAGGTGGCTAAGAGGCAAATTATCTCCAATTTAATAATTTTCCATATTGTATACATGAGGAAGACTATGACTAAAATCCAAACCATTTAAATAGTTTTATTAAAATAAATTATGTTTGATATTTTGACAACTATAAATGGGAAAGCAAACAAAAACGGATAACTGTATTTAATAAAGTTGTAAAATCATGCAAAGAATTGTCACCCTTTTCTGCATTTTACTGATTATCTACAGCGACCACGTATTAGATTTGTAATTTAAGAAGTTATTAAATAGTTGCACAATGCCATGACTATACTAAAAGCCAATGGATTGTACATTTTAAATAAATGAATTGTATGGTATGTGAACTATATTTCAGTAAAGCGCCTAAAAAAAAGTTATTAAAAAAGATGAATTCAAAGAATCCTGAGGCTTGAGCGGGACTTAGGAACCTCAGGGAGGACATGAGCCTTTCTCTGACTACATGCTGCGCCCACTGCTCGACCCAGAGCAGGCCACTCTGGGGAGGCGTGTGCCCCTGAGGTCACTCCGCCTGCAGGCAGGAAGTGCTGGCCAGGAGGGACGGCCTTCCCATTCCAGTCGGGAACCTCAGTCCTCCTGGGCTGGCCCCCAGGGAAGGGCCGTGCCCACAGCACCTCCTCAAGGGAGCCTGGCTGCTCATGACTCAGAAGTGCTTCCCTCAGTAAGGGTTACTTGCTCCCCATGGGAAGTTCACAGCATTTCTGTACACGGTTTCAGGATTTTTACTGCTATTTACCATTTCTGTGCAGCTTCCTATAACCAAAATGACTGGTTTTGGAGCCAGTGTTAACATTCCACACATCAAATTTTGCTGGTTTCCTTATGAAGTTAAATGTTTATGTTCTGCACTCAATTAATAAATAATTTGGCTGCCTGCGTCCAATAGGACACATCAACACTGCATTGTTTACTACATGTTTTCTACTGCCACAAAGTAAAAGCTTAGAGCCCTTCACTTGGCTTTCATCTTCAGCAAACTTCATAGGAAATTCTCACACTCCTACCAGAGAAGTAGGAGAGGCAGATGGAATCAAGGAGATGGAAACAATTGTTTCCAGACGGAGGTTAACCAGGGCCCCCGTTAGTATTCCACGTTTGTATCACAGTACAGCCTACCACTTGCTCTTACATTGTTTCCTCCTCACTAGCACAAGCCCCTGGAGGAGACTGAGCAGGTATTTTTAAATTTTTTTTTTGGGGAATAGTCCTGAGCTGACATCTGTGCCCACCTTCCTCTACTTTAAACGTAGGACGCCAGCCACAGCATGGCTTGACCAGCGGTGTGTAGGTCCTCACCTGGGATGTGAACTGGTGAACCCCAGGCCACCGAAGCAGAGCACGTGATCCCAACCACTACGCCACTGCACCGGCCCCCAGAACAGGTATTTTTAATTCTCATTTTACAGATGAGGAAACTAAAATAAGAGAAACGAAAGGGCAGGGAACCAGTAAGGGGTAGAGTGAGAATGTCACCTCGGCCCCTTTCCACTCTGTAGGCAGCATTTCCAAACCCTGCCGGGCTATAAAGATGGTGAGAAGTGCGAAGGCCAACAGGACCCTGCAGCCAGGTCAAGCCCAGGCCCTCGCTGTGGAGCGAGGCAGCCCGTTCACTCGCCTTCTTCCTGTTATTCACTAGTGCTCTTTCTTGCTTTCTCTGTTTCCAGGAGTTGTGAGGTTTAAAAAGTTGTTTTGAAGAAAGGAAAACACTCTACCTTTATGCAGTTACTTCTGTTAAGGATGATCACTGTTCATTGTTCCAGTGACCTGAGGGGTTGAAAGAACCTCAAAGACCTCCATTCTTGACCAATTGGTCCTTACCTCAGAAATTGTTAAACTTATGATGAGTGTGGTTGCTATATTCTTAATATATATTTTTTTCTCAAAAAGGGTTGAAAATAAAAACAGTCACACTGTAACTTACTTACAAACTTTTCTTTACAGATCTGTGAATCTGTGTGCTTTCCAACAGGACACATCAAAACTGCATGCTTTGTGTTTACCGTACAATAACCACACTGAAACCGGGCGCTCGAGCCAGGCCTCAGAGCGGTGAAACTGCCTCCTCTCATGCTCTGAGACTGCTGAGCAAGCGTTCCACTTTCTAGTCTGCTTCATTTGAAGGAGTGCTTACCTCAGTCAGGCCTTTAATCTTCAGGTACCCACAAAGGTAAGAGTTCCCTGTGTCCACATGCTGGAAAGAAAGGACAAACAGCCTTGTTACAAACAGAGGAACCATCAGGGGACAAGCTGGAGGGACTCTGGAAATCCACCTGTCCCTCGGTGAAAGGCACCTGCAAGGCCAGGCAGAGTAAGGGAGGCCTGGAGGTTGGTGCATGCCCAGAGCTCACTGGCCTTTGAGACCTTCGTGAGTCCTCCCCACCCACATGCCTGTTCTGATGAAGCAAACTGATCCCAGGACACTCTCAACTTCCTTCAGCTGCATATCTTGAGACTGAAGTACCTTTCTGGAATACCGAGCCCACTCAAACCTCATTTCAGTACTGCCTTCAAAACAAGTCTCCCGTTGGTCTACAGATTTTGTGTACTGCAAGGCCCTAGGCCTCTATGTCTGCCTGTAAACATGCTGTGATCCCTAACCTGGGCTTCAGTGGCCTCCTCATGTCTCTCTAGCCTATTTCTATCTCCATGCTGCTCAATCACCGGTCGAGCAAGTCTGCCACTCCCCTACATTTTCACTACGTACCATCCTGCATTATTTCTTTATGAAATGGGCAGAATGTTCAGGAGAGGCATCTTACAAAGATGTAGGTAGTATAAATTTCAACTATGAACCAAAATGCTGACCCAAAATCTGAATATATTGTGAATGTTCACTCTGTCCCTATCATATATGGATGCCTGTATTTCTTGATGAAAAGAAGAGCCTAAAATAAACAGGGGTAACAGGCATAGATTCTGAGGTTTAGCAGTCATCAATTATCAGTTGCTGAGACACCGCCAGATGCCTACCCAACAACCAATTCCCTACTTTTCCACGCACGCAGGGCCCAGATCTTGTTCTGGCACCTACCCTGCCTCTGCAAGCCCTGGTCAAGCCTGAGGGATCCAAGGCAAATATGTGTCCCCGTCCCCTTGCGAGTCATCAGTTTAGGGGTGAGTGACCCAGTTCTGACCAATTAGATGAATGTGTAAGTCTCCTGGGTGCTTCTGAGAGATTTTGGCTTTGAAGGGGCTCTCTTTCTTCCCTGGTGGTGGCAGCATCCACACACAGTGCCCTGTCCTGTGGCAGCCGTCTAGAGACCATGAGGAAAAACAGGCCAGGAAATGCCAAGGATGGCAGTACAGAAAGATGGAAGGAAACAGGCTGCTGAATGAGCCAGTCTGGAACCAAGCCCTCTCTAAACTCCTTGCAATGTGAGATAAGAGGTTCACTTATTCTTTAAGCTATTTTGAAATGGGTATGGTTACTGGCAGCTGAACGCATACTAACTAGTACATTTCACCCAAATTTATACTCATCCTGAATGGGCAGATTTTCAGATTTCATGACAGTGGGATTCACTCAGAGAGTAAACCCCTAGAATTAAAGCCAAACAGGGTACAGCGGTACTGTAGCACATTGAGACTTTAATGTTAAGTGAGGTCTCATTTTAAGAAACTGGAAAGGTTTTGTGGAATTTATCAGACTCGGGGACTCCACCACTTCCAAATTACCCCATAAATCAAATACTAAGGCGATCCGCAAAAACTGTAATGAACCCAGTCAACCAGACGAGGTCAGCACCAGAGCCAGTGGGTTCAATGAGGCTGAAGTGCTCCCAGTTTTGGTGCTGTGACAAAGGTATTCCATGTGAAAACTGCAAAAGCATCTGCTGACCTTGGCACTGGACATTATCTAAAGCAGCTGACCCGCACTGACGTGGTTCAGCAAAGAACTTTTATTAAAGGACACACAGCTCTAAGCCGAGGCCTTAAATTTCATGGATGCAGTTCTCACTGCCTTCAACATAGTCTGGGGTTTCACAGCTGCTGGAAAGGGGATCAGGTGGCAAGGATATTTGCTAATAAGATTAAAAATTGAACTGTAAATTGGCTACCATTTTGCATGGATTATCACATGCTCAAGAATCAGAATTTCAGTTTGGCCTCCGTTCAACCACGTGTCTCTCTCATTCTGCCCAAATTGATCTTGATGACGGTTGGTGAACTCAAATACACCACAACTCAGAGAGCTTTAACCAAATGACAGGCCGGCATCTCCCTGAGAAAGAGAACAAGGCAAATGCTTAGCAAGAAGTTCTCACAGCACAGCTGTGTCCAACAGCTGCTCTTTTCACAGTAGCCCTGGCCTTCGCTTCACTCTTGGCTTCTTGGATGGCAGAGGAGAAAGAGAATAGTCATGGTAATACCAACAACAACAAACCCAGTCAGAATCACAAAGGTTTGAGGAACTCTTCAAACTGAAATCTCTAAAAAAGAAAGTGCTCCAAAAAGCACATGAAAAGGTGCACAACACATCATTAGTCATTAGGGAAATTCAAATCAAAACCACAATGATACCACTTCACACCCACTAGGATGGCTACAATCAAAAAGATGGACAACAGCAAGTGTTGACGAGGATGTGGAGAAACGGGAACACTCATACATTGCTAGTGGGAATGTAAAATGGTGCAGCCACTTTGGAAATCAGTCTGGCCCTTCCTCAAAATGTTAGACATAGAGTTACCATATGACCCAGGCATTCCACTCCTAGGTATACACCCAAGAGAACTGAAGATGTCTGTCTAGACAAAAACCTGCACAAGCATGCTCATAGCAGCATGATTCTTAACAATCAACAAGTGGAAACCCAAATATCCATCAACTGATCAATGGATAAATAAAATGTCATATATCCATACAATGGACTATTATGCAACCATAAAAAAGAATGAAGCATTGACATATGCTTTGACACAGGTGGACCTTAAAAACATCATCCTCAGTGAAAGAAGACAGACACAAAAGGTCACATATTGTATGATTCCATTTACATGAAATGTCCAGAATAAGCAAATCTTAGGGGAAAAAATTAGTGGTTGCATACAGTTGGAGGGGGGTGAAGGCTAGGGGTATGAGGTTTCTTTCTGGGGTGGTGAAAGTGTTCTAAAATTAGACTGCAGTGATGGTTACACAACTCTGTGGATATACTAAAAACTATTGAATTGTACTCTTTAAAAGGCTGAATTGTATGGTATGTGAATTATATCCCAATTAAGCTGATATGAAAAAAAGAAAGAAAGCTGGAAAGAGGCTGAGTTATAAAAGGCAGAAGTATTCTAGGAAGGTCGAGTCCAAGAAACTAGTTCTGGCTGAAAAACCAGATGATGGGGCAATTCACATGCCACTGACTCGTCTCAATGATGGACAAACAGCTCACCAATCCAGGTGTAGGGCAGCATTCCTGGGCATCACCACCACCCCCACCATCAGACATCCTACTCAAGTGGCTTCCAGCCGTCGGCCAGGTTTCTGCTCTGGGCTGTCCTGAGACCTAGCAATCGTGCACCAACCAAATCACTTCTTCCACTGGTTCACAAGGAAATTGGCACCTGACAGGAATTCAGAAATAACACACTAATGACAGTAGCTGTCGGAGTAACAGAAACAGACTTCTCTTTGAGACTTAGCTACCCTGCCAGGTGTCCCCTACATCAGAAACCATCAAATTTAACAATGGGCACAAATTCAAGATCATTGCAAACATGGTCCACACCAGGGATCGCACTTCCAGAATTTTGTTAATTACTTGCAAAAAAAGAAAAAAAGAAGCCTGTACCTTCATACTAAATTCTCACATTTTAAGCAAAAGGGAAGGGGTATCACTACGTGAGACATATAATTATGAAGACCGAAATATCTCAGCCACAAGTTTTTCACTTACAATAAGTATCATGGCTCATAACAGAAATATAAGTTTATAGACCAAAGATACAATTAACATGAAGATGTAGTTTTCCCAATCAAAAAAAGAGAAAAATACTTATTCCCACAAAACAGTAAGAAAAAAGAGGCTGATGAATGCAGTATGCAGAAAGAAAATGCACTCCCAGAGTCCTTCAGGTGGAAGACCTACTTTTTCAGAAGAGAGGTTAAGATTTAAAATTTGCAAAGGGCAAAGGGCAAGCCTAAGGAAAAGACACATCCTGCATCCTCTCCTCACACATGGGAGCCCTAAAGCAGCACACTAGGACCACGAAACTTCTCTAAGACCTTTCAAGGGGAAAAGCTGCTTGGAGGGGCTTCTGGGAACAGCGAAGGAAGCAGGGTGTCAGGCTAAGGACAAAGGGGCAGAGGGAGGGGGGAAGTGGGTCCTAAGGCAGGCAAGGGTAGGTGGAAAGAAAGAACGGTTTTGTAGGGAAGGGAGAGAAAAAGGACTATTAACCACTATTCATCTCCTTCGCCTGGAAAAAAATGTCAAATGTGCCACCATTTGCATGAGAGGGGTGAGGGGCAGGAAAGGGCCAGGGCAGGTGAGGCTGTAGTTCCGAAGCTATCGGGGGCTGACAGCAGACAATCAGAAATCCAGGTCAAATGAGGGGAGGTGGATGGACATGAGAAGGAACTATCCATGTGAGAAATAAAACTGGGTGAGTTACATTTCCCAGTACGTGGGTTTCAGAGATCAGGAGGAAGCCCTGGCTACGTAGATAAAAGTTAAGAATAGGGTTGCCAGGTGCTAAGGAAAGAGGAATATGAAGGTTATGAAGTGGGACGGTCTGGGTAGGGAGGCCAGGGAGCCTGGGAGCAGACTGGAAGTGGCCAGAGCACAGGGGTAGGGAGTATGAGAAGTCTGGGGCAGGAGGCCTGGGCGTCCCAGCCAGGAAGCGACTGGAGCAGTAGGGGGTCCCAGGACACAATTCCTAACATACCGTGAGAAGTCCCACCCAGGAGCAGCCAGGGTGTGAGTGCCTGGTCTTGAGGGAGGCCATGGGCCAGGAGTCAGTTGTGGGCTGTGGGCTCTCAGGCCCAGGAGCTAACGAAGTGAGGGTGCTCCCAGATCTGAGGGGGCTGACTAAGTTTCGTCCCAAAGATCATAGGAGGAAGAGGGGGGCCCCAGGGTCTGAGGATTCCTGGTACCAGGGAAAGAGGGCAAGGAGGCATGTCTCAGGACTGGGAGAACCAGACATGGGCCTAGCCTTGGGGAGGGTCCCGAATCAGGAGAAACCATCGGAGAGTTCTTCAGGATCTGAGAGGGAATGAGGGAGGGCTGATCTTGCGGCGACAGGTCACGAGGATGAAGGACCCAGGTTTGAGGGTGGCGAGTCCTAGGGGGCTTCCGGATCCCAGGCGGGCCGGTCCCGGGCTTCATGTCTGGGAAGTGTTCAAGATCTGCCAGGAGCAGCTCACGACAGGCTCCGGGTGTGAGGGGGCAGGTCAGGGCTGGGGTTTGAAGAGTGTGAGACACCAGCTGGGCAAGTCCCGGGGGTGAAGCGCCGGCTGCAGGAGGCCTGGCGGCGAGGGCCTGGTCGCGGCTGCGGGCTCGAGGAGCCGGGGGCGGGCACGGCCCGTGAGCGCCGCGAGGAGGCCCTCGGGCCCCAGCCCGGCCCGGCGCTCACCTGCAGCACCACCTCTACGTCGTACGAGTTCCCCTTGCTCTTCTGGTGGCCGCGGAACTTGGAGCCGCTGTAGAGCAGGCTGGTGGCCACGCCGGGCTGCTGGGTGTTGATGGGCGGCGGCGGGATGAGCGAGGCCGCGGAGGCGGCCGAGGCACCGGCCGGCGGGGGACACTCGGTGCGGACCGGCATCGCGGGGTCCCCCGGAGCCAGGGCTGGGGGGAGGGGGAGAGGAACCGCCGCCGGAGCGCGGGAGCCGCGGAGGGTGGCAGGGAGGGAGGGGCTGGGGTGCGCGCGCGTGGGGCTTGGGGCGGGAGGGGCACCACTCGCCCACTGCCTGCGGACCAAGCGCTCCGGCCGCCACCGGGACCCCGAGACCTGCGAGTAGGGCCTCCCGGTCCTGAGCCGAGTCCCCCTCCCCACTTGCCCTCGCACACACACCACCCCTTCCAATTGGCTCGGGCGCGCCCGGGGGGCGGGAGCAGGCTCATGCGGCGCTTCCACCCATTGGCGGGCAGAGAAAACACGTGGCGAGGTGCGCCAGGGACCCTCTGGGACTTGTAGTCTTCTTCCCGAGACGCGGAGTGGAGTGGGCGGGGCGAGGTGCGTTTGTGATGCTGATTGACCGGGGGTGTGCGCACGAGGCGCGCGGGAGCGACGGCGCGCCGTTGGTGTCATGCGGAAGATGGCGGCGTCCAGGGGTGGCTGAGGCTTCTGGGGGAGGCGGTGACAGGTTTCCGTACAGCCCGAGCGTGCGGCTTGGGGATCCCTTCACTCTGTGTTTCCCGCTCTCAGGTTTCGCGCCGGTCGTCCTTCCAGGCGCGATGTGGAGGAGCTGCCTCCGGCTGTGGGACGAGGGGCGCCGCCTCCTGAACCGGCCCCGGGGTGGCCTCATCGCCTCCGTGGGGCCGGGGCCAAACCCCCGCTTGCAAGCCCGGGCATACGCCCCCCTGACAGGTGAGGGAGGCCAGGCACGTTCCCTTTTGGCCAAAAGCGAGCTGGGCTAGGGTGGGCTGCGGGGTTCGGCCGCGCGGGCAGAGGTAACCGAGGCAGGGCGCGGGCTCCTGAGGTTACGCTGGTGAATAGGATGCTAGTTCAGATCGGGAAAGAAGCCCAGGCAAGGGCAGGGACCACCCTAGGGCACAAAGCGCGGCACGGCAGGACACAGTAATTGACATTTGGCAAGTGCATCTCTTCTCAAAGCTTGTGGCTTTCCTCTCTTCAGTAAGGAAAGAAGATGTCATCCTTGTTTTCAGGCAAGGAAATTCAGGTTCTGGATCAGGACTACGCCAAGGTCACAGAGCAGACTCTGAGAGTTTTAGGGAGGGCAAAGGTCGGCCTGTCTGACTGCTTTCTGTGTCCCCAGGACCCGGCACAGAAGGGGCCTGGAACCCCGGCAGTCTTGCATCTCGGCCACTTTCTCTGCAGGTTTCCTGGCCCTCCCTCCTACTGCCCTATCACCTAGGAGGAGGCCTACGAGAAGGTAGTGGCTCACTCTTTGCTTCTGGGGAGAGGTTTCAGAGTAAGAGTGGGAGTGACTCCCTTAAGTGGGTGGAGAGTAGTAACACTCTCCTTCCATTCCGTTAGTTTTTCTGTGCTGAGGGCGAAAGGCACTGTGGTCTTCAAGACACATACTTCTCACATGGCTGATGTTCACTGTCCAGTGCAGAAGGGTATGCTATCCTGATTAAACAGTAGCTGATAATATCCTGTGATAAGGGAAATGCAAAGAAGCTGTGAGAACACTAAGAAGCACCTACTCCCATCTTGGGAGTGTTGCGGATCTAGAAAGGATCTTGGGTGAAGGGATGTTTAAGCTGAGTCTTGATAGATGAGTAGGAGTTTGGTGTAGAGAAGGAGGAGTGTTGGCGGCTAGAACATGTCCAGAGGTGACAGCGGGGATTGAGGGACCTTGGTGTAATAACGTCTGCTTTAGAAAATTTAGAACTCTGTAGGCAGTTTGGCATTGTGGCAGAAGTACAAATCTGGGGTCTGATGCTGGCTGAACCTCTGAGGTACTGTGTGATCTTGGGCATGTGACTACTTCCTCTCACCTTATTTTCCTCTGTGAGTTGAAGGACTAGGTTGCCTCCGAGAGTTCTTCTAAGTCCCATAATTTTATACAAATGGGGAAGATGCAGCAGGGAGCTGAGGTTTCGCCTATCAGGGCCCAGTGGCAATGAAGAGCCAGTAAAGAGGAAGAAGGAAGGGACTCTGTGATACTGTGATTTGTTATAGGAAATATGTATATATTTAGTCTTTGTCCCGTGCTGGCACACGTTTCCTAAAACCTTTGTAATTTACTAAGCAATAAGAGTTGTAGGATAATGTTTTGTTATAATATTTGGTCTTTTGTCCTGAAATAACTCCAGAGTGATAAAGGTGAAAGGAACATCTTGTTATTCATGACAAGCACCTTTCAACCACATCTGAGTTTATGTTAATGAGGTGACTTTTGGAAAGCCCCTAAGGATGGGGGCTGGTTGCCAGGGGAACCAACCACAAGATTAGAGGGTTGGAACTTTCAGCCCCACCTCCTGATCTCTGGGGAGAGGAGAGGGGCAAGAGAATGACTTGATCACTAATGGCCTGTGATTTAATCAATCATGCCTATGCCTCGAAGCCTCCATAAAACCCCTGAACCTCGGGGTTCGGAGAGTTTCCGAGTTGGTGACCACGTGGAGATGCTGGTAGAGTGGCGCGCCCAGAGAGTGTGGAAGCTCCACACTCCTTTTTCCATTCTTTGCCCTCTGGGTCTCATCCATCTGGCTGTTCCTGAGTTGTATCCTTTTATGATAAATGGGTAATCTAGTAAGTAAGATGTTTTCCTGAGTTCTGTGAGCTGCTCTAGCAAATTAATGAAACCCAAGGCGGGGTCCTGGGAACCTCCAAGTTACAGGTCAGAAGCACAGGTGACAACCTGGACTTGCAGTTGGTGTCTGCAGTGGGGCATGGGGGCAGCAGAGGATGCAGTCTTGTGGGGTTGAGCCCTTAACCTGTGGGATCTGAAGCTAACTCCAGGTAGACAGTGTCAGAACTTAATTAAATTATAGGACACCCAGCTGGTGTTGCAGAGTTAATTGGTGGGAAAACCCTCACGCATTTGGAGTGCAGGGTGTCTGTGTGAGTGTGTAGAGGAAAATAAGAGTTATTTGTTTTTTTCCTTTACAACATCCCAGGGAGGCACGACACTAGCAAAGGGGACACATTCAGGAGTTCACTTAAGTTGGCACGAGCAGAGGGTTAATTTAGGTTAGTGGAGGCCACTTCCTGTTATGGTGGCACTTGATCTGCCATTTCCTTTTCCTTTCTACTGTAGACTTACTGGTTTAGGCTCTTGGAAGTGCCTGGCACACGGTAGCTAGTCAAACATGAAAGAAAATATGAATGAAGGAAAGAATGGAGCGCAGCGGGAGGGCGGTACATCAACCAGGCCTATGAGCGCTTTACAGACTTTACCAGTTTGAGATTCTGTGAATCTTTGTAGTAGTAGAAGATTAAACCCAAGTGGGGCCTTCTTGATGAAGACTTAGTTGGTCAGCAGATTGCACTTGGCTCCTTAGGAGTGGCCTTGCCATTGAAGGCTGTCGGGAGAGGAGGCAGTTAGGAAAGGGTCGCCCGGGCATTGGGGGAGACACTGCAGCAAGGAGACCTGTGTGAGGCTGAGTGGCCGTCTGTCTGTACCAGCTGTCGGAGATCCATCAGCTGCTTAGGGGGAAGGTGTTGTGGAGAGACCGCATATCTGGCTGAGTGCAATGCCCGGTGAAGTCAGGGCTGGAAGTCTTGTCTCCTCTGTTTACAAGGTGCCTATCACCTGGACAAGTCATTCAGCTTCTGAGCGCCTCCAGCACCTCAGAGGCGTTACCTGCCCTGTCTTCATAGAGTGGTTGTGTTGGGTTAAGGGAGATTCTGTAGGTAAGGAGTTCAGCCTTCCACCCGATTTTATTAAAAAAAGTATTATTGGAACACAGCCTTGTGCATTCCTTTACGTATCTCCTAGGGCTGCTGTCAGGACAGTGGCAGAGTTGACTCGGTGCACTAGAGACTGTACGGCCTGCAAAGCCTAAAATATTTACTCTGGCTCTTTACAGAAAAAGTTTGCCAACCCCTGCTCTGAGGGCTAGAGCAACTTGGAAACAAGTGTGTTTGTCACTTAGCCCATTTACATTAATTGCTATGGCAGATACATTTGGCCTGAAGAATTTTTTTAACAGCTTTATTGAGATATAATTCACTTACCATTCACTCATTGAAAATGTGCAGTTCAACAGTTAACGTACAGAATTGTGCAACCATTACCACAATCAATTCTAGAACATTTTTATCACCCCAAAACAAACCATGTATCCTTTAACTCAACCTCCCTCACCCTCTCTGTCCCTCTGGCCGTAGGCAACCACTACTTTACTTTCAGTCTCTAGATTTCCCTAGTTTGGACATTTCATATAAATGGAATGGGGTCTTTTTTAACTGGCTTTTTTTTTTTTTTTTTTTACTTCGCATGTTTTCAAGGTCTACCCAAGTTGTAACGTGTATCAGTACTTCATTCTTTTTCATAGCTTAATAATACTCCATCGTGTGGACATACCACATCTTATTTGTCCATTCCACTGTTGATGAACATTTGGGTTGTTTCCATCTTTTGGCACTTCTGAATGCTGCTATAAACATTTGTGTACAAGTTTTTATGAGAGCGTATGTTGTCATTTCTCATATATGGAGGAGTAGAATTGCTGGGTCAAAAGGTAACCGTTTAACTTTTTGAGGAACTGCCACACTGCTTTCCAAGTTGGCTGCATTGTTTTACCTTTCCACCAGCAGTGTATGAAGCTCCCAGTTTCTCCACATCCTTGCCAACTCTTGTTATTAACATCTGTCTTTTTGATTATAGCCATCCTCGTGGCAGGAAGTGGTGTCTCTTGGTTTTGGTTTGTATTTCCTTGATGATGGATGATGTGGAGCATTTTTTCATGTGCTTATCGGACATTTGTACATTTTCTTTGGAGAAATGTCTATTCAGATCCTTTGGCCATTTTTTAATTGGGTTATTTGTCTTTTTATTATTGAGTTGCAAGAGTTCTTCATATCGTTGACCTGAAGGATTTTGATCCCTGAAACATTTGTTAGAAGCCGCCTTAGGATTATGGATGGAGGGATGCCCTGAGTCAGAATTTCAGCTTTCAGGTTTAAGGCCCACCAGATGGCACTGTTTAAAAAGATAAAAGGTGTTGAGACAGCTCTGAGAAGGCACCTCCTCTGTCCGTGGGGCACTCTGGAAGTTGTAGTTCTGACACTTTGAGTCTTTCCAAAGCAAAGGCAAGCCCGGAAACTGAGGCTGGTAGAAAGACCGCTCACTGATCCGTGAAGCCTGGAACAGGAGGAAGAGTGTCGGGGGAAGTGACACAGAAAACTGCCTGGTTCTTCTATGGACTAAAGCAACCTCATAGGCAAAAGGGACCCAATGGACATTAATTCCCAAGTCAGCATTTTTCACATGAGCAGGTTTTTAAAGTTGTTCTCTACCTATGTAGCCTGTTTTCTTGTGGCCAGCTTTTTAAATTCAACACTTTTTCACATTCCCATTTCTTTGTATCTACATAGTGCACAAATTGTGTCTCAAAAGGCACTAAGTGTGTTTTTGCCACAGAAACAGATGTTCTGTTGAGGGCGTGATTCATTCTCAAAATAGACCTTAATTCTCTGTGATCCTACAAGGCTAGGCTGTTTCTTTTGTCTTTAAAGATGGTGTTCCCGTTGCTGTCAGCCAGCCCTATATTCACAGAGAGTAAGGAACTTCACAGGCTTCTGGTCTCATGATTTGTCTTATGTGACCCAAGACCTTTGAAGGCCCAGGCACAGAACCTCTGTCTTTTGACATTGGGGAGCATGGATCCCACCAAATGAATTTTCCAGATCCTGTTCTTGTTTGCCTATGTGAACCCCTTACTTGGCTCCCTCTGCCCTCCTAACTGTGACCTACCCAGCCCCCTCTCCCCAGATCTGGCCCCCACTGCGCTCTCTGGGCATCTCTAACCATCCTCCACTGGATACTTATGGCCTTGTCCTGACCATCTTTCTAGTTCTCCAAAACTCTGTGTCCTCTTGAAGCCCTGGACCTTTGTGTAAGCTGTTCTGCTAGAAACTACTTCCCCACACACCCATTCCAAAAACGAATCCATCAATACAGATGGGCTAACTCTTGCCTCTTCTTCAGGTCTCAGAGGAAATCTCACTGCCTGGAGGCAGCCCACGATCAGATTAGGCTTCCCAGCATGTGTTTCAGTGTTCCATGTACTTTGGCCATCACAGTCAGTCACTTCATTGTTTGGCTGGTCTAGTGTCCATCTTCCTGCTGGACAGTAAGTGCCTTGAGGGCAGGGGTGAGCTTTGAGTCCTATCTCGAGGATTTCCCACACTTCCTCCAGTGGGATTAGTCTTCAAACCTCGCCGCCCATGGTCTGTCCTCCACGTGCGTGCTCCATGCAGAAGAGTACCTTTCTAAGACATGCCCCAGCGTGCCCCACCTAGGTCTGAGGCCCGGCAGCCTTTGAGCTCCTTTTGCCCTGCTATCATCTGTTTTTCTGCATGGTTTTCTCCTGCTGTGAGCAATTTTGGTTGCCTCTTCCTTGACCCTCCATCCGTCCCACTCCCTTCCAGTTTTTCCTTCTTGATCAGATTCAGAGGTGGCCCTGGCCAGGACGTTAAAGCCAAGGCCTGACCAGCAAAGCAGAAAAAAAGACTTTCCTTATGGGAAGCCCCGCTATCCTGGCAGCTTGGGAAGGTTCACCTATCAGTTTCTGCCTGAGTCCACTGCTTGGCCCCAGGTCTCATGGGCCCATTTCCTGGAGCTTATGGGGCACTGGCAAGAATGCTCTCCACGGGCATTTCCTGCCCATGGGGTGGACCCTTCCCTCAGTGATGAGTCAGGGCTTTCAGAGCTCTTCCCACTTCCTGCCTGGCCTGGCTTTAGACCTGCTGCCCAGCCAGGCATTGCAGAACATACTGAACATGCTCTGGATGCCTCAACGCAGGCCTCCCGACCTGTGTCTCCCCCACCCTCTGAACGTGACCTGGACAGCTTGTGAAGTAGGGAAATCTAAAAGCACCAGGGCGGCGTACACCTCGTATTTTAGTGTCAAATGTCTGAGAGAGTCAGTGTGATTTCGGATGAAGGTGGTAGGTAAATTGTGCCATAATAATACAACATCATCTTGCTGGCCAGATCCGATCACTTTTTAGAAAAATATTTAAACTCCGTGTAGACAAGACTTTTTGTCTGTTTTATTCACTGTTTTATCCCTTGTACCTAGAACAAAACCTGCACATAGTAGGCACACAAATATTTTTTTTGTGAGAAAACAGTTTGGGCCTTAGTTTAGTAAGTGCAACCATGGAAATGTGGTTTTCGGCCCTCTGTATTTAAGCGTTAATGATAGCAAATGAAATTAACGAAAAAACTGATATGATGTGGAAAACATAAAATACGGTTTGAAGACCAGAGACCCCTCTCTAGTTCCCCTCCTCCCACGCACACTACCAAGTTATCCTGATGTTCATAGTCTGTTTGAATTCATACAATTTTAACTTTAGCTTGGTGGGGTTTTTTAAGCATTAAAAGAAGTTAAAAAACATTAAAAACTAATGAATCTCCTTTCCCTCCCAATACTGCATCCTTATTTCTAATAAGTAACTTTAGTTAGGGACTCCAACGGCTTCCGCACCCAATGAACACGTGAAAGAACAAACCAGTGAAGGAACAGATGAGGGTGTGGGTTTGTGTTTATCGTAGATGGTGAAGACTGGGTTATGGGCTATAGCTTCCAAAATATGGCCCATTTGTTCTTTATTAGTTGATGGAATCTGTGTAATTCCTTACAAGGTGCTCTTGGCTTTTAATCCCTTCAGGTAAAAGAGGGAGGAATGTGTTTACATTTTTATGTAAGATTTTATTTGTTACTTTCAAAATAAAACACAGGACAGATTTTCCCCCTTCTTAAAGGAAATGTTTGGAGTTCCTCTTGAATACACAAGCAAGCTGGTAAATTAGGTTAATGAATTGGATAGAGGGAATGGGAAATGCTCCTGAGATCTCTGCTTACTGCCTGTGTGCCACATGCATGCACACATGCGCACACACATGCAGGCTCACGCTGATTTTCCACTCATGCCTTCTTAGAGGCAACGGTCTTGGCTGAAGTGGGTCTCTGGCTTTATTGCATTCAGATACCATCATTAGATTCGGGCACATTTTGCTGTCATAGGGGCAGTGCTGGTGGGGGCAGCACAGAGGGAGTATGCTTAGAAGTTAAAGCAGAAGGTACTGGAAAACTCTGTCAGGTCAGACAGTCTGCAGCTTCGTGCTGCTGCGTGATCAGACTGTCTCTGGGCCTGGGGCCAGGTAGAGGCGTGACCAGCATGTCCTGTTCCTCCCTCAGCCCTGGAGAGCGAATGCCCTCCTCCCCCAGCTTTAATCAGAAGCCGTTGATTATCCCGCATAGCGTAGGGCACACCTTGAATGGTGCTATGAAAATCAGGCCAATCAATCAGTATTAGCAGTAATGATACAAACTGGTCTTGTCACTTTCTGAGCTGTCTCCGTGTTACTTTAAACTGCCTTTTTGAAAAATCTTTCTCACAGAAAGGAAGAGGTTTTATCAGAATGTCAGCATCACACAGGGAGAAGGTGAGTGTCTGAAATTTTGACTGCCTCTGTTTCTTTTTTTTTTCTTCAGTGAATGAGTAGACACATTTTTCATCTCCTGCCTTTTCAGCAGTGAGATTACCCTTTGCGTTTTTGTCACGTGTTTCTGTAAGCCCTTGGTGAAGGAACTCAGAGTTGTCTTCGTCTTTACCAATTCAAGTAGCTAAATCTAGGAACGGTCACTTGATTCCACGTAACAGTCCCTGAGAACTTTTCATTTGCTCTTTCAAGGTGGCTTTGAGATAAACTTGGACCACAGAAAGCTGAAAACTCCCCAAGCCAAGCTCTTTACTGTTCCCAGCGAGGCCCTGGCCATCGCAGTGGCCACTGAATGGGACTCCCAACAGGACACCATCAAGTTCTACACTATGCACCTGGTAACAAGCTCACACGCCTACACCCTGATGCCCACTGGCTTCCTAGGGCACCTGGCACAGATTGAGACTCCTTTCCAGATTGTAATAAGGCCCTCTGGGGCGGGCTCCAGCCACACTTGCCTCCTTGAACGGACTGAATGTTCCCACTCGTGATCTGGCCCCTGCAGCTCCCCTGCTCAGAACACCCTGCTGGCTGGCTCGTTCCTCCTGTGGTCTCAGGACAGACGTCACCTTCCCTGACTGCCCAGCTGTCTTGTTTTCTACCTTGACAGCTGTTCCTTTGTTTCGTCAGCACTTACACAATTTGTAATTGACTGTTTTACGTTTGCGTGCTTATTGTCTGTCTCCTCCGATGCCTTGTAAGCATAGGGTGGGGCCATGTCTGTCTTACTCACCAGTGCATAGCCAGTCCCCTAGCGTGAGGTTTAGATGGCACTCAGTATTGAGGGCAAGAACCTGTGGGGGCAGGTGGGTGAGGTGAGGTCGACTCACCTGGAGCCAGCCCCGGTGCAGACTGGGACAGGGACTGGCTAGACTCTTGGACTCCAGGCTCTGCAGCTTCCAAATGGGGACCTTGGGCAGGTTACTGAGCCCTCTCAGCCCCACGTTCCCCATCTGTGAAAGGAGAGTGATAATAGCACCCTCCTCGTGGAGTGGTGGTCAGGAAGGGATGGGAGGATCCATAAAAGTCCTTGAGGTAGTCCCTGGCACAGAGTGAGTACTCAGTCAGCACTGGAGTTACTGTGATTGTCTTGGTCATCGCTGTCCTCAGCCTTGACATACACACCCAGGTGGGCTTCTTCAACATCTTCGCAGCCTGCTGCATGCTGGCCTGCTCCTTTGACTATCTGAGGCAATTAGGGTGATCAGGGCTACAAATTAATCATTAGAGGACCTGAGAAGGCTACTGTCAACAAGGCAGATCTGGAAAAATAATCCTGCTCCTGGTTTGGCTGATTTGTGGCCTGCTTTTGAAGGTGCCCAGGGAGCCAGCTCCTAAGCTTTTCCGTCATATTTGAGTTCCAGTAATGTGACATGTCTTATTTGCTGAATCTGACATCTCTGGGCCTCAGTTTCCATATCTCTGAAATGGGCATATTAATAGCACCCACTCCAAAGAGTTGTCATGAGGATTAAATTAAATACAACAGAGCTTGGTAGTAAAGAGCATGCGGCCTTGGGCGAGTTCGTTAATCCTAGGGCCACTGTGAGAATCCCATGAGCTGTTGCACACGGCGTTTGGCGTGGAGCTTGGCTGCAGTCAGCTCTCAGTGGATGTGCTACAGCTGAGGTGCAGACACCTCGGATCCAGGGCTGGTGGTGCTATCTGGTTCTCCCTGTTCCTGTGTGTTGGATGCAGTGTCCTCGGGGAAGCAGTGCTTTTGCCTGGGCCCAGCAGGTGGTGACAGGGCTCTCTGCCTTTTGATTCAGACCACACTGTGCAACACGTCTTTAGACAACCCAACCCAGCGAAACAAGGACCAGCTGATCCGAGCAGCTGTGAAGTTTCTGGACACCGACACCATCTGGTAATTGACATTTAGATGGGCATTCCCCTTGGACCAAGTGAGTCCCTTGGGCTGTTTGCCTCATTTGCCCAGACAGTTATCAGCGGAAGAAGAGGCAGACCTTTTTCTTTTATCTCACAGGGCAGGGAAGGTGGTCTGCTTGACGTCAGCATTTAGCTGCCCTGCAAATCCCTAGAAGGGAGGACTTCAAGCTGCAGCAGTGTCAGAGCGCTGGGCACTCCCCTCCTGTAGCCTAGCTGCTGTTCCGTGGTCTAGGGATGGTGCTATAGACAGCTCTTGCAGGCTCCAGGACAAGGGGGTCACTTGCCAATTCCCAGTGGGGCCTCTGACCTGGGACTTCTTCTCACTGGCATAGTCTCATGTAGGCATCCTTGTCCTTACTTGCCAGCTTGGACACAGATGGTCAGACACTGATATTCAGGAGCTGGCTTCCTCCACTTCTGAATTCTCTCCTCATGTCTATGTTCTTTAGCTAACTGGTTAGTGACGTTGAAGGCAAGTTGCAGAAACAGCTGAAGTGGTTGAGTAGCACCATGTCGCTGCCCTGAGTGCTCTAGAATCCTGCTTTGTCTCATGGATGGCACATGAAATAGCACTGTGGCCTGAGGGCAAAGGTGCCCCTGGAGAGGCGGCCAGTGGTGCCCTTTCTGAGTTACTCATCAGAAAGTCCACTCCATAGCGTTAGGGGCCGTTAGATTGCAGGGAACAGAAACTCATTCAACCTAGTTCAGGCAAAAAGGGTTTCCTTGAACAGTCTATAGTGACCCTAATAGGAAATGAAGGATGGTTGGGCCACCAGGGAGGGGAAGCAGAAGATTGGATGCCAGAGCTCCTCCCTCTGCCCCTGTGGGTGGTGAGGGAGAGTCCGTCCACTCATCTGCTCCTCTCAGGAGCCCAGCTTTTCCTGCATACTCGTGATCTCTCCTCTCCCCTCTGCTCACACTAGACTGTGGCTTTCCACAGTGCCCACTGGGCTCCCATCCCATGAGGCCTTGCAGCTCAGCTCCCCTCAGCTGACTCCATCTCTCTATCTCTTGCTCAAAACAGTGGCACAGCCTGGCATCAAGTGGCATCAGGTGTCCACACCAGCAGCTGCTTCTATAGCCAGGAGGCAGGTGGGCTTATGCGGCGCAAGCAGGCAACTTGGTCTGTGGCCAAGGGCACAGTCTCTTGGAAGGGGTCAGGGTGGGTAGGGACAGTGACTGAGCTTCTGGCACAGCATCCTAGGATCAGGTGGGTGTAGATCCCGGGATACAGTGCTGCAAACTTTGGTCTGTCAAATAATCATGGGGGCATTTAGGATAGTGGTTCTCAAACTCAAGCTTACGTTAGAAACTGCTAGAAGGCTTGTTAAAAGACTGCTTGAGCCCCACTCCCAGAGGGTCTGATTCAGTAGGTCTGGGGCAGGGCCTGAGAATTCACATTTCTCACACGTTCCCAGGTGATGCTGCTGCTGCTGGCTCCAAGGCCACACTGAGAACCGCTGCTTTAGGGGAAAGCCCTGTCGGGCTGGGGTGGGGGTGGAGAAGATTTTTTTGCTGATGTCTTTTGTGCTTTCTGTTGTCTGTAACTGAATGAAGGAATTGTACTCTTTTATTAATGAAGGTGATTTTTGCAATGAATTAGCTACAGGGTGGAAGAGCCAGAGACATTAGTGGAACTTCAAAAGAACGAGTGGGACCCGGTCATAGAATGGGCCGAGAAGAGGTAAGATCTGCAGCCCCTCGGTGTTGAGCAGGCTGTTGGGGTCAGAGAGCCCTTAGCTAGTAGACTTGCTGAGTTCAGAGCGCCCTGGGCTCAGCCCCTCCCAGATGTCCATGGAAGGGCTTGGAAAGATGCTCCTCATGTCTTCTCAGCCGCCATGCACCTGCCATCAGCGTGCACTCTGCCGAGTGTAGGGACAGCCCCAGCTCTGCCATGATTGGCTGTGTGACCTTGGGCTAGTACCTTGATCTCTCTGAGCTTCAGCTTCCTTGTCTGTGAGCAGGGCTCACAATCCCTACCTCGTAGGGTGTTGAGAGGAGTAAACAAAGTGAGGCTTAGCATCTTGCTTGGCATACAGTAAATGCTCAAATTTTGGCAGTTACCATCTTTATCATCGTCACAATTGCTATTAAATTAAATCACAAAACAGTATGTGTGATGTGTACACACATGGAGAAAAGTCTGGACATCTTCCCACAAAATGACAGATGGCATTTACCCTATGGATGTATGGTTTCTAGGCATTGACGACACCTAATATTTTCCCTTTGCAGGAAGACTCTTTTGTGCAAAATTGAACAGACTATTATGTGGTGGCAAAATAAATTAATTTCATTCCAAGGGGAGTTTCGAAGGGCTACTACCTCGGTACTACTGTGCCCACAGGATTTTTAAGCTTACGTGGAGTAATTTTTGGCATAGCGTCTTTCACAAAAGTGATGTCTGTCTCATTTGTATACATGTCCTGAGTGTCCGCAGTGTGCCAGGCATCCTTGGGTTTTATAGTAAAAGGCATCGCCCCTGCACTGAAGGATCAGATAAAATGTAACAACTACAGTACTGTGTGAGAGCTATGAAGATACAATGTCATTTTGGGGTCGAATGAAATATAATGATAATTTAGGTGCCTGGAGATCTTTGCTATGGTGCAAAATTGTAGTCTTTTTGTGGCAGTTGAGATTTCTCATCCTTAATAGTTTACTGAAAAACTTGGCCATTTCCTATGTTCTATTTATACTATTAGGAATTTCAGCAAGAATATTTATTTTCTTTTTTATCTGCTTTATCTCCCCAACCGCCCCCCCCCCCCCACTCCCCCGTACACAGTTGTATATCTTAGTTGCAGGTCCTTCTAGTTGTGGGATGTGGGATGCCGCCTCAACGTGGCCTGATGAGTGGTGCCATGTCCACGCCCAGGATCCGAACCCCGGGCCACCACAGCAGAGCGCACGAACTTAACCACTTAGCCACGGAGCCGGCCCCAGCAAGAATATTTCTAAACCAGTGGGAAAAATCAGTGGTATACGAAAGAAAATACAAAAATTGCTTTTACTCCATTGTGTTTTTCCTGTGTTTTATATAGTTAGGATTATTCTAAAAAATGTATCATTCTTGAAGCCAGCTCATGTCCCAGACCAAAAACAATGCCTTATATATAGTAGAGGCTTGATAAGTATTTGAAAAAAATGATTGAGGGGCTGGCCCGGTGGCGCAGCGGTTAAGTGCGCACATTCTGCTTCTTGGCGGCCCAGGGTTTGCCGGTTCGGATCCCGGGTATGGACATGGCACTGCTTGGCAAAAGCCATGCTGTGATAGGCGTCCCACATATAAAGTAGAGGAAGATGGGCGTGGATGTTAGCTCAGGGCCAGTCTTCCTCAGCAAAAAGAGGAGGATTGGCAGTCGTTAGCTCAGGGCTAATCTTTCTCAAATAAAAGAAGTCTTTTATAGCCTCAAATGTGAAAAACTTTCTCAAAAGGTTTAAAAAGCAGGGGGGCTGGCCCGGTGGCGCAGTGGTTAAGTGCACACATTCCCCTTTGGTGGCCCAGGGTTCACCAGTTCGGATCCTGGCTGCAGACATGGCACTGCTTGGCAAGCCATGCTGTGGTAGGCATCCCACAAATAAAGTAGAGGAAGATGGGCACGGATGTTAGCTCAGGGCTAATCTTCCTCAAAAAAAAAAAGGTTTAAAAAGGAGGTAGCCTATGCTTTTGATGGCGATTCCAGGCAGCCACCTATAAGCGAACCTCCTGCTTGCATGCGTGCCCAACCGTGCCTTCATTCAGGGCAGTTTCTTGGTCCTCTGGCTTTGCTCTTGGACAACAGAAAATTATTAGGTCAGGAGGACACTAACCACAGTGGCAGTTGCTCCTAGAATCCACAAGACAGACCCTGAAGGGGCATACACATGCTCAGCAGTTTAGGACTTTGCTTCCTGGGTAAAAGTTGGGTGACAAGCATGACAGGAACATGCCCAGGCCTTTTCCTTTCAGATACGGCGTGGAGATTGGCTCCTCCACCAGCATAATGGGGCCCAGCATCCCAGCCAGGACTCAGGAGGTGCTCATCAGCCACCTGGCGTCTTACAACATGTGGGCCCTACAAGGTATGCATGGCACTTGCTGTGGGCCTGGGAGGGTGGGTGTGATGAGCCTGGGCATCGAAGCCCAGAGAGTCAAGGAGCGCTCTAGGGGGTGGCTCTGACGCTAACCCTCTTACTCAGTCTGAGAGGACGTGAGGAAGTTGGCTTCCTCTTCTTATTCACAAGTTTGTCTCGTTGGCCTGGCCCAGGTTACATGCCCATTCATGAACCAGTCACTGCGCCAGGTTCTGGTCTGAACAGCCAGGTTTAGGTCATGTGCCCAGCCCAGGTAGGGGCAGAGGAGGGATCACCCCAAGGAAAACCAGAGCGCTCTTGGAGAAAAAATGGCGACTGGATACAGAACTGGCCAAAAAGCGATGTTCCCTGCGACCGTTCCCACTTGGCCCTGCGCACCTTCCCTGTTCTCTGCAGGGACTCACAGGAGCAGGTCTGCAGCGGCCCTGTCTCAGGTAGGGGCCCTGGGCCCTGACTTGGCTTGTGTCCCTGCAGGGATTGAGTTTGTAGTGACCCAGCTCAAGTCCATGGTGCTGACCTTGGGCCTGATTGACCTGCGCCTGACCGTGGAGCAGGCTGTGTTGCTGTCACGCCTGGAGGAGGAGTACCAGGTGAGGGGTGCCTCACGTCCCCGCCTCACCCCCCCCCCGATTCAGACTAACTGGGGGGGTGGCTAACCCATCTGTTTTTATGTAAACTTGGTCTTTACTACTTTCATGTACAAACAGAAACCAAAACTAAGAGCCAAAGTATTGTCAAGTAATAATAATAAAAAAATAATGGTAGTAAGTGCTGTTGCTCTGTTCCAGCACTGTGCTCAGCTCTCCCCTCATCACCTTACCTCCTCTTCTCAACAACCTGGTCAGGTGGGGCTGTTGTAAAAATTCCCATTTTACACAGGAGGAAACCAAGGCATGGGGCACACCCCTGGAAAATGCTGGAGCCAGGATTTGGGCCAAGGCCTTCACCCCGACTCTGCAGGTGGAGGTTCATGGGCAGATCGCCATCATTTGGGCCTGACACACCTGCAGAGCAGGTCCTGCTGGAGTGACTGGGAGCCACACTTGTGCTCTGACACAGGCTGAGCCTTCGCACCTATGTTCACACAGTGGGCCACCTGGCTGGCAGGGGGTGCACAGGTCGCTGCTCTTTACACAGGTTCTGATTAGTGGGCTCAGAATTAATAGGGTTGCTACCCTGTCATTCACTTTTTTTTTTTTTTTTTGGTGAGGAAGATTAGCCCTGAGCTAACATCTGTGCCAATCTTCCTCTTTTTTGCTTGAGGAAGATTGTTGCTGAGCTAACATTTCTGCCCCTCTTCCTCGATTTTATGTGGGACACTGCCAGAGCATGGCCTGATGAGTGGTGCCATATCTGTGCCCGGGATCCAAATCCGCGAACCCCAGACCACCAAAACAGAGCACGTAAACTTAACCACTACACCACTGGGCCGGCCCTTCATTCGCACTTTTTAACTCTGAGAATCAGAGTTTTATTCCTCCAACCTCAGAAGGTTAATTGCTGTTACAGATTGGTTCCTAGGACAATGAAACTCCTTTTGTAATGGCTCCATTTCCCAAGTCCGTCTAGTTGTCTGCTCAGGAAAATACCTGGGAAAAAACTGTTTCTGTATTGTAAGAGAGGCTAGCTATCCTCTGGATGTTAGAGACAATTAAATGGGAAGAGGGGTGACCTGTGGGGTGTAAGGCTGTGAGAGTTGAGGGAGGTGGGAGCCAGGAAGCCTGTTTCTGGTCTAGACTCTGCTTGTGACTATGGGAGCTGAGCCAGGGCACCCTTCTCTGAACTTCATGTTCAATCTGCCACAAGATGGGCAGTGATCTGGATTACTCCATGAGTGCTCTCGAAGTGTAACACGCTCTTCAGATGACAGGCCACAGCTGTCCTCATTGAGACTGGGCTGCCCAGAAGTGCTGAAAGCTTGTATACTGTGGCAGCTTTTGAGTTCCTGCACAGGCTGGGGCAGCCCAGCCAGCCCGGAGCCAGCAGGGTCGGGTTGGAGTCACACTGACATCTGGACAGCCACACTGTGTGTCCAGAGTTCCTCCCTCTAGTTCTAGAGTCCAGAGAGAGAATCCACAGCCCTGCCCCCGTGTGCAGAGCAGAGGGGCCGCTGCAGGGCTGCAGCGCCCCAGGAGTCAGAGGAAGCAACTGTGTGGCCTCCTTTGATCTGTTTATCCCACCCATGCGGGGGCATTTGCAGCCCAGGCTGGGGAGGCAGCTCACAGTGGATGACATTTTACAGATTGTCTCATGTGGTGTCCTCGTGGGAAGAAGCATGGGAGAAGGGACAGCACAGGTCAAGGCCTCCTCTGGGGAGATACACGTGTGGTTTTGGTACGTGGCCCGCCTAGTAGTGGGCACCCACGGCCCTGGGCCTGGACTACACTTCTCCCAGACCAGCCACACCCTGTAGAACACGGGTGCTTGCTCTGGCCACCTGCGTGTTCTTACCTGCTGCCCCCCACCAATGTATGCCTCACGTATTTTGGTAAGATCGGAGCCTATGGCCCCCGGCCCAGCTAGAGGGGTGGAATGTAGCTTTGGCCAGCAGGCAGCCACTCACCTAGCAGCATGTCTTGTCATCCCCTCAGATCCAGAAGTGGGGCAACATTGAGTGGGCCCACGACTATGAGCTGCAGGAGCTGCGGGCACGCACGGCTGCTGGCGCCCTCTTCGTCCACCTCTGCTCCGAGAGCACCACAGTCAAGCACAAGCTCCTGCGGGAGTGAGGCCCGGGCAGCACGCACCACACAGCCGGCAGGACAGAGGCTGCACAGCCACACGACTCCCTGGCTCGTCCCCAACTTGGCATCGCCCTGAGATGCCCCCAAGACAGTGCAGCTGTCTAGAGTCAGCCTGAGTCCAGCCCTGCGGGCCAGCTGTGAGCAGGGGGGACAAGTTGTACAAGTGACTTTCTCTTGACTCTGATTTTATTAAATATTTCTCCACCCTGGAAGTGTGTCGAGCTTTGTTTTCATTTGTGCCTCCACTTTTCTCCATTCCTCGTTAGGTCCCGGTTTCAACAAAGTCCAACAGCTTCCCTCCCAGAGCACGTTCTGATACCTGCTGCCTGTGGCCCGAGCCTCACCCTGGGGACACCACGTCATCAACAGACAACTCTGCATGTGATCCTCAGCCTTCAGCCTGAAGGCTTTTTTTCCCTGGCTTTTAATCAAATGATCTTTCAAAGTGAGTCGGTCTTGGTCTAAGCTGGTTGTTTCTCTTTGTTCCTATTTTTTTTTTTTAAATCGATTTACTCTTGAAATTGGAAAATATATGTTGTTTCTGGGTTAAAAGCCTGGGCAGCCCTGGCAAGGCCACCTGAGGTGTGTGCACGTGTCCCACTGAGGAACCCCAAGAGTCCCCCCAACCTGGCCACTTGCATGGTGCTAGGAGGCAGGTGCCATCTCCTGATGTCGGGGCCCAATGGGAGGGAAGAAGGGAGAGCCTGGTTCCAGGCAGCAAGGTCTGTCTGAGCCGCCTGTCCTTGGACACATGAGTAACGAAAGGGCATCATCTCCAATCATGAGGCACCGGCCACATGCTGGTGCTTCTCCACGCCTTCTGTGTGCTCTCGCTGAACCCCTGGACCATGCTCAGAGGAGGTACTGTCCCATCCCCACTTCACAGATGAAGCTCAGGCTGCATAGGTGACATGGGGTGCCCAGCCTATGTTCTTAACCTCCAGAGGATCCTCAAGTCCCTGCAGCCAAGTTCAGAGCCACAGGGAGCCATGGCCTCCACCCTGGCAGGCTGGCCCAGACCCCTGCGCTGTGCAGCCCCTCCTGCTTCACTCCTCAGTGCCTGGAGAGCAGGCCTTGGTCCATGTCAGCCGCCTCTGCCTACAGCATGGGGCACACAGCTGACATTAGGCCACTGCGGAGAGTCTGGCTCACCGAGAGCCCCTTGGGAGCTGCTCTCAGCAGACTGACCACTGCAAGGCCAGCGGCTCCTCTTGGTCTTTTTCTGCTGCTCAAACATGGATGTGAATTCTGATTATTTTTTTAAAGAATGGAGAGAAGGTGACAAAAGTCCTTTATTTTTCTCTCCATTTGAAAGTTTTTCCAGGGGTGGGAGAAGGATGGTGTTATGGGGGTCATGGGTTGAGAGATCCCCAGGAATTCTCTTCTGAGGTGGTCAGTGCAGTGTGTGTTCTCACAGGCCAGGGTGACTGCTGTGTTTTCAAAAGGAACCTACTAGGCAGACATGCCCCTAATCTATAAGATCGCTGCATTCCAGGTTGTCCAGTTCATTCTGCATGTGGTCGATGTATTGATTGATCTCCTTCACTCGCTTGCGGTTCCTCATGATCTCATCCTTGTGAATCTAAGGGGTGAAACCAGAGCCCAATGTCCTTAAGTCAGATAATTGGTTAATATCTTTTACTGAGTCCATTTTGGGGGAAAGGAAAGTAGCTCTTTGAAATGTGCATAGTTACGTCCCTCGTTTTGTTCAAAGCCTCCTGTGCTCCACTTATCTGTGTTTGAGGTGAGGGTTAGGAAAATGACGAAGCATGTGTGCTTTAAAGTCTGACTGGGCAGCGTGAAATCTGCAGTGTAGACTTGATTTTACTGCCCCACTTCTCATTGCAAACAGCACACACTTCCTAGGGAAGGTTGACTTCTCCTGGCTGGTAGCCAGAAGAACTGGGGCAGCCTGCTAGGCCGGCTTGGCCTTTACTCACCTTGTCCACTAAATGTGTACACCAAGAGTTGATCCTGGTGACCAGCTCGTCTTCTCGATTGTCGATCTTCAGGAGGTGGATGTCATGTGATGCCCCGACAGCATTTACAATCGTGTCTTTGTCGACAAAAAGCTGGTGAGCGAGAAAGATCAAATAAGTGTGTGTCATTAGGCCCTGAGCACAAAGTCAGCTGAAGAGAAAAGGCACACAAGAAGCGGCCGGCCACCTGGCGCCCAGCAGAAAGCCCACCTTTGTGTCAGCGCACTTTTCTCACAGCTTGTCTTCCGGAGACAACACCTCCCAGACCTGAGCAGTGGCAAGTGGTGTGAGAAAGGGCCAGTGAGGGTGTCGACTCTGCAATCCTAGCTGGGAACATGTTTTCTCCAGGGAAAAGGCAGATGGCTCCCTCAGGGTAACCTTCCTCAGGGCATCTGCTCTCACGGTGCTTCTCTCTCGGTTGCCCTCAAGTCTGACTTGCATGAATCCCACAGGCTCGGTGGGAAGCATGAGGCTGGCCGAGGGTCTCAAGGCCCCACAAACCAATGGGTGTACACCCCACATTGTCTCTTCACTGCCCCTCATGTTAACCAAATCAAACCTGCGGTTATACTTGGCGTCCCCTGCC
Organism: Equus asinus; assembly: GCF_041296235.1. NCBI lineage: Eukaryota > Metazoa > Chordata > Mammalia > Perissodactyla > Equidae > Equus > Equus asinus. The sequence goes on along the minus strand of NC_091802.1, from coordinate 2,380,339 downwards.
TTCTCTTGTTCCTGACCTTGTTTTTAGTAAAAAGTTGTTAAAAGTGACCACCCTCTAACAGGCCTGGCTGATTCTAGGTGTCCACACTGGCTGCTGTGTGCCTGGCACAGCTGAAAACGAATGGAATCATTTCCCGGATCAGGGGGAGGCTGCCGAAGCACATGGCACATGTGGCTTCCACTGTGGACGGCGGGCTTTGTGATGCCAAGGACAGCAGAGGACCCGAATGTCTACACTTGCGAGAGGACTGCACATGGCTGTGTGCTTTTGTTTCTTCTGGACAGTAGTGGTTAACTTAGTCTCCAAACATGCTCTGTGGAGTTCTGAGAAGCTAATATTTCAGCAAAAAGTATTTGGTCAAATACGTTTGAGAAAGTCTGCACACCCTAGGCCCCTCCTGAACTTCACAGTGCACAAAGCGTTCTTCCAGAGAAGGCTCTGGAAAGTCCTGTGGAAAATACACCCTTCTAGCCTTGTCTCTCTGTTTGCCAGCTTATTTGGCCACAGACTTCTTTTCAGAGTAATGCCTGTTAATGTTTGGTGGAATGCTGCTTTTCTACAGAATCCCACGTGGAAAAGCCAAGCTAGATGATGGGAAGATGCGTATGGGGGCTGACCAGCACAGCACGTGGGGGAAATGACAAGAGGCCATTGAGCTCTTCCTTTGCGCGTAGAAGGTCCCAGGCCAGGCTCTGGGAAGGGTTCAAAGACATGTACAGCCTGCCAGCTGACAAACCTCAGGCAGCGTCCACTGGAGTGGTTATCCCGGTGATTCAGAAACAGCATCTACCCGTCACAAAAAGATCCTCATTCTTCATTTTAAAAAGTGGGTCACATCTGGCCTCCTAAGCCAAGCAGAGAAATCATCCCCCCAAAGTTTGAATATGCAGCTTTGGAAGCTGTGGGCAGTGAAGTCTGCTTAACAGATGAGGTTAGAATTGGTTATGAAAACTGTGACATTTGTAAAACACAAAAGGAATCTGATTTAAAGAAATGATTTTAAAAGGCAAGTTGTTTCTGGACTTCAGGTGGCCCAGAGTGGCAGCTACGTCACTTTGCCCTCTCAGATTCTCCTCCCGTTTCTGCAGGTCAAAGGCACTGAGGCAGAGGTGGGGTGTGCAGAGTCTCCAGGAGCTGCGGCTGGCTCCTGGCTCCCTGAGCCGCGCATCCCACCTCCCACCCTGCTCTGTGGGCTCAGCTTTCAAGACACATTACTTTCAGAGCAACTTCTTTGGGGGCACTTCTGAAAAGGGCTCAGCTGGTCCCCTCCCCAGGACCACCACGATGCTGGTAGCTTAACCATTTGCTGCCCCATGCCCATGTGGGATAGGATCATTCTGTCACACCCGCCCAGGGCACCTGATGACACTGTGGCCCCTCTGCCACAGAGGACCGAGCAGAGATCCCACCCTGCCCATTCCCTGCTTGGCTGATGGGGCAGTGACCTGGGAGCCTGCGGGTCCCAGCCTACGCACGGACTACTGGCCTGGGTACACCCACTGTCACTTGAGCAGACTTTCTGGGGACTCGCAAGTCCTCTCTATGGCCTGGACCTGAGCACTGGCCCTGCCTGTGCAGCCACACGCCCACAGGGATGTTGACAGATTTCAGGGACAGCCTGCCCTGCTGCTGCCTGCTCCAGCTGCAAGGGCTCCCTGCAGCCTGCCGCCCACTCTGTGCCCTTGGCACCGTGGAGGAGTCAGAGCACACGCACCGCCACACTGACCTCACCACAGGCAGCTGTGGACGCTGGGGCCACTCAGAGGCCCTCCCTCACCGCCAGCCCCAGGCTTTCTCCCTGAGCATGTGTTTTCTGCTTTTCCTTCCAAAGCAGAGAAGGACTTTATGATGCAGTTTTGGCCCTAAGTACGGCATGAGCTCATCACTGTCACTCAACTGAACGAGAGTTTTAAAGAGAGGAGCAACCTCATCAGTGTGACTTTTATCATGACATGCTCATCGAAACTCAGGTAACAGGAACCAGATATTTTTCACTCTGGTCCTCACAGCTTGTCATCTTGGGCAGTTTCCCAAACTTGTCTGAGACCCAGCTGAAACCAGCAAAGAGTTAGCCACTGATGACTAAGTATCTAGGTACTAAAGTTTTTTCCTTTTTGCAATTACTGACTATGGCTTTTAGCTGTTTAACCCTCCCATTGTTACCTGTGCTGCTGAGGCAGTATGCTGTCTGACTCCCACTAGGCTCCTACAGATAACGTCTCGCTGGAGCCTGGGTCACCATGGAAAGGGGTGTGAGCTGTTTTTCAGGAATTAGAACTCCTTGTCCACTTCAGGCTGGTTGAGACCACCAACCCAACTGGGCCCACACAGATGTCCCATAGGCGACCTTTGACATCAAGAGGCTAGAAACTCCACCCTCAGATTATGCTAATGCCGCCATTTTGTGAACATGGGTCCTGTGACGAGGCATGGAGTCTGACCGCACTTGCGCGGATTATCAATGACCTCACCTCTCCTCACCTCCCATCACCTCTCTCCACGTTTCAGACTGCCTTGCCCCTACCTCATAAATGTCCCTGAGTCCCTCTTTTCGGGGAAGCAAGTTTGAGGCTCATGCTCTCGCTTCCTCATGTGGCTGCCTTGTGAGTAAACCCTCTCTCTGCTGCAATCTTGTCTCAGTGTTTGGCTTTCTGGGCGGCAGGCAAAAACAAACCCGGCTCAGTAATACAGTCTTACCCAGTTTTCCCATTTGTAAGCTGAGGATGGTAACTGTTGCCTTTGGTGAGGTAAATGAGATCATATTGATGAGGACTATTTTGGGCTGGTTACTTTTAAAAACTGCAGACAGGAAAGAGGCTCTGAAAAGTGGAATTTGCTTGCCCTTTGACGAGAGACATTTACATTTGTAAGGGAGGTCTCCATCTGTGGGGGTGTCTCCCTCTCTGCACCAGGAAGAGGGGGCGATGATCTTATCTCTAGAAACTCTTAATGTCTTGTTTATTGTGCTTGTCTGGTAACCTCATGTAGCTGACTCCCCCCACCACCAACATCCTCCGGGAAGCACAGGACGTCCTGACTTAATCCGGTCTGATTCTTATCTAAAGTTATCGGACCACCCAATAACCAGACCCCCACCTGCACTGATACCATTTTAACGACTTTTTTTTACATATTCTTTCCTTTGTCTTGTAAAGAAGTAACTCACATACCTATGCCTTATAAATTTAGCCCTACCCTCAACCCATGGGGGCAGCAGCTCTTTACTGCCCATGGGTCCTGTCCCCATGCTATTCCACACTATTCTCTAAATAAAAGAGCACTACTGCCAGACCTTGAGAGTCCAAGAAATCTTTCTTCCGACTCCTCTGCTCGCGGAGCCTGCATCAATATGTGAGCATCAGGCTTCACCGCCTGCACGTGGTGAACCCTCAGGGAGCAGAGCTCTGCAGTCAGCGCCCACCCAATCAGCAGGTGCTGAGCGTTCCTGGAGCCACAGGAACAGGTGTCAGATGGCACCAGGCAGAGCATTCTGGGCAGGAGAGAGGGCGGGCCACTGGAAGCATCAGCCCACCCTGCTTGTCTGCCGCTGACTTTCAGGGCCCGCCTTTTTCTGGGTCCTAGTCATTAGGGAGGGAGCATGTTTCAGTCCTGTGCCCACTGGGTGTCACAGACCTGGGAGCCGTGCCATGAGGGACCTACCTCCACACCCCTGAGTGGTCCATCTAGGGGTTCCAGAGTGGGCTCTTGGGGGCAGCCTTACTTCAGGCCTTGGGGAAGATGGCATCTCTGTCTGTCAACAACAGCATTTGGCGGGTGTTTAGGGAGGGAAGTCTAGTGACACAGTGGCCTTGCCACCACACTGCTGTGCTGGGTGTCTGTCGGCCCCCAGATGGAGGCCGTGGGAGCTGGGGACTGCTGGTCTCTGTGTCTACAGGACTTAGCCCACACCCGACAGCAGGGCTCGGTGAGCTCCTGGCGCCTCAGCTGTGCTGTGCACCTTTGCTGGCACTGGGAAGGGGTGTGATGGGTGAAGAGGCCATCCCCGCCTTCTCTTTGAGGCTAGATGCAGTGTGAATAGTCACATAAGCAAATCAATACAAACAAGGTAGCTTGAAATTGTGATAAGGGCTCTGACAACTATAAATGGGGTGTGTGATAGACAATGGCTTTTCAGGAAGGTGATAAGGGAAGACCTCTCCAAAGAGCTGACATTTGAGCTGAGATCTGAAGACAAGGACAAGCCAGACACATGGTGACCTGAGGGAAGAGCATGTCTGCTAGGCGGAATATCAGCTGAAGGGAGCAAGGCTGGTGGCTGAGCATCAGGAGGGAGGAGGTCGCTGAGGCAGGCAGGCCAGGCAGGAGGCTTTGATGGACTAGGGTGAGAGCTGACTCTAAGGGTCATGGGAAGCCATTAGAAGGTGTTATGCAAAAGCGAAAAATGCTATGGTTTGGGCTTTCAAAGGATCTCTCTGGCTGCTATGTGGCGAGCAGCCTGTAAGAAAGCAGCGAGGAGGCCAGCGGTCCAGGCAAAGGACAGTGGTGGCTTGATTTGGTAGTGACATGGAGATGGAGAGACTCTGAGAACCCGGGAGTGGAATGATGAAGGAATGCAAACAGGCTCCTGACAAGAAAGTGTCTGGCCTGGGCCCCTCCGTTGTGGCCTGGGCCCCTTCCCAGAGACAGAACACGCGCTGCTGCCAGACCCAGCGCAGAAGGCTGCAGCCTCCTCAGCACGCAGACCCAGGGGCCAGGCTGACCATCGTCTCTGGATGTTCTGGTGGGAAGTGGGTCAGCATGATGCCGCATCCAGGGTTAAGACGACCTTCAGGGAAATCTCAGGCCTTAGTCTCTATTTGTAACTGCCTCTCTTAGAAAGCGCCAGAAGCCCCACAGAAACGAGCTTTTGGAAACCACCCACTTATCATGAGCTCCTCTTTAGTTGGGCCCCGCTGAGCGCCCCACCACGTGCTTTGTCAGCCTATTTCATCTGCCCACCACCCTTCAAAGGTCTCCTTTTGCAGATAAGGAAACTGAGGCTCCGGGAGATATTCAAGTTTAGTGGAGCCACAGACGTGGGATGGACCACGTCTGTTGTGCATCGGCCAGTGTTGCTGGAGCTCCAGCCCCACCCCGCCCTGCCCAGCCCCACCGCAGTGCTCACTGAGCGCACGTCGTCAGGCAGGTCCTCGTCAAACTCGCCCTTGGCTATTTTCTCGAGGGTATTGATGGAGATCTCCAGGAGCTTCTCATGGTGGTGGTTCTCCAGGTCCCGGCACTGAGCCATCGTGCAGCCAGAAGTTAAGCAAAGGCCAGGGTTGGAGCAGGCCAGGCATGCCCCTGACCTGCGGGCTGGGACCTTCGCAAGCGCTCAGAGGGCCTGGCCATTTCACTAGAGAACAGACTTTGTAAGGCTGAAGGGCAGACTCTGAGGGGCCAGTGCATCATCGCCTTCACAGCCGTCCACCCGCGCACACCAAACCCCAGGGCCATCTTGACTCCCCCCAACCTTGCCTCACACCTGGTCACCACTGACCCTTGGCGCTGGGCTCCTCACAGTGTCCCTCCATTGTCCACTTCTTTCCAATCCATGGCCTATTGACTGGACAGTAGACTAAGAAGCAGTCTCCCCCCGCAGCCCTTCTCCCCACAGCAGCCAAAGTGAGCTCTGACAGCTGCGGGTGGACGGGACCCTATCCCTCTGGGTGTCTATAGCTCTCCAAGGGTGCCCCACCCTATTGTGGCCTAATGGCCTTCTCTTGCACCCAGACTTCTCTGGCTGGTCGTCAGGGCCTTTGCACAGACTGTCTCCTCTGCCTGGAATGTCCTATCTACCTTTCCACCTGGCCCCTCTGGCCCACCATCAGGGAGGCCCCCGGCTCTGGTCTCCAGCTTGGCTGCTACTCATTTATTACCTCCATAACTTGTGTCTCCTGCAGGACTATGGGCCCAGGAGGGCAGGACCAGGGGCTTAATTCTTGGGGGGAGCACAGCAGTTCGTCCCTCACACGACAGGGCCCTGATTTCAGGTAGCAGAAGGGTTGGTCATGCCCCAAATGTTGGCTCCTAACCTTGACATTTGACCTGATGAACTTATGATGAATAATTTGTCAGTGTCTTCAATGTGGAGGTTGCCACACCCCCAGAGTGTGTGTGCCTGCAACACGAGGGAAGGGTGGGGATTCTGGAGTGTTGCCTCCCACTCATTTGAGAACAAACATGCCAAATCTTCTACTGGAAACAACGGACCCCACAAAGCAACCTACTGAGCACCCAAACCTTTGCTCCAGCAAGGCACCTTGTTTTGAGGGTTAGGGAACTCCCTCAGACCCCATGGATCATTCCTTTGAATAGTCCAGTGGTACCAAATCTCCATCCTTTGAAGGTGAGCTTTTTCCCCCCGTGAAAAACTGGAGGTTTTACATTCCTCCAATTTCAAAGGTAGAGATTACCATTAAATAAGCCCTTGATGGAAGGATAGATCTTTCCAGAAATCAAACAGGGCCTAGGTATTTCCAGTAAAAAGTGAAGTGTGATTATAAAGCACTGACTTTTTCCTGTCTCTGCCAAAGTGTTCAGGGACCTGGGGGCAGTGAGTGGGGGCAGGAAGGTGATTCTGCAGGTGGCCGCCTAGAAGGAACCCCACTTATTTGTATCCTGCTTAGTTTGTGAAGAAGCTTTACTTTTCTCTGCCTTTTGTTTAAAATGCAGGCGCTTCCCCCCTCATGCCTCTGGCGGCAGAGGAGCCCGGTGTGGCCTCCCCACGGAGGGTCATCAGGGAAAGGATATAGGCTTTGGACGTTTTCGATAAAGAGTCCCACCAAGTCGATGATGTTTCTTTCAAACATGTTTATGGTCTCCTGGAAATGACAAAGGACACAGTTAACATGCATATTTACACATGAACCTGACTGGCCTAGTGTCAGAGCAAAAGGCACTGCTTAGAACCTAGCCAGTGCCTCCTCTAACCACAGGCCAGGCAGACATGAGCTGATGCTCTCTCCTGACCTCTCTCCCACAGCTCCTTTACTCTCCAGCTATTTTTACTCACCAACCCCTGCATGTTTAATGCAATGCTTTCTCCAGGCCTTTGCACATGCTGATCCCTTTGCCAGGAACACCTACCTGTCCTGGTCCTACAACCCCCCCCCCCCCCCCCCGCCGGCCCCCATACACACACAGAGCTAACGCCCTTCCTTTGGGCTTCTCACTGGCATCCACCCATCACGTCCAGACAAACAGGGAGGGGAGTTGCTGAGAGCGACTGCCTGGGTTGGTACCCCAGCTCCATCAACGTGTGCAATTCTGGGAACATCATTGAACTTCCCTGGGCCTCAACTTCTTCATCTATGAAATGGATTTCCTGTGAGGTACCTGTCTCATGGAGTTGTGGTGAAACTTGAATGAGTTACTTTGCACAAAACGCTTTGCAAGGTACCTGGCAGAGAGGGAACCCTCAGTAATGCCCCAGACCTCTCACCATTCGTGCTGCTGTCTGCATGGCTTCCACCTCCCTCCCCGAAGGCACTCCTGCATTGCTGCGTCCCAGTGCTCAGCAAGGCACCCAGGGCCTAAGTGGGACTTAATGTTGGTTGAGGGAACAGTGGGAGATGCATGGTGGACCTGCTACCCTGTGAGCCCCCAGGATGGGTCACATCCCTGATCTCCCATAGACTCCAGGGGCTGCAGGTGGGCCGAGGGCACAGAGCATCCACATGAACCTGAGTGTAAATATGTGTAAACACTGTTGTAATGAATAAAAATAGGGTCACTGAAAAGCACTCATAGCTTTTTGGCCACTGATCACACAAGTACCACTGACCGTGCATAGGCCCTGGGGTGTTTTGGGATGTTGAAAAGGGAATCTCCCCACTTGAAAAGGTTGGGAGTCACTGCCGTGCCTCCTGCTGCTTTCTGCGGTGCCTGAGCACTCCCCAGTGGGGAGCGAGCATCTGCTTTGTGGTGGGGGAATCCCTCCCGCTTCTGTGATGTCACTTGACACGAGAGGAACTGATTAGGCGCTATCTCTTGGCCCAGCCATGGCAGCATCCAATGAGGTTCGCTCATCACAGCCCTTCAGACTCCCGCCTGTTGTCTTGTGGACACACAGGTTGCTCTGGCCTGGCCGCTGAGGCATTTAGATAGCAGCGCTTTTCATTTCACTACTTAGTGCCCAATTGCAGGCTCCTCGCTTGCCCCAGGATGCAGCGACTACAGGCTGCGATGCCGAGGAGCCTGTGTTTCATGCCCAAGGAGGGGTCCACTTTGTTTTTTGAGCACCCAGATGGCACCATGGGTCTAATAAAAAACCTCTCCCCGCTGAGGCTCTGGGCTCTTCTGGGATAGGGGAGAACATTCCAGAGGAATGTGCTCACCTCTCATTCTGCACAGGACTCATTTGCAATCTAAATGATTGAAATGTATTAAAAGCAAACACAGGACTGCCAAGGAGGAAAGTGTAGTCTGACATGCTAAGGCCACTGGATGCTTCCTGCAGAGGAGCGCCCGTGAAGACTCCAGCTGGCATGTGGTTCTGCAGTTGCATCACCAGGTTCTTAGAGATGAGCCTGGCTGGGCACAGTGGCATCACATCTGTGCCCAGAGGCCTCAGCCTCACCTCCAGTTGCTCTACCAACTGCATCTCTAGCGTCATGAGCACGTTGAACAGTTCCGTGATGTCTCCGCTGTATTCCACTATCTTCTTCTCGAGCTTGGTCAGCTCAGACTCATCTCGAATGGCACTTAGACTCTGGAAACAAAAGCGTGTGCTTTAGGAAGCCACAACTGAGTGTAATTAGTTAATGACAGGCAGCAATTTGGTTTTGAGGGTAAGAACTTGACTGTGGGGTCAGACTGCCCAGGTTCAAATGTCAGCTCTGCCACTTGCCAGCTTTGTGAGCTCGTAAAAGATACTTACCCTCTTCGTGGCTCAAGGCTCCCAGAGGAGACGCTAGCACTAGCAAGTGCTCAATCTGTGTTAGGTCAGATTTTCACTAGTGGTGGCTGCGCCAGGTGGAAGGAGCAATAGCTTTAGAGTTACGTGGACCTGAATCTGAATCCTGTCTGGGCCACTTATTAGCAGTGTGACCTGGAGTGTGCCACTTCCATCTCTAAGCTTCAGTTTCCTCATGTGAGGGGAGACAGCCTCTGCTCCACCAGTCCTGGGACTAGGCAGGCATGTGAGGTCTGGCTCACAGTGGGGCTCCACTAAGAGGGGCTGACAAAAGGCTGCAGCAGGCACAGGTGGAGAGGCACTGGAAACACAGCACAGGTCCAGTCTGTGAGAAAACCAGGTGCTCCACACAGAAGCCCAGTGAGCACGTGGATGCCAGTGGCACACAGATGCCAGCCCGTTTGGAATGAGAGGGTGCTCATGGGCTGGGGAGCACCCTGGGGCCCGAGCCCGGTGCTCAATCCCAGACGTTGACTAACAAAAGGCCTGAGGCCTTGGCCCCTGGATGCAATGTCGACTTGTTTCTGTCAGTATTTGGTATGAGTCATGATGAAGGACAGACTAACTGGACATGATTTGGGGGGTGACTGGTATTTATAATGATGGCTACCCTGTCTGGAGAAAAGTCAGGTTCCATCCCTACCTCAAGCCTTATGTAAAAACAAATCCCTGACAGAGTGAAGATTTAAACATAAAAGATAAAGCCATAAAAGTACTAAAGGAAAAAATGGGGGGTTTTCAATAAATAATCTCCAAGTGGAGAAGTCTTTACTAAGTACAACAAAAGAAAATATTGATAAATTCTACTACATGAAAGTTTAAAAATTCTGAATGGCAAAAGCACCATACACAAAATGACAAGATAAACAAAAAACTGTGAAAAATATTTGCAACTAATTTCACCCACACAAGGCTAATTTCTCAGCCTATAAGGAGCTCCTACAAAGTAATAATTTTTTTTTAAAAAACAAAGAGATACAGAGAGAGAAAGACCAGAAACCAAATAGAAAAATGGGTAAGGGCATATTGTAAGAACAAATCGTTCACAGAACAAGAAATACAAATGTTTGTAAAACGTGTGATGCTCACCCCCACTTAAGAGAAAATAAACACAGACCCCGAGTGTCCCAGATGGACAAAGATGAGCAGGCTGGATAAGGCTGGCCCCCGAGGGAGCGAGGGAGCGAGGGAGCGGGCGGGGCCTGGTGAGGGAGTGGGTGGGGAGCCGGCGGGGAGCCGGCAGGCTGCAGGAGGCGCAGCCTCTGTGGAGTGCAGGTGGGCAAGAAATATGGAAAGCAGAAGGCACAGTTCCACTTCTAGGACTTCATCCTACAGATCACACTTGCTCCAAGTTATGCATTGCAACACTGTTTGAAAGAGCAAAAGGCTGGAAAAAATCTAATCGTCCACCAATGGAGACTGGCTTAATAAACTATGAATCATCCATGCAATGAGATATTTTACAGTTATAAAAAAATAAAGCAATTCAAGTTTTGAAAGGAGCTCCAAGCTGGATAGATAAAATAACAAAGTAAAGAGCAGAACAGTGCCTACTGCATTTTCATCTCACACACACACACACACACACACACAAACTCACACACAGGCTGGAAGCAGACTTGACTGCACCTCCTGGGTACGTTTTTCATTCTGTGTCTGCGCCACACACTTGTGTTACCTATGCACAGTGACTACGACTACACACAGACCACAGACCGTCTGTCATGTATTTTGTGTTGGCTCTGCTCACCTCACTGGTCCCCACTACAGTTCCGTGAGGCGGTTATCTTCACTAAAGAGGAAATGGAGGCCAGGAGAGGGTCACCAGAGAGGGGTCCACCTGAGCATTCTGCTGACCCATTGGCCTTGAGGTGTGACCCGCTGGGCACTGGCAGGGGGCACTGTGTGAGCCCTGGTCTAGTGGGGGTGGTGGGACGAGTGCAGTACAAGCTCAGAGGAGGCGTCCTGTGAGGGGAGGGAACTGGGGGCCTCAGGCCCGTGGAGTCTGTGAACTTTCAAGACAGTGGGCTCAACTTGGGATGAGCACCGGAGGCACTTGGGGAGCTCTGCACAACCCCAGTGCCCGGCTGTCCCCTGGGCTGGGGCATTGGCATGTTGTCAGGTCCCTGCGGATCCCTCTGCAGGCTGGATGAGAACCACTGCTCTGGGCTCTAGGAGAGGAGCATTCCGGTTAGTCAGCTCATCCGAGGTGGCCTTTGAAGGCATCAGCACTGTGGGAGCCATGTGGACCAGCGCCGCAGCAGCAGGGGGGCTGGCCTGCTCTAAGGACACACACCCTGAACGTGAGAAGTGGCACATTAGGGAGTCGGGCTTGGTGCCAGCGAGGGTGTAGCACTGGCTGTGATTTGGCTCATGTTCTGCTTCTCCAGGGGACTTGTTGCTGAGGAGCCAGGCCTGGCCTGGGGCTTCAGGAGGAGCTGGCCGGCTGACATCCAGGCATCCCAAATCTAGTGGCTACAGGAACCAGGTAAGAAATGTCAGGGAGGATGTGCCAGCCTTGACTGGGGGACCGGGGACTGGAGACGCAGCCTTTCTAGAGGGGACAACCGCTGCTCAGGCTGTGAAGACAGCTGCCTCCAGAGAAGCTGGCAACCACATTTTTCTGTGAGATCTTCCCATTTTTAATGTCAGCAGGATGTTCAAAATGTTTTAAAACCCTCTACTGGCCAAACAAAACACACATGTGAGCCAAATGTGCTCCTCTGTTGACAGGTCTGAACTCCTGCAGTAACACCCCTCCCTATAAGCTAATGATGAGGGTCCGGAGTCGAATCACAGGCCTATGGCCGCTGGTGAGGCTGATGAGACGAGGCGGGCTGGTGCTGGGAGGGCTGAAGCACAGGGGAGCCCATCCCCAACCGCATTGTACGTGCCCTGCATCATCGGGGGATTTTGCTCTACTTTAAACTAGGAGTTCTCAAGCAGGAGTGACTTTACGGGCTCCTGGAAGCTCCTGACGCTGCAGGCAAGCGTCGACATACTTGGTGTGTGTGAGCAGTTTTTTGCGGAGAAAGAAGGTCCATAGCTTTCCTTAGAGTCTCACAAAGACCTGTGATTTAGGACAGCCTAGGAATCCGGTCTTTGAAAGTAACGCTAAGTAAAAGGAACAGTTTCCACCAAGTCCACACAGCCCCTGCCACACGGCCTAGGCCGGCAGAGCCTCCTCCCTCGGGCAGCCTTCCCTGTGAGCCTCAGCCCAGTTAAGGTGCCCCGCGCTTCCCTCCCGCAGGGTGCTGGCGACCGCGATGGGGAAGGCCTGTCTGCGCCCCGCCAGATGGGTGCACTTAAGGGCAGAAGCCACGTCCAGCATGGCTCCTAGGGTGGGGCACAGAGCCGGGCTCAGAAAACATCTGTTAGATGAACAACTGAACAAAAGAAAAGTAGTAGTTGTCGTCATGCCGTAATAGCAGTGGTAATAAAAACACCACTATTAACAGGAATGATGATGCTACCTTGAACCCTGGGGCCCACCTAAAGTGAAGCAACCCACAGGCCCCATGCTAGGCTCGGCCCGGCACAGCTGTGGTTGGTGGTGCTGGTGGAAGGCTGAACCTTGGCTCTGCCACTGAGCTGTGTGATCCCTGGCAAATGGGGACAATGACCACGGGCCTCAGGGGTTGTCAGAGGTACAGGGGCTGCAGTCCCTCCAGGAGGCCAGGCCCACGTCAGCACCTGGAGCAGGAGGCAGGAAGGGGGAGGGGAGGGGTGGAGCCTACTAGCAAGTGCTTTTCCTCGAACTTGGCGATCTTGTGCTTGCCCTGCTCCTGGTTTTCCTGGATGGCCTCGTGGATACACTCATTGAAGGTGTCAAGCTCCACTTTCCGCTTCTCTTGCTGTTTCAGGCCATACTCGAAAATGTTCAGGCAGATGATGACAAATTTGTCCTTGTAGGTGAGTGGCTGTTAAGGAAGCTGGACGCTGTCTCAGGGGCAGGTTGTGGGGAGGGCACAGGACGAGGGTGGTGGGAACTCCCGCTCAGGGCCAGGAGTCAGGATTTGGAGTACAACGTGGTGGTTGGGCATCTCCACACTCAGTCTGAGGGATCCAGGAATGGGACCCGTGTGAGGGTAGGAGGCAGAGGGAGGGGAGGAGACCACAGGGCAGAGGAGAGACATGCTAAGCAAAGCTCCAGAAGAGACCCTGGAGGGACCTAGGGAGCCAGGGGGGCACTGGGAGCCCAGGGGAAGCCACGCCCGGCCAGGGAGCCAAGCAGTAAGCATGTTCGCCTCTGGTGTGTAGGCCAGAGGGCCTTTGTCAAGGTCCTGTCTTTGAGGGTAACCGCAGAGGTGGGGGACTATGGGCTTGAAGCAGAGGTTCAGGCTGAAGTCGTGGCCATGCTGCTGCTTCTCCCTGGAAAGTCACTTCACCTCTCGGGGCCTCAGTTTCCTCATCTGCAGCATGAGGGCAGGACCGAACCTGCGGTGTGGAGGTCAGGCAGGTGCTGCAGCTGAGATGTAAGCGCAGGTCACCCAGCTGTCAGGAGGCAGAGCCAGGCTGGGAGCCCCTCTCTCTGGCCCAGAGTCCTGCTCTTCACCTTCTGCTCAGTCCCATGCCCCCAACCCTTTTCAGAATGTTAGTTATTATTTTTTTTTTATGCTGAGGAGGATTCACCCTGAGCTAACGCCTGTTGCCAATCTTCATTTTGCCTGTGGGTCACCACCACAGCAAGGCCACTGCTGAATGGTGTAGGTCCATACCTGGGATCTGAACCCAGGCTGCTGAGGCAGAGTGTGCCAAACTCAACCACTAGGCCACAGGGCTGGCCCCCCAAGAATGTTGCATTTTTAAGAGTGAGTTTCTCTCTACCCAGCGAGGTAGCTCCACAGACCCTCTCTGTGACTCACTGCCTCCTCTCCGCACTATCCATCTATCCTGAGTCCTCAGCTTTCAGTTTAAGCCAGCTGCAGGTCACCATGGCCACGGCCTTGATGACAAGTGCAGATCACATCCTCTGGGCTCCCACCAACCGAGAAAGGATGCAGGCTCTTAGACCCACAGACTAGGGTTCAAATCTCAGAACTGTGTGACCCTGGACAAGTCAACCTCTTCGAGCTTAGCTTCTCCAACTATAAAGTGGAATTAATAGCACATATCTAATAGGGAGTTGAGAAAATTATAAATAGTGTATGCAAAGCTCACAGCAGGAACAAGCATATATGAGCAATGAGGATTAGTGCCATGGATACACATCTCAATCAATTTTCCACTGCTGACAACCTGGCTTGTCAAGCACGACAGACCTGTGCCATGCTGACCAGACACACAGGTGTCCCCTGGAACCTTGACAGCACTTCCCCAAGCAGCTCAGCTGACCTGGCTCTGCACTGCCTCTTGCGTACGTTGCCCAAAGTGGGGGTTTTACCTTCCAGGGTCTCACAAGAGAGATGGGGAAACTGAGGCCCGGAGTGGAAAGGGACTTGCCCCAGGCAGGGGCAGGTGGATGGCATGGGGCCCAGGCTCTGCCAGAGGAGGTGGCTGTGAACTTGGAAGGATATGCCTCAAGGAGCTCACTCACACCAGGCAGGCAGGTCAGCTTGCTGCCCTCCACATCCTCAGCATACATGCTGTCAAACAGGAAGGAGCCGTTCAGGTGCTCAACGAATGCAGCCTGCAGTGGGAAACACAGCTGGCTCAGGCCGGCTCAGGATGGATTCATCCCACACGCTCCGGGGGAGGGCTCTCTAGGCGGGACCCTGTGCTGGGCACTGGGGCTGGTGGACGCTTCATGGAGACAGGGCCACTGCACTTGGGCTTTAGCCCTCCAGGAAGGCGGGGGGGGGGGGGGGGGGGGGGGGTGGTAAGGACGTGGGCAAAGGGCCTGGCACATGCGGAGCTCCAGAGGCATATAACTGAAAGTCACACACGGTTTGGTCTGGCTGGAGGGAGGGGTGGGGACTGCAAGGAGGAAAGAATCCAAGGCCGGTGCTGAGTAAAGGAGTTGAATCTTCCTGGCTGCCATGGGGAAAGGCCTAAGGATTTTAAGAAAAGGAGCTGCCCTGACAGAATGTTTCAGCACAATCTCCCCCCCTCACGCCCCGCAGGCAGGGATGCCCGTGAGGAGACAAGGCACGTGGGGTCTGGGCTAAGATGGAGCTGGGCCTGCAGGAAGGTGGCAGGCAGGCCATGGTGACCGGGCTTGGGCCTTGCCAATGGGGCATGATTTCCGTGCTCCATGAGAGCCAGGCATGGCTGCACAGCATCTGTTTTCAATCAAAAGACGGGTTTTGGGGCTTGGGTCCTGCTGACCTTCGTTGAACTGGGCCGACGCCCTGTGGCCAGCAACCTTGAGCAGGGGCAGGGAGCGGTGGGGAGCAGGGCTCCTCCAGGCGGAGCATACCTTGTGCTCCTCCAGCTCCTCCCGCCGGGCCTGCTCATCCTCCAGCCGCGCCTGGATCAGGTTTTCCCGGTGCTTCAGCTCGTCAATGCTGTACTGGTGCTTCATCTCTGCCAGCTCTTTCTGATAGGGAAAGAGGAAGTGGCATCATTACCAGGGCACATCTGGTCCCTCTGAGCCATGTGGGCCTGTGCCATCCTGTGGCCTCCCAAGCGTGGGTGGGCATTTGGATGGGTCCCCTTTTAGAGGCTGTGTGGACAAGAATGGCTCTTTCCAAGTATTCTAAGGGAAATCAGGGAAGGACCAAGAGGAGTGGGGGGCTGAGGGGGACAGCATGGCAGGCCGAGGATCTGAAGGGCGTCTGTGGGGGTGGGGGCCACGGTGATGAGTGCCCAAATGCACAGCCTCACTTGCTCCCCACCGCCCTCCTCAGCAGGTGTCTGCCTCTCTTTCAAGAGTGAGAACAAGTTGCAGGTCTGGTCACAAGGGTCTTGGCCCTTGGCTCTGTGCTCTGCCACCTCTTGGCTCCCCACACCCCTCTAGTGCACCCTCTGCAGCTGCCAGAGACTGCGGGCACCACTAGGGCTCAGCCCTCACCCTTCCCAGCTCCCTCTGCACACCCAGGTGATCTGACGCGTGCCAAGGCTTCAAGCACAAGCAGTGCCCACCTCCATCCTAGGACGACAACTGGGGCTCTGCCACCAGCCTAGACTCCAGCTCTGAGCACCAGACTTGAGCTTCTGATGGCCTCACACCCCCTGGCTGCCTCAAGAGCACTGCCAGCTCACCATGTCCAAGATAGACCTCTGTCCTCCCAGAGTCCTGTGGAGGTGAGTGGCGCCCCACCAGCCCGCACCCGAGCCAGCATCAGACCCAGGCTGTGCCCAGGCCTGTCCGTGCTACCTCTGGATCGCCCCTCTAATCTGTCACATCATGTTGTGCCAGGACCCCTGCCTCAGCCTCCTAGCTGGCCTCCCCCATGCACCCCGTCCCCAGCAAGCAGCCAGAGCAATGTGTGTTAAATGCAAACCTGATTTTGTCAGCTCCTCGCTTACCTTCTATGGCTTCCTCTTGGCCGTAGGGTAATGCTAAGCTCCTGCTGTGGCCTGCAAAGCCCTGCCTCCCTCCCCTTCTCTCCAGCTCTCCAAGCTCCAGCCACTGGCCTGCTCACAGTGCTGCCTCCTGATACAGGGCCTTTGAATGTGCTCTGCCTTCTGCCTGGGCCACTCCTTCACAAAGCCAACTCCTGCCCGTCCTGTAGATCCCAGCTCAAAACCACTCCCCTGGGGAAGCCACCCTATAACCACCAACCCCCATCCTGTACATCTCAGCTCATGTCCTTCCCTCCTGATATTTTCATGTATCTGTGGGATGATCTAATTGTCTGTCTCTCTTCCTGGCATGTTGGCTCCACAAAGGAAGGCAGTGGCTTCCCCAGGGCCCGTACAATTCCAGATCCTGAGCTTTCCTTCCAATGTCCCAGCCTCACGCCCAAACATGATGCTAGTACAGGAATCAGTGTAGTTTTATGCTTTAACTTGGGCCTTGGCTGCAAACAGCTTAAATTGCACAAAGTTAAATCCTTCTAAAGATCACTTATTATTCAATGAGCTGTACATTTACATTGTTTCCTTACATACTTATACTTCAATAAATGCCTACATTTTTAAATATCTCTAGTATCCAGCGCCTCCTCTCCTCTCCATTCCCATAGCCTTCCCTGGGTGGGGCCACCATCACCCCCTCTCTCTGTCTCTCTCAGGACCACAGCCTCCCCCTCCCTGTCCCACATCTCTCCTCCTACATCCTCTCTTCCCCACACCCGTCACCGGATCCCTGCACTGCTGATCATATCATGAATTCTGCTGAAAACTGCTCAGGATTCTCCTTGGGCCTCCACCTTCAACAGGACAAACCCTAAATCGCAGCGTGGCCCTGCTGACTGGTCCCTGCCCCTCTTGCTTGTCTCCCTGCTCCCCACACAAAGCGCCCCAAGCTTACAGCCCCTGCCCATTCTGTGCTCTGCTGGGACTCTCCTCTGTTCCTCAGCACCGGACTGAGGGGAGGGCCAGCCGTCAGGCACAGTCCAGGGCTTCAACTTAAAAGTGGCCCCATGGGAACGGGGGGGAGCCCTCAGGGAGAGCTCCACGGAGCTGGGAGGCACCCGAGAGCCTGACCTTGGCCCCGGGTCAGCCTGCGGCTAGGCCTGGTTGTCCTGCTGCCCAAGCTCTACAGCACCAAGAGGCGGGGGCTTGGGGCAGGCTGTGGCTGGCCCGAGGACAGGCAGTACTACATGCAGACAGGGGAGTTTGAGGTGTCCCTGCTTTGCAGAACTCTGCTCTTACAACCTTTTACTAATTGTCTACCTTGAGGCTTCTAGGCAAGTCTCTGAATAGTGAAAGGAGCCTTTGTTTCCTCTCGGCACAATGGGGATGCCCAGGTTGTGCTGCCTGCCCTTTATGGAAACTTCTAGGGACCAAGGAGAAAATGCCTGGGGAGGGGCTTTGGAACTGTGCAGTGTTAGGCTGTCCCATGGTTTTATAATGAGCGAAACACACCCCCCAACAGCTCATTAGCCTATTCCAAGCATTTGAGCCCATGTTGCCTTTCAAATTATTGTCTAGGGGCCGGCCCGGTGGCGCAGCGCTTAACTGTGCATGTTCTGCTTCAGCAGCCCAGGATTCACTGGTTCGGATCCCGGGTGCGGGCATGGCACTGCTTGGCAAGCCATGCTGTGGTAGGCATCCCACGTATAAAAAAGTAGAGGAAGATGGGCACAGATGTTAGCTCAGGGCTAGGCTTCCTCAGCAAAAAGAGGAGGACTGGCAGTAGTTAGCTCAGAGCTAATCTTCCTCAAAAAAAAAAAGGGGGGAGCCGGCCTGGTGGCGCAGCAGTTAAGTTCGCACATTCCGCTTCTTGGCGGCCTGGGGTTCACCAGTTCGGATCCCAGGTGCAGACGTGGCACCGCCTCGCAAAAGCCATGCTGTGGCAGGCGTCCAACGTATGAAAAATAGAGGAAGATGGGCATGGATATTAGCTCAGGGCAGTCTTCCTCAGCAAAAAGAGGAGAATTGGCAGCAGTTAGCTCAGGGCTAATCTCCCTCAAAAAAAAAAAAACTTACTGTCTAAACGAAAAAATAAGACTTCAGAATTTTTAGAATTCAAAATCTCAGATTCTTGTACTGTTAGGGGATGAAAGAAAGCCCCCACAATGTCTCTGTGGACCTCCCACGAAGGCGCCGATGAGTGGAGGGCTCCACATTTGTAAGGCAGCACGGTCCACCAAGGGGCTGGGCTCTGCCCCACAGTCCAGGCTGGGTAAGGTCAGCATTGAGACCTGTGGGCCAGCTTTCCTCCCTGCTTCCGCTGGCTCTCTTGGGTGCTCCCCCATCACCTCAGCGCAACCAAACAGGCTCCTTTCTCCCAGGAAAGGTACCAGCTTCCTGTGAGGAGTGGACAGGTCACACAGTCCTCAGTTTCCTTAGCACCCACTATGCAGAGACATCCTGGTCTTGCTACCAAAGTCCTCACAACTGGGCCAGCTTCTTTTTTTCCAATGAGGAAAGTACCCACAAACTGATCACACCAGAAAGAGCGAGAAACAAGTGAAAGGGGACCAGCTCATAGCAGAGGAAGTGGGAAAGAGGCATGCAGCGGACAGACCAGCTAGCGGACAGACCAGCCACTGGACGGGGGAAAGGCCCTCCTTGCCGAGTGAGCCCCACACAGGGGCTGAAAGCATGGGCTCTGCTGCCAGACTGCCTGGGTCCCATTCCCAGCTTGCCCACCACTGGCTGTGAGCTCCCAGGGTGGGTCATCTCCCTGTGACAACTCTCCATCGGCAAGCTGCAGATGAGAGCAGGCCTGCCTCACAGGTTGTGCTGAAATGACACAATGTGCTTGGTGCGTAAGTGCACAAGAGCAGCTAGCTGTTAACATTGCTCCCAGGTCACACAGAGGAGGGGAGATTCTGGCTCTGCCATGAGCTGCTGATGCTGGCTAATTGCTGAACCTCACTTGGTCTCCTGAACTTCTTTGTCCAGAAAACCAGACAGTACAGGATGGCTGTGAGGTGGAGGGGGCGTGGCTGCCGTGAGCACACTAGACAGTTCCCACCAGGCTTCTGCAGCAATCACAGACAGAGGCAGGTAAAAGGGGGTAGGAAGAGGGAGCTGCCCTTTCTCTCCTCTTCGTGCGGACGGGGAGTTCCACCTCAGTGCCCCTTTCCATAGAACCTGGGGTGCCTAAAGACTGACTCACAGAGCTCGGAGACCCAGAGGGAGACACTTGCCATGTGGTCGTCAATGCGCCGGAAGTCCAGGTACACGAGGTCGGGAAGGTAGGCACAGATGAACATCTTGTAATCCTCTGCCTCGGCGATGGGGTTCCCAGAGAGGCTGAGTGTCCTCAGGTCCTTGAACCGCCGCAGGTAGATGATCTGTGGAGAAAGGCCCACTTTCTTGGCTGCTGCAGGCCTTAAAACGTACCTGGCAGCCCATGTCCTCTGTACTCTGCTGGAGTTTGCAGCCTGGCCACAGTGCCTTCAGCACTGGGTGGAGTGACAGGCGTGGAGGAAGCTCAGGAGTTCCAGGCTGGATGCTGTACTGAGGCCTTCGGTCAGGCATGGGCTTTCCAAAGAATCAGCAGACCTGGGTTCAAATGCTGATTATAGGACCTTGGTCACGCTACCTAACATCTGTGAGCCTCAATTCCCATGTGTAAAATGGGTATGAGGATGTTATGTCTGTTACAGGTGTTGTAAGTGATGCGGGGTCGGTGAGCCGAGGAGTCGAAAGAAAGATTTCTTAAACTCTCAAGATCTGGCAGTAGTGCTCTTTTATTCAGAGAATAGTGTGGAATAGCATGGGGACAGGACCCATGGGCAGTCAGAGCTTCTGCTGCCGCTGCTTCTGCTGCCCCCGCTGGCATGGGGACAGAGCCCATGGGCAGGCAGAGCCGCTGCTGCTGCCCCCGCTGGCATGGGGACAGGACCCATGGGCAGGCAGAGCTCCTGCTGCTGCTGCTTCTGCTGCCCCCGCTGGCATGGGGACAGGACCCATGGGCAGGCAGAGCTGGTGCGTGGGGACAAGACCCACGGGCAGTCAGAGCTCCTGCTGCTGCCCCGAGTTGAGGGTTAGGGCTAAATTTAAGGCATAGGTATATGATTCATCTCTTTACAAGACAAAGGAAAGAACATGAAAAAAAGTTAAAATGGTATCAGTGCAGGTGGGGTCTGGTCATTGGGTGATCCCATGACTTTTAGACAAGAATCAAATCGGGTTAAGTAAAGGTCAGAAGCCACCACCCTAAATCAGTTACATGAGATTGCCAGACAGCAACCAACTTAAGTTCTTGCCTCTGGCATTGATTAAGAGCTTCTAGAGATAAGACCATCCCCCCTTCTTCCTGGCACAGAGAGGGAGGCATCTTCACAGATAAAGGTTTCCCTTAGAAATGTAAATGTTTCCCAACAAAGGGGCAAACAAATTCCACTCCTTGGAGCCTGAATCTCATGTGTAGTTTTAAAACTAACCAGCCTAAAAATCCTCATCATAAGCCATTTTAAAATTAAGCAGCCTAAAAATCCTCATCAGTAAGGACCAAAGGAGATCAGCTATGAAAAACGTTCAGAAGAGCACCTCTGGACTACTCACTAAACAGTGGTTGCGGCTGTTATCATCATTACTGCTCACTCAGGAGAGCTGTGCCATTTAGATTGTAAAGCCCTGGGAAAGGTCCAAATTTCTCAAGTTAAATGGAAGCCAGTTTATAGTTAACCTTGGATTAACTGGATAATAGCTAGTGGAACATTCCCCTAACTGTGGTTTATTCTTCCTATATTCTATTTTTAGTAAAATGGGAAAAAAGTCAACCAGATAGCTAACATTTCATTCTTGTTTTTCTTAAAGATTGGCACCTGAGCTAACATCTGTCACCAATCTTCTTTTTTTTCCTCTTCTTCTTCTTCTCCCCAAAGCCCCCCAGTACATAGTTGTGTATTTTTAGTTGTGGGTCCTTCTAGTTGTGGCATGTGGGATGCCACCTCAGCATGGCCTGATGAGCGGTGCCATGTCCGCGCCCAGGATCCGAACCGGTGAAACGCTGGGCCGCTGAAGTGGAGCGCATGAACTTAACCACTCGGCCATGGGGCCGGCCCCTAATATTTCATTCTGATAGCATCTTCTGAACACCTAGACACTGTACTATGCAAAAGATAGAAAAGAAACCTGGCATGCTTTTCTGAAGGAATTTCTTTCAGTCATTTATTTATTCAATAAACATTATTAAGCACCTGTGACGCCTCAGGCACATGCTGGGCCTTCGGGACACAGTGGGAACAAAGCCCACATAGTCACTGCCCTTATAGCAAAAGTTGACATTCTCGGGGCAGGGCACAAGAACATTTTTAAAAGTAAATAAGGGCCGCCTGGTGGCACAGCGGTTAAGTGTGCATGTTCCGATTCGATGGCCCAGGGTTCACCGGTTCAGATCCCAGGTGCGGACATGGCACCACTTGGCAAGCCATGCTGTGGTAGGCGTCCCACGTACAAAGTAGAGGAAGCTGGGCATGGATGTTAGCTCAGGGCCAGTCTTCCTTGGCAAAAAGAGGAGGATTGGCAGCAGATGGTAGCTCAGGGCTAATCTTCCTTAAAAAAAAAAAAAGGTAAACATAAATAAAATCATGACAGTTTGGGGAAAGTTCTATAAGATAATAAAGAGGGGCCATGAGAGAAAATAACAGGAAGGACCTTTCTTCAGTAGAGGACACAGAGGTCTCTATGAAGGTGACATTAATCTGAGACCTACGGGAGCCAGCCGTGGAGAAGCAGAGGAGAGTGCATTCTCAGGAGCAGAAAGTGATGAGGATTTTAGGCTGGTTACTTTTAAAACTGCTGATGAGAAGCAGGCTCCGAGGACTGGAATTTGCTTGCTCTTTGAGAGATATTTGCATTTGTGAAGGAAGAGGGGATGACCTTGTAGGGACCTGAAACTGGCAACCCCAGGATATGTCTCTTTGGCATCGGGACTGTTTGGGGCTGATTGCTTTTGATAAACTGGGACAGGGAGGGAGGCTCTGGGGAATGGAACTTGCCCTTTTTGGGACACATTTACATTTGTAAGGTAAATCTCTATCTGTAAATGGTACCTCCCTCTCTGTATCAGGAAGAAGAGAGATGACCTTGTCCTTAGAAACTCTTAATGGGGAAGGCAAGAACTTAAGTTGGTTGCTGTCTGGCAATCTCATGTAACTGATTTAGGGTGGTGGCTTCTGACCTTTACTTAACCCGATTTGATTCTTGTCTAAAAGTCATGGGATCACCCAATGACCAGACCCCACCTGCACTGATACCATTTTAACTTTTTTTCCATGTTCTTTCCTTTGTCTTGTAAAGACATAACTCACATACCCATGCCTTATAAAATTAACCCTAACCCTCAACTCAGGGCAGCAGCAGCAGCTCTGACTGCCCGTGGGTCCTGTCCCCACGCACCAGCTCTGCCTGCCCATGGGTCCTGTCCCCATGCCCACGGCAGCAGCAGCTCCCCATGCCAGCAGCAGCTCTGACTGCCCATGGGTCCTGTCCCCATGGCAGCAGTAGCGGGGGCGGCAGCAGCGGCTCCTCCTGCCTGTGGGCCCTGTCCCCACGCAGCAGCCTGACTGCCCATGGGTCCTGTCCCCATGCCGGCGCAGCAGCTCTGACTGCCCATGGGCCCTGTCCCCATGCTATTCCACACTATTCTCTAAATAAAAGAGCTCTACCAGATCTTGAGAGTCCAAGAAATCTTTCTTTCGACTCCTCGGCTCACCAACCCCGCATCAAAAGGACACAGGCAAAGTCCCTGAGGGGCCTTCCTGCAGCGCCCTGTGGTGGGGCGGCTGGAGGAAGGACCTGCGGGAGACTGGAGACAAGGTCAGCGCTTGACCTTGTAGGCTGCGGTCAAGAGTTTAGATTTTGTTCTAAGAACAATGAAAGCCATTGGAGCTGTAAGTATTTACGGACTGGGGAGACAGGATCTGATTTCATTTTTAAGAGCTCTCCCAATGAGATTTAATTTCTCATCTTTTAGATTGTCAAAGAGAGAAAGGTTTGATAAGAAAGCGTGTTGTGGAAGGTGAAAAGAAATGGGCTTTCTCATAATTGCTGGTAGGTTTGTAAACACTCCTACTTCTATAGATGGCAATTTGGCAAGATCCATCAAAATAAAAAATGCACATGCCCTCAGGCCCAGCAATTCCACCTGGAGGAATTTATCTTACAGATGCCCTCATCCAGATGCGAAGTAGCCCTGTTCAAGGACATCCACTGCAGCCTGCGTGACTCAGCAGGAGGTTGGAAACCATTCCAAAGTCCACCCATGGGAGACTGGGAAAATGCATCATGCCATCTAAGTGGCGGAATGATCCAGCAAAGTGGGAATGGATGACTCGGAGGAGATGGGACTGAAGGCAGGCACTTGGAGGGTAGCCAGACAGATGAGACAATTGCACAAAATGTTTAAACAACAAGATGCCTGGAAAGACACATGTGCAACTTCGAAGTAGCTGTGGCCTCTGGAAGGGGAAGCAGGGACTGACGCAGGAGCCACAGAGGCTCTTCCCTGTGTGCCCTGAGTCCTACTGAAACCTCTGCTTGTTTTTATGCAATAAACAGGTATTAAAATAATCCTAGCAAATAAATAACAAGAAAGTATATAATTAGATGTCAGATACACAGTACAGAGAAGGGCTAAAATCAAAGATGCTAGCAGCCCATAGGTTATTCTGTCAGGATGATGACAATCAAGGCTGCCTCAGGGAGAAGCCCAAGGCATCCTGCCCTACATAGGGATCTGGATCTATATCATCCTCCGGGAAGCATAGGACTCCTGACCTGATCCGATCTGATTCTTATCTAAAAGTTATAGGACTACCCGATAACCAGACCCTATCCACATTGATACCATTTTAATGACTTTTTTTTACATAATCTTTCCTTTGTCTTGTAAAGAGACAACTCACATACCTATGTCTTAAATTTAGCCCTACCCTCAACCCATTGTGGCTCTTCACTGCCCATGGGTCCTGTCCCCATGCCTGCAGCCCTTCACTGCCCATGGGTCCTGTCCCCATGCCTGCAGCCCTTCACTGCCCATGGGTCCTGTCCCCATGCTGCAGCCCTTCACTGCCCATGGGTCCTGTCCCCATGCTGCAGCCCTTCACTGCCCATGGGTCCTGTCCCCATGCTGCAGCCCTTCACTGCCCATGGGTCCTGTCCCCATGCTGCAGCCCTTCACTGCCCATGGGTCCTGTCCCCATGCCTGCAGCCCTTCACTGCCCATGGGTCCTGTCCCCATGCCTGCAGCTCTTTACTGCCCATGGGTCCTGTCCCCATGCTACTCCATGCTATTCTCTGAATAAAAGAGCACTACTGCCAGATCTTGAGAGTCCAAGAAATCTTTCTTTTGATTCCTCGGCTCGCCGAGCCCTCACCAAGGACTCTGCAGGTCAAGTCACTGAGGGCTGATGCCTATTAGGCGAAGAGGATCCAGGGGCCCCAGCATCTCTGGGATTTGGCCAGGCTTCCAGAACAATGAAATCTGGACCCAGATACTTCAGCACTCCCTGGCAGCTTCTCCCCAGGTGCCTTCTTCCTTCCTCTTTCTCTCTGTGGACTGAGTTTACCTGCTTCTTTCATATTCTCAAGGGGCCACCTGGCTCCCAGCAAACCACTGGGAAAAGCGGATGGGGTTTCTTCCTGCCCACTCCCTGCAGGGGTCGAGTGGGAGACTACCCAAGGCCAGGGGAGGGAGTAGGGCATCCACAGCAGGACCTGGGCACGGACTGCGAGTTGGTGCCCACCACCACACCCAGGCCTGGCCTTTAGGGAGCGGATGTGGGGTCCATTAAAGTCTACAAATGGGAACAAGTCAGAAGAGATCCCTTGACATGTAGGCCCAGGGGTACTGGACTTACCTAGGCAGGAACAGCTCTGACTGCTCGGAAGGTTTTCAAACAGCAAGATTTGGGGCTGTTTGGGGCTAATCCTTAATCTGAAAATTCCTGAATAACCATCACTTTCTGTGTAGCCACTATGTGCCAGGCCCTATATTAGGCACAATAACCTATGGGCTAGGACTATTGTTATTCCCATTTTACAGGTGGGCAAATGGGCCCCTAGACCTCTAAGTCACTGGCCCAAGGCCAGATAGTCAGTGACTAGTTAAATCTCAGCTCTTGACTCAGTTTACCTGGCCCCTCCATGCCTCACCCAACAGTCTGACTGGCCAGCATTTGGCTGCCCCGCCCCCAGAAAGCAGAGGGCAGGCTCAGCAGTGAGGACTTGGACCCTGAAGGGGCGCTGGCGCGGCTGCATCCTCCTGTCTGCTGTGCAGGGTGAACTTCTGAGATTACACAGGTCCGGGCTTCGGTCCCACTAGACAAACTTAAATACAGGTAAGAAGTTGGTGCTTAACCCACTCCAGGACATTCATCTAGGCCACCCAGGCTGGCCATCACCCTGCTAGGGTACTGGCCTGAGGGTAGGTGTGGGCTGCTATCAGACTCAAGGGTCACTGCTGGGGGAGATTTCTTGTGCTCTCTGTCCTGCTAGATGTGGACAAGGAAGCCTGTGGTCTTGACTGCTTGACTACAACCATGAAGAGAATCAGCCCAGGGAGATGCTGAGGATGGCAGGGCCAAGTGGCAGAAAGAACCCGCGTCCTCCAAGCCCTGGTGATAAGCCTGCCCTCCTCACAAGGGCAGCAATCATGGCGGTAAATGTCTTCATGGTCTGTGGCTGGGGCTTGGCTCAGCTCCCGCCTCAGGCGCAGCTGTGATGAACTCTTGCTGACTGCACCCACCTCATCTCTCTCCGCCTTAGCTCTCTGAGGCCCACCCAGACACAAGGGCAGGAGGGACTTAATCCCCACTCCCAGGCGTCCCTTAGCTCCTGAAGGACAGGCCGGGTTGGGGGATAAATGATGCCTCAGGCTCCCTGCCCTTCAGATGTTCACTTCTGGGGGGCATTCTGGACACTTCTGAAGACCCAGCAGAATTGAGTCCCCTTACCTACTGCAGCAGCCTTAGTAACCACCTGCAGGTTGGTTTTTCCTGCCCTCTGGGTTGCTCCAGCTTCCCGAGATCACCTCCCAAACACACCACCCACACCCAAGTCCTTGCCTCAGCCATGCTTTCAGCTTGCTTAGGGCGAGCTTTTCTGTTCAGCAGGCAAAGCACCTTTCTGATGGTGCCATCTTTGCTTCACCCATTCCCATGATCCCCTTCAAATCCATCCTCATGGTGGTTTCCAAAACGCAGTCCTGCCCTGGACACACCGCAGCACAAAAGCCCTCCACAGCTCCGCTCTGCTGCTGTGGCCGGCCAGCCCTGGGTGCCGCCCTGCGTCACACACCCAGTGACCTTGGGCCTTTCCAGGGTGCTGTGCATTCCCGGGCAGGCAGCCCAAGTGCGCCTCCAGGCCTTTGCTCACACCATTCCCTCCTCCTGGGAAGCCTTTTCCTTCTGCTGGATGACAAAATTGCAATCATCTTTTAAGGAGCCTGATCAGAAGTCACCTCTCCTCTCCTGATGCTCTGCTCTAGGAAGGATCTCAGCTACAGCAGTCCTGTTCCTGTTAGGCATGCACTCCAGCCCCGCGCTGATGAAGTCCTTAGCTCATCAGCTCACTTGATTCCTGCGAGAGCCTGGCAGGTGGGCTGTGGCCATTATCTCCAATTTACAGATGAGGAAACTGAGGTGTGGCGGACTCAAGCTGTGGGGCATGAGGCTGGGTTTTGGACCCAGGCCATCTGACTGAGCCAAGTAGAAAAAGAATCTTGAAAGGGTACTGAACAGCAACCAGGACTGGCAGGCAGGCTGGAGAAGCAGGTCCCAGCTACAGTTCTGTCCGAGGGGCAGTCTGGTAATGTTATCTTTTTTTTTTAGCCCTGAGCTAACTACTGCCAATCCTCCTCTTTTTGCTGAGGAAGACTGGCCCTCAGCTAACATCTATGCCCATCTTCCTCTACTTTAACATGTGGGATGCCTACCACAGCATGGTGTGCCAAGCGGTGCCATGTCCACACCCGGGATCCGAACCGGCGAACCCCGGGCCACTGAGAAGTGGAATATGAGAATTTAACCACTGCGCCACCGGGCCAGCCCGTGGTAATGTCACCTCTGACACAGGACCCTTATGAACATTGCCACATCCCCAGCTGCCGGGGTCTTGACCTAGCTTGCTGCGTGAACCTGTTGTTGGGGTGTTTGGGGGGGCAGCCCGCCTTCCCCCAAATGACCATTGACTTCTGCCGCCTCACAGGTACACAAGTCTGGCACCCTGGGGAGGACACCAGCTTCTTGTCACCTTGTGTTTTGATTATGTGAGTGTATGCTGGTCAATCCCAAAGAGACCATACCTTGTGGGTCTCTGTACCCACTGGGCATAGGAAAAATGCCCCACGTCCTCACCTCAGCAAATGTTTGTTAAGTGAGTGTGGGGCTCAGGGAAAGAGAGACCCCACCAAGGCAGAGGAACAAACTTGCCCCCATAGGTGGGCTTTGCTGGGTTAAGCATGGTGTGTAAACATTATCAAATCTCTCATGGAATAATCTGGATTTCTGGCTTTTCTAGGAAATGGGGACGATCCGGAAGGCTAGGCCTGCCTTTCCCCTTGCCACAGACCGCCCCAGCCACTCCCCCAACTATAGTGCCTGGCTCCCCCTCTGCCCGCAGGTGGCAGTCCCGGCCCTGCCACCTGAACACTCACATTCATCATGTTGCCGATCTGGTTGTTGCCCAGTGACAGCACTTGCAGCTTGACAAGGGAATCCAGAGAGTCGATCTTGGTGATCCGGTTGTTGAACAAGCTCAGGTCCTCCAGGTTCACCAGGGCGTCCAGCCCCTCGATGGCCTCGATGTTGTTGAAGGACAGGTCTGGAAGGAAGAGGGCCGTGAGGGTCCGGTGATGAGTTAGGGGGTAGACTGCTCTGAGACAAACCCATCAGGGCTACTTATGCCTCGGGAGCCAGCACCAAGCCCTCGGGCCTGGAACTGACTCACTGTCTGATGGCTTATGGTTTTCTAGAAGCCCTGCACAAATTCTTCCCGCAGTCTGACTTTCACCACCCTCTCCAGTTCTGCCACTCATCTTTCCGACAGGGGACATGTGGGCGAATACTCACATCTATGGTCCGTCATTGCTCTGGGATGGAATGCTTACTAGCAGGTCCGAAAAAGTGCACCTTGGAGTGGGGGAGCCGGTTGCAGCGTGTCCTCTTCCCTCACTCCTATGAGCATTTTAGTAATAATATCACCTGTCTGTCTAGCATTAAGTGCTGAACAGCCCTGAGCCGCCCTTTGGAATTTCTCTCCTCATTTGCTCAACTGGGAAGCTGAAACTCAGAAAGGCTCAGTGATTTGCCCAAAGCCACACAGCTAACCATGATGCTGCCAGAGTTCATCCAGGGCCCCTCCCTGGACGCGCGACAGGCCAGGTTCTTCCAGCTACATCATAGCTGACTCAGGCTCCTCCAAACCCCAACTGAGATGTCAAGATCCTCTCCAGCCCAAGTTTCACATCTTTGAGAATAAAAGTACTTTTTCCCTGCCACACGTTTTCAGGGCTGGCTGGGTTTGGGGCTGCAACCCTGTCCTGGAACACCACGTCTCAGAGGCCCCAACTAGGAATCTTTCATGAGCTTGGAAATATGATCATGACAGCTGCAAGTTACCGTATTTAAAAGGTGATTTGGGAAGTCAGTTTATCCATGTCGTAATAGCAGGGCCTATCACCTGTTGACAGTTGAGACTAATGATAATTTATTGTCCCTTTCTCTACGCAAGGCCCTCTGAGTGCCTTACCTATTTCACCCTCAGAGCATAGGTATCATCACCCTCACTTTACGGACGAGGTAACAGATTTAAAGGGGCCTGGTGGTAATACGCCCAAGATCACACAGCACATAAAGAAGCTGAGGTTCAGAGGGGTGAAATAATTTGTGCAGAATCACTTAGTTCATGGCAGGGCTGGGGTTTGAACTGGGGCCTACCAAATGCCACGCCTGCCCACTTCTTTCCCAGCATGCAGCCAGGTTCTGTTCTTTGGGGGCCTGGCCCCACCCCACCAGAACTAGTGGCGTGATGGTAAATGTTTAACAACAGGGTGGCGAGGGTGGCAGGAAGCCCTGATTTCTAGTGCATGACAATTTCTGTGGTGTAAATATTCCCACCATGGCCAATTTCAAGCTACTAACATTAACATCCCTGAATGCGAAATTGGGACAAGATGTACACAATCAGATTTCAAGAGCCAGTACTAGCTGGCTCTGGCACATGCTCAGCCCTGGGGCAGCTGATGGTAGTGGGCCACCAGCAGGGCTTGTGCATGCACGTGGAGGGCTATGCTGGACCACCGGAGTGCCATCTACCCCATCCCCCCTGCATCCCAGGGACCCAGATCTTCCTGGCATTGGCTGGGTCCCTGGGTGACAAGCACTACAGCTGGACATAGTGCTCTGAGGAGGGGAGCCTGACCTCTTACCAGAACTTTCCAATTCTGCTCTCTCCAAAATCATGGAACGCTAAGCATCACAGGAGCGTCTCATGGGAACCCATGACACTTGTTTTACGTCTGAGAGACAGCTGGGCCTGGTAGCTCTGGCCTAACAATGCGGCATTCAGACAGCCTGTGGCCGGCCGGCCTGCCAGAGGGGCATGGCTCAGGGTCTGGCCTAACCCGGCACCCTCTTCTCCTCCTTCATCTCCAGTGGAGACAGATGATTCCTGGCGAGGCAGGTGGGCCACCACGCCTGGGACTCAGCATTAATGGGTGCTGGGGTGTGAGGAATGGGTGCCTGGGGTGAGAGACCTGGGCCTAGCATCAGGAGACCTGGCTGTGCTCTGTCTGTGCTGCCTGTAGCATGTGAATTGGTCAAGCCCACCAGCCTCTCTGCCTCAGCTGCTGCATCTGTGAAATGGCAGCATAATCCTGTCTGTGGGGTTGCTGGGGGCTCGCAACCGTCAGCACTATTGCA
This sequence comes from Equus asinus, assembly GCF_041296235.1. Taxonomy (NCBI): domain Eukaryota; kingdom Metazoa; phylum Chordata; class Mammalia; order Perissodactyla; family Equidae; genus Equus; species Equus asinus. The sequence goes on along the minus strand of NC_091802.1, from coordinate 2,350,054 downwards.
GCAGCAGGTGTTTGCAAATCAGGAGGTGTGCGATGCACCAGGCTGCTGCTGTTCGGAAGCAGTCTGACAGGATGGAGGGCATGTGGACTTTGGGGTCAGACAGGCATAGGTTTGCATCCCAGCTCTGCTATTTCTTGGTCATATAGCTTTGGGCAAATGCCTTGGCCTCTTGGAGGCTCAGTCCCTCTTCTGTAGATTGGAATCAGATTGGTAACAGATTCCCATCTCTTAGGATTATTGTGGTGGCTAAATAAGACAAAGTTATACAGACCTCTCCCACCAGAACCCCCTCCCCGTAAGGTCCCTCTCACCAGATGTGAGGGTGCCTCCTAAGGGCCAGCAGATAGACACAGTTCACCAAACCCTGTGGCTCCGGCAGTGAGGGCCAGAGCTCTAGAGCCAGATAGAGCTGGGCTGGGAGCCTGATGCCCCATTTACTTGCTGTGACTCAGTTTGCTCCTCTCTATAACTGGGATGCTGTGTGGATGGAAAGGCTGCACAGGGCAAGCACACAGTCCCATGCTTAGTAAGTAGTAACGGACAATGCACACTAGCAGCTGTGATGATTCTTTCCCATTTGATCTACTTTGATCTGGGTCCCCTGACTGGTGGGGCTACGGTTATCTGGCAACCTGAGTCTAGAGTAACTAGAAGGAGTCCACAGCTGCCCCTCTGTCCCCTTCCCAGACTCAGAGGTTTGGCAGGTGGGAGCAGAATATTCTGTCCTGGAGTGTCCAAGCACACTGTTGCTTTGCCCAGCACAGGCTCCAGACTTTTAAAAAGAGCAGCTTTCTCACTCCCGGCAGACAGAGCTTCTGCTGCCTCCAAGGTAATGCTGGGCTGGCAGCTGACTATTGCCTGGGGAGGCAATAACCTTGGCAGGGTCTCCCCTTGATTAAGGTGGACACACATAGGAAGGGGCCTTACCCAGCCAGACCAGGTGGGTGAGGTTCTCCAGGCCCTCAATCCTCTCAATGAGGTTATTGTCCAGCTGCAGCTTCCTCAAGTTCTCAAACTGCCAGAGGTTGTCAATGCGGAGGATGTCTGAAACAATCGGAGGAGACGCCTGGGCTGATTCCAGCCTCCCGTTAGGGTCAGAGTTTGGTTCCAGCATATTGGAGGATTGAGAGGACCAACACTAACCATACAAAAGGCCCCACAACTCCACTGCCTTGCCCTGGAGAGTGAGGGTGCCCTGGAGATGTGGGCTGAGCCTCGTGAAGCTCCGAGTCCCTATCAGTGCCGCTGCCAGAACCACAGCAGGACCTAATAGGCCCGTGGGGGGATGTCAGGGGTGTAGGGGTGGGCTGGACCTGCCTAGGGCAGGGGGCTCACTTGCACTGCCTCCGGGGTCAGCCAGGCTAAGGGGCTGCCCTGGGGGCTGGAACAGCTTGGGGCACAGGACATGGGCAGGGGCCCTCCTTCTTCCTTCTGCAGTGTGACAAAGAGAATCAAGGCTGCAGGGTGAATGCCCCCTTGTGCACTGCTGGTGGGAGGGTCGATTAACTAGCTCCGCCTTTATGTAGGGCAATTTGGCCATATTTACTGAAATATTTAATGTCTGTGCCCTTTGACTCTGTAATCTGGAATCTGTCTGCAAAGACACACTGTGTTTGTGTATGCCTAAAGAAATATCTACAGGCACATGGGGGCAGAAGGACAGTGGGAACCCCTAATGCCCATATATGGGGGGTTGGATAATCGCCCATAGGTAGAGAGGTGTGTTCCTGATGTCACTGAAGTGACAGGACTGCCCAAAAAGCCAATTTAATCAACATAGACACAGAATCTGCCTGTACTGCCACCGTCTTGGTCCCAGCCCACCGTCATCATTCCCTGGACCACAGAAGTGGCTGTGTCACTAGACTCCTTGCTCCAGCCCTTGGGCCCCACAGTCTATCCTCCTGCAGCCAGCAGGATCCTGTGAAAACCTAAGTCCCATCCTGTCCTTCCTCTGCTCAGGACCCTTCCAGGGCTCCCACCTCACTCACTATAAAAGTCAAACACCTTCCTTTGCCCCCAAGGCTGATGTGAGCTGACCCCACAACCTCTCTGACTTCTCCACACAGGTCCACCTGCCTTAGGGCCTTTGCCCTGGCTGTTCCCTCTGCTTTAAATGCTTTCCCAGGATCTCCATGTGGCTTCTTTCCTCACCTCCTTCTAGTCTTTGCTCAATTGTCACCTTCTTGGTAAGGCCTCTGACCCTTGATAAAACACCACACTCACCCCCAGTTCCCCTTTTCTCCTCTTTGCTTTATTTTCCTCCACAGCACGTATCACCTTCAGCATGCACTATTATTCCCCTTCTTTATTGTATTTTTGTCCTTCACTGGAATGGCAGCTCTGTGAGGACAGGTTTTGTCTTTCTGTTCACAGCTACATCCTAGTGCCTGGAAGAGCACCTGATATAACACAGGCAGTTGATAAATACTGGCTGAAAGGACCTCAGGTCGGGGAGGGGGCAGCAAAAGGAAGGCAGTCAAAAGCCCCTCTGGTGACAGCCATTCTGCAGTCCCTTCAACCCTTTCACCACTGTGGCGGCTGGGGTTCAGGGGCCCTCGCTGCTCTGGGTGCCGTGCTCTGGGGAGGCCTGTGGCCTTCGGGAGCCTGGGGCCAGGGCCATGCCTACCTTGCCCACTGATGTGTCCCCAGGGTCTGGCACAAGCCGGCTGAGGCAGGGCCTTAAGAATTCCTTGTTACTGAGTAGATGACCTGGCAGGCCAGCGTCAGAGCCCAGGATAGAGCAGGAATGTGAATCTGACCAGCTCACTCTGCTGTGGGCTGCCTGCACCAAACATGAGCGGCTGCAGGACCCCTACACACCTCCCTCGCTTCCTCTCACCACCTCCACTGGCCTTCTTGAGCGAGCCAGACACTGTTGTCTCACCTTGTCCTCCCAACCAGTGCTAGAGACAGAGGCTGCAATCATCCCATTTCAGGGATGGGGGCACTGAGGATCTGCCTGGTCCCCAGCCGCATCTTCCCACTAGGCTGTCCTGCCCCTCCTGAGGCACCTCCTTGCCTCCTGGCCCTGGACCCCTCCTCATTCCAGCCCCTCCTCAGAAGCTGCTCTCCCAGTAGATGTACTCTCCTCCCCACTGCTCCTACCTGGCTGCTTGGGACCACCCTCCTAGGTTCCGCCTGCCAGGGGCCTCACTCTAAGGACATGGATATGGAGTCCGTGGTGGAAACAGGGTGACCTTTGTGGTTCACCTAGATTCGGAGTGGAAGACTTTTCTTTTCTATGGACACTGTGTGGCATTGTAGGTCTAGAAGGTGGGGCGGAGAAAGCTGGGGCCCTGCCTGGTGCGCCCGCCCCACCCGGGATACGCACTCTGGAAGTCCAGCTGCAGGGATAGGACATCCTTGAAGAGGATACCCTCCTGCTTGGCCAGCTGCCCGGCCTCCTCCCTTGGGCCCTGATCCCCCACGGCCAGCTTGAGCATGTCATCGTCCATCACTCTTGGCTCCATGGAGTTGCACAGTCGGTTCATCTTCCCTGAAAAACACCACATTCCTCTCCCACAATCCGCTTCTGCCTTTGTTGGAGGACCTGTTCTGGCTGGGGTCCCTTTAAGGTGTTGTGAAGCATCATGGTGGCCAAGGACACTCAGAAAACTGCTCTCTCCCACCCATTGGCCCACTGGACCAGAGGTTTGTACATTTGCACCAAGGCTGCTCCAGGGCTTCCCTGGCAACCAGCTATACCCATCCTGCCTGGTGCCCATCCTCAGGGGTACACCCCTTGGCCCCAACCACAGCTGTGACTCTACCCCAGACAAGAGGACTGGTGTCCATACTGGTCTCCTGAGCTTATGGAGCTAAGCTTCCTTACAGCTGTGGCCATCTCAGGCCTTTGGCTTTCTGCGCTCATCCTTGTTCAGGTTTCTTGGCACCAACCACTGATCATGATCCTTAGCAGGCCCAGCTAGTCATACCAGCCTGCAGAGCCCCATCCCTTCCAGGCAGTCACGTCTGTACTCATGTCATATCTGTACATACCAGAAGCTGCCCAGTGCGTAGGTGGATATGGACCCAAGCTGGCCATTCATATTCTCACTCTGAGAAATGTGAGCTTGGAGCCACAGGATGAATGCCCATCACAGCTGGCTGTGGAGTCGTGGACCGGCCAGGTACGAGGTTAAGTAGAAAGAGCAAGAGAGGGATGAGGCAGACACACAGACAGAAGCAGAGATGGGATCCAGGGGGAAAAAAAAAAGACAAAAGGACAGACAGACTGACACAGAGACAGCTTTCTTCTTGCTGGCTTTCTGGCCCCTAATGTCCCTAATTCCAGGACCTGTGAGGGTTTCTGAGGTCCCCTTCTGTGAGAGTATCCTGACTTCTTGCATTCAATCTTCTTTTACTTTAACTCCAGTAGCTTTCTGTTGCTAATGGTCCAAAGGGATCTGGCTGAAATACCACAGGCAAAGGGGGAATCTGTGGATTCATTCAGTCACGCTGTGAGGCTGACCCTGGGCTGCTATACCTGGCTGGACAGCGCCACAGCCCTGGGAAGCTGGGGTGCTCGACCTCATTCTCATGAGAACATCCAGAAGGGCTGAATGCTGCAAGAAGGCACACTCTTCTGTCAGTCTACTGGAAACTTCCAGATGCTGCCTCCCGAACCCTCTAGAAACTTGGTCGTCCCTTCTACTTTCCATCTCTGCTTCTCATCTCCCTGCTGGCTTCACCTTCTACCTTTGTCCACATGCATCCCCAACATCTGGGCCTCCCTGAACCTCCTGCCTTAAATGGTCCCTGATGTTGGGCAGCCCCTCATGTTCTGCCCTTTATTCCACTGAGTGCTGCTGGTGAGACTCCTGGTGGTGGACTGATGGTGTCCACTGCAAACCCGGGTGGGCCCGGTAATCCTGCCACCTGGTCTTAGAGACTGCCGCTGCCTGGCTGCGCAGCCCCCCCCGACATCCACTTGGATGCAGCTTATACAAATATGCATCTTTCATTTCTGAACTGTCCACGATCAAATGTCCCAGTGCCTTTAACTCTCACGTGTCCTTTCCTTCTGTTCCCAACGAAGGCACAGCCTTCCCCACCCCCACCCCTACCGCCTACCCATACCCTATCCCCACACCCCTTCTCCACTTGTGCCTTCCAACCTCCCATTCTCTCCAATCTGTTGACACGGGCTCCATCTCTTCAAGGTGATTGATTCACCCCCTAAGGATGTAGCCAGTCTCCTGTCTACTCTTCTGAAACAAATTTTTCCAAGATTTCCCATAACTTGACACCAGCTTGTCTTTGGGGAAATTTGACTATGCTGTATTTGGCAGATGTTACGTGCAAAGTGTTTGTGTTTTTTCAAAGAAAGGTGCTGCACTTTGGGAAATGATTCTTAATTCTGATTTCAAAACTTTGACTTCTCATCCCTCCCATGTCATCAAGGCCTGGCACTTGTGACAGATCAAGCTTGCCTTCAGTTGAGCCCAACAACGGCTATGCAATGTGGAACAGCTGTTATGCACACAAGGGCAGGATTTGGATCCTGACTGTGCATCCTTTGGCATCTCACTTCACCTGTCTAAGCCTTCAATTTCCCATCTGTAAAAGATAAATAATTCCTCCCTCCTGGGCTGGCCCAGTGGTATAGCGGTTAAGTGTGCATGTCCCGCTCTGGCAGCCCGGGGTTCACGGGTTTGGATCCCGGGTGTGGACATGGTACTGTTTGGCACGCCATGCTGTGGTAGGCGTCTCACATATAAAGTAGAGGAAGATGGGCATGGATGTTAGCTCAGGGCCAGTCTTCCTCAGTGAAAAGAGGAGGATTGGCAGCAGTTAGCTCAGGGCTAATCTTCCTTAAAAAAAAAAAAAGGGGGCCGGCCCGGTGGTGCAGCAGTTAAGTTTGCACGTTCCGCTTCTCGGTGGCCCGGGGTTCACTGGTTCGGATCCCCACACGTTGCGGACATGGCACCGCTTGGCAAAAAGCCATGCTGTGGTAGGCATCCCACATATAAAGTAGAGGAAGATGGGCACGGATGTTAGCTCAGGGCCATCTTCCTCAGCAAAAAGAGGAAGATTGGCAGTAGTTAGCTCAGGGCTAATCTACCTCAAAAAAAAAAAAATTCCTCCCTCCTACATTTGTTTAAGATCATTTATTTAATGTACACATGTAATGAACAGCTACTACATACTGTGAATAAAACAGACAGGTCTCCCTACCTCTGTTTCAGACGTGAATCAGATAATCATAGAAATGTTTAATTACAAACCATGACAAGTTTGTAGGTGTAGGAAATTATGATAGCATACATTAAGGGCACCTGGCCTGGCTGGAGGAGATGAGGCTGAGATCTGAAGGAGGAGTAGGAAAGAAGAAAGAGGGAACTGCATGGTGAGGGCCCTGAGGTGGGAGAGAATAAGACACATTCCACTTTGGCTGAAGCGTTCCACTTTGGCTGAAGCGATGCAAGGTTGGAGAGCCAGCAGGAGTTCTATTATTATCCTAGGATCCCTGGGAAGCTCCTGAGCCTTAATGAGGGCAGTGACATGATCAGATTTTAATTTAAAGATGCTCGTTCTGGCTGTAGTACTGAGAATGGCAAGAGAAGTGATGTGAGACATGCCCAGGGTGGTGTTAAGATGTGGATTTGAGAGATCTCTAAGACCTTAATTTACATGCAGAACTGATCATCTGCAGTTTTCAGATAAGAAAATGGAAGCTAGTTAGAAAGGTTAAGTAACGTGCCCAAGTTCATACATCTTGTATATGGCAGAGACAGGAGAACATGACTCCAGAGCCCATTTTCTTAACCATGAATCAACTGTACCCAGGGTACTGTGGACTATTATTGTCATAGCTCTAAGATTGTCACAATGTTTCTCACAGCTGTTCTGGGTCAGGGCCAAGGCCCAAACACTCCTTCCCTAAGGGGTTTTTATCAGTAATTTACCACCCAACCTGGGTTCCTGTTGACTTGCCTGAGGACAGCGTTGTTGCTGAAAACCAGAGGCAGGAGGTGGGGAAGGCAGTGGAGAGTTTCACACCACTGTCAGTGGAGTTGCCTCCTCACAGAGAAACAGATTCAGAATTGTCCTGGGAAATAACAACCTGGGATCAATCAGGTCTGAAAAATACAGCTCTTATTGGTCATGAACCAATAAGAAAATCAACAATTTACTGAGTGCTTACTGGGTAGTAAGTGCGCATGTGTCATTTAATTACCTGTCAGCTCTGGAGGCCATTAGAAAAGGGAAAAGGGAGTCCTAATGTCCTTATTTCCCAGATTGTCCACAGTCATACAAGGAACTACTGACGAGAGACAGACATGGAAATCGGGTATCCATATTCCCACCCAAAGCACTTTATACAGCACCAAGATGAAGAATAAAAGTAAGAGAAATAATCTAAAGACAGTTAGGAAGTCGGATATGAGGGTTAAATTCTTGAAGAATTTATCAGTGGACCTTTCTTCCCGCTACCTTTCTGTCTACGAAAGGGATCGGGCCAGGAGGCTGGGGGATGGAACCCCTTAAACACCTCTTGGGGCCCTGCTCCCCAAAGAAGTGCTTCCTTAGCATTTCTTTCTAATCCGCAGGCCTGAAAGCCCGAGGCCAGCGTTTTGACTGTCTCAGCGCGGCAGCTGAGGGGCTGGCAGAGGACCTGTGTGCTCATTTTACAGATGAGGAGGGCCAGGCCGCACTCTTCGGAGAAAAAGGTCAGAGCAAGAGTTACGTCGGGGCGCTGTTTGCCCCTGCGAAGCCTCCCGGAACCTCAGCTCCGGGTCTCACCTTCCGAAGCACAGGCTACCGGGCTGGTTCCACGCAGCAGACGCTTTGCCCGGTTGCTAGGAGAACCAAGCGCTACCACTCCGTTGCTAACCGGAAGTCAGAAGGTTGACATCCTGGGTGAAAGTTGAGGGGGCACGTGACCACGTTTCTGGGTGGGGAAATACTCCTACCACCAACCAACCGGGGAGAAAACAAATGTTTCTCCAATCAGCACAGTCTATGGGAGGGGGTAGCCCTAGCCCCGACTCTTTCCCCTACGCCTATTTGAGTGATTGACTCGTCTCTTCTCCAATAATAGTAAGGGTTCACTAGTTGACTAATGTATAGATGAATCAAAGCGCAGACTCTCTTTCGGAGGCGGGCCAGGGGAGGTGCCACTACGCCTGACGGAGATTCCTGTGACCAAGCTCCCTCCTGCGCCCAATCGGACACCCCGGGGGGGGGGGGGGGGGGGGGGTAGGTGGGGCTTCGCTGGGGGCGGTGTAGGGCCCAATCGGAGGAGGGCCGGGCAGGTGTGGCCCAATAGGGACTCGCCAAGGGGGCGGGGTCAGGGGCCGGGCTTTCGGCGTTCCTGAGGGTGGGGCGGGGGCAAGTGTCAGTCAGGTCGGGAGCGCGGCGAGGGACCGCGGAGACCTGGGCGGCTGACAGGGGCCCGGGCGGCTGCCGCGCTGTCCGCTCAAGATGGAGTTCCTCCTGGGGAATCCGTTCAGCACCCCGGTGGGGCAGTGCCTCGGTAAGGCCGCGCGAAGGGCGGGCGTCTGGGTTGGCGACGGCGGCGGCTGACAGGGCTGGTGAGGACCGCGGGCCTCTGCGGGCCCCGGGGCCACCTCCCTGTGGTCGGCCCTCTGCTCGCGGGCCGGCTGGGCCTGCTCGCGGCGCCCGTGCCACCCTGCCAGGCGGCGCCCCGACGCCCCGCTCGGACTCGGAGATGCTCCGCGCCCCTCCGCCTCGGGGGGGCCCTCCCCCTCAGGCCCGGCTCCTCCCGGCTCCTGGAGGTGGGGCCAGCCGCGGTCGGCTTACCCCTCGCCCCGTGGGAGATGCCGCTGCGCGCGTCCGTGTGCAGCCCGCCAGCCTCGCTGCCGCTGCCCCCAGGACCCAGTTCTCCCAGACCCCTCTCCCGCCACCCTCGCTCCTCCTTTTCAGTACCAGCAGCCCGCAGACTGGGCACCCTCCCAGAGAAGGCTGCCTGCTCTAAGGCTTGCTAATTAGAGCTGCACCTCGGCAGGGCTGTAGGAGGGACTGGGGAGGGGGAGGGGTTCCTGGAGAGTGAGGATCCTGGCGGGGCGATGGCGCGCCTGCACTGCCTCGGGAAAGGAGGGAGGCCGTGTTGTTGAGTGATCGGAGCCCTGACTGGGAATGAGGAAGCCTGGGCTCCACTAGAGGCTTTGCCCGTTTCTCTCCCTGTGACCTTGTGCAAGTCGCTGCCCTTTCTGGCTGGACGTTTTCCCTGTCTGTCAAATGAGGTTTTTGGAGGTGAGATGTGGTAGGTCCCTTCAAATTCTAAAGTTTTGGTATTCCTTGTAGTAGTCTCTGCACATTGACTGTTGCTTTCCTGCTATATTAATTTTGCCAAAGCTGAAATCTTTTGGTGGCAGTGTAGAGAGAGGGGTGCTTGGCAGTACCTGTTAATCCTATAGGGGGCTCTGGGCACCGGAAATAGGGCACCAGAGATGACCAGTATCCTAGGCTAGTGAAGGAACACCAGAGTGGCCACCGGATGGGATTTCCTTACTAAAAAGGGAGCTTGCCTTTTCACCCAAGACAGGAGCTTCTGCCAAGTGATAGTCAAGAATGTTGATTAGTTTCTTTTAAAACTGGCTTCTTCCTGGTTGGTGGAGGGACTGGTGAAACGTCTTTATGAGCAGGGATTCTCTGGTGTCCTTATGGGCCTGGCTGCTCTAGGCAGTAGTGACTTGCTGATTTTCTGCTTTACTTAGCAATCTCCAGCTTACTTGTCAGCCTTTAGTGGGGCCTGTGAAATCATTGAGGTCTCTTCTCTTGGCTCACTGGCATGTGGGAGCCTTTCTTTTCTTTGTGGTGAAAGGGCTTTGATAAGGGATGATGGACTGGGCTCTGGAAGAGTCTTTTCCCACCTGTACAGACTACCTACAGTCCCTCTAGATGTTCACGCCCCTTTCTTCCTCATTTCCTTTCCTCAGCTGCCCTTTCACTGCAGCCATATTCCAAAAACTCATTTCTCAGTTGGGTGTTGAATTCCACCCAATTTTGGGAGGGTGTCAGTAAGCATGGGGAATTTTTTTTTCTTTTCTGTCTCCTTTACAATAGGAAGCTCTATCCCTTTGAAATGCCAAGGTATTTGGTGAGGGGTAGAAGCTAAAGGGGATTTAAAAATATACAAATGAGGGATAGAGGGTATGTGGCGAATGCAAAGAGCATGATGCTTCTGTCAGGAGGACCTGAGTTGAATCTTACCTTGCCCATTTGTTGGCTATGTGACCCCAGGACATTGTGTAACCCTTCTGAGCCTTAGTTTGCTGAGAGAGAGAGAGGGAGAGATTGATTGGTGCTCACAGAGTAGTTTGGCTTAAGTGAGATGATGGGTATAAAACACTTAGCACAGTGCCTGGAACATGGCTGAGGTTCAGTGAGCTGTGGTTGTCACTGTTCACAACAGAATCATCAAGTTAGAGCTGAATCTTCTATCTGGAGAGGGTATGTGAGACAACTGGCCCACCTGTAACCTGTGAAGGCCCCAGCGTACACCATCCCTGATAAAAGACGCTTGACCATAAAGAGAATGAAGCCTTCTTATTGCCGTTAGTCAACGGGCATGGCCTAGGTTATTTCACAGCCTGTTCAGTTCTGAATCATTAGAGGACAGAATGAGGTACTAATGTATATTTTGTACTGATGTGACAAAGTATAAAATTGATTTTCATGGCATTTGGTCTTGCTAGTGTTCTTTTAAAAGTATGTGCTGGGGGTTGATGGGAGGGAGGGGGATACAGAAATAAACAACCACAAGGCTAATGATTAAAAGCGCAGCTATAGCTTACACAAAGCAACTCTACAGCCATTATTTGCTCCTTACAGCTACTCTATGAAGTAAGTTTTATTGTCCTTCCCACTTTAGAGATGAGGAAACTGAGGCTCAGAGGAGCGAAGTGACTGCCCAGCTGGTAAGACGGAGAGCTGGGATTTCATCGCTATCCCGGCCCTCAAGAGATTCATGGTGTCAGGGGAGAGAAGAGAGGTGCATGGAACAGTGATGACTACCAGCAGGCCACTCCATAGTTCAGTGCTCGGTCGAGTGGTGGGGATTGTCAGTGCTGTTTGGAGTTCAAAAGAATTCAGAAGAGCTGGGGCCATGGGTCTGGCTTCTTTGAGTCCAAGGGCTGATCCTGAGAATGGGTGTGAATTCTCTGGGTAAAGAAGAAAATACCTATGCCTGGGGACAGGTAAATGAGGGGGGGGCGGCGGGGCATATCTGCGAGCGCCCGTCTGAGGGGAACAGAGGTGGCTGTGAGCGACAGTGGCAAGTAAGGTTTGGGCCCAGGAGGAAGCCCTGTCCTGCCTGGGGGACGTCAAAGACAGATTCTTCAGCTGATTTCAGCTTTTAGTCTCTCTGCACCTCATTTTCCTCATAAAAGAATACCTCTCGACAGCTGCATGGGGCTTGTACCTAAAGAGTTCCATCATTCCAATTCAGTAGGCGTGTTGAGTGCCTTTGGGGTGCCAGGCTCTGGGATACAAGAAGTAGACATTGCTCTTAGGGAGCCTTCCGTAGAGGTGTCACACCCACCACAGGTGTCCTGGAGCTGCACAGCATTAGGCTCGTAGTCTGAGGGGTTGGAGAGTAACTATTGTTCTGTCTCATGCCTGAGCCTCACACGGACATTCTGACTTGGTGCTATTTGGTCGAACACACAGTCTGCCCTCTTGAGGGAGCAGCTAAGCCCACAGTCTAACATAGTTGTCTGTGCATTTCTCACATCCATCCTGCCCTTCCTTCTGGAAGGTGGCTCCTGAGTAAGACGTGTGGTTCAGACAAAGAGCCAGTAGTGGTGTGAGAGCCTAAGAAGTGTGGAGGAAGAAAACGTACTTACTTTTATTTCCTGATTTTTCTCTTCTGAAACAAATTGCAAAATGTCACTGTCTTATCTCAACCCTCCATGACCGCTGGGATTTGGATGACTGCTGGAGTTGGATGTCATGCGTTGGGAGTTCCCCAAGTCAGGGCCATGGTGCTCTGCAAATGTTGGCAGTTTTCCTTGTGGTGGCTGGAAAACGTTTTCAGATAATCCTTTTCCAAGACTAAAGTTTGGATTCATTTAAGTTAAAAGATCAGTGAGTAGCAGTTAATTCTGAACAAAATGTCAGAGATGGTTCCAGAAGACCATCTATTCTCCTCATGGTTCTGTTTTAATAAATGTGTGAGGGGCCGGCCCAGTGGTGTAGCAGTTAAGTTCGCACATTCTGCTTTGGCAGACCGGAGTTTGCTGGTTTGGATCCCGTGTGCGGACATGTCACCGCTTGGCACGCCATGCTGCGGTAGGCATCCCACATACAAAGTAGAGGAAGATGGGCATGGATGTGAGCTTAGGGCCAGTCTTCCTCAGCAGAAAGAGGAGGATTGGCAGCAGTTAGCTCAGGGCTAATCTTCCTCAAAAAAAACAAAAAAACAAAAAAAATGGTTTGTGTTTGTCAGTTGGGTGGTGTTGGACATAGACTGCTTCCTAGTGCCCTGTGAATGCTAGTGTTTGACTCTAGTGTGGCTGTTTGTACCCAGAATGATTAGTTGTCCCTCAGATTGCTATGGCAGGTTGGCAGTTGACAAAGCCCTTTTGCTTCAATCATTTTATTTAGTCTTCACGACCCTGTGAGATCCACAGGAAGAGAACTGAAGGAATTATTAAGCACCTACCATATGCAAACTCTGTACATGGGCTCTCTTTTAATCCCCTCAACATTTAATTATTTGAGTGCTCTTGTCCCTGTATGGCTTATAAGGAAGTTGAGAGGTTAAGAGACTTGTGCAAGGTCAACGCCATTCTTTTGCTGTCACGTTGCTCCTGGTTCTACAGCTTCCATGATTCAGGGTCATTGGGATCACCTTGAGGGCTTGTTAAAACAGGTTGCTGGGTCCCGCTCTCAGAGTTTCTGATTCCCTAGGTCTGGTGAGGGGCCTAGCATTCTACATTTCTAACAAGTTCCCCAGTGATGCTGATGCTGCTGATCCAGGCACCACGCTTTGAGAACTGTTGTTCTAGATGAAAAATCCTGCTTCTTTAATCTCTTCTTTATCTTTCTTCAAACATTAAATATGGGTTTTCTTATGGACAGACTGTAAGTATGATTATTTAAAATTCATTTATCCTTTAGTGACTCTGTATTGACTGTATATTCCAAGCTAAGCATTTACCAGGACATTCAGTCTAGTAAGAGAGAAAGTGGTGGCACAAGATTGGACAAATAAATGAAGTAAGGGAATGGAGGAGGGGAGGGGTTACCTCCAGTAGTACTAATAATAGCTAAAGGTTTTTGCTTTTTTTTTTTTCCTTGAGGAAGATTAGCCCTGGGCTAACAATTGTGTCATTCCTCCTCCACTTTCTTTCTTCCTTCCTTCCTTCCTTCCTTCCTCCCTCCCTTCTTTCCTTCCTTCCCTCCCTCCCCCACCCCGAGCTACCATCTGCCAATCTTCCTCTTTTTTTTTCTGAGGAAGACTGGCCTTGAGGTAACATCCATGCTCATCTTCGTCTACTTTATATTTGGGACGCCTACCACAGCATGGCTTGCCAAACGGTGCTATGTCTGCACCCGGGATCTGAACCGGTGAACCCCGGGCCGCCAAAGCAGAATGTGCACACTTAACCACTGTGCCACTGGGCCAGCCCCACCTCCACCACTTTATATGTGGGTCACCAACACAGCATGGCTGACGAGTGGTGTAGGTCTGCACCTGGGATCCAAACCCACAAACCTGGGCCACCAAAGTGGAACGTGCTCAACTTGACCACTATGCTGTGGGACCAGCCCAGGTTTTCGCTTTTTTTAAAGTTCAGTATTGTATTACTGTGCGCCAGAGACGAAAGTAGGCACTCTATATATCTTGCAGTCCTTTAGTCCTCACAACAATACTGTGAGTAAGGTACTGTTATTATTTCCATTTTGCAGACAGGGACACTGAGGCAATAAGAAAGTCACACAACTAGCAGTAAATGAGCTGGAGCTGGAACCCAGCATTCTGGCTCCGGAGCTGGTATTCTGTTACCCTCAACAAGGGAGGGCTGAGGAGGAGCACTGGAGGAGGGGAGGAAGAACTTGGGAGGACTCAGGGAGTGGTAGCTGCTGAATAGGGCTTTGACGAATGGGTAGGATTTGATTCATGTAGAAATGGAAAAGGAGGCTTGGAGGGCTCTCTCGGCAGTAGGTGGGATGGGTGCGGGAGTGGGATTGGTTCCGTTTGCCCAGCAAGGGGGAGTGGTGGGATGTGAAACTGGAAAGGTAGAAGAAGGCCTGACTGTGGAGGGCTTCAAATGTTGGCCAGGTAGTGTGGACTCTTTCCTTGGTGGCACTGGGGAGCCATGAACGATTTCCAGGGAGGAAAGTGGCGTGGATATCATTTACAGAGGCGGGGAGATTTCCCCTTGGCAGTCACCAAAAGGTCATTCTTCTCTCTAGTAAAGCCCCCATCTGTGCTGGACAGTGGTCCAACAAGGAAGTCGACAGTGGGCAGTGCCAGTTCCTCTGAAGTTCGGGGTGGGCCCTTCCATGAGTCCCGTCAGAGACAAGGAAGTGCTGAGGCGGGTTAATGGAGCATGGGAAGAAGTCTGGGGTACTGAGAGCATTTGTCCTTAACTGCCTGGGCAGGTCATAAAACACCAGATATGGAAAGTCACATGGTGAGGGTCAGCCTGCTCCTTGTCCTGCCCTGCTTTCCATGTGTGCAAAGAACAGGAGCCAAGACACAGCGCTTTACTGAAGAGGTGCCACTGCTTCGAGTGGGCCATTTGGGATATGAAAAATTCTCATAGCATTGTGCTTTCTAAAAAACAATGTATACCCATGTAGAAAATTTGAAAAATATACAAAAATGCAAAGGAGAAAAAATATCATAATGTGCTTTCTTATAAATTCATTCAGATTCTTCTCATTTCACATAATAAGTGTGATACATAAGAGTACTTATGTATCTCACTCTCCATTTTCTCATGCCTTGGAGATGCAATGTTGTATAACCACTCTTAGCATACTTCTGTGTAATCTGCTTGGGGTTTTTTTTGGCAGGAAGGATATACAGTGAGTAAGGGGATATAAATGCACTGCCCAGAGGAGCATCAGTTAAGGGTTGTTGCTCTTGATCTAGATAAATCACTCAGAATTTTTAGGCTAACCTAGTGCAGATTTTCCTTGACTTATGACGGGGTTATGTCTCGATAAACCCATTGTAAGTTGAAAATATCTGTAAGTGGAAAATGCCTTTAATACACCTAACCTCCCGAGCATCATAGCTTCGCCTCATCTGCCTTTAACATGCTCAGAACACTACCATTAGCCTGCAGTTGGGCAAAATCATCTAACACAAAGCCTATTTTATAATTAAGTATGAATATCTCATGTAATTTATTGAATACTGTACTGAAAGTGAAACAGAATGGTCTGTGGCTACAGAATGGTCGGTCACCCTCGTGATGGCGGGGCTGACAAGGAGCTGCGTCTCGCTGCCACTGCCCAGCATCACGGCAGAGCGTCGTACTGGATGTCGCTAGCCCGGGAAAAGGTCACAATTCAAAATTCGAAGTACGGTTTCTATTGAATGCATGTCGCTTTCGCACCATTGTAAAGTCAAAAGATTGGAAGTTGGACTGTGGTCGGTAGGGGATGGTCTGTAGTCTGAGAAGATGTAAATAATGTTCAGGCTTTTTTTGCTGACTCAACTTACTGTAGTTAGAAGACGGACATTTTACAAACCAGTCTCAGATTTCGTGCCTATTTTAGTGCTTCCTCCTGACCTAGAAGAATTTCTTTATCTTCTCCATCCAGTCATCAAGCCTGCTGTCTATCAGCACTCACCCCCTCCTCCAGGCAGCCTTCCTAGACCACCCCGTTTATGGTGCTGAATCTCTTCTCTGAACTCGCAGTGTTTGTTATCCATATCATTCATTTGGTTCTTCCCTCACCTCCAGGTTTTTGTGAAGATTGAGAGAATATGTGTAAAGTCCTGAGCACAGAGTCCTGCGCTCAGCTAATATACTCAAGTTGTCGATTCCTTTCCTCCTGCCCGTGCTGTTTCCTGTTGTTCTTTATCTTGTGTCTTGTCCTATGTTTATTACTTATCTTCCTAATGAGACTGGAGGCTCCTCAGGGTAGATTGCATACTTTCTATTTCCTTGTGACCTTCACAGCACTTGGTAGAGGATACTCTGCGGTTATTCACTCCCAAGGTTTCTTTCTATCAATCTTATTTTTCAGCATCTTTCAAAGCTGAAAATATCAGCCATCATTTACGGGTCTTTCACCATGTGCCAAGCACTCACTCTACTAGGTACTTTACATACATTATCTCATTTAAAATTTTTTTTCTCTGAAAACTGCATTGTCAGTGCTGTTATCTCCATTATACAGATGGAGAAATGAAGGCTTAGAGGAGTTAAGAAGCTTACCCAGGTTTTGGTGGCTTGTGTACACTGAGCCATTCCACACCCAGGGAGTCTGACTCCAGAGCCTTTGTTCATATTGCCCTATAGACAGCAAGTATGGTCCGTTTCTGTTTAGACTAAAAGGGGCATAAACTGATTCCACATGGGAATTACATGAAGCTAGCATAGTTCGATCAATGAATTCTAGACCAATGTAGACACTCATTGCTCTCTCTTTGTTTCTTCCAACAGTTGGCGCTTTTTGTTTTAGATTGAAGTCAGTCCTCTCTGCCTCTCAGTGTGACTGTCTTGTGTGAGTGCATTAGCTGTTCTAATATTCAGTTTCCTGATCTGTAAACAGAGAAGGGGTGTGTGTATGACAAGAACACTTGCTCTGTTGCATCTTCCAGGGTCGTTAAGAGGATCAGTAAGAGACAGTATGCATAAGCAAAACATGTTATGTTATGGTTCTTTCCATGCATCACTGAGACTAAATGTTCCGTGAGGCACATGTTTTTATTTGTACTTGTTTATTTACTTTTAAAAAATTGTAGTTAGGGACCGGCTTGGTGGCGCAGCGGTTAAGTTCACGTGTCCCGCTTTGGCAGCCAGGGTTCACCGGTTCGGATCCTGGGTGTGGACATGGCACCGCTTGGCAAGCCATGCTGTGGTAGATGTCCCACATATAAAGTAGAGGAAGATGGGCACGGTTGTGAGCTCTGGGCCAGTCTTCCTCAGCAAAAGGAGGGGGATTCGCAGCAGCTGTTAGCTCAGGGCTAATCTTCCTCAAAAATAAAAAAATACTATTTTGACCTTTTTTTTATTTTTGAGGAAGATTAGCCCTGAGCTAACTACTGCCAATCCTCCTTTTTGCTGAGGAAGACTGGCCCTGAGCTCACATCCGTGCCCATCTTCCTCTACTTTATATGTGAGGCGCCTGCCACAGCATGGCTTGCCAATTGGTGCCATGTCCCCACCCAGGATCCAAATTGGTGAGCCTCGGGCCGCTGAAGTGGGACGTGTGAACTTAACTGCTGTGCTACCCGGCTAGCCCCTATTTTGACCATTTTAAGTTCAGTTTTAAGTCCATTCACATTGTTGTACAACCAGCACCACCATCCATCTCCAGAACTTTTTTCATCTTGCCAAACTGAAACTCTGTACTCATTCAATAATAATTCCCATTTATTATCCACAGATCTGTGTATAATAAGTGGCAAAGTATGGACTTGAACCCAAGTCTGTGGACTCCTGAGCCAGTGCTCTTAACTACTAAACTGGAGAGCTCAGTAATTATTTGTGGCATTGAATGAATGAATACCTCAGTGAAGTTAGTGGCTGAAAATCTGGTAATAGTTGTTGTAGATTCAGATCTGCCTTAGTGTTATAAATTAGTCACCCAGTTTCAGTCCTTCTAGTGCAATTCAGTGTACAAGTGTCCTTGTCGTCCCAGCAAGTTTTTTTCTGAGAATTTGGTCAAAGGATATGCTTTCTTATAACCTCACTGAGGCTCTTCTTTATACTGGAAGCACTGTGTATTTTACTTTCTCTTTAGATTAGCTTTGGAACTACAGTGTCAGAAGGAGGAATAGAGGGGATTTAAACAGATGCTAAGTTGTCTAACTGACCAACTTACTTTTAAGACATTACCAGCTGCTGTTTTAATCATTAATGAAGCAACAAGGCTTATAGTCTGGGAGGCACGTCAAGAATTCTGTTTCGGGTTTTGGTTTAAAATAGAGTGTAATGGAGAGAGACTGATTCTTTCATCTCAGAGAACTGGCCTGCAAGTTTATGAGAGCGGGGGACAAGGACAGGGCCCTGGCATGGGACGCTGTTGAGTTTTTTGCTGCTCCTCAAAGGAGAAATCACACAGAGTTCTGGCACATCATTAGTCAAACTAGGAAATGAGGCCTGAGAAATGATGTTGCTGGGGGTTGGAAAGGGGAGTTTGCTAGTGGCCTCCGGGGAATGGGAATCCTCATATTAACTCTGCAAAGTCTTGAAACAGCAATTCAAAGAATCACCAAATTCTAGCTGGAAGGGCCTTAGCGGCATTTGGTCCAACCTTCTCATTTTTACAGGTGAGGAAACTAAGGCCCAGAGAGGGTAGGTCTGTACTGTTTTTACACTGACAACACTTCTGACACCAAGTGTGTGTGGGGTGTTTTTCTGACACCAACCACTTCTGACATCAACTAGGGGTCATACAATTCAATTCAATTCTGACCTAACTACCTGGAGTTACCACAGACCTCACAGGTTAAGGGCTCAGTCCCACAAGACTGCCCCTACTTCAGACACCAGGTGCGAGTCCCAGGTTGCCACCTGTAATTCTGACTTACTGGCTATAAATCAGGAGTTCCCATGATCCCCTCCTTAGGTTCAGTAATTTGCTAGAACAGCTCACACAACACAGGAAAACACTTTACTTACATTTACTGATTTATTATGAAAGCTACAACTCAGGAACAGCCAAATGGAAGAGATGTATAGAGCAAGGTATGAGAGAAGGGATGCAGAGCTTCCATGCCCTCTCAGGGTGCACCACCCTCGCAGCACCTCATTGTGTACGCTAACTAGGAAGTTCTCAGAGCCCCATTGTGTAGTCATGACTGATTAAATCATTGGCCCTTGGTGATTAACTCAGTCTTCAGCCCCTCTCCTCTCCTGGAGGCTGGAGGTGCAGAGTGGGCTGAAAGTTCCAACCCTCTCATGCCTTGGTCTTTCTGGGGACCAGCCTGCATCCTGAAGCTGTCTAGGGGCCCCTCAGCCACCAGTCGTCTCATTGTCATACAAAAGACACTCATCACTGTGGAAATTCCAAGGATTTTAGGAGCTGTGTACCAGAGCCTGGGACACAGATCAAATAAATATTTCTTATTGTATCATAGTAGGTGACTTGCTAAAGTCCCGCAGTGAGGCACTGGTAACACTGGGGAAAAACCCAGGTCGTGACTCCCACATGTCTTTCTACTTACCTCAGGGTCCTTGCCAGTCATTTGGATATTTATATATGGGCAGAGAGGCTAAGCAAAGTAGTAGTAAGGTTGCCATTTAATGGAGGGGCAGTTCTTGACCCAGACTCATGAAGGTACATACTTTTTTATTGTTTGAAAGTTAGTCTGCTGATTTAGACCTGGCTTGGTGAGAGTGACTATTTAGCTCCAGATTTGATGGTCGAAATGAAATTAGTTCATAAAATCACCTTTGGTCTTCTATTTTATCTGCTTTTTCTGGCACTGGTCCAGAACAGAGAAACTAATTCCAGCCTAGGATTCTGGGGGTCTGGGATTGGTCACTGCTCTGCTTCTGACTTGCTCTGTGACTTTGGGTAGGTCATGTCCTACCTGTTTACTCATTTAAAAAGCTTGGATTGAACAACAGTGTCTCCAAATTCACTTCTACACCTAAAGCTTAAATCCTGAGTCAAAGTGGCTTTTAGTTTCTGAAGACCTTTAGCCTCCATAGGAGATTCTACTTTCTTTTGAATCTAGTTTATATATATATTTATATACATATATATTTGTATATATGTGTATATATATTTTGCTATATGTTTAATATTTTTCATTGAGGTATAATTTACTTATGAATTATAAATAGTGAAATACACAAATCTTAATTGTTATAGTTTTGACAAATGCATCCATGGTTGTAACCTACACCCCTATCAAGACATAAACTTTCTGGGGCTGGCGCAGGGGCTCAGCAGCTCAGCGGTTAAGTGCGCATGTTCCGCTTCGGCGGCCTGGGGTTCACCGGTTCGGATCCCGGGTGCGGACATGGCACTGCTCATCAAGCCATGCTGTGGCAGGTGTCCCACATATAAAGTAGAGGAAGATGGGCATGGATGTGCGCTCAGGGCCAGTCTTCCTCAGCAAAAAGAGGAGGATTGGCAGCAGATGTTAGCTCAGGGCTAATCTTCCTCAAAAAAAAAAAAAATGATATAGACTTTCACCATCACCCCAGAAAATTCCCTCATGCCCCTTTGCAGTCAGTCCTCCCGTCCAGTGCACCCCTTGCAGAGATAACCTCTGATA
Source organism: Equus asinus (assembly GCF_041296235.1). Classification (NCBI taxonomy): domain Eukaryota; kingdom Metazoa; phylum Chordata; class Mammalia; order Perissodactyla; family Equidae; genus Equus; species Equus asinus. The sequence continues at coordinate 2,329,662 of NC_091802.1, read as the reverse complement.
TGAACTCTATTACCAGAGGTTAGTTTTGCCTGTTGCAGAAGTTCCTGTCAGAGAAGTCATACAGTATGTGCTCTTTTGTGTTGAGTCCCAGTAGTATTTTGAAGAGGTTTTCTGCTTTCTTCCTTTGGTCCTAAGAAGTCATATACGTTATTTTCTCCACCTGCCATCTTGAAAGGTCATGTGGTTTGGGGTCCTGCTGGTCCCCCTGAGCTACTGTGGTTTGAGAAGTGAGAGCCCTCTGCCATTGGCCGCCATATTGTCTGCTGAGTGTAGTGGAAGACACCGAGCGAACAGCTTAATTTCTGGATCCTAGGTTGGGTTTCCATAATTGTTGGTGTTACAGTCTTCTTACTTGTCAACTGGACAAATAGCATCCACCAGCAGATGAAAGAGACTAACTCTGACACCTGAAAATGTCACTTGTAATGGCATGTATCTGACAAGGTGCCCATGAGATGTATTCATTTCAATTTCATAAATACTCTTTGAACATAAAGTCAGATTGCTCCAGTGAGCAACAGGAACAGGAAGAAAGGTCCATAAGGGGCTGAGCAGATGGACAGAGCAGCCAGACTGTGAGGGAGGTTCTGTGGGCCCCCCTTGGCTGTAGAGCTTAGTGTCAGTTGGGGCGGGCGGGGGGGGGGTGTGTGTGTGTGTTTGTTTTACTTTATAATGTCTTTAGCCTTTGTTTCCTCTTCTTGGTTTTCACCTCCTCTAACTTAGTCCAGCCTTGGGCCATCCAGCTGGTCTCCTTCCTTTCATTCTCCCTCCCTTTTTACACTGTGGCCACTCAAAGTTTCAGACAAATCTACCAGAACCCTTCTGGACTTCCGTCTCCTTCAGAATGATTTATAAATGTAGCCTGCTGTGCAAGCCCTCGCTGACTGGGCTTCCTGTCTGCTCTCTAACAGACCTCTGCATGCACTATGCCATTCCTACTCCTTCCTTGCCTGAGCACATCCTGTTCTTTCCCTGTGGGTGGCATTCCTTCTTTTCTCTTGCTCTTGGGTTAGATCCATATATCTTTCAACACCTAACTTAGATCCTCCCACTGCCACAAAGCTGGCCCAGAAGCCCCTAAACTGCAGTGGCACTTATATTTTGTATGTATTTAGTAATTATCTGACTCTTTATTTCAATGCACTGTGTAGGGTGGGGAGGGATTTCGAATTCAAAGAGGAATACTGTTCTAGGCCTGCCCTGAGAAAAGCTAAGTGTGCAGGGCCCAAGGGGAGGCATCCTTGTCTGGGGAAGAGGTAGGAGAAGGGAAGTAAGTTTATAGAGCACCTGCATGAGCCAGGAACAGTGCTGGGTCCTTTTAAAGCTTTATCTCATTTAACCCTCTTGACCTTGTGAGCTGGGCATTTTCACCTTTGTTGTGACTTTCTCAGAATTGTACAACCAGCAGCATTGAAAGCCACTGAGGGCCGCACTGCAGCCTGTGTGCTTCCCGGTGCCCCACCTGGCCTCCTGTGGTGCTGGGTGGGGCTGGGGGCAGGTCAGTGAGTCAGGTATTGGCTGTCTCTGTACCCCATCTGTGTGCATGTTAGCAGGCTCAACTTTCCTCCTGGATCAAGCCCAGGTGATGCTTAAGGCTCTGCCCTCAGAGGGGTCCTTCTTTGGGCCCTGCTCCGCAAGTAGATGGTAAGAGCTTTTGCAGGGACTGGGGTTTTCCATTCTCCTGGAGCCTGGGAACATGACCTGAGGTCTTCCTGCTTCTCTCCAGCAATTTTCAGGAAGACTTTTGAAATCAAATTGCTGTTTCCTGATTAAGTCACTCTCAAGGGCACAGAACCACTCTCTGCATAGTTTTTTAAAAAATTGTGATAAAATATACATAACACAAAATTTACCATCTTAACTTTTTTTTTTTTTGAGGAAGATTAGCCCTGAACTAACATCTGCCGCCAATCCTTCTCTTTTTGCTGAGGAAGACTGGCCCTGAGCTCACATCCATGCCCATCTTCCTCTACTTTATATGTGGGACACCTGCCACAGCATGGCTTGCCAAGCGGTGCCGTGTCTGTACCTAGGATCCAAACCAGCGAACCCCGGGCTGCCGAAGCAGAATGTGCGAACTTAACTGCTGCGTCACCGGGCCGGCTCCATTAACCGTTGTTAAGTGAACAGTTCAGTGGCATTAATTACATTCACGTTGTTGTGTGACCAGCACCACCATCCATCTCCAGAACTTTTTTCATCTTGCCAAACTGAAGCTCTGTACCCATTAAACAATAACTTTCATTTCCCCCCCCTCCCTAGCCCCTGGCAACCACCATTCTACTTTCTGTCTCTATGAATTCGACTACTCTATATACCTCATATTAATGGAATCATACAGTGTTTGTCCTTTAGTGACTGGCATATTTCTTTTAGAATGATGTCAAGACTCACCCTGCTGGAGCATGTGTCAGAATCTCCTTTCTTTTTAAGGCTGAATAATATTCCATTGCATGCATATACCACTTTGTTTATCTGTTCATCCATCTTTGGACACTTGGGTTGCTTCTACCTTTTGGCTATTGTGAATAATGTTGCTTTGAATATTGGTGTGCAGACATCTGTTCACATCCCTGCTTTCAGTTCTTTATGGTATATACCCGTAAGTAGAATTGCTGGGTCATATGATAATTCTACTTTTAATTTTTTTGAGGAACCACCATACTGTTTTCCACAGTGGCTGTACCAGTTTACATTCACACCAACAATGCACAAGCATTCCAATTTCTCTGCACCCTCACTGACACTTGCTACTTTTTGTTTTATGGGTAGTAGCTATCCTAATGGGTGTGACGTGGTTGCGTACAATTTTGGGGGGTGTATTGTTAAGCACTCACATAGATTCAGGATTGTTCAGAATCTAAGTGAAGGTTGTGTATCTGGAGGAAGGCAGAGCATCATTATCATGGGTAGTGTGTTCATTTTTCAGTATTTCATATTTCCTAGATGATGCTATATGATTGTTGTTGTTTTTATACAAAATTACTTTGTTGAGAGGGAGAGTGGCCACCCAGCCTTACAGATTTAGAGGCAATGATAGAACCAAGGAACCTGGGGTGTCACTGTGGCTAAGTGACAGAACAGAAATTAGAGCCCTCAGTTGGGCTGGTAGCATTATCGTGGCCGTTAGTGGATAGATGTCCTTTAGGAGGAGGTGGCTCCTGTCTTAGGGGCAACTCACTGCCCTGGGTACACAGGCAGGTTGCAGTGTGATGGGGGTGGACACAGCCTCCCAGGGTCTCTGAATGTCTGCCCTGCTTGGTGCTGGGGATGTGTGAGACACAACTACCATCCTCAGGGAACTTCCACTGAAATGGAGATAAACACATCATTTTAGTGCCTAGGATGAGTCTTGAGATAGAAGCGGGGACAAGGCTCTGTGGGAGGCTCAGAGGATCGTAGAAGGAAGGTTCCTGAGAGGTGCTGCCTGGACCTGGTTTTGAAGGATGAATAGGAGCTGACCAGAAAGGAGAGAAGGGAGCTGGAGGGAACGAGGTTTTCAGCTTGTCATTGAACTTCATCAAATGCGTACACTTGTTTGAGAGAATGTCCCAAGGGGTCTTCAGTTTCAAAACTTGATAGGCTTAAGGAGGATAGTATGAAATGGTACCTGCCTCAGAGCTCCACCGAGGGACAGGATGGAGGTGGGTAAAGCGGTGGTGGTGGGGGGGTGACAACACGACGATGACGGGGGACCATCCTTTTGGTTATGGCCTCCCAGAAGCCTCTTTGCAGCCCCATTGTGGTGTGAGAAAGCTGCCTTTGAGAAAGGTGCATATACCCCCCAGCGTTCCTGTGGGGTGGGCAGAGGGGACTTCCCAGAGCAGGGCCAGCATTGAGACCCCCATACTCCACAGTTCCTCTGCCTTCTCTTTGGTTTTTTGTGCTAACTCTGTTTGCCTTTCAGTCAATGGGTATTGACACGTGTACCCATTCTTGTTCAAAAATTAAGGGGCTGGCCTGGTGGTGCAGTGGTTAAGTTCACACGTTCCACTTCGGTGGCCCGGGGTTTGCCGGTTCAGATCCTGGATGTGGACCTAGGCACCGCTGGTCAAGCCACTCTGTGGCAGGCATCTCACATATAAAGTAGAGGAAGATGGGCATGGATATTAGTTCAGGGCCAGTCTTCCTCAGCAAAAAAGAGGAGGATTGGTGGCAGATATTAGTTCAGGGCTAATCTTCCTCAAAAAAAAAAAAAAATTAGACAATAAGAAGTGTATAAAGTGAAAGTAACGTGTATACATGTTCTTGTTTTAAAAACTTCCCCCCCCCCTTCCCCAAAGGTAGCCCTGTCAGCTGCTTAGTGTGTGTCCTTGTTCCATGAAGTTTCTTTTGTATAATGGGATCCTACTATAGGTTTCATTTTACAACTTGCTTTTGTCATGCCATTGTGTATTTTGGAGATCTTTCCATAGCAGCATATTTCAATCTACCTCATTATGCATAGAATTCTATAGTGTGGATATACAATTCACACAGCCATTCTCCTACTGGGATGCAGTGGATTTTTGTCCTTATAAACAATGCTGTAGCAACATATCTTTGTACCCTTATACATTTCTATGGTTTAGATTCCCAGAAGTAAAAACCTGGATCAGACTATAAGAGCATTTGAAACTTTGATAGAGACTGCCAGATTGCCTTCCAAAAAGGTATTCTGCATTTAGACTCTCACCAGCAGAGCCCAACAGGGCCTGTTTTCCCTGCATCCTCATCAGTGCTGGATATCTATTACATCTCTGCACTTCTGAGGAGAGAAAAGGCATTTGGTTGTTGGTGGTCCACACTCCCTAACAGAAACCCACCTCTGAGACCTGTGGATTAAAGCTCACTGCCTTCAGCTAACTTCCTTCCTAAGTACCAAGTTCCCTGGAAAAGCAGAGTGGAAAATGCCTGCTGGTGGAGCTGCAGAGATGCACTGTTCCTCTTGCATCCTTGGCCACCCCCTGCCCTGTAACAGGCCAGCTAGGAGCTTTGCTTTTCCTGTTGAAGGGTTTTTTCTTAAGAACCCTTTTGGTTACCATTTTCCAGTTGACTTTCATATACAGTATATCAGTGCCTCACTTCTTTGCCCTGTCTGCCTGCCAGCTGTGAGGGAACCACATCTTTCTGTTGCTGCTCCAGGGTAGCAACGTTTGATGCCCAAACTCACATTCCCTTCCTGTTACTGGTGACATGTTATTCTTGAGAATCCCCAGGATCTCCCTCCTTGTCTCCATCCCAGTAAGATAAACTGAGATTATATGTTTTGTACATTCTTTAATTAGGGTCAGAACAGAGGAGTAAAATTCTATTTCCCCCAAATCTGATGAACATTTTCAGAGACTGGATTTCAGATTCGGTTCCCTGCCAGAGTTAGAAAGGATGTGGGTGAGGAGGGAACTGCCATTTATTGAGAGTTGCTGGTCATTCTCCTTGTAGCAACCCAAGGCAGTAGTAGTATTTTCTCTGATTTATATTGAGGCTGAGTCAGGTGCCAGAGACCACCGAGGGAGTAAGTGACAGAGACAAAACTTGAACCCCAGTTTGCCGCACAATAAAGCCACTACCCTTGCTCATAGATTGGCTCCAAGCTGATCCCTAGAGATGCCATCCCCGAAATCCTCCCACTAGAGGCAAGGATGATCTAGCGCGTCTTCCTGGTGGGCCTTCCAGGCCCATTGGCCACCTGGAAGAAGACGCTGCAGTTTCCCCTCCTTCCCTTCGCTGTACACCTAGGCTCTGGCCTGGGGTTTCCCAGATATTGCAATTTCTGTTCACTCATAGGGACCAAATCCATGATTCTGACATATCCATGGGCTGCCTATGATGTTGTTTATAAAATATTTTCTTTGTATTGACTTACTTTCTTTACTCGGGCAAATTTACTTTCAAAGGACCTTCATCACTACTGTAAATTGAAAACCAGTTTCACTTGGTATTAATCCAAAGTAACATAAAAATAATAAAAATAAATAAATGCAGTAAAATCCAAACAAGATTATTCTAGCTGGATCCTGTTGCCTTCCTAGGGCATGCAGCCAAGGCTTACTCCCTTGTTAAAACAGGGAGCATTCGTAGTGTTGGAACAACCAAGCTGGGCAGAAGCAGGAGAACTTCAAGAGAACCAATTGAGTGTTAGTGAACACCACTTCCCTGGCCTGCCTAAAGCCATCCACTGGTGGTCCACGGCCCGCTTTTTGGGGAGTGCTCCTCTAGCTTCTGGCCACGCTGGACCGTGCCCCTTTTTGGGATACATCATTTGCCTCTGGGTCTTTGCTTCTGCCCTTGCCTCCACCAGGATGGCTCTCACCTATGCCTCTCATGCTCATGTGGTGAGATTCTGCTCCTGCGGCGAGGCTCAGCTCAAATACCACAGTTACTGAGACCTGTCCTCTGATCATAGAGCCACCGTCATCCTCACCATAGGTGTCCCGATTACTCCCTGGCAACTCTTTTCATATATCCATCCTGGCACAGATCAGACTGTAGAGTAGGGGTGTGTGTCTGTGTTTATCCTGTGAGATTCTGGGCTGTGGGAAGGGGCGCTTGTAGTGTTTATTCTCCTGACTCAATCGGAAGCCCCTGAGGGCTGGGACAGGTTCTTGTCAGAGCTAAAGCCTCAGAATGTGCTATTCCCTGCACCAAGCCCTCTGTTCTGTAGTGCTAGATGCTCAGAAGTGTTGCTGGGGAGCTGGGTCTTCCTGGTAGGTGTTCCATAACTGCCACTCCTCACTCTAGAGCAGCACCTAGTACTGGGAAGAGGTAGGTGTAGGGACCCTGAGTGGCAAGTGGCAAGAGCAGCTGCCTGGGAGAGAAGGCACCTGTGTGAGAAATGCATGGCTTTACTCCCCCCACCCCGAACCCACCCCCCACCCCCTGTGGAGGTTCCCTGAAAGTGTCAAAGCAGAATCTTCTGCAGATGCCCCCGGGGCTCTGACGTCCGTTTGGATTCCCTGCTTTGGCGTCCTGGCTCCGGCTCCCTATTCACTTGGTCTTTGGGACAGTCTGTTCCTCACATGGCTGCCTCTGGCATTTTGACCCCTGCTTGGCACTGTCAGTTTTTGGCTTTGCCCGCTATCCACTGTGAACAGTCCTGGCTCTGTACTCCAACCCTCTCCCCAGAGTCAGCGTGACCACATCTTATGGCCTGGCTAGCCTTGGTCCAGAAGGGTCTGGGAAGGAGATTGTGCTTGCAGGGTGAAGTGTCCGGTTGGGGAGGGAGAAGCAAACACTCTAGGTCTCCCATGGCTCTCCATCCATTCTGCTTATCTCACGCTTAGCAAGAGCGGATGCGGACTTCAGGGAGAGCCGCAGGGGTGCTGAACAAGCTGTGCTCTGGGGCCACTCCCTCGCTGAGAAAGGGGTGCCTTTTTCTTTTTTTTTTTCTTGTGGTCATAATAGCTTATAAAGTAGTGAGATTTCAGTTGTACGTTATTGTTTGTCATACACCATGTAAGTATGCCCCTTCACCCCTTGTGCCCACCCTACACCCCCTTCCCCTGGTAACCACTAATTTACTCTCTTTGTCCGTAAGTTTGTTCGTATTCTACATACGAATGAATTCATACGGTGTTTGTCTTTCTCTGTCTGGCTTATTTCGCTTAACATGATGAGGGGTACCTTTTTCTAATTTGCTCGAAGCTGATTTACTTGAAGCTCCAGGGGCTGGCAGTGGTCCTGGAGAGCTGTGCCCTTTCCCTGTTGGGCTCCGTGCTCTCTCCAAGGTAGGGATGAGGAGGCATTCATCTTGATAGAGTGCCCAGCACTTCCAGTCCCAATGAAAGGCTGATGAATAGAATTTAGTTCATTTGGTCTTTCAAAATGAAACTGTTAGACTGGAGAACTTATTGAAAGACAAATACAGTGCCATGATACAGGCATTTAATGTCTCTGAGCTTCTGTATGACTACTACGTACATCAGGGTTGTTTAAAGCTCAAATTGGATAATGCACATAAAGCATTTGACTCTCTAAATGGTTTATTCCTCACTCAAAAACATTTCTGAAATTCAATGAATTTTGAATTTGGAAGGTATGTGCTGGGAAGAGTAAATACTGGTTTTTAAAAAATGGAACAAAATTTTTTGTTTGTTTATTTTGATAGTGTGGCCACTCCTGCAGCAGAAAAGTTAAAAATAAATGACAACTTGTGTACTTCTGGAAAGAAGAAAAACTTTGAAATCAGACAAACTTCAGTTTGAGTCTCAGCTCCGCCAACCTGTTTGAGCCTCAGCTTCCTCGTCTGTAAAATGGGGATAATAGTCCTACTTTTAAAAGTGTGTGGGGGCACTAAATGAGTTGTTTGATAGACCTGCCATAATGAAGTACCACAGACTGGGCAGCTGAAACAACAGCATTTATTTTCTCATAGTTCTGGAAGCTGGAAGTCAAAGATCAAAGTATCGGCAGGGTTGGTTTCTCTTGAGGCTTCTCTCCTTGGCTTGCAAATGGCTGTCTTCTTGCTGTGTCCTCACATGGTCTAATTCTGCTCGCAGGCCTCCCTGGTGTCTCTTTGTGTATCCAAATTTACTCTTTGAGGACACCGGTCAGATTGGATTAGGCCCACTCTAATGGCCTCGCCTTACCCTAACCACTTCTTTAAAGAGCCTATCTTCAAATACAGTCACATTCAAGATATGCGTTTGGGGAGAGAGTGCACACAGTTTAGTCCATAACACTTGCCAAACAGAGAGTTCGATGGATCGTGATAGCTCTTGCTGTGTAACTGGGTGTTCTAGCGTCTTTACTGCCCTCGCGGCGGATTGTTTTTAGTGTGTGTGGTTGTCCAAGGGCTGTCAGTGCTGTTTAGTATCTTCCTAACCCAGGTACTTTCTGCTAAAATTAGAGCAATATGGAAGGCGCCCATTTAGAAGCCAAATAGGCCTCCTTCTGCTTCTGGACCCACACTACCAGTTATGGGTCAATAACTCATTGTTCAGCAAAACCCAGGATTGACTTTAAAGTTAGCAAAGGGTTACGCTTTAAATGTATAAGAATCAAGATGGGAAGGAAACCTAACAAAGTGCTAATGAAAATTGAATTAGGTGAGAACGTTATGATAAGTGAAGGAAGCCAGATGTAAAGACCACATATTGTCTGATTGCATTTATAAGACATGTCTAGGATTGGTCAATTTATGTAGAGAGAAAACAGATTAGTGGGTGTGGGGGCCTGGGATAAGGGGAGAAAGGGAAGTGATTGCTAATGGGTACAGGATTTTGTTTGGGGATGATGAAAGTATTCTGGAATTAGTGGTGATGGTTGCACAACTCTGTGAATATACTAAAGCCCACGGAATTGTGCATTTCAAAAGGGTGAATTTTATGCTATGTGAATTATATCTCAATAAAGCTGTTATAAAAAAATTGGATTAGAGTGGTGGCAGGCTTATATGAGTGGCTTTTCTTCTTTTCTCTGTTTTCCAAGTTTTCTGTAATTACTTTTTTTAAGTAGAAAAACCCAGAGTCCTGCATTTCACGAAGATTGCTTGGGATCCAGTTTTGTGTGGTGCTAAATTACAGCCCTGCAAAGAAAATCTCTGTGAAAAATTAAGGGGTCACTTTTTGTCTGAAAATATCAACCATTAACTAAGATTTACAGGCTTCGGGGGCCGGCCCCATGGCCAAGTGGTTAAATTCATGTGCTCAGCTTCGGCGGCCCAGGGTTTTGCTGGTTCGGATCCTGGGCGCCTTCATGGCACCACTCCTCAAGCCATGCTGAGGCAGCATCCCACATGCCACAAATAGAAGGACCCACAGCTAAAAATATACAACTATGTGCAAGGGGGGCTTTGGGGAGAAAAAGGAAAAAAAAAATCTTTAAGATTTACAGGCTTCTAAATAGAGAGACAATGGATATATATGTGATGAAGTTTAATAATGAGTTTGATCCACTGTAATGTGAGTCTCCTAAGAGAGGGTCTCTCTTTTCATCAATAGTAGATCTGTGGTTTATGGCAGTGTTAGCTCTTTATTGTCTGATGGAGTCCAACTAGTGTTGGACCTTGAAATCTATGTTTGTTTCCATGTGTGTGTGTTCTCTCAGAGAACTGCTAATTACCAGTTTGACATTGTTTTCAATCCAATGCCAAGACATTTCTGAGCGTATATATTTTTAATATATGTTAAATAATTCATCGAGGAACGTGTGTGTGTTTTGAAATGTTGGTGGCTACTTCACTTCCAATTTGGCTGTTTCTACCCAATATTTAACCGTGTTTGTCCTATAGGCAGTCTGTTTCTTGGCTAATGACATAAAATCCTCTTGAAAGGAAAGCTAAAGACTTTTGCATTGCCTTTTGCCAGTTCCTGCTTTAAATCCACCCTTTGGTATTTGCAAAGGTCAGATGAGCTATTTTGGTGTCCGCAGCCCTGATTAATGGGAAATCGTACATTTCCATTGGCCCCCGAGGATGAAGGATTAGTGTGGCGGTGGCGGCGGCAGCGGGCAGCATCTGTTGTAATGTCAGAAGCGTGATGTTGGGAATTGCAGGAGCAGCAGGCCCATGAAAAATGGAGGAGGAGGGAAGGAAGCTGCTCTCGTGCTAGTCCCTGATGAGTTTTTCCCTGTTTGCAATCATGCCAACATCTCCGGGAGCATTTGTTCTCCTCCGTGAAGCCTGTCACTAAGAATTTAATATGGAGAGCACCAGTGCCCCTGTCTTGAGAGGGCTTTGGGCCCTGAGTGTGGGTCTCTCATTACCCTGCCAGAAGGTTCCTCAGTTCCCTGAGAGTAGGCATGTTTGTGTTCAGGTTTTCACCCCTCCTTGTAGGAGACGAAGGTTTTATTCCAAATTAAATAAAAATCGTCATGTTGGCTCCTAGATTTTTACAAGAGAAGCAGGTGCCTGGTGCAGTGGGGAGAAGAACTGAATACAGGGATCTCTTTCCCCACCCAGGAGCAGATGGTCTGTGTCGGTTCATCTTGTGACCTTTCTTTCTTCTAAGACACCAAATCTCTGATCCCATGCATCATAAATATTCTTTAGGCTTGCAGCGATGGAGGTAAGGGGAGCGTCAAGCTGTCGTTATCATTTTGCATTTGTCTGGAACATTTGGAAGGAAACTGTTACAGCATTTTTAGACACTAAATAAGCCTCCTGCAGCCGTGGGCTTTGCAGACACGTGAAGGGCACTGTAGCAAGGCTGCCTCAGTCAAGGTCAGGAGGGAGCTTTCTGCTCAGCATCCTGCCATCCTCACCTGTCCAATTACTAGGGAGCCTCTCCTAGCAGCCACTTCGTACCAGGCACTGTAATGGCTGGCACAGCTTCTGCCTGCCTGCCCACCCAAGGCCTGCATTTTTAAAGTCACTAATAGTGATATAGCCATCTTGTGTTGATTGCCCATTGTATAGATGGGGAGCAATAAAAGGTAGCCTTTCCTTGCCCCAGAACCCATATTCTCATTGGAGGCAGACCCACAAACAAGTGGAATGTGGGAGTGTCCTGATAACAGATGGGTGTTTGCTGTGCAGGAGGGAGAGTGAGGAAGTGACATCTGAACTGGTCTCACAGAAGTTTATCAGGTGGGGATGGAGCGTGCTAGGAACAGAGAACATTAGAGAAAAGGGGTCCAGGTATGGAGGCAGCTAGACTGCAGGCTCTGGATGTTCATGTGGGCAACTGCCGAGAGGCAAGGCGGCAGTGAAGGCTGGTTAGTAACAGTCACCCTGAAAGCGAGGTAGAGCTACATAGACATTATCTGGAGTTATGGGGGAGGTCAGGGAGATTTTTAACACACAGCGGGAAGATGTGATCAGATTTCTGTTTGGGGAAGATCATCCTGGGGCTGTGTGGCAGGTATAGGAAGGGATACTGGAGGCAGTGATGCCAATGAGGGGCTGCAGTAGCAATCCCAGAGAGAGCCGAAGAGGCCAGCTCAGCCTGTGTAGCCCATCCCTGCGCTCAGACCCACTGCTCCTTCCCTCCTCTTCCTTATTCCTGTGTTCTCCTTAGGGTCATCCAAATCCTCTCCACACCCAAGTCCTGCTTCCTTTCTAGGGCCTTTCCTGGACTCTCCAGGCAGCAGGGCTCACTTTTCCCCTGCACCCCTACAGCTGCATGGGCTGCCACCATTTGACTCTCAGTGGAGACTTCCTTGCTCTCATAACTCCCCAATTCGGATTAGCAGCACTTGGGGCTCTCGAATGATGCCAGTCCCCTAGTGAGGCTGGACCATACGGTAAGGAAGGAAAGAAGGAGTGCTTTTAAGCGATTATTACAGTGGAGTGGAGGGGACTCAAAATTTGGGGACAGAACATAGCTCAGTTTGAGACCCTCCTCCGCCTTACACATTCTCCAGGAGACAAGGTGATTTTTTTTTTATTTTGCTTTTTATCTTTTTATTATGGAAAGTTTCAAACATAAACAAGAATAGGGAGAACAGTATAATGAACTTCTATGTACTCATGACTCAGCTTCAACAGTTCTCAATATCTGCCCAATCCAATCTTGTTTCATCTAATTATCCCCACCCCCGTCCCCACACTGCTTTGAAGCAGATTCCAGACATTACGTAATTTTATCCATAAATTCTGAAGTATATATCTCTAAAAGATAAGGGATTTTTGTTGAACTCTAGGAGTCTAAACTAACTGAGCCCCAGCCTTCTCACTGTAAAATGGGAATGATGACGCCCGTATCCCAGGGCTGTTGGGAGTAAGGCTCGTGAAGGCCTTTGCTGGAATCCTAATAGCTGCCTTTTCTTTACGACCCGCTGTGTACCAGGCACTGTAAGGGTATTAAGAGCACAACCTTGGGGGCAGACAAAGCCAGGTCCCATTCTTAGCCCCAACACTCACCACCGTGTCTGAGCCTCAGTGTCTTCATCTTTAAAAAGGGAGGCAGTAATATCTCCCTCATATGGTGATTTTAAGGTTTAAATGAGACAAGGTATGTATCAGCACATAATAAGCTCTTAATACACAGTAGCTATATTATAAACATCCTTTAAAAATATGTATTTCTGGGGCTGGCCCAGTGGCACAGTGGTTAAGTGCACACATTCCACTTCAGCGACCCGGGGTTGGCCAGTTCGGATCCCAGAGGCGGACGTGGCACTGCTCGGCAAGCCACGCTATGGTAGGCATCCCACATATAAAATAGAGCAAGATGGGCACTGATGTGAGCTCAGGGCCAGTCTTCCTCAGCAAAAAGAAGAGGATTGGCAGCAGATGTTAACTCAGGGCTAATCTTCCTCAAAAAAAATGTATTTGTGATTCTCCTAGCAATCCTGCAAAGTATTAGTTACTATACCCATTTTACAAATGAAAGGACGGAGGTTTAAAACCAAGATTAAGAAACTTGCCTGAGGTCTTGGTGCTAATAAATTGCACAGCCAGGGGTTTGAGCCCAGGTCTGACTGCCCCCAAGGCCCCCACCTTCATTATGACTGTTCTTCATTGAACGAGTCAGGCAGACCAAGGTCCTGTGGTCCTTACTGCTGTGTGATGTTTCAAGACAATGCTGATTTTGTAGAAGCTGATGATCTGTGGCGCAGATTTTCCCTGGACTCCCTTGTCTGCATCTCCTGCCTTCTTTCTGCTTCTCGTTTTAGGAGCTTATTAGTGTTCCTCAGCCCCTGCAATGGAGCGAACTAAACAGAGCAGGATGAGGAAGAAAATTCAAATAAAAAAAGTTCACATTAGCCTTTTCGTGCTAAGTTTTAGTGGAAGGAAGCTGAAACTCTAAGGCAAAATGAGGTTTGTAGGTTATCTGTGGATTTTCTTTCTTTCTTTTTTTTTTTTGAGGAAGGTTAGCCCTGAGCTAACCACTGCCAATCCTCCTCTTTCTGCTGAGGAAGACTGGCCCTGAGCTAACGTCCGTGCTCGTCTTCCTCTGCTTTATATGTGGGATGACTGCCACAGCATGGCTTGATAAGCGATGCATAGGTCTGCACGGAGATCCAAACCGGCCAACCCCGGGCCACCAAAGCAGAAGGTGTAAACTTAATCACTGTGCCACTGGGCTGGCCCCTTATCTGTGGATGTTTATTTTCCAGTCTTCCGAGATAGTGAGGAGTGGACAGGGCTTATTTATTTAATTCGACTGTAACATTGCTGGGAATGAAAATTTGAAGATAATGTGGCAGAGCTGGAAATCCAACCCAGGCCTGACCAATTCACTGCCTGTCTGTTTCCTTTGTTCCACACTGCCTCTAGGGACAGACAGGTAAGAGACCCATGGGGCAAGCTTGGAGAGCTGCCCGCGGAGATAACCCTCTGGCTTGGAATCGCTATTCTCAAAGATCTGGTCTACTTTTGGCTTAATGGGAGTCAGCATAATCATACTTTTCTACTGTTTGCTAGTTTTTTCACATAGGTTTCATTTTTTATGGTTCAGTAAGGTTCTCTATTATCCAACTTTGTAAACAAGGAAGCCAAGCAGATAAGTGAGTCACCCAAGGCCGGCCGAGGGCAGAGAAAGGACTTGAATGGCATGTTTAGACCACAACTAGCCCCTCTCCTGTGCCACCACAAAGGCCTCTGCAATGTGCTCGTTAGCAGTGCCCCATCCATCATGTGAAAAGCAGAATTGCCAAGTCAGAACAGGAGCTCCAGGGGCCAGTAGCTCCAACCCAAGGTGCTCCAGAAGCCCTGGTGGGAGAAGTGACAGTTAGCAAATGCAGAAGGCTTTGCTACTGAGGTGACCTTTGTCTACCTATTTACTGGAGAAATTATCTCCTGTCTGGGCATGGGTGTGTTCTGGGCTGTCATGTCTGGACAGCCGTCTTTAACAGTGTAGTTTCCTCAGATAAAACACTAGAACAGATTTTAGTGAGAGGTTGAGAGTCCCAGTGGGATAGCTTTTATGGGTATGATTTGCAAGCTCCGTGGAGAAGCCTCCCTTTTGGATAGGAATGCAAAGCCAATCACCTCATTGCTGGAATGACAGCCGACTTTCTTGGGATCCAGCCAAGAAAACAATTTATGAGACTGGCCCACACACTTAACTAGCTAAAGCTTTGGGCTATAATCCAGAATCCTTATTATGGAAAGCAGAGTTAAAATTGTTCCCTCTGAAACTCTGTGGCTGTTTATTTGAATTAGTGAGGTCACTCCAATGACAGCTGTGGAGACCAGTCTTTAATTAGGAGAAGAATTTGCCCTGATCTTTTATCAGAACGGCATTTCTGAGGGTCTTGAATGCTTTTCTTCCTGACTTCTTTCAGCCTTACCTTATTCCTACTCTTTCTTCAGAGTCACAGTTTATTTCTTCCCTGCTGCTTTCCTTCTCCACACTCTCTGGCAGTCACAGGTCCCTCTCCTGCCTTTGGCATGCTCAAGGGAGTCCAGCCGAGGGTCGGGGGACGACTTCTGAAATCAGGCAGCATGACTTTTTGGACAAGTTACTTTACTTTTCTGAGCCTCAATTTTCTCAGCTGTAACATGGATCTAGTAATATTTATTGCGTAGGGTTGTGTAAAGCTACTGTTTATTGAGTACCTTTGTTGCGGGCCAGGTGCTGTTCTAAGTGCTCGTCTCATCTTGGTAACAGCCATATGAAGTGGAATTCTCTTTTTTTTTTTAAAGATTTTTATTTTACCTTTT
The DNA here is from genome assembly GCF_041296235.1 of Equus asinus. Lineage (NCBI taxonomy): Eukaryota > Metazoa > Chordata > Mammalia > Perissodactyla > Equidae > Equus > Equus asinus. Next base: position 2,314,133 of record NC_091802.1, on the reverse strand, counting down.
TCTTCCCAAAGCCCCTTGGTACATAGTTGTGTATTTTTAGTTATGGGTCCTTCTAGTTGTGGCATGTGGGACACCCGCCTCGGCATGGCTTGATGAGCGGTGCCATGTCCGCACCCAGGATCCGAACTGGTGAAACCCTGGCCGCCGAAGAGGAGCTCGAGAACCCAACCACTCGGCAACGGGGCTGGCCCCTGAAGTGGAATTCTTTTTTTTTTAAAGATTTTATTTTTTTCCTTTTTCTCCCCAAAGCCCCCCGGTACATAGTTCTATATTCTTCGTTGTGGGTCCTTCTAGTTGTGGCATATGGGACGCTGCCTCAGCGTGGTTTGATGAGCAGTGCCATGTCCACGCCCAGGATTCGAAACACTGGGCCGCCTGTAGCAGAGCGCACAAACTTAACCACTCGGCCACGGGGCCAGCGCCCTGAAGTGGAATTCTTAATGAAACCATTTTATAGATGAGGAAGTTGAGGTGCAGAGATCACACAGCTGGAATCAAGTGCTGACTGCAGAGTCTGGTACATAAGAGGCACTCAATAAATGTTTATTGAGTCTGAATAGCTCCCTCATCTAAACGTCTGTTACATTTATAATCCATGCCCTGTAGTTTTTACTGTAACTTAACTCTGACAATATTGAATGTATCAATCTTATCTTCAAGTCTGGATTTACTTTTTAAACTTTGTCTTATGGAAAATTTTAAACATATGCAAAAATAGAGAGAATAGTATAATGAACCTCTGTATATCCTTTATTTAATTTCAAGGTATCAACTCATGGCCTATTATGTTTTGTCAATAGGCCTACCTACTCCTGGCCCATATCATTTTGAAGTAAAGTCCAAAAATCATATTATTTCAGCCATATATTTCAGTATGTATCTCTAAAAGAAAATGAACTTTTTAAAAACAACCATAATACTATTATTTTACTTCAAAAATTAACAATTCCCTAATATTGCATATTTAGTGTTCAAATTTCTAGTTGTTTCATAATGTCCTATATTTTCTTTAAGTTTGTTTATTTGAATAAGATCTAATGAGGTCTAACATTACAGTTGGTCGATGTATTTCTTGTATCTCTTTTACTCCGTAGGCTCCTTCTCCTTATTTTTGTCATTGCACTTTATTTGTTGAAGAAACCAGGTCATTTGTCCTATAAAGTTTCCCATAGTTTGAATTTTGCTGATTGTATTTCCGTGGTATCATTTGATATGTTCATATGCCTCTGTCCTCTATATTTCATGTAAACTGGAAGTTGGATCTGTAGTTTGACCAGACTCAGGTTTAATTTTTTGACAAGATGACTTCAGAGGTGATGTATTTCTCCCTTGGGAGGCACATGATGTCTGGTTGCCTTTCTCTTTGTGATGTTTGCAGCCATTGATGATCAGTGCCCAGATACATTGATTCTTTAGGGATTGTAAAATGGTTTCTGAATTGGATTTTAATTACCTCGAGGGACTTCCCTCATGATGCCTGTCCCAGGGCTGGGCACAAAAGAAGACTTCACTAGGAATTAGTATTAATTAATGAATACTTGCCTCTATTAAACATTCCTGCTCACTGATTGGCCGTTAAGAAATGGCTGTACCTGGGAGGAGGAATTGAATTGTCCCTTTGACTTGGAGGCTTCACCATTGTTTCAGTGCTCTTTGTATTTTTTCTTTCAACCCTCAGTCATTCAGAGGACACTTGGCGTGTGGCATGACAGGAAGAGCACTGAGGGGGCGTCAGGCAGCCTGAGTGCTAACCTGGGGTCTGCCACAAGTGCAGTATGGTAATCTCAGACAGTGACTGGTCACAGCCCCTCTTGGAGGCCTCCACCCAGATGAGAGTGAAGGTTCCTTTCAGCTCTAAAAGCTGGCTGCCAACTTTTTGCCTAGTATTAGTCTCAAAACCAGAAGGTAGGCAGTGTTAGGGAGGGACAAATCACACCAGAGAGGGCTGGCCTCACTGTAAGTCTTGGGGAATATTTAGTTCAGAGGCTGTCTGCATATCAAGATTCTTACTTTTATCGTTTTCGTCCCATTCCTGAGTAGCTACATTATAACTTATTGGTAAAACGCTTGGGTTTAGAAGTCGGACAGAACTGGATTTTAGTCCAGGTCCTGCTTCTTGCTGTGTGTGTATGTCTGGGCAAGTCATTTAGCTTCTATGAGCCTCACTTCCCTGGTGTGCAAAACATGAGAATAAAGTTTCTGTCTTGGTGTTATGGCAAGGATTAGATAAAGGAATGAGGTAGGACACCTAGGATGCTACAAGAAATCAGTGAGGTCAGATGGTGGTGGTTTACAGTTATCTGTGTCCTGGAATGAGTCCCTGTGCTTTATGTATATGTGGGTAGAAGTAGAATCTGGAGAGAGTTGCAACCTGCTGGGTGTCTCAAGTCTCACAGGCTTCCTTCAGGGTGGCCCAACACTCTCTTCCTTGGTAGAGGCCTGAGTGGCTCCTTTCCTCTTCCTCAGTGCCTCTCCTGGCAGTCCTTCATTGTGTAGAACATCCTAGTCAGGTGCGAGACTGTTTTCAATCTTATGTTGCAAATGAAGAAGGCAGCTTTTGGTCTCTCCAGCGAAATAAAGCACCGAGGGTCTCAGAGGTGGAAGGAGCCCTGTGGGTTACCAAAGGCAACATCTCCGGCAAAGCAGTCATCCCTTCTAGAACGTCCTACCAGGTGGCTACCAGCCCAGACTTGTATAACTCCAGTGATGGGAAACTCATTGTGTCCCATCCCTCTGTTAAACTCTTCTCCTTTCTACATTTTATCTGAAATCCGCCTCCCTCTCATTTCCACCTGCCAGTTCTGGGTGCTCTTTCCATTGCATCGTGCTGCCATGGATTGGGGAGACTTGAGTGTGGGGTAGTCATACAGAGGGGGATCTCTGCTCTTAGTGGCATTATATTTTGGAGAGAGCCTCCCAAAGCAGACGTGCCATATGGCAAAATCTCAGCCAAGCATCTGGCACTGTCTTTGTGTGGACAGTGGTGGAGACCTTTCTGTGAGTGTAAGGAATGGAGTGTAATTCTCTATTAGGCAGTGTTAGATGCAGGTGGCATGGTGAGACATGAAGAGGATTGATGCGAGAACTGCCTTTAAGCTTAAGAGCTATGATTTGGAGCCCAGTGTGGGGTATTAACCTTTCCACATGCTCCCTCTACTGTGCGGCTCTCTCAAATGTCTTTTGTTACGCTCCTGTGTGAGTGGTGTTCACCCCTGCATTATTTAGTGCCATTTATCCTTGCACTTTCCCATTCCTACAGCCTGCAGGAAAAGAGACTAGAGCATGTGGGCTGTGTGTCAATGCCAGGCAGTTTGTCAGCCTTAGAAAGCTGCTGGTGAGCTGAGAGCCCACAACAGCAGCTGGTGATGCAGGGCTTGCATGCCTTGGGCTCCTCCATCACTGGGAAAGGGCCCCCCTACAATGGTGACACAGAAAAGCAGGAAAAAAATCTTGGTTTCATCTGGTTGGTGTGTGCTAGTCCCAGTTTACAAAGATCTTTGGCCCTCACCATCCATATTTGTGAAACTCTCCTAATTCCAACCCCATTGGGACCAGATGCCATGCATTGAACAGGTTGGTTATTCATCAGGGATGATATCGACATACAGATTGCCATTTCCTTGTTGTTTGATTCCTATCAAAGATAAAAGTAAAAATTCTTGTGTTCCTGGAATGGGATTATAGTAGAACCCCTGTTCTAAAACCAGGGGAATAAATTAATTAGGCTTTTATGTGTGACATTTCTGTGAGAGGAAGAGGTCATATTGAACAGCCTGTTTTGAGGTGACCAGATAACTCTGGGAATATGTACCCCTGGAGTAGGGACAATTTGCCAGGCATTGCTCTCTTTATTTTTGGGGTACATGGACAAGTGGCCTCAGCCCTCTTTTCTGCTCCCCTGATATTTGTCACAACTTGTGGATCAGGAGGCCCTGAGTGGAAGGGTCATGGGAATTCAGTGCTGCAGGGGACGAGAGGCCCATTCACTCTGTCTGACCCTGCGTGACTAGGCAGCTTTAGAGCAAAACAGGAGAATTGAAGATGTTAAACTTAGGCTCTTAAGCCTTTTTTCCCCCTGAAAGTTTGAAAGCATGAAGAAATATAGAGAAAGATATTCATTATCCTCCTACCCAGAGGTCACTACTATAAATATTTTGGCATATATCCTTCCTGTATTGTTAATGCATTTTTCTTTACAGAGATTGTGGTGTAAATACGATTTTATGCCCTGTTATTTTTTTAACCTAACATATAATAAGCATTCTTAATTAAAAAGAGCTTATAAATATCATTTTAAAATGACTACATCATGTTCTATCATGTGGCTATATTGTAATTTACCCTTTCCTTAATGTTGGATATTTAGATGGTTTGGTTTCTTTTCTTTTTTTCCTTGCTGCTGTAATTAATGCAGCGACAAACATGGTAGGGCTTAAATCTTTGTCTATATTTTAATTTATTTACTTATAATAAATTCTTTTAAATAGAATTACCATGTCAAACGGTATGCTTGTTTTTAAGATTCTTACTCTCCAAAAATTTATACTGCTTTCTATTTTCTCAGCCTTTGTTGGGACCCAACCTGGGTTCTGGTGGAGGGACAAGTGTGTAGAACAGGGTTGGGGAAGGCTTTCTTGAGGAACGGCTTTTGGGCCACATTCTGACGGTGTTGAGTATTAAGTAGGGTGGAAGCACATGGGGATGTGGGCAGAGCTGTCCTAGATATCCAGGCAGAGAAACAGAATGTACAAATGCCCCTGAGCTGCTAGCAAGCGCAGACCTAGAGGATCTGAGGCCTGAGCAGGGGCAGAGGGCGGAGTGAGACGGGCTAGAGAGGGAGGCAGGGCAGGAGCAAGCAAAGCCTAGTGACAGAATGGGGGCTTTACATTGAAAGCAATGGGAGGGGCCGGCCCCGTGGCTCAGTGGTTAAGTTCGCACGCTCCGCTGCAGGCGGCCCAGTGTTTCGTTGGTTCGAATCCTGGGCGTGAACATGGTACCACTCATCAAGCCACGCTGAGGTGGCGTCCCACATGCCACAACTAGAAGGACCCACAATGAAGAATATGCAACTATGTCCCGGGGGGCTTTGGGGAGAAAAAAGGAAAAAATAAAATCTTTAAAAGCAGTGGGAAACCATAAAGGGGCTTTAAGCAGGGAATGAGACTTGCATTCCCGAAAGGTCATTCTGGCTGCTGAGTAGAGGATGGATGGGACAGGGCAGGAGGGGATGCTGGGAAGCCACTTAGGACTGTTGCACCAGAGGGGCTCCTCAGACTTTGCTACATTGATGGAAGATAGTGCATATTGCTTAAATTTCCATTTCTTTAATTCCGGCTGAGGGTGGACATTTTTAAGTTGCCAACTGTATTTCATCATTTGTGACTTGACCGCTTATGTCCTAAAGGCTCTTGGAGCATTAAGACACCATCGTTGCAGACTTTAGAGATAACGTGGTCAGATATGTCATTCCGCTTTGCATTGGAGACCTAGCGAGAGGGGGTGATGCCATGGGTTCCTGAGACCAGGATTGTGGCTTCCAGGCACACAGTCCTCTGCTCTCTCCAGCCCTCCTAAAGCAGACACTGTGACTGGGCCTTGGAAAGCACAGCTCAGCAAGCTCAGGGTCTACTCACTGGAAAGAGCAGTAAGAGTGGCCGTGGAGGTCACTTTTCTGCTATCAGATTTGGAGGAAGAGGGCTGGCCCGGTGGCGGAGCAGTTAAGTGCGCACGTTCCGCTTCAGCGGCCTGGGGTTCACCGGTTTGGATCCCGGGTGCGGACATGGCACCGCTTGGCAAGTCATGCTGTGGCAGGCGTCCTACATATAAGATGGAGGAAGATGGGCATGGATGTTAGCTCAGGGCCAGTCTTCCTCAGCAAAAAGAGGAGGATTGGCAGCAGTTAGCACAGGGCTAATCTTTCTCAAAAGAAAAAAAAAGATTTGGAGGAAGAGGCTCTGAATGCAGCAAACTCAGTTTAAATCAGGGGCTCCTTAGTGATTGGGGGAAGCTTTGTTTTAGAAGAAGCCCAGCCAAGGCTGTTTATTGCTGGCAGACCATAAGCATTTGCTAGAGTGGAAAAAATGAGTGGTGAATAGAGCCTTGGATATGAAGTTACCTCCTCAGACCTGACTCACGATTCAGCTGCCCCCCAAAGTTAACAGCATCCAACTTGCAGATTTTGCCTATTAATGTATTTATTAGCTTGCTTGTTTGACAGGCACAGAGGCTTCCTGAGGAAATTGCAGACATAGGTTTGCCAAGAACATACCTGTTTTTTTTTTCCTCTCCTCCCCAAAGCCCCCCAGTACACAGCTGCACATTCCAGTTGTAGGTCCTTTTGGTTGTGCTATGTGGGATACTGCCTCAGCATGGCTTGATGAGCGGTGCTAGGTCCGTGCCCAGGATCCAAACCAGCAAAACTGTGGGCCGCTGAAAGAAGAGTGCACAAACTTAACCACTTGGTCTCGGGGCCAGCCTCCAAGAACGTGGCTTGATTGGAAAAACTTTTTATTTTTATTATTTTTTTAAAGATTTTATTTTTCCTTTTTCTCCCTAAAGCCCCCCGGGACATGGTTGTGTAATTTTAGTGTGGGTCCTTCTAAGTGTGGCATGTGGGGCACCACCTCAGCATGGCCTGATGAGCGGTGCCATGTCTGCACACAGGATCCAAACCGGTGAAACCCTGGGCCGCTGGAGCAGAGCACGAGAACTTAACCACTCAGCCACGGGGCTGGCCCCTGGAAAAACTTTTTAATAGCTGGCTGCTTGCCAAGCTACAGGGTCTTGTGCATTTTGGTTCGTCCCAGAGGGTAGCTGGCTTTGTATGCAGTGTGCATGGTGCACTGAGTTCCACCCTAATTGCTATGTGCAGGGTAGCTGAATGCAGCACAGTGGCTGAATAATGAATCTGCATTTCTCTTTGCAGCCTCTCGATTAAGAAATCACAGAGACCTTCAGCTTGTGTTTCATTCTGGAGTAATTTCCCCTGTTAAATCTGAACTGTTTCAGGTTGTTAAAACGCTACCATTGCAGCCAGTGGCCTTGTCATGGTGCCCTACATACACAGTCATGCCATTGCTTTGGCTGAAGTCGTCCTTATTTGCCATTTAATTTTACACAAAGACCAGATAAGATAAGATCCTGATGACTGTATAGGTTGACAGATTTTTTCAAAATCATAAATCTGGATACAAATGAAATATATTTTTTGTAGAAAATTTTGGAAGGTTACCCTCCCTCCTCAACAAAACCAAAATGGAATAAGACATAATTACTCTCACCACTAAGATGTTTACCACTGTTACCATATTGGGGATTAGCTTTCCAGGCTTTTCTCCTTTCCAAAGGTGTACACTTCTAAATATAAAACTATATGTACTATTTTTATCTTGATTTTTTCCAACTTAATGTGTGATGAACACTTGCCCACCATCACATTTTTTCCTCTAACTCAGTAGTCGAATGTGTCCATAAAGCCTTTGTAGGCAGTGAGTCACCTTGTGGGACGATGCTGTCATTTCAGTCGGGGTCTCATGGCTTCAGCAGGTTTGGGGACCCGTCACATTCTTTAAATATTGTCAGAAGTGGGAGATCATCATCCTTTGAAGGATGGCTTTGATTTTTAAGACAAGCCAATAATTTTCCACACCCCAGTGTCATATGCTGGGCAAGGCCAAACTTGATCATGTGGCTGTGATAAATGTGATTAGGTTTTTCTGGGTGACTTATAAAAGGAAGAAAGAGGATGAGAGTAAATATTCATCGGACACCTATGACAGCTCCTTTAGGCTGAGCACTTGAAGGCCAGATCTAAACCTCTGTATAGCACTATAAGTGTAGTGCTAACGCTCAAATCTTGGGGACTTCAGAACCTCCTGAGGAGCTTGGTAAAATGCCCATGAGGCCAGGATTGACAGGGGTACAGGGGAGAGAGGGTCAAAGGGACATGAGCCTTATATGTAAATGTAGTAGACATTGCTCATTTCCTACCCAATACCTCTGCCTCATTTCTCCTTGGTTTTGTTTGGGGCAGCTGTGTGCCCAGCTAAGAAATTCTCTTGTCCAGTCTCCCTTGCAGCTAGGAGTAGCCACAGGACACAGCTCTGGCCTATGAGTTGGAAGCAGAAGTTCCTAGGGAGAGCACCCCTTCATAAATAAAATGGCAGATCCCTTTGGCCCTTGTGCCTTCTTCCTGCGTATTTTATGGCCCCTGCCTGCTGGAGCAGCTGCCGCCTTGCAGTTATAGGATGGAAGCCCCAGGGCAATGATGGGAGAGCAAGAAGATGGAAAGATCCTGGGTCTTTCATGTAATCTGTAAGTGACTGCTCCGACTCTGTGCTACCTGCTTCTGGATTTCTTCTTGTTCCATGAGAAAAATAACCCCCTATCTGTTTAAGCGGCTTTTAGTTTTTTTTTAATTGCTTGCAGCTGAATGCAATCATAACTGATAAGGTAATGTTTTAATATTTCACAAGGGGGAGATGTATTTACATATTGTGTAATTAAAAATGAAAAATAATTTAAATCCCCACAGATTTCTAGGTCCCCCATCAGATGCACTGAAACAGAATCTTTGGGGATGGGATTCACATATGTGTATTTTTAACAAACTCTTTAAATGATTCTGATGCACAATAAAATGTGAGAATCATTTCCGTATTCATTAATACTATTATCCTCATTTTATATGTGAGAACATTGAGACCCAAGAAGGTTAAACAACTTATCCCAATGTTTTTAAGTGAGATTTGCACTCAGATCCTTCTGATTCCAATGTGCGCTCATTGCAACGAATATATCCCCAGGAAACAAAGGGATATGTGGTTTTTGGCATGTTTGTTAAAAAGTGGACTCATAAGTTCTTGGTCTTGTCTTCTGCTTTGGAAACAAAAACTCTTTGAAATCAGTTTTTTCCATAGACTTTCTAGGGTTAGGTTACTTGAGAATTACTAAAATGTCTCACCCATGAATAGTAATTATGGTTGTTTTATGAGTGTGGAAGACATACAGCTTATAAGTGCTAGAGTAGTCTCCCGTGAGTTATTAGAACTCACAGTATTCACGTTGTACCAAATTAGCCATCAAGGGCTGATAGATTTTATCTGTAGTTCATCAGGGCATTGGTTAGTGCCATACATTCATAACAATTAAACACATAGCAGCTCCCCTCAAAGAGGGTCTTTGGGTAAGGCGGCCACCTCAGGTTGTAATAATATGATTTGCATGGGTGTTTGGAGACCTGTGTGATAAGAATGATTTTCTGATGGGGAAGAGGATGTTTCCTTTGTGAAACAGGAGCTGAGTGTATTTCAGACTCCCAGGGGGCTGCAGCATTGTGTGGATAAAGTGTGGCCTAGGAGTTAGGAGCTTTGTGTCCCAGACCTGCGAGTGGCATGAATCCACTGCATGTCAGTATCTCTCACATAATTCCGAATAGTCAGACTTCCAGACAACACCTTGTTATCGAGGTCCCCCTATGCGTAAGGCCTTCTGGGAGATACTTCATCATATTGCCTTCAAGGAGCTTGTTATCTGATGAGGGAGAGAAGATAGATACCCAGGTCTCTACAGTAGCAGCTAATACCACCCCTGCTTCTCCTGAGGGCTACTGTGTGTTAGGTCCTGTGCCAGGCCTTTACAGGTGTTCATTTATTTCTTACAAAAGCTTTGCAAGATGTTGGTATTGCTATTCCCATTCTATAGATGTGGAAACTGAGGCTCAGGGAGATATAGTTACTTGCTCAGGGTCACATAGCCAATAGATAGCAGAATCAAATTTGAGCTCAACTGTGTCCTATGGCGCCTCTGTATGACTTTGCCTCCATGGTGCAGGGGCATTGGAAGTGTGGTGGGAGGAAACCTTTTTTGACTGGGAGAATTGGGGGAATCTTTGTAGAAGAGGCAGGATTTAAAGAGTTTAGGGTGACTAAAGATAAGTTTGAGAAGGTTGGCCTGTGTTCTGGGAATAAAGAGGAGTCTGGTTTGATGAAAATGTATAGTTCCTTGTGGGGATGGGGTGGGGTAGGAAGAAGGAAATGAAGCTAGGAAAGTAAATGGGACAAATTGTGAAGGGCACTCAATGCCGGGCTAAGTAATAAGAAGAACATTTTGTATTTTATGTGAAACTGTTTTGAAGATGTTATATATTATGTCGTTCATTATTCCCCAATATAAGAATGACTGCAGTAAATTCATCTCAAAACTTAGTGTCAGGAAAAAAATTCCTCCCCCTCCTAAGTGGAATGTCTTTTATTCTGCCTTTAATCAGAAAATGAGGACTGTGGAATTCATTGTCTTTCCCTTTTTGCCCAGGCTACCAGGAAGCCCAGGACTGATTTAGTGTCTAATTGTAATAATTGTTTTATCTCTCTGGTTCTTGGTAAAAAATTTCATCTTTTATTCCATGTAGTTGCTAGTCTTCCTTTTATTTTATTTGCCTTGGGTATAAATTATTATTACAAACTACCATAAATTCCTTTAGGAAGTAGGCAGCATATATTGTTTAAATATGCTTTAGTGCTCCGTAAGAAGAAACTTAGACTGACTTTCTTGCAGTATCATAGGGAGAGGGCACTAAAGGGCTGGGACAGGGCAGTGATGTGATTAAAGCTTTCTTGGCATGTGGATGAGCTGCTTGCAGGAGGCTGCTGGGAAGCGCATTTTATCTGTTGTACAAGGGGTGGAATAAGTCAGTCTCTGGGAACCCCAGGAATCTCAGAGTGTTGGGAGGGGCCTGCCAGGTGTTAGGTCGGCCATGAGGGCTCTCTGCAACCCTCCTTGCCCCTGCCAAGTTTGAAGTCCCGTCCTTCACATGCCCAGACCACATTTTCTTTCATTTTCACAGTATCTCATCTGGTCATTCCCTAAGACGGCCTGGACCAATTTTTTGGCTCTTATTAGGAGAATGGACTATTTATGTGTCAGCAATTCTTTATACTCCACTTTCTGGAGTATTTAAGGAAACCCTCAGTAAAATGATTCTGCATAATGAATAGAGTGTCAGCATCTCAGTCCAACAAAAAGAGGCAGTCTCATGGTCTGATGGCCTTGAGGGTGTCAGGCTTGGAGGTCTCATTTCTGCAGCTCCAGAATGGAGCGTCTTAGCTATGTGCCCAGGCCTGAGCTCTGTATTTCTGCTGGTGGTCTTCATGGAGTCACAGGCCCCTCCCCGGAGAGCTGTTCCACATCAGTTTCTGTAGGTACCTCACATGTCGCAGCCACTCTGTTGTGGAAATTTCTGTTGTGTTTATCTTTTGAAAGTATTCTGATTAACAGTGCCAGCTGAAGTACCTGAGATGCTCTAGGGCAAGAGTGATATCTGACTGGGGTCAGGGGCTCTTGAAGAACCTGTTGAAAGTGTGTGCAGAACTCTGTATGCGTATGCACTTTTCTGGAAAGGTCTTAATGAGATTCTCGAAGGGAATATATTCTTCCTTTAACATTTTATCCAAAAAGAGTTAAGAACCCCTGCTCTGAAAAGTGACCTTCTATGGATTTCTTCTCGACGTTCTTGAATATCCATATCAAACTACTTCCCCCCGAAGCTTACTGTTCAAAGCAGGTCTAAGCAGAAGGGGCAGAGAGACATCCAGACTTGGTGGGAGATGGCACTGGAGCATTGTGGCGCTGGCTGTGCAGCTGCCTGCAGACGCCCTTTAAACTCAAGCGCAGTCTCCAGTCTGGATGGGCAGTTCTCGTCCTCCCAGCCTTGCTGTGCTCTTGCTCTTGCCCTTTGCCGCTGCACCAGCCACTGAGAGCAGCGGTGCGGCGCTCCCGTTTCCAGCGGCTGAGGAAAGGTCCGTTCTTCAAGCTGTGCTTGGGGAGTATCTCCACACTTGGTATTAGAAACCATGGCAGTGACTTATGACGAGCTTGCAAAACAAAATGAGGTTTTTCTCTATGGTCCAGCAAGGATCTGGAGCAGAAGTCACTTGATTTTGTTTTGCCTTGCTCTCTTCCCAAGCCCAGAGTTGCAGAAGCAGACTGTGAATCAGAAATGGAAGCATTGTTCTCTGGTAATCACCGAGGAATGCCTTTCCTGAATGGTTACTGTGAGCGTGAAAAGCTGTACAGAAAAAAACGAAACAAAACCTAAGACACAGACAGCAGTTGTTCCCTTCTGATTGATAAGCGTTTATTGAATACCTACTGTGTGCTGGTAGAATTCCTGGTCTGTCAAGGAAGGCAGGGCCTTGAGGAGCCATTACATGGATAGGGGCTGTAGAAGAATCAGCAAGTGAGGGCTGTGGGTCCCAGAAGAGAGCAATTAATTCAGCAGTGTGTGTGTGTGTGTGTGTGTGTGTGTGTGTGTGTGTGCGCGCGCATGCGGGGCGGTTGGGGACCTGGAGGAGAGGAGCCGGGCGCTGCGAGTCACAGGAAGGTTGCAGCCGCCTGTGTTCTCTTCTGACCCTTCTCATTATGTGCGCACGCAGTTCTACCTTGTGCTGGTTAGTATGCACATCATACTTGATGCTGTCTATTTTACACTTAGCTTTCCTATACCGATTTCCACTTAGAGACTAGGCCAAAGTATTTATCATTTTTAAAAGCCATGTAGCATTTTTTGCCTTACTGATATACCCTCATTGCTTAGCCATCCTCTCATTTGTTGGGAACAGACTTTTTCTCAATGAGGCATCTCTGCAGAGTCAGTCATCCCCTCCCTCTAGCTTATTTTCTTAGGGTTATATTGCTGGGTCAAAGTTATGAATGGTTTTATGCCTTTCTTACTGAAAATTTTTTCTTTTTATTATGGAAAATTTCAAACATAAACACAAGGAGAAAGACTATTATAATGAACTACCATGTGTTTTTCAGCGAGTTTCAACAACTATCAACTCATAGCAATTTTGGTTCATCTACAGCCCCACATACTTCTGTCTCGGATTACTTTCCAATAAATCCCAGATAGCATATAATTTCATCTGTAAATATCTAGGTGTATATTTCTAAAGGATAAGGAATCTTTTTAAAAGTATAACCATAGCTTCATTGTCACATCTAAACCAATAATCATAATTCTTAATATCATGAAATATCTAGTCGTCCAATTGAAAGTTTAAGATTTCCCAATGTTTTCTGTGACCATTCTCAGGAGGCCAAATGGATGTTTGTACCAGTGTGTTCTCAAGGGGAGGTTTCACTTGACACATCATCCCAAGGTTGGGAGTTTGCGGAGAAGGGCACTGTGCCTCCAGCTCCTAGCCTCAGACAGGGGCAGAGGGAAGGAGGCCTCTCTTTGGGGCCTCTGCTACTTGCCGTGTTTGATTTGTGCTGCTTGGTGGGTACTGTCTACCTATTACTCAGGTTTCGTCAGGTAAACCCGGCTGTGCCACTGTATCTATCTACCAATTTGACTTGGTGCGATGTGTGGAAAATGTCAGGCTCCTCCCTTTGGATTCTACCCCACTGAAGAATGAAATGTCATGATGCTGTTTGTCCAGTGTTGAAGAAGCTAGGTAGATATTATTTTTCTTTTTCTACAACAAAAATTCCAAGATGCTAGGAAAATGCCTATTCCCCACTGGATTTTGATCCTCTTATTTGCATGTTTCCCTTGGCAAGCTTTCTTTGGTATTATTCAAGGTGACCCAGTTAGAACTACTGGTTAAAGTCACCTTGTCATTAAGAAGTTATACAACCTGTGTGTGATAAGTCTTTTAGCTCTGAATATTGTACAAGTAGGAATACGTGCTTGTGTTGGTGCTTTTCTTCGTATTTAAGTATGGTTCCATTTAGATGTAATCTCCTGTTTCTTCTTGCTGTTGGCATTCCTGATTTTTCTATGTTGATGGAGAGGAGCAATTTCCTACATGATTCAGAACCCTCTTGTGTTTGGCTTTGGATTGCCAATCACACGTGCATGTTATGCCTGCATCTTGCGCTGTGCCAGCCCAGGCTGGCTCTCAGTTTGGTCCTCTTTGACTAGCTGGGTACCCTACCAGGTGGCAAAAAAACAAATCATGGGGAATCTCTCTAGGACAAGAGGGAGATAATAGGGAGGCCCGGTCAGGATGAAAATGCCTTTTGAGAGGTATTTGGGTTAGAGGGCCTTTTATCCTTAGGGAAAATAGTCTTTATAGTCCATAAAAAGGTTTACTTGTGGACAGGACAGCCTTATGCCCTGTGCCTAGCTATTTTTGATGGCAGAATTAAATAACTGGATTTTAGTTTGGGTTATGAGTTTGGCATGTTATTTCTAAGTCTTTTTCAGTGTAATATTCCCTTTTCTTTATAAAGCAATAATAACAGAAAACAGTTGGGGCTGGCCCGGTGGTGCAGGGGTTAAGTTCGCACGTTCCACTTCGGCGGCCTGGGGTCCGCCCGGTTCGGATCCCGGATACGAACATGGCACTGCTTGGCACGCCATGCTGTGGCAGGCATCCCACGTATAAAGTAGAGGAAGATGGGCACAGATGTGAGCTCAGGGCCAGTCTTCCTCAGCAAAAAGAGGAGGATTGGCAGCAGTTAGCTCAGGGCTAATCTTCCTCAAAAAAAAAAATTTTTATTTTATTTTTTGGGGGGGGAGGGAAATCAGCCCTGAGCTGACATCTGCTGCCAATCCTCCTCTTTTTGCTGAGGAAGACTGGCCCTGAGCTTACATCTGTGCCCATCTTCCTCTACTTTATATGTGGGACGCCTGCCACAGCATGGCTTGATCAGCGGTGCCACATCCACACCTGGGATCCGAACCGGCAGACCCTGGGCTGCCAAAGTGGAACGAACGTGCAAACTTACCCACTGTGCCACTGGGCTGGCCCCAGAAAACAATTTTAAAGATTTGCTTCTAAGCCAAATATTTCAACACATTGACTATTTTTGTTCTTTTCCTCGTCCAGGCATTATCCCTTTGCATCCTTTTTTTAAAAAAGGACAATTTTGTGTTCTTTACACCATTATAAAATCTTTCTGTATGGTTTTAATAATGATTACCTATAATGGCTATATAGTATTCAGTTGAGTTGATATATATATATACACACACACATAGCATAATTTACTTAGCCATCATTTTTCTATTTCATATTTGAGAAGCTTTAAGAATTTTAAATAATACTATATTGAATATGTTCCTGTGTGTAGCTTTTCCCCTTTTGCAACAGCTTTATTGAGATATAATTCACATGCCATACAATTCATCCATTTAAATAAGTGTACCATTCAGTGATTTTTAATATATTTACAGAGTTGTGCAACCATTACCACAGTCAATCTTAGAATATTTTCATCATTCCATAGCCATTAACAATCACTTCTCATTTCCCCCAACCTTAGGCAACCACTAATCAACTTTCTGTCTCTATAGATTTGCCTATTCTGGATATTTCATGTAAGTTGATTCATATAAGCTGTGGTCTTTATTTTTCCCACTTAAAAAATTGTGATAAAATATACATAACATAAAATTTACCATTTTGGCCATTTTTAAGTGTACAGTTCAGTGACATTAAGTACGTTCAAATGTTATACACCATCACCACTATCCATCTCCAGAACTTTTTCATCTTCCCAAACTGAAACTTGGTACCCATTTGAGACTATCTCTCCATTCCCTTCCCTTGGCCCCTGGCAGCTACCCTTCTTTCGGCTTTCTGTCTCTGTGAATTTGACTACTCTCGGTACCTCATATGAGTGGAAGCAAACAGTATTTGTCCTTTTGTGACTGGCTTCTTTCACTTGGCGTAATGTTTTCAAGGTTCATGTGTATTGTAGCACGTATCAGAATTTCATTCCTGGGGGGCTGGCCCTGTGGCCGAGTGGTTAAGTTTGTGCGTTCTGCTGCAGGCGGCCCAGTGTTTCGTTGGTTCGAATCCTGGGCACGGACATGGCACTGCTCATCAAACCACGCTGAGGCAGCGTCCCACAGGCCACAACTAGAAGGACCCACAACGAAGAATATACAACTATGTACCGGGGGGCTTTGGGGAGAAAAAGGAAAAAAATAAAATCTTAAAAAAAAAAAAAGAAGTTCATTCCTTTTTGTTTCCAAATAACATTCCATTGTGGATAGACTACATTTTGTTTTCTATTCATCAGTTGATGGACATTTGGATTGTTTCAACTTTTTGGCATTTAGAATGATGCTGCCGTGAACATTATGTACAAGTTTTTGTGTGGACATAACAAATGTCGTGTCTCTGGGATGTATATACCTACGAGTGGAATTGCTAGGTTGTGTGTAGCTTTTTCCTTTGAAATATTTCTTTGAGTCCTAAAGAGATTATTAGGTAAAGGATAAGAACCCTTTACCACCTGCCCCTTGAAATCTGTTGCCCAAATTGTTTTCCCCAAGGGTTCTTAAATGTGTGCTACCTTCAATAATGTGATGTTCTGGTTCTTCCATGCAGTGGGTATTGTTCTTTAAAAAGTGTGTGTTAACTTAAGAGTAAGAATTTAACTTCGGGGGCCAGCCCGGCGGTGCAGTAGTTAAGCGCGCACGTTTTGCTTCGACGGCCCGGGGTTCACTGGTTCGGATCCTGGGTGCGGACATGGCACTGCTTGGCAAGCCATGCTGTGGTAGGCATCCCACATATAAAGTAGAGGAAGATGGGCACAGATGTGAGCTCAGGACCAGTCTTCCTCAGCAAAAAGAGGAGGATTGGCAGCAGATGTTAGCTCAGGGCTAATCTTCCTCAAAAAAAAATAAATAACAAAGAATTAACTTTGTTGTTTTAACATGGGTGTTTTTTATTAGTAGCTGCTATTCCTCCTAAGACGAGGCCTCTGCATGGGAAAACCAGCTAATATTTGAGCCTTACTTGAGGGGTTGCTTTTCACTGCTCCCCACAAATGCCTTGGAATATTGCAAATGCTATGATGGTGGCAAGGAGAGTGTTTCCCTTTACCTAGTTCTGAAGGACAGCTCTTTGCAGAAGTTAGTCAAAGCACTCTGGCTTTACTGAGCCCAGCAGCTGTGAACCCTGGGGAACTTTTGGGAGTCTTTCTCTGGGCTTGGAATTTTGTAATTGCTTTTGAGGCAGAAAGGAGACCTTCCTTTTTAGCCTCCTTCATAGTGATGCCTGCCCTCCCTGGCTGGACTGGTAGGATGATTGGTGCCTGGCCAACAGAATGCAGCCCTGTCAGCCCACGCTCGAGGAGGGACTTAGGGTGGCCTCTTCACTCTCTGCCTGGAAGCTGCTGTAAAGGCCTTCGAGACAGTCACCCTTCTTCTGCCTTACACACAGAATTCAGTCCTTCCAGAGGTCAAATCTACATAATGCCTGAGTTAAGAATTGTAGTTCATATTTATTACACACTCACTATGTACCTGCTTCTCTGTTTTGTGTTTTCCATCACTAACTCATTTAATCTTCAGGACATCCTGTGAGGAGGTATGACTATTTTGCCCATTTTATGGATAACTAAACTGAAGTTCAGAGATTTTAAGGAATTTGCCGAGGGTCAAATGACCCAGGACTGACCCCTAGTGCACAAATTCAAAACCTGTGACCTTGACCAAGTGCTGTCTTGTCTTTTTCACTGACCAGTTGTGATAACCTGCCCCTGCTTCCTGCCTGCAGTCTCTTCACTCTAGTACAGCCCCCATGCTGATAGCAGAATGATCTGTCTCAAATGCAAATATTCTTTTCACTCCTGTTGAAAAGCTCCATTCGTTGCCTCCTGCAGAAAGCCCAGAGTTCTTACAGAAAATGAAAGGACTCTCCCCAGCTGGCCTCCTCTCACTGCTTCCCTCCACCACAGCCCCGTGTTTCCATCCCAGCCCTGACAGGCCTTCACGTGTCTGCTCAGCCCATTCCTACTGCCGGTGAGGCTCCCGTCCTCCTCCTCCAGGTTCCTGCTCTTGCATTTTACCAGGCTGTTTCCCTAGCTTTCACAGACCCTTCCTCTTCCCCTCTTAGCATGATTAACTGTTCCTTCATTGTGTGTTGGTCCATGAGTTTTTCTTTTTTCCACACACTCCTATTATAACTCTCATCACATTGTCTACTGGCTGCTTGTTTGCAGGTTTCCCACCTGGTGAGCTCCTCGAGGGCAGGGCCTCCATCTTGCTTATTTTTCTTTCCCTTCCTACTAGCACAGTGCCTGACAGGGAGAGGCCTCTCAGTTAAAGTTTTTGAATTGAACTGGAAAGGCTTTGGATGCTTTGCATGTTCTGTTCCCTTAAGGGCTGGTAGTCAAGTGTCCTCTGAGTATGTATGTCTCTATAATCAGGAGCAGCTAGAACAAGGGCTGGTACCAGAGCAGTGCACAGTGGAATTCCTGGGCGCACCTCAGTCTGCTCTCAGAGTGCGTGTGGGCCAGGTGAACAGCCCCAGAGAGGCACTCTGGGGGAAAAGAAATTGGCAGCATATCCACTCAGCTTTCATGCAGCTCGCACCTGAACACTAGCTCCCAGAGGACCTTTTATCTTCCCAGTCCACCACTGTGCCTGCCTGGCTGTTAGAGTAGCCAGGTGGTGGCTGGGCTGGGACAACCTGCCTGCACTGTCCTCCTGGCCTGGGCCTGGCTCCTGTCGAACCCCATCCTCCCCGCGTTGCCCATTGCCATTCCAGCCCTAAATCAACGTCTTCTCCCGGCTCCGCTCCCGCACACTCATTTACTCCACACATAAAATATCCCATTAAGTACAAAGAAGGGACTACATCGAACCAGTGGCTCTGCTCCTAGAGAACACACCCCAAATGCATTTTAAATGTGTGGATCCCCCTCGAGGGAATTCCAGTTGAAAAAGAACTGAGATCAGCAGCCTCGGGCCTTGTATGGCTAACAAGCTTCTATTTTCTCTGTTTGGCGGGCCTGAAGGGCTCCTTTGTTTGGGGAGTGGTGTCCAAATCAGGCCGGGTGTGGAATTGTGGCTCATATGGAGCTGCCCTTTGGAACTGAGCTCTCCAGATGGGAGGGTAAGTTTGTTCATGATTTTGTGAATTTGTTGGTCTGTAAAGAAAATAGAATAAAAAGAGGGGAAAGCTAAATGCAGTGTGGTATTCTGGATTGGCTCCTGGACCACAAAGGACATTAGTTGAAAAACTGGAGAAATCGAATAAAGTCTGGACTTCAGTTAGTAGTACTATGCCAGTGTTAATTTTTTAGTTTTGACAAATGAACAATGGTTATGTAAGATGTTAACATCAGCAGAAACTGGGAAAAGGGCATATGGGACCCTTTATACATTGTAACTTTTTGGTAAATCTAAAATTATTCTAATATTAAAATTTTATTAATTAAAAAAGAAGAAGAAGGTTAAAAAGGTGATCCGGCAGCTAATTTAACTTGACCGTCACACCAGCACTCTCTTTTATACTTCTCACCCCGGGGTCTTTACCCTTCACCTGCCAAATCAGGAGGGTGCGCTGCATCCAGGAGCTCTGGACCAGTCTGCTCTTGAGGCAAGCGTCTTCTTTGCCCCCCAACCTTCTGTTTGGGTCTGGGTGGGGGTCCAAGGTCAGGGCTGCCAGAAAGACCTGGGTCATATGTTTGGCAGTGCTACTACCTACCAGCTGTGCACTGTTGGGCTGGTGTCTTCTCTGGGCTTTACTTTCTTCACCTGTTAGGATGGGGCTCACCTCCCTGGAGGAGGAAGGGAGGGTTAAATAAGGTAATGTATGTTTAGAACCGGGCCCAAAAGAATGTTGTGCTTGGTAAACATTGGTTTTCATTCTCCATTCTGCTTCTCCATTTTTTGTGTGTGGAAGGAATGAGTGCTATTTCCTTGAAGATTTGAGATCAGTGGTTCAAAGGTAACTTTGAGGGCAAGATGCTGTCAGTAAGGAGCTAGCAGCAACACTGTCCCCCCCACTTTCCTCACATGCCCCATTTCCAGAGGTCCAGGAAACGTGACATCTGTTTTGAGTGACTCATGGGGAATCTCTTTTTTTTTTTGAGGAAGATTAGCCCTGCGCTAACATCTGCCACCAATCTTCCTCTTTTTGCTGAGGAAGACTGGCCCTGAGCTCACATCCATGCCCATTTTCCTGTACTTTATATATGGGACGCCTGTCACAGCATGGCTTGATTCACAGTGCATATAGGTCCACACCTGGGATCTGAACCGGCAGACCCTGGTCCGCCAAAGTGGAATGTGCTAACTTAACCACTGCGCCACTGGGCTGGTGCCATATGGGGAATCTTTTTAATAGATGGCCTCTAAGACCTTTGGGAGTTTTAACATTTGGATATCTAAGGAAATTGTGCCATGGCTGTTCCTTCCCTTTGCAGATGGGCCAGGCTAGCTGTTTTGGGGCTTTTTTCTAGAAGAGGAGCCCCTTGCGGCTTCTGGGCGCAGAGCTCCCCCAGGTCAGAAACCCAGAAATCAGAAAGACTAGAGATATTTGCAAGATCCTAGGGCATTGAATCTGCTGGGCATAGCTTGTGGCTGGCTATTTACCTGTAGGTGGCAGTGGTGACACAGGAATGCTAAAGGAAGGGGCGAGTGCTGGCAGAACACCCTTCAGAAGCGCTGTGATAATAATAAAAGTAGTAATAGTGATGCCCGCAGCCTGCGGGGGAGTGTTACATCTGTTAGGGGCTCTGTCAAGCGCTTTGTGTGTGTTAGTTTACACTCGCAACAACTGTGTGAGGAAAGTTGTATGATTCTCGCATTGTACAGATGACAGAAAGGCTTGGGGAGGTCAAGTTATGGTCCTAGGGTCACACAGCGATTGGCCGAACTAGGACTCACCAGAGCCTGAGTTCAAACCCTCTGCTCATACCCTCCACTGCAATGCCCATTTCTCCTGCTTCTGAGTCCAAAGGGAGACCCTGAGGACAACTGGGAGCCCAGCTCTAATCTCACCAGACTCCCCAGTGCCTATCACCAAGGGACCTCAGAAGGGTTTACAGTCATTTTACTTATAAAGGGCCCTTTTCAGTATAAGGTCGGGCCCTCCTGAGGAAATGAAGATGTCTTGCCTTCATGTAGCTTCAGGTTTAGATTGGGAGCCAAGGATACGCTTATGGCTCATTAAGCCAGTAAGATTGGAAGAACCTTTCAGAACAGCATTAGAGTGGTCTTGAAAGCTCAGTCCTTACATGGACTATACCTTCAGGTGCTGGAGCCCGTCAAAAGGCATCACAAGGGAGCTGTTTGAAGGAGGCTCTGGAGAGGACATGGGACTGGAGCTAGGCATGGGCAGGTAGGCTGGATTGAAGTCTCTCCAGACCAGAGAAGTCTGAGAGATTTCTTCAGTGCTTGAAGCAGAGATACGAGGCCCCTTGGCTTGCAAAGTCCTGTGGATCCTGATGTGGTTCCTGCTTTGACCCTCAGCAGATAACTTAAGTTTTCCTTGGAATAAGGACTCAGATGGGTCTTCTCTTCAGCTTTGTTCTCACAGTGTGTGATCGGGTTTTGTAAAAGTATATGTAAGCCCAAGGATGCTGACTTTTACCACTTCTATTCAATGTATTACTGGAAGTTCTTTTTTTTTTTTTAAAGATTTTATTTTTCCTTTTTCTCCCCAAAACCCCACAGTACATAGTTGTGTATTTTTAGTTGTGGGTCCTTCTAGTTGTGGCATGTGGGATGCTGCCTCAACGTGGCCTGATGAGCAATGCCGTGTCTGCGCCCAGGATCCGAACCGGCAAAACCTTGGGCCACCGAAGTGGAGCGCGCCAACCTAACCACTCAGCCACGGGCCGAGAACTGGAAGTTCTCGCCAGAGCAATTAGGGAAGAAAAAGAAACAAAAGGTATCCAAATGGAAACGAAGAAGTAAAATTTTCTTTGTTTGCAGGTGACATGACCTTATATGTAGAAAATCCTAAAGATTTCACACACACCAAAAAAGCCTGTTAGAACTAGTGAACAGATTCAGCAAAGTTACAGAATACAAAATCAACACGTGAGAATCAGCTGTTTCTATACACTAACAATGAACAATCCGAAAAGGAAATTAAGGAAACTTAATGAAAAAGAATAAAGTCCCTAGAAATTAACCAAGGAAGCAAAAGACTTGTACACTGAAAACTGTAAAACATTGCTAAAAGAAATTAAACAAGACATAAATAAATGGAGAGACATCTTATATTCGTGGATTGGAAGACGATATTTTTATGATGACAATACTGCCTGAAGTGATCTGCAGATTCAATGCAATCCCAATCAAAATCCCACTGACATATTTTGCAGAAACAGAAAAATCCATCCTACAATTCTTATGGAATCTTAAGGGACTCCAAATAGCCAAAGCAATCTTGAAAAAGAAAGACAGTGGGAGGACTCACACTTCCTGATTTCAAAACTTACAGTAATCAAAACAGTGTGATACTGGCGTAAGGACGGACACAGACCCATGAAATAAAATAGAGAGCCCAAAATAAACCCTGCCATATATGGTCAACTGATTTTCGACAAGGGTGTCAAGAGCATTCAGTGGTTTGAAAGGACAGTCTCTTTAACAGATGGCGCTGGTAGAACTGGATATCCACATGCAAAAGAATGAAGCTGGGCCCTTACCGTATTTCATTTGAATGGGGAGTTAGTGTTTTATGGGTATAGGGTTCCAGTTTGGAAGATGAAAAAGTTCTGGAGACGGTGGTGATGGTTGCACAACAATGTGAGTGTACTTAATGCCACTCAGCTGTACACTTCAAAATGGCTAAAATGGTAAATTTCATGTTATTTTACTTTATCACAAAAAAATCACCAATAAAGAAGAAAAAATATATATAAGCCAATGTCCTGTCAGAGTGGAATGCGGGGGTAGGGGACATGGGGAATCAGAGATCATTCAGCCTGTTACCTCCTTTGACAGGAGACCTAAGGCCCAGAGAAGAAAAGGGAATAAATGGTCCAAGAGCTCAGGCTCATCAGTGGCAGATCCAGAACTGGAACCAGGGTCACTTGACCTCCTGTGCCCCTCTGGGCCATGAGCTCCCTGAGAGTAGAAACTAAGTCTGTCTTGCTTTACACTGTGTCCCCAGTGTCCAGCACTTGGTAGCTGTGCAGTGCATTTGTGTCAGCTGGATGACTGTGTTGGCGTTCCTTCCCCTGAGTTAGGGTTCTCAGCCCTGGCTGCACACTGAACCCCCTGGGTAGCTTTTACAGCACACCATTACCTGGACCTCATGCCCCAGAGGTTCTGATTGAAAGGTGTAGGGACCCAGGTAGGAATATCTTTTAAAAGCTTCCTAGTGATTCTAACCTGCAGCCAAGTTTGGGAACCACAGTTCTACATCACGCCCTCCCCCAGTGCCCCCCTCTAGCTGAGGATGAGATACAAAGGCTTAGTAGCTTTCTCTGGGACTTCACATAGTCTCTGGCTGGTTCTTTCTGGCTTGGCTTGTTGCCCTGTGTGCTCTTCTTAAAGAGGCATGCTGTTGTCTGTCACAGTGGGTGTGGGGAGTGCCATTAATTTCCTTCCCAGCTCCTTGGCACCAGGGCACAGGTATCAAAGCCACCCAGAGTGCTGTGGTTGTCCTCTGTTACAGCTCAGGCTGGACTGTATCATGACTGACAGCCTAGCTGCCTCTGCCATTATACTGAACTCTTAAGGGGAAGTCATAACGTCTCCCTCTCCTCAGCTCCAAGGACAGTGCATGGCACATGGCAGGCCCTGCCAATATCAAGTAAATGGCATAGACTAAGGGGTTTTATTTTGCCTTCAAGTTACAGAGAAAGCTGCCTCATGGTAGTCTGCAGGCTCATCAGATGGTACTTTGTAGACCTTCTGGCCCTATTTTCTTCCTTTTAAGAGGGGTGAAGATAGCTGTCATAGGAAAGGACATCCTGTAAAGTAAGGATGAGTGTTTTGAATTCATTCTCTTGTCTCTCCAGTGGAAATGGAGCAGCTGCAATTAGCATTCACAAAGCACGTAGGAATCTGAAGCAATGGGCAATAATGGCTCTGTGCAGAATGTCGGGATTGATTTTTCTTTCTACCTGATGTCAACCTGCCTCACTAGCATATAGTAATCCAGAAGGTTCCTCTCATATTATTGGTGCATATTATCCCATGAGCTTCCTTCCCATCCAAACTCCTTTTTCTTCTTTCTTCACACCTGGCACGAAGCAACCCTTTGTACTGGCACCTCTGGGCTTCTACTCACATTCTTGATGGTTAGGGAGGTAGATAATTTGGCTATTTTTTCTCCATTCTCACCAAAAGGATCTTGCTGAATGCAAAATGCTAAAACCAGCCCCGTTTTGCCTTCTGGTGCTGGCTGCTTCCAACATCACTATATTTAACATCAAAGCAGAGAAAAGCAGCAGCCAAGAAACCAAGCCACTGGATTGTGAGGCTCCTCCCAGCAGGACTGCCTTGGATTTCAGACTGCATGGAAGGGTGGGGGTGCAGAAACACCAAGCCTGAGAGAGCAGTATCATTGCTATTCGGGTTGAGGCTTCAGGGCATCCTGGCCCTCCGCCTACACCAGGCAGGAGGCAGCCTTTTCTGAATGGAGAAAATGCCTTGGCAACAGCATCAGGATGACATACTCTCTTGCACTGAAGGTTTAATGGGAGCTCTGTCTGCCCCTGCCCTGCCCTGCCCAACCCTACCCAGCCCTGCCCAGTCCTACCCGGCTCAGTCCTGCCCTGCTCTGCCCAGCCCTGCCTAGTCCTACCCTGTTTAGCCCTGCCCAGCCCAATTCTGTCCTGCCCTGCCCAGCCCAGCTCAGCCCAGCCCGTGGCCATTAGCATATCAGAAGAGTTCTGAGAGGTCAGCCCTTTGCAACCAGGGTCTCTGGTGTTTTGATCTTTATCCATCCTGAGGGCTGGCTGGTAGGAATTGACTTGCCCCCTTGCTCCCTGGAGGATTATGTTTCTACTGTTGCACCAGGATTTATTTTAGGTTTTGATGATTTACATGACAAAAGAAATGAGATTGAATTTTACTTCCTCTGTCCTGGGGACAGGACCCAGTGAGGGAGCCCACGTTGAGTGGCTGCAGTTCCAGAGGCAATCAGATACAACTTTGTTCCCATTGCTGGGAATTCTTTTATGAGGAGAGAAAAAAAAGAACTGATTTGATCTCCTTCATCAGCCTTACTTCCGTCATCCGTTTTAGCAGAGCCAAATACCCATCGTTTTGTGTTTGTATGGTATTTCCAGCAAAATGAAAAGAAAGAAGCATTCTTTTTGGGTTGGTTCTTTATAATCAAAATGAGTATATATCTTTTAGCTTGAAAACTTAGAATCCAGTAATTGAATAGAATGCGCTGACCCTGAGGATAAGTTATAGTGCCTTTGAACCCCTTCCCAGTATTATTAGAGGAAGGGAGAGGGTGAGTAGACGGTTAATGAATTCTGCTGCTAAACTGAACTTGGAAATGAGATTTCATTGATTTAATATTTCCTCTGTTAGGCCCCCCAAGACAGTGTCCCTTGTGGCCCTACCAAAGTGCAGTCACCATACATTCGACCCCGTGAGAGTCTGTGCTGTGGTCCGTGCTGTGACAGGGAAAGGTGACCAGAGCAGGAAGGCCCTTTGGCTAGCTGGCTCTCCCCTGACTGGCTCAGAAGGGTTGCACGCCCAGGCCCGCAGGCAGAGCAGCTTTATTAAGATCCGTCTCCTCTTGAGGAGGCTGCTGGATTTGTGACCACAGACACTCCCCTACTGTGTGTGACTCTGGGAGTGAGTCATCTCTTCTGGGAGTGGACACCTTGAAGGGGAGGACTGTTCAGAGACAGCCAAGTGTGGCAGGAAGAGCAGTGGGCTGGAGGAACAGATCATTTCATTCACACACCTGTCTGCTTGGGAACCTTGCTGCCACCTCCCAGACAGTCAGGGCCTCTCCTGCCTCCAGGCAAAGCCCTTAGGCAGCGGGAGCACACTGCTGTCCTAGGGCTAGATGCTGCCTCATGCAAGTTCCCTTCAGCATTCTCCTGTAGCCTCTGTCTTTTATTCTCTAGACTATACTGGTGCTTTGAGCCATTCTTCCTGGGTGCCTGCCCCCACCCCTACCCTTCCTACTGGCTGCTCCCTCCCCCTTCATAGCTCTAATTTGCCTTATAGGACTAGCAGTGCCACTTAACTGGCTTCATGATGTGGCCTCTCTTCCACTTGCATGCAGTGGGTGGGGGGACGGGAGCAGCGTCTCTGGGGCCTGTCTGGTTCTGAACAGTCTCTGATGCCTCTTCTTGTAGGCAGACATCAAATACTGCCTCTGTCCCTGCCAGACTGACACCATCTGTGGACTTCAGTTAAGGGTTCCCCAGATCTCGGAGCCTTCCCAACACCTGTCCAGTCTGCTGCACGCATGGCATTCATCTGAGGGAGATTCTCACCATTTGTGGGTGGGTTTGCTTCTTCAGTGGGTAAAGAGTCTTTGGGTGCCAAGGGTGATGAATAAAGAGGGTGAAAGAGTTGGGAATATATCTTTTTTGGTAAAAATTAAACCAAGGAGGCTTTTTAATGCAGACTAAAGGCTGTTGCACAAATGTTTTGAGCAATAGCTATATTTTTGGAGTGTATTGTCACTGCTTGTAAATACAGTCTTTGTTTGGATGTATTAGTACGTATGTAGTATGTATTAGTATGTTATGTAAAAAACAAGTGTCACTTCTCCATAGCTGCATCCAGTAAAACAAGGACACTTCCAGCATGTTCAGAGGTCATCTGTTTTATTGAGTATCAGTGGAAGTGTGGGTTGTATGAAGTTTTTGTTAAAATGGTGGTGATGAGGCATCACACTTCCTGATTTCAAGCTATACTATAAAGTTATAGTAATTAAAACAGTGTGGTACTGGTGTAAAAACCAACAAATAGGTCAATGGAACAGAATTGAGAGCCCAGAAATAAACCCAAGCATATGTGGTCAACTATTATTTGACAAGGGAGCCAAGAATACTCAATGGAGAAAAGACAGTCTCTCCAATAAATGGTGCTGGGGAAATTGGATATTCACATGTAAAAGAATGAAACTTGACCTCTATCTTACACCACTCATAAAAGTTAATTTAAAATGGATTAAAGACAAATGTAAGACCTGAAGCCATGAAACTCTTAGAAGAAAACAGGAAAAAAGCTCCTTGACTTAGGTCTTGGTAATAATTTTTTGAAAATCACAGCTAAAGTGCAAGCAACAAAATCGGAAATAAACAAGTGGGACTACATCAAACTAAAAATCTTCTGCACAGCAAAAGAAACTATCAAGAAAGTGAAAAAGACAACCTATGGAATGGGAAAAAATATTTGAAAACCATATATCTGATAAGGGATTAATAGCCAAAATATATAAAGAACTCATACAACTCAGTAGCAAAAAACAATCCAATTAATAGATGGGCAAAGGACCTGAATAGACATTTTTCCAAGGAAGATATGTGAATGGCCAACAGGTGCTAGTTGTTAGGGAAATACAAATTAAAACCACAATTGGGTATCACCTTATGCCTATTAGAATGGCTGTCATCAAAACGACAAGTGATAACAAATACTGGCAAGGATATGGAGAAAAAGGAACCCTTGTGCACTGCTGGTGGGAATGCAAACTGGTAGAGCCACCATGGAAAATAGTAGAAAGGTTCCTCAAAAAATTAAAAATAGAACTACCATGTGACCCAGCAATTCCACTTCTGGGAATAGATCCAAAGGAAATGACAACACTAACTTGAAAAGATATCTGCATCCCCATCTTCATAGCAACATTATTCACAATAGCCAAGACATGGAAACAACCTGAGTGTCCATCAATGGCTGAATGGATAAAGTTGCGGCATATATATACAATGGAATATTATTCAGCTGTAAAAAACAAGGAATACTACCATTTGTGACAACTTAGATGGACCTTGAAGGCATTATGCTAAGTGAAATAGGTCAGACAAAGAAAGACAAATACTGTATGATCTCACCTGTATGTGGAATCTAAAAAAGAAACCCAAAACAAAACAAAAAACCTCACAAAACTCATAGAAAAAGAGATCAGATCTGTGGTTACCAGAGACAGGGGTCGGGGGAGCGGGAATTTGAGGAAGGTGGTTAAAAGGTACAAACCTCCAGTTATCAGATAAATAAGTACTAGGATCATAATGTACAATGTGACTGCTGTAGTTAACACTGCTGTATGATATATAGGAAGGTTGTTAAGAGAGTAGATCTTAGGAGTTCTCATCATGAGAAATTTTTTTCTTTTTCTTCTATCTATGTGAGATGATGGATGTTAACTAAACCTATTGTGGTAATCATTTCACAATATATGTAAATCAAACCATTATGATGTATGCCTTAAACTTACACAGTGATGTATGTCAATTATGTCTCAATAAAGCTGGAAAAAATGGTAGTGATGGTATCCCTCTCATGAACTGTACAGTTCGGATAGGGCAGGTTTAGAATTTCTCTAAGATATTAACTTGAGATATGAATTCCAGTTTTGCTAGAAGGTGAGGCAGTATCATAGAAATGCTGAGGCTTTAGAAATAGAGCTGAGATGGAATGTTGGCGCCAGTTCAACTATGTGATCCTGGCCGAGTACCCAACCCTGCTGAGCCGCCTCCTCCTCCTCCCCCTCCCTCTCCCCCACTCCTCCCCCACCCGCTCCCCCCCTTCTTCTTCTTCTTCTTCTTCTTCTTTTTACTGAGGAATATTTGCCCTGAGCTAAGATCTGTTGCCAGTCTTCCTCTTTTTTTTTGTGTACGTCAGCCACTGCTACAGCATGGCCACTGACAGGTGACTGAACTAGGCCCACTGAAGTGGAGCATGCCAAACTTAACCACTAGGCCCACTGAAGTGGAGCATGCCAAACTTAACCAGTAGGCCCACTGAAGTGGAGCATGCCAAACTTAACCACTAGGCCACTGGGTCTGGCCCTCCTTTCCTTCTTTTTAAATGTGGGAAGGAATAATGCCTACCTTAGGGGGTTGGTTTTTGAAAATTTTATTAAAAAAAATTTAGGGGCCAGCCCGGTGGTGCAGCGGTTAAGTTTGCATGTTCCGCTTCTTGGTGGCCCGGGGTTTGCCGGTTTGGATCCCAGGTGTGGACATGGCACTGCTTGGCATGCCATGCTGTGGTAGGCATCCCACATATAAAGTAGAGGAAGATGGGCATGGATGTTAGCTCAGGGCCAGGCTTCCTCAGCAAAAAGAGGAGGACTGGCAGTACTTAGCTAATCTTCCTCAAAAAAAAATTAAAAAATTAAAAAAAAATTTAAAGTGTTAAAATAAATATAACATAAAATTTGCTATCTTAACAATTTTTTAAGTAAGTACATTCACATTGTTGTGCAACCAATCTCCAGAACTTTTTCATCTTGCAACACTGAAACTCTATATCCATTAAACAGCAACTCCCCATTCCTCTCCCCCTAGCCTCAGGCAAACACCATTCTACTTTCTGTGTCTATGAATTTGACTACTCTAGGTACCTCTTATAAGTGGAATCATACAGTATTTGTCTTTTTGTGTCTGGCTCATTTCACTTAGCGTAATGTCCTCAAGGTTCATCCATGTTGTAGCATGTATCAAAATTTCTTTCCTTTTTAAGGCTGAATAATATTCCAGTGTATGCATATATTACATCTTGTTGTCCATTCATCTGTCAGTGGACACTTGAGTTGCTTCCACCTTTTGGCTATTGTGAATAATGCTGCTATGAACATGGGTGTACACATTTCTCTCAGAAACCCTGCTTTTAATTCTTTTGGATATATAACCAGCAGTGTAATTGCTGGATCATATGGTATTCTATTTTTAATTTTTTGAGGAACCACTATATTATTTTTCATATCAGCTACATCATTTTATATTCCCAACAACAGTGCACAAGGGTTCCAGTTTCTCCACATTCTCACCTGTACTTGTTCTTTTCTTTCTCTTTTTTTTTGATAATAGCTATCCTAATGGGTATGAGATGATATCTCTCTGTGGTTTTGATTTGCATTTCTCTAATCATTTAGTGGTGTTGAGCATTTTTTTCATGTGCTTTTTGCTTATTGGCCATCTGTATATCTTCTTTGGAGAAATATCTGTTCAGGTCCTTTGCCCATTTTGTAACTGGGCTGTTTTTTTTGTTGTTGTTGAGTTGTAAGTGTTCTTTATATATTCTGGATATTAACTCCTTATCAGATATTTGATTTGCAAATTTTTTCTCCCATTTCATAGATTGCCTTTCTACTCGGGATTCTGTCCTTTGATGCACAAAAAGTTTTTAATTTTGCTGTAGTCCAAGTTATCTATTTTTTTCATTTGTTGCCTGTGCTTTTGGTGTCACATCAATGAAATCATTGCCACGTGCAATATCATAAAGTTTTTCCCTTATGTTTTATTCTAAGAGTTTTATAGTTTTCGCTCTTTGGTTTATCTTTTATCTATTTGGACTTAGTTTTTGTATATGGTGTAAGCTAAGGGTCCAACTTTGTTCTTTGGTGTTTGGATATCCAGTTTTCCCAGCACCATCTGTTGAAAAGACTGTCCTTTGGGGCTGGCCTGGTGGCGTAGCGGTTAAGTGCACACGTTCCGCTTTGGTGGCCTGGGGTTCGCTGGTTCAGATCCCGGGTGCGTACATGGCACCCCTTGGCACGCCATACTGTGGTAGGCGTCCCACATATAAAGTAGAGGAAGATGAGCATGGATATTAGCTCAGGGCCAGTCTTCCTCAGCAAAAAGAGGATGATTGGCAGCAGTTAGCTCAGGGCTAATCTTCCTCAAAAAAAAAAAAAAGAAAGAAAAAAAAGAAAAGACTGTCTTTTCCTACTGAATGGTCAGGAAGTTTTTTTGTGGAGGAAATAAAATACTGTATGTAGGGCCAGCCCTGTGGCCTAGTGGTTAAGTTTGGCATGCTCTGCTTCAGCAGCCTGGGTTCAGTTCTCAGGCACAGACCTATACCACTCATTGGCAGCCAAGCTGTGGCAGTGACCCACACACAAAATAGAGGAAGACTGGCACAGATGTAGGCTCAGGACGAATCTTTCTTAGGAAAAAAAAAAAAACCCCAATAAAACTGTATGTAAAGCATCTAACACCATGTCTGGCTGTGGCTTAAAAAATGGTAATCCTTCTTCCTCCTCTGTTATTCTAGATATTAACTGCTGAAGCTGATTCATAATAATTATAATAGCAAATACCTAATAGTGCTGACTGTGTGCCAGGCTCTCTTCCCAGTGCTTTTACATATATTGACCAATGTATTTGTCATAACTACTCTATGGGGCAGGTATTGTTGTTTTCCAGTGAGAAAACTGGGCACACAGAGGTTAAGTAATTTGCCTAGGTTTGCAAGCTGGTAAGTGGTGGAGCCTGTATTCAAACCCAGGTAGTTTGGCTCCAGAATCTGTAGGCTGGTAAACTTAACATCTCCCTGTTTTGGGTGATATTTGGTAGCTGAGGCCTATCGTGAGCCTGAGTCTGGAGTTTAGTGAATAAAGGACAGTGTTATGACATCAGCCCTCAGGCTGGGATCTCTTGCTGTGTGTTCTCTTGTAAAAGCAGCACCCTTTGAACTGCTCTGTTGGCCCAGCGCATCTGCTTGGGAGGAGAATGTGATGGTTCTGGTCCCTTCCTGTTTTCTGCCGGGGCCTCCTTATTCCAGGAGAAATGTAAACCAGTTTTCTCTCTGACTTTACAGAAAAGGCAACAGACGGCTCCCTGCAAAGTGAGGACTGGACGTTGAACATGGAGATCTGTGATATCATCAATGAGACGGAGGAAGGGTACGTGTGCTCCCCCACCCCCTCTTGTGAAGCTTGGCAGCTCCTGGCTGTCACTCAACGCCTGCTGGGGCTTAAGAGTGTCAGGTGTTTTACTTTTTGTTTTGTTTTTAGTCTGTTTGCTGTGCATTTACTAAGCTGACACTCTTAATTATCTTTCCTCTTCTGTTCCACTTTCCCCCTAACCACCCCCCAACCTCCCCCAGTGGCAGTGCCTGAGTTAGACCAGTGATGACCTCTTTTAATAACCTGCTTTAATCACAAGTGAAAGTGAAGTTGGTTGGTTACTTGGTTCCCAGTGGCTGTTAATCTCTGCAACCAGATCATCACCTCCTCTTGCCCCTCCTTCCCAGCCTCTGCCTCCCCTTCACAGACGTCGGGGTATCTCTGCCCTGCTTTGCTGGGTTGGAGCCCCGGGAGTCAGAGAGAGCCCACAGTGCCCACAGAGAAAAAAATACATGTGAGGCACAGAGCAGCCAGATGTTTCTAGTGTGAGTGAACTTAACCCACAGGCTGCCTCTCTCGCATCCCTGGGTGGCGGGTCTGGTCTTCTTGTTGTTGTTGTGCACTATATATCCTCTTCTTATACATTACAGCTACATTCTCTTTATATTTCTTCCAAATTAGTCTGTATTTGGCCCTCTGTCCATACCATAAAAACAGAATTTACTGTAGCCACACCCTCTTGAACCATCTCCACAGTGGTGAGGAGAACAGCCGGGACTTGGGCAGCCCTGGGCTAGCATCTTGGCACTGTCACTTACAGCCTTCCCATGAAAAAGTGGGGACCAGCCTCTGATGGTGGGTCCTGCTTTCATTGAGCAAATATTTACTGAGTGACTACTTTGTACTGGGCCCTATTGTAAGTACTGAGGACACAATAGTGAACAGGACAGACAGACTCCCTCCCCTTGGGGAGCCGACAGTCCAGAGAGGAGAGGCAGGCCATAAACAAGATAACTAGGACGTATAACATGGTCAGCTGATGACAAGACTATGCAGAGAAATGAAGCTGGGAAGGGAGATGAGGAGAGAGAAGGCTGGGAATTAGCAATTTTAAGTAGAGTAATCAAGGAAAGTCTCACTGAAGTGACATTGAGCAAAGACTTGAAGGAAATTAGGGAGTAAGGTGTGATGATTATTCCAAGGGAGAACTTTCCAGCAGAGGGAACAGCAAACACAGAAGTCCTGGGACAGAGGGTGTCTGGTGTGTTTGAGGAACAGCAAGGAGACTAGTGGGGCGAGAGTGGGGAGAGTGAGGAAGAGGGTGCTGGAGATGAGGTCAGAGATGTGGGGATCCAGATAACACAGGCACCACAGGGACTCTGGCTTTGAGTTGAGATGAGAGGGGACTCCCTGGGAGGAGTTGAGTAGAGAAGGGGCGTGGTCTAACATTCAGTTTAAAGAGATCATTCTCACTACAGCATTCAGAATGGCCTGGCTGGGGATGGGCCAAGGGCAGAAACAGGGAAACCAGTTAGGAGGTTATTACAGTAATCCTGTTGTGAGATGATAGCAGCTTTGACCAGGATGATAGTAGAGCAGGGAGTGAGAAATGATCAGATTCTGAATACATTTAGAAGGTGGAGCCAGTAGAATTTGCAGATGTGGGCGGGAGAGAAGAGTCAAGGATAACTCCAAGGTCTAGGGCCTGAACAGCCACAGGGATGGCATAATTATTTCCTGAGATGGAGCGGGCAGGGGTTGCAGAGATCAGAAGTTCAGCTAAAATCCTTTAGATCTGCCTGTGAAGCCCGCAAGGGGTGATGCTGACAGGGTCATGGCACAGAGGAGTCTGGAGTTGAGGTAGTGGCCTGCGCTCGAGATGTGAGTTTGGGAGTCTTTGGTGAAAGATGGCCTATTTCTGCCATCTAATGTAGGTGGTCAGCTTGGTGCCTGGCACAGGGACAGGATTCACAAAGAGTTGTTGGGGACTATGTATTTCTAATACTGTACTAACTAGGCTCACACTTGTCATCTCCCTCAGACCTACTTGGGCTCCTTTCTTCCTCGTGTCCCCCTCAGACACCATTCATTCGCTCATTTATCCAGTCGTCCAGCCACATTTATTGACCCCAAAGGTGGAGGCGCAGCTGGTTCCAGGATGCCAAGGTGAGTGCACCATGGCTTCTCTGGAGGCACTCACCAGGCAGAACCAGGAGGGCTGTGGCTGAGGTGTGTGCACATTGCTGTAGACTCAGAAGGAGAGGCAGTGGTGATGCCTCCTGGAGGGGTGGGCTTTGGACTGGTGCCTCAAGGAAGGCAGAAAGAAAGATGTGCCATATAGCTAAGGGTAGCATGAAAAGGGCAGTGTGCTGGGGACACAGGCGGTCTTGGTGCACAGGGAAAAAGTGGGGAGAGGGACTGTCTGGAGCGGAAGCTGGAAAGGTGATTCAGGTCAGGTTGTAAAGAGCCCTCTTTCTGTGTCATCCCTCTAGAGTTGGGCTGTAGCCTCCAGGAGGTCCATCTACCTTTGCCCCTTTCCCTCTGTCCGTTCTCCATGCTGCAGGCAGAGGGTCTCCTAGAAACTGAGAACTCATCAAGTTACTCCCTTCCTAACAAGCCTTCTCTCAGGGTAAAAGTCATTAATGGATCCTGTGTGATAACCTGGCCCCTCTGCCGTTCCACTTAGGGCCCTCTCCCCTTATTCTCACTCTTCAGCCCCACTGGTCTTTTAGTTCTTTGAATTTCCTGCATTCCAGTACCCAGTTGGCAATTCTCCACACATCTGGGGGATATACAAATATATGTTGGAATGGAGCTTCCTCATTCCAAAGGGGCTGAAGCCTCCTTCCAAGGTCCAAGAGATGGGTCAGCTTCCTTTTCCAGTCCTCAACTCACAGGAGGCCTGCTTGCATCTTCCTCCTAATGCTCCTGTTCCTGAGTTTTTGAGTAAGAGCATCTCAGAGCCTCCTGGGGGTTCTCTGTTCTTGCCTCTACCGTGAGGTGGCATCAAAATCTCTTCCTAAGTAGGAGAAAACTCCCACAAGTTTGGCTAATGGTCGGCTACCTGGCCCCTGGTGTTCCTTCTGTTGCCCCTCACTTCTCCTTCCACTGATTACTTCTGTCATTCACTGGATCTCAGTTTGAATCTCATTTCTTGGACACCCCTCTCTCCTAATTTGGGTAAGTCCCCACTATGCGATTTTGTAATACCCTGTATTATACTTAGGCTCATCACAGTTTAAATTGACATATCTTGACGTTTGTTAGAGTGTCTGTCTCCCTCCAGTCCCCCCTAGACTGTGAGCTCCATGAGGGCGGGAATTCTGTTTTACTCACCATTTTTTAATCTCCAGCACCTGCACAGGACACACATAATTGGCTCTTGACAAACATTTGTTAAATAAGTGAATAAATGAGTGAAGTCCCTAGGGAACCTGTAGTCCTATGAGCACTGCAGGCATGTGAACATAATCATAACACAGCGTGACAAGTGCTCCAAGAGAGAAGCTGTAAGTAGCTAACAAGAGAGAAACTAAAGCAGTGGCAGCCGGCCAGGCTTGCGGCTATCAGCAGCAAAGGCTTCCTTTTCTTTTTCTCTCCAAAGCCCCAGTACATAGTTGTATATCCTAGTTGTATGTGATTCTAGTTCTTCTATGTGGGATGCTCCCACAGCATGGCTTGATGAGCAGTGCATAGGTCTGCTCCCAGGATCCGAACTGGTGAACCCTGGGCTGCCAAAGCAGAGCCTGAGAACTTAACCACTTGGCCACCAGCCCAGCCCCAGTAAAGGATTCTTGAAAGAGGTGACACTCAAGTGCTGTCTTGTATCATATGAGGGTGTCAGCCAGGTGAGGTGGTGGATGGCAGGGGAGGAAGGAGATGCTTAGGCTGGAGGTCAATGTGTGCAACATGTGCATAGGAAGGGGCATGTAATGGGATTAGAGACACAGAGCCTGAAGCTAGGCTGGAATCCCACATCCTCCATCACTTGCTGGGTGTCCCTGGGTGAGTTACTTCATCTGCTTTGTCTCAGTTTCCTCATTCATAAAATGGGGGTACCATTAGTACCTGTTTTATGGCTTCACTGCCTTACCCTGTCTCCCATTCTCTGAGCACTTGCCATGTGCTGGTCCCCTGTGCTGAGCCCTGGATTGCACCAGCTCATGCAGCACCCCCAACAGCCATATAAAGTGGGGACAGCCCATTTTAATGTTGAGGAAATGGAGTGGTTTGGCCACTTGGGAAAGATCTCACAGCACAGCTGGGAAGAGCAGATGTGGGATGTAAGCCCAGGCAGACCTGGCTCCAGCCAATGAAGCTCTGCCTGCACTTCTTTTATTTATTCAGAGCTTCACCTCTGGGAGGCTGTGGTCCTAGAGGGAGCAGATTTGGTGAGCTGCCCCACAGATCCCTCCCTGGGCTTTACTTAATGTCTAGGGCTGATGTCATCTCCTGCCTGAGACCTTGTGTGGCAGTGCCTTGTGACCTGGATCTGAGGTCATTAACAAGGAGTACTTGGCTGAATAACGGACCAGGAATATTTTAGATCCTGTTTACCAGACCTCACCTAGACCTACCTAATTAGGGCACAGACGTGTGGATTTGGTAAGTGCTTCCCACGTGATTCTGTCGTACGGCTCTGATGAGGATCCACGGACCTGGGTCATTTTCATGACCCTTCCCTGGACCTTGCCAAGCTCATTGAATCTTTGTCTGTGCCCCAGCATCTAAGCTGGAGGGGCCACAGAGGAGTAACTTGCAGATAAATGCAGTAGAGCAAGGTAGCAGCTGAGTGGGTGTTCAGGGTGGTGGAGGGGGCAGCCATGTCCTCCTGGGGGGAAAAAGGAGAAAGCGTCTCAGAAGCGCTAGTTCTAGAGCTGCAGGACAAGTTGAGTTTGGCATGACTGGAAACAAGGGCTCTCATGAGTCTGGGGTCAAGGAGACTTTCGGGAAGCTAAAGATGGCCAGAGGCCAGATCCTGAGGCTTTGGGGGCTGCCCCGAGGGTCCTGACCTTTCCTCTGAGAGCTGCTAGGGTGTCGGGGCACTCACACTTGCCATTCCCTCCTGGTCTTTTCTTCGTGCTCAGTCTTGGCTCTAGACTCTCCCTCTCTTTTCTTTCTGTTTCCAACTCCATGCTGTCTAATCTGCTGCTGCTTCTTGAAACTTTGCAGCTCCTCTGACATGTCTTTGATCCTCCTCTCTGAAGCTTCTTCCCTGGGGAGAGAGATAAATACTTGCTTTTGTGCTCACCCAGTCACTCTCAGGCAGTACTTCCTGCAGATGAATTTTCATTTTAACTCTAACCCAGGAGCCTGCTGACTCTGTGATTTCCCTCCACCACCATCACTTCCACACCGGGAGAGCTCTGAGTGTGCTGATGCTCTGTGAGCTATAAGTGATCACAGCCCTCGGAGGCTGTTCCCATTTTTCTTCTTCATGGAAGTTCAAGAGGAGAGGAATGAAACTGGATTGAGAGGGACGGCAGCTGTGGGTAAGGGCTAACGGTGGCTTGGCAGAGCCTTTGAAGAGGAATTTATCCATGCTCCTGGCCAGTAGCTGCTGACCTTCATCAGCTCACATCCACAAACAATTCTCAAAGCTGAGAGCTTGTCAAGTCCCACATTTGCAGAAATCAGCATCCCTGTTTGGAAACTGCAGCCATACTGCAAACACACTTGGCAGGGACCTATTCCCCAGAGAGCCTTGTCCCATCAGCCCTTCGACTCAGAAGCCAAGAATTCCTGCAGGCAGCCATGTTTCAAGTCAAGAATGGGAAATAGGTGACTCAGGGTGTGTTTTCATTTCCTCTAGGAACCTTGCCTTGCTGCTGCGTATTTCTGTCTACATTGGGCTGGCTAGCAGAGCTTCTACCTTCGCCTCTCCCAGCTTCCTCACACATATTTGAAAGGACTTTTTCGTTTGGTAAATAGATCACACATGTTTCAGAGCTGTAGGATTAGGAGGTCCCTGATTTACGGACGTTCACCTTTGGAAAGACCCAGATGTATTGACACACTGATGGGTGAAAAGACCCACTTGCGATAGCAAAGGGCAGGCCTGCAGCTGCATGGGGCTTCCCAGAGCGGAGGGATGGGCATCAGGGGCAGGGGCTTCATCCCAGAGGTAGTCTGGTAGTTGAGGTTAGTCCCATGACTTTGTTGAATCTTGGCTTAGAATAAATTAAATAACGTGTTAGACACAAGGGCTGCACCTAATAGGTGCTCTTAGAACAGTGATTTAAGGAACAAGGTGTTCCAATTTCCAAACAGCTTATGAAGAGGCTTTTGAACATGGCCCATTTGTAAACTGGGGAGTGCGTATAATCCTGCGAGATTCCCTCTGAGAATCCGTGTCAGATTCAGTACCTAAAAACACACAAATCCTTGGTTTTGAGGAGACTTACTTAAGTTTCCTCAGGGAAAAAGGAGTTTCATGGAACCATGGAGGAGCTGAACATCCAGGCCTAAGCAAGGACCTGGCCATTCTCTCTTATGTCTCTCTCTGGTTTCTTCAGTGTACCCACAGACCAATGGGTTAGTTATTGTTTTCAATAAATAATACTTGCAAGTGATACAAAATTCAGAAAGGCTGCAAAAAGGCAATCCAGTAAAAAATCTCCCTGTCTCCTCTGTCACCCAGTTCCCCTCCTAAGGGGCAGCCAGAGTTCCCGGCTGCTTGTGGTTCTCTGCCCTGTGCTGCATGCGCTCTACGTGTACATTTGCAGTCTTCTTATAACTTGGATAGTAGCGTCCTTCATGCACAGCTCTGCAGAGGACTCTATTCATGGATCTTTGAGTTTTCTCCATATTGCAGCTGTACCGTATTCCATTGTATGCATAAATGTGATTTTAATTTGGTCATATTGGTGGACATTTCGTTTGTTTCCAGTCTTTTACGTTTACAAATGTGCTGCAGCAAATAACCTTGTATACATACTAGTTCACACAAATGGGCAAATCTGCAGGATAGTACCTCAAAGTGGAATTTGCAAGGATCTTTTTTTTTTTTGAGGAAGATTAGCTCTGAGCTAACTACTGCCAATCCTCCTCTTTTTGCTGAGGAAGACTGGCCCTGAGCTAACATCCATGCCCATCTTCCTCTATTTTATACTTGAGACGCCTACCACAGCATGGCTTTTACCAAGTGGTGCCATGTCCGCACCCAGGATCCGAACCAGCGAACCCCGGGCCCCTGAGAAGCAGAACATGTGAACTTAACCGCTGTGCCACCAGGCTGGCCCCTGTAAGGATCTTAACATGTCCTTTTCTTCA
Organism: Equus asinus; assembly: GCF_041296235.1. Classification (NCBI taxonomy): domain Eukaryota; kingdom Metazoa; phylum Chordata; class Mammalia; order Perissodactyla; family Equidae; genus Equus; species Equus asinus. The sequence continues at coordinate 2,275,374 of NC_091802.1, read as the reverse complement.
GGCCAAAGGATGCCATTCGAGCCCTGAAGAAGCGATTGAACGGGAACCGGAACTACAGAGAAGTGATGCTGGCGTTAACAGTGAGTGCTGCCCTTCTGGGGTTGGGAGAACATCTGGGAAAATCCATGCTCCTCACCTCGCCCCACTCATGTGGCCTTCTCTCTGTCCACTCAGCACAGCCTCCCATGGATGTGTGGTGCGTTTGCTGCTGGAGTGCAGCGGAACCTTCCCGTAGTGACCTTAGGTTTTCCTACCCTCTTCTGAAATGGGGAGTGAGCTTCAGTCCAGTGTATACCAGCAGAAGAGAAGGCATGGGCAGCACTGACTAGTACAGAAGCCCAGAGCAGAGAAGCCAGAGAGCTGGGTTTGGGTCTCCTTTCAGCCACCAGCCTGCTGTGAAACATCTAGGTTAGCTGCTTCTCTGGCCGTCAGTTTCCTCTTTATAAAAATGCTAGCTTCCACTGAGTACCTGCTGGGGACTGTGCTGAGCTTTTCAGATGTTAATGAAAATGCTTACAATAAACTTCCAAAATATGTTTCATCATCCCCCTCACACAGATGAAGAAACTGAGGCTCAGAGAAGTCTAGGGGTTTGCCCAGACTTCACAGCTGGAGAGCTAGCCAGATGTGGATTATGGGGTAAAAACTGATCATTGCCTCAGAGGTTCTTGAAAGAGTCGGCCAAGTGACTCCTTTCAGGAACAGATCAGGTTTTTGCCCTTCCTTAAAATGTCAGAAAATTAAAAGGGACAGCTTCAGGTGTTATTTCTGTCTTGAAAGCTAACAGTTTTTCAGATGTGGCAAAATCTGGGCCACAGTGAATTCTTTTTCTTCTTTTGAGATTTTATTTTTCCTTTTTCTCCCCAAAGCCCCCCCGGTACATAGTTGTATATTTTTAGTTGTGTGTCCTTCTAGTTGCGGCATGTGGGACGCCGCCTCAGCCTGGCTTGATGAGCAGTGCCATGTCCACACCCAGGATCCGAATCGGTGAAACCCTGGGCCTCCGAAGCAGAGCACGCGAACTTAACCACTCGGCCACAGGGCCGGCCCCCAAAGTGAATTCTCAGCATGTGGGCTTCTTTGTAGGTTTGAATAGTTTGTTATTTATCCAAAACAGCTATAACCTGTTTCCTTGTGTGTGTGTGTGTGTGTGTGTGTGTGTGTGTGTGAGTGAGGAAGATTGCCCCTGAGCTAACATCCATGCCAATCTTCCTCTATTTTGTATGTGGGATGCCACCACAGCATGGCCTGGTGAGCAGTGTATAGGTCTGTGCCAGGGATCCGAACCCACAAATCCCAGGCTGCTCAAACGGATCATGTGAACTTAACCACTGTGCCACCGGGTCAGCCCCAACATGTTCCCTTTTACAGAAGAAAAACAATTTGGATTTTTGTCCAAGTGAAGACGCAAGACTTTTTAAGAGAATTCTCTGCCAGGGAATTGAGATTTGAATAATAAAGGAGAAAAAGACCAGTGGAGAAATAGGGAGTTGAAAGCTTTTGTTTTTTTCTCAGAATTTGAGCCACGGCATTCGCTAAACCCAGAGTGATGCCTAAAATGAATTGTTTTCAGAGAACTGAAGTCACCAGGGAGTGAACCATAACATGTCAGGACATTGTCCTGGTATCTCACACAGATCCCTTTACATGCCCAACTTCATGGTAACCATATTGGATGGAAAGCTTCCTAAAGTGGTCTCTGCCTCTACTTCCTACAGCAGAGCATAATAAGCATCGTTTTACCTTTCCTGATCTTTGTCTTTGTTATTATTTTGTCTTTGTTATTATTATTATTTCCCTCCAGCTTTATTGAGATATTATTGATGTATAACATATAAGTTTAAGGTATACAATATGATTTGATACACGTATATATTACAAAATGATTACCACAATAAGGTTAGGTAACACCTCCATCCCTCACATAATTACCTTTTTAGTGTGTGTGTGGTGGTAGCATTTAAGATGTACTTTCTTAACAACTTTCAAGTATGTACTACGGTATTATCAATTATAGTCGCTGTGCTGTACATTATATCCCCAGAGCTTATTTGTCTTTTTTTTTTAAACAGCTTTTTTTTGTTGTTTTTTTGAGGAAGATTAGCCCTGAGCTAACTACTGCCAATCCTATATCTTCTTCTTTTTGCTGAGGAAGTCTGGCCCTGAGCTAACATCCATGCCCATCTTCCTCTACTTTATATGTGGGACGCCTGCCACAGCATAGCTTGCCGAGTGGTACGTGTCTGCACCCGGGATCCGAACCAGCGAACCCCAGGTCCCTGAGAAGCAGAACATGTGAACTTAACCACTGCACCACTGGACCAGCCCCAGAACTTATTCATCTTGTAGCTGGGAGTTTGTACGCTTTGACCAACATCTCTTTCTCCCTGCCCTCTAGCCCCTGGCAACCACCATTCTATTCTCTGTTTCCATGAGTTTGTCTTTTTTAGATTCTACGTCTAAGTGAGAGCATACATGTGTGTCTTTATCTGACTTATTTCACTTAGCATAATGACCCTAAAGTCCAACCATGTTGGCACAAAAATCAGGATTTCCTTTCTTTCTAAGGCTGAATAATATTCCACTGTATATATATATATATACCACATTTTCTTTATCCATTCATCCATCAGTGGACACTTTAGTTGTTTCCATGTCTTGGCTATTGTGACTAATGCTGCAGTGAACATGAGAATGCAAATATCTCTTCGAGATCCTGTTTTCATTTCTTTTGGATACGTACCCAGAAGTGGAATTGCTGGATTGTATGGTATTTCTATTTTTAATTTTCTGAGGAACCTCCACACTGTGTTGCATAGTGGCTGCACCAATTTACATTCCCACCAACGGTGCACCAGGGTCCTTTCTCTCCACATCTTTGCCAACACTTGTTATCTCTCATCTTTTTGATGATAGCCATTCTAACAGGTGTGAGGTGATATCTCTTTGTGGTTTTGATTTGCATTTCTGTGATGATTAGTGATGTTGAGCACCTTTTTATGTATCTGTTGGCCATTTATGTGTCTTTTTGGAAAAAATGTCTGTTTAACTCCGTTTAATGTCTATTTAAGACCAATGTCAAGAAGCACTTTCCCTATATTTTCTTTTAGTAGTTTTACAGTTTCAGGTCTTACATTTAATAGTTTTAAATTTAATAGTTTTACAGTTTCAGGTCTTAGATTTAGTCCATTTCGAGGTAGTTTTTGTAGATGGTATAAGATAGGGGTCTAATTTCATTCTTTTGCTTGTGGCTGTTTTCCCAGCACCGTTTATTGAAGAGACTATCCTTTCCCTATTGAGTGTTCTTGGCTCCCTTGTCTAACATTAGTTGACCATATATGTATGAATTTATTTCTGGGCTCTTGATTCTGTTCTATTGGTTTATGTGTCTGTCCCTCTGTCGGTACTATACTGTTTTGATTACTGTAGGTTTGTAATATAGTTTGATGTCAGGAAGTGTGATTCCTCTAGCTTTGCTCTTCTCTCTCAGGATTGCTTTGGCCATTCAGGGTCTTTTGTGGTTCCGTATGAATTTTAGGATTATTTTTTCTATTTCTGTGAAATTATTGATGGCTTTGGGTAGTCTGGACACTTTATCAATAGTAATACTTCCAATCCATGAACACAGGGTATCTTTCCATTTATTTCTATCATCTTCAGTTTCTCTTATCAATGTCTTATAATTTCCAGGGTACAGATCATTCACCTCCTTGGTTAAATTTATTTCTAAGTGTTTTTGTTTTTGTTTTTTTATTGTAGTCAGATCTCCCCTGCAAATCTAGTGATGCCTTTGGGAGACTGATGAAATGTGTACATCCATTGTCCCTACATCAAAGGCCCTGGCCTTGGGGACGTTGCATGGTCTCATGCCTGCTTTTATGACTTCTCTGTCTTTGTCTTCACATACCCTGTTAGTTTCTTTCTGTCTTCTGGCTCCTTGTGGGCCTTTCCTAACTTGATGTCTGCACCTGCCAAGATTGTTAATATTTACCCAAAGTAGGAGTTAGTCAGAGGTCTTGAGGGCTCTCTGCCTGGGCCTTAGTGGGTGTGGACTTGAAGTGTCTATTTCTTGTTGCTTCAAGGCGCCTTTTGCTTATTCTGTGGGCTTTGGCTACATTCTAGAAAATTGTCACCGTGTGTTTCATGCCCTGTAACCCACAGGGACTGACTTGCTAACGGCCTTTTTGGCAGAGTGGCCTGAAGTGGACCACTGGGCTTCCTTGGCTGTGTGGCCCTTGCCAGCCAGGGAGGACCTCCTGCATCTCCTGTTCTGCTAGGCTTCAGAGCTGCTTTGTAGCACCTGCCACCTCTGTCTGGGGCATTTCTAAGCCTGTGTACCTGAGCCCCAAAGGCCAGGCTAGGACACACTGACTTTAATGACTGCTGTCTAGGAAAGTATAGGGATGTGTTCCCTGAAGATGAGAAGTGCATCTTGGCCCACAGCTGCTCTGCATATGGATGCGGAGCCGCAGCCACCCCCAACCTTAACCTTCCTGCTCTTCTTTTTTCTATGTTCTTTCCTACCACATGTGCTTTCCTCCCCAGCCCCCTGCCCTTTCCTTTCCCACCTGCTTCTCACAAAATAAATGATTCTTCCCACCACCTACCTCAGCCACAGCAGCCTGCATACTGGCTGGTAGGCTGTTAGGAGGATCCTAGGAAGTAGAGCGACTGTGAGTTCCTTGAGGGCAGGAAGAATCCCGCTGGTTCATCTTGGCAGCCCCCACCGGTCACTGTGAGAGAGAATGTTGGTTACCTCATGGTCACCCGGAATCAAGCACGAGCAGAGGCTAAGAAAGAGTGCCCTTGGCTGAGGAAAACCTCAGCGACTCATGGATGCCCAGCTTTCGAGTCCTCCTCAGCAAGTGGAGCGAACGTGGAGTCTCCCACAGTGCAGTAGCAGTAGGAAAGGAACAGTTATGATTGGCTAAGGGGCTGCCAGGCCTGGGGCAAATCCCAGCTCTGGCCTCCTCAGTGAAGTTACTAGCACCTCTAAGCCTCAGTTTCCTCATCTCTAGAATGGGATAATACCCACCTTACAGGGTTATTTCAAGAACCACTTCAGGGAACAAGAAATCCAGCACATGTTGTCGTCTGAGGGACTCTCGGCTGATCTTGGAGGAGAGCTGTGAGGGAGGGATGGCCCCGTGGCCTCATTGTGGGTGATTGGAGTTCCCATCCTGCTTCTGGCACTGATCAGCAACTTGTACCTTGACCAGTTTCTTCACCTTTCTAAGCCTAACTCTAGAAAAAAGAGAGAAAGAATAACATCCTCTAAAAGAGAATTAATTAGTTGTGAGAATTAAATGAAATTATATACAGTGTGACTGCCTGGCATATAGTCTGCATTTGGACCTTTCTTTATGGCCATGCTTTGTTGAGGTAATGCCTCATCGTATGAACCCAGCCCTGTGGAATGGCTGCGTAAGGTAATCAGTGGTCAGGTTAGTTCGGGCCAATGAGGATAACTGCATAGTCAGAAATGTCACCTGTTGCTGGTGACTTCCTTCCAAGGAGGCATTCCCCAGTAGTTAACTGTGGCATTGGGGGTTGCTGGTGTGGGAAGGGCCAGGTGATTGTATGGCTTGGTTTACAGAGAGCTGAGAAGTTCAGAAAGCTGTCTTCCAGGCTGAAGATCCTCCAATTGGTACCTCTGAATTCCAGCAGGCCTCTCCCCTGTCCTGTGGGGACTGAGAAGCTGTCCCTCTTTACTCGAGTGTGTACAGTAGGCTTCTGAACATTTATCATCATAGTCCTCATTTGCTAGCACCTCCCCCATGCAGGGCACTGTGTTAGGTGCTTCAAACACACACACTCTCATCCTTACTACAGTCCTGCTAGGCGGCACTCCTGTGCCCACTTCACAGATGAGGAAGCTGAGGCTCAGACTGTCCTAGGTCATTCAGGGAGAAAGTGGTGGAGCTGAGATTCAGGCCCATATTGGCCATTGGCCAGAGCCCACACACTGTGCTTTTCTGAGGGGCTAAGACCTGTGTAACTCATTTCTCCAGACAAGGGAGGAGTGGGCAGGGTTTGAAGTGAAAATGGACCTTAAAGCCACCTGGCAGCTGAGGCCCACAAACCGTTTATTAAGGGTGGAAAATCCTTTGTCACTGCCAATTTTAGTTGCAGAAGCAGAATTGTGTGGGTTGTGCAAGGGGTGTGTGTGTGTGTGTGTGCGCGTGTGCGTGTGTGCCTGTGCATGCGTGCCTGTGCGTGCATGTTTGCTTCCTCACATACAAGGTTCCGTAACTCACTAGGCAAATCAGGCTGTCACAGCAGCCTTCTCTTGTGACAGAGCCTTTGTCCCATTAGCTAATGCCTCACACCCAGAAGCCCAGAGAGAGGAGCTAAAATGCTAATTTTCAGGGACCACTCAGTCATTTGGATCCCATTAAAACACCAGCATCTTTCTCATGTAAAACTGGTGCCTCAGTTACCAACTCACTGCCTGATTCTTGTTCAGGGACAGAAGACTTCGGTCAGCAAGGTGCTGCGGTCATCCCCAAGGAATAACTAAATTAGAGCATGGGGATGCGTGTGCTGTCTCAGTTTGACTCTGGAGGAGGCCGTCAGAAAGATGATCTGGGAGAAGGAAAGAGGGGGTGGTGGAAACTTGGCTGCCCTCCTCAGTTCCTGGCGGCTCCTCCAGCTCCCATGGTGGTGACCTCTCTTTCCTTTCCTCCCATATCAGGTGCTGGAGACATGTGTGAAGAACTGTGGCCACCGCTTCCACATTCTCGTGGCCAACCGAGATTTCATCGACAGTGTTCTGGTCAAAATCATCTCTCCCAAGAACAACCCTCCCACCATTGTACAGGACAAAGTGCTCGCTCTGATCCAGGTGTGTCAGTTCCCCTTGTCCAGTTTGTTGGGACAGAGTGTGACAGAGCCTCTTATCAGTGAGTCCACATGCTTTCCCATCATTCGGAGGAAAGAATGGAGGCTTCTGGGTTTAAACATTTGTTGCAAAACACTTACTTTTTTTACACTCGTCCCACTGGAATGAAACCCTAAGTGGTGGCTCTCCAGCCAGTTGACAGAGCCTTCATTGAAGTTTTCTGGATACCTGGCCCTCCACTGTCCATAAGGGCAGGTGGAGGGCCCTGACAGGTCTCTGAGCCATCAGGGACAATGTGGAGTAGGATGGGCCATATTAGAGCCCTGTGCAGGACTGGTGAGTCACAGGGCAGGTGGGGCAGGTTAGAGGGGAGATGGTCTTAAGGGGTGATTCACTCAGGAGATGACATTTCCTTTGGACCCTAAAAGATGACCAGGAGCTTAGTGGAAAGGTCAGAGTGCAAGAAGTATTGCAGGCAAAGAGAATAACATGTGCAAAGGCCCAGAAACATCAAAGAGAGCAGTTGACATACTTGGGATGTATTCATTATTAATTGCTCTGTAACAAATTACCCCAAACCTTAGCAACTTAAAACAACAGATGCTTATTATTTTATTGTTTCTGTGGGTCAGGAATTCAGGAACAGCTTAGATGGGTGATTCTGGCACGGGAGCTCTCATGAGGCTGCAGTCAAGATATTGGCCAGGACAGCCTCATATGAAGGCTCAACTAGAGCTGGAGGAGCCAGGTGATGGTTTTCAAACATCCTCTTCTCTTTAAGAGGTGCACTTTAATTCCCCTACTCTTGAGGCTGGACCTGCTGCCTCCCTTCTAACAATAGAATATTGAAAAGATGGTGTGTGACTTCTGAGACTTGGTCATAAAAGGTGCTGCAGCTTCTTCCTTACTCTCTCTTGAGTCACTTGTTCTATGGAAAGCCAGCTGCCATGTCATGAGGACATTCAAGAGGTCCACATGGTGAGAAACTCAGGCCTCCTACCAACAATCAGTAAGGAACGAAGGCCTCCTGCCAACAATTATGTGGGTGAGCCACCTTGGAAATGACCAGAGTGCAGTGAAGAATGTCTGGGGCCAGGCTTGTGGCAAAGAGGGAAGCAGGAGATGAGGCCAGAAGGCTGGTCAGGGGCTTCTGGGCCATATATGCTGAGGAGTTTGTACTTTGTCCTGTAGGCAGTGGGGACACATTGAATCTTTCTGAGCTGGGTTTACAAAGTCACATCTGGATTTTAGACAGAGCACCCTGGTGACACAGGGTGTCATACATCACGTAAGGCACATACATCAACAAGCGCATCCAATGTGGGGCAAATAGTGCTGTGGTAAAGGAAAGACAAGGGCCTGCAGGAGCCAAGAGGAGACCAACCCAGGGGGTGGAAAGGGGCTGAGAAGGCAGGGGGGCAGTGTGATTAGGGGTGGGCACAGGGCTCTCGAGGTAATGGTGCCACCTGAGGCTGGAGAGGAGAGAGGGGCTCGAGCCCAGGAGTCTGTAGGTTCTGTCTGTCCTTTTCGTCTGCACCCTCTGCCTGAAAGTCGTCCCCAGCTCTTGGGGCAGTTGACTCCTCTCCATCATTCACAGAGGCCTCCCCGCCACCCAAATTACAGCACGTATCTCACTCCCAGCACCCTCTTTTATGGTCTTCAAGTACTTCTGTGCTAACTTTTCTATCGTCCGCCTCACTCTGAGTTCCCTGAGAGCCCAGGGACGTTATATCCTCAGGGTCTAGAGTAGTCGACTGTGTAGAGCAGGTGGTCAGGAAGTTGCTGTTTTTCCTGATGAATGGATGGATGCAGTTCACTGAAGCTCTCAGAAAGGGGAGGAGTGTGGCTGGCAGCCGAGCCCCCTCCCATGCCTCCTTGGGTTGTCCCTATCCCTTCATTCTACCCACCCAGCATGTCTCTCTCTCTTCCATCTCTCTGTCTCACACACACAGGCACATACTACCCCACCCTCTGCCCTCCCCATCCCCCCCTCCACCCCCTACGACCCCCTCATTCTGGGACTTCCCCAGTACATTCCCCTGCCCCAACACCCCCAGTAATTGATGTCAAGAAAACGAATAGCCACTTTTTCTCACAAAAGGAGGGACACCCCAGCCTAAACCCCTTATGTGTCGCCACAGGAGAGGTCTCCTGGAAGGAGCACTTCCTGTGATGAGAGCTTCCCTCACCCCCAGCCAGGCCCAGTACCCCTGCCCCTGGCAAGCACAGCCATGGCAAGGGTCGTGATCTGCACTGCCCCTGCTGACTGTTTGGGGATCCCGGCTGAGGTCAAGGAGAGCCTTCTGCACTAGCTGTGGCCCCTGGCTCTCCCAGGCAAGGATGCCAGCCAGTGCACTGGCCCTGACCTCTGAAGCTTTCCCATTGGGGTCACCATCTCCTCTCAGCACTGCTTTGTAACCTCAGGGCTGGTGTTTTAACTTTTCTGGGCTTCTACCTCTTTATCTGTAAAATGGGGTCTGAGATCAGCCTGCAGCAGAACTGCGGCCCACACCTGTGTTCTGAGGACTCCCCCTGCCGGCCTGGCAGCAGCATGTACACCCACCCTCCTGGGCTGGAGCGGGATGGGGGCCCTTGAAGGCCTCGCAGCCTCCTGTCTGGCCAGGACACTCGGGACTCAGTTTCCCTAATCCAACTGGGTAAACGCAAGGGGCTTTCGGTAGGGGGGCTTCCAGGCAGACTTGATGACCTAACTGGGGAGAGTTTCTCCTCTCCAGATATTGAAGCTTTCCTGAAGAACTTTCAGCTTTGTCAGGGCCAACCAGCACGGAGCAAAGCAGGCAGCGTTCAGAGCTAGCAGATGGCTTGGCTTCTGTAATGTGGTGACCCAAAGCATAACCAGGATCCTTCTTTTTACTTTTTAGTGATTCATAAAATATATACAGGAAATTGCACATAAAAAAAGCATCTACAACTTGATAAATTTTTACAAACTGAACGTACCTATGTAACCAACCCTTATGTTGCGAAGCAGAGTATAACCAGCTCCCAAAAAGTCTCACCCCTCTGGGGTGACCACTTGCCTGACTTGCCACAGCATAGATGGGTTTTTCCTGTTCTTGACCTTCGTCTGCATGGACTTGGGATGCAGTAGTGATCTATCGTGTCTTGTGTCTGGCCCTGCTGTGTCTGCAGGCCTCACCTCGGTGGGGTATGATCATCGGCCTTCCGTTCCTATTGCTCACATGGCTGTGTCAGTCCTGCTGGGTGAATGTGGCACAATTTATATACCCCTCCCACTGTTGATGGGCACTTGGTATTTCCCGTTTTGGGCCACTGTGAAAAATGCTGCTATGAGCATCTCGCACATATTTTTTGGTGAGCATACGTATTTATTTTTATTAAGTTGAATATGTGAAACTGCCATCTTTCTTGGTCAAAAATGGTTGAATATTAGCAATTTCCTATGGTTCAACCTAATGCCTAGGAGAGGAATTACTTGGTGGCAGGGAATGCCCACATTCCCAGTTTAGCGGTGTTCAGCGTTCTCTCCCAGCAGCGTATGAGGGTTTTAGCCGCTTCACATCCTCACCAGCACGTGGTGTTTTCCATCTTCTTCATTATAGCCCATCTGATGAGTATGTAGAAATAGTGCAGCCTTTTTTAAACCCCTTTGAGAAAGATGATGATTTTATTTACATGTTGAATATACTTTTAAAAACTGCACAAGCCCCCCGGAGAGTCTGATAATTCCCCCTGGGAAAGAAAGTGCTGCTCCCACTGTGAAACAACAATGGACGTCTCTTGCCAACCTGTGAGTAGGCAGCAGGCCATCATATAAATACAGCCAGACTGAAAAGAGGTTCAGCTAAATGTGTGGGTGCCAGAACTGTGACAGAGTCTTTCTCACCGTCCTCATTATTGGGACTTTTCTTGGTGCTCTTCAGAACCCTGCTGCCAGGAAGTGGAGCCAGGTCACTCCTGGCCCCGCCCATGGGGAGCTGGCAATTTAACGGGGAAACAGAGGTTTGTGGATGATAGCGGGCCAGGGCCTAGCCAGGGACGACTTGAGCCAGCTTTGAGTATTCGAGGGGCAGCCCTAAATTCTGAATGTATTGGCACTTGAAAAGCTTTTAAGGCGAAGGGGCTGTACAGACAAGTGCCACCCCACTCCCACCCACGAAATCCTGGCAGGGGTGGAACCTGTGGCTCTGATTACTAGCCTGTGGCCTGAGCCCACTGTCCCTTTGGTTGCACCCTGAGGATGGAAGCAGGGCTGCGGCCACGTTGGGAACAGGGAAAGGGTCAGTCTCCAAAGCAGATTTTCTAATGTTCCCCCTGTCCCTCTAGGGAAATGGGTGATAGAGCTTGTCCTTGCATGTCCCCCTGACCCACAGTCCACCATCCTTTCTGATTCCCTTCCTAGTATGCTGATCACAGGCATCGTCAGCCTAAGATTGGCATTTCAGTTGCCACGTTTGCCCTCAGCAGCCCTCTGGGTCAGGTGTGAAGAGAATCAGGGGATGCCTATCCCTCCTTCCTCTCCAGCACTGTGTCTTTCCTGCACTCCATTCCTCCTCTCATTGAGGCATCAGGTTCTCTGGCTGCTCTCTAGCCATCCATAAGCACCATCTCCCCCAGCCCCCCAAAGAAGACACCCTGCCCAGGCTTGTGTACCCCGGAGGCCCTGCCCTTCAGAATGCCCAGGGAAGACCACCCTCCATTTGCCCTAGACGAGCCCAGTGTGGGAGCTCTATGGCAGTACGGTCCTGGAAGCCTTTACCTGACTCAGGTGTGAGGGCTCGGGGCTAACCCTGCCACAGGTGTTTGCCTTTGTGGAGTGGGGCAGTCTCCCTGGTAGCATGGGAGGAGAGATGTTGCGAGCAGAGCAACCTAGTGAGCAGCCTGCCAACACTCTCACTCCCAGCCTTTGAGTTGCCTGCAATTTTTAGCTTTAGCCTGTAAGTCTTCATATGGTCCCTTGGCTGGCCTTTTGGCTGTATTCCTTTCTGTTTCCTCATGTTGAGTCTCATTTTTGAGAAGACAAGGATATTCCCAGTCTACACCATCCCTCAGCCTTTCCCTTGGAATTATTTTCAGGAACAGAAATATCATGATTCTGGTACAGTAACCTCATCATGCTCATGCCTCTGCTTCCTTCCTCCCCCTTCTCTTCACACCCTTCCACCTCACCCCATCCCCTGTGCCTCAGCAGTACAGTCTAAAAATACTCTCTTTCCACTGAAAGTTTTTCTTTCCACTGAAGAAAGTGAGCTGTTTGGAGAGGGGGTGGGGGCAGGAGGAGCTGGAGGTTTTGTGTTCTTGGAAGGTGTCAGAGGCCTGGTGGCTGAGCCTTTCGCCAGATTCTGTGTGGGTGGGCAGACCCTGTCACTGGGAACAGGAAGTCTAGTCCAAGGGCATAAGCAAAGCATGGCAGAAGCCTCCTTTTGTCCAAAGAACAGGACCTATATTAGCAATCAGCAGTCTTTTATTGATCTGAAATTTGATGATTTAAAACTTTGTTCAAACTTGAGAGATACAGAAATGATTGATATGGTTCATGTTTGTATAGGGTTTTAGTCTGGGGTTTGGTGTACAATCCAAAGGAATGAAGGAGATAAAAAACAAGAATTTCTCTCTCTTTCTTCTCCTCACTAGACCTTCCTCTGGGTCTTTCAACCCCGTAACTCTATAGGCACAGGCAGGAAAAGGGAGAATTACGTAAGGAGCAGTGAGGTGGCCACTGACTTATTAACCAGCCAGCACCTGTGACAAGGACTCCTCAGAGAGTGTCAGCGCTGCTTTGTCACTCTGCTTTCTGATGGGGCAGCCTGCCAGCGCCACCTTTGCAGCTCCTTGGCTTCAGGTTGAGAACCCAAAGGGAACCAGACCTTCTGAGGCTTGCCATGTCTCCTCTAGAGTGGATTCTTGATTCTCAGCTGCGTCAGCTGTCTAGAGGGGCTCCTGCTTTATCACTGTCACCTCAGTCTCTCGACAGCCTAAGTGGCCATCTTCCTCTCTTCTCTGAAGTAGGACAATGAGAATGCTTAGTAACTATGAGAACTGAATTCAGTCTAACTTGACAGTCTAAATGCTGACCGACTGCTGTCTGTGCAAGGGCGAAGCTCAGTGTGTGCCTTCAAAGCTATGACCTCGTGGGAAAGAAGACAGGAGCACAGGTATTTGGGCATTATCCCTGGAAGATGCTAGAGGCACACAGAATCTCTGGATTTCTCCCACTTCTGCATTTCCACATATGACTATTCCTTGAAATGTGCCTCCCTCCTGGTCTGCCTGTTGGCATCAGAATCTTGCTCAATAGAGAATGCTGCCATGAGCATATGCTCTGTTAGCAGCCACCTCACTTAAACTGCACAGGGGTCCCACACAGGGGCTGACATGGCAGCAGGTGGGAAGGATGTAGATTAGCTAAGACTGCTTGGTTGCAAATAATAGATGCCAACTCCAGCTTGCCTAGGCAAAGGAGAGAGTTCGTCATGATAAGGCAGGGCTCCCCAGAACCCTGGGGTGTGACTGGGCCTGGGGAAGGGACAGAAGGGATCAGGAAAGCCCTCTGAGTCTTCTCCTGTGTGTCTGCACCTCTCAGAACACCAGCTGCACCATTCCAAGGACATAGACTGTCTGCTCCCTGGTCCCAGGCTGACACATGGTTGCCTCCCATGGCCCATATCTATAGAGGACAGTTTCACCTCCCCAAAGAGAGCAGCCCAGCTCTCCCTGGGCCCAGGGCCAAGCTCCTGGGAGGAGGAGAATCTGCTTGGGCCCACTTAGGATATGTGTTTCTCCCTCCCCTCTTGGTGGGATAGAAGGGGGGGGTCCTAGGGGCCGGCCCGGTGGCACAGTGGTTAAGTGCACATGTTCAGTTTCTCGGCGGCCCGGGGTTTGCCAGTTCGGATCCTGGGTGCGGACATGGCACCGCTTGGCAAGCCATGCTGTGGCAGGCGTCCCACGTATAAAGTAGAGGAAGATGAGCATGGATGTTAGCTCAGGGCCAGTCTTCCTCAGCAAAAAAAAGGGGGGAGCCTATTGACTCACTATTTGGGCAAATCCCCCAAGGAGTATCCACTGACTGGAGAGAAGAGTGATAGTTCTTTAATCTTCATTCTTCTTATCTCAGATTTTGCTGGGATGGAGAGCAAGATAAATTAAAAAGGGTCCCCTGGAGCTGTTTGTCCTCCCACAGAAATAGAGGGCTGGGGGCTGGCCCAGTGGCGCAGTGGTTAAGTACCCACATTCTGCTTTGTGGCGGCCGGGGGTTTGCCAGTTTGGATCCCAGGTGCAGACATGGCACCACTTGGCAAAAGCCATGCTGTGGCAGGCGTCCCACATATAAAGTAGAGGAAGATGGGCACGAATGTTAGCTCAGGGCCAGTCTTCCTCAGCAAAAAGAGGAGGATTGGCAGTAGTTAGCTCAGGGCTAATCTTCCTCAAAAAAAAAAAAAAAAAAAAAAAGAGAAATAGAGGCCTGAAGCAGCACCAGGAAAAGCTGTCTTGCTTTTTTCTCCCCAGCCTCCCACAGTGAGCTGTGAAACTGGTCTTAAACTCTAAAGTTTAGACCCTAAACTAAAATGCTTACACATTTTGAAGCTAGAGTCACAGGAGTCAGCTTGTGTTTGAATCAGTTGGTTGCAGCCAAAGCAGCCAGTGGAGGAGGGGGCTCTGGGGCACCCCCCAGGGGGCAGGCCTCTGCTGAGGCTACTCTCCAGCTAGCATTCCATACAGGCCTCTGCAGACACCTTCAGTCCTACTCAGAATCCAGGAGGAAGTATTGGCCAAGAGGGGCTGTCCTGATGCAGGGCCTTAAATCCTGAGTATGCAAATTAAAGAAGTGGACCAAGGAAGCCAGACTGACTTAACGGTTGTAGTGAGATGCATCAGTCATAATTAATAAGGCTGTTTGGAAACTGGCCTTTTAACTTCAAATGGGTCTGTTGGTTGGAGATAGAGTTTCTATAGAGCCGCAGGATTGGTTGGAACGCATTGTAGGAGCCAGGGAGGCAATTAAATGCTTGCGACAACAATAGAATTGGCAACAGAACTCTGGGCGCCAGAGGCTCTGCCTCCTCCTCTGGGTGTGTATGGCAAAGAAAGGCTCCCAAAGAGCTGGACCCAGTTTTAGGGGAGCCCTTTGGATATACTACTTTTATTTTTTTTAGTATATTCTGTAACTTCCAAAGAACAGAATATCTTTTTAAAAAAAATTTTAAGAGTTTCATTAATCAGTGATAAGTGGCAATCTATTCGATTATTTGTTCTTTCCTCTCTTTGTTGTTTTCATTTAAGGGAACCTAGTGGTCGTGCTTTCCACTGGATTTTTCCATGTGGGCGTGTGTAAGTTGACACTGTGGGCAGCACCAGGCTCTCTTTTGACCTGAACCTCTGTCATCTCCTGTCACCTCGATGAAGGGCTGGGCTCGGCAGTGTCAGCTTTAGCATTCTCTGAGCTACTGAGGAAATCTGGACTTAGCCTTAATGTCTGCCACACATCAATCTCTCCTTTCCTTTCTGCTCACTTTGTCTATGGCGCCTGCCTCCACTGATGAGAGCTCTGCAGAGCAGAGTGCGGAGATGAACGTGCTTGCACACCGGCAGTGCTCCCGTCCCGATGGTATCCTTCAGGCGCCTCAATGAGGCATCCTCTTCATGCCCTTCAGCTAAACATCACCAGGAATTGATTTCCTTGTGATTAGGGAAATATCTGCATTTTAGGATGCGCCACAGTGCTTAGGGGTTAATTCTCTGTCTCTTCTCCAAGGAAATACTACATGCTAAATTAAGTTTTATGTTTTTGTTCAGGCTGAATAACACCACTGAGAACCAAGATTTTGCCAGCTGCATCATGGCAGCCCTGGCAGGAGGAGAAGGACAGAATAGGTTTGCCCGGTGCGATTTGCGTTCGAGTGTACAAGAGCATTGGCCTCTGGGAAAAGACCTGGGCTACTTTGGATTTTCAGGCACTGTGACAGCCCTCGGTGAGAAACATTCCTAACAGGACTTTTATCCTTCTAGGCGTGGGCTGATGCCTTTCGAAGCAGTCCTGACCTCACCGGTGTTGTGCATATATATGAGGAGCTGAAGAGGAAAGGGGTCGAGTTTCCCATGGCAGACTTGGACGCTCTGTCTCCCATACACACACCACAGCGGGTAAGCTTCCAGCTGGCGTTTTCTAGAAAGGCCTACTGCAGAACTGGCAAGCCACTGCCACCACCCTTCTGCTGCTCCATTTGAATTATTCAGCTTGTCGTCAGCCTTCTTAAAGCTGGAGGGCATTTCTTTTTAATAACAAGGGGACCGCAGGAGTGAGACAGCTGGTTGACTGGTGATTAAGTGGCAGTAGTATCTCCCCCTAGTTTTCATACTGATTGTGGGAGAATATAATAGAGGGCTCCGTGCAGACGCTTTCATGGAAATGGCTGCTTGGGCGGAGCCATCCTGCGAGGGTCACTAGCACCTGCTTTTCAGAGGCCCCCAGGAATCTGGTATAGGGATGCCAGCACCTCAGTGTTGGCAGTGCAGAGGGGCCGACAACGTCACTGATCGTGGGGCAAAGAGCAGCTTTCAGGTTTTTCAACTGTGCAAGTCAAAGGGATCTAAAATTTATTTTGAGCTACGAGCATTCCACATCAATCCAGATACCCTTGAATTCCATCAGCATTGAGATCCAAAGCCTGGGGAAGGCCCATCTAGGGGCCTCCTGCTGAAGCTCTTACCACGTGGGGCAGCTCTGTGCTTCAGAATTAAAAGCATGCAGGTGACGCCATTCATCCTCTCACAGGGAAGCCAGTACCTCTGCTGGCTGGGATCAGCCCCTGGCCTGGAGGAGAACCAGGAAGCTCCAGGGTCTGGGAGAGGCACCTCCTCCCAGCACGCTCTGCCTTGCTGGCCTCCATCTGCCCATCTCTGAAACAGGGATGGGAAGTCCAGTGTGCCTGTTCAGGTCTCTTGTGTGAACACAGTTAACGTTTAAGAGATTATCTGAGATGCCCAAAGGGAAAGCACAAGGAATTGTTCTTTCCAAAGCATTATTTTCATTATGTCTCTCCAAACCACTTACTATGCTTTGTGGAATAAACATAACCTGTTTTTTTCTTCTAATAATGACACAGAACAGTGTTATTCCTATAATTACAATGAACATTTGGTAAATTATATAATTACTGTTTATATTAGTCTACTTGTAAAGGCCAAAATGGAATCTTCTGGTACCAAATAAGGGTTCGTGATTAGCAAAACTTAATAGCAGCCCCCCTCCACTTGGATCCCAAGGTGATCCTACTAATGGGCACCATGACCAGAACTCTCACAGAGTGCTCTTGGTGCTGCCTTTCTGAATTGCTTTGGTTGTCTGTGAGGTAAGTAGAAGGAGGAGCCACTGGTAGCCCCCTTTGCGATGGAGATACTGGGTGCAGAGGGGGAAGAGGGGTTCTGCGAGCCTCACAGATCAGCAGTAGAGCTGGGCCCCCCACCTCTCTGCAGGCAGCTGCGGCGAGAAGTGCTGTCCTGAGTGGGGTAGGTGCCAGGCCCAGCCACACAGGCAGCCCAAGTGAACAGAGGACTTTGTTGTTGCCATGCCAGAGCGTCCCTGAAGTGGATCCAGCCATGACCATGCCCAGGTCCCAGTCGCAGCAGAAGACAAGTGCCGGCTCCTATTCCTCGCCTCCTCCTGCTCCCTCTTCTGCTCTGCAGGCCCCGGCTCTGAGTGTGACTGGCCCCATCATGGCCAATTCAGAACAGGTACTTGCATACTTCTGGGCCATAGGCAAGCCAGCTGACTCTCTGCGTTCACCCTTCCAGGCGACACATTCGGAGGCCTCTCCAGACCAAGCACTGTGCTAGGCATCAGCAACACACAGATAGAAGGGCCCAGCCCCCTCTCTTGAGGACTCAGAATCAAGTGGGGGAGACAGGTGCAAAGACAGTCAAGACAGTGTGGTCACACTGTGGTAGAGCAGGCCCTAAGTGCTCTGTGAGTCCAGAGTTGAGCAGTGCCTGGAAGGCAGCCCAGGGAGTTGACACCGCTGAGGGTCTCAAAGCTGGAGTGGGGCCTTGTCAGGCAAGGCATGGTTCAGAGGCTCAGAGGAGCATGTCACTCTAGGGAACAGCAGGTAAACATTTTGGAGGATAGGTGCAGGGACAGGGGCCAGGAGGGGAGGAAATCATGGTGGAAGGGGGCCCAAAAGCAAAGGAACAGAGTTGAGTTGTGAGTGACCTTATGCATCATGCCGAGGTTTAGATTTATTCTGTAAGAGGTGTCTGCCATCAGAGGCCAGTGACCCAGTCAGCAAGGTGCCTGTGAAGGCAGAGACAAGGACAGGGAGGCCTTCAGGAAGCGCTCTTCCTGCCTTTATCTTTTTTTTTTTTTTGAGGAAGATTAGC
The DNA here is from genome assembly GCF_041296235.1 of Equus asinus. Taxonomy (NCBI): domain Eukaryota; kingdom Metazoa; phylum Chordata; class Mammalia; order Perissodactyla; family Equidae; genus Equus; species Equus asinus. Next base: position 2,257,178 of record NC_091802.1, on the reverse strand, counting down.
CCTGAGCTAACTGCTGCCAATCCTCCTCTTTTTTGCTCAGGAAGAGTGGCCCTGAGCTCACATCCATGCCCATCTCCTTTTACTTTATATGTGGGACGCCTACCACAGCATGGCTTGCCAAGCAGTGCCATGTCCACACCTGGGATCCGAACCGACGAACCCCGGGCTGCCGAAACGGAGCATGCGCACTTAACTGCTGCGCCACCAGGCCAGCCCCTTCCTGTCTTTATCTTTATCTCAAACTCTGCCAGTCTTCCCTGGGTCATTTCTTGAGAAGTTAATGCTGTTTTAACCCCAAATTGGATTTTTTTAGATGAGTTGTGGAGACTGGTCTTTAGGTGAATCTATAGAATTTCCATTACTTAAAATTTGAGAATTGGTCAGACTTGAAAAAAATCTATCCCATGTTTATATTTTTTGAATCCTTATTTAATATTTGTGACAATGTTGTTATTATAGAACCTCATTTAAACAGAGGGGTCAAGTGATTATATCTGGTTACCAGAAGTGTTGTACCATGGCCATGCTCATTTCAGCTCTTTCTGGCACTGAGGAGGGAGCATGGTGTGAGCAGAAGGAGGTGAACTGGAAGTCAGACAGGCCTGGACTTGAGTTCCCACTCTGCTGCTTACTGTGCGGCTCCGACCAGATCATTTAACCTCCCCTCTGTCAGTATAATGGAGCAACAATCCTTCCCTCTTACCCCACGGGGCAGTCATGGGCTTGATGGGCAGCTGGAAGAGGGCCTCATGATAATCACTCAAGTGCTATCTATGTGCACTGCTGAGGGGAGGAAGTTGAAACCCACAGCTGAAATGAGGGGTTTACATTAACTATGGGCCTCAGTTCACTCAATTCTGCCCTTCCTTGTTACCCACAATGTCCAGGACCTGTCTTCAAAAGGGGAGTCCTGAGGAAGAGAGTCTCTACCTTCAGGCTCTGCTTTCATGGGCAGAACTGTGCTCCCTTCTGCTCAGAGGGAAGGCAGACATGTTTGAAGCTGGACAGCCACTGAGACCCTCCACTGACTTACTGTCAGTGTGGGAGCTCAGGAAGAGCCCTCCCAGCAGCCAGAACAGTTGAGAGGAGGCTCTGGAATTGGATGCGAGGGCACAAGTATTGCCCCTTGGGCAAAAAGGTACCCGTGACAAGCAGGAACCCAGCCTGGCCTAGAGGACCCCAGGGCTTCAGAGCCCACATGGTTTCCAGCTGTTGCATTCCTCAGCCTCCTTGGCCAGAAACTTCTTCTCAGCCAAGACTTGGGAGGAGGCCCCATGGGCCATCCATCAAGCAGAGCCAGAGGTGGAGAAGAGCCTCTCAGCACCTAGCCCGTCATCCTGGTTGGCCATTCATCCGTCTGTCCATCCAGTAAATGTTTATTGAGGCCTCCTGTCCCTGTCCTTGTACTGAGAGTACAGACCTCAGCCTAGCAGAGGTCCTGTTCCCAGAAGCTTGGCACAGGACGGCGGGGGGCGCCTGTAGGAGGAGGTGGGAGTGCTCCATTTCATCTCAGGGAGAGACGGGAGAGTCAGAAGAGGCTTCACTGAGGCGAGAAGGTGTCGTTGGGCTGGGTCAAAATGAGGTTAAGAACAATAGCAAAATCCAGCTTTCTGGATGTTCTAGCAGGAAAAGGACCCAGTTAGTATTGGGTATATGTGTGTGCCAGCACTGTAGGGGCATTTTCACATTAGATATTCACAGCAGTCCTGTGAGGTGTGGATATTATCACCACCTTTCCGTAGGTCAGGAAACTGAGGCTCAGAGAAGTTGAGGTCCATCTCTTAACGGTGTCCCTGCTGCAAGAGAGATGGCCCAGGCCTTTGCCCGGGTCCAGGCCTTGGGGAGCTCTGTTGGGTGGGTGGGTTGGGTAGGTTTCAAGGGGTCATGTTGTCTCTGGTGGGAGCTGGGTGGGTGGGTGGAGCTTTCCCTGTACTCTTCTCTCAGTCCTTCTCTCTCACTCTTGCCACATCAAAAAAGTGCAGTTAATGCTGGCCGGCCTTTCAGAGGACCATAGTATTTAGGTTATAAACCTCTAGGAGCCAGAGTCTATAATTATTAGGTTCTTCAATGAGGATCCCAGTCCTGAAGGGACCTTGGAGATCACGTACTCCACCACTTTCACTTGAAAGAGCAGAAAGGAGGCCTGGGAGCTTAATTCCCTACTCAAGGTCCTGTGATAGGAGAGCTGAGACTACAAACCAGCTCAATCCACTCTGGACCCAGTGCTCCTTCCCTACACGGTGCTTGCTCAGTGTCACAGGCAGAGTCTTCAATGAGAAACTTGGTAACCAAGGCCCTCTGGGGCGGCCTCACTCCCCGTTTAGTTCTCTCCCAGAGCTGCTGTCACCTTCACGCACAGACTGGAGTGAGATGAGAGGCTGCTTCTGCTGCACTCATGCAGAAGTGTGACCTAGATGTCACAGTGAATGGGGTTGTCACCAGCCAGGTACAAGTTGACTGACTTCTTCTTCCTGCTTTCCTCCCTCCGGCCGGAACAGATTGCCAGGCTGCGGAGTGAACTGGATGTTGTTCGAGGAAACACAAAAGTCATGTCCGAGATGTTAACAGAAATGGTCCCCGGGCAGGAGGATTCTTCGGATCTGGAGTTGCTGCAGGTGAGGGCACTTCATCTTAGGGAAGCTCTGGGCCTGGGGATGCAGCAGTGAGGGAGGGACTGAGTCCGTGTAAGCCCACACTCAGCGCCACACTTCCCAGGAGTGGTCAGAGGCCAGTGCCAGGCTCTCTCTTTTTTATTTTCCTTAATAACATTTTTTTCCTGATTATAAAATGCCAACTGCGGAGTACATGCCCATCAAAAGAAAAAGGAAGTACAAAGAAGAAAATAGTAATTTTCTTTAATCCCAGCATCCACAAATAACCACTGTCAATGTTTGGATGTATTTTCTTTCAGACTTTTTTCTGTTTATTTATATTTCAAATGTAGTTGAGATGATGTGTGTATGATTTTGTGTATCACTTTGCTCCTTCAGCATTACATGATGAACATTTGCAACAGGACCTTCAACCTTTCCTGCGCATAGGAGCCCTTCTAGTCACACCTCCCCCCATTCCTGAGACTGAGATGAGGCTGAAGCTGCTTTTCTTTTCCCGAACGTGGAGGATTCCTAGGCTGAGGCTTGCTCACATTATGGTTCCTAAGGATCTGTTGCTAACTGGCCTCTCTGCCTCTGGACACTCTGCAGGTCTGGGAGCAGGGCTCGCCCACAGGGCCCCCTCAGACTAGAGTCAGAGATCCTGCCTCAGGCATGTTTCACAGCCCAGCCAGGTCCAGAGCTAGCAACCAGATCTCCACCATGCCCAACTCTGGCATTTGTAGCAAGTGGCAGCGGTGCTGCCCTCAGAAGCAGTGGCCTTCTGGAGGGGTGGAGAAAGGATGCTGTGCACTGCAAGTGCCAGACCTTTTCAGCAAGAGACAAGATAATTGAGTGAACAGGTTAGGAGCCAGACTGGCTTGGCAAACTGGCATGAGTGCCTCACAACATGCCCGCTGCTGCTATTTTCCTATGATACTCAGAGTTGTGAGTCTTGGCCCCCTAACTGCCATACCTCCCACCCTGCTGTTGGCACACACTTGCAGCCTGTGAAGGCTCAGCTCTAATTTCCCTGTCCTTCAGGAGTGTACACAGCCAGAGTGGCTGCGCCTGGTCTCAAGCTGCTTCTTGTCATGTCCCCTTCATCCTCCGAAGCCATCAGCTCCTAGGGGTGAGGGTGGGTGGAGGCATACCCTTGGCCTAACACAGAGCAAAACTCTAGGGGCACAAAGATGTATGGGCCATGATCCCTGCTCTGGGGGAGCTCACTGCCTAGTGCAGGAGACAGACAGGAAAACAGCTCATCTCCATGAAACCGTGACATCGGGCTGCTCTTGAAGCCAAGATAAGCAGCGTAAGCCAGCCCGGGCAAGGAACGCTGAGTGGCCCCTCTCTAGTTCCCAGACCTTACTCCTGACACCTGCAGCAGACCAGGCTTGCCTCAGTTCAGCAGATCTGGCTGTCCACATGCCACACTCCATGGGACTCAGTGTCCTATTAATGCATCATTGGCCTCCCATCCCAGCCTGAGGGGAGGGAGGGGGGATTCTTTCAGGCATTGCCTGAGGCACAGGAATCTGAGATCAGTCCAAATACAGTCCAGAAACTGAGAGGGCCTCTTGAGGCAGCTTTGTGCTGTGTCAGCATCAGAATTCCTGCTGACAGGGGTTTGCAGTGGACAGAGCTGAGCTCCTGGCAACAGGGGATAGGCTGAACAAAGCCAGCATGCTTCCAGAAAGCCAGAGCAGACCCAGACAGCAAGAGTACTCTGTGTGTGCGTGTGTGTGCGCGCATGTTTGTGTGTGTGTGTGTGTGTGTTTTAAAACAAGCCCATCAGCCAAGACAAACAGAACCTAATCTCCTGGCGTCGGCTCAGAGTTTTCAAAAATAGGTTTCTTCCCATGACGTTTTCCTTCCCTCTGTTGTGTTCCAACTCTGAGCCTACCAGCCCTCACTGTTACCTTATAAATCAGAGAAAGAGTGGTTCTGGGTGCCAGTGGAGGAGGCTGTCCTTTCAGCACGGGAGATTCAGGAGTTAGGCAGCACTGTGTGAACAGACATGGCTCTCCCGGCTGCTGGCCTTGCTCCTCAGTCATTCCTGACATCTTTCTTCCTCCTCTTCCCCTGGCAGTCAGAAGCCAGCCGGGCAGGATCTCCCAAGGGTCAGGGCCATGCTGAACGGCAAGGCTTCCACATGGGAAAATGCCACAGTCTGCTTGGAAAGTGATGGGATCAGAATGTGCCCTGAGGGCCCCTCAGTAGAGCTGAAGGGCAGCCAGCTTGCTCAGGGTAGAAGCTGTCCAGAGCTCACAATGGGCCATGGAAATAAACACGTTTGTCCCAACCCAAATGTTGACGCCAACAGAAGCTGCTCTCAACTTGCATGTAAATTGCTGGGTAGGAGGTAGAGGAAATGGGACGAGAGGAAATTGAAGGTGTCAGCCCCAGGATGCACTGCTGTGGCTGACCATAATCATGTGTGCGTTCCTGCGCATAGCAAAGCACTTTCAGGTGTAGCCTCACCCAGCCCTGCAGAGCAGCAGGGAAGTTTGGTGGAGAGAGCTGTTTGCCTAAGGACTCGTGGGTGATTGACTTGTGGTTGAGGGAGGCTGAGGCCACTCCACCATGCTGTGCTGTCAGCTTAGCTGGAGCCTGCGGGGAAAGTGAGGCAGGAGGCCCAGAAGGGACACAGGGGCTCCTGTGTGTAGAACCCTTCACTCTCTGAGTTAGGAGAGACTGTCCAGGCAACTAAGTCCAGCTCCACACCTGCACTCAGATTCCCTTGACAGCAGCTTTCCTGGTGGTGCCTGCCTCTTTTTTCTTAACACCCTCAATGACAGGCTGTTCACGTCAGCCCGTGGAAGCACTTCTGATTCCAAAGACACGTTTAATTAGACTTTGAGAAGCAGGGCAAAAGAGCAAGGGCTGGGACCGGCCCGGTGGCACAGCGGTTAAGTGCACACGTTCTGCTTTGGTGGCCTGGGGTTTGCTGGTTCGGATCCTGGGTGTGGACATGGCACCGCTTGGCAAGCCATGCTGTGGTAGGTGTCCCACATATAAGGTAGAGGAAGATGGGCACGGATGTGAGCTCAGGGCCAGTCTTCCTCAGCAAAAAAGAGGAGGATTGGGAGCAGATGTTAGCTCAGGGCTAATCTTCCTCACACACACACACACACACACACAAAAAAAAACCCCAAAAGAGCAAAGGCCTAGGAATCTCTGGGTTCATGTCCAGGTCCAACCACTGACGAGTTGGGTGATGCTAGGCAAGTCACCTACCCCTGGGAGCCTGGAGTAATCACTCTCGCCTTGGAAGGATTGGAAATCATCTGTTAAAGTGCTAGGGCACAGGCAAGTTGTCCGCAAGTCAAAGCTTCTGTGATTATTATCGGCACCCGCTTCCACACTCAAACTCAAGTCTGCCTCCCTGTAACTACTGCCTTGGTCCATCTTCTTCAACAACAGAACAAAACAAATTCCTCTTTCACGTAGCAGGTCCTTAAGTATTTGAAGACTGCCATAAAACTCTCCCGTGGCCCAATCTCTCCATGGTACAAATGGGCTGTTGGTAAACCACCTAGCAGATGACCAAGGCAGTTCTCAGCAGGAGGCAGACATTATAAAATCGAGAGCTTGCATCAACTAAAAACCTTCCATCTCTTTCTCATGTGGCCGTTAAGCCACATCTTCCCCATCCTATGTGTGGGCACTTGGGTCCGGGCCTGAAATTTGAGACTCTTCATCTATGTCTGCTAAAGTTCATGCCCTTAGCCTTTGAGTCCAACTTTTTAGATTCTTTAAAGATCTTGATGCTGTCACCTGGTGCCCTTTGTCTCTCCCAAATTAGCCTCGTGAGCTTTGTCTTCAATTAATAATAACTTTTAATTAATCCACCAATGCCAAAAAGGGGCATTGCTACATGGCCACCCATAGATAACAAAAGAAGCCCTTCTCCATGTTGTTTCTTCAAGTAACAGATGGTGTGTCCCCTCTTGCTGCTTGCGTCTTATTTCACAAAAAACAGAATGGCCAGGACCATTTTCTCTAGAGAAATCTGGTTTATTCTACATGTTTAGCTTCATTATTCCCCCTTTCTCTTAAACAAAGAATTTATTCTCCTTTCCCTTTCCTTTGCAGCTATGGAAAGCAGATCTTCCGAACCTTATTCCGTGCTCCTTAGAACTAGGAGAGGGTTCAGAGGATACCCATAAAGATGATTAAAAGATTGTTTTGTGAGGTGGGGATGAGACTGTCCCTTGAAGAAAAGATAAAGGCATTGGGATTAATTAGACAGAAAAGAGAGGATATTTTAATAAGATGTTCTGATGGATGGAGGGCTTCTGTACAAAGAGCAGTGACCAGCTCTTCTCCCCTCTGTTGAGAACCAGGCAAAGAGGCCAAAGCTGAAATCTTCAGCGGTTAGGAAATTCCTGTCCCAGCTGTTGCACAGTGGGAAGGATGACCTGGGCAAGATGTAGGCTCTCAGTGTCTTAGGACCAGAGGAGAGTCGCTCTGTCCAGATGTTTTAGAGGTGGAGGGAGGCAGAAGAAGCTTTCCGAACTGCACCAGCCAAGGTCTGGCTGTGGATGACCCACCCCCTGGAGGCCGTGTGGGTGGCTAGCTGGCGTTTGTGGTGGCAGAAATCTTAATGTTCTGGTCTTCCTCTCCTCTTCAGTCTCTATGTCTTTTTTCTATTTTGTTTCCTGTCTAATTTTTTTAAAGACAGTAACTTAAAAGGTTGAGCAAGGAGATGGTAAAACTTTCTCTCTGCGGAGACCCCGGAGATCCCTGATTCAGAAGCCCCAGGCCAGACTCTCTGGGCTTGTGTTTAGGAGAAGCTCTTTGGAAGGCCTCTAGGTACTTCTCTGGGATCAGAGCATGCCAGGCGCTGCCTGTGGGGTCAGGGGCTCTGTCACCTACTGCCCCAGCTGAAGGCAGTGGGGAGCGAGGCAGCAAATGCAAGTCCAAAGCAGATGTTTCTGGGCTTACAGTCCCTGAGATTACTGCATTCTGTGCCCTTGGGTCTCATTCTTCCTCCAAGCTGAGGTCATAATGTTAGAACTAGCAGAGGTCTCAGATATCATCTAGCACTTTCCAAACATTTCTGTAAAGTAGTGGAACCTTTTCTCCACAAGTAGAATTCTACAGAGAATCGCGATGTTCAAAATAGATGAAAGCAGAGCCGCCCTGACAGCCATAGGGTGGGGGCCCCCGAACTCCGTGCCGTAGGGTGGGGCCCCCGAACTCCATGCAGTAAAGGTGCCTCAGTGACCCTCTGCAGAGCTTCCCCAATCCTCCAACCCCTTTGTTTTACCCAGGGAGAAACAGGCCCACAAGTGCTGCAGGCCTGGGGAACTAATCTAGTCACGGCTCCGTGCTGCCTGCCACTTGATCCCCAGAGCCCAGGAGGGACTGAATCCAGCCCTGCCTTGGTGGTTCTGGTGCTATGGGTGCTCTGAGCCATGTTTTTGAGACACTCCCTGCAGTCTTCTGAGGGATCAGGTTTAGCTCTCCTTTGACTTTGGTGGACCATCCTTGGGGCCTGCTCTTTGTCCCGGGGCTTCCGCTGTTTAGGCTGGGGGTAGGAGCTGGTCTTCACTTACTGGAAAGAAGTACAAGCCAGAGGCTCTGCTGGAGGAACTTTCATGATAGGGTGACACGAGGCGGCAGTGCAGAGTAGAGGTGTGTCCAGACTGCTGTGGGAGCCTTACGGAGGGAGAGGTGGGGAGGGCCTCGGAAAACATTATGAGTCGATAGGGAGATGGGTAACTGGGCAGACATGTGGTAATGCTGGCCCTGTAAAATGTTAATGGTAGAATCTAGGTGTAGGGTATATAGTATCCACTATAAGATTCTTTCAGCTTTCCTCTACTTTTGAAAATTTTTGTGATTGTGTTGGGGTGGGGAAGTATCCTGAGGCCTTGAAGGATGAGTAGGAATTTGGTTTTGTTTTGTTTAAAGATTGGCACCTGAGCTACCATCTGTTGCCAGTCTTTTGTTTTCTTCTTCCTCTCCTTTCCTCCCCAGAGCCCCCCAGTACATAGTGGTATATTCTATTTGTGGGTCCTTCTGGTTCTGCTATGCGGGACGCCACCTCAGCATGGCCTGATGAGTGGTGACATGTCCGTGCCCAGGATCCAAACCGACAAAACCCTAGGCTCTGAAGCGGAGGGCGCGAACTTAACCACTCAGCTGGGAGGCTGGCCTCAGGAATTTGTTTGATGGAAAAGGAGGAGAGGGACATTGCAGGCAGAGGGCTGACTTTTCAGGGGCCCCGAGCAGTGCAGGCTAGTGTCTGAGGCCATCTGCTATTCTAAGAAGTGGAGAAGGCCCATGGGCTCTAGGACATGATGCCACAAGCTTCTGCAGGGCTGGGTGGCCTTGGACTTGTTTCCCATGACATGTTGCTACACACCCCTTGGTGTGCGGGTCCTGTGTCTTGAAATTGGCCTGTACTGTGGATGGAAAGTGACTGACCTCCTCCTTTTCCCCTCCCCAACGCAGGGCTCCAGGCTTTGCATTGCTTATCAGAGATTTTTTGCAGACCCTCTAGTCCTGGTTTTATCTGTACTGGCAGGAGCACATTCAGGCCGGCAAGGAACACTCCTGGTAGCCCAGGAAAGGTTTGTGGCAGACAGCTGAAAGTCAGGTGCTGCTGCGCCTTTTTCCTCTGTCCCCGGCTCCAGCTTTCCCATTCTTCCATCCCACGCTCTTTGGCAGGTCTGCAGCATTTCTTCCAAAGCGCTGGGCAAGACCTACTGCTCGAGTACTGGCCAGATGTCTTTCCTATTGGTTAGCAGGGGCTGGCCTTTTAAAGTAAACCTAAGTCCATGCTTCCTTGTGAGCCGTAAGTAGATGCTCCCTGCACTCTAACGATGTTATAAATTCTATGATTATTCACGTTGTTCACTTCAGTGCTGGCTGTTGGGATCTTTCACATGGTCTAATGTGATTGCTCCTCTCTTAAGTTTGGGCATTTTAATTAATTTATTTGTTTTTAATGTTGAGAGCCTGGCTTCATTTTCGCATCACTCATAAGCATACTTTATTTCTGTAATTAGGGTTTCCACTGTGCTGTTGGGCTTTCCTGTGTCTGTGATCATCCCTGTGGTGACTGAATTTGACCTGCGAGTGTCTGTCAGCACCCATGGCAATTATTGTGTGCTAATCCATCACAAATGGAGACCCGGCCAGGCCCCAAGGCCCAGGCTGGTTCTCAGTGCCCCTCTCCTGGCTGGCCTGGGGACATGCACCATTCACAATGGTAAACAGGGTGTGTTTTGTGGTGTTTCACTCTTTTCTGGACCTTAGTGTCCTCTGCAATTATTTTTTTTAATTTTTGGTGAGGAATATTGGCCCTGAGCTAAGATCTGTTGCCAATCTTCCTCTTTTTTTTTTTTTTTTGCTTGAGGAAGATTAGCTCTGAGCTACTATCTGTGCCAGTCTTCCTCTACTTTATATGTCACTTACCACCAGAGCCCGGCTGATGAGTGGTGTAGGTCCACGCCTGGGTTCCAAACCTGCAAACCCAGGCTGCCAAAGTGGAGCGTGCCAAACTTAACCACTGGGCCACCGGGCTGGCCCCCCTGGGAGGTATTTGAGGGAGCTCCACAAGCAAGTTTCAATGAGAGCATGAGTCAGCCTGCCGTTCAGAGCAGGGAAGGCCTGAGGAAGCCAGGCCATAAAGTGATAAGGGCCTGTCTTCAGAGAGATGTTGCTTCCAAGGGTAGAGAGGGCTCTAATGGTGACTGGGGTTCATGAGAGTCACCTTTGTCCTGCCGCAGAGCCATGTGGGAGCTGCTGAGCTTCTGAGACCTCAGCAAGATGGCAGACGTGCCACCGAAATGTACCTAATGCAGTCATAAAATACATTCCTGCTGTTGCTTGGAGTATGAATAAACTGATCTCATCTTTTGGAAGGGTCTTTTACTATTACCAATCAATTTTCTAAATAGTCATACCCTTTGACCCACAAATTCCACTTCCAGGAGCTCATTCTATGGAAGTGCTGGCACAAATGCAGAAGCACATATATATACAAATGTTCATTGCTGCACTATTTGGGTGGGCCCAAAAAAGAGAGACCACAACCTAAATGCCCAGCAATAGAAGAATGGTGATATATGTTATGAGACAGACACAAAAGAATGAGGCAGTCTGTACAAAGTGATGGGGAAAGGTGTCTGGAATATTTTGTTGAAGAGAAAAAGCAAGCTGCAGAGAATCATATCCTTATATTTTAAAAATGATTTATACAAATGTGTATTTATGTACATACAACAGTATATACGTAAGGACATTTGTCTATCTATTGAAAAAGAACTTGTTTCCTTTATGGTAGGAGGAGACAATGAGGAAGGGGCCTTCCACTTTGCATCCTACACACTCATCTGGCTTTATGGATGAGCACGTACTCCTTTTGTGACTTTTAAGAGTCAGTACACATTTTTCCAAAGTAAATAGAATGTAACAAAAAGTGTACCCAGCAGGCTAGCCAGAAGTGTGTGTGTTCCCTAGGAGCTGAACAGGACCTGCCGGGCCATGCAGCAACGCATTGTAGAGCTCATCTCCCGAGTGTCCAACGAGGAGGTCACTGAGGAGTTGCTGCATGTCAATGACGACCTCAACAACGTCTTTCTCCGATATGAGAGGTGGGAGCCAGGGTCCTTTTTTTTCCCTTGAAAAGATTATTGCCATAACAGAGGGATTTCTTGTATAAACAAAGGACAGAGAGAGAGAGAGAGATTAGAGTTGGAAAATACTCACCATAGATACTAATTTGTTCCCAGATGACAGGCAAAATGCTTCTTGTTCTCCTGGGAACTTAGTAGCAGGAAAGTGACATACAGAATTGAGCTCTGCCCTTTGTCAGTCTCAGGCTGCTCTGCCTTCCCCACTACCCAACCCCTGGCACGAGGAGGACTGGGGGGCCTGGGGACTCTGGAGCTTCACACCTATTCCTTTGAAGAGCCTTTAAATTTGAAAAGGATTAAAGGGGGAAAAAAATCTCTACTAAGGAAAACAAATTTCCTCTTTCCCATCTTTAAAAAAAGAGAGATTTTTCCCTGTCTTTGCAAATGTCAGTGTGTCTGGAGCATTCAGAAGCAGGCAGGGTGTAAGTGGTGGAATGCTGCTGCGTAGGAAAAAACACACATTCATTTCAGTCCTTTTGGCAGTCAGATTATTTTTGGATTTGAGGTAACAAACTTGAAAATTCTTTTCTCTTTCCAAAACCTTCTCTTGGGAAAAAGTGAAAAGCATCTTATTCAGAGACAGTTTTCAATAGGTGTACTGGCAAGCACAGTTCCCATCACAGCACTCTGATGAGTGCACCACGGGCTTCTCTGAATCACCCAGCACTGGTGCCAGAAAGCACCCTGACAGGGCAACCTTCTCCTTCTAAGTCTGAGGCCTGAGTCCCCTGGTGCCTTGGGGCCCTGGCCTCTCTGCTGAGTCACGGCCTGGTGATCTGACATCATTTAGGGTCAGTGTGACACATACCTGCAGCTGAGGGTTTAGAGGGTGATTTTCTGTGGTTGTCACAAACCTAAGCTTTGTCTCAGCTTCAACTGTGGCAGTAGGGATGGGTGCCCCTGTGTCTGTCTGACAGATGAAGAAACCTGCAGTAAGAATGTGGGACCACCCAGGGGTGTGTCGCTCAGAGAATAGGAGCAGATCTGAGGTGCCTCAGCTCCCAGCCTGAGACCCCTTTCCATGTGATTCCAGTTTTCCCACTTTAGATGGGCCTGGCTTTTAACCTGTTAAACCCATTTTAGCCCCTTCTAGAATAGGATGACCGGAGCTAATGTGGGCCTTTTCACCCAAGTCTGCCAGTTCCAGCGGTACCACAAATTCAGAGGCCAAGCCTGCGGCCAACAGCCCCGAGGTGTCATTCTGGCTAGTGTGCCTTTGATAAGACAAATTGTCCCTTGAGGAGGGGGTGGGAAAGGTACTCCAGGGTTAGAAACTTTTCAGATTCTCCTTATAGATCATAGTTGAAAAAAACCACACGAGTCTTAAAACCACAGTCGTAACACATCATCCTAATCAGATTGTCCTCCTGGGGATCCCTGCTCACCAGGTGCTGACCCCAGCAAGTGGGGAGACCAATGTGGAGCAGCGACTCTCAGTAAAGCCTGGTTTCTCCGGGCTTCGGCTGGAAAAAGTCCCTTAGCTACCTCTTTGCCCATGGCATTTTGGAATTTTTAAATGCAACAAACGGCAGCCCCCACACACATCTCACAATTGCTCTTCTATTCCCCACCTGGTATGAGAATGACTCTGGTATGGGAAAGGAGAGCCCTTCTGCAGTTGCTTCAGGCCAAGTCCCAATGGGATGACAGCCCCTTACTGGTTGGCCTAAGCCTCCTGAGCTACTGGGAAGCCTTTGCACCAGGCCAGAGGCCTGTACCTGTCTTCCTTCTCTAGGTGCCTGCCCTGTGTGTAGCCACCCCCTTTCCTCCAGCAAGGTGAGCTGGAGGCATTTTAGTGACATCAGCTAATTACTCCCCAGCACAGCTCTGTGAAATAGAGAGGGGGCTGCACTTCTTGCCTGGCTTTGCAGATAGACATTTGAGATGCCTCCAGGTAAAGTGGTTGGCCCAGCCTCCCCTCCAGGGCCAAGGGAACACTCTCTGGGCCCAAGGTGTGTGGGTACAGCTGGGGGTGCTCGTAATGGCTTCCTGGATGTGTCAACCAACACCCTTCTCCTTCACCTCAGGGTGCCCATGGTGAGGCCAGGAGGCTGATCATCCTCTGGGGGAGTCCATGCAGAGAGAGGGGTGGTGAAGTTCTGCATGTGTGAGTCCACTCCCTCTAGCCCCCTAAAAGGGCCTGGTTAGTCTCCTTTCCCAGAGCCAGAGCCTCGGTCTCTGCTGGCCTCCCAGGCCCCTCGGTATCTGGGAGCTCTTCACAGGACTAGTGAGCCTCACAATGCCAAGTCATCCCTCTCTCCTTACTCTGCTTCCCCTTCCCCCATTAGGTTCGAACGATACAGGTCGGGCCGATCAGTTCACAGTGCCAGTAATGGAGTAAGTATTCCTTCAGAATTCTCTCATCTCTGGACGCCGGGAGACCTGCCTCAGTTTGGTCTCATCTTCGTTTCTCTAACTGGGGTTAAATATTTGGGTAATTGAAGAGCAAGCTCTGGTTGATGGGATACGGAAAAGTGCTAGCAGGCGCATCGCTGGCAGGAGAGTGGCAAGGAAGCCCCAAGTTACAGCTCCCAGGGCAGTCACTGTTCTGGGGACCGAGTTAGCCCTGCCTTCTTTAAGTGGGGGGGAGGGCCAGTGGGTAGGGGCTCACTAACAGCCCGTGCCCACTGTGGGCCCCTGAAGTCGAGGTAAGGGAAGCTGCCTTTCTCCTGTACTGGTACAGTGTCGCTGCTTTTCCTCTGGAACCCTGCCCAGTGCCTGCTGGCTTTTACCTTGGAGCCCACACAAGGGCTCTGGGGCTCACCGCCGTCTCATGCTCTGACAGGTACTGAATGAAGTGACCGAAGACAACTTAATAGACCTGGGGCCGGGGTCTCCAGCGGTGGTGAGCCCCATGGTGGGGAACACGGCGCCTCCATCTTCTCTCTCCTCCCAGCTTGCAGGCTTGGGTGAGTGTCTCATAGGGGCGGAAGGAGCCTCCTTTGTGGGCTACTTCCTGGATATGAGTCTGGGCTGACGGCCTCTTTCTCTCTCTTTGTTGGAAGGCCTGAAGAGAGCTTTTTGAGGAATCCACGGGGAAGTGTATTCCTGAGTCCTGGCCAATCTTACCACCTTCCGTTCATAACTTCTTTCCCTAGACTTAAAGTTTATACCTGTGTTGGAAGGCAGGGGTGGGGAGAGTTCCAAGAAACTGGAAGTTGTTTGCTGTTTGCTGTTTAAAGAAAGGTGGCTGCTGTGTTTTATCTCGAATACTCCCTATGGTTGAAGTGATTTCTTTTTCAACATCAACCCGGCCAAGGATGGCAAATAGGTTTCAGCTCATTGGCTGCTTGGAACACAGATTTAAGCAGGATGCTGAAGCCACATCAGGGCTTGGAAGATGAGTGTGTGATTGAATGCTGATGTCTGCCGCGGGCTTGGAAACAGAAAGTGGTGGCGCTGACATATTTGCTCTCCTTGAACTAACAACAAGCTAAAGTACTCTCTTGTCTGAAACCTAAAAGAAAGAAACTCACCACTTGTCCACAGTTCATTCCGTTTAAAAGTGTATATATGACTGTAGTTGCTACAAATACACTGGATGATAGCAATTTATAACAAAATTATAGTATTGAAATAAGCATGGCCCTCTCAAAATTCTTCTACTTTGCTTTTCTATTTTCTTTTTTTCTTAATATTTATCTTTATACCTTCATTTCATTTCAATTGAATTGAGCTCTTATTTAGTGGCCCTGTCAGTTGCTGTGATTCTGGCTTCTCAATATCTCATATATCTATAGCCAGCGTTTCTCTTTCAGAACAGATTTCTCTGCCTTCAGTTCATCCAGCACATGGCCAGATTTAGTACCCAAAATTCAAATTGAATTCTGCTGCCTCCCTCTTTAAGAAAAGCCTAGTGTTTTTGCCATCAACTCCTTTACCCGGCATTGGAGGCTCTTCACCAGCCATGTCCCACCTGCCTTTCTGGCCTCATCCTCCTTTAATCTCTCTCCATGAGCACTGTTCACTTCACACACCCTGGACTTCCCAGTGCCTTTGTACCTGCCATTTACTCCTTCTCCCACAGCATAGTCCCACTTGTCCTTACAGACCCACTCTTGTGTCAGTGTTGAGTCTTTCCCAATATCTCCAGCTAAATACTGCTGTTGTCTGTCTGTCTCCCACCTACTCTGTATGCACCTCGAGGCCAAGGACCACATCAGATTCAATGGTCCACTCAGGATCTAAAACATGGTGGGTACCTGAGCAATATTTGTCAAATAAATAAATGACCCAGGTCCTTAGACACTGTGATCGAGTTAATGAAAAATGCAGGGGCCGGCCCGGTGGCGCAGCAGTTAAGTTCCCACGTTCCTCTTCTCTGTGGCCTGGGATTCGCCGGTTCGGACCCCAGGTGCAGACACAGCACCTCTTCACATACCATGCTGTGGTAGGTGTCCCACATAGAAAGTAGAGGAAGATGGGCACGGATGTTAGCTCAGGGCCAGGATTCCTCAGCAAAAAAGAGGAGGATTGGCAGTAGTTAGCTCAGGGCTAATCGTCCTCAAAAAAAAAAAAAAAAGAAAAATGCACTGACAAGGGCATTGTGGGAAATCTTCAGGGGCATTGGCCCTAGGCCCTGCCTCCTTACTGCCAGCAATCTTCCTTTTATTCATAGTGACTTTCTCCACCATGAACAGCGTGGGGATCAGCAGCTGTTCTGTCCCCCATCTGAGCCCCACCCGTGGCTCCTCCTGCATGTGATGGGCTAGGAGTGCAGAGAAAAGTCCTGTGTACCCCCTACCCAAGCTCCCCATAGACCTTTAACCTGCCCAGCTGGCACCCTAAGTCTGAGACCCTCCATTAAGTCCACACTCCACATTTTATTCTCATCCTCCTCTCGTTTGTTTTGTTGCCACAGACTTGGGGACAGAGAGCGTCAGTGGCACCCTCAGTTCACTCCAGCAGTGTAATCCCCGCGACAGCTTTGACATGTTTGCCCAGACAAGAGGGAACTCCTTGGCCGAGCAACGCAAGACGTATGTGGGGGGCATTTTAATGGCTTTCAGAAGATATTGGGGGAAGATTGATCCAGGCCTGGTCACAGGCCAACACAAAGAACCCTTTTATTTACCAGGTCCAGGACTGCCAAGAACTTTGAAATGTGGCTGTGAGGACTTGGCAGTAGACACAGATGTTGAATGAATGCCACCCCCCACCTTGGGTTTGATTGTAGTTGGATT
Organism: Equus asinus; assembly: GCF_041296235.1. Taxonomy (NCBI): domain Eukaryota; kingdom Metazoa; phylum Chordata; class Mammalia; order Perissodactyla; family Equidae; genus Equus; species Equus asinus. The sequence continues at coordinate 2,240,750 of NC_091802.1, read as the reverse complement.
TCTCCCATCAGTCACAGGGAGTGCTCTGCTGTTCTCTTTGCTCCCCATGCTGCTGCTGCAGAAACCTTGTCTGTAGGAGGAGCTGGGAGCTAGGAGGGTGCAGCTAGGCGGGGATGAATTCATTCCTAGCAGCGTGGTTTTCCTGCCCAGGGATATGGGCAGAGGCTTCCCTGACAGCAGCTCTGACCAGGATGGGCCATATGGAACTGGGGGAGTTGATTCCAAAATAGACAATGCCCAGCATCTCAGGGAGGCACTGGAACCTGCTTTGAACTTTCTGTTCAGCCTAAAGGCAGGGGAGGAACACTTTTCCCCACCTTTCCCAGGGGCGTGGGATCTTGATGCATTCAGCTTTCTGAGTCCCATGCTCAGGAATCAACGGGTTGACCAGAAACCCAGGGCTCCATGCACCCTTCACCAGAAAAAGTTGGTTTCAAAATGGATACAGTGAAAGAGATCAGGGAACAGAGGAAGACAGCCCTCATAATCAATGACAGACCCCAATCCCAGGCCAGGAGACTACCTCGTCAAATGCCACTGAGCCTGCTGCTTTTAAAATAAGAAGTAATGTTACTTTGCCTTTATTTAGCCCCTTCCTCTGAGCAGTTTCAGGGCACTTTTGACATCCTGTCATTGAGCTTTAGAGATGCCCTAGTATTGTTACTCAAGTGAGGGATGTTGAGTGTCGCAGACCCCAGAGGAAATGACCGGCTGAGCCAGTGCTAGAACCCAGGCCTCCTAGCTTCAGCTGCAGTCAGACAGATGGCACGAGCCTTTAGCCTGTGCCCAAATGCCAAGGCCTCAGGGAACATTTTTCTGAGTACATGTGAGGGAGGTCCCATGAATAGAAAGTGATTAAGGTCACTACCCCATCCCCTGTGACTGCTGGGGGTAACTGACTCTGCTTGTGCTGCTTCATCTCCAGGGTAACCTACGAAGATCCCCAGGCTGTCGGAGGACTTGCTTCTGCACTAGATAGTCGGAAACAGAGCTCCGAAGTGGTAGGTCTTTCACCCTGTGTTTCTGCCTGGAGTCCTCTGGAAGGAAAGTCAGGCAGTTTGGTAAAGCTGGATGGATAATTAAGCTGAATCTGGCTTGCATGGAGGGCACACTAGGGGAGACCAGGATAAGAGCACTGTATAACCTCATTGAGTCCTTGTCACACCCTGTTGGTGATGCTCCTTGTCAGCTTTCCCATGACACCCAAGAGGAAACAGGCCCAGAGAGGTGGTGACATGCCCAGGGCACCAAGTGAATAGACAGCAAGCAGGGACCACTCCCAGGAGATCCACCCCCCAGAACCCCTACAATCCCTACCTTCGTGGCCCCAAGCTCTCAGGACATGGGTCTCCTATGGCCAGACGGGGTCTCTCCTCAAATGTTTCAGTGCCCTGGGGGTGGACAGCGCTCTGACCAAATAATGGCCCTTACAAGGAAGGGAGTGCTGATCTGAGCCACATCTCTGCTGATCATTTGTAGCAGGCCTAGCCTAGCCAAGCAGTGCTTCCCTTCAGAAGGCAGCTGACAGTCAGGATTTATTTGGGGAGCTGGGGCTGGAGGGGTGGGAGGAGTGGTTGGATGATGGCTAGGAGGGTGTTCTGGGAAGTTCCATGTCTGGAAGGAGCAGCGCTAAAGCCAGAGGTACTTTGAAGTGGAGAGTGATACTTGTTGGGGCCCCAAGATGCAGCCATGGTTTCTGTAAGATTTCAGATCACTGCAGGGGAAAGGATTTATGTCTTAATGCTTCTCTTGAGATTGTTTCTCTTTTTGCCTAACTAAGAAATGTGTGTGGCAGTGTGTGAATGACTGTCTGTTTGCAGGGGCAAGGAGAAGGGAGGCTGTTGGGACAACCATCCCAGACAGCTAGAACTCCTTTCAGGGTCCCCCAGCTGGGCTAGAAAGGGGCAGTGTTCATCTGCCCACTGGATGGGGAGGTTTGCTTCCCAAATTCCAATTCTTGGCCTCCTGCAGCCCCTGTCCAAATGGGCCCAGGCAGGCAGCAGGGCTGCTGCCTGGTTTCTGTGGGAAAGCTCTCCTTGGGGGAAGGGACTCCTTGCCTCTTCTGGTCTGGCTCAGCCAACTTGTTAGGAGGGCTGTGCATTTCTCTGCACTGGCCACCAGGGGGCACAGAAGAGCCAGCCCGGCTGCCTTGGGTTCTCAGTACCCTGCCTTTCAACAGAGGGGTGGGCAGTACCCCCTCTCCAAGAACCCTCAAGACCAGAAGTCCCAAAATCTATGCAGCGGTCATAGTTCTGTTTCTCCCGTTACTTAGAATGCCTCTCACCAAACTCAGGGAGGTGTTAGGGAGCCGGGCTGAGGGCCTACCAGCACACTGCCAGGTGAGGACGTCCCCTCCTCCTGGCTAACCCTGGCCTGGCCTGCAGCCTCATCCGTCAGCCAGGCTGACCTGGTTTGCTTCCCCCTCTGCCTCCAGGGCCTGCCCCTGTCCATGCCAGGGTGTGTCCTACCACACCTCTGCTGTTATCAGTGCCCAGGCCTGAGTCCGAGCACAGGAGATGTGGCCGGCTTCCCGCCCTTCACCCTTTGGGTGCGTGGCTTGGCCTGTCTCCCTGTTTTCAAAGGTCTTGATGACTCCAGCATGTTTTCCACATGATGGTAGGCAGATTGCTTTTCATGTTTACTGCTCGATGGGACGATACGGGGAAGCAGGGTCATGTTGGCTATGTGTGTCTCTGTGTGTCTGTATGTTTCTGCGTGTGTGTGTATATATCTTTGCATGTATCTATGTCTATGTCCGTCTCTGTGTGTGCGTGTGTGTCTTTGTATCTGTGTGTACTGTACACACATACTTTCTCACATTCATCTTTAGGCCAGTACTTTGGGTTATGTTGTTCCAGATCCTAAACCATGCTGACCTGGACCAAGGGAGAAATTAAGAACACAGTACTATAAAGGGGAAAAAATTGTGTAGCTATGCCTCCACAGTGCAACCAAATCAGTAGTCTTAACTTTAAATGTTTTTGTCATTTAAAAAAAGGCAATATACCCAAATTCAGCCTTCAAGTTAAAGAGAGTGGAAAAAGAATACACAGGTAACTGAGTAGGAGGAAAAAGAGGGAAAAAAAAGCAGAAATAAGTTAGAAAAAAGTAGTAATTATTTTGTAAAAGCTGGTTCTTTGAAAAGTCGGCCCTTTACCAACCCTGGGAGCCCTAATTGGCAGAAACAGCCCTGGTCGACCTTCTGTGACCTCATGGAGATTTTTCAAGTATACAGGAATAGTTGACAGGAGTATATGTTACCCTGTTGGGATTCTTGGTTACTAAACTTCTCTTCTCTTTTCCAGGCAGGTAAGGGGGACATGCTGGAGGGGGTGGGGGCACTGAGTCACATCTTCCATGATAAACAGTCAACTCTGAACAGTGGCTTTTCTGTTTCCGTGATATATATACTATTGCCTTCTTTATCATGAGTCTTGCTGTGACTTTTCTTTCTGGGACTTTTCTGTCCTCGGCCCAGAAGAGAGGTAAAGGTGGGGACTCTGACCTGGAGCCCATAGACAGCTGGCTCATAACCCAAGGAATGGTGAGAGGTCACCAGCTGAGCCAAGCCCCCTGTCCACCCTGGCGCTTACTGTGTTACCTGCTGAGCCCTCGTGAGTCAGACAGTACAAGGCCATTCTCTCCCTCTGACTGGGGGCCAAATTTTCCCCTCCTGTCTTTATACAATCTCCTTAAGCCACAGACTTCCCGCCCCAGAAACACTTTCTCTGATTTTTTGCTGAGGTCCATGCTTCTGGACCTTACAGGTCTGGGGCATTTTCAGGAGTGAGGGGAGGGCCCCTTCCCTCCTTTTACTGTCTCTGGAGCTCTTGGCAGTATTCACTTTTCCAGGATGAGCACAAGTTACTGTGGCTTTTGTTTGGGAGGGGATGTTTCTAAGAGAATAGACTCAAAGCACCTGACCGGTCAGAAAAGCCCCCTCCAGCCTGTGAATTTGACAGTCCTAGGCTGATGGGTTTTTTTCATGTAGTTATTTTTGTCCACTACATCTGCCAGAAAGATTTGAGACCTCTTAAAGAAACACACAAACAAATAGGAACAGAATAAAAAGACAAAACCAGGAGAGTTTAATATCATATCCACAGTTAGTTCTCATGAAGTAGAGCTTTTCTGATACAGAGACCTGAAAGGGTTTCTCCTGCCTCGTCTGATCAGGTGGCTCTGAGTCGGGTACATAGAGGGTGACCTCGTTCCAGGCTGCTTGCCTTGGAGTAATGATTTCATCTCAAAAGAAGCCACAGCCCTCACCAAGCACCTCTAACATAGAGGCCAAAGGTCTGTGCGTGTATGGTGGCGCTGGAGCAGGAGAGGATGCACAGAGGGAAAGATGATAGAAACCGTGAAAGTGTAGGCCTCTGCCCTGCAGCCGGGGTCGGGGAGACACTGCACACACCACAGGGAAGAAGCACAACTGACCCCTGGGGACCGTGCCAGGCTGGGCCAGCATGTCCAAGACTGCAGGCAGCACAGAGGGGTCACCTGCCTGAGCAAGGTGTGACCAGCATGCAAGGACGTGGGCCACACAGAGTCATCAGAACTATGAGGGCGAGGGGTATCTTTCTGCCACCCGGCTTGGAGCTAGTGATCTTGGCACAGCCACACTCACGTGGGGCACGGCTCCCTCCACCTGTCACAGCAGCAGGCAGCCTGTCCTGCTCTGTTTCTGCACCAGACACCAAGGTCATTCTCAGAGACATGGGCTGCCTGGCCCCTCCTTTGCTTCTTTAGGAGCAGGCTGAAGCTCTGGCCCACCTGTGTGGGTGGCCTTAGAGCAGGACTCCTGGAGACCATGTCCACTCCCTTGTCCAAATTGGGAGGATGCAGCCATATGTCCTTGTGCCTATTAATCCTGCAAAAAAGGATACTGCCCACACAAACTACCCTGAGGGCAGCCTGGCAGCTGGTGGTGGTGCCTGCCTCTGCCCACACAGGCCGCCCCCCCAGCCCTGTCCTCACCTAGAGCTCCAGTCTCCGACTTCCCAGAAAACAAGCCCGACTAACAGCTAACCTGGTGTCTGACCTGCCTGACTGCAGTGTTTTTTTCTTTTAAATGTGTATTAATTGCTTTGCCTTATTTCCATAGTGTAGAATCCCTGAGCCTTTCCACACCTCCCAAGTACAGATTCTTTACTTGGAAACTTTTTGTACTATTGAGAGAGACCAAAAGGCTTTTAGTCTGTCCCGCACGTTGAGGGGGTGGTGCGAGCATTGCAGGGAGGATTTTGCAACCTCTCTGGAAATAGCATACCCAACCTACAGAAATTGCTCCTGTTGCAGTGGAAATTGGCCAGTTAGGTTTCCTTGTGCGGTTGGGGCTATGGAAGATGGGCCCTTGCTCTCCCGGGACTTAGGCATGTGGATATCTGACGCCAAAGTTAACAACACTAGGTTCATTATCAGTTGAAGAGAACACTGAGAATCGTCACGAGCCAGGCTCCCTGGAGACTGCTGGTGCACATGCTCTCTCTCCCCTGCCCTCTGCAGCTCACGAGCCTTTTGCTTCTCCTGGCTGGCAGTCAGAGAGGAATGTCTCCCTAAATGCAGGGTGCAGCCAAGAAAATAGCCTGATGTGAGCGAATCTAAGTCCCAACAAGAACATGAGGGGGTTGGTAAAAAGAGCCTGCTGCTGCCAAAGCCCAGGCTTGGGCCAGAGGGTGAGGGACTCCCTCCTCAGACCTGGAGGACCCCCAGACACAGCAAGCCCAAGGCCACAAAGAGTGCTGCTGGGGCTGAGTCTGTGGGAGCACCTCTCCCCTTTGGGCAGGTGACCTTACTGCTCCCTGAGCAGAGCTGCCCTGCCTGCAGCCCAGTGAGGATCAGCTGACAGCAGACAGCTCACCCACTGCTCGTGTCAAAATCTGCCACTTCTGGCATCTGCCACGCCAGTTTGTCTTTGGACTCTGAAGGTGGACAGGGCTTCTCTAGCCATTGCCTCCGCTGAGCCAGCCCTGTCCAGCCTGTCATCAGAGAGAGGTGGCTTTAGGTGCTGGTCTTTGTTGGAGGGTGTTCCCGTCCTAGCTTCCTTTATTTTTCCTCTCTTCACATCTCTTTCCCTTTCTGCCTACCTCCTCCAGCTCACACTCTTCTTCAGACCCCTTGGACCAACCTTCAGCTTGAATCATTGCCCAGACAGATGCTAAAACCATGCATATCAGAGCCCACAGTCTCTTAGGGATCAGCTGGGCCAACCCTCATTTGACAGATGAGAACACTGAGGCCTCACAGGGGCCTGGTGATGTGCCCAAGGCCACGGGGCAGAAACAGAGTCCAGTGCCTTCTCTAGTCAAGGCCTCTCCTTTCCTTTCTGTCCACCTGGACAGGGGAGCTTCCTCTTCCTCCCCCACGGTGTCTTCAGTTCCTCTTTGTAGAGCAGTGACATGTTCAGTCTGTGTCTGATAGCACCTGCATTATTAGCAGGAACTTTACCCTGGTGTAATACTCAAAGCATCGATATACAGGGCAGCAGGTTTATACAGCTAGGGTGCTATGTCCAACCCCAAGTAAGCAAACCCCTGCCTTATGTTAGATAAGCTTTACTGTTAGCACACACCCTGGCTCCACAGTGATTCACACCCTGAGGCCAAGTGTCTTTCATCCTGTAAGGAGTCAATTCCAATAATTTCTGACGTCCCTGGGTTTCTGAATTAGAAAACAGAAACACCAGCCTGGAAGTTCAGGGACTCAGAGTCCTGACGGGTGAAAGGTAAGTATGACCTGGGCATCACCGTTTCTCAGATGAGGAGACCAAGGCCAAGAATCGCCCAAGCCCCTGCCCCTACCTCTCCACCCGAAACTCTGAGGCTTTGTAGGACAGCAGAGGCTCGGGAGCTCCTAGGTGAGGAAGCAAGTCTAGAGAGAAGCCACTCGCCTCAGGTCTTGGCCCTGGCGAGCCCAGTGCTCCCTCCTCAGCCTGGCTCCCGCAGCTTTGCTGTCCCATAGGTATACTACTTATTTGGACAAGTCTAGGAGAGGGAAGAAAAGTGTTCCCCTGATCCAGCTTTTGTGGAATTTTTTTTTTTTTTGAGGGAGTGATGAGTTTCTCAAATGTCACTGTTTATTTTCTGAGTGTGCTGGCTCTCAAGATTAATAGTCAAACAAGAAAACTGGAGCATGATCCCTGGCCTCGAGGGACTTTTTTTTTTTTAAACATTTTTTTTAAAGATTTTATCTTCTTCCTTTTTCTCCCTAAAGCCCCCCAGTACATAGTTGTATATTCTTCGTTCTGGGTCCTTCTAGTTGTGGCATGTGGGATGCCGCCTCAGCATGGTTTGATGAGCAGTGCCATGTCCATGCCCAGGATTTGAACCAATGAAACACTGGGCTGCCTGCAGCGGAGTACATGAACTTAACCACTCGGCCACCGGGCCAGCCCATCGAGGGACTTATTTTTGAACATTAACAAAAAAATTATAAGCGAAATCTGAAGGTTTAAGGCCCACGACCCCTTAATGGCTTTTTTCAAGCTTTTGCCACACATTAGGAAGCTCTGCCTATCGGATCTCTGTTTCTTCTGGGTGAACTAAAGCTGGTGGGTGTGAGAAAGGCCAGCACACACTCCAGCCGCTGTTGTTGGACATGTTTTCTCTTTGGAGAGTCGGCGGACTTTCCAAGCTTTAGTTCTGGGAACTTGGCATGGCACACATCCTCCCAGAGGCCAGGCATTCTGACTTAGAAGCATCAGGATAATGAAAATTGGCATCTGCTGTTAGGAGAATGTGTCAAGACAGAAGCCCTGCCAGCAAGCATTGTGTTAGCAGATCGAGCTCTGCTTTCTTTTTGGTCGGGAAGGTGGGTGCTGCCTCAGGTGCTATTAGCAGGTTCGTCGGGCGTTTGTGCCCTCCAGAGTAAGAAGCACATGTTCTTTGTCCCTAGGAGTCATTTCAGGTGATTTGATACTCCTTGATATTTTTTCATTTCAACCTTCTTAAGTCCCCAGTAAGTCACAGAAATAAAATGGCAACATAGACAGAATCTTCCTAATCCGATCAAGGTTGCTCCAGCTTTTCTGAAAATGCGTGTGGACTGCACACGCTGGGTCTGTAGTTAGGCACGGGCAGTGAAGCTGCTGCAGGTAACCAGAGCGAGGGGTCTGCCGACTCGCCGAGGGTGTGCCCATGTGCAGGGCTCCGGCAGAATGGCAGCCCTGCTCAGTGTGCTCGGGCAGGCAGAGAAGTCCTCACTCCACCGTGCACCCCAAACCCGGTCAGTGGCAGCTTCTACCTCCTGGAGTGGCTTGTCATGTCAGGGCAGGGCTGGTGATGTGAAATCTTTGCTCTTTTCCTTTAAGGTCATGCCATTTTTTAGATTTGGCAAACACTAAGGCAGTCCTTTTACTGCTTATTTTAACTTTATTCTTACACTAGATTGTGACACTGAGGTGAAGCCAGCTGTAGACATAGTGCTGGTGATTTTTCTAGAAATCATGGGCTGGTGAGTGAGCTCCTGGGAGGTATTTCCCAGACCCAGGCTAGGTGAGGAGGCAGGTCACCTCTATTAAGGGCAGTCAACTCATTTCTCTAGGCTGGGAGCCAGCATTTCATTAATGCAGATTCTAGGGGGTTAAACGTTACCTTTACTTCTTGTCACATTATATCTTACAGCAACTTAAGTATTTCTAGCCAAATGCATTTTTCAGGATCACTGCCCCTGAGGCCCTTGGCACAGGTGAGCCAGGTGCGGAAACTGCTCAGGCACCCATCAGGTGCGTCTTCGTTTGCTCAGGAGCCCAGTCACCCCCCTGGCCACTGCTCCCCAGATCTCCAGGTCACTAATCCCCAGGTCTCAGTTGAACTTCTTTTCTTTGACTACTGAAGCACAGACAGCCGTTGAAAGCTGGAAAGAAAGGATGAGACTAAAGGAAGCTACTGCATTCAGGGCTGCTTCATGATTTTCCCCTTAAAGAAAGACAAAGACAACTAAAGTCCCACTAAAGTCCCTTCTGTCATCAAAGCCCTCATTTTTGCCATGTTTCTCGTGGTGGTGAAAGATGCCTACCTTCTGGCAGCCAGGCCACACCCAGGCCCTGGGTGCTTCTCCTCCCACTCAGAAATGCAGTGGGCTCACGTTTTGAAATTCTTCCAGTGAGCAAACAGAGCCCTGCCGTGCTCCCAGGGCTGGCTGCAGTGCGCCCCTGCTCTGGCAGACTGCCACTTGGCCTCCCCAGTGGTGTCAAGGGTCTGCTAGGAACTCCTCGAGTCACCCCCAGGGACTGGGTTCAACAGCAGGTAGTCAGTACTCTTCCAACTGTCATAAACAGATGAGCTCAAAATCAGCCTGCAGTACCAGCACCTTCCTGAGATTAGAAGGTGCTTTGCAACCCTGGGCTGAGAGAAGACCCCGTGACGCGAGGGCTGACACACGTAGTCAAAAAGTTCTCCATTTCAAGAACACGTACCACCGCCCTCCCTCCCTCCCCCGTCAGCCCTGCTTCTTAGAATTGGCCACCTCATTGCTTTCCCCACCTGCCTTTTCACATGTGGCTGCCTCGTGTTGCCCGCGCCTGCTGTGCCAATGTGTTTTTTTGCTCTTTGTACGTTTTGGTTTCGTTTGGGGGTTGCTTTTGACGATTTACTTTGTTCGGTGTTCTGTCTTCCCTCGCTGGCTGTGGGGCTGCCTGGCCCGCTGCTTGCCGCCTCCATAGATCCCCGTTGCGCAGCCGTCTGTCATGGACGACATTGAGGTGTGGCTCAGGACGGACCTGGTGAGACTCGACTTTTCTATTTCGTGCGTAGAGCGTGGTGAGGCAGAGGCCCTTCTGAGGACAGGTTTTGAGGGCACCTGCGGGGGCCACTTCCCCGTGGTTGGTGGAGGAGGAAGGCTGGGGCAGGCACTGCTCCTGCAGCCACCAGCTCCTCGCAGCTGCCGTCCCATCCCACACAGGCGGATACCTGGAGGCCAGCTTCCACGGAGCACTGCTCTGGCACAGCCCTCCGCCTCGCCGCCACGTGGGCTGGAAGAGGCAGAGCTGGGGTTGCAGCCTAACTCTGTCTGCCTCCAAAACACACTTTTTCCCCAGTGACTCTTCAATTTTAGGTGTGTGTGTGCTTGGGTTCTTTTGCTTTTTTGTTTTTTGAGTATTTTTTCTTTTTGTTTTTTGTGGGGGTTTTTTTGTTTTCATTTCTTTTTTTCTCTAATTTGTGAAATATACTTAGAGATGAGTCGGGTGTTTGGTTTTTTTTTAATTCACTGTCATTCCCCTTTCCCAATAACTTCTGGTATCTTGAATCTAAAAGAACCCCTGCCCCAGGGAACATTGTCTTTATTCCCAAGAAACAGGGTAGGAAGGTGAGGACATCATGCTTCTGTAAATGGCAGCAGGTCCTGAGAAAGGAGGGCTGCAGTCTCTGGTCCCTCACTCTGTCCCTTACTCCCACTTTCACTCTCAGCGGCCTGTGTGGGAGGTGGGGTGGGGTCGTTGACCAGGGGCTGATGAAGAAATGCCCTCTAGGAGGGGAAGTAGCTTGCCCAAGGTCATGGGCTGGTCAGATTCTCCCCCAGACCTGGAGATGCCTTATCTCTTGCTCCTAGCTGCCTCCTCTTCAGGGGCCCTGTTCCTGGAGCAGAGCAGTTCTTTAACCACAGTGTCAGCCTGGTTGGCTGCAGGCTGCTGACATGGCCCCTCCCACACTAGGACATAGACCTCAGATGAGGCCTCTCACGGCTATGGGCCGCCTCCCTGGAAGGCCAGACTTTCCCAAAACATTCATTGCTCAGCAAGGCAGCCACTAGGTGCCAGGGGAGGAAGAAAACGCCTCATTATATCTTTCCCAAGGGAATGCCTGGAAAAGAAATAGCTCCTCTCATGGAAGCAAAGCAGGAAGGGCCAAGCCCGTCACCTCAGAAGGGGTCCAGAAAGGGGGACAGACCTGTTCAGCAAGGCTGCACAGCAGGTCAATGGCAGAGCCAAGAGGGAAGCCAGGTCTCCTGGCCCAGCCAGAGGCCTTGTCTACTTCCCCATCTGGCCCCCTTTCCTGTCACTGTCTGTACAGTGAATTCCCAGCCCCCAGGCAGCCCTAAGAGCTCAAGTGGCCCCCGAGTTCTACAAAGAAAATCCAGTCTGATCCCCTCTCATTGTTGAGAGCGCACAGAACCTCCATGGCTCCTCAGGGGCCAGCAGCTGGTGATGGGATCTGGGCTGCAGGAGGAGGCTGGCGCAGCTCCTAGGAGGCTGCAAGACATGGCCTCTGGCCCGACAGCGCTCCACTGCCAAAGCACTGCCGGGTCTTAGGCCCTGTGCCGTGGGCATCACAGCTCTGTCCTTTCCAGACTTCCCAGCTATTGATGTGGACAGTGACTTCCCAGAACCCTGTGGCTGGCTGCCAGGGGACGCTGAGTGGAGGAGCGCGTGAGGGGCCCTGGTGTGCCTCTGGCTCAGCCTCCTGTGGTCCTTTCTAGGGGAGTGTTGATGCCGGGTGGGGAGAGGCCTGCCGCCATCCTCCGCTGAAGCTCTGCCCAGAGAGCCGGATTGCACCTTTTTGGCGATTTTTCTTTCTGGCCCTTCTGGAGGATCAAAACCTAGAACCTATTCAGTTGTTTGCTGGGTTTTTTTGTTTTTTTGCTTTTTCAAAACAAAGTTCCTGTTTGTCCAAAGAGATGATCAGTACTTTGCTATTATAGAAATCTGAGGATGGGATGTAGGAAGTTTTGCTCAGGCTGTCGTGGGCAGTGCTGCCCTGGCATGGCCGCTGGTGGGGAGAGGCAGTAGGGCGGGTGGGGCCCTAAAGCCGTTCTCTCTGCTCCTCCCACAGAAGGGCGATGACCTGGAGGAGGGCGTCACAAGTGAAGGTATGGCCTGGTCGATGACTTCAGCCCCTCTCCCCGCACCGTTTGCTGCTCTGGCCCCAGGCGGTCGGGTACACAAAGGCTGCACCCCACCACCTAGAGCCCCCACTGCCAGAGCACCGCCTGGTGTCTGGCCTGGGCTGGGCCTCCTGTGCTGGGGGCTTCTTGGCTCTGTCCCATCCAGGCCTCATGCTGATGAGGAAAGTGTCAGAAAGAGCGTGTGATTTTCAGAAGGTCACAGAGCTAGTGAATAGAAGGTACAGATTGCCATCCCAGGTCATCATGACCCCAAAACCTGCACACCTAACCAGTTTGTCCCCACCCCTGAATGCTCACTGCTGAGAGGCAAGACACATGCCATGCAATCCACAGGGTGCACAGGGAGCCTCTCCGGGCCTGGTGTCCTGTGACCTCACTTCTAGGGGGGCCAGTTGATGGGTTGAGTGGGGAAGTTCCCATCACTGTCCTCCCAGTCCCCCATGTCCCATCTCACCCCCTCCCTCTCTCACCCCTCTGCTCCTCCCTTCTCATCTCCCCTGCCTCTCCCACACCCCACTCACCCCTCCTCTGCACTGCCTCCTCCCTACTCTGCCAGACCATCTGGTCAGAGCCCCCTCTGCAGGCATAGAACCTTGCTTGGTGGGTGAGGTGGGGTAGGGGGGATGTTCCCTACCAAGTCTAAGTGGGACCTCGTCCCTCCAGCTCTCCCTGCCCTGCCTCCCGCACTGATCTGGAGAAGGGAAAAGCTCCAAGTTGTCAGTGGGGCAGGAACCATAACGGCCCCCCTGCTCATAGCCAGGCTTCCTTCTTGCCCTGGAGGTGGCAGAGGAGGAAATCAAGGCTAGGCTTCCAGGCAGCAGAGTGCCCAGAAGCACCCCTGGCTCTGGCTGGCTGCTCCTCTGCCACTCCATGTTTCCCTCCTTGGCAGGTGGCCCAGGCCAGTGTGGCAAGCGTGGGGACTCATGCTGGGGTGACCCCTGGGGGCACAAGTGAATGGGGATCAGTGGGGAGCAGGTGGGACGTAGTTGTTTGAGCCTCAGTGTGGGCTAGCCCCCCACCAATCCTGGCCCTTGCCTTGGTTTTGTATTGCAGAGTTCGATAAATTCCTTGAAGAAAGAGCCAAAGCTGCTGAAATGGTTCCCAACCTCCCCTCACCCCCAGTGGAGGCCCCAGCCCCGGCTTCAAACCCCTCCGGCAGGAAGAAGCCAGAGCGGTCAGAGGATGCCCTCTTTGCTCTGTGAGCTGTTCTGTGATTTGGCTCCCCAGATGGCAGGTCACCTCTCGTCCCCATGGTCCACACCAGGCACTGGCCACTCCTCCCATCTCCAGCCCCAGTCGGTCCTGCGCTGCTGTATCTCCATGGAAATGCCACTGTGTTTGCTCCCAGGCCTCTCACTAGTCTGGACCAGCTTTAGCTATCTTCTCTCTGGATGGTGGGACAGCGTCGCTGCAGCCAGAAGCCCCTCACCTCCCCGTCTGTCCCGCCCACAGGCTCTTTCTGCCCATGTTTCCTCCCAGAAAGAGTGGGCAGCAAGGCCCAACCCCAGGCCAGGCCATGCCCTGCCCTTGGGACTGTTTCCTGGGCAGCCACCTGGACCGTCTTTCCTCTGGTCACCTGCCCACAGAGAAGAGAGTCAGACCCTGGACCCTTCCCCATGTGCCCTTTCCCCTGCCTGGTTCCTCAGGTCTCAGGCCAGCCTGCCCTCCTGTGCCCCTCTGTTCCGGAAAGGGCTTGTTTGCACCTGTGGGCTTAGTCTCCCTCCTTGGACTGCTGCTCCCTGACACGTGTCACCTTGTGACAGTTGGCATGCTCAGCACTTTAGAAGGCTCTGTGGAGTACCTATTTGTGGGGTCTCTCATCTTCTTGACCCTCTCTCTATCACTCAGCTGCTAGCCCAGGCCCATGACCAAGCTGGCTCAGCAGCCAAGCCTGGGACCAAGGAGCCCCCGATGGACCCACAAGCTCCTGGTGAAGGGCGACAGAGCCAAGGGCTGCTGGGAGGGCAGCATGCAACCCACGGATAGTGGCCGCGTGGTGCTGGTTAGCTCCTGCAGAGATAACACCGCCATAAACCAAACTGCCCCCAGCACACTGCATGCTCCCCCACGTGGTTGGCCCCATCTGTGGAGGGACCCGCATGGGGAGGAATTCCTCTGGCTTGCTTGGGAAAACTGTGGGTTTGTGAGCATGCTACACCCGGGGCTTTGGCCTGGCCTGTGGCAGCCTCTGTGCCTCTGCCTCCAGGGCCCAGCAGCAGATGGCTTTGCACCACGCTCAGAGATCCAAATGACGGAGGGGTCAGAGTGACACTAAGACCCCTCCACTGCTCCCTGGCGTGCGCCTCAGCCTCCTCCACAGACAGTCCTGACAGCCTGACCTCCCACCCCAGATCCCCCAGGCCACTGACTTGTACCCTCTCTGCAAGCGAACCAGGAAGGCTAACAGAGCCTGGGGCAGAGAAGCTAGGGGCTTGTGACACCTCCTCCCATCCTGGGCCTTGCTGGTGTGTCTCCTGGCCATGGGCAAGGTGCTCATGGCTCGGCTCAGGCCCGGGTCCAGCCTGACCCAGCCCTGTGTTGCTGTCGCCCAGAAGAACGAACATGCTGCTACAGCTGCTTCACACCAGCCCCGGGGTCTGCGAGGCTCGGGTCAGTGTTCCAGCATGTGCTGCCCAGGTGCCAGGGGCAAAACTTGGCTAGGCCACCACGTGTTCCTGACCCATGGTGTGGTTAGCCCTTCCCACCTGGCAGCTGGAGCAGGGAGAAGAGGCTGGGCCTGACGCAGGCTGAAACCAGTGCCATGGGCTCTTGGACAAGCATTTAGGACTGGGACTGGAGCCGAGGGCCGTGCTGAGCACCAACAGGAACAGTTCTGGTGGAGAGCAAGGCACTGCCCACCCTGGAACCCCGTGCCCTGTCTAGCACCACTGTAGCTCCCTCCAGAGAGGAGGCCTGAGGTCTGGCTGGGGGCTGGTCTGGCAGGACCAGCTGGGGACGTCACACTCCAGTTCCTCAGAGGACACCCAGGATGCTCCTCCTCCACAGCCTGACCTCAGCCCTGCCCCTCTGGCAGCATGCACCACACCTCTACTCTCCCCCGCCTGCCCCTCGGTCAGCCCTCATCTCTCTCCTCAACTCTTCCCAAGGGCAGAGCCCTGAAAGCCAGCTTGGATATTAAGACATCTGACGTCAGCTGGCTTGACACAAGCTGCAGAGAAGGTGACTGGGATGGCGCAGTTGTAGCCAGCAACCCTAGCTAGTATCCCCAGCCCTTTGGTGCAGACTGGAAGGATTATCTCCGTGAGGGCCAGGGGCCCATTTTTGCCAGCCTGCCAGAGCCGGGCCTGTGCTGGTGAGCAGCTGGACCTCAGGTGGTCAGTCCTGCAGGAGCCCCAGCACCACAACAGCTGGGCCCAGTGTCCTCTGAGGGAAGAGCCAGCCTCCCTGCCTTGCAGAAGGGGAGGTCCCCACAAGACCAGGAGTCTGAGGGGGAGAGCAGGCTCCTGGCGATGAGTGAAGCTGAGCCATATGCCTGTCTGGGGAGACCCCAACAAGGCTGCTCCCCAACTCCAGCCAGTCAGCCAGGCACGGCTTGGAGAGGCCTGGCCACCCTGGGCAGCAGGTGGTGGTGGACTCCTGTGGGCTGGCAGGAAGGCACTGGCCCATGCAGAGAAGTGTCACCTGCCTTCCCAGCCTGGAGCTGCCCCTCCTTCTCGCACATCATGTCCAGAGGCAGCTGCCCCTTCCTGGAGGCTGAGGTGACGCATGCTTGAGGCCTGCACAGGAAGCCAGTGCAGGCCCTTGAGGGGGTTCTGCCCAGCCAGTCCTGAGGCTATGGGCACCCTGGGCCACTCGGCTGCACTGCTTGCTCCCTTCCATCTGGGGAGCTCAGCCCTCAGGCCCCCTGCTTGGGAAAGGGAGCACAGCCCTGGCAGGAAGTGGCCAGAGCTGACCCCCAAGGAGAGTGAGACCCTCACCAGCCACCAGCCTCTCCACAGTGTTAGAAGTCACAGATACAGTATGTACTTAATTACACTAAATTATTGCTGAGATTCTGTATAAGCACTAATTATACCTGATTATAGGTTAAAATATTTATTTTGTCAAAATATTTTCTTGGGGATGTGTTTAACCTTTTCTGTGTTCATTGTGTGCTGAGACGTGAAAACTAACCATTTCCTCCTGCCTACCTTTTTGGCCAGTGGGCAGCAGTGAATGGCACTATGTGCAGTTTGACCCATGGCACTAGTGGGCCTTTGGTCAGCCTGACCCGGACCCCCCAGGCATGGAGCAGACCCCTGGGGCCAGGCTGAGAGAGGACTGACTCGCTTATCACGTGCATGGCACAAGGGGTTTCAGAGCCCAAAGGGCTTGTTGCTGGCTGGGCCAGAGGGAAAGGTGACTGTTTGTCTGTTGTCTGTCCTCTTGTCTGTCTGTCAGCCCCCTCAGTATGAGTGACTGTCTGCCTGCCCTTCCCCTTTGCATGAGGGGTCCAGAGCAAGGGGGCCTGGGGAGGCGTGGGGCCAGCACTGTCACTCAAGGCCCCCAACTGGGAGAGTGGTGTCAAGGGTCATGGCAGCCTGCGACAGCAGCCACCCAACCTCTTCCTGTGTCGCAGGATAGACAGCTGGGCCACCACTTCGGCTCCTTTCTTCCCACCTGCCGGCACACCCCAGCTTTCTGGATAGTTTGAGGGGGGCTGCGGGCCAGCGAGGGAAGAGCACCATAGAGGGATGCCGTGCCATCAGCCTGGCCTCAGCCGGCCCACCATGAGCCTCTCTATCGTCTGCTGTTAAGACTCTGGGCTCCTCTCCCCTGTCCACCCACATGGGGAACCCATGGCTAAGTGTGTGTGCACCCACAGGACACCCTTGTGGTATCTGCCTCTTCCAGTGCCCATCTCCAGCCCTTCCTGTCCATGGGGTCCAAGCTGGGCTTCCCCTGCAGCCACCAGTCTCCAGGAACAGCTGTCAACCCCAGAGTCACTCTGCTTTTCTTGTGTATAAAACCTCCAGGCTCTCCTGGAGAAGGGGGGGGTGGATATTTATTTCCAAAAGTTTGCACTTACTTTGTGAGGGGTCTCAGGATTGTTGGGGGCTATTGAGAGAAGGAATGTATTCAGTTTGTTGTCCAGTCGTCCCAGAAGTCTGGTGTGCTGTCACTGTCATGTGTTTCTGCCGGCAGAGCCGGTTCTGGAGGGTGGGTCAGTGCACGCGAGGCTCAGCAACACCAAAGCCTCCATTCACCTACTGGCTCTCCTTCCAGATATTGTCTCTCTAGTTTGGGTTCTTGCATGTAAAATACTCCACAATAAACAACAAACAAGCAAACCGTTGCCGTGTGATCTCTGTTGAGTGGGCTGTGACTGTCTGAAGGGCCTGCCCGATCTGACCGCCTGCTTTCTCTAAGCAGGGGCTGCTGCGGGGCCCTGCTGGAGGCTGAAGCCTGGGAAGCCCGCGCCCCCGCTCCCCCTGTGGCCAGGCTGCTGGAGCAGCCCCTTGGCTGGCCAGAGGAGTCTGAGCTGGAGGAGGATCCCCTCACCTGTCTCTGGTTGGCCCTCCTGGTTTGGGGTGTTGGTGGCGGCAGCTGTACACCTGCCATGGCCTGCCTGAGTGCTGTAGGACCAGGGGCTGTGGTTCTCTCTGTGTCTCATCCCTGGTCCCAGACACGCCGGGGGAGGCACTCACCCAATTCGGATCATCCAAGACCTTGAGCAGGGGGGCCTGAGTCACCTCCTCAGCCCCAGCTCAGCTGGACTCCCAAACTTGGCCGGGCATCTGGATCTTCCATAGAGCTTGTGCTAGGTGCTGGGCTTGAGGCTGCTGCGCCAAGTCTCCCTCCCTCTGAGTCACAGCTTTCCTGAGATACAACTCACGCAGCACGCAGTTCACCCTTTTACAGTGTACAGTGAGGTGGTTTTTACTGTATTCACAGAGTTTTGCTACTGTCACCACAACGAATCTCAAGAGCATTTTCATCACCCCCAAAAAGAAATCCCTGCTCTTTAGCAGTCACTCCCCACCTCCCTCCACACCCCCAGCCCTCGCTCCCTTTTATTTATTTATTTTTTTGAGGAAGATTAGCCCTGAGCTAACATCTGCTGCCAATCCTCCTCTTTTTGCTGAGGAAGTCTGGCCCTGAGCTCACATCCGTGCCCATCTTCCTCTACTTTATATGTGGAATGCCTGCCATAGCATGGCTTGCCAAGCGGTGCCATGTCCACACCCGGGATCTGAGCTGGCCAACCCTGGGCCGCCAAAACGGAACGTGCACTCTTAACCGCTGTGCCACTGGCTGGCCCCCTTCTCACCCTTTTAAAAAGGCTTCTTTCCTTCTCTCCTCCTGTCCTGGGAGCTGGGCACCCTGGGCCATGCTGCCGGGCGGCGGCGGGCCTCCAATACACAGGGGGGACCTTGAGGGGCGAGTGTGGGAGCTGCGTGGGACCTGCGCCTTCTGAGTGGCTCAGGGAGGCTAGGAGCCCTTTAATATCTTGACCTCCCAAGGTTTGAGGATGGACCTCAAGTGAGGTGGACTCGTCAAGCCCCCAGATGAAACTGGAGTAAGTGCAGGGACATCTGCCCACCCTGCCATGTGTAGGTGAAGAGACAAGGCTGGAAAAAGCCATATGCTTGCCTAGAGTTGCCCAGGGATCAGCAGCAGAGCCAGCACTCAAACTCAGACCCCTGGCCTCCCAGAGCCATGGGGGAGGGGCGACGAGGACACTTGTCTTCGTGGCCAGCAGGCGAGCCCACCCCTCTCTCTGAACACCAGCCCTTTGGGAGGGTAGCTCAGGAGGGGGCAGCCATACTTGCTGATGGGAGGCAGGTGGGACCACCAGCCCAGGCCAGGAGTGGCAGTGCCCAGCTCCCTTTGGCCCGTTGCCCCCCGGAATCTAGGGATCTCCACACAGGCCCTGTTTCCGGCCAGTCTGAGTGAGACAGAGGCTGCTCCTTCTTTGGAGCTCTGAGAGGAGCTGCTCTCCTGCTGTAGTCTCCCTGCCCAGAGATCTGGGGGGCAGTGTGGGCACACTGTGGGTCCTGCCATGGCTCGGGGTCCCCTGCCCGCCAGCCCCCACTGAAGCACCTAAGGAGGCGACAGTCTTTCTCTAACCCACCTCATTTCCAAGAAAAGGGTCTCTTTTGGGTCCCCCAGTTCTGAGGGCGGGCAAAACCAGAGGCCTTAAATAAGCATGAGTCACCCAGAAATTCCGAGAAGCCCCTGCCAGTTCTTGCTGGGTGGCCCTCAGCATCTCAGGAAGTATCTCTCAGCACTGGGGAGCTGGCAAGATGTTTCCAGAAACTGAGTGGGCTCCTCCATCTGGTGCTGTCTCCTCCCCACCCCATGCCTGCTCTAAGAGGGCCCTACCCTACCCGAGGGGCAGGCTTCACTGCAGGTCCCTGAGCAATCACTGCCTGTCTTTGGTCTTTACTCTCCTGATCTGTAAAATAGGATCATGAGTGGTAAACCCAGCACCTGCAGGGGCCTTGTTATTATCCCCATTTATGAGCGAAGTGGTCTAGGCGTGACACCCGGAGGCTGATGGAGACTGTGGGGGAGCTCACAGCCCCGGCTAAAGGGGCACTCAGTTGTCGAGCCCAGTGTCGCTCGACAGCCCCATTTTTCAAGGAAAGCCGGAAATCCAGCCTTCGGAGGACATCTTCTACATTTGACAATTAATTCAAAATCAGAACCCACGTATAGTTGGATTTGGCCTGTGGGGGTCAGATGATGCCTGGGGTCCCCATTCACTCTCCTGCCACCAGTTCAAACCACCTCTTCTGTGATTCCCCTTCAGTCTACACCTGGCCTCTCCCCAGCAGCCGGTCAGCCCCCAGGGGACAGATGTTCCTGTGTGCTCTTCAGCTCTATGAGCCTCATCATCACTGTGCAACAGACTTGGGGGCCAACCAGCTTTTTTGTGGCGATCTACTGAGTGACTCATGAATGACCCTGGAGGTGACCACCATGAGTGAGCCTCCCCGGGCAAAGCTGACCCAGAGAGGCTCAGAGAGGGCTAGAAATAACTTGGCCAGCACAGAGCAGAGGCCAACCTGGCGTGAGAATACAGGGTCATCTAAGGCTGGACTCATCCCTGTCAATGGCTCTCTGGTTCCCTTATGTCCAGATGGAGAAATGGCAGGGGGGGAGCCCAAGGCTCCTGGCTGGCTCTGTGCTGCCTGCGCCCCTCAGCCATAACCTGAGCAGGTCCCACCTTAGATAAACAGAGGCAGGCAAGTGAGCCGGGGGGCTCCAGGAGTCATGAGGGGTCTCAGTATCCTCCTAGGCAACGCCCAGGGCTGTCAAGCTCAGCCTTCTTGCCCAGTGCCAGCGGCCCTGGCAACTTCCTGCCCGCCCCTCCACTCACCCCTGAGCTCGGGCACAGAGGACATGGCTGGCACGACGAGCTGCCTTGGCAGAGGCCCTGCCCGCGCTGGACACCTGCCCAAAATGGCTCTGACCCCACAGAAGATCCCTTTCGGTCACTAAGACGCCCAGGGAAGGAAGGGGGGAGATGCAAAGCCCTGTCTCACAGCTGGCAAAACCGAGGTCGGGCAGGAGCGGGGCTGGGTGGCCCGGGCCGAGCGCCGGCTCTGGGCTCCGGGCTCCGGGCTCCGGGCGCATGGCACAGTCCCGACAGCCGGGGCGGGGCCGTCCCCGCTCAGCCCGCCCATGGGTCCGGGACGCACACCTGGCGGCAGGCCCAGCCAGGTGTGTGCCCGGAGGCGGCGGAGAGAGCAGGCCCAACTGGCCCCAGGGGCCCGGGCCCTGCCAGCCCGCAGCGCGGCCCCTCCTCACCCCCGGGTCGGACGGGCGCGGCGCCTGGGACCCAGGGCCTGGCTCGCGGGAGCCTGGCGCTGACGCCGCGTCACCCCACCCCGGGTCGGGCGCCCATTGGCTGCGCGGCGCCCGCGGGGGCGGGGCTCGGCTGGCGCGGCGCCCCAACTCCCCCGGCCTCCGGCCGCTGCCCTGCCGGCCGGCGAGGAGCCGGCGCCGCTCCGCAGGCTGCGCGACGCTGGCCAGACCAGGGCGACAGCGCGCCGGGGTCCTGGGCGAGGCGCGTCACCTGCCCGTGCCTCGGTCTTCCCATCTGTGAAATGGGAGTGATAGCAGCGTAGTCCTCCTAGGGCTCCTGGGAGGGGTCAACGGGTTAACAGGGGCGAGCGCTGTGATTGTAGCCATTGCAGAGCGGGCAGCCAGCACCGCTCCTCCCAGGCACAGCAGGACAGAGGGTCCCCGCACGAGCTCACATCTCCCCGGCCAAGGCGGGCATGAGGCGCTTGTTTGGGGGTCTCGGGATCTTTGAGAGGGAGGAACCAAGAGAAACAGGTTTCCCTGAAGAACCGCAGCCCCCAGCCTGGCTTTCCCCAGTCTTGCCTTGAGGATCGCCCTGGTAAGCTCCGACTCCGGAGCAGGTTTAAAGCTCACGCCCCAACTGTGTCCCATGGGGGCCTTCTTTCAGGCTCAAGTTTCAACTGGCTTTCTAGTTTGGGCTGCAGGTCTCCGGCTGACCTTACCAAACCCTCTTTCCCCTAACTCCTGCACTTATGGAGTGCATATTTATTGAACCATGCTCTTTACATATGAGGTAAATCATTTAAAGAACACTGAGACAGATCTGTTGCGACAATGACCCCAATACACCTTACCTGCCTCTGCAGAGTGACTGCAGGAAGGGTTTTCTCATTTAGCAGATCCAATAGCTGAGACTCAGAAAGGCGAAGTTAAGTGGTTCTAGGTCACAGAGCCAGCAGGTGGAAAACCAGACCAGCTTCCTGACTTTGCAGAGAGCGGAGTTTAGGCTTCACTCAGCATCCCTCCTCTCTTCACTCCTCTCCCTGGGAAGGGCTGTTAGAATTTTCGAGGAAGTCCCCAGATTCCCAAGGCCTCCGGAGTGCATGGCTTCTGCTCCGGGTGGTGGGGTCTGGGGAGGGGGTGCAGGATGGAGGGGAGCTGAGGAGAAGCCGGATCCCTCTGTGATCCCCAGCAGAAGCTCATCTGGAGGGGCCAGACCCTGGGTGGATCCCTTAGCAAGGCCACTTCAGGGGCAGATGTGGTTTGGAGAGCCCCACAGCCCCTGGCCACCCTGTTCTGGGTAATTTTCCACAGCAGCCACTTCCAGGAGGGGAAAAAAAAGAGCTGCGTGCATGTCCAGGCTGAGCCCCAGGGACTTGTGCCTCCAAGGCCTCTCTTGGCCT
Source organism: Equus asinus (assembly GCF_041296235.1). Classification (NCBI taxonomy): domain Eukaryota; kingdom Metazoa; phylum Chordata; class Mammalia; order Perissodactyla; family Equidae; genus Equus; species Equus asinus. The sequence continues at coordinate 2,218,752 of NC_091802.1, read as the reverse complement.
GGGCACCCCTCTTCTAAAGCACGCCACTAATTTTACTCCCTCAGAGGGCATAGCCAGACAGGCCATATCTGGAGTCTAAGCAAGGCAGCATTCTGGATGGCAAGACTCACTGAGAGTAGGAGGGCCTGGGGGTCCTGACCTGTGATACGTCTCCTTGGCTGCGCTCCACCAAGGGTGCCTTTCTCTGCTTGCATACTTCCAGGGACAGGGAGCTCACTGCCTTCCCACTTTCAGATACCTGAATGTTAATTCTGGTTTATCTCAATCAACCTCATTGGGTCCCCTCCCCTGCCACCTAGCTCAGTCCCCAATCCACAGGGCCCAGGGTTCAGTCTCCAGCCCTCTCACCAGCCAAGCTGCGTCCTCTGACCCAGCCCCACCTGTCACGATCCAGGACAACTTGGCTCAGGTCTAAAGCGCAGCCCGCCTCTGCCTCCTGCCCCCCTCCCACTGCTCCAGGGACAAGCACCAAGCTTGGAGTCAGAGAGCTCTGGGCCACCCCCCCCCCCCCCCGGGTGGCTGTCCCTGAGTAGCTGTGTGAGCCTGGGCAGGTGGGTTCCTTAAAACTCTCTGGGTCTTCCTGCCCTCCTGGGTACTGAGGCCAGCCTAACTTCAGGGGCTGGACTGGCCCACCGGCCCCCATGCCCTTCTGCTGTCCCCACAGCTGGATCTGGGAGGAAACCAGATCAAGTAGGATGGGAAATTCCAGCCTCTGCCAGGTTCTCCTTGGGCCACCTCCTCCTCAGGAGGCCAATCTGATCTGAGAGACTGAGAAGGGGCAGGCTGATGTCACAGCCCAGCCTCCCTCCATGTCTTCACTAAGGTCCTAGCCAGCCTATGGAGAGGTATCCTCAAGTCCCAGTTACAGAGAGGAAACTGATGCACAGAGTGGCGGTGTAATTGGCCCAAGGCCACACAGCAGGTCTGTCTTGTTCTGAACAGCCAAATCTAGGATGAGGTTTGTCGGGCCACCCTCCACCCCAAGTCCAGAGACCTCTGGGAAGGGCCCAGTCCTGGGGCTTCCACTGAGCCCCCTTGCTTGGTGCTGGAGAAACTGAGGCCCAAGGAGGGGCCCGGCCTGCCCGAGCTCCCGCAGCAGTCGGCCAGAGGCTGCCCAGCATGCGGCTGGGGGAAATGAATGACCGGAGGGCCCTCTGACGAGGAGCGGGGGGGTGGGGGGGGCAGGCGAGGCAGGTTCGCAGTGCAGACCCGGAGCCGGTTCCGGCTCGCCCCAGGTGGGCGGGGCCGCCTGCCCGGGGCGGGGCCTCCCGCGCAGTGCCCGCCCCGCCCCGCCCGCCCCGCGGTGCGGCCGCCCGGGAGCCAGTTTGCGAGCAACTTTTCGCGGGCGCCGGGCCACCAGGGAGGCCAGGGCGGACCGCGAGCGCGCGCAACGGCGGCGGCAGCGGGCCGGCCGGGCCGACGGACGCGGCGCTCCCTGCGAAAGTCTGTGCGCAGCGGCGGGCCAGGCGGGCCGCCCGGAGGAGGCGACTGCGCCATGGACGAGCCGCCCTTCAGCGAGGTGGCCTTGGAGCAGGCGCTGGCCGAGCCGTGCGAGCTGGACGCGGCGCTGCTGACCGACATCGAAGGTGCGTCAGGCTGCTGGGCTCCGCGCCAGTGGGGAGCGCAGGCGGCGCCCGGCCCGCGTCTCTGGGCGGGCCCTCTGCGCCGTGCCCTGTGCCCTATGCCCCGTGCCCCGTGCCCTCTGCCCTATGCGCCGTGCTCTGTGGTCCTGGGCCCTGTGCCCTGTGCGCCGTGCCCTGTGGTCCTGGGCCCTGTGCGCGGTGCCCTGTGCCCTCTGGTCCTGTGGTCCTGTGCCCTGGGCCCTGTGCCCTGTGCGCCGTGCCCTGTGGTCCTGTGCCCTGTGCGCCGTGCCCTATGCCCTGTGTCCTGGGCCCTGTGCCCTGTGCGCCGTGCCGTGTGGTCCTGTGCCCTGGGCCCTATGCCCTGTATCCTGGGCCCTGTGCGCCGTGCCTTGTGGTCCTGTGCCCTGGGCCCTGGGCCCTGTATCCTGGGCTCTGTGCGCCATGCCCTGTGTCCTGGGCCCTATGTCCTGTGTCCTGTGCACCGGGCGCCCTGCGGGGCTGCCCGGGCCTCGGGGACGTGCCGGGGCCCTTGGAGGCTCGGGGCTGGGGCACGTGCCCCTCCGGGCGCCCCGGGCTCCGCGCCGCGCGGCCAGCGCGTCCTCAGCCGAGGCTGCAGCGGCGGGAGCTGGGGACCGGGGCGTCGCCGAGGCCCCGCCCCTGCCCCAGCCATGATGTCAGCGCAGGGTTACTCGCGGTCGTTCCCTCCTGCCTGAGAGTTCAACCCGACGCAGGAGCTTTTGCGCATGCGCGCGACGCGCCTTCCCGCTCCTGCCCTCGGGGGTCCGGTTCTGCCAGCCAGAGAAGAGCATCGATCGCTTCGGGCGCACATTTATTGAGCATCTACTGAATACCAGGCCTCGTCCTAGGCACTGGGGGCTCACAGACCCAGGCTCTCTTTTCTCGGGAGCACAAAAATCCCCCAGGAAACCCGCAAACGGATATTTCGTTGCACCTTGGGGTGGAGCAGGGGTGGGGCTACTTTGGGTAGAGTGGTGGGGCGAGACCTCTCTGCGCAGACGTTTGGGCTGAGACCCGAGAGTTAGCCCCGACCGCCCGGGAAGGATACTTTTCCAGGCCGTGGGCACGGCAAGGGCAAAGGCCCTGAGTCGGAGGGGTCAGAGGAATGCACAGGAGGTGAGGCTGGGAAGGTAGGCAAAAGGAGGGCCCCGCGTTGGCCCGGGAAAGGACTGGATGCGTGGCTCTGGCTGTTCTCCAGAGAAGGGCGTTGCGGCCGGTGGTGCAACAGGTGCCAGCTAGGAGGCTGTTGCCCCACTTTGCAGACAGGGCAGACTGAAGCCCCAGCAAATCGCCCTGCAGTTTCAGCAATGCCCGCTAAGTTGCACTTGGTTGATGGGGAAACTGAGGCCAAGAGCACAGAACTCAAACTTCCCACAACCTGAATGGACGTGTCCATGGAGCCCGTGGCCACCCTGGAGTTGGCAAAACAGACACAGCTAAGCCACCACCTCCTGCCTTCCTGCTGCCAGCCAGGGCCTCATCTGCTCGCCTTCCCCTGGGGCCAGGCCAGGGGAGGGCCGGAGAAGAGAGACCCTGATTATGGGACTTTTCCAAAGCAGCCTCCCCCATCGCTGCACTCCGGAGTGATGACCCACAAAACCCCAGACACTGGGGAGACCTGAGCCTGAGTCAACTAACAGTTCCCCGAGCGCTGGGCCCAGTGGGTGTGGCTGATGAGACACCAGGACCAGGCAGTGAGAGCCTGCGATTGCAGTCAGGGCTCGAATCTGGACACTGCTCACTCACTCTGCCCTCGAGCCCCAGCCCTGTCACCCTCCGAGCCTGCTTCCCCCTCATGCAGATGCCTCCCTTCCCAGGGGAGTTGGGACGGTCGAATCAGAGCAGGTGTATCTGGGCCACAGGTCTGGCACAGCCCTTTCTTCATTGACTGACTTATAGAAACATTATCTCCTCAGCTGCAAAGGCCAGGCTCGGGCAGCTGTGGGGGCAGGGGGCCATTGGAGATCAGACCTGCCCCAGCTCTGCTCTGTGAGAGAAAGGGGACAACAGGGGACTCTCGCTGGGGGGGGACGTGAACTTTGTCCACTGCAGCAGAGGACTCCTTGGTCTTTATCCACACTTTCTGTTCTTTTCCCCAATTATACAGCTAATCTCTTTGTACTGTAGAAAAATTAGAAAGTGCAGGTGAGGAAAAAGGAGAAAATAAAATCTTTCCTAAACCCCCCCGCCCACAGATCAGCTCTGTTAATTATGTGGGGGATTATTTCCTGTGTGCGCAGATATATGTAGTTTTTTGGAATGGCTGCACACTCCTGATCTATTTTTTAAAAAAATCTTCGTTGAGGTTTAATTTATCTACTGTAAGATTTACCCATTTTAAGTGTACAATTCAGTGAGTTTTAGGAAATTTACCAAGTCGCATGACGGTCACCAGTTAGTTGTAGAAGATTTACATCCCCAGTGAGACCCCTCGTGCCACTTTACAGCCAATCCCCGGCCAGCCCAGCCCCAGGCCGCCGCTTCTCCAGGCTTTGATGAGCTCGAGCAGGCCCACTGGCGCACAGTAGTTTGCAGCCTGCTTTGTCCCATGTCAGCAGCCAGACAACAGTCAGGGTCCTTGGTTACCCGCTCGGCCCCCATTGATGGGCATCTGGCTTGTTTTGTGCTCATGGTCTGCGCTGAGTGGACACCCCGAGGCCAGTCTTAGCCTGGACGGATCCTCGCTTCGTTCCATGGACCGAGGCTCTGGGATGGGAACTGCTGCTCAGAGGCCAGGCCTGCTCTCGAGGCTTTTACCCTGCCTGTGGAGCTGGGCAGGTTCCAGAAGGTCTAGAGACAGGTGATGGGGGGGTGGGAAGGGCAGGGCCCCTGAAAGGACTGAGGGTTGAGAGGTGGGCCAGGCGGGCCTTGAGTGCCAGGATGGGGAGCTGGATTGGGTCCCGGGGGCCGTGGGAAGTCTGAGGGGTCAGAGCACGGCTGTGTCATGCTGGGGTTGTGTGTCAGGAGTTCCCGCTGACAGCCATGCTGGAGGGTTACAGCGAGAATAGGGAACACTAATTGAGCACTTACGGTATGCCAGGCATTGTGCTGACCATTGAGTCCTCCCAGCAACCCCAAGCAGGGAGACTTATGATTGTCGTCTTACAGATGAGGCACAGAGAGGTTAAGTGACTTGCCCAAGGTCACACAGGCAGAACAGGGCCGAGCCAGGATTCAAACCCTGGCTGCGGGCTCCAGAGCCCATGCTCTTAATTGCTGGGCTCCTAAGAGTTGGGGTGGGGTGAGGGGCCAAGGCGTAAGGGAACCCAGGGGGCTGCTCCCTGTGGGGCTGTGCTGGGGGTCTGGGAGTGGGTCATAGAAGGGTCAGAGGCCATGTGGCTGCCTCCCCCTCCCTTTGAGTCATGAGACTGAGGACTGGCACCAGGGAGCCAGCCAAGGGCCTTGAGCCCCACCTGGCCCTGCCACCCGCCTCAGCCAAACCCTGTGTCATGTGAACGAGCTTTGGGGTGGGGCTGCCACCACGAGTCCTTGGTTCTGTGGGTGAAGGCTTACCCTGGCTCCCGTGTACCATGACCTCTGGTGGGCTCTGTCTCCCCCCAGGCCTCCCTGTCTCGTTCTGTGCTCTGGGCCCCTTGCAGCTGTGGGCCGAGGGGCTGCGAGCGCAATCCTGAGTGCAGCTTGGGACGGGTGTTAGGCCCATGGCGGTCAGGCGCTCAGGCCTCAGGTACCCGCAGGCCCCAGACACACTCTGCCCTGGGAGGGTGCCCCTCCTCTCACTCCCACGTCCAGAGCCCCTCGGGGGTGGAGCCTCAGAGAGCCTCTGCTGTCAGAACATGTCCCCCTTCCCATCCCTTTTTCTGCCTCTTGGTAGCCAGCGTGTCCAGTCTAGGGCAGCAGAAAGTGGTGTCCTCCCAGTGTGGCCATGAATTGCTGTTTTTCCTGGGGAAGGTACCTTGCCCTCTCTGAACCTCAGGGGCCTCCCCTGGAAAGCAGGAGATGGAGGCTGTGAGATTTGCTGCTCCTGAGCACCATGGGTTCCAGCCCTAACGTCTCTGAGGGGACAAGGTTCGGGGGACGGAGAGAAGTGATGGGAGTGGCTCCAGGGAGGCAGCGAGGCAGGCGGCTGGGAGTTACCTGCTGCCCGATGGTCACCTCACTGGACACAAACATCCCAAGTGACCAGGTCAGCCCCAGGCAGGGGTCACTGCCAGACAGAGGCCTGGGATCTAGACTTTGCCCCACTGACAGGTGCAGCCCTGGTGGGAATGGTGCATTGGCCAGAGGAAGTGTCTCTGGCCTTGTGTCCTGCCAGCCACGGGCCCTGTGGATGTGCCCTGTGACCCTGGGACCTGATTGGGGCTGTACACGTGTGAGACCCACATCCATGCGGCCCTACAAGCGGGTGAGTCAGTGGAGTGGGGAGCCGTAGAGATGGACTTGGGGGATCCTAGGAAGGGGGTCTTTGAGACCGGCTCCAGGTACACGGCTTCCCTGCTGCGTTTGGGACTTGGTGAAGGTGGGGCAGGGTTGGGGGTCCATCTTACCTGGGAGAGTTTGCGGCCTGGAGAGACTCACCCTGCCCTGGAACCCTGCTCAACCCCCAGCCCCCCCTCCCCAGGCCCCCGATGACCCACCAGCTATCTCCAGCGAGCCTGTCCCTCCCAGTCACACCCTGGGCCTGCGCTCCCAGGGGTCCATTCTCCCTGTAGCTGGAAGGCTGGAGCCCAGAGTGCTTCAGATCCAGCCCTTATTGTGTGACTGCGGACAAGTGGCTGATTAACCTGACCTTCAGGTTCCCATTAGTGTACTGGGAACAGAAATAGAACCAGCTTCTTCGAGTTGTGGGCATCAGATGAGCTCATCTAAGTCAAGAGCTTAAGAGTACATGGCACACACTAGGCCCTCAACCAATGCCAGTTAGTAGTATCATCATTATTTAGAGCACTTAACCAGGACCTGGCACCTAATATGTTTAGCCTAAAAAATATTAGCAGCAATTATAAAAGGAGCCTGTGTTAGAAGTTTCTAGGAGGTTCTAGGCTATGGTTCCAACTCAGCCTCCACCACTGGTGATTCTGGTTCTTTGCATGGGAGACAAGGTGGGGCTGGGCAAGGCCATTGGGGAGCCCCTTGCCCTCCCCCCCATCCCCCCTGGGGAGGAAGCACCCTGTCCTTAGCTACCATTAAAGATAAAGAGACCAGGGCTGGGGGCTGGCCCCGTGGCCTAGTGGTTAAGTTTGCGCGCTCCGCTGCAGGCGGCCCAGTGTTTCGTTGGTTCGAATCCTGGGTGCGGACATGGCACTGCTCATCAAACCACGCTGAGGCAGCGTCCCACATGGCACAACTAGAAGGACCCACAACGAAGAATATACAGCTATGTACTGGGGGGCTTTGGGGAGAAAAAGGAAAAAATAAAATATTTTTAAAAAAAGAGAGAGAGACCAGGGCTGGAAGGAACCTTAGAAATGCCATTGTCACCTCCTCGCCGTGTACAGATGAGGGAATGAGGCTTCAAGACACCTGGCCCCAGGCCCAGCGCTGCTGGGGAGGGCAGAGGGGCGGGAGACCTGTGAGGAGCAGCGAGGGGCAGCGCCCAGGAGGGACTGCTTCCTGGGTGAAGGCGGGCCGAAGCGCAGGCAGGGGAGTCTCTGGCCACAGTTGATGGTTCACTGCACAGAATGCCTTAAGGCAGCCTTGCAGATGCAAATTAAAGCATCTTCGAGCTTCCAGTCACACAGCTCTTGGGACTCAGCAAAGCAACCAAAGGTAAACAAAAACGATAAAACCCAGTGCTGGTGATGCTAGAAGAAAATGGGACAATGGCAGGAGAGGTTGTAAAGGGGTTTACCTTTTTCAGAGAGCAGCCTGGCAGCACTAAAACAGCACACTGCCTTTGAACCAACACACTTACTTCAGGCTTAAAACAGCCCGCAGGGATACAACCCAAAGCGGGAAACAGATACAATTTAGATAAAGAAATGCACAGCACTGCTATCTAGACTGGGAACAGTTGCTCAGCAGCAGGGGTCTACCCCCAGACCGCCACTGCGTCCGGCGCATGGGTTGTTCCTCAGCTGTCAGAACAGTAAGCCTGTGTCCCGAGCTCACACCCAGGACACAGTGTCTGAGTCGGCACTGACCGGCATCTTGTTTAATGGCCATTGGACAGGCTGTGTTCAGGATCACTCGGCCCGTGTAATTGGAAGCTGGTGTGTGGAGCAGCACAGCTGAGGGAGGAATCTGAGAAGATGACATCAGAGCAAGTTTTGAAAGAGGAATAGGAGTTTGGCAGGTAGACAAAGATAGTGGGAAGGGCATTCCTGGCTGAGGGAACAGCCTGGGCAAGTGCATAGCAGCATTAAGGAATGTGGCATGTTCAGAAGGCAGCCACGGGACCTCCAGCATGGCGGGAGCTCGGGTGGTGGGACTCAGACGGCCAGAGGCCCGGAGTCCACGCACCCCTGACTCGGCCCGTCTGTGCCCAGCCCTGGGCTGAGTGATGCTGCGGTCACAGAGCTGCCCAGGCCGGGCCCAGCCCTCTGGTGGCAAGAGGCTTCGGAGGGAGGCAGTGCGGGAGCGGCCTGGGGCTCGCGGCCTCCTCGGCTCTCGCTTCGTGCTCACTCCCGGGGGGCTGCCACTGAGGCGCACGGGCCTGGCTTGGAGCCCCAGACTTGCCGCTTGGCAGCTGTGGGGCCTTGGGCACATGGCCCCCCTCTGAGCCTTAGTTTCCTCATCGTCTCGAGGGCCCAAGCCCAGGTGCACCTGGGGCTGCAGCCACGGGCCATCCTGTTCCAGGAAGAGCCGGCACACACTGGCACCCTCGGCGGCCCCCAGTGCACCAAGGGCAGCCTGTGCCCTGTCGCATACACGACCGGCTGAGGACACAGGAACCTGCCAACCGGAGCCCTGGGGAGGAGGCAGGAGGCGCAGGTGGGGGCAGCAGGGACGGGGGCGGCCCAGGTGCAGGCCTGGCTCCCAGAGTGTTGAGTGAGCACCCTCCACCAGGCAGGCCAGGCGGAGTGCCCCCATGTCCCACCAGCGTGCCCCGTGTCCTCCCGGTGGCAGTGCTGCTTCATGCCGCTCACTTTCTCACAGTTGCCAGCCTTTGTGGTCTGCACCGCGTGAGAATGTTTGCAGATCCCTTTGCTGCCCATTCCCTGGAGAATTAGTGTCCTTGGCTCAGGTGGCAGACAAACCTGGGTTGGAATCCCAGCTCCTTGGCTGCCTCCCTGACCTCCAGCCCCACTCTGCTCCCTCTGCTCCAGCCACACTGGCTGCCTAGTTTGTCGACATTGCACCAAGTTTGCTCCCACCTCAGGTCCTTTGCACTTGCTGTTCCTTCTGCCCAGGACAGTCTTCCTCCCTCTCGGCCCACTCCTTCATTTCATTCAGGCCTCTGCTCACATGTCATCTCCTCAGAGAGGTCTGCCCTGACCACCTGATCTCCACTTACACTGCCTCAGTTTCTGCATGGTGCTCACCACCACTGTACCCACGTTCCTCCACGTATTTGCAAACCATTTGTCTCCCTCACTGGAACATAAGCTCCACGAGGGAAGGTCTTTGGGCTGTGTCCCTGTACCCTCTGTGCCTGGCACCAGCCTGACACACTGCAGACACTTAGGAAATGGCAGTTAGATGTTGTCAGAAACAGATCTGGGCTTCACAGACCGGGCCATGTGGGGCAGGTGGTGAGCTCCCTGTCCTGGGAGGCATGCAGACAGAATTTGTTGGGAGTCCAAGGCCTCATGCAGGTCGGATGGGCTGCAGGCTCCTGTGATGGTCAGAGCTGGGCTCCTCCAAGTTTGTGGTGTGGGGCCCTCGCAGGGTTTCCATCATGGTCTCACTGAACAAGCAGGCCGGAGAATAAAAGGCTGCCCCACATCTGCCTTCAGAGGGAGGTTTGAAGGTAGAGCCAGAGAAGGGGATGGGGGGTTCAGATTTTCTGTTGGGTCCTGATAGAATCAGGTAGGAGAGGAAAAGGAGGGATCCAGGCTCGGGGTGGGGCGAGGAAGGTGAAAGATGGGGGCTGGGAGATGGCCCTGAGGCTGAGCCTGTGCGTTGTCTTCCCCGTGTGCAGAGTCCGCACAGGGCCACACGCGCGGCCTCCTGTCGTTGGAGCAGCTTAGCTCGCTTAAAAGTGGCCCGTGGTCTGGGAGCTGTGGCAGCCTCTGGGCCCTGCTGCGAGGCAGGAGGGGGCTGCTTTAAACTGCGCACCCCAGGTGCCTCTCCTACCTCACCCTAGTCCCTGCCCTGTGAACTCTGTGACAGTCTCTGTCAAATGGTTATGGATCTCCAACTTGAACATTGCAAGTATCGGGCAAGTCGCTGCCTGACATCCAATTCTAGACCATTCCGGCAGCTGCAGAGGGAATAACCTTTGCTGAGGCCTTGCTGAGTGGTGGGTGCTTCATAGGCTTGTTCTCCTAGAATGCCTCCCTCTCCATGGAGACCAGGGGCGGAGGCTCAGAGATGGGAGTGACCTGCTTAGGACTACACCCAAGTGAGGGGCAGAGGGAAGGCGCATCCCCTTGGCCGTATCTCTGTGGGGTGGCTGCGGGCGGGGCTCCTGAATTTCCACCCCCACTCCTAGCCCTGGCTCCCAACCTCTGCAGAAATCGGCAGCAGATCCCACCCCAGAGGAGAGCGAGGTGGGGGGCTGGGCAGACCCTGAGTTCGAGGGACGGCCGGCTGCATGCCCCCAGGTGCTGCCAGCTCGCAGGCCCTCTTTCAGGCTGCATCTTGGATCCTGTCTTCCGCTCCAAGGTCAGCCCTCCTCTCGAAGCCTTTCCTAACTCCTGCTACTGTCAGGGGGTCAGTGAGTGACTGTCCTCTCCCTCCTGCTCCTGAATCTGGATGGGATGGGTGCAGAGCCACAAAGATGTGAGAAATGGAGACAAAAAGAGGCAAGGAAATGCGGTGAAGGAGAGAAGGATGGGGCAGGAAGTGGGAGGCCCAGGCTCGACACCTGCAGGGGTGGGTGGCCCGGGCCCTTGTCGGACCTGCCACATTCTGGGCTCAAAACTGGGGAACACAGTAAGGGAAGAATGGAGCTGTGAGGGTCTGTTTTGAAAGTGTTCCCTGTCTTAAGTTACTCGGGTGAGGTCAGGGCCCTTCCAACAGCAATGCTTTGTTTTGTTTTTTTTTCCGTAAGGGAGAGTGTGAACACCCACAGGCTAAGGAGAGAGGGAGGTGGAGGTGCAGGAGCGGAATGCCGCGGGAGGACCTGGTGACAGGGGCACTGGATGTGAGTAGGGGAGATGAGGCTGAGTCTCCTCGTTTAGGCTCCTGGAGAGGGAGAGCAGTCAGGGCCAGGAGGGCCTCCAGCTCCTCAACACCGGCTGCTTAGTTGCTATGCCTGCCCTCGCAGGATTCGGGGGCAAGGCTGCAGGAGGCAGGGAGCAGGAGGGAGGAAGGGCTGATGCCACAGCTGGGAGCTGGGCCCGGCCGTGGTGATCGTCTGCTTAGCCACAGAAGCCTGAGGTGGCAACCTGGGCTGCTGGCCAGGCTCTATTCATGTGTGTGTGTGTCGAGCTTTGATCTTACACAGGAAGGGAGATAGGCCTAGGTACCCCCTCAAAAGACCCTCAGAGCCTGTCACCCTAGGGCTGACACCCCTGCCTTCCTGACCTCTGTCCCAAGGATCGGGTGGCAGCTTGGCCTTCCGGGACCCTCCAGTGCTTCATCTAGTGACTGCTGGGGGGCTGTGATAGTTTGGGGAGCAGGGCAGACTTCACCGACCCATCTCCTGCCCCCATCTCTGACCCAGGCCCCTCTGGAAAGGCACAACTGTGCTGGGAGTCAGGAGACTCGGGTTCAAGGATTACCTGGATGTGTAATTTGGGGTAGGGGTTTCCCTTCCTCACTCTGGGTCTCAGTTTCCAGGCAGTGACCTGTTATCAGGGGTCCGCGTGGTTGGGGTGGGGGTGGCCTCATGCCAGGGCTGCCCCAGGATGGGGAGGTCCCCGCACCCACCACCAGGCAGCCCTTGGCCTTAATTAAACGCCTCTTGGTACAGAGCGCCGCACCCATTATCTTCTTTACTCCTCCCATCCGATGCCTGGGAGGCGTGATCGTCCCATTTGCTAGAGGAGTAAACTGAGGCTCACAGCGGTCAGATGCTCAACGAGCCAACGATTTCCAGCACAGAGCTCCGGGGGTGGGGGGCATCCCTGCCCGCGTCTTCCCGGGCCGCGCCCCCTCCGCGGCACTTCTCTGAGCGGTGACGGAGGTGGTGGGAGCCGCCTGTGACCGCCAGTAACCCCGGCGGAGGTCGGCGCCCGCGAGTAACCCGGGCCCGTCCGGCGCGAAGAAGGCGAGCCGCGCCGCCACCGGGCGGGCGGGGCCGCGAGCCCCGGGCGGCGCGGCCGCTGATTGGCCGCGCGCGCTCACCCCACGCCCGGCCCGCGGCCCAGGGGCGGGGCCCGCGCGGGGCGGGGCGGGGCCTACGCGGCGGGCGGGGCGCCGCGGGCTTAAAGGCCCGGCCTGACAGGTGAAGGCGGCGCGCAGACGGGGCCGGCGCCGGGAGCCCGAGGGGCGGCGCGCGGCCGAGAGCCATGGACTGCACGTTCGAAGGTATTTTTGGAGGACCCCCACCCCTTTGTTACAGAGCCTCCATCTCCGCTGCGGGGTGGCCGCCGCCTGGGAACTGCCAGTAGGAAAGAGCCAGTTCCCGAGGGGGACGCGCCGGTTCCCGGCTGGGGGGGTGGAACACCCCCTGGCCTCAGTAAGCACCCCCACCCCAACGTTTGGCGTGAGAGGTGGCTCCCCACGTCCTCTGCTCCCTGCCGGGCAGAGGGGGAAGAAGCAGGGAGGAGGGCCAGCTGACAGTCTGTCTCCCGGCGGGGCCCCCCTTTTGTCCAAATCCGGGCTCCCAGTCCTGGAGTCAGTTGGTGTTTCTTTCAGGGCCTTAGTTTCTCCATCTATCAGAGGGGCTCATGAGGACCAGGGTGAGAGATGGGAGATCCTGCAAGGGAAAGTCCTTTATGATCTATGTAAACCTGGTTGCTCTGCTGGAGCCGGAGCGAGGTCCCCTCCTGCAGTCGTTTCCTGCCTGGGCGCCTGGCAGTAGGAAGGCGTCAGGCAATACTGAGTTCCCACTCTGTGCCAGCTGCCTGCCCAGCAAAGCCTCGCAGCAGCCCTGCCAAAAGGGGTTTAACCTTTTCTGTTGTACACATGGGGAAACTGAGGCCCAGTGCGAGGAGGCTGTTGGCCCAGGGCTCCACCTCAAGCCGGTGGTGGGCAGGGCTGGAGGCTCAGGCTGGAGATCTTGGGGGCACCTGGGGCTCCCAAGGATGTGCTCATGGCTTCTGCAGAGCACTTTGACCCAGTGAGTGTCCCCAGTGGGTTAGAGGGCTCCAGGCTGACCAGCCAGGCTGCTAACTGCCAACTGGGGGAGAGGCCTGTGGTGAGGCTGGGGCTGCAGCAAGGAGCATATCCCAGTCTGCACAGGAGGAAGGAGTCAGGGCAGACAGCGTTCGCTTTTACAGAGGGGAAACTGAAGCCTTGAGTGGCCAGGTCTCAGGGCTGCTTGGCTGCAGACAGGGTCTGCTGATACCCAGGACGTGCAGAGACACACTGGTCGGCACACATGTGGCCAGCAGCTGGCTCTGCCCCCAGCCTTGGTATGTTCTGTGGAGGAATGGCCTGGTGATGGCAGCCCTGAAGTCAGCAGTCTTGGGCCCAAGCCCCAGTTCTCCCTGAGCCTCTCTCTAAGTGGGGCAAGTTCCTCGGGCCCTGGCCCTGCATGGCACTGGCCTTGTCCAGTCATTGCAAGGGCTGTTTGATACATATGAGGCACCAGGCCCTGCTCTAGTGGTCACAGAGGCCCAAGAAAAGGCTGTGTGTCCAGGAGCACAGGCTCATGTGCGTGGCTTTCTATTTCCATGGCGTTGCTTGCACATGGACAGTTGTGTGGACAAGGGGCATGCAAATGTGTGATGCCCTGTATGGGGCCAGCCCCCGCCCCACTGTCGCTCACACAGCCTCTTCTCCTTTTCCCAGACATGCTTCAGCTCATCAACAACCAGGACAGCGACTTCCCTGGCCTGTTTGACCCCCCCTATGCTGGGGGCAGAGAAGGAGGCACAGACCCTGCCAGTCCCGATGTCAGCTCCCCGGGCAGCTTATCGCCATCTCCTGCCATGATGAGCTCCCCACTTGAAGGCTTCCTGGGAGGACCCAAGGCGACACCTCCCCCCTTATCCCCTCCCCCACCTGCACCGACCCCACTGAAGATGTACCCATCTGTGCCTGCGTTCTCCCCCAGCCCTGGTATCAAGGAGGAGCCAGTGCCACTGACTGTCCTACAGCCCGCCACTCCGCAGCCCCTGCCAGGGGGCCTCCTGCCCCAGAGCTTTTCTGCCCCAGCCCCACCGCAGTTCAGCTCTGCCCCTGTGCTGGGCTATCCCAGCCCCTCTGGAGGCTTCTCCACAGGTAAGGGGGCTTGTGGAGGGAGGGGATGGCAGGAGCACAGGGAGAAGGGTCTCCTGTGGTCTCCGCAGAGGAATCTGCAGGCTTTAGAAATCGGGTCCCCACTCTGCGCCAGAGACCCTCCACTACTCCCAGCCCTGTGCCCTGGTTGTCCTGGGCTTGAGCAGTGTGTCCTGCTCTGCCGGGGCATCCACAGCAATGCTGCCCTTCCAGAGACAAATGCCTGCTTGGAAAGCTCACACATTGGCATCAGGGTCCCAAGTGGGGCCTGTCCAGAAGGGAAACTGAGGCCACAGGAGGTAATGACTCATCCAAGGTCACAGGGTGATAAGGAGCTGAGGGGCAGATTGAAAGTTGGTGAGGCCAGCCTGTGTCCGCAGCCCTAGCCTTTTTCTCTGCAGGGAGCCCTCCAGGGAGCACCCTGCAGCCACTGCCTGGCCTGCCGCTGGCTTCCCTGCCAGCGGTCCCGCCCGGCTCCTTGCAAACCCAGGTCCAGAGCACGGCTCCCCAGCAGCTGTTGACGGCCACAGCCACCCCCACAGTGGCCCCTGGAACAACCACTGTGACCTCGCAGATCCAGCAGGTCCCGGTGAGGGGGTCTGGTCAGGCATGAGGGAGGTGGCAGCCCCTAGCCCAGACTGCAGCTTGCGGCTGAGACCTCTCCCCACCCAGGTCCTGCTGCAGCCGCACTTCATCAAGGCAGAGTCACTGCTCCTGACGACCGTGAAAACAGACGTGGGAGTGAAGGCAGCGAGTATCAGCTCCCTGGCCCCTGGCACAGCCGTGCAGACAGGGCCTTTACAGGTGGGTGGCATGGGCAGGGTGGAAGGGGGTGGGGTCTGCACACACGCATGCCCACCTGGTAACCCATGTCTGGCCCTGCAGACCCTGGTGAGTGGCGGAACCATCCTAGCGACAGTGCCACTAGTCGTGGACCCTGACAAGCTGCCCATCAACCGGCTGGCAGCCGGTGGCAAGGCCCCTGGCTCAGCCCAGAGCCGTGGCGAGAAGCGCACAGCCCACAATGCCATCGAGAAACGCTACCGCTCCTCCATCAATGACAAGATTGTCGAGCTCAAAGACCTGGTGGTGGGCACTGAGGCAAAGGTGTGGGCAGAGGCCTGCGGAGGAGGCATGGACTGGGGTGATCCTTGGGGAGGGAGGCAACTGGGAGGAAGAGAAAGATTGGGGCGGAGCCTGCACAGACAGGCCCTTGGGCTGCAGCCAAGTTGGGCCGAACCAGTGCCCTTTATTCTGCTAAACTTATCATACTGAGTAAACTTTCCTGCCACTAAACTGTGTACCAGGGGCTCTTCTAGGCACCCTGGAGACTGCAGTGAACAGACAGACGAAAACCCGGCTGTCAAGGAGCTGACGTTCCAGTGGGGGGACAATAAACAGGGTCAATAAGTGTTAGACTGTGCCGGGTGGTGAAAGGGCCACGGAGGAGAATAAAGCTGGAAGAGGGATGGTGAGGGTTGCACATCTGAATCAGCTGGTCAGGGAAAGCCTCCCACAGGTGATACACATAAGCCAAGACCTGAAGGAGGTGAGGGAGTGAGGCATGACGATGGTGATGATAATAATAGCAGTTAAGCCAGACCCCATTGTATGCATTTTACGTATTAATCCTTATGCCCATCCGGGAGGTAGGTTCTACTAGGGGAGGAGCATTCCATGTAGAAGGAAAACAGCAAGTACAAAGGCCCTGAGGTAGCTGTGTTGCCACGTAGCCCCGCCCCCACTTGCCTAGGTGGCCACTTGCCAGGCCTGACCCACCACTTGGGCTGTCTCCCTCCTACCCCCTGCAGCTGAATAAATCTGCTGTCTTGCGCAAGGCCATCGACTACATCCGCTTCCTACAACAGAGCAACCAGAAACTCAAGCAGGAGAACCTGAGTCTGCGCACTGCTGCTCACAAAAGCAGTGAGTTCTGGCCTCCCAGTGCCCCGGGGTTCTGACCCCGCCCCCAACCCTGCCCACTTCTGCTCTTACCTTGAGCTGTGACTCTACAAGGACCCTTAGCGCCTTCTTTGGCCCTAACTGGCCCTCAGACACTAGCTAACTCCAGTCCCCGGCCCCCAGGGCCCTAGGCTGCTCTGGGGCTGAGAGGTCAGCCTTCAGCCCAGCCCTGCTCCTCTCCGGCCCGCAGAATCTCTGAAGGACCTGGCGTCAGCCTGCAGCCGTGGAGGAAACACGGACACGCCCATGGAGGGCATGAAGCCTGAAGTGGTGGACACACTGAGCCCGCCCCCCTCGGACGCTGGCTCGCCCTCCCGGAGCAGCCCCTTGTCTCTTGGCAGCAGGAGCAGTGGCAGCAGGAGCAGCGGCAGTGACTCGGAACCCGACAGCCCCGTCTTCGAGGACAGCCAGGTTGGCCCGCAGTGCTGCCCCGTCCCGTCGCCCAGTGAGAGCCTCTGAGCCCAGAGCCGGGTTAGGAAGGGGCCCCCACCGTAGCCCACCTTCCATTTTATAGACAGAAAACCTGAGGCCTGGAGCCACGTGGGGTCCCACAGGAAGGTCGGCAGAGTGCTGATCTCCCCTTCCCCAAGCCATGCTCTCGGGGCCAGCGTGCTCTGTCCTCACCCCCCCCCCCGCCCCCACCAGGTGAAGCCAGAACAGCTGCCGTCCCCCCACAGCCGGGGCATGCTGGACCGCTCCCGCCTGGCCCTGTGCACACTCGTCTTCCTCTGCCTCTCCTGTAACCCCTTGGCGTCTCTGCTGGGCAGCTGGGGTCTCCCTGGCACCTCGGATGCCACCAGCATGAACCACCGTCCTGGGCGCAACATGTTGGGCACTGAGGGCAGAGGTAGGACAGGTCAGCATGGGCATCTTGGGCAGAGAAGTGGGAAGGGGGATTCGGGGGTGTACACCCTAGGTCTGTGGGCTTGGGGCTCTGGATTTCCTGGGAGCTGTGTCCCCAGCCCTTCTCTCTGCCCCCAGATGGCCCTGGCTGGTCCCCGTGGCTGCTGCCCCCCCTGATCTGGCTGACTAATGGGCTGCTGGTGCTAGTCTCTTTAACGCTTCTCTTTGTCTACGGAGAACCAGTCACACGGCCCCATTCAGGCCCCGCCGTGCGCTTCTGGAGGCATCGCAAGCAGGCTGACCTGGACCTGGCCCGGGTGAGGGACCGGACCCTGGGAGTGGAGGGGGGGCGGGCAGGGCAGGGCAGGGATGCGGGCAGCACCTGGGAAGGTGCTACCACCCCTCTTCCTGCCCTCTGGGCACACCATAGATGTGCCATGTCCTCCTCACTCTTGTTTACCCCTCAGGCCCCCAGCGACCCCTGGGGGCCCAGCCCAGTGCTGCTGAGGGACACTGAGGTCATGGCGGGGAGCCCGAGGGGCAGGGCTCTTTGGAGCTAGAGGGGTGTCATATGTTAGGGATGCTCTGACCCCACTTTTCTCACTTGGAAAACCCTCACCCTTAGGGGGACTTTGCCCAGGCCACCCAGCAGCTGTGGTTGGCCCTACGGGCTCTGGGCCGACCCCTGCCTACCTCCCACCTGGACCTGGCCTGTAGCCTGCTCTGGAACCTCATCCGCCACCTGCTGCAGCGTCTCTGGGTGGGCCGTTGGCTGGCAGGCCGGGCAGGGGGCCTGCAAAGAGACTGTGCTCTGCAGGCAGACGCCCGCGCCAGTGCCCGAGAGGCAGCCCTGGTCTACCACCAGCTGCACCAGCTGCACACTATGGGTATGACGGTGAGGAGTGGGCCCGGGGCTCCTGCTGCCTGCACCGCCGCGGCCTCACCCCCGCCTGTTTTCCAGGGAAGTACTCAGGCGGGCCCCTCGCTGCCGCCAGCCTGGCGCTGAGTGCCGTGAACTTGGGGGAGTGTGCAGGGGACGCCGTGTCCACGGCCACACTGGCTGAGATCTATGTGGCGGCTGCACTGAGGGTCAAGACCAGTCTCCCGCGGGCCTTGCATTTTCTGACAGTGAGTGGGCCGTGGGCTGGTGGGGAAAGGGCTGGGGGCTTGTCTTTGTAGCTCTGGCCAATGGCTCCCTAGACAAGGGGCTGCACAGGAGGCAGCGGTTGGTTACCGGGGGGCTCACCAGGGGCTGGGTTTGACCCCCTGCCTGGGTCCTATGTGACAGCCCAGCTCCCCTCCCCTACAGCGCTTCTTCCTGAGTAGCGCCCGCCAGGCCTGCCTGGCACAGAGTGGCTCAGTGCCTCTTGCCATGCAGTGGCTCTGCCACCCTGTGGGCCACCGTTTCTTCGTGGATGGGGACTGGGCCGTGTGCAGTGCCCCACGGGAGAGCCTGTACAGCGTGGCCGGGAACCCAGGTGCTCTCTCACCTCTGTGCCTGTCCCCTGTTCCCCGTCCCTTCCCCTGTCCCTAGCCGTATCCTTCGTCCCCCATTCCCAGTCCTCATCCTCATTCCTGTCCCGTCCCTTGTCCTCTGCATCTCTGGATGCCCCTGCCCACCCTGGTCTGTTCCCCTGCCCTCTGTTGTTGCGGTGGGGCTGTAGGAACAGGATGGCCAAGCTGGGTCTCTATCTCAGTTAGGGCTCTTCAGAAGCAAACAGAGAGATGGATTTGGGGGCAGCTGGCTGATTTGGGAGGTGATCCCAGGCAACCGCGCTGTGCAGCGCTGAGGTCAGACAGGGCCTGGACAGGGCCGACAGGGCGTGGTCCTGAGTGGATCACCCTGTCCACAGGAGGTTCTTCTCTCCAGGGGCGGCTGGGGTGTCTGTCTCCCAGCTTTCGTCTGCCCGGGAGCCAGGCCCACCCACGTGCTCAGGAAGGAGCCCTAGTGTGAGGGGTGGATGTGGAGAGGAGGGCTGGGCCCCTTCCCACCACCCCCCTCACTCGCTCCCCCCCACAGTGGACCCCCTGGCCCAGGTGACTCAGCTATTCCGTGAACATCTCTTGGAGCGGGCGCTGAATTGTGTGGCCCAGCCCAACCCCAGCCCTGGATCGGCTGATGGGGACAGGTGAGCGTTGTCCCTGTGCCCCCCCACAAGGCAAGAGCCCTCCACAGTGGAGTCTGGAAATGGCTATGTCCAGAGACCTTTGTAGGAGGCCAGAACCAGGCTACTGTCTACTGGCTGTGTGGCCTCAGGTGCATCTCAGTAACTCTCTGGTTCTCAGTTTTCCACGAGCCTGGCAGGAGGAGACAGTGGTACTTTGTAGAGCCGGGGGTCAGGCTATGCTTTGGTGGGGAGGTGAGGAGGCCAGTGCCCCCCAGGACTTTCAGGTCCCCTGCCACCTGTCCTGACAGCCAGTTCTCTCGTCACAGGGAATTCTCAGACGCCCTCGGGTATCTGCAGCTGCTGAACAGCTGTTCTGATGCTGCTGGGACTCCGGCCTGCAGCTTCTCCATCAGCTCCAGCATGGCCACCACCACTGGTGAGCCCCCAGGCCCTTGCCCTGTGATTCCCTGCTCAGCCCCAGCTCCACATCAGCCCAGCCTCCGGTTCAGTGTGGCTGAGTTTCAGGGAGCCCCCCTCTTGCAGGCACAGACCCGGTGGCCAAATGGTGGGCTTCGCTGACAGCTGTGGTGACCCACTGGCTGCGGCAGGATGAGGAGGCAGCCGAGCGGCTGTACCCGCTGGTGGAGCACCTGCCCCGTGCCCTGCAGGAGTCTGAGTGAGTGCGGGCCAGATTCTCCCAGCCCCCCAGCACTCTGCCAGCCCCCAGCCTTTGTTCTGTGCAGTTGGGGTTGCCAGCTTTCTTCCCCATGAAGCCAGAACCAGGGCATTGGGGAGCTCAGTGAGGGCCTGTGGCCTGGTCTGACCATCATTCCTCTGCCCTGGCCCCAACAGGAGACCCCTGCCCAGGGCAGCTCTGCACTCTGTCAAGGCTGCCCGGGCCCTGCTGGGCCGCGGGAAGACAGACTCTGGCCCGGCGAGCCTGGCCCTCTGTGAGAAGGCTAGTGGGTACCTGCAGGACAGCCTGGCTACCACACCAGCTGGCAACTCCATTGACAAGGTGAGGGGTGGGGCCAGGGGCCTGGCAGGTCTTGGGGGGGGGTCAAAGCCTTTCCACTCTCTGGATTTTCCCCCTTGGGCTGCAGAAGACTGTGGAGTTAGCCCAACAGCACAGGCCTGGGGGCCTAGCTGGCCAGGCTGAGGCTTGGGTCCAGAAGAGAACAGCTGACCTTTCTGGCCTCAGTTTCCCCACCCCCAGGAGGAGGGGTGGTGAGTGGTGTGGCAGGGCCCTGGCTGCTCCTGTGGCAGTGGCAGGTGCGGGGGCCTGGAGAGGCGGGCGGCCCCGCGGTGCATTGCTGTTGCATTGCACGTGTGTGAGGCGGGTGCAGTGCCTCGGCAGTGCAGCCCGGAGCCGGCCCCTGGCACCGCGGGCCCCCACCCCTACCCTCCCAGAGCTGGAGCCCCCCATGACCCCTGCCCTGCCCACCACCCCCAGGCCATGCAGCTGCTCCTGTGTGACCTGCTCCTTGTGGCACGCACTAGCCTGTGGCGGCGGCAGCAGCTGCCCGCACCAGCCCAGGCCTCCCAGGGTCCGGGCAGCGGGGCCCAGGCCTCTGCCCTCGAGCTGCATGGTTTCCAACGGGACCTGAGCGGCCTGAGGCGTCTGGCACAGAGCTTCCGGCCTGCTATGCGGAGGGTGAGTGCCCACGAGCCCCTCACCTCACAATGGGGACAGGAGGCAGCAGGTGCAGGGGGAGAGCGGGGACCTGGCCTGAACCCCCACTCCTGCCTAGGTGTTCCTCCATGAAGCCACGGCCCGGCTGATGGCAGGGGCCAGCCCCACACGGACACACCAGCTCCTGGACCGCAGTCTGAGGAGGAGGGCAGGCCCCTGCGGCAAAGGAGGTGAGAAGGGGCTGCCCTTGTAGGGGCGGGGGCTGGCCCAGCTTCCTTCTCCCGGCCTGGGTGGGAAGGGCCCCGGCAGGGTTGATGGATGCTGAGGGAGGCTGTGTTAGAGGCAGACCGAGGGGCTCGGCGCTGGTTACCTGATGGGATCGCGGAGGGAGCACTGTCCGCTGTGGGACGGGTGACTGCGCCCTCGAGCCCCCGAGTCTGTGTTCCACGGGATCGGCCGACCAGGGGGCCGAGGGGCCGCGTGCGCCGGAGCTGAAGGCGGGCGGGACCCTGCCCGGGCGCGCGGCCCCTGACGCGGCGTGTGCGCAGGCGCGGCGGCGGAGTTGGAGCCACGGCCGACGCGGCGGGAGCGCGCCGAGGCCCTGCTGCTGGCGTCCTGCTACCTGCCGCCCGGCTTCCTGTCGGCGCCCGGGCAGCGCGTGGGCATGCTGGCCGAGGCAGCGCGCACGCTCGAGAAGCTCGGCGACCGCCGGCTGCTGCACGACTGCCAGCAGATGCTCCTGCGCCTGGGCGGCGGGACCACCGTCACCTCCGGCTAGACCCCGCGGCGCCCGGCGCCGTCCGGCTGTGCCTCGGGCTGGAGCCTGGACGGCCGGTGTGCCCGGCTCACCCTCGGACTGCACTGTCCCGGGGGGGAGCGGGGTGGGAGACCCTCGGGGACTTTGCCTTTTGACCTGGGAGGCCGGAGTGAGCGCCATCTCACCGCCCTGCCGGCTCTGACCCGATGAGCCGCGGCCAGGGTGGTGCTGACCCCTCGTGGCTGGTCGGGGGATTGCAGGGGCCGGCGGGCCGGTGTCGCCTAGGCCCGCAGGCACCCCGTGGCTTTCCCTCGTCCTGTCCAGAGAGAAGAAAGGGGTACATTTTACTGAGCTGAGGGGGCCGACTTGGCCTTCCCGGCCAGCACGGAGGCCCTGCCCCAAGGCGCTTCTCGCCCTTCTGGGGAGGCCTGTGCATGGTGTAGATCAGGGGGCACCAGCCTCCTGCCCTCCGAGGCTCAAGTGTTACTTTGCCTTTTGCAAACTTTATTTTCATAGGTTCAGAAGTTTTTTGTACGGAGAATAAAAAAATTATTTATAAGCTTGGTTGTGTTCCTTTGGGAAGGAGGGTGCGTGCTTCAGCTGAAGTATATGTCTCTCCACGGAGATCCTTTCGGCCCCCCGTCTCTGCCAGCACCCAGACAAAGGCTTCCTGCCCCCACCCACCATAAGGGACAAAATTCTCCTTTCCAGTGTCATGGTGGTGGTGGTGGGGGGGGGGGGTCTTCCAGACCTGGACTGACCTGATCCCCTGATCTCTGGGCCGCACGTTTGGGCTGTATCAACCCCTGACTCTTAGGGCCATCATGGTCTCAGCTGTCCCTTCTCACCTCCCAGCTTCTACCCCATCAGGTCGCAGGGTGACATGGGAGGACGGTTCAGTGTCCTGAAGGATCTGTTGTGACAGAATTGGCTACAACCTGGTATCCCTTTGTGTCAGTCTCACCTCCCCCCATCTGTCTCCCTGGAGAAAGCCTTGGACCGCCATCAGACCTGAGACCCCGAGGCTGCATGGGGGGGGCGGTCCACTGGGCAGCAGGGGCTCCCTTCCTGTTCCTGCAGTAATGGCCAGAATCCCTGATTCCCCGTTCGTGTCCCCTTCCACCTCCGCCTCCATTCCCACCCCTCACCTAAAGCCGGGCCCTGTCTCTGCAAAATCTGGTCAGAATACACACGCTGCAGACTTCCAAAACAATCGTATCTTTATTGACTTTTTTTTTTTCTGAATGCAATGACTGTTTTTTACTCTTAAGGAAAATAAACATCTTTTAGAAACAGCTCGATACACACAATCTTCAGTGTGAAGCAATATACTAATAAGAACACTAGTCGTCTTAACATTTACAGTCTTCATATATATTATATATATGTATATGTATACATATATATACACTATATAACGAGGCCAGATATAATACACACGTTTACCATTTTACAGTCATATGTACAGGAAGTTGCTACGGCGGCCCCGCTCTGGGGACTGCGTCAGGCCTATCGAAGCGTGGACAGAGCTGAGGACACGGACGGACAGGCGGACGGACGGGTGGGTACTGGCCTGGGCCGGTCGGTGGTGGCTGCGTGAGGCAGGGGCATCGCCGCAGCCCCTTTCCGGGAAAAGGCCCCGTGCTGAGGGGCGTGCGACACACAGCGGCGACACACCG
This sequence comes from Equus asinus, assembly GCF_041296235.1. Classification (NCBI taxonomy): domain Eukaryota; kingdom Metazoa; phylum Chordata; class Mammalia; order Perissodactyla; family Equidae; genus Equus; species Equus asinus. The sequence goes on along the minus strand of NC_091802.1, from coordinate 2,195,776 downwards.
GAGAAGCGAGCATGTTCCCAACATATATACATTCTATGTAACATATATATAGAGGGGTACACAGGTTTGTACACGAATCTAGCGCTGTCTCTGCTCCCGTGCCAAGTAGGCGTTGGGTCCCTGGAGACCGGTGGTCCTACAGAGGGATGATCACGCATCCGCCGGACGTGCCCTCTGGGTGCGACGCCTTTCCTTTTGCGCTCCTAGGCGGGGTTCCAGGGGCGGCTGGAGGACTGGAAAGGGGACAGACAGAAGCGGGGGGGGGGGGGGGGGGGGGCGGCATTCCGCCCGCACCCGGGGAGCCTGCATCCCGTGAGCATGGCCCCGGGACTCCCCGAACCGCTCTGTCCAAACCGCACGAAAATTTTGGCAGAGGCTGGGTGGGAAGGGCGCTTGGACACGTCCCAAACGGTCCGTTCCAAAGCCTCCCGCCCCCTCCCCCGCCGGCCGAGAGTCTGCAGAAAGGATTCCGCACCCCACCCCCACCCCGGGCGCCCCGCTGCTTGCCGCGACCGACAGCGGTGGCGGCGGCACCCACGTGGAATGTGTGCCACGTCGTCCTGGAACTTCCAGGGGAGAAGCGTGTCCCGGGCCGACGGCGTCTCCCCGCGCCGGGGCCCGCGCGCCCCAAGGAGCCCGCCGCTCCGCGGTCTGCCTCTCAGCTGGCCCGGGCGCTGGGCGAGGGCGCCCGGGGCCGCCTGGTTCCGGGAGAGGCGGCTCCGGAATGTGTCTTCTTCCCGGCCGCGGGCCGCAGGGTTCAGCCCCGGGCGGCCAGATCCAAGACCCGGGGTCCGGATCGAGGATCGGCTCCGGCCCGGGGCCGCGCAGGCGGCTCCTCTCCTCCGGCGCGGGGGCGGCGGCGGCCTCGGGGGATTACAACGGCAGCCTCTGCGGAAGAAGCGGACACGCCGCCGCCCGTCACGACGCGCGGGCAGCGCGCAGGGCTCCGTCCTCCCCGCCCGCCCCCCGCGCCTGCCCTCCCTGTGTCCCCTCCCCGGCATGGCCCTCCCTCAGGACCTGCCCGGTGTAGCCCGCCATGTGCCGGCCTGCCTCACCGCCCGCCGAGCGCGCAGGCGATGCCCGTGGCCCTGCGGTGGGCGAGGAGAACCCCCTCGGGGCTGGGGCCTGCTGGGGATCCGCAGGGCAGCGGGCAGCGAGGAGGGAGGGCCCCTCTCCAGCCTGGACCCCCTCCAGGGAAGGCTTGTGGTCACTTACCTTATGTTTGGGACATTTCAAAGAAAAGTTCTCTTCGATGAATATGCAACCTGTGACCAAAAATAAGTTCGGGTGATTAGGGCAGCTACTGGCGCTTCTCAGGGGCCCGAGCGCAGGGCCCAGGTGGGCCCTGGGCTGCAGGGGCTCCTTGCAAAGAGTACACCAGACCCTGCTTGGAACCCTCCACACCCCCAGCCCCGCCCTCCATCCTGCTGGCCTCCGCCTCAGCCTCCCTGGAACTCCTTGTCATTCCGGGGGCCTTCCCTGCCCATGGGCTGTAGCAGACCTCACTCCCCAGCCTCTCTCTGCATCCCCCTGCCCGGCCACACTGTCGCCACCTCCTGGCTGACTTGCTCATGGTCTCTGCCCCACTGTAAGGCCAGCACGGCCCAGCGTTGCCTTCTTCCCAGAGGAGGCCCCCCAGAAGCCCCGACCCTGGCGGGCGCTCAGCAAACACATGCTGACAAACTTCGAGGTGCAGTCCTGCGTCTGGATTCAAGTGCCAGCTCCTTCTCTGAGCCCAGGCTCCACAGCTGTAACCCCGCGTGCGTCATCAAGGGCTGAGGAGGAGCCTGTGCCCACTGCGCTCACAGCGCCACAGCGGGCAGGGCTTGTTCCCGTGGGGCCTAGAGCCTGTGGGAGGCAGACCTGAGCGTGGGGGCCGGGGCGGAGGGGACCGAGGTCTCAGGTCTAAGTGAATCCCATCGGAGAGCCCAGGGCACTGCCCGCCTGCAGGAGCAGAGAAGATGGCTGAGCAGGGCCAGTCCTTGGCGCCCGCCTTGGCCCAGGGGTGCGTCGATGCCTCCGCCAGTCACCACTCCCCTGCCTGCTCCACCTAGGGAGACCCAGGCTTCCCCTGGAATCCCCGCCCACCGTCACTAATGCCCTTCTGGGCTCACCCTCCTCCCTCTCCTGCCTCCCCAGCCATTGTTGTGAAGAGACCCCAAACCCACAAAGAGCCGCAGGCCCGAGCCGGCCGAGCGAGCCCCCTTCTCCCGGCACACTTCTCCTGCTCACGCTGCGGCCACCAGCGGTGGCTCTGTGCTGTGGCACCGTGACAGCATGGTGGTCGGCAGGCAGGGCAGGGAGTGGAGACAGATCTTCAGCCCTGAGAGCGGGGCTGGGAAGGTTCCGGGTCTCTTTGAGGCTGTCTCCCCTTTTTTCTACCCGAACCCTGCCAGAAGCTGGGGGGGCCTCAGACCTGAACGCCGCCCATGAGCTTCTGCCCTCGGGGCCAGAGGGCGACCACTTTTGCCCTTCCCTAAGCTCAGGCAAGCTGGACACGGTCCTGGGACTGAACTCACGCCTTCCAAGGAGCACTGGGGCTGCAACCCCAGGCCTGCCGCGCACATGTCGCCCCCCCCCCACCCCATGCCACCCCACCCCATGCAGCCCTACAGGCAAGGGCTCGGGTCTCCGGAAGCAAAGGGTCGGAGGCCACCACTTCCAGAACCAGCTTGCTCAGTAAGCCCCCAGCATCCACACTGGGCGTGGGGAGGGCAGCCACCCGGGAGAGCTGGATCATCAATTCTGGCCTCTCTCTTGGTGTCTGGACCTGGGCAATCTGGGACCTAGCTGACAAGGTGGCCCCGGGGCCTGAGTGTGGAAAGGCTCGGACAGGACGCGTTGTGTGCTGGCCTTGGCCAGCCCTTCCTGCTTGGACAGACTGCTTCCTGCAGTCACTGATTAGCTCCAACTTGGTGCTCCTTAATGCGGTTGAATGGAGGGCAGGGTTAGTGGGTCAGGGCAGAGGGGAAGGGCAGCCCTTGTGCCCTGTGGTCTGAGAGTGTGACCCAGACACCTGGAGATCCCTCAGCCAGCCCCTCACCTGCCAGACCTGGGGGTCGATAGGTGAAAGGTACTGACACAGGCCTGGGGTTCCTGCTGCCCAGCTCAGTCTCTCGGCTCCCTCTCACTCTCGCCCTTCCTGGCTGGCCAGAGCCGGACGTGGGGCTTCCTTTGGCCAGCAGAAAGCAGCAAGGGAGCCTGTGCAATCCTGAGCCTAGGCCTGCTGGAGGAGAGAGACCACATGGAGCTGAGAGGGGCTGGACTGACTGGCTGCCCCAGCTGCCCCCTCTGCTGACCACAGCTGCTGAGTGAGCTCAGCAGAGCCCAGCCGAGCCCAGCCGGGTCAGCAGAGCCTGCTAGCCAAGCTGTGCCCTCGTGAGAAATAAGGAAGGATTGGTGGTTAAGCCGCTACGTTGGGCCTGGGACGGCCATGAGCTGCGCAGCAGCAGCGAATCCACTGTGGGCACACCCTGCCCTGCCTCAGACCTGCCCCGCGGGGAAGCTGGGCCGTCCGGCTCCGTACAGCCGTCTCCCTCATCCCTCACGCCAGGGCCTACGCTTTCTGCGCCAACAAGGGCTCTGGGATGCACGGCTCTGTCTGCACCTGGCAATTTTCCTCTCCTGCCTGGACGACTGCAGCGCTCCATCAGCTTTTTTTACTTTTTAAAAAGATTTTCTTTTTTATTTTTCCTTGTTCTTCCCAAAGCCCCCCAGTACATAGTTGTGTATTTTTAATTGTGGGTCCTTCTAGTTGTTGCATGTGGGACGCCATCTCAGCATGGCTTGACGAGCAGGGCCATGAATGCACCCAGGATCCGAACCAGGAAACCCTGGGCCGCTGCAGCGGAGCGTGTGAACTTAACCACTCGGCCACGGGGCCAGCCTTCCATTAGCTCTTTTTAAACACAGCTCTGATCGTGTCAGTGTCCCATCTGCCTGGCCTCCGGCCCACTTCCTGTCGTAATCCCTCTTATATAGGGATCCTTCGAGGACTTCATTTGAAGCAAAACTTCTGTTGCTCCACGCCTGGTATATATGACCCACCACCAACCATCTGCTGCCCGCCTCCCCTGACATTTAGAGGCCTGGCTCTAATGTCACCCCCCTCCCCGGAAGTCCTCCTGTATTCCCTCCCAGCTCAGACAGGATGAATCTCTCCCACAGCACCCCCTCTTCTCCTTCTCTGGTCTCCATCACTTTGGCCAAGGACCACGGCTTTCCTGTCTGTCCCACTCAAATGTGGCCCCCCAGGAGGCTGGGCAGCACTGGAGTTGGGGAGAGAGCACCAACGTGGAGCAAGACAGACAGGCAGTCACGCCCTGGTTCCGTCTGCGTGCCACGTGGCCAGGGGTAAGGCAGCCTATCTGTAAAGATGCACCTGGAGACGCGCAGGGCCTGACGCAGGGTCTGGCCCAGAGCGAGTGCTCAGGTGACTGCCGCGGAAGGAGGGCAGCGACTTGTGTAGCTATTACTGGGAGGAAGGCCGTGTCTAGTTAAGTGCCTGAGGCCACATTAAAATCTGGTTCACACTGCTCAGAGTGGGAGGGGGGAGCCAGTGAGAACCCTCACGTGCTCCTCCAGCTAGCCCCCTCCTTGCAGGGTGCTGGTATGTCAGCCCTCTCCAAGGCACGGCCATCGCTCAGAGTCCTGTGTGTGCTCCCAGGCGGCCTGGCTGGGGCTGACACCGCCGGGACCAGGCGGGCAGGCAGGCAGGCATGCAGGTGGGGCACAGGGAGGGGTCCCCTCTGCCCAGGGGAGAGCCAGCAGGCATTCAGGTACGGAGGAGGGGCAGCTGGTCCCCAGGCGGCGGGAGGGTCCTGCCGGGGGATGCCTATGCCTTGTCATCTGTGAGGCAGGTTGTAACTTCACCCCCTTCCACGCCAGAGGACGGAGGGCAAGGTGGACGGGGGAGGGGCCAGAGGTCGGGCCTGGGGCCTGGGCAGTGTTCAGTGTTTCCCTCCCTGCCGCAAACCACCGTGCAGAGAAGGGATTCCCAGAAGCTCCGCTTGACGGCGGGGAAGCCTAGCGCAGAGACACCAAGGCACTTGCCCCGGTCTGCACCTTAAAGATGCCACCAGGGTTTGAATCCAGGCCAAAGCTGCCGCTAAACCCCTAAAACACTGTCTCATCAATGACTAGAATGGCACCGTCAGCAGTCTTTCTTTAGCTGAAATAACGGAAGGCTTTGAGCCTGGGTTTCCCCGCCTGGCCAATGAGGTTTGCGGCTCCTGGATCTCTCTGGCCCTCACAGTCTGTCATTCCCTGTGCCCGGTGATAGTAGGTGCCCAATAAATGCCCATGGGACAAATGAATGAGTGAGGGAGGGGAGAGAATGTGGGGAGAGGATGCACAGGAAGCCCAGTCCTGCCTCCAGACCCTATCGCTCTGCTTAAAACCATCTACAGTTATTCCCTATAGCCAATAGGAGTCTGTTTTGAACTTCATTTCCTCCCATCTCATTCAGTTTTTTGTTGTTGAAGTCCAGCCTTTCCCTTTTTCTCTGCCCAGTGAACTCCTATTCAGCCTTCAAAGGCCCAGCCCTAGTATCCCTTCCTCTCTGAGGCCTGAAATTCTCCCCATCCCTTGGCACCCTTTTGGCAATGATAGCTCCTCAAACAGCTCTCCATCTTGTAATTTATGCCTCTAGGCATTCCTCAAGTGGGTGGCTGGGGAGTGACTCATCTCCATGCACAGGTCCCAGTAGAGGGAGAGATGAAGACATAAAGAATTGCTGGGACAGGAGAGGAGGGAAGCTAAGAGGTCAAATGGGGGGGCATTTGAGGAGCTGTGCCTGGGGTCCTCTAGACTGCTCCAAGGGGCCACCAGAGCCTGCTTGTGCCCTCTGGCTGCTCTCACCTGCATCACTGGCGCACGGGTAATGGTAGGTGTGGATGCATCCTTTTTGGCAGCACCCAATGGTGGCCCCGGCTTCTTGGCAGCTGGAACAAGTCTGGTGAGGAGAGAGGGAAGACAGGTGAGTGTGTGGCTAAGGGCTCGGCACGTGGGCTTTCCAGACAAGCCCCCACGGTCCCTGCCTCCTGCCTCTGAAATGGTCCCTGGAATCAGTTAGCAGGAAGCTCAGCGTGGGGTGAAAATGCCGCAGGGCAGATTCTGCGGCAGCCCCTGGGCTGGTGCACTGGTCGGGGGACCCTCCCGACCCACAAGGAATGACTCCTTGTGGATAAGCATATGGGTCTTGGGATCACGCTGACCAGGGTTTGAATCCCAGCTCTGCCCCTCCGCACTGTGGGCCCTCAGCCGAGCCGCCCCCACTCCCCACGCCCCCCTCTGCAGTGGGGACGGGGCCTCCTCTGGGGACAATCGTGAGGAGTCAAGGAGATGCTGCGTGCCCGGCGGGGGACAAGGACTTGTGATGCCTGTCACCACCCTGGCTCTGGCTGCCTGCCGGCATGCGCGGGTGTTTCCGGGTCACGGCACAGACGTGTCCTCCCCACTGGCTGCTCCCAACAGCCCTCGAGGCGAGTGACCGTCATGAACCCCCCTTTAGGCTCCCACTCCAGGTGAGAGTGAAGGGAAGGCAACGAGCACGGTTTCCACTCTTCCCTGCCGTGGAACCAGCACTGACCCAGCGCCAGGCTGCGCCCCCTTCACCCTCCCGAGGACCCAGGAGGAGCCAGCACAGCCTGTCCTCAGATGGCGAGTCCTGGAAACCTTGTGCCCTCCGGCCTGGCAGCCGGCCGTCCCTGCGTCTCAAACATGCAGTCTGCTGAGCCCGTGCCTGGCCCAGCTGCTGGGGTGGGGGGATGTGGCCAGGACAGGATGGCAAGGGCCGAGGTCCTTTGAAAGAGTGAAGCCAAGCCTAGGCCCAGAGAGGGACAGGTTGGGCCCCAAATCACGCAGACCCCAGACCCACGGCCTCCCTGTTCGATGTGGGAGTGAGGCGCAGGACAGAGTGGAGGGCTGCAGGCCCGCGTGCAGACGCTAAGCCCCCGAAACAAGTAACCGTAGCTTATGATGTGCCAGGCCTGCTTGGAAGCTGCTCCTCATAACAACTTGTGACATTGGTGTTAACATTCTTTTACCCAGGTTACCAAGGCAGAGCTCAGAGAGGCTGAATAATTGCCTGAGGACACACAGCTCAGAAGTAGTTGTGCTGGACTTTGAGCCCAGCAACGTGGCTGGAGCACAGGCTGGCAATCACTATCCCATACTGCTCAGGGCAGGGGCGGGCTCCATCCCAGGCCCCAGGACTGAGGGAGACCCACCCCTAGCAGCTGGGAGAGGCCAGCGGTGAGAAAGCCTTCTCCCACCCTTTCTGATGGAGGCTGAGAATGCCTGGCACACCCCCTCTGGCACCGAGGGTGGGGGGGTGCACCAGGGTACATTTTGGAGCATCAGGTTTTCACACAGGGCCTCTGGCTGGGCAGTTCCCTCTGGCCAGCGCTGAGACCTCCTGGGGCTCTGGGGCCCAACATCCCCCCGGTTTCTGGCCCACAAAGGGCTGACGAAGCACGAGTAGGGGTCCCAGACCAGTCCCAAGTGTGCCCCGCCAGCGGCCCACAGGTGTTTTGACGGTTAAAGGGTTAAAGTCTGAGGGGCTCCTGGCGCCCCAGTGCATGGAGGCCCGGCCAGCCCCGGAGGGAGGAACCCAGGCACAGAGGCGGAGGCCCCTCTGGCACGGGGCCAGCGTGGGTGTGGCCTGTGAACCTGCCAGAGGACCCCTGGCTGGCCGAAGGGCCCAAACCGGGGCCTAGGCAGGTGCTACCGGCCTCCTAAGGACGCCCCGTCACAGGTGCACCCGCAGCCTCAGCACCCGGCCAGGCCTCACCAGGAGAGGAGACGCGGCCCACGGCGGCTCTGGGCAGACAGGAATCTGAGGTCCCAGGAGGTGGGCATGCTAGGGCGCAGGGACAGCAGGTTGTGTGGGGGCTCCCAGGAGGGGACAGAAGGAAGAGGGGTCCCCATGAGCCCAAAGAGAAGTACTGTTCCTCCAGAGAGCAAAAGTGGGGCTGAAGTACCAACAAGCACGGCAGGTGGGCCTGGGGCCAGGGGGCCAGCCACCACAGCCACCGCAGCCCTGCAGCCCTGCAGCCCTGGAGCCCTGCTCACGGGATTGCATTCTGATGCTCTCAGAGGGCAGCGACTTGCTGGTGTCACAGAGCCCGCCCCCATAGTGCCGGGGTCTGAACCGGGACCTGCATGACTCCAAGGACGTGTGCTGCTACCGAGATGCCGAGGCAGGAGGGACTCTCAGCGGTTCAGGCCGCCAAGAGCAGGCCTGGGCTGTCAGAGGCGAGGGGCCGACGGCGACCTGCCCGTCCCTCCAGGGTGTTCTGTAGTGCGCCCACTCCTCCTGGGGATGGGGGGACCTGCTTTAACAGCCCCCCTGAGGCTCGCGCCCTGACTGCAGACCCCAGGCCCCACAGAGAACCATCTCTCTGGCACGGAGGCCCTCCAGACCCCGCCTGAGCCCCTCTGGTGAGGCAGGGAGACGCTGTCAGTGACCAGCAATGCCTGTCTGGCCTGCCCAGATGTGTCCCCAGCAGCGGGAGGCTACCAGGCCACTTCTGGAGTATGGCACAGCAGGCAGAGACGGGCTGCCCAGGCCAAATTCCAGCTGTGTGACACCAGGAGAGCACAGCACCGTTCTGACCACTGGCTTTGTCAGTCCAGCAGGACCTCAGTGTAAGTCAGTAGGTGAGACCAAAGCAAGTGGCTTCACCCGCACTTATTGCCGTCTCCTCGCCCAGGCCAGTACCAGGTACAGGGGACTCAGAAAAGATGGGGATCCGGCCGAGCACTCAGAGAAGGGTGGAGAAGCAGCACAGCCTGGCCGAGGCCCTGGCTGTGTGTGGGCGGTGGGCCGCGTGGGGGAGGGCTGCCCAGAGCGCAGAGCCGGGCTGAGAACACAGGCCTCCAGGAGCTGAGCATGAACGCGGCTGCCCGGGGCTGGTGATCTGACAGCTGGAATTGGTTTTTAATGACAGGAGAGACTTGAACCTATTTCAGGGCAGCTGGGAAGAATCCAGCGACAGAGAGAGAGAAGCAGAGACAGCAGGACCAAGGAAACAAATAAGCAGAAGGGAAGAGGGGAGCGCTCCAGGGACTGAGGGGCCCGGGAAGAGGGGGCGTCCTGTCGGGGCCGGGGTTCCCTCCGTCAGGCCTCAGGCTGGAGGCCAGGGCAGGCACCTGGGCATGGAGGGTCTCTAGCCGCGCCCTGGGCAGCGGAAGGTCAGGCACGGGAAACAAGGAGTCGCGGGCAGCACGGACAGCCGCAGCTGCCCATCCCCGGTGGCCCCCACAGCCAACGGTCGGCGCAGGGGCTGGGGGACCGAGAAGGAGTGGGTGTGCAAGTGGGGCAAGGGGCAGGTAGGGCGAGGCAGAGGCTGACGGCCAAGGGCTGGGCAGCGCCGCACAGTGCCAGGGAGCGTCACTTCCCAGGAGCCTGGCAGCCCACATGGGGTCCTGAGTGTGGGGGGCAGGAGCACTGGCCCCAGGGATAGAAGCTGATGCCCAGCGCTCCGTTCCAGGCCCCTTCCGCTGCCAGCCAGCAGACAGGTCCGAGGGCTGGGCTGCCTCCTCCCTCTGGCTCTCTGCAGCCCCATGAGGGTGGGAGGAGCAGAGGCCCTCGGCGGGTGCTAGGGAGCTGGGGCTCCTGCCATGTTCCCAGGCCCAGCACAGGACCGTCAACAGCCACACTCGTGGGCACTCAGGCTAGGCGCGGCTAGAGCAGCTGTACGGGCATGAGTTCCTCAACCCTCACAGCTCCTCTGCAGTGGGAACTATTATGCCCGCTTGAGAGACAGAGGAAACAGAAGCACAGAGAGATCAAGTCTCGTGCCAGAGTCACAGAGTGAGCGAGGGGCAGTGCTGGGATCTGAACCGAGAACCCAGCTCAAGTTCTCGCTCACAGACCTCTGTGGCTGGAGTCCCTCAAGGGGCATTTTAGCACCATTCATGATGGTTCCCAGGCCACCCTGCACGATGAGGGCCATGGGATCCTGGGGGCCTCCTGCTGGAGACTCGTTCCAACCACATGCTGTTTGAGGGGTTCTTCCCCCCTCCATCGCAGAGACCAAGGAGACAGGTCCTGGAGCGGGGCCAGCCCATACTGCAGACCCCTGACATCCAGTTCTGGAAGGCCCCACATCCTCTGGGGGCTCAGCATCTCAGCTGAGAAGCTGGGGCCAGGCGGGCTTCAGGAGTACTGGAGCAGGAAGGTGCCAGGTGAGTGTGTGGTGGGCACTGGGCTGGGCAGGCAGCACGGGGCTGCCAGGGGAGGCCTGGAGCAGGGTGGGCGAGCGTGTCCTTCCACAACTGGGCTGGGCTTCCACTTCCCCCCACCTTCCCCGGTCCTAATTTGTGACTGTGGCTACATCTGGCCCGAACCACAGCACTGGGGAGATAGGGGCTTCCCCACTGCCTGCCTGCAGACCCCCAGCTCTACCCACCGCGGCGGGCTGGCCTCTTACCATGTCCACGGCCACCTTCATGGCCTCTTGCAGCCCAAAGAGCTTCCCGGCCACCAGGTAGACCCCGCCCGTCCACACGGCGCAGGCCTCGTGCACCCAGTGCTCCTGGGTGTCCCCGCCAGGCTCTGCCGGCGGCTCCTTGCTGCATTCATGCTTGCGGCTCTTGTCGGCTGGGGCCACCTCCTCACCACTGTCCCCCCGACCGTCACAGCAGTAGCAACTCTGCAGCCGCCGGGACAGGCCCCGGGCACTGGTGCGCACCGAGCCCTGCTTGGCGGGGTCGGCCGGGCCGTCAGGCCTGGGGGGCTTCCCGGTGGCAGTGGCGGCAGCTGCACACTCG